>NC_040880.1:48615797-49929386 GCF_003676215.2 Rhopalosiphum maidis | reverse complement strand
TCGAGTATTCGAGTTTCTCGGATTAATTCCTTTAACGTTTATCGTACATTCAGAGTTGTCTTAAACAGGTGCAGCAATCTTAAATACAGTATACTATATTATTTATTACTATAGATGTACGAATATACTTATCTATATATACATCATACCCTACAAATCCTTTGTGCGTGCGTATTCCACGACGTCAAACGGATAATTAAATAACGGTATTTTGGTCTCGACGAGCAGCACCTACCTATACGATGATATTCGCCGCACTAGGGAGTTAACCCTACACACCCTCACAATCAAAGGTCGCCAGTAATATTCGTCAAAAATCGATATCGGTGAGAGAGACGTAACAAAGCAAGTTTGCAGGTGACGAGACGACCAAGCTACGTAGGTTTTGTTGTTCGAAAACTATTATTGTTTTCCAAAATCAACACATCGACAAAGGTTTCTTTGAACGACGACGATAGTGAGTGTGTGTATAATAGAGAGAGAGAGAGAGAGAGAGAGAGAGAGAGATAGTGTGTGATTGAGTAAGAATGAGAATGGATGAAGAGAATAATGAAATGATAATTACTAAAATTGCTCCAACAATAGTTTGTTTTCCATTAAGGTGTTTGAAAATCTAAGAAATCCGTTTTCGACGAGAACGTGATAAAATAACGTCAAAATAGACTTAACAATAATTATAATGAACTGCTGGTAAAATTTTCACTTTGTAGTTTGACAAAATTACCACGTAACTATTATCATTATTAATTTGTGATTAAATGCGATAATACCTATATGAAAAATTACAAACTACGTATAACAATATTAAAAATAATAATAATTATAAAATAGGTATTAATTTTATTCACAGTAAAATATTTTTATTCTAATATAGGTTGTCACTTTGAGAACGCTTATGTAACTGTAACTGCTATATTGAAGTACAATAATGAATAGGTTATTCACCACTTGAAATGTAATGTTATAATCTTATGTAACTTATTGTAAGTAATTGTTAAACTACTATAAATGAAAAATAAAAACTGCAAATGATACAATATTACTAACAAACAATTTAATTGAAATAGACTTTCGAAATTATTAAAATACAGAAACATGATGAAAATTGTACTAGTAACATTGTACAAACAAGGATAAATATTAACATATGCTTAAAAAATATATTATTTTAAGTTAAAAATTAAAAATATAGATGTTCTAAAAATATCAAATTTATACGTAATATAAGATTATAAAACGTGTGTTTAAATTATATATTTATATATTTATACCTATTTTTTGAAATTTAAAAATCAATATAAATACTGTCAGAGCGTTTATACTATACAGAACCATTATTTTTACAAGACAAGATAAAATAATGCTAATAGGTATATATGAGTAATTTTATATGGTTGGGTGTGGTACGTTTATGCTATTAATTTAAAAAGCAATGATAATGATAAGCTACCAATACCTATAATTGTTTGATTTTATTTATCACTTAAACATGCTCCACCCTGACATAGACTCATTTCCTGAAACTTTGTATCAATTGTTTTTAAATGTTATATGAGCAAATTACAAAAATTCTAAAAATACAAATCACACTATTAGAAACATAATTTTAGTAACATAAAAAAATGTAGAAAAATAATTGATTAAATTATATTGCATAGTAAACATTTACCAGTGTAACCATGTGGTAGTCGTGTACTATTCGTTTTTTTCTAAATATACATTTTGTAGTTAATCAATAATAACGTACTAATGGCCACTAAAATATTAGCTAATAGTATTTTTAATCAACGGTAACATTCGTAGTGCTTACGATATTTTATCATTTTAATGTTTAATTAAAAATTACGGTGATACGGAGATGGAAGAACAAGTTAAAATATTTATCACATAAAAAATAAAACTTACATACAGTTTACAGTTAACTATCAATATTTATAAGAGAATCAACTGAAACTACTATCAAGCCGACATTTGACACATTTGCAACCACGATTGGTGTTTAAAGTTATTAAGTGGTTTTTGTGACCGTCCGATGGAACACGACATAAAACACAATTTGGGATCAAGGTACTCGACGGAGATTGATATAATAATATTAGTTAATCGGCGACAAATGACAATGAAGATGCAGATGTATAATAAAGTGAACGTAAATCTATTAAAAAAAAACGATTCTCATTCGTTAAAATAATTATTGATAGTATTTATAACGACGCTTTTATTTACATAACATAAAACCCTAGTATAAGTGGATTTCAAGACTGTGTTATGTTACCCGAAAAAATAAGTTAACTTTGAAAGTTGAAAAAAAAAATAAAAAAATGGAAATAAAACAATTAATAAGTTTGAGAATTTGAATTTCGATCGACAACAAAAATAAAAGTGGGTCAGTTATATTGGGTTTTTCGTACGCAATACTTAAAACTATTTAGATCAAGTATGATATTTAAATAAAAGGAATATAAATGTATAAAAAATATGTGTTACAAACAAATGTTTGGGCTCTGTTTATACCTAATACATGGAATGCTATGCTCGAAAAGAATGCTTTAGTTAAGCACAGTGATTATTATAATATGATTATTGGAAAAACATGCTGATTTATAAAAAACTGCTAATGATAAAATTAATAGTATTTTTTGTTGATATTAACTATTAATAGATACATTTTAATAACCACTATTACATTATTATTTGACTCTTCAGTCATGTGGGCCGCAAGGTACCTTTTTTCTTAATTATCTATAGTTGAGATGTTTTTTTCTTTTTGATGATATTTTTAATCATGATACCAAATAGAACTCATTATTATTTTGAAAAATAAGGAAAATCATTTGCAGGACAAAGTATAAAATATGTATGTTTAAGTTGTAGTCGTTTTAATAATAACAGCTATAACATATCCATTGTTTTTTGAGATGGAAAACCAATGATTAACTTTTCTTTTTTAGCCCACTTAAAATGTATGCCAATGGTGACATTAATTCATTGTTACAAAGGTACTTGTATATTTTACCATTTGTATGTGTTGAATGGCGAATTGTGTAGGCAAAATAGCTACAATGCTGTGTTGAAGAATGTTTTAAACCGTTCACATTCGAAAATAATATAATTGTCGACTTTATGTTATTATTATTGTATTGGTGAAAATTGGCAGTATAGATAAGTGGATTTAGAATAATTTAGAACTTATTTTAATTTAAATCTATAATTAATTATGTAGGTAATAAATCAAAATATAGGTCTTCAAAGCTTAAGAAAAATAAAATCTTTTTGTTTATATTTAGCTTTTATACATTTTTGAATATTATTTATATTTTTATATAAAATAAAATAATTTGCATTTTAAGTTTAAAAAGTCAATTAATAAATAATTGATATGGCCATTGCATAACATACATTGCGTTATAATGTATACTGAGTGGACCAAGGTGTTTTTTCAATATCCATCGGACAGCTCAGATAGAAAAAAAGAATAGAACACATAATATTATTTATAACAGATTTATCACTTCCAACTCAATAGTTCTAAAATATACATTATTTATTACTTATATTACTCCTAAAAATATTTTTATTTAATCCATTGTTGTATAAAATTGAATTATATTATATTTCTCAGAAAGCAAAATATGAAAACTATTAAAAAAAATATATTACGATAGATATAGTAATACATGAATATATTACGAATAACGTTTCAATTTATCGTTAAAGGACAAAAATTAATTTTAAATTCGTGTTTTTAACTTTCAATTTCATATAAATAAATATTTACAAAAAAAATTTAAATAAAAATATAGAGAGAAAAAAGTTCAAAAAACATAATAATATTATGCAACGTATTGATGGAAAAATATTATACATCATCCTAAAAACTTAGTACATAAAACACAATGTTCTACATATGTGTTTTAGTTTTTATAATTTTAGTATTTTAAACTATAAAATAAATTTCAACAGTTTACTTTAAAATCGTAATAATAGTTCTAAACATGAAACTGATTGTATAAGAATTTGTTATTAAAAATATTTGAAATAACGTATAATAAAAACATTGAAACGAGCATATTATAACGTAGAGATAAAAAACAAACTAACGATACATTTATCAGTTCGTTTATAAATAACAATTATTTCTATTAAGTGTTGACATAATACTAATTACCAACGTTATACCTACCTCATTATTTTATTTTAAACAATATGAAAATAAAAATAGACGTGCGGTTTTTTTTTTTTTAATTGGCAGTAATTAATATGTGAAATTATGACTCGTGTAGTTAGCATTGCAAACACTTGGATAATAATAAAAAAGAGGGATGGGTTACATACCAACTGAAATAAATATTATAATCTTGATACAAGTGTATACATTTATTTTTCAAGCAGCGTTTGTGATATATTGTCAGAATGGTAGTTTATTTTTGGTTCATAAACGATGAGAAAAATAGAGGAACAAACAGTAAATTGATTTTTTTACATTTACATAAGCGGTTCTTACGCTATTACTCTGATAAGATAGAAATAAAAAAAATGATGGTTATAATAATAATATTCAGTGTGAAGTGAAAAGAAAAAAATCGATTTTGTAAACAGGTACACGGAACGATGGAACTTATGTATATATTATGTACGAGTACAACAACTATAAGCCATTAAAAACTATTTTAATTATGTACAGTTTCGTGTTAATTAAAATCAGATAGCTAATCTACTTGATGCTTATTAAAATTCACTAAAATATGAATTTCGGATTCGATTAAAACAACATCTAGTTTCGATGAATAATCAGTTTAATGGAGTTTCCCCTCATAAATCATACAATTATTATTATATTATTAGTTATTACTATCCAATAAAAAATTAAAAACAAAATATTTCCATGATTTTCATTGCAAATTAAATGCAAATTTGGTTATAAAATATTTAATTGACTTTTATAAGCGTAGATTCAATAAATTTATAATTTAATTTGCTACTGATTGTATCTCTAAATAACAATAAATAATAGTATATTATATTATGATAAGAAATATGACGAATTATAAAATCAAAATTTATAATTAGTTTTAACAAAATCTACATATTATATCAAACACATATGTGTATAAAAAATTTAGAGTCAGCTAAACTGGAAAAATATAATTTAACTTAATTTGTTATGTATTAACATTATCAAACTTATAATAATTTGTTGTACTTCGAGTCATTTTAAATATAATAAATACATTAAAAAAAATTCTATTATAACTGTAGCAAGCCGTAATACCGCGCGTATAATATATTCTTTTTAAGAAATATTTTCCGAAAAATTTCCCATTGCCCGTCATTTATAACAAATACATTTCATTTGATATGTCCTGTCAATGTATATTAAAAATTAAAATGTTACAATCTATTTTTGTACGTAAATAATATTTCTGCAAGTAAATTTCCAGTCTATAAAGTAATTCCACATTAAAAGCCCTACATATGTGATTATGAATAATTATCAATCAAAATATTATTATCGAGTATATATATCTAAATGTTAATGGTAGCATATATATTTTTCTCAAATACTCGAATAAGCTATATTTAAGCCTACTTATAAAAACTAAGAAGCTTATTAAAACGAAGTCGTTATCGAATATTTTTCGAACGCAGCCATACTTTAAAGTTTGAATTTAATGTTTTTTTTTTACATGTTTGTGACTGATGGTTAAATATACACGTGTATACTGTTTAGTCGTTTACGTTCGCATCAACGGCTACAGTGCAGTGAAAATAATTTTCACGTAGAAAAATCGTTGCATTGCTCTAATAATTAAGATTATAATTGTTTGATATTTGCTACGTATAAGTCGATTTTCAAAAATAAATGATCTTTGAACTAATATTATTTTAGTTTAGATTATAGGTATATGAGCCAAATAGATTTTAATGTTTGACTGACTGGAATCTCTGACGTTCAAGTCTTAAATTCCATAATTTTTTCCAATTTTGCTAATTTTATACATATCCGAGCAAGTTACAAATATTATGATATGATACTACTATATATTAAGCTGTCGTATGGCCAATAAGGCATATTCTAAGGTAAAGGTAAACATAAAACGAAATGTGGGACACAAAGGGCTTTCACCGAAACTCGTGGTACTACGATCAGTGAACTGATACATGTTTTTTTGAATAAAGATATTTTTTGATGTTATAATTTGTCTGTGTTAATAAAAGTATTCGTAAAACTTAAGCGTACATATAGGACAAAACTATAATTAAAATATTACTTATGTAAGTTGAATAAACGTTTATCATTACAGACACAAGCATTTCCGCGGATGTAGCAGACTTTCACGGACTGACTAGTAGATTGTAAGTCTTTATGGTTGTTTAAAAATATAAAAATTGTTAATAATAACAATAATATAAGTGCACTTTCCGACTTCAATGTACGTATCTACCTACTACGTACCTCGACAATAATGAGTAACAAAATAATGTTTATCATTAGATATTATAATACGAAATAATGTAAGTATAGGTACTCGTAATAAAAATAAAATATTATGGCGAACGTCACGTCACATTATGTTAATGATACAGAAATAATCCTGGGTGTTGTTTAATTTAATTTAATTATACTTTTTAGTGGTTCTACCTGTAACGCTTAAACGGTTTAAACGAAATAGTATATCGTTACAATTAAACCAGGGGACCGCGTTTAATTAAGCGTACAAGCACGTCAGCACTACAGCTGCGTTTACAACTTGCCATTTCGTATATTTTAATATAGAGTCGAATATATGTAACTTGTCGGTAACGTATCATCACTTACAATCATTATTTTGCTTACATATTGATGGGCGGTACGGGTTTGAGCACAAAAACTTGTTGACGACTTTTTACAGCATCGATGTACACAGATTAGTAAATTAATATTACTTTGTTCTAGAATTTTAGATTATTACCTTATTGATTAAATTGATAGACTTGTTTTATTATCTAACTCGACTGTATTATTGTATGTGTAATTCTGTTTTAGCTTAACATTTCACAGCACTGCAAATCATCTCTGTTTCAATTTCATTTGCTAAGTTTACTCACTATGTTCTCTATGATCATTTATAATCCTGAATTACTGTTGTATATAGTTAGTTTACAATAACAATAGCTTTGCATTTTTTATTTGTACAACAAAAATATAAATCACCGCTTTGTAAACATCGATATCTTGTAAATTTAAAATTGTTTATACCTGTGTTTACATTTTCACGTCAAAACTAGAAAACTTTACTGATTTCTAAATCCATTTTGAGTACGCACACTTTAAGTTCTCGAGATGTACTGTTTGTAAGGAATTTAATTATATTTTTCGTAATCTTTATCGATGGCGCTATCAGTGCCCATATCGTTAGATAGATGAAAAAAACAATATTATTTTCGTATGCCCAAAAGAGTTTCGATTTTTCAGGTAAAAATTATAAATTGTACGCAAGCCGGTTGCAGCCATATCAAATACACAACAAGAGACGACACGGCTAGTAGAGAATGACAAAGTGCACTTTTGTGAAAGACAATCTATTTACGTTTAAACGAAAAAAAAATGTTATTGAGAATATTGTGTGGCATGCGCCTGAGAGACTTTTGTTCAAAATTCAAAAAATAGTTACCACCGAGACACTGTTTAACGATAAATGTATTCTCTTAATAAGTCTCAAATATCCATAATTTACATAAAATCAACATTTTTCTGATGCGATATCGCTGTTAATTTTATCAGTTTACCACAATAATTAACATTATTATGATGAATTACTATGAAATTGATTTAACAATTACAAACCAAGATTTGTTTTTTATATTTTCTATCACAGAGATTAACTAAGCAGAATAATTATAGAATCAATAAAATAAGACTGTTATGCCAGGTTTCTTGTTATCACTATGCATTATAATAAATCAATATACATAGTAAGCCAATGTTTTCTTAGACACGATTTATTAATTCACGGTTATTGGTTCATTAAATTTAAATGGACCATTAAATTAGTTATTTTTTTATGCAGTCATAAGAATAGTAAATACTTACAACTAATAAGTATAATTATAATGCCACAATTAAATATACATATAAATGACATCCGATCATCTGATCAGGCCACAAACAATTTTTGGGCATAAAGTATAATAATTAATGGAATATAATATACGAGTATAATGTTATTATACTTTAATAAAAGGTAAAAATATTTTAGTAACCTGATAAGATGTTAGCAACGTGTTAGTTACAAAGTAATGTAAACCTTTCACTACATTGATGGGTAAGTATTATGATTTATATTGTTATTTCATAATATTCATTACAGTCATTACACTATTAGTACATTAATTACTTACAAGTAATTATTTATCTTGCAGGGTTTAAATAAAAAAAATATATTAAATAGTTTATTGTTCTGTGCTAATTTTAATATTAAATAATACTTATACCTACCTATTATTCATTTTATTTTATAACGTTATCATATGATATTATGTTTGTAGTTATGATGGCACGACCACTGAGTAATGACTGATATTATCTATGTCAAGACCATTTAGTGTGTCGGTGACATGATACGAGCTAATCACACAGTGTCTTTGGAACTATCTTAAATCGTAGCCACAAGTAACGGACAGGGGTCCAAACTATATTTTTACATTAATATGTATTATATTAATTGAATTTCACTATTATTCGGTGGTATTAGCAAGAATGGGTTTGGACTCTAATATGTTGTTGTCGTGCGTATATACTATTTGTTTATGAGTAATAAATACTGTGATACGTACGCATTCATAAATCATAATATTATCATGATATGAATCATGATTGTTAAATTAGTGTACGATATTACATGCGATGTCGGACTGTGGAGAATAGTGGCATATATTTTATAGCGAGAGATCGGGTAAACCAGGTTTAAATCTCCCCTCGCCCCGTGTTAACTACTTTGCTAGACTTTATAAGTCCTATTTACTTTACGTCAAAATTATGAAAATATTTTTTTTATATTCATATATATTATACTTTTTTACCTAACACAAAACGCTATGGGGTTTTTATTTCGAAGTATTCAATTTCACCCAGTTGAAAATAACAACATACTCATCAAAATTAAGAATATGACTATTGGAAACTATACATATTTATAATAATATCATTTTTTAGAATTCGAGTTTTTATTTCATTTGAATAGTATATTGTCGCGGTTGGTATATTAGTGTGAATCACGTTAAACTTGACCGATTATTAACTTTATAAATATAATTAAAAAAAAAAAAAAAGTATAAACTGTAATTTTGTATACCTACATGAATCATGTAACATGATTCATTGTATAAAAATATGTTGTATAACTAATTTATTTCGTAGCCCACTCCCCCCTTATTAAATATTCCTAAATAAGGAAGTACCTATAATAATAGATTCATTAATCCGCGGTCGTACTGTAGCCCATTCGGTAGCGATTCACAACATTGTTGTTTACACAACTGTAAGTCAGGACTCAGGAAATCGATGACGTGTAGACTTTTATGAAAGAAAGGTCCGAAAATATAGGGTTGTCGTCGAGTATCTACTTCTTTTTTCTTCATTTCCCCGCTCGTGGCTAATCACATAATTATAATGACACATATTATATTATAATATATAATATAATAGATATTAAAATCTCTTTGTAGTTTGTACCTAGATAGTAGGTACTTCGTATACTCCGTTTTCTCTATTCTCTAGTCTGGGAAGAGCGAATGACGTCAGCACGTCCTTTAATCATGTCAAACGAGCACGTACATACATCTTGCACTTGAAATACGTATCCCGAGTATATATACAGAAGTATATATTTACGCGAATATTGTTAAATATAATAAAAATAATACATGGTTTCTGAAGACGATAGCTACCTATACGCCTAGTTATAATATTATTGAATATGTCCACCGACTTCATCTATGTGTGAACGATACACAAATATTATTAACATATACAATAATTAAGGACATATAATTGTATAATTTATATCTATCTTGTACTACAGTGCTATATTTATTTAAGTTATATTGTTAATATTTCGAAAATTTATCTGTAATGTGATTTAAATTAATATACTATTTACGAGCAATAGGTCTATATTATAATATTATAATAAAATGTGTTACATGAAACAACAATCACAAACGTATATATATAAAACGAGCTTATTATTTATTATAATATTATAGGTACACTAGGTAGAAAATTGTATGAGACAATATGAAATTTTACAGTTAGGACATAAAGTGAAACGGCGTTTACGTCGTTAAATATACACGGACAGGTACAATAAATGTAAAATATACTTTTATTATAGACGAACAAATTATAATATGTGTCTAGGTATCTTTCTTTCGGATATTTTAATTACGAAGAGTGATTAAATACATTTTTATTAATCAAATGAAAAATGGATATATTTTTTTTTTTGTCACCGAAATGAACATAAAAATAACTTGCATCGAATTCAAAATGTAGGTCAATTAAAAAACAAACAACTCTACAAATTAAAATACGACGAGTGATTTGGCCATAAACCTGTCAACATTTATTACTGAAGTATACAAAAAGTGAACAACCAATGGTGATCTGATTTATTTCAATTATTTCGACTACGTCGAGAGTTGTGCACAATGTTAAGTGAAAAGGCAAAACAAAAATGTCGTATTTGTATTACACAAGCTATAGCAAGATTGTAACAACCGTTTAAATAGTATTTTATTGTTTACACATCACAGTGATAAATGATAATATTGTTTTTGAATTTATTGTAATTTCCAATTATCGGTAATTCGATTACATAATTAATAATTATACGAGTTTATAAGTGCACATTTAACAGAAATGGAACAATTATAATTCTGAAGTGTGAAGAGTTGTTTATATGAAATAGAATTTAATATTCTGTGCAAGTTTAAAAGCGGCTATTTCGTTTGAAAATTACATAAATTACCATTTAATATAATTAATAGGTAGGTACATTATAAACATTATGGTTATGAAATAATATTAAATTATCACCTAACAAATACTAAATAAAACAGTTATAATTTTTTTGAATTTCGTAAACTATTGTCACGTCTAAAAGTGGCTTAGAAACAATAATATGTTACATAGTCATTACTCATTATATTTTCGCTAGCACTTGTACTATTATACATTATCTACAATTGATAATCAATCCTATATCCTACATCCTGTCTTAAATTTGCGATCAGGTTGGTTCTGGGATAAGGACTACAGAGGACAGTTAGGAGTATTATATACAAGGCGTTTCAAAATTGATGTTAAATTCGTTATATTATATTCATAATAGAGAAAAATATTCAAAATGACATTTTTATGTAGAGAGGGGGCTTTAAAAATTTAAATAGAATCCCATACTTTTTTTTTGAAATCATATAAATATAGTATTTCAAGTTTAAAGTTAAGGTGACCAACATTTTGCATAGTGTCTCCGTACTACTTCGCTAATCTAAATTTAAAATACTTATAATTCATAAACTATTCGTCCGAATTTCAATTTTTATGTTATGAAATATTGCGAAAAATTTATTATAATTGCAAAAAAAAGTATAGATTCTCATTTGAATTTTTAAAACCCTAAACCCCTCTAAAATATTATAAAAATAAATATGAAGATTACTAATCGTTTTATAGATACTACAAAATTTCTAATATTCAAGATTATTAAATGTTTCTAAATTAAAAAACTCGTATAAAATATTTTTTTTTATCGTGAATATTTTATATTTATATGATAAAATGGCTATAACATACATTTTGAATCACCCGTGTTATGTATAGTATACACTAACTATATCCCACTAGAGTATGTATAAGTTTTAATAGTTGTGCCACTAATTACTAATAATAATCGTCTTATCTTCTCATCTACAATATTATCGACTTTATATACTGTTACATACAATATAATATATACAATCTGTAAAGTATCGAATAAAATTGCATGTAACGTGAAACTAGGCAAGCATAACGACAATCATCACCGCAGGTAATATAAATTATTAAATATTATTAAAATTTAATAAAAAAAACTATATTTTTAATTTTTTTAATAATAGTTATAACTTATAACTACAAATATATAAGTCTGCAATCGTATAGGAACTTTTTTTGTTACGTATTTTTTTTTTAAAATTATACCAAGGACATGATTTAATAATAGATTGGAATTTACATTTCTAAAAGAACATCTATAAATAAACCGCTCTTGTAAATAAACTTTTTGATTTTAAATAGTACAATTTCAGTGGGCAATCGATAATATATTAAGACTCGCCATCAAAATTACAATTATATTTTTACATTGTAAAAACACGTAGCTCAAAAAAAAATATTTATAAGTTGAAAAAAATAATTTGGAGTAGGTTGTACTTGAAATGATATGAAAACATTGAACAAATATATTATAACTAAAACCGAGCCACAAGAATGGAGCACGAATATATTTCGTTGGAATATAAAACATAATATATGAATATAACTACTATATTATACCTAAGCATAAATAAATTACATATTTCTTATTATGTATTGCGTATTTTATTAGTGTTGGTAATAATAAGCTGCTGCTTTTATTAGTTATTTATAGCATAATACAATATTAAGAGAACTCAAAAGAATGTGTACACTACAAAATATATGGTGAATGATTAAATAATTATTATTATTTATAATAAAACAATAAAACATAAGGTTACGTAAGGTTGGAAAATTGGTAAAATTAACATTGTAGCCTGTAATTATTTTAAAGGTAAACATTCATTTTCTCGATAAATATAAATTTTTAAAAATTGTTTTTTTAAAATATTTCTTTTGTTTAATTTAAAGTCATTATGAAACAACACGAAAAAAATTAAAAATATTAAATACCTATAATAATAGTTCAAAAAGAATCAAGAATTCTAGGATTAAAACTAAATAAGAAAATTGATTTTGTTGAGAATTGAATTTTCCCAGTAAAAAAAATCTAATTTTTTTGTAACCTTTTTTTCAATTTGTTACATGATATTTTATAATGCACCAGTGTTAAAATATTTATGTTGGGCCATCTTCGTAGTTCTTTGATAATATTTTTGCTAAAAAAAACCTCCAAATTAAAAAGAAAATCAAGAACATGATATATCAAGTACCCTTGGTAAAAGCTTCCATATAGCTCATTTCAATCTGATATATAGTACATTCAATCAAATTACAACAGTATGTCAATTGTCAGTATACTCCACTTCTTACAATATTAAATGTTCAAAACTCGATATTTATCTATAAAGTTTACAAAAACAAATATTTATTTTCCGAAAATATCGTAGTGACTGTTATTGTAAAATAAAACTTTAAAAAATTGTCGAGAAAAATATTCTATTTTTGAAAAAATATTATTATTTACACTTGGTATAATCACATTATACAAAAATATCTTATGTAGTAATTTATAAAAAAAATTTAAAAAAAATAATCTGAAAAATTAGTCTCATTTAATAAAAAAATAACATTTTAAAATTTCTTTGGAATTATTAAAAATATTACAAAACTTTTGTACCATCACAAATCTTTTTGTATATTTTAAAAACTTTATTCTAACTCTAAACTATATTAATATTCATTTTTACATTTTGTTCTTAAAATATTTTACATTTTGAAATAAAATATCTATGGAAAATACAGTTGTTTTGTTACACACATATTTTATTCGTAACAACTGCTACGACATTTAGGCCATTGGCCGACAGTAAATTAAATAATTACATTTAACATTGCTTGTTAAATAATTCAACAAAATTAAGTAAAAAAAACTGAATTATTTACAAGGTTTAATTTGAAATGCCTAAATCCTGTATGTATTTGATATTTCACTGACATTATACATACTATTATAGGTATAATATGTAAGTATACCACAATTTTTAAACTTTAAAAACTTTTAGTGGTTTTGGAAAATGTTTGTGAATAATTTTAAATATTTTAAATAAACATTGTTACGTTAATGCATCTCTTCTCCCTAAATTAAATGAAGTTACAGTTATATTATATTAAATTAAGTATAAACAATACACTAACGATAACTGCTAAACTGCTTTATATCATAAAAATATACACGATCAAGCGATTTAATGTATCAAAAGCATCTGTTTTACTTAAGTATTAAGTCTTAGGTAATACCTACTTAATTATACTACACTATTATAGTACTGATTAATTCTGAAAAAAATATTTTAAGGATAAAAATAACTATATAATATTACTACTATGTATCTATTGTATTGTTAAGAATATTTAGATTAAAATATTAGATAGATACTCAGCTTGTAACTAACAAGTCATAGTAAAAAAATATAATTATTTACTATAAGATATATTATAAATGTAGGTATTAAGAATATCTATAAAATTTAAAGATATTTTTTCGTCTTATGATTTTAACAAGACAACCGGAGTCAAATTGCTATGCAAAATTCGTACTTTTGGGAATTACCTTCATTATTAGAGTAATAAAATATTGCGGTAGTTTAAAAAAAAAAAAAATAAATAAATTACTATGAAACTTTTTCGTTAATACATAGAAACCCGACACCATATATGGCCTGATGTTAAAAATATTCACTCCTTATAGGTTTCTTTTAATGTATATAAACACACACAAAAATAATACATAACTATATTTATGTATTAATTTTAATGAAGAAATCATAAATTGTAGTGTTTATAATAATAACTATAATAAATAAAACCCCTTTAAAATATTATAACCATTTGATATTTGAAATAATAAACTATTTGTTGGCAATTTACAGTACAATAGGAATGAGTGTACCTCATTAGTGAGATTTGTAATGAATGTGATAAATTTAAATTTAATGATAAATCATTGTATACAATGAAAATGATTAAAAATCAAAGATGTACATTATATTACTCTACTGAAGATCTTTTTGTTAGGTTTAGTATATAACATTATATTTCTTTCAGACGCAAATGCAATGATACATCATTTATTTTTAAAATTATCAAAGGTACTGTTATTTGCTACGAAATTTCAGAACAAATAGGATGACAGGTTCCCACATACTATACTTCTTGGTCTAAAACTAAATTGTATGAGTCATTCCAGACACAACAATATATTTTCAATGAACCTGAGAATCGAACGCTTCGATCCTATAATAGCCTGGATAATTTTGACTTTAAATTTAACAATGAACCCTAACTTCGGAATCTATTTTTAACTTTCAATTAATTTATGTCTGATTTTAATCAATAACTAGTTATATCAGTTACATATTCATATAAATCAAAATCGTATTATAATTCATTACTATTGCTTACTATATCATACTTTAATATCATGTACTTAATTATTAGTTAAATAATATTGCATATTTCTTGTAAAAAATGTAAAACGAGTACACTAGTTTATTGACCCGACAAAGACGTCAATAAACATATTATTATTATAATTACTATTACTAATAAAATATAATTTTTTTATTGTAATTTAAGTAATAAAATAATTAAAATTATAACAAATGTGTTTACATTTTTCCCATTATTATATTAAAGAATACTGAGATATTTAAATGTTAACTTCTCTAAAATTATTAATAAGATGCAAATTGCTATCAGAAACTTTCATACAAATTTATGATTGGAGAATTTTTTTACACAAAAGTAAAAAAATAAAAACTTACATAATTTTAAAATCTTTACATTCGTGACTAAGTTCAGTCTAAAATTAAAATAGTATACACATGACAAGCAACGAATTAAGCATGTCTAAAAAATGAAATCGCGGAAACCACTGTGCATTATACTGGTATAGTAGATTTCAAGTGTACATGGTCATTGAGAGAGCTACTGTAACGGATGTGTTAAATTTTAATCCAGTGATATATCATTGTAAACAAAAACGATTTTGGGCGAAAGCGGTCTGTCAGGCCATATTACAAAGTATATTTGTATATAATTTATGATTATATTCATATTGTTATTAGTACGGTGGGCTAAATTAATTTTTGCCTAAAACCTCGCATTTATTATAATGTTAATTATTATAAATTATAACAGTGTAACATATATTATTGTTATTAATTTTTGAGTTTATACCGAGTGGTTTTAGAACGGTCTGGTATACGGTCCCATCAAACAATAGGAAACAATTTGTAAAATATATAAATTTTAAATGTATTCCTTCTGGTGTTCCAAGGGGTTCTCGTTTAGTTCTCATTAGGTTCAAATTTTATTTTTTTATTTATAAATTGTTTAAATTTCAAATGTTCAAATGTATATATTATAAAATTAATAATTTCATGTAACTTGTTTTTTTTATTAGGTAAATATGTAACTATATATATTAAAATGGAATTTTGTAAAATATTTTTCAATTTAAAGTAATAAAATTAAAATATTTACAACATTTTAGTATTTTACCTAGGTACAAAAATAATCTGAATGATTTCTTGGTGCTTATAAATTTCTTAATCGTTTGAAATTTATATTATAAAAATAATTGTTAATATATATTGTTGATATTTTTTATTAGAGTATGATAAGGCTATGATGAACTTTAATTTAATTGTTTAGTCTTTTTACTCAAAAACTAAAATGTTATCGAACATAAATTTAAAGAAACTATACAAGTAAACAGTTTCAAATATTTATAAAAAGCACAAAACGAGCCGAAATATTTTGAAAAGTATATCATATCTACTACCTAAATACTAATATTAATATTTAGTTAGTCGCGTTCGTATTACTACTTACTTTTTTTGTTTTTTCCCAACTATTTTGCTAAGCATGCTGACAAACTAAATCCTATTTTCTACTACAAACCACACTTAACGTTGAAAATTGAAACATTTTTATTACTTCAAAAGCCAAAAGGTGACAACTAACAAGAGACACAAAAAAAAACCATAATTGTAAATGTGTAAATACATTCACCGCTCAAAATACTTATGATAACTATGATATATATTTCATATATTAATTTTAATTTTACAAAGGTAGTTATGTGTAATGTTCATAATATATAACAGTATAATATTATATTATATTGTAAATATAACTTTTAGATTAAAATTATTGAACACTAGTTATCTGAAATGCACTTTTGTTACTCGTTTTAAACATTACAATCATTAAAAAACAAAATGAATATACATAATATGTCAGAGCTCTAATTTTTATAAAATCAATAAATAAAGTGATTATACACACAAATAATAATTCAATCTAGTAATAAAGTATATAAATACTTAAGTCTGTATTTTTTACTTTAAAAATATTTTTACATTAATTAAATACTTTAATTTAAATATGAATTCAATAACTAGGAAATTGAATAATATTTCATTATACATATTATTTAAATAGGCAAGTTTTTAGGTATATTTGACAAGGGTAAATTGTGTTAACGAAATATAATTAGTTATAAATTATTTTTTCAATACATTTATATAAAGAAAATATAATGTTATTTTATTTTCATTTTATTTTTTTAAATATAAACTCAATTAAGTTAATACTTGTTATATTAGATAACAAATTTACAATTCTTATATATTTAAGATATTTTTTAATACCTATTTATTATAAATGGATAACCAACATATTTTCAGATATTTTTTAATTCGTTAAAACTTGATATATACTAGGAAAAGACTATTATCAAACTTATTGATAATTTTATAAAGTAAAAACAATTTTTAAAACTTTTCTAAGCTCATTTTTAAAACTAATTATTGTTCACACAAAGTCTATAAAATATATCGAAATAATATTTAAATTCTTAATTTTCTAAAAGACATATTTTAAACCTACCACAGTTATTTTATAAACATTAGTGTATTAACCATTATAGCTAAATCTAACCTGATTATGTGTTTTAGAGAACTGTAGAATTTCTATTAAGTAACCATACAATTTCGTATATTAAATAAAATTTTGCCTGATTGAATGCGATTTAATTGTAATTGTTTTGTACATAAAATATTATATGAATATACAGCGTGTTCCTTTTAAATTCGACATGAACTCATGAACTATTTCTATTCAGTTATTATCTAGTATTAAAAACGTAGTTTTCAAGAAGGGTAAGAAAATATACGAAATTTTACGTTTTTTGAAAATGTTTACATTTTTAGTTTTTTCATGTGGATACATGCAATTGTACAACTTGATTTTTCTTAACGATGACATGTATTAATGAAATCAGAATTAGATTGACTAAATTTAGTCATTTTGATTTTTAATCATAGCTAAAAACCAAAATTGATGAATTACAAGTTAAAATTTCAATTAATTTAACTAAATTAATGAATTGTTTGATGATAATCCAATAGTTTTCCAGATGTCCATTAAATGTCACCTATTCAACTAAACTTAACTTGTAATAATTCAATAATAAACAATGTTTTTTCAGTATTCTCTAAATTCTCTCAAAAATAATATTTTAATCTAAGGTTACTTGACAGGAATATGTTGTATTACATTTAAATTTAAAATGAAACACACTACCTATTATATTAAATTATATTTTTATATGGATAACTGGTCTTCAAAAACTAAGAAAATTGATATAAATTAAAATGAAATTCATTTTAATATAATTTTTATATTTTCAATAAGTTTATAAATATTAAATTTATGACATACAAATTTAATGTTGATGATTATAAAAAATTGTTCACCCATACCGGTGATACCTCCAGTTTCAGTACCTTTCGTTATTATTGTTTTACTGAAAATTGAAGATTGTGTTTATGTGTATTTTTGTAAATAAGTTTAAGTTAAGTATTTTTTTCTTTTCATTTTAATATGAATAAATGTTAGCTTAAATTAATATTATTATAAGTCTTCATGAGACTTAATAGTCACTGATAAAAGAATCTTTGTTTTACTATGAAATAACGGCAAGTTTCTATAGCAACATATTTCATAAAAAAAAATTAAGATCTCTATATTAGGCAATATACATTAAAATCAACTTCAGCAGTAACAATGTGACATGGTTGCAATCAACAGTTTTAAAAATAATTTATACTTAAAAGTGGTTAATCAGATATTGAAACTTGTGACAATAATTTAAAATAATATAAATTGTAACATTATAATATAGGCAACTTAATTATTAGAAAACGAATTGGTATTAATAAATTGGAAAACTAAGAATAATGTAATTTAAATTTGCTATTTAAAACTTTTATAAATACTACAATATTTTCATTTAACAATAACACACGAATTAAAAAAGTGCATATTTAACTTTCAATACAATTTTAACTTATATAGACGTTTTAACATATTATCAATATCAGTGTTTTTGTGTTCTAAAATGACAAAAATATTTTAAAGTTTCAATAATTCTTTAGTTATACAATGATATATTAAAAAAAAATAAAAATAAAAATAGAATTAGTATACAAAACATGTGATTGAACTACTTGATGAGAAAATAAAAATGTTAAACATTGACCTGTTGCTTTCCTTTACTATAGCCCATGGGTAACACTACAAGGGTTGTTCCTTTTTATTTTCTCACTCATTTCTCTTTTTTCGTTTTCCGTTCTATTTAGGTTTCATCCGGCTTAGCCGGCTAAAAAATGAAGTTGCCTAAATTTGTTGTTCTTTCCAAAAAACTCGGCACGCATCGGATGAAATGTACATCATAAATCAAATTGTATACGCCAGGAAAAAAATAATAAAAAGATAAGGTATATGACGTTCAGAAAGAGCTTTTAAACCGGCAGCCTTTAAAAATCCAGACTTCTAGTTTATTAGTTGATTTATTAGAACACTGCGCAATTTTTTTCCTGTTAACTTCTGTTTTACCTTTTATATATCAAAATATATGACAGCCATGGGTTTGAACTTCAGAATTTTATGAAGACAGATACTAAGTTTTGAATAAAATATTTCATATTCCTAATAATATTATAATATCACTAGATTATTTTTTCTTCTGTGAAATTTTGTTTCTCAATTACAAACTTTGAAATAAAACCCCCATTTAATGGTTGTATGTTATTTATAATTTATATTCTATGGAATATTATATGATAGTCATGTTTATTAAAACTATATAAAATTATTGAAAAAGATGGATTTTAATAGTTTTGATGAAGTGAAGTATTATTCTTATTACAATAATGAGATTTCTTCTTGAAAATCTCTTTGATGATTAAGTTGAATACGTCTGATAAAACAATTATCAATACAAAAACGATTTATTGATTTCATTATATATTTATATAATTTTGTTTTTCTTTATCCAATTAAATAAAATGTTATTAATTGTTTTTCAAAATAAAATAAATTGATATTCGTGGTTGTATTATAAATGAAATTGTATCAAAATATTTGTAACTTATATTACATTGTAACTATCTTTTTCTTTATTATTAAAAAACCTTCATTTTATAACACCATGTTTTTATAAGCATGGAGATTATTTAGTGTCATTTTGTTAGCTGTAAAGGATAGATTAGTAATTTTCAACTACCATAAAAAGTTGCTTTAGGGAATTCTACGAAAATAGAAAATAATAATATCTACACGTATTTTTTTTTCAGAATATTCGGCAAATGACAGCCTAAAATATGTTACAGCTCACAGAGAACAGTTAAAGTTTGAATTACTTTTTCTATGAGACTTTTAATGTAGGAGTTCCTTTTAGTATATCGTCACTCGTTAGTGATACCTACACAATACAAAACATTTCAGTTTTAACGTCAATGACAAATAGGTAATGTCTATGAGAATATTATTATTTTATTTTATTCATAGATTTAATAAAACAAATATTTTTTAAACAAATGTATATATAAACGAGTAATCAATTGAGATTATAAATGTGTACGTAATACTTATTTACCTACTAATGTAGGTACACCTTAAATATTAATTTTTAATATCATAAAACTTTTGAACTTTGTTATGAATAACATTTAAATTACGATTTCATATAAGCATATACATTTTTACATATATATTATTAATAAGCTATACACATAAACCCATTCCGTTTATTGTACCTTGTATAATTTACATCAAATAAACGTTAAATTATTTTAAATATAAAAACTTTATTCCATTCGAAATACCAATAATAAATCATTATTATAATTGAAATAAAAATTAAATAACAATTTTAATTTTATTCAGTTGATGTTATAACTTAACTTTCTTTAATTTCTATGATTTGGTATATTCGACAAATTGTTGGTTTAGGTAGTTCTAAATAATATCATCTACCAATGGTCAATTGAGTAGTTATTCCACTATGGTCACTATACAACTTGAGTGAGAACAATTATTCCGCTATATAGATTTCAATAGAATTATTAACCAGAACCTGGAAGAGAATTTATTGTACATGTCTAATAGCTTAAATACTAAACAGAATAATATTCACATGCTATGTAGTTTAATCCCTAAGGCATTTAACTTTGGGATGGTTTACCAAAACCCATTATCTGATCAAAATGTATATAGGTACTCTAAAAGTACATTGAACCTCAGAAAAATATATAACAAATGTATAGCTCTTTAGGCTAAATATACTATAAAATATATTATTATAACCTTTGATATAAAAAATAATTCATATCAGTATTACACATACTAACATTTTTTAATTAAAAAAAAATAAAATAATATAAAATATTAACTCACAGTTTAAACATAATCATACTAATTTTGAAAATATACGTGATTATATAGTAGGTAATAATTATATTAAAGCTTTAAATATACTATAAAAAACTTCGGGACAATTATCTTATCAAGATCATAAATTCATAACATTCCATTAAATGTTAAGTCTAATATTTAAACAACTAGATAATGAAATAATATTATTTCATATGAAGCTAGATAACTTTGGATTTTTTTAAAGGAACTTAATATAAAAATTTATTAACTCTGATGTTAAAATATCTATATAGATGCACAGTGTTTTGTTTCGATTTAAAATATGAACACTTGGTACCGAGTGGTTCAGTGGTTAGACAGATGACAACAATACATATAGTCATTATGGGACATTAAAAAAAATTTGAAAATATCTGGTTCCTTGCGGCTACCATTTTCCATACTGTCATCCATTTGTTTTTTGAAGGGTTTTGTTATACCAGAAGTTTTATAAGAGCTCGGTATGGACCTTAGCTTCAACCATCCTCTCAATCTCAAATACTATTTGTAGTCAGCTCATGTCCCCAATTGAAAAAGACAGCTAGTATCATACACATAGTCATATATGCATATATAAATAGACACCCTTTTACCCACTTATTGCGATGATTAAATAAAACCTTTAAAATTATCTTATGAACACTAATCAAGGGAAAAATATAATAATATACTAATTACTTAATATAAATAAATAAATATTGGAATCAAATCGATTTGATTTCAGAGTAAAGTAATATAGTAAAATGGTTTTTATGTATTTTTTTGTATGCACGTGATTTTTAAATTTTTATGACCTGATTTCAGTAAATGATGACGCATTGAAAAAGCTTACTTATTAGTTATTATAGCACTTTATAATAATACTTGGGATATGACAAAATAAAAAAATTGACTATTATAACTATGTAGGTATTCGAACAAATTTTAATCGACTCTTCAGAACCTACGTTAATATATTAACAATTTTATTTTGTCTTCAACTGACCTGGTTATATTATAATATATTACACACTTAAAAAGATAACTGAATATATTTTAAAAATATAAATAAGTTAAAAAAAATTCCACTCGAACGATCAATCTGTGACGGACGGCGATAAAAATGATTTGCTATGAGCAATTTATACATTTTATAAAAGAGAATTTATGAAGCTCAATCGACTATGTATTGTTGAATATTTCCATACTAAAACGTTTCTATTTAACATCAATATCGATATAGTTTGTTTTTATTTGCATATGCATTTCGTTTCATTGGATTTATGTTTTATAAATTGTACAATACCTTATACCTACAATACCTTAAACTAAATTAAAATTTTACAATGTATTTGTTATTAACTCCAACGTTCTACGAGTTGACAGTTTTAAATAAATTGTGTGTTTTTTTTTAATTTTATTTATAATGTAATAGGTATTCAAATAAAATAAACACTTTAAATAACTTTAGTTATACAATATTAAATACAATGTATTGTTCATAGTCATTGTATTGATAACTATTAATAAATTATATAATTATGATAAATAAAACAAATAATTATAATTTACCACTATATTTTGGTTTATGTATAATATTAGTACAACATACCTGGTATAGAACAAAATATCGGTTCTTCCACCTTCCGCTGTCTGACGCTTTTTTATGGAGATTTCCGGTAAGTGTACTATCTGTACGGGCACGGTCTGACAACATCAGGAGCTGATTGTCTACCACCCGGACACATCTTTGCATCTTCGGGCTTAACATCACTGCTGAAATATAACAGATTTTTAATTTTATCGTTAGGTATATAACATATTGCTTTTCACAAGGTTAGATTTTCAAAACCAATCTGATCTGATATTATATTCTTATACGTATATACCAATACATATAAATTTCTGTTTGCGAAAGCACCATTATTATTTTTATTATTATTATAAGTGCTTATTTACGGCTTCTTGTAGATAATATTATATAAAATATCATGTTAAATATTACAAAATATTTTATATGGTTCTTATCATATTTACCACTGCAGCTCAATTATGAGTACATGTTTTTTTCTAGTACAACAATAATGTATAATATATACATTTTACACATACCTATATTATTACTAAAATAGGCAATTCAAAAGATTTGTTAGTAATAAGATACATAATACATAAATTTGTATTAAGACAGTTAAACGACGACCTTTCGGTTTTTTGAGAAAATTCTGAAAAACGTTTCAATAAAAATGTTGGCACCCTAGTATAATGATTTTTTCATATATTATTATTAAAATTATTTATTTATTTACGGAAATAAATTCCAATTACATGATTTAAAATAAAATAAAGTATTAATTATATTAGACCTAGCTACATATTATTGTGTTTCTCATTTATAAATACATTTTTATTTTAGACTTTGAATGAAGTAATGAATGTAATGATGTGTTTGTGTGTGTGTGTGTCTGTGTGTGTGTGTGTGTGTGTTTTGAGACAGTAGAAATGCTTCAATTTTCAACTTTGATTAGGTTTGTGGTAGACAATTAGATGTAGTAAGTACTTTTGAAATCAGTAGTAAACATTCTTAGTAATTGTCTTAACAATTAGGAAAAAAAAAAAAAGAATAAAGAATAAACCATCAATATCATGATGAACCAGGTTTCGGCAAAATTAATTTCTTTATTTTATCATAATAATCCAAAATTGAAAATAGTAAATTACAACTTCACATATCTATTACAGTAACTCACTCGACACATTTTATATAACAGAGCTATCTATTGAACTAACTATATTAGTAATTGTATAAGTTAAAGTACCAATTATAATAAATAGTACGAAAAACATGTTCCAATGAAAGTATATACTGTCTTAACTTAACAGAAACAATGACATATCATATGTAATTTGAAATATCAGTCAAACGATTAATAAGCCGTCAAAAACACCGTTCTAACTATTTAATATCAAGTGATGATCCAGAAGATTATTATCGTGTTTCTATATGTATCCCTTTCATTGAATCTTTTATACATCAATTAAATGAAAGATTCTTAGCTCACCAAAATATTTTCAAAGGTATAAATATCGAAAACTATATCAATGATTAACTTCTTATATATTTTAATTCTAAACAATCAAAACAATATTTCAGGTTTTCAGTGTTTGTTTGATGACACTAATTCGGATCATACAGATTTTGAGACTCTGGTTTCTTTTTATCTACCACAAATTGATTTGACTACGGCAATCTGTGAACTACAAATTTGGAAACAAAAGGGCAAACGTGTAGCAGCTAGTAGTGATGAAGTGATTAAATCAAATGCTTTAGATGTTATTAAGCATTGTGATCCTACAATATTCCCAAATATATTTATAATTTTAAAAATGTTATGCACACTGCCAGTATCTACTGTCACGCCAGAAAGAACTTTTTCTAGTTTAAAAAAAGTAAAGACCTATCTCAGAAATAGCATGAAAGAAATATATTATAATTATATATATATTTATTTTATTAATTAAACACTACTCTAAATATGATCGTTTAAATGGATTAGTGCTTTTGAGCTACTATCAACATATCGAAATAACACCGGAAGAAGTACTGGACAAACTATAAAAAAAAGAGAAAAATAGATCTAATATTATAAAGACACTATCAAAATAAAGATATAAAAATATAAATAATGTGTTATTTTTTCTTAATTTACTATAACATGTTATTATTATAATAAACCCCCCTATATAAAATTCCTGTCTATGGCACTGGACATATGCATACATTTTGTATGGATGGAGGGAATTAAAAAAGTTTAAATTGAAAAAAATATTGAGCTCTAATTTTTAAATCCTAGTGACATCTATTATATTATGTTTCTGAAGTTCTATAAATGACCCATGTTTTCTAATAAAACGTAAACATATTTAGTATACTTTATTTCAACATCTTACGCTAAAATAATTAAATAATAATAATAATGAATACTTAATTTCAGCTAATTTTATTTTTTCCAATTCATCAATTAATTCTTAAACAGTGATACAAATATGGTATTTTACAATCATCGTTTAACCCAACTAGGTAGTTGACAACTGATGAGTGGTAATGAGATCGGCTATTATATAGAACCATTATCTATGTCTTGTGTGTATTATACTATATTATACTATATAGAGTATAGCATGTTTTACTAGGCATATCAAATTCATATATTTCCACTATATATTAGAATGAAATAACTTCAATATTCATATGAATCACTGTATTATATTTTTAAATTTTTTAAGCATTTTATTTTTTATAAAACAACAC
The DNA here is from genome assembly GCF_003676215.2 of Rhopalosiphum maidis. Taxonomy (NCBI): domain Eukaryota; kingdom Metazoa; phylum Arthropoda; class Insecta; order Hemiptera; family Aphididae; genus Rhopalosiphum; species Rhopalosiphum maidis. The sequence goes on along the minus strand of NC_040880.1, from coordinate 49,903,326 downwards.
AATTTCATAAGATATCTTTAAAAAAAAATCCCCGAGGGGGTGCCTGGTTTTTGCTCTGGTATATGACCTCATATTCCCTCTTTTTATACCCCCCTTCCATTAATAAATCAGTATCCAAAAAAAAATACAGTTAACTATAATTGTAATATTTTGATATTAATTTTAATGATATTATTCTCATTTATGTATACAACGAAAATTAAATTTAAAAAGATTATCTCTGTTGTCCCTATTCAACACTCGTCCATAATAAAATAAAAATTGATGTTGTGTCGTTAAGCGTTCTGAGATGTATTTGAATTGGGTGGTTGAATTGAAAGAAAATGGTTGGCTATGTGGTGTAGGAAATAATATATTTTGAAAACCATCACGATGTGTTACAAAAAAAAAAAATCAATACCTATAATATAGGTGCTATACAGTACACAATGTCATGTACAAAACTAATATACATTTCCCGCGTATATACAACCTGTCGTTTGTGCAGAGGCATCGCAAACAAGTGGTGCGAGCGAATAATATTAATATTCGGCTGCGAAGACGAGACGCAATGATATATCAGGTAATGACATTTTAGTACAAAATATACATAATATATACGCGTATCGTATAAATGTGTAATGAAACTTATTAGATATGGATAAATGTTTTTTACGGAAATAACGCGTAGGTATAAAGTATATATAATATATATGCCAATCCCAGTTCCGCGATTATAATGACGGCGTGGGAAGAACGAAAACAAATACTGTATATGTATGACCCAGACGTGCACGGAGGACTTCGTATAAATAACTGCACAAGTCAACGTTTTTAAAAGATTATAACACCTGTGCACATAAAATTAAAATTAAGTTAAAATAATATATTATTATACTCGTGCACCGACAAAAATAACAACGAATTGTGTTCTGCGCGGTGGTTATGATGTAGTACAATTTTACCGACCTGCCCTCGTCTCGTACGTTGTACCATATTAATGATAACATTTTATACTTTCATCTTTTGAACTATCTCATCAACAACCCCTATAAGGTAAAGCTTGTGCTAATCAAATTTATAAATTTATATTAAAACGATTGACCACGATTGCGAAAATAATAATATTATATTATAATATTCAAATGTATACTATTACTAGCACGCTATGATTTCCGGGCGGAAATATTTTCACGACCAAAAAACGATTTACTAAATAATCATTTATAATTTATGTGTTTCTTCGTATGCGGTGACGTAGCGTGTGTATCATATTATTACGTATATTACGTCGACCGCGCGAATTCAAAAATAAATTTCAACAAAAAACATAAAGCCGCAAAACACCGGTACGATGTGTTTGCACATACCTACCTAATAACAATAGGTACTACTGATAATAGTAATAATAACAATTAAAATATTATACTACTCACCTGTGTGACTAATTGGCACACGTGGTCGACTATGGAGGAGGAGGCGGCAGCGGCGGTGGCGACGACGGTGGCAACCGCGGCCGTATCGTCGTCGGGTTGACAGCCGAAGTGACGACGACCCGGCGGCGGCGTCGGCGGCAGCAGCAGCGACGACGGTGGTGGCTGACGCGATTCGCTGTTGCGTGTGGCGGCGGTGGTGGCTGTGGCGCGCGCGGCCGGGTCAGCTCATGACCCTGAGCCGCCGTAGTGCGTACTGTTGTCCCTCTCGTCGGTTACGCTGTAATATACTATATATACTATATAATAAAATATATTATATATACGTGCGGAGCGCCTCCCGCAAAGGCCCATCGCCACCGCCGCCGCCCGGTTCGATCGTGCGCCGTGGGGCACCACAGGTGCTTTTGCTAAACGCAGCCTCGTGCCCTTCTTTCGGCGGCGTCCCCGTCTATACCCCAAAGTCGGCCCCCTCTTCGATTCACCCTCCCTCCGCCTCGACGCCCGTCGCATCTGGCTCGCCCGGCGGCACACGATCCTCTCGCCAATGCCGCGACGACCGAGCTGGCGGCGGCGGTGACCTTTTGCGCGCGCGAAGATTGATTCTTCGTTCGCCGCCGCCGCCACGGGCACACACGAACGCATCGCGCGTTACGTTATATATAATATATTAATATAATCATTATTATTATGTTGTATGTGCAGTCCGTCCATACACAACGATGTAATGTTGCATCGCGTATATATTATTATAACATTGTTTACACACGAGTAAGTGCTAAGCGGGTTAAGTTATAAGTGCAAGTACACGCTTCCCCAGACAATAAGCGGCACACAATACAAGCGCCACACATAATATAATAATCATACGTGCCACCCTCTTTCGTGATAGATGCTTGGACGATGTACCTCCACACATGACACGCGAGTGCTGTCGCGTTTTCGATATTTGCAGGATAGGTACTTATTACGAACAAATTCACATATCATCCTTCACCGCGGTCCACCAACCATTGTCCCTAACATTACCGACTCTATTAGCCCACCCGGGGGTCATTCAAATGTTCAATTTAGACTAAAAAACTGTATGCAGTGACACGTTTTTAAATAATATATCATCATAATGACTGAAATCAAAGTCGCATTTAAATAATTTTCTCCGATAGATCGCACTTAATTACAAACGTCCACAATAATAATTAATATTATATATTATCATGAATTATGATAAACAATATATTATAAAATTATCAAAAGCCGTGAGGAATGTTGTTTCTATACCATCGAATACTCCCATCATTCAAGTAGATACCAATTTAAATTAAGTCGATATCTAGTTGTTCAGAACGAAATAAACTAATCTTAAATGTAAGTGATAAATAGTTTTAGATATAACGATGAAAAAAATGTATTATTTATTAATATTTAAAAAATTTATGGAATACTCATGCAAATATAAAAGATTTCCTTAAAACCGTGAAGGAGTTCACTATATAAGATTGTCTTTGAGAGATTTGAATAGAACAATTATTATAAAAACAATCATTGAATTTAGATTGTAAAATATATATATATATACACGAATATATAGTATATCATCCGAACATTGTACCCGATATACTAAAGGTCACCAACTAATTTCTATCAGGGTTTATTTTGAAACTTACTAAACTAACTTTCTACGGTTCAAAACACTTTTTATAACTTTTTTTTTACATATAAGTGAGATAATATATTGTATAAATAATCACTAGTATCGCAAACCTTGTACAAACTACAAAATTTAATTTAATTTTTTACATTTAATGTGTTACGTGTACTGGAACGAAAAACATTTTTTTCTGATAATATAAAAATGTAAAAACTATACATCAATTTACACATCAACCAAGATTTATAATATAATGAATCCACGGTTCACTCGTTTAAAATTATTATTATTATTATTTATTATTCTAAAATATTATATTAATAGAAGCAAATTTCAATCAACACGCTATAATTTATCACTTACTCATTTATTAATGAAAAGTTTACAATAATATTAAAATATATGTATACATATTACACTAATAATAATCATTAGCTTTATTCAAAAATCAAAATGTCCAATAAGTACAGATAAATGCATCATATTATACTTAAAAGGTTGATCATCTCTAATATTTTCTTACCTAATAAGTAATTTTTAAAAAAAATATATTTTTCGATATCTATCTATGATGTTTCTTGTAACACTGCTAAAAGAAAAATTGATTTAATTGTTATGTAAACAATAAATTATAAGTATTTAAAGAAAGAAAAATATGTACATGTTTATTATTTATATTAATTTATAATGATAGAGATATTTTGTATAATATTAAGGATTAACGTTTTGCTAAGTCCGTCGATTTTATTGTTCGTTTTTTTTAATAATTATCATCATCATTAGTATTTATAAAAATACCAATCAATTAAATTAAATGTGCTTACCAACCTATAGAAATCTAGCTATAATCCCAATACTCCTAGAATTATGCATATTCGACAAAAATAATTAAAATCTTAGTAATAATCTACCTATATATATTTATAGAATTATAACTTATTAGCTATGTATAATAATTAAACCTATAAACATACAGCCTAAAAGTAAAATATTACTGGTAATTAGATGTAAACTGAATTAAAATTCACACCGTTAACCTTTTATAAAGGTTATAATAGAAAATTTCAAGATCATCTGCGTAAAGTATTCTTTATATTATATATTTAGAGTAAATAAAATAAAATTAACATTAAATAGATTGGATTATTTTTAGCTTAATAGCTTAATACATAATTTAAGCCAGTTTGACATAAGTAGTTAAAAATAAACTATACTTAATAGGTATTTATTTGTTACTATAAAGTTATTTATATCTACTAATAAGTAAGACTAATAAGTGGATACACTTACAGAAAATATAAGTATATTATGTGTCTCAAAAACCTACATAATACACAAATTTGTTTTGAAATTAAATTAAAATAAATATAAGAATAATATCGTTGATACTGATTTTATAATTAAATATTTATGTCTTTTATAACATAATATTATCAATATATTTTACATTTTATATACTTTACTACGTATAAACGTATAATATAAGACGTCAATTTTCAATATGATTAATTCGATTGAAAACTGATGAATACCAAATATTTAAAGGTGGTAATAAAATCTTTCATCAACTTGGAATTCTGATAATGTTATACATATTATATTGGTTACATCGATTGTGTTTATTATGAGTATGAATTTTATCAACGTAATTCTGAAATATACTAAAATCATTACCAGTTATGTATTTAAAAAAAGAAAGTCTAATGATATACTTATATTTGGATTAAATAAGTAATACAAATAATTTTCTTAAGATCTTGATTCTATGCATATGAACTTTATAAATATTATTATCATGCAGGTATTAGATTTAAATATATAATATTATGCTTAATTAAAAATTATGTAATATCATCAATTCAATAATAATTCGTACTAGGTATGCGATTCTGTTAATTTTAACCAACTAGAATAACCCTTCCAATCTATCTACTTTATGGTTTCTTTTTACTTATATTTATATTTGTACAGCCATTTTCAGTAGCATAATATTAGTGCCCATATATACTTTTTCACTACACATTTATCAATATTGCAGGAGCTAAATAATTAATTAATATTAATAAATATGTTATACTTAATTTTTTTTATTTAAGTATATAATACGCCTAATACTTCAAAAATAAAATGACATTAGACAAATGTCAAACAAAATACATTGTTTAAATTAAAATTTAACTATTGGTAAATTAACTTATACTAAATATTTTTATCATATAGCTTTCAGCAGTGTTGGTACTACAACAGATAATGTACATTTATTATGGTGTATATGGCTGACAGAAATACAAAATCGATATATGATGTCCTCTCAAGTATACTTTTATAAGAGCTTTTATTACGTCAATGAAGTACTTGATATTTTAATTTTTTGAAAATTGCTGATCAATGTAAATTAATATTCACTCAAAGTGACCTATTTCATAATGTATTATGTAAAATATTTTTTTTTTAGTTATAAACATTATTCAAAAATTGAGTGGAATACCTACCTACTCATCTCGTTTCGCTCACCGCCTCGTTAAAAATTTTTATTTATTATTTAAAACTTTTTTTTACATATAAGCAATATTTCATATTATCATAGATATTCACATAGTTTAGTATGATAATTGTTGAACGTAATTTATAATATTAATGATTCAAGAATTGTTGTAATCAGTGATAATGCGTATGTGGAATTACATTACATAAATAAAATAAAGTTTGTATGCAATTATAATTACCAACCTATGTTTACTATGTATGATTGTCATCCGAAAGAAATAAGTACATCCAATGGTTGTGGTGCCAATACTTGGTGCAAGAGCTATTAAGTCGTACAACCGTTCAGTTTAATTTTAAATACAATATATTATTATAATTTAATCTAGTGGTATATTTTATACTTAATCATAATGTGTTTTTAATACCTATTGACTTGATAAATTAAAAATTATTATATTTTTAATAGCTCACATAAAATATGCTTGCATTGGGTTGTTCAACTTTTTTAATCGAAAATAAATCAAAATATACACTACCTATTTGGTTTTTCTAATCGAAATTCAGAAATCAAAAAAATTACAAATACAATTAATATTATGAAGGGTGATTTATTTAATAGTCAACACTTATACAATACTGATCATTATCAGGTTATCTTGAAATGTATTATATTTTTTGAAAATATCTTTAAAACCTTTTACATAATCCTCAATAAATAATTATTAATAAATTATAACAAATTATAAAAAATTTACTATTTTAAGGTTTACATTTTATTTAACGACAACGTACATTTTTGATTTCATATTCCAAAGAAGAATATTTTTATTATAATTTAAATTTATAAAAATCAAAATTCAAACGGTTACTGAGTAATTAATTGGTTATATCATGAGTATTTAACTACAGATAACTAGAGTAAAATGATGTAAGTGAACCAGAAAAATGTAGATCCAGTATTCGAGGGAGGGGGGGTTGTTTTAATGACTTCAAATTACCTAAACAATTTATTTCAAAAAATTTAATACTTTTATAATAATGTGTTTCGATTGTTAAAAGTATTGTCTTTTTATATTTATATAAATGTTTTAATGTTGTACTTCTCTTTTATTTTCATGATTATATCATTATATTATTATTTTATTATATATGTTTGCAAGTTATATAAGATATTATTATACTCAGCAACAGTACCCTTTGCTACTATAATACAAAAATGAACATAATATAGGTATTCATATTGTAGATTTTGTATATTATAAAAAGAAAATAATAAAAATAATAATAAGATGAAAAACGTGCAAATATCTTCAATAAACCGTAGTAAACATTAACTCAACATCGCTAACATCCACATATAATATCATGTTATGCACAACGTTTAGATCTGCCTTTTGCATACCAACATTACCTTATATTACGGTTTCTCAACGAACAACAGTCTTAAAGTCATATTTATCAAGCTCTTAATACTAAGTTCAAAGTATATATAGTGTGTATATACGTGAGTAAACGTTTTTGTGATATACCTATATAGTATATATATTTATACAATACCTACATATATACAAATATAAATACCGATATATGTGTGTGTGTGTGTATGTGTGTGTGTGTACAATATATGCCCTGCGGATTATATAATGCGCGTGTCAAGTTCAAAATCGTTCGATATCGTATAACCCTCTGTTCCATTCCGGTATTCTCCACTTAGCCATCACTTTATATATATATGGGTTACCGGGGTTTTTGCGTCATGAAATTTTGTTTTCCGTATATACATCCGGCAATTGTAATGTTTGCGTTGGCTACGTAAAACAACATTGTACCAAATGAATTATTCAACTACACGGCAAATTGATCAATAGCTTTTGGGTTTCTCTCCGTTATCCTCGCGTATGCGTTATATACCCCTAATCTACCTATATCTACCTGACCCCGCTGACGCCACCACCATTGCCGCAACGACGGCTAACAAACTCGTATATAATATGACATATATTTTTATGATTATATGGTCGCAACCACACATATTGTGATTGCAATAACAAAAGCAATCAAGCAAGTAGTGAAAATTGTGGCAAAAAACGATGCGAAAAAATTTCTTTTTTTATTTAGATATGAATGACATTATAACTACCGACTTTACAGTCTAACGGTAAAAGTTAAATTTTGAAAAAAAAATTTTAAAGCGACTTACGACTGTTATGAAAGACATATAGTGCTGCTGTCGTGTGTACCGTAGTCAATATTTGTACATTATGATTATAATCAATAAATAATATAGAGTAATGATTAATTTAAACCGACTTAAATTGTCAACATTTTTCTAACGACATAGTTTCTAAATTATAACTTAACATAAAGTTAAATAGTATAATTAGTGGATTCTAATTTTCTTCGAACAAGAAAAGGATGCGAAATTCGATTTGTATAAGCTATATACATTAGATCTAAATATAGATACTATATAAAATGCATTCTATAATAAATATGTTTACAGAATTATCTTTAAGCATATCAATATGATTTAAATATAATAATATCAACGTTAATATAAGTGTGCTAATGGGTACAAATTCACATTTATTTTACTGATAAATCACAAACAGGAACATTTTTAACACAATTCTAAATACCGATCTATAATTTATATGAAAAATAAAATTTTATATGAGTTATACATTTTAAAAATATTAAGATCAATCATTAAATTATTAATAGAAATAAATAAAATATCACAAACTCTTCGAGTAAATACCACAGAATGAATGAAATTAATTAAATTATGAATAATATTATATTCATGTATAAAAAATAAATTTATTTATTTTATGTAAATTTTTAGTTTTTTTAGATTCTAAACGGAGCCATAAATAAATTTTATTTATTATATTATGAACCATCAAATATTAAAAATATATTGATTTGAAGATAGCAACTTTATATTGATGTAAACATACTTTTAATAATAAAAAAGGAACTCTTCCTATACACTATCTACTTATTTGAGTGATATCTCATATATCTGCCACTAAAAGCGATCAATCAACTACCGATTTAGGAAAAAAATGTTAGAGAAAATATTATTTTTATAAACGTAATAAAATTTAATATAATTTAATGAAGTATTATATTTAATAAAATCATTCTATTGAAAACATTAAATAATTCTATAATTTAATGATTTACGCAATATGTATTAATTGTATATAAACCTAACTTAACAGCAGTATGATGTGGTATAAATAGGTATTATCTATAAATTAATCTGCATATTTTAAAAATTTTATTGTGATTGGTAAAATATACAAATTTAAAATCGAAGCATTTTAACTGCCTAAAAAGGCGATAACTAACAAAAAATTAAAAATTAAATTACATCTTAGAAAATGTCATTATGTGTAGTAAATCTAGCCAGTAAGTGTTGCCACTGGGTGATTACTTCATCATGTCAATCATTCCAACAAATTAAATTTAAATCTTCAAACATGCTTAATGTAAAATTTATTTATAGATTCCACGTATTAAAAATAAAGAGATGTGTAATAAATAATTAAATAGAGATTAATGAAATAATTAATGAATAATATTTTTGAGTTACAATCAAATAACTAAAATCGTTATTCTTTAAACATCTCATATTATTAAAACTTTAATTTCATAAATCCATAAAATAAAATTATATGATTATTTATTTCTTAGATTTTTTTCGATTAGTAATATATGAAAAACTTAAGTTTAAACTTGTAAACTTTTTGACGGAGCAAAACCAATTTAATTGAAATTAAAAAAAAATATAGTAATAATTTTCTATAAATGGCCAAAAATATCATAGTTAAAAAATACAAATCACAATTAAACTAAGTAAAATCTATTGACACAAAAACACAAAATCACTAAGTACCAATGGTATTTTAGAGAGAAAAATAAAAACCATGTCAACAGTCATTCATTACATAATTTATTATATTATTGGTTATAAAAAAAATCCAATTTACTAAATTGAATTACTTTATAGTTTTAATCAGTGATTCCTAGCTTGTGAGGCGTGAGGGACATTAAGATTTATACATAATATTATATTATACCAAAGATACGTATCTACATACATTTTTTGTTTTACTATATTTCAATTGAATAATCTTTGATTAGTACACAATACAGTAGTTAGACATTTTCTTATCATTTGAAATTTGAATTAAATTTTATTGTATATAAAATATAAAATAAATATAAAATTGAACCTATAATGATATATTATTTCGTACTTATACGTATAATTATATAGGATATGGGTATTTTATTTTTTTAACAACCAACGTTCATTTATTAAAATAATATTAGTTTTTTTCGAAATTGTCTTTTCGGAAACTTGATTGTACTCATTATTATTATAATAACAGTTTGCACTGCTCTAATTATTTCCATCCTTGTATTTGCTTTAAAAATGACTATAAATATTATAAAATCGCAGTATATATTTATTATAAACCCAAAATTAAATAAATAATATACAAGCTACAAATAATAATATTTTAGAACAGTACAGCAAAGAAGTATATAATATATTGTATTAATAATAAGTTTTAATATAAATAAATCGTTGTAGAATATTATCTATAACCATATTGATTATAATACGCGTATATATTAATTTTGCTATTTTGAAGATTTAGTATTTAAATAAACACAAAAATAATACATTAATTTATATTATATATACATTAAGTGCATACAATTAGTCATGTGCATTTAAATAATTATTATAATTCAAAGATATCGACATTAAATCGCTTCTGACATTCTGACTTTAAATGCACTATAATTTAATTGGCACAAATGAAAGACCTTTAAGAAGATTAAAAGATAGAAATGTATCGAATAGTTGAAATGGAATTTAGTTAATATTTTCGTCTTTTTAATTGAAAGATATTTTACCCAATTTTACCTGTATATATATATATATATATATATATATATATATATATATTTTACCTATTAACATTATAAATCGATATCCTAATTTTATGAATAGAATATATTAAGTATGAATATGAATAGTATGATAGGTAAAACTGCAAAATTGTATGTGTTATTTCAATATATTGTATTTATGTAAGGTCTACGCATTTTTAATTTACAAAACATTACAAAGTAAAATTCATGTTTACCATGTTTTTTATGTAAAGTAAACTTTTATAATTTTTAAAAATGATGTTTTTATCCAGTTTTATTGTTTTAAAATTTTTAATTATTATTATTTATAAATTATAAACTAAAATCTTTGTTCACAGTTAATAATATTTATGTTAACGATGTGCAAACATTTAAAACTATAACTATTCAATTGTCTGAAAAGTTGTCATTAAGTTTTCTTATGATCGTTTTAAGTTAAATAATAAAAAAACTTAATTACACAATGAAATTATTTTTTAAATTAAATTAGTAAGTTTTAAGTCAAAATGTAAACACATTTTATTAATAGGTTACTCATGTGTTCATTACAATATCTTTAATGAGTAACATAACATTAGTAAATAGCAAACCGAGTTCCACCAAAGATTATTTTTCATATAATTGATTCTTCAGTCAATTATATATATAAATAAAATTATTATTATAAAATAAACACAGGTTTATTGATTATTTGATGAATATACATTATACTGTATTGTAATAAACGCATGGAATCGTGGGCTACTTTAAATTGACTATTCGCATTACAGAAAGGTGAAGAATAATTATTGTTTTAGTAATTATAAATCAATTTATAGAAATTATATGATAATATTTAAAATAAAAATATTTAAATATTCTACATTGTAGCAATTTTTTTATTTCGTTTAGAATATAATTTATTTCAATTATTTAATTATATATTTAGTTATATAGTTACCAGTAACGTCAATAATTTTGATCTTGATGTGTGTATAATATAAAATATAAATAATAATAATAAAAAAAATTAAAATTAAAATAAATTTTATATAACCATGATAAATAACATAAAATTAGTCTAAATTAGTTAAAAATTCAATTGTGTGTAAAATTTAATATTATAAAAAATAGTAGAATGTTTCAAGATACTAAAATTAAGTTTTTAGAATCACAAAAAAATAATTAAAATTGTTAGAGTAAAAATCATAATTCAATACGTATTTCACACATTAAAATACATAATGCCAAAATTTCATATCCATACATAATTCATTTTAATATGTGTACATTACATTAGGAAAATTTATGAATAACTTTGTATTACAATTTCAAGCTTATAACCAAGAAACTAAAATTGTAACAACATAAATTGAAATAAACTAAAAATTTTAATTTACTATAAAAAGCTTAAAAAAATTTAAATTATTTTAAAAATGTTACTATATTAATAAAATAATAAAATGCTATATGTTTAATAAAAGTATCAAGATAAATTTTATAATTTATCCCCAAAACAACTTATAGACTACCAGAAGCCTCAATATAAAAGCAAATTCTGTGAATATAATGTTATTAGTGATCTATAAATAGCAACATAATTTGTTTCATTATGTAATGCAGAGATTCCCAACGTGGGCGTTGCCGCCTACTTATGGGCATTTTTCAGATTGAAGGGGGCGTTTTCTGAGTGGGGGTGCTAAAGGGGGCGCTCATCTTTCATTTGCGTTTTTATTGTTTATAACTGATTGCAATGAAATGTATAACTGCATAGGATAAAAACTTATTTATAATACCAAATGTAATGTACAGAATTATATAGATATAATATTTATGGACACTTAAATAACATCGAAATAATTATCTTATCAGACTATAAAATCTAGTTACTAGCACTAGGTAGGTACTTGACGTTATTAATTGTCTTATCGTACTTATCGTACTAATACTAACATCTATTGAGCCAGATATCATTTCGTTAGCAGGAAACCATCATCAACTTCAGGGTAGTCATTAATCACATAAGTATTTTTTTTGTTATTATTTCGTATTAGTGAATTCGAAATCAAATTATACAATTCGTATTAATATTATATTATTATTTTAATTTTTTTTATTTTTTTTTTTTTTATTCCTAGTATTTCTACTAATTTTAGTATTAAATATTAGTATTTAGATTTGAAATTAGGTAACTAAATTATAACGTTTAAATGTTAAATTATATTTTTTCTTTAATTAAATAGCTTATTAAAAAATAAAATAATAATATTTAAAATAAATTGATTTTTTTTTTGGAGGGGGTATAAGATTTTTAAAATTTAAAAGGGGCCTTGAGTAAAAAAAGGTTGGGAAACACTGATATAACGATTGCTTCAAAGCTTAAATTTTTATTTACCATTTTTTATCATTATTGGGTCATTCTGTTGATTTTAATGCATATTTGTTCAATATACTATACAAACTTAGCCTATTTAAAATATTATCTAAAGATTAATTGTTTTCATGATTTTTAAGTTGTTTATGTTTAATAGGTTTATCGGGTAAATGTATATTTAGAATGAATTATAATTCCCAATAGATATGCGTATCAATATCATCGTCATATTTTAAAATTCCTGTTTTTTATTTTAACAAAATAATAATCATACCTTTTTTATAAATTACTAAATTGTATAAAAAAAATGATGGAGCTTTTGTTAAAGTCATTTTTGCTATTGTTTAGAACATATTATTCAATATTTGTATGGTTTTAAGGACATTTAAATTAAATCCGAGTCCTAGTTATTACTTATTAGTATATAAGTTTATTAAAAATTTAAAATAAATTTATTTTGGTACCTATGTTTAATTAGTAAGTTTTCTTTTAAATTGAAATATTTTACTAAACTAATAGTTGTATTACCTTTTAATGATTGTTATGAATTGTGGTATTTTACATTTTATGTAAATAATTATTTTTGAATAGGAAATGATTAATAAATTATGTTTATCTGAAATAATATTAAAAATATAAATATTAATAATTTATATTATATACTTTATTAAAATTATTATATGTTATTATGGTATACAGTTTAGATATATATATATACCTATAATATGAGAGAATAAAAATGGACTATACGTAACTACTCTACGTTTTACGAAGACACTTATCCCAGATTTATATGTCAACGTTTAAGGGGGTATAATAATATGTGTTAAGCACTGGAGTACACACTGCATAGTCACAACATATAATATATACATATATGTTAAAAAATAATATATAAATGTGTAATCTATACATTTTTGACAAAAATATCAGCTTAAAAAGCATCACACCACTCAAACAACTATTAACTATAATATTATATATGTACATCACTCGATCATATAAGTGTTAATTATAACCATTATCATTGATCTTAAATTTATTTAAATAATAATAAAAATAAATCAACAAAAACATTCTGCTATAAAAATGAATTAAATAATTATATAAGCAATTTAAAAACTACCATACTTTTTCTTTCTAACTATACGTTTAAGTTTTTATTAGTTAATTAATTATAATTTTAAAAACATACCCAGTGTCAAATTGTATTTGAAATAATTAAATGGTCTTTACTTTTATAATAAATTCAACTTTATTTCCTGTAAATATTTTCAGACGCACAATGATAAGCCTGATAATATGATGTGTACTTGACGTAAAAAAAATAAAAATAAATGAATGCTATTTTTAAGAATCTGTTATCCCATTGACAACGTAGAAAAAATTCAACTTTTAAGTTCGAAATTCTACAACACGAGATCTAATTTAAAAATGAAAGTCAGTAGAATAATCTTATTTCGAATTCTTCTGAATAAAGTAAACTTAACTTAGAGTTTTTGTTGGAATTCACGTCTTTAGGACTGCCCAATGTTATAAATTTATTTCTTGTAAATAAAACTAACACATACATATGGAAATAATATGAAAAATCCATACAATAACATTCAATAGATGAATATTATACTTTAAACTGTTATTGAAGATATAAAGGCAGCAGGCTTAGGACAGATACTCATGCTTTTATATGCTATTAGAAAATTGAAATATTTTCTATTCAATATATTATTTTTTTTTTTTTTTTATCGATAAAGATGACGAATTTCACATTTTGACGTCGTTTGCCACTTGACAACTGACTAGGCAGTGAGACCAAGAGTTATGTAAGTGAAAACCTCATGGACAAAAGCTCAAAATATCTCTGTTTAGTAATGGTACTTTTTTTTAACAAAAAAGTATAATATACAGTAAACAGCTGTTTCTCTGCCAATACAATCAATACATACATACCATTAATTATTTTTGTATTATCACATTAATAGACCATTCATATAAGAGAACTACAACCGTTATTAAGGAGTTGGGAATAGACAAATTTTATAAACATTTGAAAACAATTTAAATTAAAAATATATTTATATTCTAATTCAATATTAACTTTCAAATTATACCATATTAGTATTATTGTTCGTTGTTGCACAGACTATGGTTTGTGGTTCTTATGTAATAAAATGGTTACGATATAGAAGAGCGATTTCTCATTGAATGTATTTATGGTGTAAACAATAAAAACGCTACGACATAGCATATAGTGTCTTCCATATCGTGTATAAACTTGGTTTCTCAACTATGGTCTATGCCGTTTTCTATTGCTGTACACTGTGGTTGTTGTGGTTCTATTTCATCCGAAACGGTTTTCACAAACAATTTATGGGCGTGTGTATACGAGGATATTTAGTATTTACAAGTTCATGCCGTAATTGCATTACAAATAATTAACAACTATTCAGACTTCATTAATTTAGATAAATCATTTGTAAATCATATGTCTAACATTTTCATATATTATTATGGTGGATACGGTACGAGTTGGTCTACAGTCTACACCATATATACTATTTTAGTTAAACCTTCAATAATTTTTCTGGATGAATCACCATCTTGGCGTCATTAAAGCTGAATAATTATAATCAACTGAATGCTAAAAGTAAAAATTAGTGAAATCCCCACTCCGTAATATGCACTAATGCATACAGTACAAAGCTAAGTTGTATAAATTTGATGTATCTAAATTAACATTTAAACTAGTAGTTAAAAAACTATTTATTATTATATTTGTATACTAAAAATAATAGGCCAAGATAATGGACTTGAAACATTGAGATGAAAGATACATGGAGTTAATAATTACTTAAACATCATAATAATTTTATTAATCTAACTCAATTTTATGATTTGTAAAAATTGCCTTAAGTATAAGTACCTCCTATATAGACATATCTATTCATAGATCCAATAATATTTTAATTATATATTTTTAAACAATATTTTTAACCTGATTCTAGCAATATATAATATTCAATGTTACTATTGACAATCCTAATAAGTCTATATTACATAGATAAGAAAATAATGTATTAACATCCGACGCAATTCGTTTGTTGGAACTACAAAATGTTGGTACTCATTTAAAAAAAAAGAAGTTTGTACTGTCACAAGATATTTTTAAATGGTATATAAAATCTATTTAATTTAAAATATAGCTCATATGGTATAAGCACTTAAAAATTCCAAAAATCAGAATTTGAATGAATTAATTATTAAAGAAAAAAAATGGTGATGAACATACTTGGTGAATCACTCTGTACCTATATGACTCTCGAATAATTGTTGTGTATAGTGGTCCCGTTTGATCACATCACTACCAGTAATTTCAGGACAATTTTGAATTTAATAAATACACTGTACAATTCAGTTTGTTTTATTTAATAACCAACTCTATAATATTAAGTTAAGTTAAGCATTTTACAATTCGATGTGTTTATTTTAGAACTAAAACTATATAATATTAACTTAAACAATTTACGATTTATGATCACATCCGACTAGACAAATTATACTATAGGATAGAACGAAATAACGAATATTAGCTGACAATGTGACAACTGAACTGGTTTTTAAAAATAAGAGACAGGTTGGGCAACTTACTACAGTTATCCGTGTATTGTACTAAATTCCGAGGTTATTCAGGCTGCAGCGGAAAATCGACCCGACACAACGGTGGTAGTTGGAGATAAATTGTTATAGACATATATAATGGCCATCATCACAATAATTTTGTAATGTATATATTAGTACCTATTTAGCTAATAATATATCGTTACAGTCTACACCTACACTCTACAGGTAAATCGTAAGTGACATAAAAAAACAACATATTTTTTACAATCAAACAAAAATAGTCCCGTAACTCCTATTATTGTATTTGTATAGATACTTTAGGATATGTATACAATTATAATTTTAATTTAGAAGTTTTTTTATTTTTACAATAATGATAATATTGTATGTAAAGTAATAACTAATAACATTATTTTGTATGATATTGCTAAAATAACGATAGATAATACGCTATAAAAAATATGTGGTCAGTACTGGTATTATAAGATATTATGTGACTACAGATTGAATTGGTTCAAATTGTTTATTTATTTAAGTGTGCACTGTACTGTTTTTTACTGCTCAATATATTATAATGTATTATATTATTACTATAAGTTTTATAACGTATTATTTATTATACTAATAAAATAAATTATTTCTCTTACTCTCAAATTATTATTATGATTACTGAAGGGCTAATATAACTTATATCATTTGTAAGCATAAAATAGGTAAATTTAAAATAAGTTAAAATAGTATGGTGAATGTTGAAAATTTAATATCTTCTAAATTTGATTATTATAATATGATATAATATACTAAATATAATTATACGGTAATAATATTACGAGTACCAACGTCAAACAAAGTATTATCATATTCCATCGACTTTTTTTTAATTATAGAAAATAATTTTTTATTAAATAACAAACTAATACATTTTATAGTGGGTTACTGCAATAGGGTTATTGTAGTTACCACAATATACCCTCTCCCACATTCAACCGGAAACTTATTCACCCATTCCGACCGTCCTGTACTTAATACGATTGACAATATTGGACTAGAAGTTTATCATTAATAATAAACGATATAAAAGCGAGAATCCTGTAAGTCACTTTTTTTTTAATACGATTTCGAAAGACTGAAATATTTAATATCATATCATATTTTACAGTGTATAATAATATTTAACAACCCACTCTACAGGCCAGCTACCGCAAAAATCGATTCATTGTATACTTTTATACATATCTATCTATATATATATTTATACGTAATATATATAGTACGGGCTTAAGTATATAATAAGAAGACATACCCCACATAAAATACATATATAACCTACAGCTAACCTACGAAACACACCGTTTTATTTTAAATTATTAATAACTCTCGAATGGAACTAATGATGTATAATACATAACATAAAGACAAAAATATAAAACGGTATGTAGTAAATAATAAATAGTAATATTATATTATATGCTTACAGTAAGTCGCAAGTGTATAATATTACATGCCAATACTATGTAGGTAGTGATAGGGTGTTATTATTCCCGAAATATTCATGTGTACCTGTAGGACGTAGTTCTTTAATATAAGTAGATCGTTGGCCCACTATTATACAAATTATATTCATAAGTCCTCTGAACAATATAATATTATAATCAAATGACGGTAAATATATATGTGCATTAGTATTATAATATACATTATAGTTACATTGTGTGGTAGGTACAATACATTATGTGGTATATTATATTATTATCACCCATACAAAAAAACCCCGACCAAGTCAATTCTATATATTATATTTACATTTGTTTTGTGTCCGACACTCAATTATCGCCCTTGAAGTGGCTATCTGCAGTTTTTATTGAAAAATTTTCATTAAATTATTATAATATATTTGATACGGCAAATAAGTACCACCGTTATATATTATTGTTACCTATTAAATATTATAGAGATATTATAAATTATTTAAAACTAGGTGTTTAAACATTCACAAAAACCGACCTACTCATATTTTATGTATGTATTTTAATGGTATATAAAACCCAAAGTGAATTTAAAAGGTTCGTATAATATTAAAAACTTTTTATTTCTCTCTACGCTTATATTTTACCACAACACGATCATGAAGACGATACTCGTTTGCGAAATTTGTTTATGTTTGTGAAGATTTTCTTCTCGTGAGTTTGTCGATGAATAAATTTTATACAGATAAAATGCAAAATGTGTACCATTTTTTTGGTTATAGTAAATTGTAATTTCTACGTATAACATAAAACAACCTCGTTTATTAAGTAACAACTAAAAATCCTTAAGGCTATAATAACTAATAAATATACTAACTACATTTCATTAACAGCATATCCTGCAGTACTGTGATGTCAAACTTGAAATTACGAGAACGACATAATGCTATAGACTTTAGTGATTACTGAAATGTGTAACTACCACGCAGACAACCTAATTCGATCATTTTGCTGACTATAGATTTTCTTCGTAGCAAGATAAAAGCATAACACATTTTTTTTGGCTTCATCAAGAATCTTTAATTTAAGTTATTATTAGTTTTAGTTAAATAAAAAAAAATATATTCATGACTACTTGAGCCTTTTGAACTATATAATAAGTCTACAGACCAGTGACGATGATTTTTTCGTATTAGATTAATATTAAAAGTATTCAAATTATTAGGTTCATGAACACCGTTAGTACCAATGAGACAACTGAAATTAATAATTAGTAAATATATATTGTACCTTTTTATATTCACCAAAATTATTTAATACAAATTATTGTAATTTTTAAGCTACAGCTAAATAGTCTATTTATAATATATGATATCTATGTATTTAGTATTATTTATAAGTTATAAATAGGTACCTATATAAAAATATGCGAAAATATATTTTATAAACTAGTTAGGTTTTACTGTTCTTGTCTTAATAATATTAAAGGTGACCATATTATAAAATAAGTTTCTTTGCGGTGTACAGATGCTTAAAGTCGTATAATCGTAATATCATATAAAGTTAATTTGATAACTGCTCGAAAATTTCCCATGAGACGCTATCCCGATTGCCACTCTCAATCATTAGACCAACTGGCACGAAAATGTAACTTTTTCACCATATCACGTCAAGTTATAAATATAAATATAATTTCTACAGTTATCACCGGAAAACAATTGTAAAACTGTTAAAAGTAACCTCTGACCATCAACAATTATCTTACTATGAAATTACTACTTAACACTCAACCGTATCTGTATGTATGTCCTAGGTCATTACTCATTATGTATTAATATAATTTTATTATATATATTTATAAAAGCAATCTTTGTCTGCTCTAAGTTATACAGATAAATCTCTTTTTTTTACACAATGTATAAATAATTGTATTACCCCGTCATCCTTATCGTATTTTTCATAAAGAATGAATCAATAATTTAGTTACTCTATTTTATATTAAAACAAAATAATACTAATCTATATTAATAAAAATTAATCTACACCCACAGACCTGTGCTACAGTCAATAATACGATATACATATCAAATTAAATGTACCTAATACATTTTTCACGATTAAACAGACATTGTTCCTACACATCAGTAATGGTATATATATATAATTAACTTATATAATAATTAGAATAATAATATAGAATAATTAACTTATATTTTTGTAACGAAAAAAATTTATTTATTAGATTTTGGAATCAAAGAATTTTAAATTTTCATCTTTATTTCAACTTGTTTTTTTTTTATTCAGTTATTATCATAAGAACTTAAATTAAACATATGAGTACCAATAATAAAAATATAATAAAATAAATTTAATAGTGGAATATTTTTATGTATAAGTATATAACCTGAGTGGTTTTGAAATTAAATCGTGTGATATTATATTCTCTTTTGATAGCACCTGGTAAAAGACCGCTGACGCATAAGTACTAAAGTACATAACTACCTGTTGAAATCGATATAAAGGCTAAAGCTGCCTGGCTAAACATTATAGCAGCCAAAACATCAACGAATACCAGACCACTTTTTAGTTGTCTAAAGGTCATCTTTTAAAATTAGTATAACGTTCATTAATTGTTACCTATCTATGATCGAACCATAAATCATCAACATTATGATTTTTTCAGATTTCTGACAACAAGTGTAATATAAAATAATAAATAATAATTACTGTATTGAAGCACAATATTTTTATTTTTTAAACATACATTTTTATTCTAAACCCTAATATTGTTAAATATATATGTATCAAACAATATTGACTTACATGCTATGATAAAACTATAAGTTATGGGTAAGGACTAATGTTAGTTTTTACAATATTTTCATTTTTAAGCCCAAAAGTTCTAAGAATTTTTCTACTGTAATATTTTAGTAACCTACTAATAACTAAAGTTAATAAAAATATCAAAAAAAAAACTTATGTAAAATACTAACAAAAACAGTAACATACAACATGTTCTTACCTATATAAGTTTGATAGTAAGCCAATTCCCTATAATGCGCACTTTCGTTTTGAAATAATCATTATTTTAGTAAAAATGTTTAGTTAGCTCGTCATTGCATTGCAACTTCAAAGAAATTAATTTTGTTTGTGAACGTGATGTGGGCTTGGAGTTTTAATTAAAAAACGATTGGGTTGGATTTTTATCATTAAAACTTTTGCAATTTAATAATCTATACATTATTATTCTACTTCACTTAAAACTATTTTATATCGAAGAACATAAATGCTTTAAATTTTATAATATATTTAATGTTTATATAATAAAGTATACACAGATTAACTGTGAAACAAACATCGCTATCTTAAAATTGGAAACATCAATTAAAAATGTAAAACATAGTATGAAATTTCATATTTTACAAAGTATACATATTTTGAATAAGTACCTAACAAAATGTTTAATTAAATGGGTCTACTTATTGTACCTATGGGATGATACTTCAACAACAGAAAATTTCGAAAAGTTACATATTAATTATTGAAACAATGAATGTTCATTGTTAAATTATAATAACCCCATATATTAATGTTTGTGTGGGTAAATTATTAACTCATGACCTCACAATCCTCGCAGAAATATACACCTTGTCTGTTACATTTTAAAACAAACTAGTGTGAGGTTATTTATACATACATTGTTGTTCACCTTGTTTCTGATAATTTTAGTTACTACAATACGTTTTTACTATTTCCCTGCCTTGCAGAGTTTAGATATGATACCGTTTGAAATCTGAGAGAGATGAAAATTATAATTTTATGTTATAATAATTACAATGATTGTCAATAGGTAAATATAATTATTATCCAATAAACAGTAAATGTAAACAGGAAAATGCTGATACTCTGATAATAATATATTAATATATGATTATACTATATTATATTTTATAATCATATATATTATTTACCCATAGTGAATACGAAATAGGTTGATAGGGGTAGGTATTATTAAGCCAAAGCTGCCGAAGCTTATTTTTGGAAAACCGTCCATATAGTGTCACCAGTCATAACATAACTCATCAGTGACAGCATGATTACCCTTGTGTATGTATTTGTATACACAAACGTAATGAATAGAACATTATGTCGGGGACACATAATAAGTTCTTAATTTTCAGTCGAATTAATTACTGAAGTAAAAGTAGTTGTTCAATATTCATTTTCATATTCTCAAATCAAGATTAATAATCTCACTTCACGGAGAAAACAATTCAATGAAACTCATTACATAATATGTATCGATTAATAGTACTGTGAATAATTCCTTTGTTATTATAATAATATAGTAAGATAACTGTAAAAAAAAAAATTATATAATATGCCTTAAATCATTTTATCGGAAAAAATATTAATAATTATTATACTCTTGTAGTTTTATTTTAGTATATTTAAATTGAGTATTTCGATATATAAAATTATTTTTCTAAATGCTTAAAACTTCTTATATATTCTCAATAGAATAAGTAAATAGCTCGACGGATTCGTAAATATAATTTTTATTTTGCAAACTTTAAAGTAGGTACAAAAATATTATAATAAATTATAAATAATACTTACAGAAATGTTATTAAAATTAATTCGAGTTTTTATCACATTGATCAATGATTATTTCACTTTGTTAAATTATTATTTCTTCGATGAAAGTTTAAGACTATTATAAGCTTTTGCAATCGAGATTTATTAAAAAGTATTTGCTTTTTTTTTTTGTTAAAAGAACTACATTATGAATATTACTTTTAATGAAGTTAATTTTTTAACGAATTACTATATGCCGTACTGTAATAAAGTGAAAAATATGCACATAAATACATAATAAAACCATCCGCGGTAGTTATTGCCATGTTTTTTTTTGATAATTTATTTACACCGTAAACTGTAGGAAAATGTCATATGCAAATTAGTATATTATAAATACGTTAAAGCATAAAATAATTTTATTATTTTAGATTCTGGGTGGAACGAGAAATGTATTGACTTTAAAATGATGTTCGATAACAAATAATTTCTATAGTCAGTATATAAGAAAAGGCTTGAAAAAAACTTATATTGAACATAATAAAAACAGACTTGATGTTGACGCATTAAGTATACATAAAAAGTGTAAAAAATCAGGTATACATTTGTAAATAGTATTACGAATAATGTTAACACTAATAGTTTAAATAACCGATTTACCAACGACCAACGAGTAACTACGATTAATAAACGAACGCTGTTTAGTTCTCAGTAGGTACCATACTTTATATTTTTGATATCGGTTTGCAAGACACAATTTCATAAAATATAATCTTTACTCTTGTAATATTATATTATTGTCTACTTATGTACAAAAATAAAGGTAATAAACAGCATGCTGGTTTCCGTTTGAGCAATATAATGTGTTATTATTTTTATATTATATTAATTTCAAAATTGTATAAAATAAGTAAATCAAAAAAAAAATTTCGATCAATTAGCCGTACAACGATAGAAACATTAGAAACAAAATTTAGATCTAACATAATATTTTTTAACCACAAAAATGT
Source organism: Rhopalosiphum maidis (assembly GCF_003676215.2). Lineage (NCBI taxonomy): Eukaryota > Metazoa > Arthropoda > Insecta > Hemiptera > Aphididae > Rhopalosiphum > Rhopalosiphum maidis. The sequence continues at coordinate 49,879,789 of NC_040880.1, read as the reverse complement.
CGACTCTTATATAATATTACGTTTACAGTTTACCTACTTATTACTATTATATAATATAACTCACAGCGGGAGTATATATTACGGGAAACACCACAGTCAGAGAAACGATTCAAAAATAACGTTTCTATAAAAATATTATTATTAAAGATAAAAAAAAAATCCGTAACAGACGCGATGTTCATGGCGTTTAAAGTAGACAGAATATAAAAAGTACCTATATGCTTTTAATGTTATATAATAGTTTTATGTACCTATATTGGTATGCTACAATAGTAGGCGTTTAGTTTTCTTTTTAAACATATAAACGTCCGTTTCAACTGGCTTATTTCACTATGTATTTACATTTTACATACTTACACATGCATATTTTATTTGTATCTTATATACTAAAATATATAATAATAATATATATATCATGATTAGCCGGTCAGAAATAATTTAAGGTTTGTAAAAACAACGGCTGATATATTGTAATAAAGTAGTTCAGTCAAAAACTAGAATATCTAGGATAGTGGCATCATTTCAAAGTTATGAAAAAGGAGTAAAATTGTAACTGGTCTCTTGTTGGTTAAACAGTTATTATTAATACGTCAATTTTATTACTTTTAGATAAAAAATCTCTATGCCATATTTTATAAATATTAATTATAATACAATCTGTAGAAACGTACCTCGATACTTGATGATTACATTCAAATGTGTAATTAAGTAGTTTACATTTTTAAAAATTGTTTTAGATTCTAAATGGAGCAATAAATGTATTGGTTTTACAGTGTTATTTATTTATTTTTCTGTGTATGTTTACTTGTTATAGTAAGAACAGGACTTTTTCAACATCTGGGGATGGTTTTTGGTAAAAAATTTGAATCTATTTGGTATTTGGAAAAGTGGATTTGTATACAAAACAAGTATTCAATCAAATCAATTATGTTTTATTATTATTATTTAAAAAATAATAATTATATAAACTCGAAATTGTTATTAATATTTTTTAAACATGATATAATTAAAAGATATAGCAGAATTTTAGGAATCACAGAAACCATAATTTTTAACATTATAAACATTTGTATACATTTTTAATTTATCATTGTTTTAAAAGTATTATTATTCCATTTTTTAATTTTAATTTTTTTATATTAGATCAATATAATATTATCTATCGTTGAATTATTAGATTAATATTAATAAATAAACTCATTATTTCATATATATATATGATGTTTTCATTGTTGTATGAATGGCGGGGCTAGAACAAACCAGTACCGTAAAAATATCCCTTTTTTGATCACTTATCCGCCACCGCACGACGCCACTGGAGCATAACGTGTGTATAATCGTACCAATGACTCTTCGAGTTATTTAGAATTCGAAGCGACAGAAGATAGTATTCTATATAATATAACATCTTATTACACATATATTACAACGTTGAGTCTACGTATTGTGCTTTTGAAAATTTCTATGTATAGTACATGCCACAAGACCCGTCAGATATTGATCGTATAATAATCGTCAATCGTCTCGTGTAAAGAATCATTGAAATTGCATAAAAAACATCATTCGAATGTTCCATCACCGATGGTAATAAGTAATAACTAATAATATCATAATAATAATATTATTGATAGCGAGCCTCAGACGGATGTCGACAGGATCCCGCAGAGATTATCAGCCGGGGCAGAAGGGATTTAATGTACACATTATTACCAAATAGCAGCAATGGGGAAGATTCTGTTTGAATCAATATTGTATTATATAAAAATATGACATGTATTTCGGAAAAAATTTTGTGACAATATTTATTTGTATTTTTTAGGTACATGTTGATTGTAAATTGCAACAAGTGTTTGAACCCATTTAGGCTAATTTATAATTAACGCCTAACTAGCATTTTCCTTCTTATTTTTTACAGATGTATAGGACTGAAAAACAATGTCGGAATAGTTGAAAATGCTAATTTTTTATTTTACAATTTTCCATTTCCTAAATTTCTAAATTTAAATTTTTTTTAACGTGATTACGCTGTGATTAGGTACGTTCTTTCGGGATATTTAAAAACACTGTGTACGATTATCGCTCCGTATCCCTACAAACACTTAAGGAGCCAATCACCAGGTATTGGCCTCCATTACACCAGCAATGACACAAAGAGTTATGAAGAACTATCGGAAAAAGCTTCGTGAATGTATTAACAATGGAGAACACCACTTAACCGATATAATGTTTAAGATAAATAATTAAAAATGGCATAATATTTATTAGTAAAAAATAAAAGAACTTTTTCTTTTGTTTGTTTATGTATTTGCAACTGCCTCTTGAAATATGGGAGGTTTTTTTGCCAGACCCTGTATTATTATATCGTTTTAGTAAAAATTAGTTTTCTTTTGCTTTTTTCTGTACAAGTTTTATTGCACAATCGTGATTTTGATAAATTTTGAAAGCCGCATAGCTCCATCCACTCACATCGACATAGAAGTGCCTATAAAAGAATGAAAGATTATTGGCAAATGTGTATAAAAACACTGAGTCTACTACGCGATCATCTCTATAAGTGTTTATATAATTTGGTCCAAACGGGTTGTTTTGAAATCAGTCGATAATTATCGATTGGTCCAAACTCGCTTCCCTCCCCCCACCCACCGACCACCGGAAGCTATGTCAAGGAGTCACGTGCGTGTGTGTGTGTGTGTGTGTGCAGAGTGTTTATGCGGGTGTGTGTGATGGGTGGTGAGCACGGAGGTGGGTTTATGGCGGCGAATAATCGCGTTATCTGGGCCTATGCGCGATCGTCGTCGTGAAAGTGAAATCGTGGCAAAAGGCCGACCGGGGAGCGCGCGCGCGCGAGCCGACGATCATCACGGCGCAACGCTGTTATATTATTCTATATGTATTTTTTTTATATATTATTACGACGCCGTTATGTAGGCTTGGGCGTATATCGATTTTGGCGCGCGTGTCCGACCACTACACGCATTATTATACTATAAAATACTACTATTGCTACCACCACCACCACCACCACCACCACCACCACCCTCCATCACCGTTACTACTACAACAACAACAACAACAACTACTACTACTACTACTACTACCACCACCACCACTACTACTACTACTACTACTACTACTACTACTACTACTACTACTACTGCCATCACACGCCGGTGCTGCTGCTGCAGACTGCCAACGCTCGTATATTACATATATGTATATTTACAGGTTGTTGAGCAGATATGTTTCGCATGAAGGAGCTGCAGGCGCATCGTTCGATATTTTTATTGTTTTAATATATAATACTATGTACTCTTATTGAGGCCGACATCATGTATACACGATCGGTTCAAGGTCGTAGGTGCCGGCTGTTGATGGAGGCAAATTTAAACAATTTCGTGATGTGTAAACTGGTAAACAACCGAGTACAAGATATCCCCAATTATAGTAATGGGCTTATCTGGTAGTCAGTAGTAACGTATCACAATATTATATAGTTCGTGTTCTAATATAACAACATATTTATAAGATTTATCCGAGTGACGTGCATTTTGTTGACAGACTGGCCACCTGTAGGCTGTGATAGTAATACAATATATTGTCCACACAACGACAAAAAGTCAGAAATCGTAATAAACATAAGTAGGTACGATACGTACTCATAATATTATGATGTAGATCAGGGGTAAGGAACTTAAATTTAACAAAGTTCAGTTTCCAAAACTTGAAAGTACCACAGCGCGACTGCGGGCCAAATAAAAAGGATACGTCGGCCACCTGTTGTTTCCGATTCTTGTAGATGATCGTATACTACAGGTAGAACATAGGGTCGCGAAAATAGGCAGATCTATATTATTATAACACAAAACTTAAACATTCGATTTTATGTCGTACAATAAATCGAATTCAACTATGAAATCAGCGACGACTATTTAAGAATCGTATTTTTCGATAGAAAAAACCGTTGTGCGTCATAACAAAATAGATGAGATAAGTTTTTCAATCATTTCCGCGGGTGGCAAAGAGACTTACGTTCAAAAATAAATAAATTACGCATAGGTTTACCGCCCTGCCTATAAACACCTGCACACGTTCGAGCGATACAACCGACGTACAATTGAAAAACGTATCACGACGAACTATTCACGTGAAAACATTATGTCGAGTAAGCGAATAAGATATAATATTATAGGTACCTATTACGCGCGTATAATAATTAATGCCATAATAGGCAGAACACACACGCGCGCGGATCGGCGGCGGCGGCATTGCCTTCCGCAAGTTTACGTTTCATAGGCGCGTAACATAAATAACGCGCGGTGACCCTAACCCATATAATGTGCAACAGCCCTGACGGTCGGGGTGAAACACGCCGCACATAATACGTGGTATATAACAATATCGTGTCGCGGTATATTTGTGTAGCTGACCATAGTCTTCGCGGTGACGAAGATGCAGCGGAGCACGTATACTAATCGTCGTGTACACGATGATATAGTCATATACATTTTATATTTTGTATCGCGTATTGTGCGTGCCGACAGTGTGCACACGCGATGTGTGCTGACGTCCGGAGAAATATCCAGAAATGAAAAAATAATAACCCCCTACCCTCCACGCGTACGCGGCCCGTCCGTCCGCCGATCGCGTACATTATTCGGGCCGGCACGCGGCGGCGCGCGCAGCCAGGGCTGAATCTGACTTTTGCGGCGGCGACAGTGACATTACGCGGCGCGCGTTCTAGTGCACTCGGCGAAATCAATATAACGTACAACGCGCGCGCGGTGGCTGCGTGGCGTCACGGACTTGTTGCTACGTGCGCGCGCGACCCCTAGGAGGTATACACCGATATCGAGCCGCCCCGGCCGTGTCTCGGCCACCCGATCAGAGCACCCGCCTACGCCCCGTCGCGGCGATATAATATTTAATACCGTAACGACGATATTATTCGCAGGTTAGGCACATAATGTATAATATTATCGTTATGTACACCATAATGTTATTATTATACACAGTGCGACCCGGCGACGTTTTCCCCGACCGGCGTAGTGTGACGTGTGCGCGCGCGCGCGCGCGCTCCGTATTACACGATACGATATTACTATGTACATAGTTACCTGTCCGCCTTTATATACACATGTTATATATGTGTATAATAAATATATTACACGCAATACAAAAAGTAATAACATTGTAATGTCGTCATCATCGCGGACAATTTTCGGTGCATCCGCCGCTCGCAGCAGCCGGCAAACCGCTGCGCGTTTTTCGCCGAGCGATATCATATTTTGTTATTTATTATTAAGATATAACACGGCCGCGGGCCCGGGCGATATTCGCCAAATTTATGACACTCGCGCGCCGCCGACAAGTAAATATACACGTTACATAATACATTATATACGCTTTCGAGAGTCGTATTTCTACATAGCTTTTATCCCGCCGCCCATCTGCAGCGAATCATGTGTATATTATATATTACATAAAGTATATGCAACCACATTTACCGCCTCCAACGCGACCACTTGTCTTTTGTAATTCGTTTTACGCTTAAAAAATGTTTTGTGTACAATATGGTTTTCGAGTATAAAAATTAAACTGTATATACTCGTACACTATGTGTTTACGTTTAAACGGCAATAATAATTACATGACGTTATATGACGATTCTAAAATTCTAAAAAAAAAAAAAATGTATTCAAAATATTTTTGAAAATAAATGCATGCATTCAAAAAAGTAAAACGTTTTGTTTTTTAATCACTTGGAATACTTTTTTTAGATGCAGAGTGATTCTCCGTGTATATTTGTATGTATACATTTTAATACGTATTAATGAATAATAAACGTTAATATTCATATTATATATATATATATATATATACTAATAGTAGTATAGTGATATAGTTTTTCATAAATTAGGTTAAATTTTTATATTTTATTTTCTTAGCTTTAAAAGTTTAATAAAATATAAATTTTGATAATTTAAAATTAAACTTGTCACATAAACAATACATACAAATTAAACTATTATACTGTTAATTAAATGGCGTCTTAAAACAAATACAGTACTATAGTTTCACATAATTCTCTTTGTACCTATAACTACCGATATTTAAATTAAGTTTTTACTTTTTTAATAAAAACCATTTAGCGTGAAAATAATATACTCGAGCTCAAAACTATTAATCTATGTGATCGAGTTTTTATTTTTTATTTTTTTTTTTTATGCTATCACAATACAAATAAACTTATTAGGTATTGTTTTAAATTATTAAATCACGCTATTTTTGTGTTTTTTAAAGTTATGTATGTAGTAAATGTAATTTATTTTGTATTAATTATATTAAAAAAATAAAAAACCGCTATCACATAACAAATATTGTCTTATTGTGTACCGTGTAAATATTTTTGTTTTTTTTTAACTGTAGCCACAAAAAAATAATTCTTTTTTGCACGAAACCATTATTGTGTAATATAGTATAATCTCATAATATTCCGCAACGATAAACAAACCATTGTTCGTTGTTGACATGGGACCACTTGAGAGTTACTTTGAATTATTATTTAAATACATACCAAACTTATTATTTATTTATCTAGTAGTATATTCATAATTTTATTTATTTTTATGAAATTGTATTCCATTCATTTATATGTAGCATAATATGAGCCGTCCATACGAGTTTTTTTTCAGAAAATATTTCTTTATAAGAAATTATAATTAAATAAAAAAAAGTATTTTCAAAATTAGATTAAAATTGCATTTATGCTATCATACTCCTTAAAAATCGAGTATATGGCATTTTCTTAGTATATTACATTATTGGATGAGCAAAGCAGATCAAAAATTTTGTAATCGGTAATGACATAGGTATATACGTATATACGTATATCGATCCAGATGAGATGTAATAATTTTATTAAATATAAATAAAATACAATAAATATAGAAGATAAGACTGCAAGTACCAATAAATATAGTATACCTATATATTATATAATATCATAACAGTAAAGTCGTATTATAGATAATATACGAAAGAAAGTTTTAAATTAATGTATTTTTTAATTTAATTGTTATGGCTATAATAACATTGTGATTTAACATTCTATATATATATATATAATATTACCTATTTATGTCACGCGAGGTCAATGTTAACATAAAAATAATACATTAGTACGATAAAAATGAAAAATATTTTTAGTAGGTCTTATTTATTTTAGATCTAAGCGCATTGGTTGTAGTAAATAGGCAATAGCTTTTACAACGACGAATGTCACCTTAAAAAGGAGTAAATAAGCTAAAAGATTCAAATTTGAAGATTTTTTTTTTTTTTAATTGAATTAAATTATTGGTATTTTGAGAAATATTTTATTTAATTCTCAGTAATTTTCATGAATTGTGAAAAAAATAAAATTCTGGAAAAACAAGAATTTTACGCAACACCGGTTCTAAACAAATCTTGATTTTTTTTATTATAATTCAAAAATGAATAAAAAATATTCAGTAAATCTATTATTTATTGAGTCGTTTAAAATGTTTATTTTTTTACCGAATTAAGTTAAAAATCTTAAGCATTTTACATAAGGTTGCTCGCAAATTATTCTTTGGAATTTAAAAATATACAAACACATATACACAATTTTTTTATGAATATATTAAATTCAAATGTTGATTAAAATATTATATACCTATTAGGTAGAAAAAAAATTAACTTTTTTGGTTATTTTGTTAAAATTCATAATTTATTTATGGATATAGGTATAGCATAGATATACTATATTGATACTTTTTTAATAACCAGATAAGTTAAAAAGTCTTGATATGAGGTTGAAGTTTGGTTGTAATAGTAAACAGCGCAGCTAAACCAGCTAAACAATTTATTTATTAATTTTATAATTATCTTCTAATGTATTTATTTTTTGTATTGTAGTTTTATTTTAAATTTGTTTATATTTGTTTGTGTATATTTAATAAAACATATATGAAATACAAATTAAATACTGGAGATATTGATGACCCGGACTTTTAAGATGGTTGGTCTGGGGAGTGAGATGGCAAAGCAAATGTCTGAAACTATAGTTCGTATTAGTTGAAGTAAATATAACCTAAACATACAGTTTTGTAATTTTGGTAAGTGTATAATACTATATCTAATATGATAACTGCCATTTACAACAAAGCTATTTTACACTAATATACGATTTAATTGTATAAATAAGTTTCAAATAAATCGGTATATAAGTCTTAGTTAAGCATAAGTAAATATAGTATTCATGGCAATAGTTACATATTATATTCCTATCATAAACTTCAAACGGCAGAGATAAAGTAGGGGTGTGCCGAGTAAATGTGGAAAATTTAATCACGATTTTAATATTAATATGGCTGTGTTGTTTTAACCTACTGTATCTTTACCTAATTGCGGTTGGAAATCATACAAATAATAATATCATTCATTCTAACAATAACGTGGTGTGGATTACAATACAGAACACGTAACAAATTATACTGGTTGCTTGTAATTAATAATTATTATGAAGCTCGACGGAGAATAATAATAATGGCCAGTGGCCACCCAACCTCAAGTTTGTTGCAATTATTCATACTTAATTTAGAATTTTTTCTTAAGTTTATTAGTTTTTAACGAATTATTGATTAATATTTCCATGCGTCAATAACGCTGAACCATTTTTAGATGTCCGCGGCTGCAAGACGTGCAACTTATTAATTCCCTCGACTATACTATGTATTGACATAACCGTATATCAAACTAATAACGATGTCGTCGAATCATATAGTGAATTGTGAAGTGGTATGGACCTTGGCTCTCGGCCTCGGATGTCCGGCTGCCTCGATAATATCTACGGGGGCAAAAGCCTGCACGGGCATATCGTGGCCATATGTTCAACCGGAAAATGGATTTCGGAATGTATGCAGTAACCGTGAACACGGATAAACTAAGACGTCGGTCATTTTAGTACCCCGGATAGCGGACAAAGAAATTCGTAAGGCGCATGTTTAACTGCGCACAGTCCAAGCGTCTGCTATAGTCAACCCGAGGTGACGCAGTGATGGTTTATAATATACTACAGAAAATCTATGTACAACAAAAATTCTATATTGTTATAATTCTATAAATTACATAATAAACTTAATATAAAATACATTATTATTATTATTAATTATATTTAATAATACGATATATATTATAACAATATGCGTAAATTATTAGTGGTTTTTTATTTAAATAAACAAAACAAAAATATTTAAACATATACATATTTGTGTAAAAAAATATATATATTAAATTTAATTTTTAACGTTGAATAATCATGATTATAATAAGTAATTTCTAGAATATGTACATAAACATTCAATATAAATAGGTACTGGTGAAACCTCTATATAGCGAATATTATATAGGTATAGAAGAGTTAAAATTGTTGTAGGTGTACCCGCTTTTAGCCAGATTATTGTTTCAATTATGAGGAGTATAGAAATGTTCACTATTGCACTATTGATAGTATTATTATATTGCAAGTTTCTCCATTATCAGACGTTTCGTCTGTATATAAGAACCACTAGAGCCAGTACAATATGTTAGTTATGGAATTAAAAGTAAATTAAAATAATTATTTTTTATCATTGTATTTTAAATTTAAAAATAATTAATTTACTACAATTGCCAAATATTTTGTAGAAATCTATCCGAAAAATGAACGAAATGTTTTTTATTTGTTTTATTATATTTAAGTTTATAAAAGGATATGAATTTGTATTAAAAAATGGATAATTTAAAAAAAAATATGTAGCTCTATTAAATTAATTTTATTTCAATTAAAACTATTGATCAATTTACTAAATTTTAGTAAAAATTATCATAGAAAAAAGCACTACCTATCAGAATCCATAGCAAATATAGTTACTATCATTAAAAAAGTTTATTTAACTATCAATACAACCGCGTGTTTAAATTTAAAATGCTAAAATTAAAAACATTCATGCTCAGTATCTTAAATTGTCTATTATATAAAAATAAATAAATCTGTTTTCCAGTTTTTTTTTAATTCCATTTTATCGATCTCTTACCATAACAAAATACCATACGTACAACAATGACATACGATACATTTTGTATATAAAATATACGTGATAGTATTGTTTATAAAATATACTATCTTATAATCAATACCTCAATGGTGTTAGGTATGTTATAATTTATAAATCATATAATATTTCAGACATATCGTATAAACAAAAATAAAAAATAATATGTAAAATGCACATCAATAATTTAATTATTTAATTATATGTATTTGTGTTGTATAGCTCCTATATTATTTATTACTAAGAATAAATTAAGTTTTAAACAGTTTTCATATATTTTAACTTTTTGGACATTCGGCAAAATAAATTTAGTTTTAAACATTCGTAGAAAACGATATATATACAAATTGGTATAAGATACTCCTATAGTTTCACTTTCACTAGTTCAAAGCAATGATGAAGTCTACCACAGTTTCAATAAACATCAATTTAAAGATTCGACGTATCTAAGGTATAGTATATTATATGACTTGTTATTCAAGTTTTGTATTTATATTAAACTATATTAATTTATTATATTTTCATCAATATACAAACGTTTTCTTTGATATAATTTAAACATAATATAGGTATAATACTATAATTATTTAAATTTTTCGCATTCCTTAAAATATTAATAAAAAATAGTATTGAGTTAAAAATGTCTCTACTCAAAACAGCTATAAAAATATTAGTTGCAATTTTTGTAAACAAATTTTAAGTCATTTTTAAAAAATCTTATATTTAACTTTTTTGATTATTAATAGTTTTTTTTAAATATTTAATCTTTTATAAGTAGGTATAATAATTCCAACCAATAACCATCATTGATAATCTACACAGTAAACTACGCATAAAAGCAGTGTTCAATATTAATATACATTTTCAAGTATACACATTATATTTTTATAAATGATTGTACTTAGTAGAATTCAGAAAAGGATTATACGGATTTATCCCGTGATAAAAATAATTTTGTAAAATACTAAGTCCAATATTATATAAGCAGTAATATATATTACGATGGCCAATATTGGATTTTGCCAAAAAAAATATATATTATAATTCTAAAATTTGATGATTTAAAATATACTGCCAAGAGTTAAGAAAAATAAAGAATAATAATTATAATAAGTATTTGGGAATTGAGGGTTCAATTTATGATTTTATACATCCATTTAAAAATATAATACATTTAAAAAAAAAGATTAAAATAACATACGGTTTATATGGTATCCGCGAACAGATCGTCAAAATATGCAATTCGTTATAAGGTTTATTAGTTAAATCCATAATTTATTAAAAATACAGTTAGCCAAATAATAATTTTATTTGGTTTGTTTTAAAATTCGGTATTCAGTGTTAAAAATAAAATAAAACTATTTCCTTATCTTCCCATTAATAAACAGATATATTAATATATTATAGTGGCTCCTTGAAGTAGTTCTGTTATATACTTTGACCTATGTATCTAACTGTCCTATAACTGTTGTTTTATATACCATTTATTTATCAATATTAATTAGGTTCCTATAGGTATATTGATATTGTACTGTATTAATTTAAAATTTACCCACAAATTATTGACGACTATAATTTTAAAAAAAAAATTATTATTAATCAATAAAAATTTTTATAATAATTTTTTTGATGACATTTATTATAATTTAATTTTAGTGCTATAAATAAAAAACTTTTTTCGAAATTAAGTACACACATAAAATATTTTTATTATTGGTGAATAGGAGGTAGTTAGACAAAAAATGTTATTGATAAATTAGTTTTTGATAAATGATGTTTGAAGAATTATCTTTTTTGATGAAATGTGTTTGACTATTAACCAATAGTCGTCAATCCTATTGAAGTAATACAGTACTGTATTTGGCCTATTTGGGTCATCGATAAGCCATAAAATATCAATAAATAATAAAGTCAATGACAATAAACTAAAAAAAGACTTAATAATATAATCATATGATAAAGTACATAATTGTTTTAGTCATACACTCATTATTAGGAAAATAACTAAAAATATCATTCAAAAGCCAAAATTAACATGTCACGTTTACTCAATCTCATAATTTTGACAAAAAAAAAAAAAAAATAATGAATCTCAAAATATTTAAACATTTAAAATAGAAAAGTTAAATAATCAAACATTTTTAAACTCATACCTAACTCTTTTTAAAATCATGATTTCCACGCTCATCTTCACTTTCAAAAAGCGATTAAAATAAGCCAAACTGTAATATTTCAAACTCAGAAGACGTTTTAAAAACCTTATACTCCTCTTTATTTTAAAACTTATCAATTATCTCTAATCCTAAAAATCCTCACGAGAAATAGACCAAAGGGCAATGACCACAAGACTATTCATTATATCAGTAATTAATGCAACACATACATGATACACCCCTTTATACTAAAAGATTGTTCGAATATAATAATCTAAATGCCGTCACTAGACGGTTCTCCTCTCCCCTCGATAACAAGTCGAATATCACCTAATGATGTTTGTATTACACGGGTTTAATAGATTGTATACGTTTTTAAATAAAATTTTAAAAAAGAAATGTATATGACCGCGACGATAGGTCGATGGATTACAGTGGTAACTTATTGCAGGAATCTACTGCGAAAAAGTGCGTTGTGTAATTTTAGTGTAGACGGTTAACGATCAAACCGAATAAATACTAAGAATTGAATATTGTGATATTTTTAGATCGTTGATTGGTTTTCGTGGAATATCGACATACGGTGACGTGAAATACTTAGAAATCTCAGTCACGTCTCTTGACATCCGAATATTGTATATTATTTACAAATGTACCTATAATAATATTAGTCAGTGGCCAGATTACAGCGAATCCTGATGATAGAAGCCACAACGATCTCCGATCGCGGCAACGGTAATTTCCACTAACGTATAGTAACAAAAAACCGGGTTGTACCATTGAAAAACCGTGCTAATTTGTGTTAATCAATCGGGTAGCTCTCTCTCTACAGGACAAACAGCTGAACATATAAAGTCGCGTGTTGATTGGTTTGATGGCTTATACGTTATAACCAAAAATGTTCAATTACTTTTAAAACCGATTTTTCATATTCGACGAAAATATCGTAAAATATAATATGTCCCCCAGATCCACCGCTTAACCATCCCACTACTTACGTAGGCCCACGACGTTAGCAGTTTCGCGTTGTCATAAATATTATTACTATATACCTAGACTAATTTATAAAAATTAATTTTAAGATTTAACAAAGCCAAATACAATTTTTTATAGCGATAGCCGATGGCACTTAAATAGGAGTAGTTTGATAAGCACATTTGGATTTCGAATACTTGTGATTACGCGCATAATGTTTATTGGACCTAACACGAGAAAAAAATGTTTTTGTAAAATATCGCAAATGTATAGGTATCATAATATACTTTTACTTACTTAATAAATAGAGGCGAGCACTGAGCATGATTGAAAAATCGCTCTGTACACAATAAAATATTATATCAATATATATTATGTACCTATATAGGTACTATAGGTGGTTACCTACGACCTTACCTATAGTACCTACAGATATGGTATTTTTATATTGATTTAAATATTATTAAAAAAAATTCGATCGCTGTATGGTTCCCTCAAACAAGACTAGCTGCATCGTATTATAGTAATATACTCATATTATTAAAATACATATTAAATACTTTTAGATGGTATAGTATGATATTATTATTATTTCATAAAAAAAAAAAAAAAAAATAATACTAAGAATAAAATGATAACCGAATCTAATAGTTACATGTCAACCAGTAATTTAATTATTTTGCATTTATATTGCAATTATTTTGCAAATCGTCCGGTAATTATAACTAAAATTGTTGGTTTATACCTAAATTATTACACCTGTATTAAAAACAATTTAAGCAACGACAAATTTTAAGATATTTAAAATTTTTATTTTCACGAAGTATCTTTCCGTTAATAATAAATTTCAGTTATAGTACAGAGGGAAAAGTAGCATACATTATTATTACTGTTATTATTATCATTATTATCAACCATGCTTCGAATTCGCACTTCTAAGCGGTAAGCCCGTAGGCGGTTATACTGATTTACTAGATGTCAATATAAAATTGATCTTATTATTTTGAAAACGAAAATACTTTATTATTCTTTGACGTGTATCTGGTAGAAAGGTACCTACCCACTAAATATGTATAAATAGGGAAAATACAATAAATAAAAAACCCTTTTTGTTATTTTCCACCAGCCTCCGGGAATTGTGACCGCACATCGCATATATCAACATTTGTGTTATTGTATATTATTATTATTATTGTTGCAGTGTGCGATGCGAGTTATTGATTATAAATACATTTTCATTATATTCCTGTATAAAAATAGTATGACGTAACGTGTCTGATACAACCTAAAATTGTTTTCAAATCTACTTGTATTATGCTCAATTGTGTATGTATAATGTATATGTTACAGTTAAAACCCGAAATCCACCAAAACTAGTTTCCACAAATCCCTTTTTAGTCAATTCTGGTTTTGACTCGTTAAAACTGAATTAACCGTAGATTTTAATAAGTCAGTCAAATCAAGTTTTTACTGAAATGCATGTATTCGAACTGGTTAAGATAATTAAGTAATCTTGTTCATATTTTGGAAAAATCAAAAGTAAAAATACTCAGTAATTTTCAAATTAATAGGATATACAAAAAAATAAAAATGATTTTGGAGACTTGAAGTTTTTTCCATTTGATATTACTGATATTGATATAATATATTAGACATGATAAAGTTTTAAAAATGTTGTCTTAACTCATAAAATTTGATACAATATTCCGCATAAGTTTATGTATTGGAAACTAAAAAAATAAAAGTCAATATAAAAAGTGACAATAATCTTTTGTTTTTTGTCATTTTATTATTATTTAAAAATATTGTCCGTAGAAACTTGAAATAATTTTCTCTGTTACTTAAATTATTATTTTCTAAAAGTACTGAGAACAATTTTCAAAATATTAAGACAACTAAATTTAAGCTATATTTAAGGTATTTAAAATGTCTACAATTTTTTAGATTTGTTAACTGTAACATAATATACATAAATAATAATATGTATCATACATTCATACATTTTTATAGCTAACAGATGATGCAAGAAGAAAATCTACAACTAAGGTTTTTTATCGCTTCATTCGCTTCTCAAGCTTTACCACAATAAGCTATAGCCAAAAATGCTTAAAATAATGCGATAATAAAGCCGCAAAAAAAAGATAAGATTGTGTAGATTAAGTTAATGTGGTGTATCTTTCAACTATAAAATTATTTAAAATCGATGAATAACATCGTAACTGGGTTAATTTTTGGAATTCGGAATTTGGTCTAACCTCCGATAAGCCACACAGTAAGTTACCTACTGTAGGTAAGGTTAGATTAGATTAATTTATAATATTAAAATATTTAAACCCAGTATAATTCCAATAACTCGCTCATAATCTAAATTATTTATACTAAATGTCTAGAATCAAGATGTATACACATTAACATTACATGTGTATTTTGGTACCGGTTTATATAGTTTCTGGAAATAAATAAGTACTTATAGCTATAACCTAATGTTTTATAATACATTTGAAAACTGTTTGGACTTTATTTATAGGTTAAGCGTGCATTTGTTCACTTAAAAACGTGTATTAAACTATTAAATATCTCCGTGTTAATACCAAATTGGTTGAATTAAACATTGTGTTTACACATTTGTTTATGCAATAATTAATGCTACAAAAAATGCTACACCATTTTAAATATCGTCTATTATTATCGGTTTTTGTAATCCGAGTTGTACTTCAACGTTAGAATATGTGGCTCCATCTAGCAATAATATTAAAACGCTAACGAGTAGATGATTTTAGATATTAACAATAGCAATAACAAAATAATGCATATCATAATAATATTTTATTTTATTTATCTGACAACACATCTAGTATTTGTTCTCATTTAAATATGTCATTAAAATGAATTACATTAATTCTTATTAAAATATCTAATTGATTTCATTCTAATAAAGCAAAATATATAAAAGTCAACTTTATTTTTGAACTATTAAAATTGCTGAGGTATTTGAGTTTGCCGATTTCATCATAAAAGAAAAATCAGGTAAGTGTAGGTACTTATAGGAGTTTTGATTTAAATCTTACGAATTTCTAATTAAAACTTTCTTTTTCATTAATTTCAATGAAAAAGTTGGGATATATCTTTATCTCTAAATTACGGCGGTACACTTCAAAATCGTATAATACTTTATAAACTGTGCTGAAAATATTAACAAAAACAGTTTTAATTTATTGTAAAAACTTCTCACTGTACATGGATGTGAGACTTATTGGGACATAAATATCGCAATAAAAGTAATAATTAAATACTAAAATGAATAACTCACATTTTTTTATAACTTTTTAAATAATGGGCATTCTTATATTCTTAATTATTTCCACGGAAATTTATTGGATTATTATCTAAGTTGGAGCTTAATTGATTGCAGATAATTAAATTACAACATACTAGTTCACCTAATATTAAATATGCATATACCTACAGCACTATTTTGTTTATTTAAAAATCTCAAATGTATTATTGTATGACTACTTTATTAATATAATATATAATTACAGTACAACAGTACAAGCATGGCCGTTCAGAAGTTGGGCTACGGGACCATTTTCCCCCAGGCCCTGAATTCGGAATATTTTAAGAGGGCCACTTTAGAGTCTTAATATAAAAATACATGTCAGGATTTAGGATTACTCGGTGCTACTCATATAATTCATTCGAACCTATTATTTTTAAAACCTTTTTCTTTACGAAATATCAATAGACGACAATAATACAATTTTATTACGTCTCTGTAGACTTGTCTGTTATAATTATAATATGTAAGTATATAGATAAACACGCGATCCTTTTCAGTTATTTTAAACGATAGTAATTACAATGAAATTTTATTGACTATTCTTGTCGTTTTGCCGGAGTGTCAAGTGTGAATAATATATAAATAAAATAACCAATATTTTTTTCGTAGGAATTTATTATAGCGTGACACACCAGATGGGTTATTTATGTAAAATAATAAGTAAATTAATGAATTAATTCATATTTCATAATAATATATGATATTTACCCATGATGTACCTCGTGCCCGTAGTGTCGCTAGCTAATCGTTAATAAAGTTAACATTAGAAACTATCATACTTTTTCTAGAATATGTGCATAATACTGAAGAGTGAGTAGTTAATTAATGAATTATAATTATGGCTCGGGAATTCATGCGAATTTGCATGTTATTATTTAATGATCTAAAAGATAATAAAACTTATAATTATTTTTATAATTCTAAGAGTTCTTTTTTTTAGATTAAAATGTATTTTTAGTAAATTTGGTAATATATAATTAAGAAGTTATTTCAAATGTACCTAACGCACAAACAATTTACCAATACGTATATTTTAATAAGATTGGTTGTGGTTAAGATTTGAAAAAATACATTTGCAAGAATTGTGTTGATATCAATGAGTATTTTTTTTTTTTATCATATCGTATTATGATGATCAAAGAGCCCCCATATTAATTTTCTCTTGACCCCGAAAAACTTAGGAATGGCTCTGAGTACAAGACACATATTATTATACCATACTGACTATAATACAGTATATACAATCTATAATATAGTTGTTCTTAAATCTCTTGTTGTTTGTTCTTGTTGAAAACCTCTTATAAACCACTTATGGAAATATAATTACTAAGTTATACTATAAAATTTATAAGTAGATTTTAAGTGCGAGGCGATGGAATTAGTAGATACACGACTCTAAATAGTGTCAATAATAATACCACTAATACCTGACCATGTTACACACATCATAATAGTATTTGCCATATTATTAGCTAATTATTGTGTCACGAGAATGCAACAGTAACGGTTTACTCACATTCTACATTTTTGCAAAATATAATATACACTTTAATAAATGACAATTGAAAAATAGAGTGGAGTGGACCCATTTAAAAGTTACTTTGAATCTTTTGCATATATTATTATGTCTGCAGTTTTTTTTTTAGAACCGTTTAGAATCGTTAAAAAAAACTAAAAGCTATAAATAATATAATATTTAAGGATCATATTTAGTAACTCAGAATATATATGAAACCATTACTAATACGTTATTGGCAAAAACATATGTTTTCGTCACACCGATACTTTTTCTTTAAACAATAGTCAATAGATATCTTTAAAAATATTTTATTTTTAATAATCAATATTATTGTAGTTTTTACAATGTATCGTGTATAAATACTCGAATAATATTAAAAATTATCAAATCTAAATAGTAAAAATATGAAAATATCATTGTCTATGATTCATTGAAACTGTACGTAATAATGTAAAGCTGCACGATTTAGTAGTATTTAGTAAAGTATTATAGTTAGTAGTAAATATAGTAGTTACGGAAATAATTAAACAATTTTAAACATCAATCTATATAATAGAAAACTAGGATGGAATATTTACGTTAACTTCATGTTTGAGAACTTGGTTATTGTTTACTCAACAAATAATGTATAATAAAAAAAGTTTTTTTAAGTTGATATTGTGTGATATACGGGGCTAAATATAGGCCACATATAATGCGCACGCGATTTGTGGTGTTTTGAAATACGGATAAAAACAAACCAAAAACATGCACTATATTATCATAAACATAGTGCCATAGTCATAAAATGATATTTACATTTGAACAAAAATTAGTATAAACTTTCAACTGATATACTTCGTTAAGGCAGTCATATATTAATTTAAGTTGTGTTATCAAGGTATTATATAGGTATTTTAGTGGATAGCAGTACAAGTTTTAAATTTATAATTAATAGCTTTTTGTATAAATGTAAAAATATTTTTTCATATAAATATAATAAATATAGTTTACGTTGTTGAACGGCGTTATATATATATATAGATAATAGAGATATATTATTAAAATATTTTCAAAATATTCAATTACATTATTATGTTTAATGAGTGGAAAGCCCCGTCATAATTTCATTTTTCATAACAATATTGTATTATTATATTATTCAAAGATGGATCCAGAATATTCACGCTCCAGTGCCATTTTCTTTTGTACCTCCTGCCAAATATAGAATTTATTAAATTTTGAGTTGGAATTGTTAAGTATATCTATATTTAAAGTCTATTATAGGTATACTTAAATATGTCTTTTTACCTAATTTTAGAATTTCGCAAACATACAACTATTTTATTAAGAATTTATTTAAATTGTTTGAGTTTTAAAGAAGTTTCAATCGAGACTCTGGCAGTGTGGCAGTGGCGTAGCCATGGGTGGCAGTGGGTCATGCCCCTCCCAATTGGCTGTATCAACTTAATAAAAAAATGAACCAATATTGTTAATTTTTGATTATGTTTTTTTAGCATTTTTGGTTTCCCCCCTCCATTTTAAAATCCTGGCTACGCCACTCTATTCAGCCCCCGACTGTTTTATTAAATAGCATCTGCTCACTCTGTTTTTCACTTAATTCGGATTTCCACTACACCGTTTAAAACTGACTATCATAATATCAATAGCTAAGAAGCCAAAAGTTGTATGTCACAAACTCTAAATTTTACAGGAGAGCAGTTTTTAGATTTTAAATTATTCCACATAAAATTATTTCTGTTGTGGATTTTTGTTTTTCGATGTTGCAACTGATTTAATTGTGAAAAATTCTGTAGATTACACAAATTATTACTTTTTAGTCTTAAATAATTTTTTTTAACGTAAAAATAATGTTTTTTTTAAACTTAAATGGGACTTTTTATAAATGGCAATTATAATATATTTTTACCATAGATATACAATGTTTTGACGGATATATTAAAAATTGTTAATTTAAAAAAACTATTATTAATTAATAATATAAATAGTTAAAATGTACTTAAAAATAATTTTTTTGATATACTAAATTAAATATATATATATATATATATATATAATTGTCGTAAAAAGGTTAAAAAATGAAAAAATATAAAAAAATGTATTCGTTGTGAAAAATAAAAAGTACTTAGTTTTCATTAAATTTTTAGACAAATAAAACCAGTTCTTTAATGTTATTTTATGCTAACTAAATAAATTGCATTTTAAATGTAAGAAATATAAATATAGTTTCATACATAATATACATAGTAATATAGTTAATAGTTTCCATTGAGTATAATTTATTGATAAATTCTAAAAAAAAAAAAAATATTTTTATTTATCGATTCTGTGAAAGTGTAATAATAACTTATACAAATAAAAAATTTAAGAAGTATAATTTTTTCATTAAATACAAAACAAAATTTTGTTGACAAATAAAAATAAAAAATAAAAATTATACTTCATCTTTAATTATCAAAAATGTATGCTAAAAAAAAAACAAACAAAACAAGGTACTTAGTCTAAGATATCAAACCAAAGTTGAATTAATGTTTAAAATGTATAATATATAATAATATATAAATAAAACAATTAATAATAATACCTATTATTATTTATTATGTTATATTTTAATTAAGTGTATCGACTATAAAGTATTAACCAATTAAAATAAAAAAGAAGAAACTCACAAAACTGGAGACACAACGACAAAATATTCACGAGCGTCACATGTTAAATGATAATAATATTAAAATTGTATCAATAATAATAATATTATTACAACGTATCGACATAACATCAGTGATTAAAACGGCATAAAAAGTTCTTCTAAAAAATAATACATCCGGACATATTCATTTTTTATAAATAGATTAACAAATTTAATATTATCTAAAACATTACACGTCCAAAATTGAATGAATTGTTTTTGACAAAAGTAACAAGTCCGGACTTGTTATATTTGTCCACTTAATATTTAGACCAGGGTAAAATATTTATTGTATGTCTCATTAATTTAGGACTTGTTATACGTGTGCGCTAAAAAAACCTGACTTGCGCTAAAATCACAAAAATTAAAGTATAAATTAAATATATTTTAATTACAATATTGACTTAGTGTTTTACCAAATCAAAAAGACGACTCAGATTAACTCAATAGAATTATAAAACGATTTTGAGAAAAATTGGACATAAAACTTTTGGCCTCTTAGCTATCGATATAATGAATCGTGTTTATCCGTGATTGTATAAAAATATGTCGTATTATGCAAAAGTCTTTGATAAATGCGATCGTCACCAACTATTTATTCTGATTTTATTTTACTGTTTGATTCTCAATCTACCATTTTTGTCAGTGAGTACGTAGTAATAGTACCTAATAATAGTGGTGTACAGCGAACTATTATTATACTATTTATACTCGTGCATATCATTATCATTTTGTAGTTCATAATATTATATACTATTTATTATTAACATAATAATGGTATATTTAGTCACTTTATTTACCTAACCCTCTGGTACCAATAAAACCACCGCCTGTTTTCCAATAACAATTATTGAGAGCGGCACATAGAGGTATAATAATATGCATATAGTATCACCTTATTATATATATTATCCGAACGTTTTTTATTTAGTATTGTAGTATGTTTGTACGTTATTCATAGGTCTCGTACGTTTCTAGGTATATTTACATTTAGTATAATTAATTGTATATTTATTATATGTGTATAGTTATCTATTTTTATGGACGGCCAAGATGTCCAATAAAAATAAATTATAAGATGTTCGATAGTGTATAATTTTCAAAGTTTGTTAGTGGTTACAATGTACCTAATAAGAAATAGATTGTACATTATTGAATATAAACTAACATAAGTTAAATTAAACTATTTACAATATAAACATATATTCGTTTGTAAAAATAACATTGACATAAATAAAATTAAACTATTATACAATATAATTATAACACATCTAATCATAAGTTCTAGGTTGTTTCTTACATTATATTAAATTAAATTATTTAAATATCGTTAAACATATCAACACTTCCACATGAAAATAAATCAATGTTTAATATATTAACTTTAATTCCATTACTCTATATAATACGAGTATTCTTACCATAATTGGTTGACTGGAATGGTATGTAGAAAGTTTTTAATTGTCGAGTATCACAATTAGGAACCAGAAAGTTAAGGTTTGAAAGTAATTCTGGAAATATATTTGTCCATTAAGTACATATAATTTAAAGATGAAACAGAGATATTGCATGTTTTCTCTTGTATCTTTAATGGTTTTATGTTTAGAAGGGATAACAGTGGTTGTTAAGAAGTATAAGGTAGTCGTTGAATGTCGCAGTTAAAGGATACAAATCTCAAAAACCGACTCTATTGTTTGTATCGAACCTTTAATAGTCGACCAAATAATAAAGTTTTACTATCAAATATTGTAGTATATTATTTATATAATGTATATAAACTAAAAGATTTATATAATTAATGCTAGACCTTAGTGAAATAATTGCGAGAATATACATATAGCTAAGTAAATATAGAATTTAATAATATATATATATATATTAATAAAGAAAGAGGGTTGAGCGAGATTTATACATACATGTATATTGTATACTGTAGGAATATAGTATTATTATTGGAATCTTGATTAAGATAGTCGAATACGTTTAAAAAAGATTTGCAGTAGTACTCATCTACTAACTAATATATACAGGGTGATTCTTTACTTTACTCCCTCGATATTTTAATCAAAACAATCAAAATTATAAATCCCATTGGGAAGAACTTTACTTGTGACGTAGCGTTTTAATTTTTTTGATAACATGAATGCAATTAAAGTTATTGGTTAGAGAACTTTAGGTTTATTTCATTTAATTATTAAAAATTATTGGTTACAACTATCAAAAAAATTAAAACGCTACGTCACAGGTAAAGTTCTTCCCGATGGAATTTATAATTTTGGTAATTTTGATATAAATATTGAGGGAGTAAAGTTGTCCCACGCAAAACAGTTTTTAACTATGTTACACGTGTATAAATTAGAGACAACACATGCGGGTATAGCGTCCTTTTAAGGAAAATAAACTATTATTTACTTAATTCAATAAGAAATATAAATCAATATTCAATACATATTTACTTAAAAGGTATGAACATAGTTAAAATATATTTAAAAATGTAATGATCAATATATATATAGGCGTAATAGTAAAAATTAATTTTTAATGAATAGAAGATAAGCTAAGATTATAAAAAATTGTTAAAAACAGTTACGAGTATATTATATATTAATATTTATAATTATTTAATGTTTTTGTCGTAAATATGTTCATATAATATATTATCAAAAGTACCACCCGGGGCGATAGTCCGCTTTCTTAATACGTCTCCGATTTGATTATATTTTGTAACATTATGTTCAATATTCAGGTATTATATAGTTAGCTTGCACTGCCAACATACTCATTCCCCTTAATATCCTTAAATAATGAATTTATTCAAATTTTGATTATTAATTATAAATATAACTCTTATAAGCATAGGCACTTATAATAACCAAATTTTCATATTCATACTAATAATGCTTTATATACCATTAAAGTAGTGTTTTGGTGATTTAAATTACTGTTAACAGTAAGTTTTAAGTACATATAGATAATTTTTAATTATTGTTTTTTTTTTAATTCTGATCCAAAACACAATTTGAACATTTTAAACGAATGGTTTCTATAGGTTATTAAAATGTTTATACAAAACTATAGAAAAATAATAGTCCTTATAATATTACATAAAATATAAAATATTATACCAAGTTTGGTACTTTTTTTTCAAATTACAAAATGTTAATTGGTATAAGTCATATATAAAATAAATACTATAAATTACTATAATTTTCAAGTTGTCATAAGCAGTCATAACTTAAATATCTTCAATAAATCCAAACTTGTTATCATGAACATTAATGATCAATACCACATAAAATGTTAAATAACTTAAAAACGTTTGACTCGAATTTCGATTTAAATATATTAAAATTGTCAATAAAATCATCAGCGTATGCGTAATAATTTTTAATAAGAGGAGTAAATTTTCGTTAAAAAAAATTAGTTAATACCCCCACAAGATACTGTTTTAATAGTATAAAAAAAAATAAGAATATATTTATATAATCCATAAAAATACCTAATAATTTAAAAAATAAGAATTCTGATTTTATAGTTTATTTGTAATTTTTACTTAGAGTACTATTATAGTTTCTACCATAACGACTAGGTTACTTATGGCCTATTACGTATGGAAAACTCGTCTCATTGAAACTAATATTGTGTTTGAAAATATAAAACAAACGAATCGACGTATAAACAAAAACCACAATCCGAAAGCGTTTGGCCGTTTGAAGCTGGAAAAACGTACATCAAAATTATTGTAAAAATAATTCACGAAATAAATTAGAAAATATTGATCTTTAATTTATAAAGTTTATTTGTTTAAAGCTAATAGTATTCAATAAATGTTAAATATATAGATTATTATTGTAGACAAAAAACTGTAATACTTTATAAAGTATACATATAATTATATTATAGTCAGTTACAGTCTATATTAGACAATTAGACGCGTATTCACAAGTCTTAAATATAAATATTGTAATACTTTATATATACCTATACTTAATATATCTCTATGGAGTGTCCCAGTGTTATAGTATCTATATTATTTCATCCGGATAACTCTTTATCGAAATTAAAGATTAAAGATATATGGTATATATGATGGTATAATACTTATATGGTTATCAGGATGCTATTAATTACATAGTTTAATTTAATTTTTATGTTATTCTCTTATTAAAACTTACAATACATTTTATTAAGGTATAAATATTTAAAAAAAAAAAATTAATACAATATATAATTTAAATGAAGTCGTACCATTATACTAGGTACTCGATCTATCAATATTTTTTTATACGAGTATACCTAATTTATTAACTAAATCGTTATTCAACATAAAAATAAAAAAATGTTCAGGTATAATTATAGTGCATATACTACATATTATACGGGGCTAATATAAGGTTGAGTCAAAAGCTCTGCAAGTGTGACCCGTACCGAAGTTTCGCATATGTAGGTATTATACCCGTATTTAAATATCGCTTGCTATTGAATATTTTTGATGTAAAATTACTATACATAGTAATAGAGTTATACTGCCTATTATTGTAACAAAACGACGTAATAAGACCAGAAGCGATCGCATCAGCCAAAATCGTTTTAAGATAACTACGCGTATGCACACGAAGCGTATAACTTTTTATCGCACTGCAGGTAGTTATAGGTAATTGAGTAATTCGTACATTGATTAAACCTATAATATAATATAATAATAATATTGTATTTGAAAGCGTATTATACCAATACTATACGTATACGCACAATACGCGCGCCACCTCAGGCGGCGGGAGAACTCGATCGCGGCTTGCGGTTGGCCAAGACGCCGGCAACCGGTCTGGGGCCGTCGATTGGCCCACCGGTGTCCGCGCCCACATCTTCGTCGTCTTGCCCTCCGGGGGTGGGGAGAGGGTAATGCCCACGTGCTCGCTCGACGGACCTCCGTCAAGGCCTTGCACTTCTTCAGTAGTCCGATAGCCGGTCGACCGACGTCTCGCGCGCGCGTAACTTCCTCCAGTCGCCGCTGTTCTTGTGAAGAATTAGCTGTTGTCAATATTATTGTTGTTGTTGTTGTTGTTGTTGTTGTAGTAATACTAGTGGCGGTGTTTGTGTGTGTGTGTGTATGTGTGTGTGCGTGCGTTCGCCAGTAGCCGTTGCCGCCGCCGCTTCAGTATAGTACAATTTATGCAGACGGGTTCGGTCTGTCACCGTCGTTTGTTTTGGTTTTGCGGTTTCGATTTTGGTTTGTTTATATTATTATCCGCTCGTATATACCCACGATAATAGCACTGTACATCTGAAAAGTATATTATTTTATTATTGACAAATATTGAATCGCATTCGCCAGCTAGACGAAACCGCGCGTGGACATGGGACAAATGTTCGATTGATCGAAAATAACGTTCCCGGTCCCTCCGCCCGTTCGTGCACAACGCGTTAACCGGATAAACCGCGCCACGTGCGATTTTACGACACACAAACTGTACGTTTTGGTTTTCGGATCACGACATGGAGACGTGCGTGCTCATACCGAAAGAGCTGTCCTTGCAGGCGGTGCCCGTGGCCAACGTGCAGCGGTCCAACAACAACAGACACCACGTGGAACCGGAGATCACAGTCATGACAAACGTCAACGTGCCCAGGGGCACGCTCATCTACCCGTTCCAGGGCACAGTGCGCATGGACAAGCTGGACGTTTTCTCGTTTCTGGATGACACAGACGTGAGTGCTTGCTGTTACGATCTTTATACTTAGATATTATTACCTAATATTATGTCATTGTGCTCTTGCTACAATTAGCGCAAATGCTATATATACGGCACAGCATTTTAGAGGGCATATATTTCTATATAGGCGTTATTTACCAGTTTCATTTTTTTTTTTTTATTATTATTATCTGTTTGGGTTTCAACATAGTTGGTTATTAATCAAAAATAAATTATAAATATTATTTATGATTCCCAAACGTCATATTGTATATACGCATATTATACTAATTTATTTTAAACTATTACCATTTTTTCAAATATATAAAAAATAATCAAGTCGTAAACCAGCAGCTTTTGTCTATATGGTTTTACGACCTATTATATACATTTATAAATCAATTATATAAAATAGAAAAATAATAATCTATTATTAAATTTAATATACGTAGACAATTTCACGACCAATCTAAAATTGTATTTTTTCATTAAATACCAATCAATATTTAAGAACATATTAAAAAAAAAAATTAATTAAGTGTTATATAATTGTATTTTATTAATGAAATATTGTATGTCTGTATTCATGAGTTGCAAATTAATAGGTACCAGCTACCTATATTTTGATATCTTGTTCTCCCATGACCTCCTAGGTGGCACATAATATGATAATATGATTAAACAATTTTCGCGTAAGTTCATTTAATTATCGAATCGTGCCATTAGGTATAATAAATTAATATTGGTATTCATTACAAATATTTATATCGTTTATGTTAGTCGGCAATACCCGTAACTAAATCCGCGTACGGTATGGAATTTATGATAACATTACTAAAAAAAAAACACAAACAAAAGTTTATTATATGTCATAATAACTATTGTACATAATTTATCATGAATTCAAAATTACTAATAGTTACGTGTTACTATATAGTCCATAAATATGGATGTTAGCTATTGGCCGCCCACCGATATAATCGGTCGCGCGGGCGTTATTTGCGGTGTCATCGCTGAAGCGGTTCAGTGCGTTTCGCTACAATATAGTTTATCCTAATGTAAAAATTATCACCTTACACTTAATACATTACAACAGCTATTAAGTAATACGTATTAATAGTGTATCGTTCCCCTATTTGAGTACGCAGTCATGGCGATGTACACACGCGTGTGTAAGATTTCCCGTGATTAATTGGCCGTGGGATATGCGATGTTGATTCTGACGATAGTTGATGGATAGAGCACTGAAATTAATTTTAAATATAACACGCAATAGATGCACGCATATACTATATAAATACACATTCATACGTTTATAGAATGATTTTTCTTAAGTGATTTTCTCGTGAGGTGTCTAATAGGCTGTTGTCAAAAATATATATTATTGTTACATAGTTCTCTATAATAGTCTTGATATATAAATAAGTATTGTAATATATTTTCACTATTTAATTACCTACATATTTCTATGTACTCGTATTACATTTTATCGCATATGGGTGCAATTATTGATGAGAGACGACCGAGGAAATTTCCTTGATGAATCTTTGTCGGAATTTATTGTCATCGACTATGGCGTGACGCAATGTTATCTTATTGTGCTATCGCTTACCTACAGTTTTTTCTCATATTAAAAGAAATATGAAAAAATAAACATGTGTTGTTTAACTAGATAATATATATATCCATTGATTGATTCATGAGGAAACAACCGCGCAATGGCATTGTTGTGGTTAGAGGCGCTCCCATTTAAAGCGGAAAACACGTTATTACCCGTTCGCCGGAGACTTAAACGGTGGCGCACTATCATTACTAACGAGTCTTCAAATAATATCATAATAATATAATAATGTAAAATACAATTTATTGCTATATTATTTCGATAATAAATTTCTTGTGTATCTATAATTAATATACAAAATTTAATTAAAATAATCCAGTTTTTTTTTTTGAATTGATATACTCTTATTAATAATACTTTTTTTAATAAAATATACGCATATATAGGTATCAGTAAACGAAGTATTAAGATTATTATAATCGTTTATTCATCACAAATTATACATTTCAAGTTATTAGTTATGACTAATTATTTATAGTACGTATATTTTTTTTAAGAAATATTATATACCTAAATGTTAGTAATGTATGAATAAAAATCGTTTATTTATATTTGAATTACTCTAATAAAAATAAATAAATATCTTTGAGTCATTTAATTTTTTTTTCAATATTTATACTCAACTACATTTGTATTTGAGTAAAATTTAATACAGTTCATATTAATTATTATTATTATTGTTAATATCATTTACAATTATTTTGATTACCAAAAAAAAAAAAAAAAAAATAAGCTAATTATTATTTTAAGTCTGTAGATTTAACGAGCTGTTAAATTATTTATATAATATGTAAGTAATGCATTAGTCAAATAAAAGGTAAAATTATTTTTTATTCTATAGTCAAATTTCAAAAAATTTACATAGAAATTAGTTACTGAATACGTATTCGTTGTATTTATTTGGTTATATAATGTTTAGTTTTGCGTTAGTATTCTGATTTTAATTAGCCTTTTAATCTAGCATCTAGGCATTGTTATTTCGTAGTAAAAAGAGAAATTTATAATTCTATGTATGACTTATTGCATGGGTATTTTTATGTCATCTTAAAGGTGTTGAATTAACAAACTAGATGTATGTATGTATTTAAAATAAAAAAGTTTTCTCACAAAAATATTCTTTCGTTTCATAAAATATATTATATTATAATAAGTCGCACTTTTTGTGCATCAAAAAATTTAATCCGTTAAAAAATTGCGTGATGAGTAATTTGAATAAAGCACGCACGCCCATATATTATGCCTTCAGCATATTATAATTGACGTGTACATCAAAATAAAAACGGGAAAGAAAGCCAAAACTAATTTTCCCAAAAACAATATAGTAATCAAGGGTCTAGATGCGCGTGTTATGTGTGTGTACATAGTTATATGTATAGTTAACCAGCGAAATCTTACTAGTTTCTCATAATTCTCACACGTGATTACTGTTTTCACGTGTGTACACATTCTGGTGAAACCGCGGCGGGCCGGCGGTCATTGTAAACGCGAACGAGCAGTACCAGTGTATTTTTTCCACCAGAAATACACGTAATTATACTCGACTTACACGTTTATGTCTTATGTGTCCGCGCGCGCGCGCGTGTGTGTGTGTACATGTGTGAGTGTGTGTGTGTGTGTGTGCTGTGTTTCGCTTGAGTTCACGCTATACATAATAATATATAACAGGTAGGTATATATCAGCTATAGTGCTTACTGTAGCAGGTACATGCACACATTAGGGGAAGATCATTACTGAAAGTGTTTAATTCTTTTATCTAGTTTTCACACACAAGTTGCATAGATATTAATTGCTCCCCGCGAGGTTTATTATGAGACTGCACTGTGAATTATTATTATTATTATGTATGTACGGCTTTCGACTCATGTGTGGCCGCGTCGTTATTATACTTCCCGTATATTATGTTCCCACGGCGGAATGTTATATTTTTGTCTTCTTCATTGTAATCGAGTATATATTATACGCATTACACGCGTACATATGTGTATGTCTATGTATACATATAATATTATGAATCATAAAATAATTACAATTATACAGCCACGTATGTTGTTAATTTGCGCGGGTTGTCGGACATTGTTTTGCGACCAGCATAATATATTATAAGTACCTAATAATGTTATGGGCTCAAAAAACTACGCTCCTGTAGTTTATAGATAAATATTATCCTTTTAGTCTTTCGGCAGAACGTTAAACTTTTTATAATTAATAAATACATAATTTCTGTCTTGTGTTTGCTTTATATATTTCAATTTCATCATCGAACCAAGGGAGATTTGGCTGGAATTTATACACACGTATTGATAGACGTATTTTGCGGTTATTCTACGTTTATTTAGCTTCAATTTTTTAAATGTTTAACATATTATTTTGTGATTCTCTGTCTGATATGAGACAAATGTATGAGTCACTTATAAATAATAACATTTTATAATATTATCTTATAATTTTATTAATTCTTTGAATTTTTCCAAAAAAATATTTCGTGATACCTATACAAATCACAGTTTTTAATTTTCATAAATTTGATTCTGCCGTGTTACATTTAAACAGCACCTAAAATATTATAATATTAAGATCATTTAGTGTAAGACTCAAAAAGTTTGTTTCTTATTAACCATCGTACAAATTGTATAAATATTATATACATTGTGGTTCGGCAGCGAAGTGTAGTGGAGGTTCAGTTCGTGGTGATTGTCATCGGTTCCGGCAGCCATTAAAATACATCTCATAGATCGAAAATGGTCCAATTACCTCGGTATGGCACGTTATTATATGTTCATGGCTATATAACATATCGGATTTTTTTTTTTATCGTTATTATTATTATTCTTTTTTGTCGATGATCCTCGTGTTCTAAATTTAGAGTCTTCCTTGCGCGCGCGGACAATGATAAAATACAAAACACAACAAAAAAGCCGCATTGACTCGAATGTGTGTGTGTATGAGAGAGGTTCGATTTTTCACGGTCGGTTCGTGTACACTGTTGGCACGTACCGACACGCCACGTTTACTCGCGCGACGATCTCCCAATATACCTACGTTGTTGATAAGGACGCGACTGACCAGAGAATAGAAGACATCACTAACAAAAAAAATTAAATAATACAGAACAAGAAAAAAGACTTTACCGTTTCCATAATAGTTTTGATTTTCTTCGTTGAAAATAAAGATGAAAAAAATTGAGTAAAAATGTCGGTATTTTCCGAAACGTTTAACTTTTTTGCCCAATATTGATGTACATTTAAAATATATTTGGTACCAAATATATATTACCATGCACACCACATTTGACCAGAAACTATACGAGTGATATTTCTTCAATGATAGGTAATAATATAATATATTTTTCTTACTATGCTATTTCATAGTAACGTATAGTTTGATACATGCAAAAATGGAGAGCAAAATTAATCAACATAATGTGTATACATATAAAATATGTAAATTAAGATGCTGATAAACACGTTGTGACTGAACATTTTTCATACTGTTAATCTTGTAGTATAATCGTTTAATACATCTAAACATACAATTTATAGTTTAATAGCTATTATTTATGACATACGTATAAGACAAATATTTTTTGAATTCATCTTTAAACCTATACTTTTACGTATTATTTGGACACAAATCATTTTTATAAACATATTTAATGTATGTATGACTATTTTTTTTATAACAACTACCTATATTATTTCATATAATTTAGGTACTGTGTGTGCTAAATAAGTTACTATACATATTAAAGATATGTTGTGAAAACTTTTAATATTATCTTTTTCCTTTATTTTAATTTAAAATATGGAATACGGATTTAATAACATATCTTAAATTTAGCTTCTGGATACGCTGAGTACAAAATTTAAAAAAAGTACTTTTAATAGATATTTAACTATATGTATTACATTTAGTATATAATAGAGGGACACCCAGTATATCATTTGTCAGTGTTACTTATTCTGTGGACGCGTATAACAAGGAGAAAACCAGATGATCTCTATAGGAACACATGTGATTCGTTCTCATTAAAAAAACCAGTCCGACGATTTGTTTATTGGATTAAATGACTGATTGTCATTAATCATTAGATTTCTCTTTGAATAAGTAAAAATAAAAAAAATCTAAGCATTTTGACGATTTACTCGAAAATGAACCATTATGGAGGAATCTTTTGATAAAAGTCAAACCAAATTAGTTGTGATTTTTTTGAATTAGTATAACTTTATAAGTTAGCATGTTTAATAAGAATATGTGCCAAAACAATTAAAACAAAATCATACAGTTCGTCTATTACAACTTTGGTTAAAACTATAAAACTATAATAATTTCTATGTTGGGTGCGCAAGTTATTCTATAGGTGATTGATGAGTGATATGTCGATTTGACGATTGAAGATTGAAAACAAAAAAAAATACATTTGTTTTAATAAATCAATGCGCCTACAACTCATAGAGATTTTTCATGTCTACATAGATTTGATATAAATATATTATTTAACAAGAAACTAACAACTGATGCTTATTCACAAATACAATAATTATAAATAAGCATGTATGAAACGAAAATTAATAAATATACCACGTTACTTTTATACCGTACAGTTTTGATATTATAAGACACATACCTCTTCATATACACAGTATACACACACACACACATATATGTATGTATAAACAGATTCAATTTTTTACTCTGGTTTCGTATGGTATTTTATTTATTATTTTTTTTTCATCTAATTAAAACGGTCCAAATTGTTTGCTTTGTGACTGCGCACCGGTGTGAGTTTTAAACGCTGAGTGGACACAAGTGAAAACAAAAAAAAATCGCCGTCGCCGCCGCCACGGAATGCGTTTTTTCGCCGCTTCCAAAAACGCACACACCAATATAATACGTGTATTTATATTGTATATAATATGAGATATAGGTATCTCTATAAACCAATATAACTGCTTATAACTATCTACTTATATGTACATATTATATACATACACCTAGGTCTTACACCCTTCCACCAAGCGCGGTGAACATGTTTTTGTCACACGGACATTCTTTCGCGGATGCGTTCATGTGTGGAATTCAAAAAACGTTTTACCGGACCAGGCCGCGCGTAATACGTATCTCACGCGGTATGATATTATTATATTTATACACATACATACTATTATTATGTATACAGAGGGCGGCGGAGCATTTCGTAGACCGATAATGTTTTTTTGTCGTCTTCATTTCTTTTCGGCTCACCTTGGTGTTAATGGGTTCTTCAACCGCCGCCGCTGCCGCCGCCACCACCCGAAATTCCACTATGTTTGCGCCTTTTCGCGACCGCCCGGCCCATGCGAAGACAACGATGATGTGACCACTACTCGGAATCTGCGTCTACCCGCTGGATCGTTTATCTTCTCTATCATAGCCGTGTTGTAGTCTATGTGTACACACTACACAGTGTATATACTATGCATGTATGATATAAGTATATTATGATCATATAATATTACATGTAGCTACAGAGCTCTGGTCGTCACGATGGCGGTCACCGCTTGCACTTAACCACCGACTCGTGTACGCATATTATACGTATTATTGTATGATCGCTGCGAAAACCCTAGGCATACACTGTGCCGCAGCAAATAAATCATATACATTATATATAGTATACGCATACGAAGAGACGATGACAACTCGTGTGCAAGGGAGAACCGGGCCAAGTGATGCATGGAGACACGGTGTATTCATACACACAATAGCATGTGATAATATTGTATACAAAGCGAAGCTTCGGCGTGTTATGAAGTACACGTACACACGCTCATGCAAACGCATACGCACACGCAAACACACATATATGTATTATATAGATCGAGAAACTGAGAAGAGGAGACGTGATATAAAGTGTGGTCCACGTGTATGCTATATATATGACGCGTGCGATGCTGTGGAAAACATTCTGTGCACAAAACAAATCATAAATAGCCGCCTTCCGTCGGACCACACCAAGAAGAGAAACATTCCTATACGATCTTAGCGCGTGCGTGTGTGTCATCGTACACGTCGCAGCCTCACTGCATTTGTCTGCTCACCTTCATATATTCTCTCAATATAAATCAATATATACCTATACATACCTACTTTTACTTATAGGTAGGCTGCAATAGACACACGGG
The DNA here is from genome assembly GCF_003676215.2 of Rhopalosiphum maidis. Classification (NCBI taxonomy): domain Eukaryota; kingdom Metazoa; phylum Arthropoda; class Insecta; order Hemiptera; family Aphididae; genus Rhopalosiphum; species Rhopalosiphum maidis. Next base: position 49,845,525 of record NC_040880.1, on the reverse strand, counting down.
TGTTGGCTCCATTTCGAATCGCTAGAAAACCGTTATAATATATTTATAAATCACGATGATTATGAGTACATACGTGTTTATGGACGGTGAAATAGACCAAGCTAAAAAAAACCAGATAAAAGAGAGAAAAAGAGAGAGAGATAAAACTATTGGGATGAGGGAATGATAATATTAATTATTATTTTATATGCGTCTGACAGAGCTAATATACAGCTATATGTCATAATATTATGTACCTACGATGCGACGACTTTGTCACAATGTAAGCTTTTGTGAAACTAAACCACTAAGAAGAGATATAACGCGTGTATGTAATATATAATGTAGGCTTGTCAAAAACTATATAGTATTTACGTCATATTCACGGTGTGTAAAAGACCGTCGACAGCGTAAAAATCACAACATATTATGCGCCTCGTTCAAAATGCCGCTCGTGTACTGCAAAACCGAAAATACCGATCCGTACATTTTTTTTCTCGTTCCAGAGTGGTTATAATATTAATTCGTACGCATACGTGTATAATATTATAATGATGTGATGTGGAAATACCGCCTAACCGCTTTTGATCTCTGCAGCCGTTGCGCCGTTATTACAATAATATATTATATTATGCACTTGTCGTGCTGCTGCCACTGCAGGTGAATTAAACTCATAATAAATGCAGATGTATTAAATATATACGATGATATTCAATCGCGGTATAAAAACATTTTATTTATAATATATACGATATACCACTATAGGTATCGCAAACCATTCACATTATAATATATCTATTATATAATTGTATATACCCGATATCCAATAAGTGTGCAGCAAGTGCAGTGTTTTAGCGATGACACAACGATACAAGCTTTAATAAAAATCAAATATGTGTAGCTATATATATATATATATATAATATTATATGTATTTTTAATAATTAATTATAGGTATTGAAATGACGGTGATGCGCAAATAGCATCGGTAAAGCGTGGTAAATAGTACTGCATATCGTCGCACGGTTTCTATAATCGTGATTTGAAATCGCGTACCTACTAGTGTCATCCAAATGGGGTAAATTTGAACTCTACAGCTTTAAAAATTTCACTATCTTCGGAAAAACCCGACAAAGCCAAAATTAGATTTATCCCGGTAAGACAAAAACGGAATTTATAGAATATAAAATAAAATTGAAAAACAATAAAATGATCTATACTCGATGTCAGTAGTAGCGGCAGATACGCCCGACGAACAAGAACAAATAGAGCGTAGTGTATAATATATTATAATAATATAATACCGGTATATGTTCACCTATGGCGTTCGATTCATGAGAGGATTCGATTCAATGGCCAAGGGAGTGGCGGGATTTTTTTTCATTTCGTTGAAATGACCATGCGCTCGCGTATTACATAGGCATATATATATATGTACATAATAGGTAGTAGTTCGAGATGAGCTGCCGCGCATTATGTAAATTATCGGCAAAGAAAATGGAAAAAAAATAAAATAACGGCTACCGAACAAAAGCTGCCGCGCGTAGTACCACGCACTCACTCGCGCGTTTACATGCATATTATATAAAATATATAAATAAATAAAAGAACGTATTATTTTGTATACATATATGATGTATATTTATTTATATATAAATACCGTTTAATGTATATACTGCATAGTAAAAAATAAATGGAAAGCCGCAGACTGTCAACAGCGTTACACAGCACATTATATATACCTACCCCCCATTATAATCGATTCGTATCCGTGATCTTTTTTTGTTTTTATTTTTTTATTGTATTTATATATAAACTGCGCCATAATAAAATAACATGATACCTATATAAACACAAACAGACCGTTGTTTTTGGTCGATTGGACCTCATTAAACGCCACTACCGCCGCTACCTGTAGTCGATTTATTTTGTTCTGGTATAATTAAAACGCCGTGTCGTTCCCGCGAGACGGGCGCCCGCCCTCGCCCCCGCACACACCGACGGCACTGCCACTCGACAAGAACGGTTTTTTCTTCTACTCCTTTTCGTTTTAATTAAATCGGATTTATTCGTATTCGGTTCGGTGGATATGCGTGGTTACCATAATATAGTTATAGTCGGTAACCCATACCTAGCAGCCTGTGATAGGTATGCTGAGGTATATATATATATATATAATATATACTATGGTATACATACCATTATAATATTATAATATATACCTACGGAAGACACCAGTGTGGTCGATCTGCATGCTTATAGCGGAAAACAGGCTTCGACATAACAATAATAATGTTATAAATCCCTAGGAGTTGTTTTGTTTCGTTATCACACTTGCCACTCATCTATATAACCTGTAATCAATAATATCATTCTTATATACCAATACTTTGATAATGTCATAATATTACTATTATTATAATGATTACTGAGAACTGCCACTGAATTCCGGTACAATGAATCGCGGTCTGCGAGGATTATCTAATACAGTGTGCGATGTACCCATACAGCCCGATCAACTGATGACGTGTTTCTTCGTAGCACTATCTTATAATGTTATGCAGTACTCAGTTTCGTGGAAAATAACATAACAAAATAAAGTAAAGCCAGTATAGGTATGGTGTATACGTAGCTATAATATTTTATACGGACACGTTTCCGACGAAAAAGGAATTCAATCGACACCGACATGTATAGCCGAAAAAAAAGTTCTCACCAAGGTGTCAAATATCCATTGCGTAATGCCGTACAATATTATATCTAATCGGACACTGACAAGTTGTCCAATAACAATATATACAGGCCTAATCGATCGAGGTATATTATCATCGTTCATAACCTAACCCATACATTTTCGGTAATAAATTATGTCGTTTCTAAGACCACTTACAAAACAAATACGGACTCGAATATTATCGACAAGGGCTTAACCGCTTAACAGCTTATACGTACCGTGTACATAACATAATATAAATAATATTTTGATGCATGCGTTTTGTGGCATGCTTTTTGTATTTGTAAGTGAAGATCAATATGCAAAAATCAAACACGATGTAAGTTGAAATGTTTAGTTCACTGTTTTTAATAATAATGTTAATACATGTAGAGGTACACTTTAATGAAAAAACCGTTTTTAGAGTTTTAATTTATTTATACTATACAATATACTTGCCATGCCTTTAAAATTGATGATCTGATTTTTATTTCGCCCCGATATCATAGGATATCTGATTGATAATCTTATTAGAAACTCTATTTAAAAATTAAAATAATGGATTAGGTTACTTAAATGATTACTAATATTAGGTATACGGTAACAAATAATAATTCAAAACAACTATATACCTAGTAGTACCTAGTACCTAGGTACTAGTAGTTATACAGATTACAAATTAAATCACTGTTGCCACGCATAAAAAAAAATATTTATTATCTTTGATATATTACGAGTATGTAGTCATATTCCTTTCGTTTATTCGAATTTTCAGTTGGCAATAATATTATGATTTACCAACCAATTCTGATAAGTTGGCAATTAATTTTTCACAAAAATAGTTTTGTTCACGAACGACCTTTCTGTAAAAATATCTCGAATTGATCAATAAAATGTATTTATAACCGTTTCATCGAACCGTAATAAACTAATAAATAGGTACTACATGCTGTCAAGCTTTCAAAAGAATCTTTGAAAATGAATATTTTTCAAGTAGCAACTGTAGTGATGTTTAATGGTGGTCGGTGATGGTGCAGGTAAACCCTATATATATAATAATATAATATATAACTTATTAATTCAAGTATTCTAGTATATATTTTATATGGTAAATTATAATAATAATTATATTATTACAAATACTCTATTATATAATACATCTAAAGGTACTTTTATTAACAATTCGCGTATACTATAACTTATAAGTAAACGGACGTACATAACAATATATATTGTCTATAATAACTACCAGCTTTAGTAAATGTTAAATTTATGCATTATTTTAACGACTTAACGTAAAACAACCGTCGGCTTTTGTTTAAGACAAATAAATGCGTATTTTTGTTTGTCAAATGATCGTTGAAAACTTCACCTCTCGACTATAAACCTATAATATTATGTACACGTAAACTCTGACTCCACCTGATGGAATTATACGTATAGTGAATTAAGAATTTAGTCAAGTTAACAGTGCGTAATATTTATTTATTTTAATATCAGAAAAGATAACTGGACCACACTGAGTTTAAAACTCATGCCAAGGCCTAGGAATTATCTTGCTTACAACATATTTTATTATATACAATAAAACAAAAAATTCAAAAATATAAATTAAAACAGCAAAATTTAAACCAACAATTATATAAGAATGATAATTAAACAATTTAGGCATTTAAGCATGATCTATTTGTTGCTTCGTATTCATAAAATAGTCAATAGATAATGTATTTTTTATGACACCCTGTTTTTAGTCTATTTTAAGGAGAAGTTGTTATCTTCATTGCTTCATATCTAGTCTTGACCTCATGTTTTATATGGAATAAAAAATTATGTTTTTATAATATACCTGTAACCTGTGTATATGAAATAAAACACTTCAAAACATTTCGAATATTTTCGTAACCACCACAGCCGTGGTGCCGTGTACGTAACACGTACCTATACTATATAGTATATACATATAGCTACGGTATACATAATATACATTTTTAATAATTTAGTAAAAATATTATTGTAAGCCCGTACGACGACGAGTCGATTTGTTCATTATCGGGATCGATCAATGCCATGTCACGGCCACGACGGAGAACTCGCGCGCGCTCGCTTCTGGTCAAAGGGGCTCCGTCGTCGACCGCCGCCACCGCTGCCAATGCCAATGCCAATGCCGCTCGCCGTCGACCATCGATCATCGTCGGGCTTTCTTTCCGCACGCGTATTATATAGATACACTTTATTATTGTGGCTACGTCGTCGTCGTAGTCGGATATGCAAATATTCCTATAGTGTACGTATATAAAATGGCGTGTAACAGCCACGTTAATTGGTAGATATACGGCGTCGTATATGCCTATAATAATAATAATCATATACATACGGCTGGCATTGCCGATCGCGTTCTTAATTATTTAACTGCAGACCCCATTAGCATCATATATTATATTATGTATAATGTATAAATACATATATATATATATATAATATAGGAGTTATACATATTATTATTACTACCTATAGGTACATAATATATGTATATACTTGTTCGTATGTTCGGTGCCGTTTGTATTTAATACTGTGTACCTACAGCTTGTAACAGCGGACGGCGACCTCTGTAAGTTGCAACGGCGGTCGCCGCATATACCAACCTAATAATAATAATGAAAACGACGGCGGTCGATTTTCTTTTCTCGTAACCTCATCAATTACCAAAGCTACCGCCCGATTACAATATCCAATCGATATAATATTTAATAGTCTGATTATCGTATCCGGTTTACCACGCTCATATATATCACTACATGCCATATCTACGAGGATAGACGCTATGGGAAATTCAGTCAACGACTGTAATTATATATATATATATGTATTATCTGTTTTATCGAGTTGCAAAATATTCCAGACGAATTTCAAAATTCGTCATCAATGGTAAAGTTATTTTTTAAATTATTTAAGTACTCGTACATCGAGGTATATGTTATGTATAAATGTAATTATTATAATAATACATAAGTATTTCGTTTCGTCTGCCAATGAAGTTTGATTGATATTAGCCGTAAAATATTATGCAGTAATATAAAAATGTACAATAGTCAATATAACTATGTCAATGTATAAAGTTTTTTAAATGCAACGACTATTAGCCGAGATTAATAAAGAAAAGTAAAATCCTAATTGCCCATTCCAGTAGAAATCGTAATCACATCGTATATAATATACACGAGTACAAATATATATATACATAAATATAGTTTAAAAACTGGAGTATGGCACATTGTCCCGATGACCTATTATTGCACCGTGGGTATGACGGGTGGAAGATGCTTACGGAAAGACGATTATAAAAAAAAACATTGTATAAAAACCAAGAGTATATAATTTACTATATATAATATATACCTAACTAGTTCTGCAGCGACGTGAGTGGACTATATGTGTCCGAGCCGTAAAACACCGTGTTTGATCGCAGACGTTGCAGCATCATCGGTACATTATCGTTGTCGCTACTGTATCGGCTTTCTCTTGTCTGCCATCGCCATCAGTGTACGTATGCGTATATAGATGATTAGAACATTTATCCATGTATAAATGTACGTAGGTTATGGAAACTAGATCGAGTGATTATTGTCGTCTATACGCGGCCGGATATCAACTACCGAAGGAAGTAGTCGATTGCTATTTGAGTCTGTGTATATAATATGATGAAATTATATATAACACACATTATTAGTAGTTCAATATATATCTATACACTGTCGACTGTCATACCTATTCTCGCAGTCCGAGACATAAGCCGAGAAGAAGACACGAAGAATGTCGGAAGCGAAATCACTGCACAAGTAGCCAATCCACGCGAATGGCGCGTGCCTTAACCAAACCAAACCATTTCTATAATATTAATTTAATATAATATCGTGTCTGCACGTGTATAATAATATAATAGGTATATAATACGCATATGAGGTTTAGCCACGTCCTACTAGTTTTTTTTTATAATATAAACATTTCCTAATACGGCCAACATGTTATTTCGGGTTATAAGTGCACATATTATATTTTCGTATATTCTGCATTACCTGTCACCATCGATGAAATGGATTCCAATGTTCACTTTTCAACTAATTACCTAAGATAATACAATATCCATTTTTTTAATAGCATAATCCATTATATACGTATTACGTATTTAATCTTTGATTATAGGAGACATCTATACTCACTAAATGTCAAATAATGTACATAATAAGATTTTAATCATAAAATATATACGAACCTTAGTAGTTATACGGATATAGATATACCTATATTGTTTAAGTTTGTTTTTCAGTTTTATTGTCGGCTGTCGTTATTATTATTTTGCGAAAGTCCATTCAGCATTACAGTCGTTCATTACGCAATATGTTTATAAGAGTATGTGGTCAATATGTTAATGTATATAATATATATAGTATCTTCCATTGTTCTGTTTGAAGAAAGGTCATCGAGAATGAAGTAATACAGATTGCATTTTTTTACATCTCACTTATTGATTTACGACTTAATTGGTTAAAATTAAGAAATACGGGTAAATTGAACGACTTGTTTTATAAGGTATATGATAATCTTAAATAACGTTGAAAACATTTGATTACTTACATTTTTGTACTTAAAAAAAAAATCCATCTGATAATTATACTATTAAATCATAACTCATTCACCGAGTCTTACACACATTTATTATTTAGAAAACCCTGTTATTAAAACATACTATTGTTATTTTAATTCTATATTGAATAATTTAATAGTAGACACTATTTTTATTTTATACTCTATAGGAAATAAAAATGATGTATTAAAGCATATTTTATGTCATCTCCACCTGTCGATGAAATCCATAAATTATATGTTTGTATAGTGATGTCTTTTCATCATTTCTCAATATTTCGTGGAATTTGCGACGTTACAGCGATAAACGCACTAACTTATATACAAGAAATCATAAAATATTATCTCAGCACAAAGTAATTTAACCTTGGCAATATTTTATTTTGTTTTACTTGTAAACTGAGGTATTACGGATCGATTAAATTGAAAGCTATTAATGGACGTACGCTTTAGTCTAAAATACATATTATAATTATTACTATTTTTTGTTCATTTACTGTTTGTGGGTTAATATGTATAATAATGTATGGTATAATGGTCTCGGCCGTTTTTAGCCACCAGAAAAGCGTGCCTGGTTGCATTACACATAATATGTATAATCGGTGTGCATAGTTGGTCACGTGAAAAATGACCTCCGAGACGTACGTACGACTAATTATACTGAGGACTGAGGAATAAGTTTCAATCGCTTACCCGGTAATTACACTGCTGCTGCCACCGCAGAGAGTACAGAAAAAAAACGTGGAAAAGCGAAATTACCCACTGGCCGCTGTCATATACTCTTGTATATCTGTGTAATCCACTTTGCTGCCAGGTGCCTTATGCACATCAGGAATACATTAAAAATAGGAATAGGAGTATAATATAGAAAACACGTATGGAAGAAGAGAAGAGAAAAAAAAGGTATACGTTATTATTATTCAAGTAAAGTGGTTCGGCCAGGTCATTCATGACATGAAGATAGGTCCATCGGTGTAGATATATATGTATAACACGCCCCAGGCGCGTTATACTGCAACGCTTGGCGTAGTGCTGGTATAGTAGCACTCCTACTTCTTCTTCGTCCTCTCAACCATAAGTCAACCACCGCTGTCGTGTTATTAAGTGTTATTATTATTATTATTATTATTCTGCTGGGAGACCCCTTCGGCGGGACTGCGTGGCCACTGAACGTTATGGTAAAAAAAAAAAAAATAATAATAATAATAATAAAAATGTAAAATTACCTACGAGATCCTCACCTGTCGCGAGTTGGATGAAACTCTCGGCAAATCTAGTTTTTTTTATTATATGTCTGTACCTATATATTATGCATACTTGATACGGTCTAGTATATAATATATATATAATAAATCCAACACGTCAAGTATATTATATATCTGATAAGACACCCGCGGTGAATCGGTAGCGAAACTTATCAGTCGACGCTGTACGACCGCCACCGGTAATAACCATAATTATTGTACCATACTATAGTATGTTGCTGCTGTAGTGTCTGATCGCGGTCTTGTCTCAGTCATCAGCAACTATACAAAAGCGGAATAGAAATAACAGCAGCAACACGGTCTAAACATATTATGTACCTGTGCTGAGAAGACGAAATCTGGAAAGTGGTCTACTAATTATCGGGTTAGAGAAGGAATAATATATGTAATATATATATGTGTATGTGTATATGTGTGTATGTGTGTGTGTATAAAGATAGAGAGAAAAAGAAAAAACATCAGGATTTATATACGTCTCAAACCGGTAGTACTCTCAGGCTCGTATTAACATTTCGCCCGGAGGCTGTTGCTTTTAATAGCACGACAGACGCGCCCGTCCGAGTAAAAAATATTCCGTTCATTTTATATTCATTACTTTTTTTTTGTCTTATGTACAAATTTCCGACGGCTTCTGTGCGTGTGTGTGTGAACTTTGATCATCGATTTTTTTTCTCATTCCATTCAATGTATATAACTATATCGCATCATTGACGTTTCTGTGAGTTTTGATTATATACATATATAGGTACCAACGAATAGGTGCTCCTCCTCTAACGTATAATCAGATAACAATAATAATCTTTCTATTGAGGTATATTTAAAACATTATACATACGTGATATTATACGGTCAGAAATTGTTGGATGCAGACTACTAGTCATAATACCGAATTTAATAATAAACGAATCAGCAGAATAATACACTATATTATTGTCATTAATAAAAATATAAATTGTGTTTCAATGTGAACACAGACTTTAATATTACACAGAGAAACGTGCAGCGCGTAGTTGGTAAAACACGTTTCACCTGTTCATTAATAATATTGTATATAGATGCGATCGGTTTTTATAGTAGCCCGATATATTCCATCATATTATATGACTTCCAGCTATTATTTTCCACTTACCGTGTTCAGTTTATCTTTATACGTGTATAGTGCGCTCGTACAAGTGGTTTATATAAACGCACCACACCGAAATATTCTAATAAACATAAATCAAATTGTAGCCTCACTGTTGTTCTTTTTCTAATCAAAATCATTTGAACCGTTGTGTGGTACGTCCTACTAATTATTATAGTAGCGATAGGGATACAAATAAAATCATTTCCAATAGTTGATGCGCATAACGTAATGCGAGAAATGATTTCGGGGAGTGGAATATCCACGGCATGGCAATAATCATCATATAAATTATGTATAGGTTTGGAAATAATATATATCAACTGCAGTAATATAGGAGGAATAATACATACTTAACGAATATACACTTTAAGATTAATATTATAAATTCGTTAGTGCATTTTTTATTTTGATACACTCCTGAAGTAAAAAAAAATAATAATAATAATAGAAATAAAAAAATGATGTGTATAATGGAGTATTATATAGATTCGATAAAACAGTTCCATATTTTGTCGATCTTTTATTCCACGATAGACTTCTGTAGTTTTGCGGTAGGCATTTGACACGTATTGAGCTGCGAACGGCAGCTGTCGTTTTCGGAGTCCAAAAATATGCAATACTGCAATCGAGATAAGGATCATCGTGAAATAATAATAATAATAATAAAAATAAAAATAAAACAAGCCTATAAAATAATAAAATGTATTATTATATTCCGTTCTTATCACGCACGATCGTTGAACGCTGTCTATATAATAATATCTACCGGGTCCATCTGCACAAACACACACCGAGATGCTTAGATGCGTTATCCGACCGTTTACAAGACGTGACCAAAGTTATTGCTTCAGCCAACGGATTATCAGCAGAGAACCCTCACTTTATATATTATAATATATAGGTATTAGCGTTTGTGCGTTTGTATAAGTGTATGTATGTGTGTGTAATAAACACCGATGGCCGTATAGCTGCCGCCGTGGGAGTCGACTCGGCTGTGGCGGCGACCAGTACATACAGGGCGCACAAATAAAACGTGTAAATATTGTATATTATTGCGTTTATAAATTGTTTTAATAAAATACCGATTGGCTACCGCAGATAGTGTTTGCTTATTTTATACTCATGACCGACCGGCGACGACAGCAATGTGGCGGTGGCTGACAAATAACGACCATAGGCCCCGTGCAAACAGTTATTGCACTTGCACTCGCACACACAAACACATAATATTATAATAGTGTGTATCAGCTGTACGGAAGGTTTGAGTTCATAATGTGTATTATGTTTTTGCGTTATTTTTTTACAACCTTTTTACTCTTTTTTTTTTATTTTTACCTTAGTCTAAAAAATGTTTGTTCAATCGAGCATTATTATTATATTTATGTAATATATTATAGACAGTAAGCACTAACGCGCTATGCCAAAAATATGAAATTAGAAACAAATACACTTACAAGCCTATACATATGCGTTATATAGATATTTACAATGGATAAAAAAATTATTATCGTGAATCTCTGTTTTTGTACATATAATATCGTATATATATTAAATATGTCCGTGATACCAAACATTTCGAATCCGACTTTTAGATATACCTATACTCTTTGTAGTTTTATACTGTAACTGCTGTTTTTTTTTATCGCTTTTATATAAACATTTGTTTTCAAATCGATTTTCGCCTACAAAAATATTTAAGTTTATACTAGATATAGCTGTGCTGGTGTATATATATTGCTTATCGCATACAATGTACGAGTAACTAGCTTAGAAAGAAATTTTTATCACTTTATTTTTGATTTAGTATTTTCTGATTAAGACGCGATTTTGGGATTTATCTTCGCTGTATAAATATATTATATGAATATTACATAATATGATACTATTACAATTTTATATTTTAAATGATACACAGAATATTATTTACTATATAATTCTATCGTTATACTCAAATACTTTTTCGGAAAGACATGGTTATTATATCCATTTAAAAATTGAAAATAAACTATTAAATTGAACAAGATATATTAGGTTTGGCGTTTGGTAAAAGTGTTTTATGGAAACTATAGCATAAGTTCAACTGTATGCTAACACAACTGTATAATACCAACCTTGAAATTAATTTTATATAATACGATTTTATTATATTATATTATATAATTAAAATTTCTTAGTTTAGTAGTGAAAAAAAATAATAAATTATAGAGAATTAAAAATAATATATTGTGTTTTACTTATCATTTGAAATTATTGGAGGTGTCATGTAAGCAATTCTATTTGTAAATTATTACTAACTCAAATAATATTTTTATATTAATAATGAATTATAAGCGCGAAGTATAAGAAATATCACGTATGAAACCCACCAGTTTTCCGCATAGCACTTATCCCACCATACGTCTATCAAATCATATAATTATTATAATTATTATAAAAAAAAAACAAATACAGACGTAATTTTTTTCATTATTATAATTTTATTTTTACAACAATATAATTTTGTTCGTGTACAATGACATATTTATTGTCTCCCCGCGCCCGTATCTAATAATTGCAGCATCAGAATACGACATATATGAAAAAGTGTTTTATATAATATTGTGTGTGTATACCTAAATTCGCGTTCTAAAGTTAAATACAAACGGTTGCATTTAGGTATATATTTATGTTTTGAATGCGATATATGCACGTGAGTTTATATTATAATATATGTTTTTTTTTAACGCTAAGCTCTTGTCAGGTGCCGATTGTGCCAGCGGCTGTGTATAATAATAATAATAATAATATAAAATGCGTGTATGTATGTATGTACATATGCTCCTTATATATACTGATAAGTCCCGATAAACGTGTTTGTCGAATCAGCAACGGCAGCAACTAGCAGCGGGTAGAACCGGACCGTCGGATGTATCGCTCCCGGGTTACATTTTCAAACCCACGCCGCACGCTGCTGATCGCGTATAGAATATTATACACGACGAGTACGTTATGATAAATTGAATGTAGAAAAAAAATAATAATAAATATGAACGAAAAAATGTATACCTATATATGCATGCCGAACAGTTTTTAACTGCCTGTTAAAATTCCGTTGCGTGGCCTATGCACACGACGCTTAATTAAATAGCCCGCGAGATCATTGGGCGTGACCTTAACTATAATATATTATAAATTACTATCGCGTGTAATCCGCGCGTACGACGAATAGGTATCTATACAATAATATTATAAAATAAAACTGCTATGAATAATATAATATATAATATTAAGTGTACCTACGTATGTGCACGTGGTATTCGAACATTTGGTAGGTACCTACTAAATTCAGTCTTTGTAGTAGAATAATATAATATATTATATCCGGTCGTTTGCCGCATGGTTAAAATACCATTACAGAATAATTATTAAAAATTTGATTTTTTTTATATTTTTGCGAAATTTAGCGAGATTGTAACTGAATATTAATATTTTTAAACGGGTGCTTAAAGTTTTGGTTAAAATATACATCCAGGTACAGTCATTTAGGTACTCTCTTATAAAATACAAAACGTATAATTATTACCATTATTTATTTTATCTAAACTTATACACATATCAGTATAATTTTAGATAGATTCGTGATATTATTTTTATTCGATTTATCAATATTATAATTTTACCCACTCTGTGTGATGAGCGTGTCGAAACATTTTAACATATTATATAATTTTTATGGAGGTACCTAGATACGAGTATTGCCGCAGATCTGTCAATGGTCTACTGATATATTCTGAAATATTGTTTTTTATTCAGTAACCAACTCGGTATTCGCTTATCCGAATTGTAATATTCTATGTATGAATTAAATGAGAAAAATGTCTACTCCAACAAGTCAATGGAACCTATAAATATGCGTATCTTAGTGCCGTGTAGTGAGTGGAATACCTATAGGATAATACTAATAAATAATAATATTATAATTTATAAGATAAGAATGCAATAACGACTTGTGCTTCTGACCGAAATTAAGCGATTATGAAATGCCAAACACGAAATGCACAAAACATCATATTATGCATACTATGCTTTTATAACATGTTACGTGCGGGTCACATCTTGTGGATCAGTCTGATAAAAACTACGGATAATGAATGCGTGGAGAACATTTTTAAATGATTGACGCGAGCGCTAGCGATGGGTTTTGCTTAATAGCTTTCGGCAGACGTTTTCGTAAATGCAGCGCGCGTGTATTTTACTATTATGGTCCATCAATCATACAATAATATACTATATATAGTAGTACTATATAGTCGTGTATTTATATGGGAAGGCAGATACGACCGCCAGAAGTCGTCGGATCGAAACTGAATGCTGTAGCGCAAAGCCACTGTAGCCAGTTATCGATCCTTTAGATCGTGGCAGCGGCATGAACTCATAACAAAATATAAACATATATCTTATTTATAACAATAGTTTTGATTTTTGTTCTGTCTTATTAAAAATATCGGATTTGTTGCGTGAAATTGTAAAACAAGCCATATAGAATTTTTCAAATCTGTATTCCTGAGGACCTTCCGTCCCCATCCGCCTATAAATAAACGTGCAATAATCTGATACATATTTTATTTACTTATAGTATTCTATAATACTTATATACTAATACACGTACATAATATACGACGACCCTCGACGGGTGTATATGTATATTAAGTATATGAAAAAATATACATACGCTTATAATAATAATAATAAAATTGTCGTCGTATTATCTTCGCATGATGTGTAAAATGAGTAATGATGTTTAGTATGATTATTATGCTGCGAAGGTTCGTCTGTCGGTTGGTCGGGCGGTCGGTATAGGCACTAGGCAGCCACTACTAGGCGGCGAACGACTGACGTCGTCTGTTAATTATCAACTGCCGCCGCCGATAAATTGAAATTGCCTCTATCGTCTGGTCGCCGCTATTATTACCATTATAATACCCAGCAGCTACTATTGCGCGCCTGTATTTATGTATATTATACATTTATACGTGCGCGCGCATACACACACACACTTGTTCACACACAAACAAATGCGCGTGAGAGAGCCGTTCATCCGCTGAACTCGTTTAAATTGCTCACAAATTGCCCTCCGGACAGAGAGCTGTGTGCAATTTCGAGCACCTCGTCTCTTTGCCGCGTGCTCACTGTGCAATGAATATTATACTTAATATATACCTATCTATATATATGTATACTGTATAATGTATATTTCACGCATATTTTTCTTCTTCTTCTTCTCCGCCCATATCCTGGCCACTCTTTATAATATAGTTCGACGCATGATACATATATATATATAAAATAGCATATCATAATATCATCATGTATACATAAATACGTATATAATTCCATTCTCGTTCACCGCATTGCTCTCGTTGTGTCATGTTCTGATAACGAAAAGGTGGTTTTATGAAATTAGTTTTTATTTTTTATATTTCTATTTTAAACCGTAGTCGCAACTGGTAGGATGGGGAAGGAGAAAATAAAACGCACTTAATTTTATGTACGTGTGCAACGCAAGAGCCGAGAAACAAGCATCACGTACAAAATGCTGCACACACACACACACACACACACATCTCATCTCCGACCGCAGGCGAGTGTTCACGGACACAGCTATAACTACCTAATATAATCGACGCGCGGGGTTTTGATTGAGCCTCTGCTTCTAATATTTTTACGATCATTATTTTTTCGACTTCGGTATATTTGATCACAGTAATGTGTTTACTTTATTATTTATTATGCATATAAACTTCAACGCTATAGTATCTATTTCGTACATTGCATTTACTCTTTACTGCTATTCGTTATTCCGTCAGACATAGTCAATGGCCTGAGTATAATAATATGACATACTAGGTATTATTTTCACACTATATTGATGTAATGAACAGTTATCGAACATGACAAATATACGCGTAACGCACAGACGCATAGATCATGCATTCAGTCAATCATGTATTCAGACAGTCCATCTCTCTGTTCTAAATACATTTATAATGCCAAGCACGTAAAACAAAAATAAAATAAAATATAAAATCAAGTTATGATAAATATGCGTGAAAAAAGACAAATGCATGTGCATATTTAAATGGTGAATATTTTTACATCGATAAGTATTGCTTATCGGTATTAAAATAAATTGTAAAAAATTTAAAAACAATGTGATGTATAATATTTATATTATAGTTATTCATCAAGTTTGTTATTAATGTTAAAAATATATTATACGGTTACATATGGATATCCGAATAAATTGATGTATTGAAAAAACAAATTTACGATGAACTTATATGTCTTACCCGAAAGCGTTTAAAACGGTTTCGATATGCTAGTTAGGAGTATATTTAAAATAAAAAATACATATGTTTATGATTTATATAGTATTCATTATATAGCCTATTAAGATCGCAACTCAATAATAATATTACTCATGGAAATTTACTCACTGATTAAATCGTCAACAGTTGCATGTGTTTATTGTCGATGAACATATATAAATTAACTCTCTCTGAGGATTATAATATTGTGCCTGTAGCTGTGGAGTAGGCAAGTGAAATTTTTAAACGTATTTTAGTATATGAGCGTGTTATTGAAGTATAAAATACAAACCGAACTAAATTTGATAACTAACTATCATGGCCCGTGGGCCTAAAGCATCGGTAGACACTAGACGTGTATGTACTATGTAATAATAATATAAGAGTAGGAAGTTTTCAAAACCAAAATTAAGAACTAAAATTAATCCTGTTTAAATAATAATGCAGTGTAGAAATGGACAATGCAAAAAATTTCTGGTTAAATAAATTATATTAGACTGTTTTGAATAATTTTCGAATATAAATAAATTATTAGACAAAGTCATGTGTACAATATTTATCGATTTGAATTGATTTGTTCATTTTAATTTGTTCTATATGTTATCATTCAAACCAAAGTCATGATTTTTTTTTTTTTATGAATAATAATCACATCATATACATTTTTTTCTTGTAAAACATGATTTTACACAATAAAAAATAAAATGTAAAATAAATTTTAAATCGTATACACTTCATTGGCTAGCGTGTTTTCTATTTAAATCATGCAGTTTTGTTTTATAATTTAGATTTGATTAATATTTACGAACTTGATTTAATCAAATCTCGCATAAATTGAATTATTTGTACAGTGAATCCAAAAATTTGCATTTTTAAATAGGTATGTTTTAATACCCGTGAAAATTACAAATATAACGTTTTTGTTGAATCAGATTTACACTGTAGTGTGGCAATGTATTGTGTAGTAGTACCTACATTTTTCTCAACACGCGCGATTGCCAAACAAAATTATAACATCCTTATAACATTGTCAACATAGTCAAAACCATTTATATTCATCAACAATCATGGTTCAAGTATTAAAATAATTTTTTACATTACGCACAGACAATATTCGTTTATTTCGAAATTCTATACAATTTCTAAATAGCCAATAGACGTAATTAAAATGTATTTAGCGATATTGATAGAATAAATACGAACATAAATTATTATACAAGTACCTAGGTATGCGTGATGCATATAATATTCAAATAATACAAATTATGTATTTATCATTCCTCAGATAGTCAATAACATTTTCAGATCTATAAATATTTATTCAAACTCAATATTGACAGAAATGCAAATATAACATTTTCTTGGAATCATAATAACTATTGTGAACTTAAGTTGGTTAAAAACACATATAAAGCGGTAATAATATTTTATCGTAGGTACTTACATAGTCTTACATAGTATCTATACTACTTCTATGACCTATATGATGATACGATATCTTAATATCTTATAGTAAAATGCTTGTACAGTACAAACGACGGGATAAATGTAAATAATCGTTATTCGTTAAGGATTGTTGTTTGAATTGAGTTCTCCCAATGCTTTTATTAGATACGAGTATAATATTGTACAGTTACGTAGTTTATGTTCGCGCGTGATGTTATTTTCACGGTGCAGAAATCACTAATGTATCCGATTGATGCTGCCCGTGATGACTTTCTTGTATATAATACAGTTGTAATGTATTTACGGTTGACCGTCCCAAATGAATGCAGGGTCTGAAGGCGATCGCGATCAAATGAGATGGTTTTGTTGTACTCAGTCATCCGGTGGGTCACGCGCGCTCGTCAAATAGCGCGTAACCACGTCCTATAACGCGCGCGTTCTTCTAACGAGAGCCGCGCACGGTCCACAACAACACAGTCGATATGTGTGTTAAAAAAAGATATATGCAAATTTTACTCGTGTGTTAAAAAGCAAACAACGGAAATTGAGATAAACTACACAAAAAAATAAAATAATAATAATAAACGAATAAATAATAAAAACGTTCTGCTTGCTTGGAATCGCAAGTGAGTGCGTATATATAAATATATATATATACAGTTTAATTTTATAATAACGTATAGCCATGTATAATTTGGTACAGGTATAAACTATATGTATATATACATTCGGTACTACGATCGGGGAGTGAAATGAATGCCGCGAAGGCGTTCATAATAATAGAAGAATAAAAAAAACCGTCGTCAAATCGGAAATTGCGGGATGCATATTATAATGCATATCTATATACCTCGCATAAGCGTTTAACCATTATCGTAGAACAAACATTGGGTGGTAGGTACGTGCGTAAAATTGCTAGAAATCTTGGGTGAAAAAAACAACGATGAATCGTGCTCGCGTATATAGTTAGATTATTTTTAGGCGGTATTTGTATATATTTATTTAAGCAATGATTGTGTGTGACGGGCTGTGGGTAAATAAAAATGCTTTATCTCACGATGGCGGAGACTTCAACGACCGGAACTGCGTGGAGATCCAAGCATATTAGGTTTTTCTCAGTTTTCAAATTGGACGTAAACATTTAAACGGTGTTATAATATATATAGCTATTATATGTATACGTATAGATGCACGTCTTACGGGTGGAATGCGATTATTTCCACGGTTAAATATTATTTCAAGCTTGATTTGTTTTTTTTTTTAGTTAGTAAATCGGAAAAAAAATTATCGTTCACTTAATTTATGTCATTTAAATACTAATTGACATCATTATATTTGTATACGCCTGGTATCTCCGTTCGTAACAAATAGTTCAAGAGTTAATTAATTTCTTTTTTTCTCACAAATAATGTTCATAAAAAACCAATACGCCCGAATAGTTATGCAATCTACTGCAACGTGTTTGTTTATACATCTAGCCATCTAGGTATGTATTATTAATTTATTGAATATAGAATCATAACCATGTATATTGTATACCTTTTATAAGTATGGAATCTATAAAGGTAGCTATAGATAAACGACATGTTATAATATTATGTCCGTACAATAAACGTAATTAGCATTATAATATAGGCTACTCTGGAATCTAAAAAAAAAAAAAGTCAGATATGTTTATATTATATTACCTATTTATACTTACTATCTGTTTCTATTTAAGCAAATCATTTTATTGTAAAATTTGTTATGACGTTTTGGTTTTTAAACGTGTATAATATTGTAATAACATATTATATCTAAACGTCTGTTACTCTGTTAGCATTAAATAAGTGTCAAATTATAACAAAATTAAACCAAATCATTATAATAACATAAAATAAGGTTTCAACAGTATATACATATATATGAAGATAAACAATAATATGTTTTCAGCAAATTCAAATTTGATTTATATATTGACTAGAACCTGTAAATGTATGAGATATATTTTTCAGATTGTATATTATATGTTATAAAATTATCTTGCATCTTTTTAAAAATAAACGGTATCTACTTCTGATGGTGCCTATATATGTATAATATTTGAAATATTTTTATAATTTCAACAAATGCATAAGCTGAGATACCGGTTTATAAGATATAAATTATTATTGACCGTATCGGTTGTTGGTACCGACGTAAAAAAAAGTCGAATTTACAGTAATTTGTCATATCGCCATGGTGTTTAAAATTGTAGAGACAGTCATATTCGAGTATAAGTAATATTTACTTAAAAATACTATAATATTCTCACGGCATTATTTATCCAAAATTCATTTGAATACCAGTTTTTATATTTCAACGCACTGATGAACTACACTTAAATACTATAATAATATTGTATAGTATTATAAATTATACTTTTTATTATGAAATCAATCTTTCACCGAAGGGTTTCCGATAATATTATCATTAATCCGTAATATTAGTAAGATATTTACGCCATGTCATAGCTACAGTAGCCAGTATACAGAATTTTTTCTTCATTCGTTATAAAGTTCCCAGTAGGTCCTATCACGATTCGTATAATATACAATAATATTATCCTATCTTTCCCAAAACTGGTAGTAGATTTTGTACCATAAATGTTTTGTGTCCGAGTACACCACATTATATAACGATCATACAGGTAGGTACATACTAAATATATATAATGGTATATTTTTAACAAGCTGACCGCAGTCGGTAACGACGTTACAGTATCGACTCCGAAGTTTGGAACAATGTGGGTTTCTCACGACGATTAATGTGTATAGGTATAGGTACCTATGTCGTGTGAGCGTTTGCGTATGTGTTTTAAATTTTTTTTCTACTATATTTTCTTTCTTTTGTTGCTGCATTGTTCTCAATAATTGGGACATCGTGTCTCCTTCGCCGCAGTATAATACACCGCTGCAGCAACCTACTATGGTAGACTGCAGCTGTTATTATAATTTTTTTATTATCATTATTTCGCAAATGCGTTCTCGTCGCGTCCAATCGAAAAACAATATTTTATACCAACCAACTCAAACGAACGATGCATGGAATAGTGATATACGCACCTAACGCGTTTTCGCAACAAACGTGAAAAAGGTGCTATAATGAATTATACCAATGAAAATCTGTGCCCGCTGTGGATGTGTCTTATCCCGCGGGGTGATGACTTGTGCAATTTGCTTAGGTAAGTGCCCGATTAAATCGTGTACGGGAAGTTTATAATTTATTTATCCGTATCGAGATAATCGTAACCGTATACAAAATATAGATTTAACGTCATGCAAACAAATATGAACGTAATTTAAATTATACATACATAGTTGTATTTTCATACATTTCGGCGTATCGAGGTGGGAAAAAAATTAAAATAAATACGTAAATATCAATTATGACAAACTTCTGCGAACACATATACATAAATGTAGTGTGCATGAATATAAATATGTTACACTAGTCCAATTAACACGGAACACGCAAACAGTTCTGACACACAACAGGTTTAATGAATAACAATCCGTACAGAGTCTACTACGTATATAATAATATTTACCTACGACAGTAATCCAAGAATTTTTTCACCTTTTTCGATTTGCTACTTATGACGCACACACTAGCTGGTGACAGGTCGGTTGATTCTGCGCATTAATCGATATGAATGTTTTTCATAAGAAGTTATTTAGCACCTACCCACTAGTTAATACGATCGCGTCGCGTAGTAGTCAGAGCAACACCATCAGACGACAGAATAATAATACAATATCAGAATGGCTCTATAATAACCGTACACAATAATAATATTGTTAACGATGAAACGGTCAGCCATGTAGGGTGGCTGCCGGCTGGTGATAGGTCATAAGGCGAGTAAACATCAATATAAATGCCTGGAGCAGTTTCGTGAATATTTATCTCTCTATTGACCCGTCAAACTATTATTATATAAGTACCGGAGAAAGAGATTTGAGTATGCACGTAAAGTCACCACCACTCGGTTTTCCGACACGTGTTATATATTATATTTTGCACGTATCTATATGACAGGTGAACCCCCAGTTGCAAATCGTGACAAAGAAAAATCTCGCAACGTGTGACTGAGTTTTGTTGGCAAGAAAATTATTTACATTAATCACGATATCTTGAAATGCATTAACCTAATGTTCAGTATTAGTTTAAATATTACATACATATAGATATGAAATCTATATTATACATATTGAAAGAACACACATAAAGCATGTTTATACTAAATCCAAGTGAGACTCTATGATCAGAATCAAGTCAGGATATAAATATGTTACACCATGAACATGTATTTTTCCCGTCTTTAAAGTATAAATCATAATTTTTGTACGATAAACATCATATAATGTAAAATTATATGTGTTTAAAAACTTGACTAATCTTTTGAATCCACTCATTTTATCCAGTTATGGTACTGAGGTGAATTATCAATCTATCTCCTGTGGTTACCAACTTTTCATGGTAGTTGGTTACAAACATTTAAAATTAAATCACAAAAATTTAACTGCAGATGTTACCCAATCTTTCTTTATTTCTGATTTAAACAACTGAGATACTTTATAATATTATAATCTGTAATCATCGGATAACTGAATAATTTTTCAGGTATACGCTAATCAAAAAATAATTATATTTACATTGTATTTTGTATAGATAGATACAAATGCAAAACACAGTTGTTAAAAATAAAATGATTGAGAAGATCTGTATAGTATTTTTTCATAAAATTCCGCTTTAGTACACCATGAATGATGCATCAATGTGTTATTAGATAACCTAACTTAATCTAACAGTGTCCCTGTCTAATTATATCTACAGCAACATAAAATAACTCATTTCAAATAATTTACTTAGATTTTTAACAATAATAAAAAACTTATTATGTTGTATACCGTTTCAAATAATAGTCATCGTCGATGTCATCTCGAACTTGCAATATAATTTGTCGACTACTATTGGGTGTTAAGCATATATATCGTAATATTATTATGGGGTGCACTAGTGTACATATTAATACGAAGTAATCGGATCGAATAATATCTGGTGAAATAATTTAATATTTATATGCGTTATCCAAAGCTATGTATCTATAGTACGTTATAGAATGATATTATCGCCATTGTCGTATGTTCGTGTGGTTTATTAGGTTTTATTTCATTTCTTTTTTTTTAATTATAATTTAACCTCATGTTACCTTTTTATGGTTTCTTCATGTACATTCTAATAATATTACTATTATAAGACTTCGTCAGCCACTAAATTATTAAATTATCAAGTTACACAATGATATACTTAACACTCACTAATATTTTAAATAAATGATTTTAGCGCATACAATATACAACATACATTATTATAATTGTATATATATATAGGTATATATAATATATATACATGTTAAGTGTTATTCACGTGCACTTAACTATCTGTCCTATCTACTAACTTGCCAAGCTAGGATAACCGCAAGTTTAATGGCGTATCAGTTGTTCTGGGTTATAAATTATCGATTTATTATCTCGCTGTAGATAATGATCATCGTGTGAAGCATACGTGTTAATTAATTGGCTATTAATTGTCAGCGTGCGCTGCACCCTTTGTCCGTTGAGTTATAGTGCAAGCTTAAAATCGCTTTGTAATTACTATTTAGACGTTGTTGTAGGGAAAAAAACCAAACGTAAACTGACAAACAAGAAAAATATACTCAAGAAATCCTATAATATGTTTTTTTTCTTTTCGTACACATACAACGCCCTGTCGCTTCAAGTACACCGCACCGCATATTTTGTCGCTAGTCCGTTATAATTGCACATTCACACCCAATACACACACCAGAGCTCGCGCGTACATGGGGTAAACACTGTCGGCAAATGTATCGTTTCATCAAATGGTCGATCGCTGTAAATTATTAGTCAGCCAATTATAAAAAAAAAAAAAAACACTAGATTTGTTGAACGTATTTCTAGAAGAAATTATTCACCGTCATATCGTCGTTATACGTTTTTACCTCGTATAATGGAAGATTTATCGAGAAAAACAATTACGAGACAAATGCAATATTAATACACTCATAAATGTATACATTAATAATGTATACTCCATACTCGTACGTATTATATTGGTTTATACCATAACACAATCAATAAAGTTTTCGATAAGCGTCGAACTGCGTTTAATAAACGATTGAAAATGCATTTGAAACTCATTAACAAATCTCTTATATTATGTGCATTTCCATTATATATAAATATAAGAACGATTTAACCTACAAAATCAATAGTGTATTATGATTATTACTTTTTATTTTTGTTACTACAGCTACTACATTTTTTGCTATTTTTATTAATTTATTTATAAATTAATGAATCTTTTAAAAGGTTTTAATTTTCAGCCAACTCGATTTAATATATATATAAACGTGTTATAATAGTTATAGCAAGCTCTTGACTCTAAACCGAGTGGCAAATACAGCGCACATAAACTTTGTATAATACATATAATCGCTATCCTAACAAATAAATTTTATCGGACCAGCTTCTTATAATATATATTTCGTTCACGAACCTAACCATATACGTGTGTGTTTCGATTGTTTCAGATAAGGCACAGATTCGGTTGCTACGACCAGGTGACCGAGGTGAACAGACTCCGAGTGCGTTATTGTAATTGGGTCCGGTTTTTGAAAATCACGCAGCACCATTCCGAACAACATGTCAACGTATTGGGAACCAAAATAAAAGGTACACACATCAACAACCGGTTCGATATATATGTTTTTATTTCACCGAAATACGTTTTTATTATTATTTATTTTTATTCACGACGATTATGCGATTATATTCGGGTATCTTGCCGAACCTGTTCGGGACTTAACACCGTGTGTGGATTTATGGTCGAATCGAGAGCTCGCGCGTGTATGTGAACTGAGACCGAGAATTTTCGTGCGTTTTATCGCAGTTGTTTTTTTATGATTAATATTTTGTTTTTCCTAAATAGGTGAACCTATGTACGAAGTGATAAAAAATATACCCGCAAACACGGAGTTGATCGTGCATTACCTGCCGGAGCGACCTGAAGAGATATTCTTCATGCCTGCCGTCCACTACTTAAGAAACACTCTATACAGACGCACGATGGACACAATTCTGGAAGGTAAGTTTCTATAATCATTACTATCGTTGTTGCCAATAATATCCCTGTCGTAGATTGAATTCTTGCGAGGCCTAGATAGTACAGACGTCGTCGCGCGTGTGTCTCCTGGGTCATGCGCATGCCGATGATAGTCGATAACGCCAGCTGTGTTTATATAATTGTTATTTTAACGCGAACCGCTATCGCCGACTTCAAGTCGATACCAACGAGATAGACGTTCCGAAAGCGGCGAAAATCGCGACGTGAATTCTTGACCTTCCGATATGGTCGACGGTATTTGCAATGTTTAATCGATCGTGTTTTTCTCGTAAGTTTTTCTCGTGAACTTTTGTATGGACATTTTTCGTATAGTCGTGTATATATATATATATATATATATATATATATATATATACATATATATATTTATAACGCCAATTATCTAATAAACAGCTAATAGTTTATTCGTCTAATCAGTGAGCATTTTGATTAGAATACATCATTTTATCGATAAAATTCGAAATATCTGTTCGACTATTCGAGGCTTATTATTGTTTCACGTTGTTCTTACATATAGGTGTCTCCTATACTTTATATTAAATCGTTGTTTTAAAATGATCGATGTTTCAATGACATCTATTACATGCAATAATGCTACGAGTGCACGATGCTATCACGTTTCTAGAATTTTTACGACCAGGAACGAGCAACTGTTGTGCCCGGGCGTCATGCGATCGAGAGCGCGACGGGCTGTTCGATATTATAATGCGATATATTATTATTATACGTGTATATATTCCTACCTATCATAACGTGCGGATCGATATTATACATAAAAACGGTGGTCCACCGTCGACAGGCGATCCCGAGCGCGCACGCGCGTGGAGATACGATCTCAATATCGCAGGGAGAATTTTCGATTTTCGGAATTGACGTCGTTCACACACACGCACGCGCACTCGAAACGATCTGAGTTCGGCGTCAGACCGATCTAGATAAAAAAAATTACGTCGGCCCCGTACGAGTGGTCGTATGGCGGCGCGGTGGCGGGAACAAGCGAATTGCGATTGCCGGTAATTGAAGTCGGTATATACCATGTATAATAATAGTAATGTAATATATGCAAATGGCCGACTAATTGAACCGCGGCGGTCCTTTGCACGGGATCGCGCCCGTCGGTGGTTTTACGCGCGCGCGGACAAACAGAAGCCGATCGGAAGTATTATTATGATAATATATTATACGTGAACGGCGGCGGCGACTACGACGACAATAATTACATCGGGATCGCGATACACATATATATATATATATTTATATTTATAAATGCGTATAGTTAGGTACCTATACTTACGGAGATACGCATAGTTTTATATTATGTGTACGCGCACATATAGACGAATAAACGAACACCGTCGGCGGCGGAAAACAATGGGATCGTCGGCGCCTTTGAGACCCGAGGGGGACCCCGCCGGAATGCCATATTTATCTCTGGCGGCCGCCACAATATATAATATCGCCAAGGTGACGCGGCGGCGACGGGGCCGACAATTCGGTGCATTCCGTCCGGTGACACGACTCCGCCATTATAACCAGCCGGCAGCAGCCCCAGCGGAGCGGTCCGATTGATGCACGCGATGCATTTTTGCATTTTATTCGTACATTAAATGCAATTGTCTCGTTGCTCGTCGTAGTCCACCACAATGGTCGTCGTCCGCGCCATTACACCCCACCACAACCTTCACCGCTACCACCACCCGCAAACAACAACTGGACGTCGTCAAGTGTCTATACGCTCCGGCGGGACGATCGTCGATATATAGCGTGATTTATCGATACCTAAGCCAAAGTATGTATGTATAATAGTTGATCGGGGACTTTGCGCTTACCGTGTTACGCGCAACCGGGTTACGATTTAATTTTTCGATCGAAAAGATCGCTTGTCACGAGTGCAGCGTCTATTCTTTCTTGGCGTTCTTGCAATATATTAGAATTAGACTCATCTCCACCGCACGTCGTAATCATTATACATGTTGGCCACGGCACGTTTTATCATACTAGTATAATATTAATAATAATAGTAATGACATACAAATCATCGGCGGTGTAATTTGTACGATTCCTATATGATATTATTTCGAACAGTCAATAATACACAACACCACCTGCTGCGCGATTATCCGTCCGCGGTAGAAAGTCATGTCGCTACCACTATTGTACACATATACAACACGCTTAGTTTGTGGCTCAAGAATTTATATAAAATGTAATATATATTTACACCTATATTATTATACCTATAATATATGTATATATTATTCATACATATATTGATATAAAGTATTTATATGTGTACGCTGTTGCACACGTCGAATGTGTCAGTCCAATTAAAATTACAGAGCTCTTTAAGAAGAAATGACAGATCTTCAAATAATCACCATTACCTTAAAGATATTATTTCATCCGTTCCCAATAGTAATTACTTTATAAAAATGTTTTACCTTGTACGATTTGTTGCAAGTATTTCGGATGCCAGCGATCTTTTATTACATTCTAGTTTAGTAGAAATAATTTATCGTCGCCGCTGTACAGTGATCTTATTATTGATAATAATAATAATACAAATTTGAAAATTTTAATGCAAAATAGCAGTGGGAACGAAGTTAAGCATAAACAACCAAAATAAATCAAAATTTTATAATAATAATAATAAACTATATTATTTGATACCATGGATTGAGTTGTAACGACAACTTATAGGCAAGTCGTGAGTCAAGTCAAATCGATATGATATTACGTAGCTACTGTATTTGAAATTGACAATTTAGATACACGCGAACATTAAGAGAGAAAAATTATAACTTTATTCATTCTGCGCAGCTTCCTGTGTCCCGAAAGACCGGCTGACACGGCAGGCAGCTATTGTGACGTTCGTCGTGAATCAAGTCCACGTGAATACTGTACGCAACAATAATATTATTATACGTTCAACATATATAATATACGTAGAGTGAAAAAAATCGAAGAAACGCACGCGCGTTCCGGAGATCTATACGCGAACGTCCGCAGCGTGTCGGTCCGACAGTGTTTTTTTCCCGCTGAAAGGAATCGGGTTGGCCGACTCACAAAAGAAGAACGGTCCCGTCCAAAAAGTCACTGCAATAAGGAGTCGAGTTCTCCTTTCAATTTCAAAACGTGACGTCTGCAATAATGACCCACAAATGCGCGGGGCACACTTCGTCGGCCGGCCCATTGTCTCGGGATAACACCTCGTTTCGTCAATCTCTAAATCTCGACACGAAATCAGTGGCACCGCGTTCCTCGTGCCACCGCACCACCCCGCTAGATCCGCGCGCGATCGTTCGCCGCCATAAGACTCGCGGGTTAATCTCCTCATTCCTTCTCCTCTTCCTTCACCGCCATCGTCACTCGATCACTGTGCTCGACGACGGGAAGAATTACACATCCACTCTGTATAATATTATACTCATATTACACACACACATACAGCGCGACTATACTATCGACTATTGTAAACAAGAGTGGTGTGCGCCTTCAACCGTGTGCGTTATACGTGTGTACCTATTTTTTTTCATTTATCTCTCCTCTCGCGGGGCCGAATCTAACAAGCGTATACATTAGGCACGCACGAGCCGCGTCCGCATCAACAATGCATTACTATTTCCCTCCCAACACCCACTCCCCTCATTCACGCACCACATCGACGGTCGTCTTGGCTCCCGAACGGTTCGACCGGCTAATTACGTTTGTTGACTGGCGGAGGAGGGGTTCATGCTCGTGTCCGCGAGACTGGCGGAAAAACGGCCGACAAACTATAATATTATAATAGCTGACTCGAGATGCGAGATGTTGTGAAATACTATATATATATACGTAGACAAACACACGAAATAATAGCATTATATTATATACAGCCGCGGCGAATCACGTTCGACGATCGCCCATATTATACGAAACCATTTTTAGATCGACTATCCTCTGTAACATTGTTATAATGGATAATATATATCACATTATTTGATGCGATATACCATATTATAATACTTGTTAATAAACACATGCTCTATGCAAACGCCTACATTTCTATTATAGTACCTATGTCGATGATACGCACTCACGACGTTACGAAACGATTTCGTTAATTACGTGTATCCATATAATTTATATACTACCAGCTTATGATATAATTAGCAAACGTGCAACGTATTATACTTGTTTCATTATACCAACGGTTTTGAGCGATTTTTTTCCTATTAAATTTAACAAAAATTATACGATTTAAAAGTGAAAATGAACTTCAATAATTATAATTTCGATCATCAAAATCACAATATATTCCTTTGTTGCTACTTTATTTATTTTCTTACATATACGTCTTTTTTTAATTAGATTATGGTAATAATACATATATTATTTATAAGTACTATAAATTCTAATGTCTTTATTAATTTTATGTGTATATTATACTTATTATATTAACTTCCCTTACTTTATTTTTTCCTATTTTTCTATTTATATTTTCGATTTCTTAATGATATTGACATAACACATTATTTTGATTGTTTACCTATGTTTGAAAAAAGTTTGTTAAATTGTTTAATTTTGTATAAAACTTAATGCGGTCGATGATTCACGTACATTTTTTGGTGAGTAGGTACATCAACATTATAATAACAAACATAACTACTTTTTTTAAAATTAATTTACATATTTGTTTGCTTTAATCCTTTAAAGGGATCTTGTTCTGTCGTCGTGAATACCTGTGCATACCATATTAAAAACGAGCGCAACCACCTAAGGTTTTACGTTCAATTTCCATTTTATATTTTGGTTCATCAAAAATTTTTAAGTATTGAATAATCCCGGTGATTCCGTGTAATGCGATGCGACAATCATAAAACTATTGTTTCGAACGAGCGAGGTTGCTCGCGGACGTTTTTGAGTCGATGTGGCGTGGGAGATTGACACGGAGTGACCTTGTCCCTAGCCTTATACGCCGGTACCATACAATATGTTGTATTATAATATTACTACAACGATATGTCGATATGTACGTCGTCCTGTTTACGGCTACTTGAATAAATTAATACCACGTAAAACGGCCTCGAGCGGCGTGTGAATAAAAAAAAATGCGACACTGCAACGTTATTGCAGTATAATAATGCGTTTATCGGCTTGATGCATAATATTATATTATATTACCATTATATTATATACTAATAATTATATTATTTATATATGTATTAAATATGCTATGCCGGACTGCGCAAAACATAAACACATATATCTGTTGCGTCGGGTTTTCTTAATAATGTTGTATGCGTGTACACTTCTACTATACACGATATAAAAATGGTACATATACGCATATACAACAATATACGACATTTAATTCATAATTTGCGGGCCCTACCTAGTCATTGGCGTGTGCAGTCCATATATTTGTCCAATATAATAATTATTATATTATTATCATAATTCCGATGCTTATAAAACGTGTGAGTGAAATGACAGAGACGAAATGAAAAATCAAAATCAAAAATATATATAACTACGCAGAATTCCGAATGATATACGCATGTATATCGTGAGAGCATAATATATAACAATATAATATAGTAAGGAAAAAACGGAGAATGAATACGGTTGATACGCGCACACACGCTTACACTCGAACACATATACGTACATGTCCAAAGACCAATATCGTTGTATAATAATGCGTACGGTTTGTCCATTGTTCTGGTGGCTATTGGTGATTGTACAGCGGCGACAATATATATATATATATATATATATATAAACACACGTGTGTTATTATTATATATATGTACGGTAGACACTATTATACATATATACGCGTACTTGCGTACCTATGTACCTATACCCCGTGGCTGAGGCGGTACTCACTTCCAAACGGTAGCGGCACGTCCTTCTATTGTTTGGCCGCCACCGCCCGATCGTCGTCGAGCGCGGGTATTGTCCTCGGCTCTTCTCATCCCGTGCGTTTCTCCGAGATGGTGACACGGACTTGATTTGCGTCCGTCTCTTCAATGTACTTGTATATATATATATGTGTGTGTGTGTGCGGGCAAATAGGTATATGCACACATAACTATATAGGTGTATAATAATATGCGTGGTGGTCGTCACGCGAGACTGAGACGGAGAAAAATTGCGCGGTGTATCTACATTATATAAAGTATAACATATTATACGGGATGCATAAGCATGCAATATTTCATCTCGGAAAATCGACGAATCACCTAAATAATTACCATCACCGACCAAAATCCTGAAGAATGAAGATTTACGAAAATTGTTTTTTCTTATCATGCTTGGAGAGAACAAAATCTTGTAAAAACAAAAATATATTTTTGTGTAGGTGATATTTTGAGAAAAAATTTTTTATTTGTTGTCTGTAATGTTTGATAAAAGATTTCGTGGAAACAATGCACCACCAATGAACCATTCAGTATACGCACACCCGTCACAAAATGATATTATTAAATATTAATATTATATAGTTATGTATACCATGTAGTTATAATAATATTCATTTATATTATATAATACCTACCTCCTGATCCAGGAGCATGAATAGGTATTTTCGTTCTATTTTTTACAGGTGCTCCGCTGCTATATTACTTGCGTTTTCCACGTATGATTCGGAAAAATATATAATAACGTGAAAAATGAAATATTATAAAAAAATAATAATACAATATAGTCGCACACGAATACGCGCGTCACGTACGCTTATAAATAATTATATGGTAGGGTTGTTCGAGTAAGACGATGTGTCATTATTATAATATTATAATATATAAATGTTATCGTCACTATCATATTATGTACTATTGAATATTTATAGGGTACTATAATAATCGACGGTCAGTATGTTGTATAATATGTTAAACCGAAATATTTGTAGTTGTATCTATCGACTCTTATATATCGCCATCACAAATACATTGTTCGTCTCTAAGACCACTGCAAATCTGATGACTGTCAGCCACTGCAGTGCATTCGAAGGTATGTTTTGTGGGAAGTGGACTGGAAATGTCATTAATTCGATGAACGCGTATCGCAACTCGTGATGGACACTGGACAGTTCCGTTATCGTAGCAGTATAAATACAGTTTTCGGGAACAACAGATGATTTGATAGATTGCGGATATCTAACTTAACCTTTTCTATATAATATATTTGCACTGTGATCGCCAGACGTAACAGTTGCCTTACATAATAGTATTATATGGTTATAAGGCGGAATAACGTATACGCCTATTCAAAACGGAAATGATCGACAAATTGTCTTCCGAATCAGTGGCCTGATTTTGTCAGGGAGAACTAACTCATCCACCTAGATATCGAAAAAATATACTCCTCCGGCAGACGCGGACGTATCGACGACGTGAAAGTGCGTAAATCGAATCGCGAATCTACGCGTACGAGACGCGACACGAACCGTTTCCATCCAAATACGAATATAAATTGACTCATACGCCGTACGTACCTATATAATGTATGTAAAAAGTAATAATAATAAGCAGTAGAATATAGACGATCGACTTGGCGAGATTATCGTTTTAATTGGAACTATAACGACAGACGAGATCACGGTGGCTTTTGCTTTGGTTCGCACGGTATAATAATAATAATAATATCATTGACCATGGTATAATAATATTCACGTCGTCGTAATCACGGAAAATGTATCTAAACCTATAATATATATTGCGTAGGTATACCTACCTATAATAACAATACATTTTAATAATGACGCGCGTCGAATCTAATCTAAACATATTCAAGCACAAAGTCTATTTTACAAAATCTTATTGCCGGAAATAACAAAAACAACATTTAAATTTACTCATTTTTTTTTATTTTATAAGTATAGACGTGTAATACATTGTCTTTCAATTTGGTTGATCCACATATTGAGTAAATAGTGTGTGTCGTCATTAAAACTATATTACGCGTTTATAAACAATCAAAAACTGAAATTTGAAAAGCAAAACTATTCACTTATTCACTTATTGGTGTCTATTACAGCACACATACATAATAGTTACTAAACTTATAGTACCTAATACTACATAGAATATTTAATATATCATCAGATATTTTTGGATTATTAATGTAAAATTTAATATATCATTCAATTTTTCTTTCCAGATTCACCATTAGATCTATCCATGTCGTTACTTTCTCGGGCATTTGGTACGTCTTCCGCGTCGTCAGCATCTTCTCCACCCAGCGGACTGGATACGGACGAACGCAAGTCACTGTCCGGTGAATCGTCTTCGGCCAACTCTTTGTCCGGCGACACAGCATCGCTAGACCACAACGTGAATATGATCGTGTGTAACACAACTCCAGTAAAACCGAGACCATTTCGCGGCGAGCGCACTCTTCTGCCGTGCGAGGTTTGCCGTAAAGCTTTCGATCGACCGTCATTGCTCAAGAGACACATGCGTACTCACACCGGTACGTTTATAGAAACCATTATGTACTACTGAGTAGTTTATTTAACATAAATACGGCTACAATAATTTAACGCGTCAATTTTTTTTGATTTTGCAATAATTTACTTACACGGTTTTCATTTTCCCTTTGTTGCGTTCCGAAATATCTGTATCGCAATATGCAGCTGCCAAATTTGATTCTTTTAGCATTGGATTTCTTTATACTTTGTGTAATAAATGTATATAATTTTCATATTCATTAAACGCATGTATAAATGTCATACTTATAAATCGCACAAGATAAAATGACATTTATTCATTTTTCCAATCCATTATTTCCATATTCTGTAATATGAAAACCGTTTTAAACTGGCCACAAAATGTCTCCCTAGTGATGTTTCTAAGATGATTTACAAACATACATTCACAGTACAATATGTACATAAATGTATTATATTAGACGTATATATTTTACTGTTATGTATATTTTACCAGTACAACAGAGAGATATGGTATTCGTGATATTCCAACCACAATATTAACATAAAAAATAATATTAACATATATATTATATATTATATTATTATTATATGTATATATAAAATAATAATAATATATTTCCATAAAATGCCACATTATTATGTGTATAAATCATTATTGATGTACATTTAACGTAATAATCTAACATATATCAATAAAATGTGATGTGAAGATAATTTCGCTTTCGGTTGAAAAAAAAAAGCAAAAAGCTGTTACAGAAAGCTTATATTGCAGCAGCAACTCTGGCTACACGCGTATATAATAATAGTACGACTGATTCATAAACATCGATTACGATAATATACGCTCGCACTACAAGGCTCTCCGTGTGGCTGTTTTTTGAGACCAGATGACGGTGTTTTCTTCTTATTATTTTTATTATTTTATTTTTTTATTCATCTCACTCTTACATTCGGTTCTCACGGCCCACCGATCGGATCAAAGTCTATCGTCGCGTGGATCCTGTTGGCGGACATTTACGCGCCAATATAATACATCGTATAAAAATATAAAATATCATACCTAAATATGATGTACAATTTTTTTCCTTATAACTATTGTTTTATAACCAACGTGTTTTCTCATGCAGGTGAAAAGCCACATGTATGCGCAGTGTGTAATAAGGGTTTTTCGACATCGAGCTCGTTGAACACTCACCGGCGAATCCACAGTGGCGAAAAACCGCACCAGTGCGGAGTCTGTGGAAAACGATTCACAGCCAGTTCTAATCTCTATTATCATCGAATGACTCACATCAAGGTAAACCGACTTAATGTTTTTATTTTTAATTAAAAAACATTTATTATTTTTATATTTTATCCACATAAAATCATTAAAATCCACGGGAAATAATGCAAAACAAATTATCTGTCGAAATACGACATTTTGTTTTCGATGCTCGCTAAACGATGTTTATTAGGTAGGTACGTATGATATTCAATAGTAATATTATATGCATATTATACGTATATATAGTCTGCAGTAGAGCATAAATTACCCAGTTCGGCCACTATAGAAGGCCAATAAAACCAGACCGTTGACCTCTTATTATAATGACGTCTCATACACGATCCAACACATGAAATTGTTCACGACAGATTTTTTTTTCACCAAATATTATACACCTATTAAAACCGTTTATTATAGTATATAGTCATTATTTCCGATGAATGTATTATTTAAATTTGGCTTTTAACTGTTATCGATAACAATTTCTTCTCTCTTACCCTTAGATATGAATTTTTGATTTACAAATTGAATATTATAAATTGAATTCTTGGATAAACTATACAAATTCCAATAAAAAAAACTTTAATTTTAAAACACATGTGATTTTAATATCTTTCAATAAAAATGTTGTATTTATAGCGTTTATTATACATTTCAATTTTCAACACTATAATATAAAATATGCTTCCGAATAAATAAATGTACAAAACGACGTACGTATATACATTTTAAACATTCATAACAGTATAATATATATCATCATTATTTTTTTTTTTATAGAATATCGAATATTATATGTTATTATGTACTTTTTACTAACACGAATAAAAATATTGATAAAAATGCGATAATCAATCATTATATTCGAACAGTGGCTCATGATAGAATCGAGTTACAGTATTATGTTTTTAAGAGTCTTGTGTACATGTATAATAATAATCGTATTATTAATATTATTAACATACCCATAAACCGCCGGCCGGTTAACAACTAAACCATCGTGACTGTAATACAAGAGAGGGCTGAAGACGGATCCACACCGCTTCGGTCGGCCGTATATATGTGTGTTTGTGTGTGTGTACTGTATATTATATATATACGACGTTTTTAATGTTCTAAGACTCACGCAAGATTATGGGTCTTTAATAATACGTCTGAACCAGTCTGTGGGGCATACAGATTATTATTATCTCTGCGCGCGGCGGATTGGTTAGTGTATATAGATTTTTTTTCAAACTCAAATAATTATTATACACGGAATTAAAATTAAAATCGTGTGGAACACGTAACACCGAGCTACTTATTTGTGGCCAGGTCTCTGCGCGCTGAGATGGTGTCCGGATACTGGTAGTTTAATTTCGTGTTTTTCTTTTTTATTATTATTATGTGCTCGCAATTTAAAAAAAAAATAGTATATATTAGTATAATAAACCAGAATGGTTTTTAATATTTCGATCAATTTTGTCGTAAACACGAAGGAAAAAGTGGTTTCAACGTGACTCAAACCTTTATATTATTACATATATACTCGTATTATTATAGTGTGCATTTGGTTATATTATAGTTTAAATTTGTAACCAAAATTCATCTCGTATAACCGGTTGACGGCGATAGGACGTATATTATATAGTTGCCGCACTCTACACACAACCACTCATCGTAGGATCGGTTGCGATTCTCTTCATTCGTGTATGGTATATACTGGATAATATACTATATATATAATATCATTAGACATAACCACGCGTGAGATCACCTAATATGTGATTATTTTCCTGAAACTGTTGGTATAATATAAGTATGATATCAATGGAATATTATAGTATAGATATAAAATGACGATGACAGCGTCATGTGCATACTTCCACACAGTAAATCATTATTGTGAGACGAGATATAGTTATTTTAATTATTAATTTGGAAATCACTGAGACATCTAAACTAAGAAAAGGAAAAAGTAAAAGAGAGTATGGTAGTTCTACAATCCTAAACTACACCCTTACCGATTCAAATAATTATCTAATTTAAGAACTCCATAAACTCTAAACATATTCGAGTAGTATATGTAGTATAAGCTTACATTCATCCCGAGTAGCTACCCAATCAAGGACTAAATATACCACAAGGTTGACTTGCAACTGGAGAACAGTCGTTACAGTTATAATAGTGTTGTGTCTTGTGTTATGCTATACTATTATGTGTACGCTTCGAAACAAATACTAATACATACTTATCTAATTATCGTAATATTATACTGCGCAAAAACAGTAAAAGTAGGAACGTTAAAAAGATAATTTTATAGTTTTTACTATTATTTCTATCAAACATGAAACTGATCGAAACAATAATATAATACTCCATATCATATCTTAAATCGTCTTAAACAAAAATATTCCGCAACATTATCCATTAAATTTGAAGTTGTTTAAAGAAATAGGGAATGAACGTATTCTTTAAAAGCACACATTTTCAAGCAGAACAAATCCCACTCAGTATAGTTAGTCACACAGTATATACTAACCTAAATAAAAAAAAAAATAAAAAAAAACCAATCGAATGGATTAATTAAGACATTTAAAACATATAAAATTCGTCAAATAAATATCCACCACCATCCACCTCTAATCAACTTGCGCCTGGCAAAAGAGCATAAGCTATATAAACCGTACTATAAGCAATTACAATAAGAAAATTAATAACTATTATATAATTAATTTAAAAACATATTTAGCATTAATACAAACATTACAAAAAAAAAAAAAAAATCGAAATATTAAAAAAAATATTCTTTGGCGAAATATGGATAATATTTATTTTTCTTAAAATATAGTGCACCATATGTCCCAGGCTGTCGTCGCGTTTCACACTTAAACTATATAACAGTATATTAGTATGCATGGACAGCGACACAAAAAATTGTTGATCGAGAATCATTGGACATCGAACGGTGAATTTGTATTATATTGCTTGCATCAAACATATAGTATCTACATTCTATAATGTAACAATCAAAAACGTAAAGTTCAATAAATATGTATATTATTATACTGTGGTAATGGTTACTAGCTAAACGACTCCGCGAATTCCGGTCTCGTGGACCATAAATTATTATTGTTATAATCACCTTACGGCTTACTATATGTACGAGTTGGGAAAAAAAACATTGGACTCGAAGACGACGGCGGCAGATGTGTCGACGGAGTCAGTACATTATATTATTGTACGCAATATATTATATAATATATAAATGCACCTTGGACACGCAACGCGCAGTGATAAAATATAATACGAACAGCACGCCACACGACTCGGCGTCAACAATAATAACAACGACACAACGATGTATTATTATTGCAATTGGTGCTGAGAAAAAATGGTAATAATTATAATGATATTAATGAAATCAGCGTACCTATTGATTTTACATGGTAAATTATTAAACCACCAATAGGTGGTTAACAAGAACATGTAGCAGATTAAATTAGTATCTACCAACTGCCATGAAGAATAGTAATTCTGTAGAAAGTACATTTGATTGTTCAACTTTCAACCTCAGCATATCATTAAGTTAGGTATAGGTTCATCAAAAGCACAAAATTGTGGAAAACATGCTTAAAAAACCAACATACCAATATATGTACACCGTGGATAGACGGGATCGTGATCGATGTATTGTTATTAATGTTATTACAATGTTATAATGTGCTTTATGAAAATCGATTGACCCGACATGTTGTACACTTGTGCAGTTGTGCCGCTTGTGGTCAAAGCGCCGGACGGTCGTGCAGCGTGCGCACTTAAATCGCGGCTATAAAAATATGATCATCCCGTGTGGTACACCAGTGCAGCTGTGGCGTTTTTTCTCCCGCCACAACAGGTATCTATACCACACCGCACTCACCCGCCAGTGACGACTGTTATCCGCCGTGGGAACTGCGCGGGTATTTATATTTATACACATACATATATACAATATACACATATATATACTCGTACGATGTTATCCGGACCGTATCAAGTCTTATCGTCGTCACATATCTCCATCGTATATTATATTCGGGTGCAAACTACGGTTGTATTTCGCTCGTGGCGGGGAGGGCAGCTGATGTCCAGCACACGACCATTTCTTCGGTATTTATGAGGTATATATCGGCTATACTGCTATACACCGTACGCGTATTATGTGTGTGCAACGATTTCCTTAGGTCTTATACGCAATACTGTGGTCGCCGACCGCCGATATCAATAACAATAAATATCAATAACAATAATAATAAATAGGTAATATTTTGTACGAAGTTTCACATCTACTATAACCGTTATTACTGCTGTTGCACGTTGTACGTATAACCACGTACCTATATTATAGTCAGAAACGGATGTGCGGCGATCAGCGCAAAGGAGAAAAAAATTGAACCACGTGTAATACTATCATGGTGAATGTCGTATAGAGGTGCATTATGGAAAACGTATGTACCTCTATAATACGTCTAGCGATCATATATTATATAATTGTACGTCAAGATCAACGGCGCGGAAATTCAGTGTGGGCCTTCCAGCCGAGAAAATTCTTGATATAGCGGTATTTATGGTAAACGATCATTTTAAAACATCATTCGCTTGAAACGGAGCGAATAACAAAAAAAAATATGACTATACCGTAACCGTGGTCGTCGTCAGAGCTGTCGAGTTTATTAAATTTGACCGGTCACAAAGCGCTTACTGTGACCGCAAATACACTCGTATTATTTGTGTGTATTGTCTTATCATACAATTATCATAAAGGTTTATAGCGCTGATAACCAATTTAATTTCCGGAAACTATAACCGGACGTCTTGCTGACGCTATTATCGCGGACGTAGATGAAGGATGTACAATTCAGGGGTTCCGAGTCAAAGTCCGTAACAGCCGAAGGGTCGTATATTTTATTATGTAGTACGTCCTCTGAATTATAGTTACTGAAGAACGACAACATTCCATGCACCACCGACGATCAGATAATAATAAATAATAACTTTACGTTTTCCTGACCGCCACGGTCGCCTATCCATAGTGTACATGCTCGTATATATAATTAATATGTTGTATATATGTACAATTGTATAGGTACAATGTCGAGGTCGTTAACAAAAACCAGCGAACCGAAGTACAAAATATACGTGAATAACGCGCATAGTAATATATAAAACTTGTACATAAGACGCACAAGAAAAGAAAACTAGACCATATGACTTCCTGTATATAGGTACAAAAATACTCGGCACACAGTAGCCACCAGTGCGCGGCGTAAGAGTACATTGTAGTGAACCTACCCTCGTCCGGCTCGGTGCCCGGACGACGCCTGAACGAAGGCAGCAAGAAGGCCTAAACAAGAGGCGTATTTCAAGAGACGAAAAGTTGCAAAATCATCGTCGTCTATCGTGTGTGCAGTGTCGTCGTCGTGTCGAGTGTAGCAGACGGGTCCATTAAGAAAGAGGAAGAAGTGTACAACTAAAGTATTCATGTATAATATATATATATACAATATATACGTGCGGAGGCCGTCAGAAAAAAAACACTAATGACCGGCTTGCGGTCGGGAGGAAATCGTAATTTGACGGCGCGGCGGCGGGCGGAGCGCGTGCCACTTAAACGCGGGCGCGCGCGCTCGACAGACGAAACCGATTGAATTGAAAACGATTATATTATTATTATATTATTTATTCTATTCGAACAACAATCGTTGGCTGCTGCGTCGGACTGCGGTCGTGTGTGTATAAAACTATATGTACCTATTACGCGTATGCATACAACGGTGGCAGCCGAAGTAGGGATGAGACGTAGTAACAAAACGTTTCCGGCGTTGATGCAGTAGCGTCTCTACAGGACTCTATAATTTCTAATAATATATACACTGATAATAATAAAAATAATAATACGGCTATACCTGTATTATATTAATATAATAATATAATACAGTCTTTATAATATACTACGTCCGTCGACATTACGCTGTAGTAAACACAATGCGACGCAGCGTCGTCGAAAAGTACGAAATTGAAGTTGTTAAATTCTCGCCATTCGTTTCTATACCCAACGTACTAAATACTTGAATTTATGTATCTACTGATAACACGCATTACTTTTATAATAAATTGTATTATATAAAACTGTAAACACATCAGAGCAAGTATTTGACTGCTATTTAAGTCTCATAAGTCACATCTTAGCGCCTCTCCGCAGTAATTCACCTGAATATACATATTATATAACACATACTTCAATTATTAAGCAAATATAAGATATGTTTATCTTATATTTAGTTGAATAAATAATATGATCGTATATGTTACAAACGCAATTACGAATAGTCGAGCTGTTTTCATATACATATTATTATTGTACGTAATTATAATTTAAAAGTGTATAGCTATACAATAAATAATATTTATATAATTATTGTTATAACTATTATTACCTCAATTTATTAAACTCTTCGTTACAACGATCAAACTTGAAATTTTATCACAATAAAATTCAGACTAAAATGTGTGGGCTCCCGATTCTTTGCAATGTAGGTAGGTAGATTATATATGTATAGACGCCGTATTGACGATTAATATACATATAATATACTGGAAACCACATCAATATATTATTACAGAAAATATATTAATACTATGTGCATTTTTTATTTCTTTCAAATAGTTTTATTAGTTCTATTGTATTTTTTTGTTACTTTGTAAATAAACAGTTAAAATATTAAATACCGATTTTGCGAATTTGAAAATGTTCAAATGCATTGCTGCACATGTCTCATACTCATGGCAATAAAATTTGATTATAAATTATGTATTATTATCCTTCCATACTTCTCCAAGAGTGGTTTATCTGGAATCGAACAATTTTAGCCGACAATACTATACGTAGTTGCCGGCATCATATATATATATATATATTATACATAATATCATACGTAGCTGACACGCATATTTTTGTCAGGTGCACCTCGGAGCAATATTGTTATAAGTTCGTATTATTATTTCTTTATTTTTTTGTCGGCCAACTGTCGCGCAACAATACCAGAGAAAAAAAGCAATTACATCACGTGCGTGTTATTTTTTTAAGGAAATGACTGTGTATCGTGTGCACTCCTATGTATATGTGCTGGGCGTTTGAAGAGCAATTTCCTATTTCACAAAACCATATGGCGTTCCCTTGTGTATACGTGTCTGTGTGTGTGTGTGTATACGTCTTGGTCGGGGCGCTGGCGGCGGATCGTAACAATCGCTATTATCTTATTCTTCTACTTCCCTCCGACAATAAAAAAGGGTTTCTGACAGACCGGAACCCCGTGAAAAAAACACTTACTTCTTGGACACGGTCCGAGAAACAATTCTCACAACACCCCCACCCTCTGCAAGCAAGGCGATCAGCGATGGAAACAACTAGACGCGCGGAAATAGATTGCCGATTTATAGGAATATAATAATAATAGATAGGTACCTACAGAACACATAGCCCAGTGTATAGCATATAATATAATATTAGAAACCTATGAACATTTCACCGTACCTAATATATCGTTTTATTTTTATATGTGTGTATTGAATATATATTATATTCTTCTAAATAATAATATATGCGAGAAAAAAAACACCGGCTGCGATGTTTCGATCTCGTTAAAAAGCAAAAAAACCCGTTTTGCAGCCGATGAATAAAATTCAATGTGCAGCACATTTTTATTCCTCCAAATCTTTCGGTATTCGTCTGTTGTGCGCAATAGTATATATTATTTTGCCAATATCATATGAGAACATTATCGTTCTATCCTATATTATTATACTATATATATTAAGTATACCTGCCGATATATTATACAGTATACAGTAAACACTCACCTACCATATTTATCAAATTAAATAATAATATATTCTCATGTAATCTTGTTCGCACGACAGAAATGACCGATCATGGTATAAAATAATTTACATTTTTTTCCCAGCCACTTCAAATCGTTTACGCGGCGTTTGATATTTTTAATCAAACGCGTGGCTGACGGCGTCGACGACAACGATTAGAGACTGTACATAATAAACGCTTGAGTATAATATATTATTTTACTGTAAAAACAGCAAGCGACCAGTTTTTATCCTCTCTTTTCCTACCCACCCCGACGATCATGTAATACGAGATTTACCATAAATGTGAATTAAAAATATCCACTATCCGATAAAATTATAATTACGCTATCGTAAAAAGCGTTTGATAAAACAAATCGACGCGACAACCCGGCGCATAGTAATAAATATAATAAATACATGTATACAAGCATTCAAAAATATATAATTAAAAATAAATAATATTATATATAGTAGTAACCAATAATATGTGTTCATGAAGACTCAAGATACTACATGAGTTTTTAATAGTCAATATTGGTAACACGTACAATTATTATTTCGACAATCAGGATTTGTCCTCAGATAACGTATTATGTATATTATGTCATAATATGCGTTATAATTGTTATATTTTAAAGTATTATATTATGGTATTGGCAGCAATCTGCTGTGTGCATATATATATATATATATATATTATTATATTACATTAAAATATAATATTATACATTATACGTTCACCATATATAGGTATGCCACGAAGGCTCGCGCGGCCGATCAGAATTGATTATTATTATGATCATTATTGTACAGCGGCCTAATAGTGAAAACATGTCGGATCAGCTCCCATTTGGTGTAGCAGTGCCCGTCGTCGTATTGATCGTTTTACAATGGGAACAATGGTCTTGCGAAGGGTTCTCGCAGAAGTCGTTTTCAATATGATTATCATTATTATTATTATTATTATTATTATTATTTGAGAAAGACGCGCGGTCTGTACGGTTTCTTTGTGGTTCTCTCCTAGCTCCCCGACCGCCCCATATATAAAAAGAAAACATTACTATTATTACTATATAATATGCATGCATTGTTCGCCTTTTGTGCGCAACTCACACCCTTATTTATTTATATATATACATATACCATCACACTCACAAATACATACATATGGTTATAGGTACCTACAGAACTATACCTATATATATTATATTGATCGAATAATTACTGGGCAAGTCACAATTATTAAATTATTATTACAGTGCCTATATATGCATATATATATTATATAAAATAGTAATTCAGGTATTCGCCTTGTGTTCTGTGGACGGGACGAGTCGGTGGCGGCGGACAGGTGGCGTACCCTTACCATTCGTTCCGACAGTCGTCGCCGGTATAGTACTTTATTCATATGAACATCGTGTTTACTTCTTATATAATAATAATTATGTGTATATACTCGTATTGTTGTACGAACGTATTATGTTCAGCTATAACGTTTCGTCCCCGCGCGTTTTCTTCATTAACCGGCGGCGGTCCGTTATGCTTGAAGGCGACCGGGATTGCTACAACATAATATATACCTATATGTACAATATATTATACACACGGAGTCCCGTAAACAGTATTTGGGTCAGACATCCATTAGGACCAAATGCACCCCGGCATCACTCCACACCTAATTCCCTCAAGTTACGTCTGTTTCAATCAAATTACATGCGTCCCATATGGATGATGATGATGATGGTTATATAATGGTAATAATAATAATGACGAAGATGATGCATAGCTATCGGAATGTACTAAAAAGTTTTTAGTAAAAACTCTTTAAAATAAC
The DNA here is from genome assembly GCF_003676215.2 of Rhopalosiphum maidis. Taxonomy (NCBI): domain Eukaryota; kingdom Metazoa; phylum Arthropoda; class Insecta; order Hemiptera; family Aphididae; genus Rhopalosiphum; species Rhopalosiphum maidis. The sequence goes on along the minus strand of NC_040880.1, from coordinate 49,801,362 downwards.
TATACGTGCGATCATAACACGCACCAATGCAAACACACGGAAGCTGTGTATAATATAAACATATACCTATTATTAAAGAATAATAGATTATTTCCCTATGCCGTCGCCGTGGTACGATGAAGCACTGTTATTAATATGTTTACCATATAAATATATAATATAATTAAACAATATATCAGTTATATACGCGTATGTAATAATGGTACTATACAACAATAAAATATATTTTGTTGCCGTTGTATATATAGTTTCGTGTCAAAAATAATTGATGTAGTTTTTGAATGTATAATTTAATATATATATAGGTAATAACTTGAAAACAGAAAGAAGTAATTGTTAATATTATTTACCTATACTGAAGCAGGATGTTAATCATTGAAATCATTCGTCGCAAATACAATGTGAACGATCGCCGATAATATAACATGGAGAATATAACACACACGCGTCGTTATTTTATATATTAATTAAACAAGCAGCAGGCAGCTACATCGTTATCATATACACATATCTACATACAACGGGTACCCGAAATATATGTATATTATACCTGTAGTTATACATTTATTATATTTATATACCTATAATATAGAAGACTTAATTACGTTATTTTTCTTAGCAATGACAAAATCCCGACTATTATTGGACCATCGACTCGACAACTCGTATCGTTGCAAAACAATCGATATTTAGTGGTACCTATACTTGGTATTGGTATTGGGTATTCCTCATTAGTAAAAAAAAAGAGGAAGAAAAAACGCGTCATTGTATTGTTGGGCGAAAAAAATATCAAAAAACCAGACCTGGAGACTTTAACGATGGTTATAGTTACAGTATCTTCGCATGCACGGTTCTGTCTCTCAGCGTATAATGTTCATGTATATATATATATATATGGGTAATTTATATAATTTATTACACGGTATACTTCGTCGTGTACCATTCAGACCCCGAATCAATCGAGAGGTCGGTTTTTTTCCCTCGTCCGTATAAAACGTATAATATAACATCAAGCCATGTATATAGGTATTATATCTCCTATACATACATATATGATGTATAATATACTTAAACCTCCGGTAGCCCAGCGATACCCATCGTCTTCAATGGACGGCAGCCGGTTTGGTCGGGTGGTTCACGCGAACTGTATAGGATATACACATATACAGTCGTGTTCTATTCGTCGGATATATTCGTAATATACAAACGTGGATCGCGTGCTGCACGAAATAGTGGGGAAACGTGTATACAGTAATTTAATAAATATACCTATACTGGTATTGGTATAGTCGATCGATACGTCCGATTATTTGAGATTGGACTTGGACGACGTGAACGCACGTGCTAGAACGATACAACGACAGATTGAATATGAAAAACTTCCGTTCGACGAATAATATATTAATATACTCCTATAATATTATAATACGTCATATAATAAATCCATTGTGAAAATCACATTCAGAACGATTTTCCTAAATAACAGATGTACCGCAATCGCGGTAATATCAAAATTATAATATAACACGTAAAAGATAAAAAAAAATCAATAATATAATTACGAGCATATTATTTTATTTTTCGTTTTCTCGTTATGATTATTATAAAAAGTGTGTATAACGCGTGCATATATACTTGTGTATATATATATATATAATATATATAATAATACGCGCGTCAGTGTGATATAAATATAATATAATATACGCTCTGCGTGACGTGCACGGAAACCGGTACGCGATGATGGAAACACGCAAGTGCCTATAACATTTCGCGCACCAGACTCCCCTAGGCCAGATGACCGGTGCAGCAACCGCGGCTGCTTCTGTTGCTGCTGTCGCTGTTACGGTCATCGGGTCTGTGTCGTGCGGACCTCTCGAGCGACCTTGGCGTGCGCCGAACAGGTGCCGACTTAGCTATCCTCCACCCCGCCCAGGCTTCCACAACTTCATCTGAAATACATTTTTCCCCATCTTCATATACGCGAGCGCTTCCCGGCAATCAACGGAATTATATTATAGGTACCTAATATAATAGTAGTAATATATAATATTATTACGACGACGATAGTATAATATTATACCATTTATACCTCTGCTGCCGCCTTCCTAGCTATGTGTATATAATATGTAAATAATAATACATCGTTTAAATTATATTTGAGTTTTCGTCTGTTTGTGTTCGTTCGTTTTACGTGTATCGTCAAAAACCGTCTACGCATGGTATAATTTAATAATAATCGCAGGAATCGCGCGTGTCTGTACTTTGTACACCTTTTATCTATTACAGGTATGTATCGTATTTTATGCTGCAGGCTGTAGCTGAAATTTAGTTTTTTTCTTCCAACCATGTTTTTATGATATTATAACTGGTACCGTATATAATATCAATACCATCACGACCAATGAACAGGTGCCCAGTGGAAGAAAAAAATAAAAAATTTGATCACCAATTATTTGTTATGTAGTGGCCAGTAGTTTAGAGAATACATATAAATAATTATACGGCGATAATTTCGCATCATAATGGCGTGTGCACGTGCGCATGGTTTGACGATTCGTGAGCTACTAAAAAATTATCGTTGCAGTATCTCAGGATATTACACACGGATGCAAATGCGCCAAAGTCGTGCGTTCATCGTGTCTTTATTGTAGGCTGAATATTATGCTAAAATAGTTTGTAATTATACATCTAATACCTTTTACTTTTATTTTAAATTGCATTTATTACGTATTATACCAATAACGATCACAGTCCTTTGTATTATTTGTAAGTGCTTATGTATTATTATAGATAAGTCCGTTATTTTCTTAAACACTAAAATTCGATCATTATATTTCGTAATACAATAATATAAAAATTATTTCGATGAAAATTAAAGGCATTAAAATAATAATTAACATGTATAAAAACAGCCAGTTTTTTGAAAATTTGTACAGTTCGTGAGTGGAAAGAACCTCTACGCGACTGTTTGAGAGCTTACTCCGGCATAGTTATAGACATGAACACAGTGAACCGTGTAATAATATCATAATATAACGTTTTGGCAATAATGCAATATTAATTTAGTGGTGTACGTTTTACGGGTAATCAACTGTATAATAATATGACTATATGAAACACTCAAAAGTGCAGAACGATGTATGCCCAACTGTATTATAGTACCCATCACATATTTTAATAGATTATTTTACCCGCGAGACCGTAAAATAAATCATTTTGGAATAAACCATACCTACTTGTATACCTATATAAACAATAAAATATAACACTGTTTAATACGCATAACGAACGTTATGACGCCGCAGATAAACCGCGACCGCCGTTATGGTTTTTATACGATAGGTGTGTCGGTGTGTGTAAAAGTAATATTATATTATTTATTATTATTATCCGAACTCCAGAATGACCGGCACTCGTGGACGCACTCAAGTTGTAGTAGTCTTTCTTCGTGAATCACATATTTTTACTAAAATACTATATCTTTGATAGTTATAATTTTTTATCGTCGTTTTTTTTTTTACGGATCAATTAAAATTAAATTCATGACATTATTATTATAATATAACCAACCCAAAGTCCGGTATCGAATGTTTACGATTCAAAATCGATGTCTATGTTAAAATAATAAATCGCACAATATATACCAGTATAATAATAATAATGTATATAGGTAGTAGACGTTGCCGTGGCGGCGATCAGTTTTTATGACCTAGACGGTAGAAAACGGTTATTTTGTATTTAATGTTCTCGTTGAAAACTCAATTAATATCGTTCGTAAACGACCGCAACACCGTCCGGCGGACTATATTTATATACCTACCTATATTATAACATCATACGTGGAGGGAAAAAATAGAATATAATTGTTTATACGTGTGGCTGGTTAAATCGACACGTTATTATATTAAATATTATTATCACGTTATGTATTTGTTTGCAGGAGAAACCACACAAATGCACACTATGTGCCAAATCGTTCCCTACGCCTGGCGATCTAAAATCTCACATGTACGTTCACAATGGATCATGGCCTTTCAAATGTCACATTTGTAACAGAGGTTTCAGCAAACATACAAATCTGAAAAATCACTTGTTCCTGCACACCGGTAAGTGAGTTGTAGTTTATTTTTATTACACGTTTTGGTATTTATATATTATTATATATAATAATCGTAATTATATTATGCTTATTATTATACGTAAATAGGTGTATATACTATATATATTATATAAATTTACTGGTACTAAAAAATTATAATATATACGACTTACGAATACAGTGTCAACCACAGAACAGTATTAAAAAATTATAAATATTTAATTGCCACATATATTATATTATTTACCGAGTTTAAATCAATAATAATAATCGACCTAAATAGTATTAAAAATAACTATAAAACTCATAAATAGAATACCTATATTGTAAGAATAAAAAATCCGTTTTGGCGTTCCCAGATTTTACAGTGATAATATTTTTCATGCGAGTCATTCAATGACTTCTTAGTAGACATTTTAATCATTTTTAAAAGAAAAATTATTTTAATTTTTATAGACTATTCGTTAAACTGCGTTAAAATAATAACCTTGAATATACATTGCATATTGGCTCGTTGAATATAATATTGTAGTTGTCATATTTTTTTATTGCTGAGTTTCAACAGAATTATTATAGCACTATTTTTGAAATACCAAAACCTTTACTGTTATAATATATTTGTTGTGGTTCTGAAAATATTTTATAAACTAGATTTATAAATTATAAGTTATAATATTATGCCTTTATCTAATACATAACATTGTTGTGAGATAGTCGTCATCGTCATCAGATATAATATATTAATAATATGCACCTGTATTAACATTAGGACGAATATTGCCCCCGTACATACTACTTGTACAGAAATATTTTCATTATGTCAGAGCCCAGAAGATCGTATGCCGAGGGCAATTGGTATTTTTATTACGATCATTATTATCATTTTTTTTTTTTTACTTCTTGTCGACTCGACGGTCGCTGCACGCATGAATAGTGTATACTTATAACGTAACTAAATATACCATGCCACCTTGTCCAGGTAGGCGATCGTCTTCGTCGCCGGATGGACGGGATTTCGGGGATCCGATGTTTTTTTTTATTTTTATATCTCTTTAATCCTGCGCGTTAATGGAATTCGTGTTTTCGCCTCCCATCGCACATATACACACGCGCGGCCTCGACAGAAGTAGAGACTTCTCCATATGTATATAATACTATATGTAGTTATACCTAATGTATAGGTGGGAAGGTATTAGGTAGACAGGTATAGACGGTAGGTATTTGGTACATGTTTATAAATATATATATATATATATATATATATAGGTGTATGAATGTGTCTGTGCTTCGGGGCTGCCCCGAAATGATATGAGACCAGGTCCACGCTGCCACCGTCGTCGTTTTTATATTTTTATTACGGTGGCTGCAACAGTAGCTCGAACTGCAGTGCCCATTGATATAATATGTATACTGTAAATACTATAGGTATACATAATACGAGGCTCTCTGGATATCGGAAGTAGAGGTTAAGGGATAGTGAGTGTGTGTGAGTACGAGAGATGCATTTTCAAACGTGCGTAATATCGACTGTTGGACTTTTCTGGTATTATAACGCATGTGTTGGTCGTATTAAATTTATTATTTTTTTTTTATTTATTATTGACTCAGATAGTTCTCTCAGGCTCTACTATCTACCACGTGCGACGTACGATATTTGTACCGTTGCAATAATAATGCATTATTATTTCACACAATCTAACTGCGTACCATATACTTTCGTTGTCACTTAAAACAGAGTTAGTACATTGTGTTAGTTTAGGTTTAATAGGTTACAGGTATAGTATAGATCACAACGATGTATTTTATCTGCAATTGTAAATGTTATCATATCATTAAAACGACAAGCAAAATTCTGCATATTTGATATACATATATAATATATTTACTTGTTATGTAATCTCAAGTAGAACGGTACTTATATTTTTTTGTGAAAACTAGTTAAATGTTAATAATTGATGATTTTGCAACGGTGCACTATTGGCAGATTAAACTATTTATGTATATAGTACGTAAATATTCAACTATTTATATTTAAGCGTACGTTATTAAAAAATATTCTGACGCCCTTGAGGCTAATCACTATACGGCTTTTATAATATATTGAGTTTTTTCTTAAATATTATTATTCATACACGCATAAATAAAAATGATGTTCTTAAATTTTATTTAATCATAATACATTACCTACGAGTCACATTGGAAACTATATTATAAATTATAATAATGTTATAGGTAGAAAGAAAAAAATTTTCATTTCAATATATGATCATTAAAAATATTCAGTCTAATTTATTTTTAAAAGTTTTAAATTATAATATTATACCATGTTGGTATAAATATAATATCGTGATTAATATAATATTTACACGACGGTTACGTACCGTCGTTAGTAATTTTTTTTTTTTTTTTTGAACAACTGCAGTTACGATTTAGCATAAACCTGTGGTATTAATTAAATTAAATTATATGACCATTACAATGTTTTAATAGAGTCGTACACACGTCTCACATAATTTTCACTGTACTTTTTATATAAGTCATATTGTAACAAGCGGATATACATGTACCTACTGTATCTACGATAGCTGCTACTACAGTACTACTGCTGCCTTAAGTGCTATTAGGTTATTTTTTCATATTATTATTTCTTAATCGCATTCAATATTGACATAAAAAAATGTATGAATTTATATATGTGTATAGCATAAACACATCACGTAATAATAGATTCGATAAATAAAATAATTCATATAGGTATGTAACCTTATAGAATAATAGGTGCATTTCCTGTAAGTAGTACCTATATATATATTACCTAAATAATATATATATACACATTATGTACAATAATAAAATACGTAAGATCGTTTTGAAACATTGAGACCATTTTTACAACAGGTGTTATTGTTTTTTATTTTTTATTATTATTTATTGGGTTACGTAGTTACGTTATATTATTATAATCATATTATAGGCGCGTGCCCGCAACCCATGTGGTTGACAAGTCGGAATGCAACATGGCGCGCCAACAATTATATTGTATATTATTATTAGATCCACATAATTCATAAGTATAACTTATAACTTATAAACGTTACGTAGGTATACACGTGTTGCATTATTACATACATGTATGTGCATATACACACGACATCGCTGCACTTGATATCTGAATATAAATGTATTAATCGTATTATAGGAAGGTATTGTAACACTTGCTTGATGTGTTTGCGTTTAAATTATTATTATAGCGTATGTATATTGATATTTTTTTTCAATCGACGCAATTTTATTTTTGCCATAATATAATTGCCCTCCGGCCACCACCGCCAACATTATATGCACATTGTTTATATAATCTATATATATAGTTTTATTTTGCTGTGGGTACAAGTGTTGCGTACCATATACCTATCTATATTATGTACGGACATTTAGACCTTGACACTGGTGTAGTGCAAACAGGCGCGTGTCAGCTTTCGAGGGCACGCCGGTAACGTTTATACCTGTGTATAAACATATATTACCCGACTGTTGCACGCTATATAAAGGGCACGTAATAGCTTTGGCGTTTTGCGTTCAAACTCGTTCTTGAACTTGGACGAAGAATATATTTTTATCTCGCTCGGTCTTACTTACATTTTGAAATCGAATTTCAATACGTTATATCCATGTATTAATATATACTGTACCTACGCCATAATACTCATAATATGGTTATATTATATCGGAGCCAGTATTTATTACTACTGCCATATTGCTGGGATGGACTATGAAGCTTAAGTTTATTAGAGTTTTTTGAAGAATTGTATTTGATTGATTTTTTTGATTTTTTTATCCCTTTATTGGTGATTACTGATTACTAATATTACTATATTTATTCACAACCCTGTTTATATTTTGCATATATTTCTGGTGTTTTCACCTTTAATTTACCATTTTACCGAGGTTTACATAAATAGGTTTTGGGATTGCCATTGAAATTCTAAAACAGTTATTACGCGAATAATCGACCGATTTTTATGCCTTGTTCGCTTATACTGATCATTTTTCTGCGGAATTACATGTCGTAATACAAACATTATATAACTATTCTCACTAAATTTGTCTCATAAAATGAAGACTTCCACAGCCGTTCGCGAGACGCTCACATTTATATCCGTACTAAATAAATTAAGCTGTTAACGGTTGTATTTTACTCGTATTTTTGAATAAATTATTTTATTCGCTTACGGGTATTATTGCAACAAGGCTATAAAACCCAACCAGTTTCGTAATTAATAAAATAAAAATATATAATACTCACTAAAAACAATATAATATATTGTTTTGATAGTAAAAACGACAATTCAATTCAATTTATTGTCCTCTTAATTCCTTGGAGACCTACTTGTAAAGTTGTAAAGTAGAACGTTGTTACTAAAACAATAATATTATAATACCTGAAAACATAATATTTATGTTAGACATTTTAATGGAGTCAATTGGCTTTTATTACTGATTAATTTTATCGATACTACACAATTGCCACAGCATAAAAATACATAGGTATATGACTATAATATATTTATCTTGTCTATGACTATAATATAATAATATGTAGTATGACGAAATTTACCTACACGCGCAGTCTTTTAATAATTATACTCTATTCATTAATGCGAAATTTTACTTATTAAATTGTATATACATTTATTTATATATGATATATTTAGTATATAATATTTATTTTCACTAGACAATAATATGTTTATCGAATAATAAAATTCACAGTAAAATAAAGTAAGTTTTTACAGTAATTCAAATTACAGTTTTCATGATTTCATAGACATTGATTCAATCTTTTCAAATATTAAAATATATGTATATTAATAACTAATAATATTATTTTATTAAAATATAACTTTGATATGACGTATATTACCACGCTGTAGCTTATTTGTTATAGAGTATAGTTTAAAAATATTATATGCGTCTAACAATTATTACAAACGTATATTATATTATATTCATTTTATTCTATAGGTATAACTGCGGTGATCAGTAGATGACCTTATGTATATAATATTTTTATTTTCTTACTACCGATTATAACAAACGATGTGTTTGAGCAAATGAGAGTTGGACTTGATTTTGTTTTAATTTCAAACGATATTTAGAATTATTCGCCCCCCGTGGATAAGACCGTCAATAATATACAATTCTCGCGAGTCGACAAAAATAACCGTATCATATACATTTTATATTATTATATAATATATTATAAATATTATATTTCGTCCATGACTTTCGATTCGATTGCTACACCCTAAATATAACAATATATATGCACTTAATATTTTATTATTATACCGAGTTTTCTGTTTCAATTTACTTAATGATGTTCTTTGATTAAAAAAAAGAAAAAAAAACGAAGAAGAAAAACACTAAACACAACCGTTGGAGGTTGCAACGCGCTTATATTTGACGAGAACACAACCGTATCCCGCCGCCGTCAACAATGTACTTGATCTCCCCCGCTGAGGTGCCATTCCTACCGTAAATCGTGTAATTCCTTCTAAACGTTCCTCGATGTAAGAAAAAAAGAATAATAATAAAAACACCGAGCAAAAAGGTGTCTACAAGATCATTAATCTCGCAAACACCTCCGCGACTCGAAACACACCGTACTGCAACCCGGTGCTGGTATCACAATATTATGTATTATTATAGTTAATTCATCGTCGTACGAGTTATTACATATTGCTGTATAGGTTCACGGGTACGAATATATGTGGAAAATAGTAATGTAATTTTTTGACTCAGCTGATTTTTTAAACACAAAATGAATCGTTATTATCATTACTATATAAACTATCGATATAGGTATTCAATTGACCATGCGCGTTTAAATATTAGTATCGCACGTAGTATACTAAGGTGTCACGTATTTTTAAATATTATATTTTTGAGCTATTTAATTATAATTACTTTTGAATAACAAGAAAGCATTACAATGACGTTCACTTCCAAATTTTATGTTTAAAAATAAATGAACGAAATCTTTCACTATATTATGCTGTTGAGAGTTTATTCGTTTATGTGTATTATATATTAATTAAAATAATAATTAAATGTATGTAATATGTATGCAGTAAGCCAGTAACCAATACATAACACAATATTTTTTTAGATAATTCTTTTTTAACGTATGGTTTTTTTGTAAAATATTGTTTTTTTTATTACCTGGGTATTTTATTGTTAATAAATAGTAATTTATTAATATATGTATATATTGTATATTCAGTGTGAACGAACACGATGGTTGTTCGTAATAATAATATTGGTACTTACTTACCAAGCAAGTGCATCTGTAGTAATTATATATAATATAAGAAATATTTAAATTGATCCAAGCAAAAATAAATTGAATTATCGTAGAACAATATTATTGTTTTTATGTAAAATCAACGATAATGCCGTTTTCATAGATTATGATAGCGATAACTGTAATGGTGCTTAAATTAATAAAATTCAATGTAACCCATAAATGTAAGAAATAAATTATCTATTTAACAATTCGCATGTATATGCGATATAATGCCCAAATAAATTATTACACACAAACATTTAATAATTTGATTTTAATAATAATTCGACATTGTTATAAATTTATAATACTTTATAATTTTACAACGTACATTATACGAATCACATAACATTATAAATTATAATATTATAATCAGTCCACAGCCCAGAAGCGACCATATTATATATAATATGATTAAATTATGCATCAATGCGTACGCTATATGTGTTCATTTAAACCGATTTGTATGCTTTCGAGGTGAACAGATTTAGGTTTCGATCGGTCTTTTTTCCCTTTAGGATGACCAATTCTTGTTATACGCATACATACATATTATACATACACACATATAGATATATTATAATATATTGTAAAAGCGTCTCAATTAAAAACGAAACCGTGAGTGTGACGTGTGAGAGAGTGTATGTGTAATATCCCACGAATTTATCGTAATCTTGAATCGGAATATCAACGTATACGAATAAGATGATTAAAAACTAGTGTACTATTAAAAAATTATCGTTTCGTTGAACGAAGTATGAGAAGAAAAAAACAGTGGGTAACAAACTGAACGTTTGAAAAATATTTTCCATATTATAATATGTATTTTTGGAGTTTCGTCAATTGCGCCGAATTTAGGACACTACCTGTATAGTATACATCTATTGGTATAAAAAAGGTATATCAAAAAGGTATACATCTATTGCGCCGACATAAAAAGCGTATAATAAAAAGGAATACATCTATAGCGCTGGTATTAAAAAAATTGTATTAAAAAGTAAATTTAAATAAAAATAATTTACATACATATATTACATACAAATTCATCTTTCTAATGAAGTGTCTTGAATCTTAATCTCAATCTAAAAAAATTAAATTAAAATTAGAAAATGTAGATATGAAAATAGATATATATTTAATAATCTTATAATCATTTTTTGTAGTGGTAGCTTATCCGTTGTACAAATTCAAACATTTCTAAATTTCAATTTAAATACTTGAATATATTATCTTCAACTAAGGTTTTTTTGTTTTTTATTCTTATTTTCTTTCTCGACGCTATTCATTTTTATATATGATTGCAGTTGAATAATTTTTAAGTATCGATCGGCGCAATTGACGTACACAATTTATAACATTGGAATATCGATCGGCACAGTTGATGTTTACCTTTTTTCTATCCCATAATTTTTTTTTCTTTACCTGTAATTTTCGGTACAATTGATATATGCCCGTATTTTTATACATTCTACCAAGCGATAATGGAGAAAGTTTAAATTTCCTCACTGAACTTTGACATTTCTGGATTTTTTTTTTGATAAGTCTTTAACCCATTTTTAAAAATAGGAACTTGTTTCATCAGAATCTTTATCCAATCCCTTATTAATAGTTTAAAACTTATAAATGCATCAATAAAAATTGTGTGCTTATAATAACTTATTAGATATATAAAAAGTACACCGAGCTATAGATTTTCAAAAAAATTGTTGGTAAACGTCAAAAACACTGAAATCGTGTAAGACGTAAAAATACAATTCAATTATGTACCTATTATATACCTACGTCTTAATATAATAATATAATATAAAAATGTTTCACGTTAGTCGTAGTATCATTATAGTATATTAGCCTGTAGGTTACTAAAAATCATAATTATTAATTTATATGAGATATTTTATAATCGTTTTAAAAAATATTTACAACAATGTTATATACTATGAAAAATTATTCTAAATATGTTGCTTATAATAAGCTATACCTTATTTTTTTAATCATGTATTTGAGCGGTCTCCCGGGACTGCTCTACCAGTTTGATCTGAGCCTCTTTCTCCTCACTCAACTTTATTATTTCTTACCATTTTTTGTATAATCTTATATCATACGCGCATTCCATGTAGATATTGTAATCTATGATAGTCACAACTCACAATAACAAATAATAATAACTTCGATGCACAGCAATTTTATTTTAGTTATAATAATAATATTATAAATAAAAGCTTAAGCAATATTTTATGATATTTATTTTAATATAATATGTACTATGCGATATTAGCCGGTCGGCGGCGACTATGATTTACAACCGGTTTGCAGGTTATAATATTATTTCCCATTAGTTTGAGCCGTGTCGCTACCTAACGTAAGCGCGCAAGTCTACCCGTTCCTCCCATAATATCGCCGAACTTGAAACTCGTCCGTTTATCAGCGTATATGCATGTATGGATATGGCTGTTTATATAAATATACTTAATACATATTATAATAATTGTAATATTATTAAATATGTCCGTACAATAGGTATGAAAAGGAATAAATAAATAAATAGGAATAGGCTGTATAATAATGATATATAAGCAAATGTAACATTTATATATATATTCTATGAATTATAAATATTACTACTAAACTATAGGTATTTTACCTGTATATAATACACATATTAGTAAATATAGTGTAACATACATCAAACACGACCGTAAATCCTACCCGGCACATTTCCATAATATTATTATACACACGCGGGCGCAAGCAGTTCCGTATCACTATCTGTATGATATATATTCGTGTTTATATGCGTATAGTCCTATATATAGTAGATATAATATTATTATACATAATATACGTTTTTGTGGGAAAAATCTACATGTATAGGCGCCATCGCATTTGTGATATTTTCACACCAAATTAATTAAATAAATACAAATCGAATATCCATTTTTTTTTTTATTAGTCGTGTCACCGCTGTGCAAGTTTTTTTTTATTATTCATTTTAGTATTTTTATTTTAGTTTTTTTTTTACTACTGCTCGCGTATACAGGTACATAAAACCATATATACCGTTCCCGTGAGACGCGCATAAATAATTACGGAGGGGTTAAGACGAAGACGAGGAAAAAACTCGTTTTATATAACTTCTTTTTTTCATTTTTTTTTTCTTACACACGAGCATGTATGCGTTTGCGTTATAAAATTCACCAAGTTTATTTTCGTAATCGTTATCGACTGTCCTACAATACATTATAATATATCTAATGTTATAATAATGTCATCGCTGCGCCATTTTCGTCGAATTCGCCATAAACGTTTTACAATAACATAAATTATACAATATCATACACAGCGCTCATGTAAAAAGAAATGTAATAGTTAAAACTACAATACTGCTTTACACCTAACGCATTCCTTGCTATATCTATTTCTGTCTTTAATTTTATTATATTGGTGGGTACTATAATAATAATATGATACTGTTATATGCACGCGACCTACTTGCATGTTTTTTTTTATTATTATTTGTTAGAAAATCAGATGATTTTACCACTTTTGACACTGATCGACGACAACGACGCAAGCGGTTGGTTCGTCACGCCAATCAATCGTCACGGGGCGACGGTGGCCGCCACATCGCATTGTTGTTTTATTCGTCCGGGTAAAACAAATTATAACGTCTATAATAAAGAAAAGAAGGAATCATTGTTATTTCGGGGTGTTCGTAGATCACGGTGGCGGCGGTGGTTGCCTGTCCGCTACGTTTCATTCAAAAAACAAAAAATAAAACGTCGGATGTTATTTTTCACCAAACATATAAACACACACACACACACTCACGTATATTATTTTGTGTATAGATACCGACATTTCGACAATACCGTAATTTCTGGAACAAACAGATCACCGCGGCAGATGTTGCCGACACGAAATACAATTATATTATATATAATATCTATAATAACCCGCCGGGACTAAGAAATTTTTCACGAAATTTGTACTGGTACACCCTATCAACAGGTAGCAATAATTTTTTTTTCGTTATACCTTATAATATATCTTGAATGACTTTGAAGAGTGAAGAGGGTGAAATCGCGTGTATACGTAATAATAATCATAATATTATATAATATGGTATATATATAGGTATAATAGTAGCTAATGCGCGTGTTTCGTACCTGCTGCACCGGTGTAGCGTGGGTGTTATAATACGATGCAGTAAATTTATATATTGATGGAAGAATTACTATGAGGTGCATCGCTGCAATGCGCATTGTATCCAAGTCAAAAAACGCGTTTCTACACTGGGCGCTTATGTTATTTTATTATTACACAGACTCTGCCGTATATATTATATATAATATTATATACTTATGTTATACATACATCGCACAACTAATGCGTGTGTGGGAGACTCATCACATAATCGACAGTCGTATCTTAAGGGGATATAGGAGATTTATAAATGTATTATGTACGCGCATTGGTATAAGTAACCGGATTTTTTCGCTTCGGGTAGTAAGTAGTTCTTTTTGTCGTTATATTATCATCATCGTCATAGTCATCATCATCGTGTACCTATAATATTAAATATACCTGTATATCGTGTGCATGAGTTTATATATGCGCACACTATGACGTGATGATGTGTATTAGCCACGGCCATAAGACTATACGGACCGCGTCTTGTAATAATAATATAATAATAATTGAACGCGCCGCCACCTTTTTATAATAAAATAATAAACCACGGTGCAGTGTGTATTGTACCTTATGATATACACACACGCACAAACACATACATACATACCAACCAATGCCCCCCGAGCATTATTATACTACGACGTCGGATGCATTGATATGATGGTGTTGGCGGTGTGCCTCCGTGTGAGCGTTGTGCGCGCGTATATAATAATATAATATGTATGTGTATACATTTCGTTATTTCGCCGCCGCCGGCGGCACGTTGCTTACCGTTTTAGCCGGCGCCAAGACCGGAACGATTGTATAACAATAATAGTAATAGTGTATATGAAAAACACTGACTGTACTTGCAGCACGTCGTCGCCTCGGCGGATCATCCGAATATTATCGTCATTATATATCGTTATTATATACTGTACACTATAATATCGTCTGCAGACAAATGCGTTTGAAGACGACAATATAATATAATATAATAATAATAATAATTATAAAACAACAATATATTATTTGTGCGATCGTCTCCAGACGCCCTTAGGACGAGTATCGCTCGTTATACTTCGTCTCACTCCCATCACGTTGTACGTATTCTCTGATATAGCCATATATTATAATAATATGTATTATTATTTGTTGTAATTATTAATGACATTACGCGCGCTACTATCGGTTTGTCGCGAGTGTGTAAAAAATTTTAAAAACCAATATCATAGATTAATCTTTTCTTAACCGCCAGCGGTACTCGCGTACACCTGCATTATATTATCCAAGTGCGTATGTATGCGATTTCACGTGGGAACATCGTGGTCGTCGTCATTTGCCTCTGAACTCCTTCGTTGTTCTACAGGACACATTATGGTCGTTATGAAATACAGTATAGCAGTATAATATTATAAATATTATTAATATTATATTCAAACACTTGACTGCGATGCGTGATAATATTGTGGTTTATCATGTTGTCATCGGTAACTACGGTAACGTTACTTCTTTACGAGCATCAAAAAACTTCATATACTCAGACTCATGTTAGCGCAGGTAGACCCGTTCTCTATGTAAAAACAAAACGATCATTATTTATCTTCATTTATTGACGAATTAATAAAAAAAATATATTATGCCTACATATATTATATTATAATATTATAATTCATACCTACTTTTTTATCTCGGATCGAATGCATTGATTATTCGTTTCGTCATCATTATACTTACCGTAGGTACTTACAACGCACATCGCACCCGACTCATTGCAACAGAACCTATATCGATGATTTCACGTAAATGGACTTAGTGAATAGCATCCATTTATAGCTGAAAATCAATTTTTTCTTTTCATAAAATGGTTCACGTGGAGTCTTTATTCCGGTCAAAATAATGCGACGATAGTTCCGGTCACTATACATTTATATATAGGTACACACATCTATTATATTATATTAAATACAGATAAATTAATGTTTATTGTGTACCTACCTATATTGTATATAAGCATATTATATGTTAGATTTTCCGTAGCAGTCATAATACCGGCTATTATAATTCGTTATCCTCTCGGACACTGATATAAATATCGACGTAACGGTATAATATATATATATATAGATTTCGGAAAACGTTTCGCCGATGAAGAGGTCACATCGCGTTGAAACAAGGATCTGGTCGCGGACCATAAAACGACTTGATGTTTTCATCGGTAGTATAAATTCGATATTTTACGGCCTCCGTTACGCCGGTCATAACCATCATAATAATAAATAGGTATGCGTCCGTGCAGGACCGGTCGAACGTTGGTTTTCTCTATATACACGCTATCTTTTTGACCGACCCTTTAGACAACCGGAGTACTCTGTCTGTCTGTCTGTCTGTCTCTCTCTATCTACCCGTCTTCGGTATTTGAACGTTATAATATTATAATATTATTGTGGCGCGAACGTATGTGATCTATACTAGCAAGCGACTCATGGGAACTGTGTCGTAAACGTCAACGACTGCCGGTTAAGACCACTGTATGTCTGTATAATATGCATTTGATTAAAACGAATAATAATAATAATAATAAAATATTATACTATACGTGTGTAATTATGTAATATACGGATCATTATATGGCAAAATACGTATTACAACCACGGGTGCTCGTGTCGCCCGGTAAGGAATTTTAGAACGACTGTAACACGCGCGCCAACGATTGACCGCGGGGCCTCCGAGCCAGGTAAACCAGTTGACATGTCGATACTCGGTATTATAACGATACGGTCTCTTCTTCCACTGTGCGCTTTCGTCGTGAGATCGTGGCTGCCGACACGAGTAATCGAATCAGGCTGGCGTGCATTACTGACTATAGTTGTGCGATCGTCGTATACGATTATTGTTTGGCAATGTTGACGAATCGCATTCTAGGTCGGATATCATGTTTCGGTATTATACTCTGTCTGCGGTTTCAAACGACCGGTATTCAAGGGGTAGGAGTGAGAGAGGACTCAGAGACCGGCTACTGTACCTATATTATATATAGGCGTTACTCGACAATATATTACAAGTTTAGGGCTCGGATTTCATAAACGCATTTGCATTTTTTTTACTTTTGAAATACTTTGACTACTTGACACAATGCTTTCCAAGCTACGCATATAGTTTATATGCAATTACCATTCTGATAACAAACTTTAAGGCATTTCTAAATTTTTTTTTTCTTATTTCTAGGAATATGAATTGTTTTTACATTTTTATTTCAGATTAAATCACCAGTTTTCACGAGTAAAAACAATTTTCTTTCCAAATATTTTATTTCTTATAAAATATTTACCAAATATAATAAGTGTAAAGTACCTATTATAAGTTGTATAATATTATCAAAAATAAAAAGGAAAGATTGTTTCATATGCACTTTTTAGAGTTTTTATATAAATACATTTGTTTACATTATTAGAACATTACAATAATATATCTAAATATATAATAAATAATAACATATTACTTACCATTTAAGTATTATACACTCTTGTAGCAAGTTGAATACGAATATTGTAGGAATCGATTTAAAATTGTCAGCCATATGGAGATCACTAGCTGAGGCTATACATAAATAGTTAACAAATTGAATTTGAAATTTTTTGACATTATGGCAGTTTTTGAAGGTTTCACTGATACGGTATAATATATTTTATGAACAATGGATATTGGTTTTCGGATCCAAAATAAATAATACGTAACCCCGAATAATATACACAATAGTAGCCAGTGTGTACCTAACCCTACACCAGGGTGGCATCAACAAAACGTTGTACAATATAATTTATAATGTGCATAAGAGTTATCGAGGTTTTTCAGTGTTCCATCAGTATTTGATATGTATCTTAATAACGTCGCTATCGGTCAGGACGAGATTAGAAAAAAGGTTGTTATTTTGATAATATTTCAATAGTGGCGGATTGCCATAACTAATCTAATGAATTTACCGGGAGACATTTGCGTTCCTTCGGTTTAACGCACAGCTAGTATACCTAATTACTTGTATAATATAATAATATAATATACACGCACGAACTGGCCTCGTTAAAATTCGGAAAGTTATGACCTCTGTTGCGCTCCTTCACTACGTTACCGTATCAGCTGCAAACAGCGAAGCAGTCGCGTGCCTGAACCACCGTGCCGCCGCCGTCTTAATAGCATTTTTATTTTAAATCAACGGGGACAGGTGAATAATAATAATAATAATATATTGTATAGGTAAAGACGATTGCGACGCGCCGGGGCAGGTGCCTCTGGTCGGCGATAGCAAGTGCAACCTAGATTAGTATCTCTCTCTTACCCTGCTGCAGTATATACGAATATACGGTACTTATGCGGCCCCGAACCGCTAGTTAAAAATGCGTTCGTCCACAATTATATACGGTCCTTCTTATTTTTTTTTTTTTGCTCCGTCTCCTGGATATTATTAGTTTTTACTCCACCACCGTCGCCATTATTTATATCTCGTTTTTCTCGGTACTTATTACATATATACATATATATATATATTACATGTTCACCGCTGGCTATTATACATAGGCGGCCGCCGAAGCACCGGTGTCGTCTCTCTATCCGATGCAGTTTCAGATATTATGTGTAATATTAATATATATATTTATTTATGGGTAGTGTAGGTATTCGTACTCGGTTGAATGGATTAACTTTTTTTCCCATTTTAACGATCTATACTCGTAGATACTACGACGGGTCGCATATCTTATAATACATATATTTAATAATATCACCTGCTTGGGTTGTAAAAACAAAACTGTACGCTTGTAGCAAATCGTAATAATATCGCATCAGGTGAATAGGTCGCCATTGTGTACGCGCGTACTCGTATTCCAACAAATATACATTACAATTATTTATAAGATATTCACGTCCGGTTCCACTAAAAAAAATAATGTACACATTTATATTTTCATTAATAAAAAGTTTGAAGCCTCTTTTTGCTTTGTCCAGCGTTTCATTAGAGTTATCTTTAGTGTTATACGATATACATTATATCATTAATTAACTAAAACGTGTGTCTGCTACAACGTTAAAAGAAATAGATTGTTCTTTCAAGTTTAGTTGTAATAGACTTATCAATTTCAAAACGTTTAAGCCTTACTTAATATCATAATATTAACGAAATAGAAAACGAGTTTATAGATACGAGTTTGATTGGGCCAGAGGCGTAGTAAAAATATTTTTTTAGAGGTGATGATCAAAAATAAAAAATAAACAAATATTTTTGCCCTCAACTTAACATTTTAAGATTTACCTAAGATTGATAACGATTTTTCAATTATATTAAATAAACAGAGTAGCAAGTTTTGAATAAGATATTATACTGCCGAAAAAAATAAAGTTATGTTTTTAAATGTTAAACAATGTATAACCATATAAATATGTAAAATAAATTATAACATAGGATTATCTTGATTTTTCTTACAATCTCACCTCTTGTCATTACAATATTGCCAAAATCGAATTATACTAATATATATATATATATATATATATATATATATTTATAATCTAGTATATAGGTACCGTAGTACTTATACACAAATTGCGCCCTTGTGATAATTGCAGTATGGGTTTGCAAAACGACTAACGAGCCAGTATGTATATAATAATATCATTATTTAGGTATTATGAGTATTGGTCTTAACACAGGTTTTGGGTTGAATATATTGTTAATTAAATAGAAAAGCCGCATTCTTCAGAGTGGCTGTGAATCATGACCGTATGAAACCATATACATAGTATAAACTAATACAAGCCAAATGAGCCCAAAAGATTCTTCTTCTTTGCCCTACTATGTTGAACCGAGGCTACCGTGGCTGTCATTCGCGAAGGTCATCGTATTAATAACAACGACTTATGTATATAAATACCTAACGTCATACGCTGCGCGCGCGGAAGTAAAAAACCAACAGAATCAAAAACGAAATATACCAACTTATACCTAGTCTATTAGAATAATACGACTTCGTGACCAGTAGTAATATACCATGTTAACGTACGATATACCTGAGTTAAAACGCATGCGTAATGATATTGTATAATATTATTATGTACGGTCGTGATTATGTATTTGGTTATACAGAAGAAGTCTGCGTACTCGCGGGGAGGCGCCATGCACGCGTAATGCCGGTCGGCGGCAGAGTATTGTGGGGGTGTCCGATAAAAAATAAGAAAATAAATTCAACCGGCTCGCTGTTTGGATTTGGCTAGTTTGGCGGTGCAATGTAGTATCGATCTCGATCCGAGATAAACACGCGGTTGCTGCGCGTGGATTATTAGCTCAGCAGTGTAGCGTATTTCTTTTAGATTATTATTTACGTAAGGATCGTCTGCGATAACTTTATAATTATTATCAATGTCGCCGATGCATGTATACCCCACGCACATATACAAAATTATATATTGACGTATAGTTACATAGTGGAGTTGTTATATGATATGTGATTTGGAAGGTAGGCGATTTTCTCTCTCCTCGTATATACGGAGTGATCTTATTCAACTGACTTTAGTTAAAGTTTAGTCAGTCATGAGCAGAGTATAATTTTTCTATTGCGGCTTTATCAAGGTATACTTACACATATTTGTTCACTAAACGTTAAACCAAAACTGTCCGAAAAAAGTATTCTGTTAATAACGGGCATAAAATCCAACATAATATTATATCATCATAAAAAAGTTTTAACTAAAAATAGATATTTTCTCGCCGTCTAAAACAATATGGTAGTAATTACAACAATAACTTTGTAAATACATTTTTTTTGCCAATCATGTGTGTTGCTTTTAAATGAATCACTCCGTATAATGTTGTATAGTTATTGTTAATACGTGTATATTATTATAATAGGTATAGGTAGATGCAATCGACGACTACAAATGAAATATTATTCGATTTTTTGGTTCACGAACCGGCGCGCGATAGTCTTGTCAGGTAGACATGAGCAGCGTAATATATTATATTATAGCCGTGTGTTTTACCGCCCTCACACACCCCTCTTCAACCCGCCACAGATCAACCGTCACCTGCGGAATGCCCAAGAACAATATCTGACGATCGAATCGTACACATGTATATTTTATATACATATGTAATGATTTATATAGATCGTTCGGGTTCGGTTCGTTTGTTTCGTTATCGAAATTAATTCAGAAATATAAACAACGCAATTACAGGACAGGTATTATTATTTCGCCATGCATCGATTGTTATCATGGCAAGCAGATATCTACCTGTGTTATAGACCTACCCGTATATACGTCATTGTTACAACTACAGTTAGTACTATACATCATATATTTTATTATATTTTATTGGAAATGTACTTCGATGGCACGGCAGCACAAAAGTCGGTCATCCGAGTGCGTTATTTTCTACGGTCTCTAGACGTTAGCACGTATATGCCTGATAATGTGATAGGTAGTTAAAATAGTAACATTATTATTTTTTGGAATTGGGAGTTATTGTATATTTATATGTAATAATACGTTTTATAACTATTATATATCAGTACAATCGGAAGTAACACGCTAATTATTGTTGTGATTAACATAGCGTCGCAATAGATTACAGGTACTCAATACTGTATACTGAATGTACAATGTAATAAAATAATAAAAATGCTAGAAATTAACGACTAGCAACTAGCATACCTTTATACTGTATCAAAAATTACATATATTATATTAAAAACTAAAGTCACATCTAACATAGTGATTAGATATTATTACCAACTATGAACTTTTAATAAGACAATTTTTAGTATTTCTACAAAAAATACACCACATAATATATAAGATAAATACATAGAAAAAAGCTGCTATCTGAAAAAAAATCAAGAAAATAGTGATGACCTCTTACAAATAATAAATAAATGCTTTGCTTATAATAAGTGAATTAATACAGAAAATTAAAAATACTACATTAAAAATTAAAACAATAACGTTAAGAGTATTGCGCTACATAAAAATAAGTAATCAGTAGAAATATCGAACTAATTTTTTGGGGGTGGAAATAACTGCTGTAGTGTTAACATTAAACGTACTACATAATAAACAGTAGGTTCCCGACCACTGCACTTTATTGATCCAACGCGCAGAAATATATTAGATGATGAAACACCTAATAATTTAAATCTGAATCGCAATCGACCTACATAATATTATAGTTTATTATTATATAATAAACACCAACTTCCAGTTTAGTGTCCGGGGTAAAGATATACTCGCACACCCATATCATGACGCATACCAAAAATAACACATTATTTTCTTTTCGACTCGTTTATAAGATTATCATATATTTGACCAAATGACACACGAAGAACTATGGGAAAATTATATTATATAGTGTACGAAGGCGCATGTTGTGTATATTATCACTTTTAAAAACGAATTAGCTGCAAGTGCATCGTTGGCAACTTCGTTGCATATGTTAATTATATAGACGTACCTAGCGATCGTTTTCGTATAGATCATCATTTTATTCTCCGAAGCGGTGTTTTTATTAGTCTGTACACGTACACGGGCGCAAACGTCCGCAGAGAGTGTGAGTTGTCGTTGCCGCGTATTATTATAATTGGCTTCGTGTCGAAAATGTCCGCGTATGGTGTACAATATTATCTTTATTATTATTATTATTATTAACACGATATTTCTTGTCCATGTGGCCCAATTACTGCAATGTTCATATGATAAATGGCTAGATTGGTTACCCGCGGGATCCCACAAAAGTATATACTGATTATCGGGTTGTAATAAGTCGGCGGCGGCGGGTGGTCAATCGCGGCCGACACGTCGTCGCTGTCGACTCTTAAGACAATACAACTAATAAGTAATTTTTAATTTTTCGTTTTCAACAACGCTTTCTACGTAGCTGATAATTATAATTATTGACGATGGTGAGAATTACAATATTACTATGGTTATTATAATAGGTATCTACAAATATATATATCACGCGAAACGGAGATGGTAAAAAAGCCGGTTCATAAATAATGATCGTCAAGCGTGATTTATGTATACATTTTATTTTTCGTTTAAAGCGCGTCGACTGTCTTTGTTGAGTCTGATTTCGATAAAAATTGTTCAAAAAATGTGCGTTGTATTCATAAAATAATTTGATTGTTTACCGTACTAACATATATTATTGAAAAGACTTAATTATACGTACTTGATAAAAAATTATTTGAAATCCTATAGTCATATCATATTTCATATGATTAACAGCCATCATAACCGTATATAAATAATATTCATAATTCAGCTGTATATAAACTCGCAAATACATTGTATTATTTCACATCATGTAGATAATTTATGAATCATCTTAATCAGTACGTATCATACTCTACTCTGCTAATACGAAAGACGATTAAATTTTTGTCATCATTCAGGTCAGATGTTTGCATAATATTCATTTTTGTTAATAAAGGCGATAATAATTAATAAACAATTATTTTCTAAATATATCGTTTGTTTTGACATATCATACACAATTGCACTGTGTTATTATATTGTACACAAGACCAAACCTGATGATGTAGTTCAGGGTTACTATGATAATACGAGAAAGTTAATACCGCGCTATTTATTTTTTATAAAATAGGTAATATGATTTGAATTTGTATATATAATTTACATATTATATGGATCTTAGAGGAATTGATTTTCGAGTAGTTTTTTAGCATAGTATGATGATGAGGTGGGTGATAGAGTGGAACACGAACGATAGTAACCGATATGGCCTGACGATGTCAGTAGGTACACGCGACACCATAATATATATTATATCGAGTGAGATATTCGATTAAAACGCACGTTTGTAGGTAATATTATTATTATGTATGTATGAATGTTGTCAAAACCAGTTTTTCCGGGAGCTTATTATAAATATAATATTATATCGCATGATACGGTCTTGTCGCGTGCCTGGGGATCCAACTGCGACCATAAAGTCGGTATAATAATATTATACTATGATATTTGTTTATAATATTACAATACCTAAATACATTCTTCACTTTTTTGGGTATGCTGTATTTTGACGTCCACCTGCGCATATGCATGCCATACGTTCGGTGTGGTGGAGAAAAACTAACAGGAAACTCGGATTGCGTAAACTAGATATTGAAGTCGATAGATTTCATTCGCGGTCCATTGCGATTTCATTTCTTTCGTATGCGTATCCTGGTTGATTGATAGAGCAGCGGCAAAGATCGACGTATCGATGACTGTCAATTATTTTCCTAGAAGATTTTCATAGACTCCGATCGAAATCTGGCGATGGCGCGCAGAATAAAGAGAAATGTTACTGAACTACGCGAATAATATACCATTTTCGCGCTCAATTAGTAGAGACAAACGAAAAGCCCATTTCTGTATTCTACCTATGTCATGTGTAGCTTGCGCACCCCACGCAATAATTGACGTTGAGATAGTCGACTTATCAGATGGACGTAATATTGTTATATTGTCGTTCTACTGCTGATCAATCCCTAACACAATGATAGAATCATATAAATTATACGAATACCTACAAATACTCATATAATAATAATAATAATAATGATAAAGTTCTAAAAAATTGTATACAATGTTTTCGAAAATGGATAGAAATATGTTCAGAACCGCACACATGATAACCAATAATAACAATTTAATATAATAACAATTATAATTACATCCCGAAACAAAAGGGAACAAAATGCATGATTTATGACGAGTGTGATGTATGACAGTGACGTTTGTGTGGAAGAGATTTTTTACGATGATTATAATGTATCCACGTATACACAAATATATATAAATATGTACCTATATTATTTATATATTATATAGATCTATAGAATACAAGCTGGTGGTAAACTGACTTTTGTAATTTATAATGTATTAAATTATATTATATGCAATACAGTCAATGCTATGTATAATAGCGACGTATTGGTATATTACAGGTATATAATACTGCGTATTAATGCCTATTATAGTATATTATTATCATCATTCGAGTAGCTGCACTGGGTGACAAATTTGATCTGATAATGTTGTACGCGTTCATACGGTTGCAACTGAGCAACAAACTATTATATTAAAGCCATGATTACTGGGACTATACAATATTACGATAATATTATAATATATGATACTATTTTTTCTAGATTGTGATTAATTCAGGGTGACGCGTTTAGGTCTGAGACATTATTTAGACATCTTGGTGGCAGCGTGCAATTAAATACATTTACATATTATATATAAATATCTAGAGGTCTGTATGCAGGTATATAATATGTACAAAGGGCAGTTTTATCTGATCCAATTGTCACCTCGCATAATACGCATAATAATATATTATTTTATTATATAATTTCATACAATAACTGATGAACCAAACAGTAATTATGTGAAAATTCCATATATATACATAATAATAGTGTGCGTATACTGTATATGTATGTGTGATAAAGACTGAATCTGCAATAAAATAATAATAACCATTATGAATAAATATCACATTGTGTCACGGTGGAAACGAATAAACGAATCACAAAGATTCCATCAGAAACATTTTTATTTTATATAACAACAGATAACAGAATATGTATGTCAACTACCAAGCACAGCTCACTAATAATAATAAACGTACGTATTGGAATTTTATGAGATTTTCGCGAAAAACCGATGGTTGAAAAACAATCCTGTGCGTGATGCACTTACAAGTACGTCTAACATCGTCACCGTCATACCAATAAGTACATGCGTATGTGGACGGTAGATACAGGCGCGTCGTACAGCCCCAAAAAGAACGTCTCAAGGGCACTATTGAATTCCATAAGCCGCGCGTGTGACCTTTCCCGGTGTGTCCAAATTAATTTTGAGACTCTATAGTATATAAAAAAACACACACACGCGCTCGCGCGATAATAATATAACGTTACAACGTCTAGACCGGTTCATTCTTCTCGTTTCTGTGTTTCGAATGCGTATAACTCCGTATAACATTATACATATAGGAACAGCGGCGGGTATTTTTTTTTCAATTTATACTCTCCTCCGTCCGAATTGACCGCAGTCATTTGTCATGTGTCCTGGGCACGCGGTCGACGTGTTCCGTCTTTGTCACAACGATTTCGGTATTCGTCATCGCCGACGCGTAATCGTATATACACGTACAATTTCTTCGTATAGTCAATACCGATCGCCGTCGTTTGAGCATCAACCATATTTTAATACAAGCATAATATACCAGTTTGTTTCTAAACAGTAAACAATATGTATGACGTATGTATCATACAATCATCCTCGAATTTTCCGAAAACTTATAATATTGTATTGTATAGGTGTTTTTAGGGGATATTGCAGAGCATGATGAGATGACAACGACGATGGTATTAATATTTATACAACATTATAATGATATATAAATCGTGCAAATGTTGATTTTGTGTTAATAGCACACAATTTATAATGATCAATAAGTATATACTAAAATTTCATTATCTAACCAACACTACCCCATCTATGTAGACACCTATTTTTTATTTAATATATTTTTGTCATGATAATATAACTTTTCAAATATATTTTGTAATAATGAAAATTATATATTATTATTATATAGGATAACAAACTGTAGACAAATTCACATACAAATAATATTATTCTGTTACACTGGCGGAGTAATTAGGAGTAACTATAGTAGGATGAAAATGTTGTTTTCTTAAATATTTTCTGAACTTGAATTCGGGCACAGTAAAATTACCAAGAATAAAATATTGTACATAATTGTAACTTACAGTAAAGGTTAGGATAGTATTGCTGATTAGCTGAGGAACTAGGAGAACCAGCTGAGCCCTATTATACGTACGTACTTATAAAAAACACAAACTATACATAACTACACTGAGACGAGATAATAACAATAACAATAACAACAACAATGGCGTACCTATAACATTATATAATATTATGTGTTTGTGTATATAATTTATCACGTGTACATATCGGTCGCGACTTTGCGAGTGTCTTTCGGATACGAAAGATAATAATAATAATAATGATTATTATGTTATATTATTAAGCAGTTATATAATAATATATATGGTTATATATTTAAACAAAAAATTTGGGCAAAAAAGCACGAGTACTATTTACTGGGTAAATAATAATAATAAAGTGGTTTATAATAATATCTTATTGTGTGTGCGCGCGGTATGTGTCTCTCCTCATAGTCTATGCGGTTCGGTTCGGGGTGAACACTGCGCAGTAGTCTCTCGTCGCATAACCGTAACAGCGGTGCTTGGACAAAAACGAATAGTAAAGAATATAATATATGTATGTATATGCGACGCGTCGTATACAGAGCTATTATTATATGTATATATTTATCAATCGAGCAGGAGCCCCGCGAGTAAATTAACTTGTAATTGCAGTAGGTTCATTAACATAAACACGGTCGTGCACCGTTCACTTATCTGCCGCTTACATCTGCCCTGCGTCCCATATAATATATTATACACATAGAGAAAGAGAGAGAACTAGCGATGAGAGAGGTATATATAGGTACGTGTGTATTTTAACGTCGCAGTCGTACACGCTAGTCGGTAGATTGTTATTGGCCGGGGCTGATTTACGCGTGACACACGACCCGTTCTCGTCGCCGGGTAATTATTATATATTTAAATATCGTTCATCCTGCACCGTCAATGCTGCCACCCGATGGAATGTTTCCATCGTCGTTTGAGGAAGTTTAAATTCTACTTACAATATCCTATAACCTATGCACTTCATGAGTTCGTCTCCTATTTGTATAAACATTTTTGAAAACATTTATTGTCTCTCGGAGTAGTCGGTTTCAAAATTTCATTTGCTTCCCTATTATCACATATTTTAAAATTAAATATTTACGTACAATAAAATGCAACTGCAACTGATAATACACAATATGACACTTTGGCGAATGCTTCCAAAAAGATGCATTTATTTCTAGGGTGACTGCTATTACAGCAGATGTCTCCTCACTTTTCATGACACCTGCTACTCGCACGTGCCCCGACAAGAATCTAGCGTCCGTTGATTTATTATTATTGTTTAATTAATAGAAATTACCAGTATATTGACCTCGTTATTTGTTTTTTCCACCCTATTCCGTTATTATTAATAAATTATATAGGTTCTAATTAAATGTGTACTGACATCTTTGGGGCGGCCAAACAGAATTTAAATTTGCAATTATATTATATTAACTTAGTGTGGTGAGTGTGTCTGCACAGTAAGTACGACTTTTAGGAGCTTAACTTGATTGAAACTGATTCGATATCTTTGCGTAAATTGACATTATCAATCGAAACCAATGTCCATCTTCGGGATTACACCCGTCGACTACACCAACTTTATTTTAATACTATAGCTGAATTACCCGACTTCGCTCGTGTGTAGTTTTTGCTTTCTCTAAATGAAATTCTTAAATCAACACATGTTGTGTTTTAAAGAAGAAAAACAATTAATTAATTAATTCTATTAAGTGCTAAATAGTAGTAGTAGCTTAATTATAAATAAAACAGAAATAATAATAATAATATTTACAAATGGTTCTAATGATTCTATACACATATTGTTATTAAAAAATGATTCTATAATTATAATTATAATTTGTATAATTTAACTTTATTTATAAATATTTACTAATGATTCTATACGTAGTTGCTCAATTCTAATATGGCTTAAGTCAAACCTCTTGGTATACCACATTCAGAGCTTTATTTTGTGGTGTATAGTATAGTATTATTATTTTTTAATAACTCAATTTATTGAGCTATATAGTCAGTGTTTTACGCCTCAAAATAATTTATATCTAGTATCTACACGCCGATAAAATACACACATAAAAAAAAGTTCAGGCTGCAGGTAGCTGGAAACCCTCGGACCGCATCGTATTTCCCGTATTTTCCGTATTTTCAGACTGCTATTGTTATTATTATATGAATATAGATATACAAATTACACGTAAACATTTATTTTTACCGATTTCAACCCTTTAAAATCAAAATTTTGAAAATCGGGTGACGTGTGACACTCAGTAAGGTATTTGGAACAACTCTGTGAAAAAAAATTGGAAAAAATTTAAATAGCGTCAACATAAAATGAGAACATAAAAAAGGCCTATTCTTTTATATATAATATATATATACATATAAAGGATTACATAATAATATTTCAAGCTTAAAAAAACCTTTAACACAGAGAAACGCTCTTTGTTTGGATTTATCGTTCTGTTTACGCAGCGGCGCTTTATCACACACACACACACACACACACACATCCCTGAACGGAAGACGTCCCACGCGCGGCTACCGTGGTACCTTGTTCGATATCTGCAGTAGATATAGTAGCGGGTTGACTGCTGCAGCTACCGCTGTTACAAATTATGCACGCGTGTGATTCGAAGGCGTCCGCGGCATATGAGGGGCTGGACAAAGTCATCGGACACATGGATGTGATGGAGGGGTTGTGGAGGGGAGGGTGGTCAAACCCGTTCTCCCCTCGAAATAATAATTACCGTCGTAATTTAGCTATACGTATACGCTCCGGTCCGAGTGAACCGACCTGTTCTTGTTTATATTCCTTATATATTTTTTTATATACGTTTAGGCACTAGCTATTACACACACACACACACATACCTATGCATAATATTTATTATAATAATATAATATAGTCTATCTTCTTTTTTTAGCGTGTATCTATATAATATAGTAGCCGTGTACACGTAATGAAACGTTATATTATTATCGTTATTATTACTATCGGCTGGTACACAACAGCAGCGTACATTTATTACACGCATATATTATTATAATATTTATAATATTATTATTATTGAAATAGTATTGCGCGTGTGGAAATAATATTGATATTAAAAAAAAAACCTGATACTAACACTCCAACTGTTTCCACGTCCGCGATGAACATTCGAGAAATATATACTGGTCACGTAGGTTACGATAGGTATACGATAGCGATGATGATGTGCGTGGCGGTAGGTTGACGGGTGAACATAAATAATTATAATAAAGCATACAACGTTAGTAAAGGTGAAAAATCAAAGTGAAGAAAAACACTATCGTTTGCTACAGCCAGATGATAGTAATGCGATTATAAGTCTTATAACGTTGACGTGCTGAATAACGCCTATAATATGATATGTATGTATACGAATATATAATGAGGACGAATATATACGAAGACAAAACGAATATATCGAATGCTTAGGCATACATACGTATTATTATATATTATTATTATTAATTATACACCTCTCAGATTCCACTCACATATATGTTATGAGTTTAAGACTGATTATTTGCATGTTCACATAGAGTCATAGATCGAACGATGTCTTTATTAATAATTTAATTTTGTTTTAAATAAATTTCGCACGAAGGTAAACCTTCATATCACCCCCACCGGCCCCACCGCTCATAAATATATCACTGCAAGTATCATATTTTGTATTATGATATAGTATATACTATATAATATTATATTCTATAATATTGATAAAAGGACAATGTGTGACCGACCGCAAAAACGGATGATGATCGTTATTATCATTACATACATATATTTATTTACTAGTTGCAATGTTATTCGGAAGTTTACTGTAATCGTCTGTGTTGATATTCTACATTGTAAATACTTGTTGAAGACGGACATTTATTGAAAAATCAAAATTAACGTGTGCAAAAAGGAAACAACCAGCTTGACGGTCTTGCGTATAAGATATTATGATGGCGTTTGTGTCTACCCAATATCTATGCGTAAATACACTGACAATATGTATACATGCATATATATTGTACTATGTATATTGGTAGTTGGTACTTCGTAGTGACGGCGGTGGAGACTGCGACTAGTGCCATTCAAAACGACGACGATATACCGCTGGGGGCGGGGCGTGGAAATTTCTTCGCCTTATTATACGGCAACCGGCAACGTGACGTTTGAATTGAACAATGCGATGTCTAATTAAAATCCTCTTGAAACGACCAAGACAACGGTGGTGGTAGCAGCGAGCGAATCGACCCGATCGCAAATAATAATAATATTATTAATTGTTATTATTATTTATTATTTTAATATACTCTTTCACTGAGTTGATCACGTAGTGAAGCATGATTACAAACTGTTAAACAGATTTTTTTCTTTCTTATACACGCACTATCTTTCTGTACTTAATATACAAGTAAACTAGTGGCGCAACATCCATCGACAAAATATTGTATTATAGACACATATATATACACTAGTAGTAGAATTCGTCTGAGAAAAAGTTAATAAATATAAAATATGGTGTTATATCTATATGTATCCTAGACTCAGTAGACTCTAGTCTTAATGTATACTTTATAGTTTAGGAGATATGGGTAACTCGTCATCGGTTAGCTGTATAAATTAATTTTACACAGCTTAAAGCTATACATTAACTATCTCTAGGAAAAATGTCTGAGATTCTTGTTAAAATCGATGGAGTAGTTTTTAAGTTTACACGCCACAAGTATACAAATACAGTAATCAATGGCAATAAATTAGGTAAAATAAAAAAAAAATCGATTTTATCCAAAATACATTCGTTTAAACATTTTACATTCGTTTAAATATATATATATATACATAGAGAGAGAGAGAGATAGAGAAGCCTATTTCATGTGCATATTCCATTATTATTATGGACTATGGTCCACCACTATAGGTTTTCTCTCGGCATAGAATCGTGATTATTCCGATCGGAATAAGACGATTTGACGACAGTATAATATTATAATATATTTTAATCTGGATTAAAGTTTCACCTAGCTCTAATTTATATAAAATACTCATCACGTAGTATTATCAATTATTTTTATTGACATGATGATAAATACAGTCTTTATAGGTTGTTCGTAAAGTAGATAGTTATCTACTTTAGACAAATTCAAACACGTAAATAATATATAATATTTTATCAAAAATAATAGATATAATAACAGTTGTATTTTTGTTTGTTTTAGGGGACAAACCGCACGCGTGCGAACTATGCCAAAAGAAATTTGCTCTCGCCTGCAACCTGAGAGCACACATGAAGACCCACGAGAGTGAGTACATATATTATCTGTAATAATGACCACATCATCGATTTTAAGTTACGTCTGACTAGGCGTTCGCGATTTGTTACCTATGTAATCTTTGAATTTGGTATAACATTGGGCCCGATTGGAGTTGTAAATGGAATGGTAGCAATTCGAGTTTCGACGGGGTCCGTAATCCATCGTATAGGGGATTGTCCTAGCTCCCTTTATTTTTCTGTTTATTACCTACTTTATTCACTGTGTGCTCGACACAATCGTTGTATATACAGTATACACATATCTACCATGCTGTACTCATAATCTAATTGCCCATATATACCTACGTATATACCCATCTCTCCAGCCAAAATTACCAACCGATTCATTAGAGTAGGTAACAATATATATATATAATATAATATAATAATATAGAAATAGGGATCGACGCCGTCTTGTGCCGCGCGCGGGATAACATGTAATTTCCGCAACCCAATAACCTCACGCGTGAAATATAAATACGTGGTACCTATATTATATTATAACTATCAGCTATACAACAGAGTTGAGTATAGAAATATAGCCCTATAACCGAATCCTGAATCTTAGCTATTATATAGTTACAGTATTATTATATTATAATTATTGTTATAACGTCGCCTCACAATAATGTAATGAATAGTCGTGCGATGTGTTATTATAATTTATTTTATTTTTTCGTATCTGGCGTAAATTGGATGATGCAAATGTAGCGTTTATACCACCAAAAAATCATAAATAGGTATATGTATAATTTCTATTTTCAAAAGTTCTATATTTGTTTATTAAACAATTATGACAAGTATATAATGTATACAATTGTAATTTTCGTACAAGTAACTTTTTTATACTAATTAGGTACAACTATAGGTAAACAATTTTTGGGTGACACACTTGACTTGAAGATAGAGTTGTGAATTTTTAATAAAATTTTTAATCAAAAATATAGCAAAACTTCAGTATTTCGCAATTAAAAGCAAACATAGAAAATTTAAGACAAAATTATATTTAAAAAGGTTTTCCATTAATAATAGTCATTAAAAATATTCTTAACCATACCAACGAACACAGCCAGTGGTAAACGATCGTTTTCTGTATCTTAGAATACTATCTAACTAATATCTACTTTACAACTTGAGAAAAGTTATAACATTAATATCAATCGAGTAATTGATAAGTTTAATGTTATATGTTTTGAAATAGGACGCAGTAGTCAAATCAGTTCAAAACAAAAATATTTTTATTTTTATTTTTTAATGTTATAAATAAAGTTTTTACTATTAAAATATTTCAATATTTATTTATTTATTTTATAAAAAGAAAATTTGATAGAGTAAAATAAATTGTTTTTTAATTGGCCGTGAACGTGTTAAGTGGTAATTTACAAAGGAAGTTGGACTATTGGTGGGTTAGAAATTAAAATATTGCTCTTCACCATCAGAAATTGAGACTAATTCACAACACTCGCCACCTGTGAATACGATGATGTAGCTGCAGCGGTTACTATATAATAATCTCGAGGAATCCGCGTGATCATATATGGTATATATTTCACATGTTTTTATTATTTCTCATTGAAAAAATAGGAGACTTATCACTTTAAATATAAAAAAAATCGCCATGTGTATTATAAGTTATTATATTTTATCGTTTTCACGCAGCACAAGCCCGGTATTATCGTCCCGCGTGCAGTTTTTACGCCAATTCAACCTGCCTATAATAATTATATACGTCGCACGTAATATACACGCTTATCCTTTCAGTTAGTATAGGAACTATAATAGTGTATGTTATATAGAAACGACGATGTTGCCGAGTGTAATAAACAAGCACGTTAGGAAAGTTCAAAAACTTATGTGTAATAGTTTTATAATTTTTTTCCTCGTGTCTGTATATAGCTACTTTTATTGACTGCAGACTATATAATTATTATCATATACCTGTATAATATACCGGGGAGATCGAGTTTTGGCCTCGACCGAAGATTGCTTTTTGATTTTCGATCGACGAACGATCGCGATCAGCGTGGATAAAGCGGAAGAGACGGGCGCAGGCAGTAGGATGTATGATGACGACGATGATAGTATTATCATTATACCCGCACAACTATAACAGGCGGGTGCGGGAAACGATCCACGTATCGAATGTGGCGAGAAATCCTAGTGGCGAGTGCACGCAAATATATTTATTAAAACGGAATATTAAAGCCGACGGAATGACGACGGACGGGAAATACATACACAGATCCGGGTCGTTTACATATATATGCACAGCATATCAATTTATTATGATTTATGTAGATTATCGGACCAAATGCATACAATTTTCTATACGCATTATGTATCCAGTATTAAAAGCCATAGTAAGGAAATTATTATTATGTAGTGCGTGTCATCAAACACCACCGATACATCAAACGATTTATTTAAAATGTATATTATATCTATCAATATTATAACGGATATCTATAGTTTACTTTTAATCCGTGAATTGTAATTTCAGTCATATAATATTATACATCAGTATTCTAATGTACAGGTGATTACAGTTATCATCCGATTTCCACAAATTCGTGATTTAAATCTTAAATTGTTATTATTTGTATTAGGCGTATTAGCCATTAGGCAATATGTGCGATTTTCGTTATTGCTGAATTGTTATTTCTTTGATTAGATCAATAATTGAAAAATTGGATGGTTTGGAATGAGAATATGTAAAATTTATACGCAGGCATAAACGCATGACTTTGTTTTTTGAACTATAAATAGATAAAAAAATTGAGAAAAAAATGTTATTACAAAAAGGCTAGACAGGAAATTCGTATATAATATATTATATTTAATCCAACCTACTAAAAGGAAATGTGCGTCATAATCGATATTGTTAGTTATTAGTTTTTGTTGATATACGTTTTTTGATATTTTTAGGATTTCTTTTTCTTTTTTGACAGCCACCTGCACTGTCTGCGTCACTATCATGAAACTCAAATCCATTATGTCGTTTAATATTTTTCTTGAAACGAATTTTTTTTCATTTTTTCCCACCGTCACGCTGCCGCCATTCATATACACACTTTCACGCAAACGATATGTTATTATTATTATTTTTATATTATATACAGCGTGTGGGCGTCGTTTGCCCTCACGTAAACACACGTTACGCGCATTTACGTGCGGCTAAGTCTAAGACCTGTCGTAATACACCGCCGAAACGATATGTACCACGCACGTTACTGCCCGCAAACAGGGTGGTTCGAGCCTTTTTTATACACCGTTATTGGCGAAATCCGTATTTAAGGTATTACCTTTTCCATGAACCGGTCTCATGTGCTCGCCGCGAAAATTGTCGTCGCATTTATCTGTGGCGCCTGTATTTTATTACTAATAATAGTAATAATACTACCTAAATTAATAGACATCGGCGTACATTTGGTCGTCCTATTATACACGCACTTACGCCCACCGAATTACCCCCTTTAGGTATATAAGCGAACGAACGGCGACGGATAATTGGCGACCTATAAAAAACACTTAAACCCTTATAATAATATAATATATATAATACACTATACATATAATGATATATTTATTTTATATAATAGCCGAGGATCACAACAAAGGCCCTATATAATATATATATATATGTATTTATATATATTACATATATATCCATTAGACTCTGTCGTCTGGTGGGACTGTAGTATACAATATCTAAAAATGTTTTCCAAAAATCCCTGATCTTTACACAAATCGACTAAGTAAAATTGATCAGAAAATATTGCATTTATATACATTATATAAACGATATATACCATGATTGCCGCGATACAAATATTTTCAGATTGAATAACCTTGATTATTGAATCATACCACATTAATGTGATCGGAGCTCGAAATTCCATGTATGCTTTTTTAAGAAAACTGAAAATTAAAATCGATACTTATTGTTTTGGAGATTTTTTTCACTTCGAAATTGACGAAATTTTGCAATTTCCTTATATTAAACAATTATCATCATACAACATATTATACCGTATAACAACAATTTATAGTGCAGGGGTGACCAAATGACGGATCGTAAGTCGTGGGCCAAAAATTAATTGTATTTGTAAATGATGTCTTATGGTGAACTAAATTAATTTTAATTTTAATTTCAACTTAAATTTTTTTAGTTAAATTTATGCATTGCGTATTTACTGTAAATTGTACATTTGTACATAAAAACTCTGAAAACTTCATAAATTCTTGATGTGGCCTGCATCCACGGTTACGTAGTAAATAATGTGTTTAAAAGAAGTCTATATTTTGTATATAAATATGTATACTCTAATATGTATATCAGAGGTTCTCAACTAGTACGTAAAAAACTAGTGGTACTCTATTTTGAGGAAAAAAATTAGAATATTATTATAATAATACGTGAAAATGATCAAATACTATATGATTTAAATAAATTAAAAACCAGTGTCACCTATAGCATCAATTTGACAAATTACATTATGTATACAGTGTATACCCCAGTTATAAATACTACGTATTTTGAGAATCGTAATTCACGGCGATTCTTTTAATATTATGAATATAGAAATGTTAAAAGTTTTATTATATGTACCTATTTTGTGATATTATAATAATATACACACGCGTTACGAGGTTTTTTTAAGTATTTCAGTCCCGTCTAACCCAAAGTCCTTATTATAAACCATTATGCTTATAAAGATAATATATAATACGCTCACACCACAGCAACTGTTAATAACGACAGCATAATATATAATAATGACGTTATCCCAACGAGATCTCACATGTAGTCGAACCGTATATTAATATATTTTTAATTTGTTCGTTTTCCGCAGGTGAAACCCAAGAGGAGTGTAACAAATGCGGTAAGGTGTACATGGCACCGGAAACGGACAAGGGTCGTGGCGGCGCGTGTCCAGAGTGCGCTCCGTCATCGCATCACTCCCCGACCGACGCCGCATTGGCCACTGCGGGGAGTTCGCCGCCGGACGAGGAGCGGTCTTACGGGGACGATTCTGAAGACTGTTCGTCGATGGGATCCGCAGACGATTGTAACGGTAGAGGCTGCATATGAACGGCTGCGGTGGTGCTGTGACGTAGGTGGCAGGGCGTCTCCGACTACCGTCTTCACGGATGTCGCACGCACACCCTTAAAACACGTTAATATATTATTAATTAAAATTAAAAAAATACCGATACTATATCGAAAAACGAAAAACTATACACGAAAATACAATTCGTGTGCATCGCATCGCATTTGCCGTCGTATACTTATTTCCACATGTAACACACCTTGTCGACGACGAAAGCGGCATCAACGACGACAACGATAATATCATATTATTATCTATTCTATGGATAAAATAATATCAATAATATCGTCATAAATTATGCGTACGCTCGACGACGGGGAAACAAACAAAACATATAATACGCAACAGAGCACTTAGGCTTTTATCGATTTTCGTGATTTTACGACCAGGTTGAACATAATATTATTATTATTATTATTATTATTATTAAAAGAACGAAACAAATTTTACGAGTTTTCAGAGTAACAATGTCGTAAAACAAATGTAATTAATGTGTCGGCGCGTATTTTTATTTTTCGTATCGTTTACTCATCGTTAATTAATCTGCTATCTGCAACTATCGCATATTTTTGTATGTGTTCTGTGTATAATATATATATATATATATATTATATAATTATAAATAACACGCCGAGCTAAAAGAGCGAGCGTTTTGTATTATTAAATTAAGAAATAAGATTATTACTATTTACTATTATTACTTATCATCATTATATTATTATTATAATTATTATCTCATTAACGGTTTGTATAATTTAAGGAATTGACGTAATATATCTTCGTTTTATTTTATTTATTTTTTTATCACAACCACGGTGTACAATACTCTGCCACTCTAATACAGGTGTGGTGATCTTTTGACCGTGATCGATCTACAATTACAATGTTATAATATTAAACGATTAATGTATATTATTTTTATAAGTGTCACAGCGAATACGTTCTAAACATACGTATTACTGCGGAGTCGCACTCGTGTGCATAATATTAAATATGATATTATTATGTATATTGTAGTATTTTTAATTCTAGTCACTTTATTATTATCATCATTTATAATTTTTTTTATGATTATTATTCACTATATTTATATACAGTGTATATTTTATTTGTTGTACATATCATATTATATATTATATTAATAATATATATATATATACTTTTGAGTTAAGTTTTTAGTATTACTCATATGAAGAACCTGTGTTTTAATGAAAAAAAAATTGAAAATAATATTTATTATTCACGTGTAAAATCTATATACTTACTAAATGTACGTCTTACAATACATTTATAATATAATATATTATATACATTTTTTATTTTTTAACATTGCGTGATTTTTAGTCGTTAAATACTTACCTATTATCCACTTGCACCAAGAACGTCCTGTATTTTTATGTTTTCAGTCGTCAATGAAATAACAGAAAACGTACCTACATACATGTATTTGGTATAATATGTATATATATATACATAAATTAATACATGAAATCAAGTCGTTGCTAGAATTCCGCAAGCAAACCGATATTATACTGAATGAAGTATACTAAAATATACTCGTATACAGCAAAGGTCATATTTCAATATTTCTTTTTCGTATTCAAACCCCAAGATGCAAGCGACGATCCGTACACAAAATCATCAAAAATATATATAATATACAACATATTATAGTCATCCAGTAGATGCACAACAGACCAGACTATATGACAGTAAGTACATATATATACACCAATGAATATACTCGTCACGTTATAATATAATATGTATTATATTATAACGTATAATGAATAATATTACCAGTTTTTTGTGTTTGGTTGCCGTATCGGTTTCGAAATTCGAATCCGATCTGTCGCCGAATTATATTTTTTACGCGTCGTCGAATAGCACGCGTGCGCGTCAATAACGTCGACATACATGAAGGAGTTTTTTAATAATATTATTGAGAGCTTATTATTATCTATTAGTAGTATTAATAACATAACACATATATATTACATTTTACATGAATTTCCTCTTGAGATGACACAAACAACGTTTTTCTTCTACACGTGTTTTGGGGGTTTTAATCGAGAAAAAATGTAACTTTTATTCTCACGGTTTATTTCTAAATTTTGAATTCCAGTACACATCTTCTGCTATATTATACCATTTTTACTACAAAATAAATAATTTTAAAACTAACTAATTATTCAATTTATCATATTATTTCAATATTATATTTTGAAACGAACGACACCGAGAAGAGAAACACCCATTTTAAAATAAGGATTCCGATCAGAGGAGCACAAGATGCAATTGTACGATTCTAACTTTAAAAAATAAAATAAAAATAATTAAACATTAATATAATTTTCACTATATCCCGAGTTCGAATTCTCTGTACATGAAATGCTACATAGCGCTACATCGGCCTGAATAAATGATTTTAAGCGAACACGAGTGATTATTATGATTATACAAAGAATGTGAGTTGAATGCATTACAACATCAAAAATAATGG
This sequence comes from Rhopalosiphum maidis, assembly GCF_003676215.2. Lineage (NCBI taxonomy): Eukaryota > Metazoa > Arthropoda > Insecta > Hemiptera > Aphididae > Rhopalosiphum > Rhopalosiphum maidis. The sequence goes on along the minus strand of NC_040880.1, from coordinate 49,760,937 downwards.
CCAAAATTTCAGTTTAAAACGTAATAATAAATCAAAAAATTCAATAAAATAATTAGTAAAAAAAAACAATACAAACTACAAAATCAAAGTATCAAAATTGAATTAATTATTATATGATTCAAACCTTTCTAATAAGAAATCTACGTTTTGCTATAGATTAAAAAAATACACTTTACTACAAATTTACAGGTTATTCCATGATCTTAGTTTTCTGTTGACCTTTCGTCGGGAAACCTTTAGTGTCTGTATTGATAAAGAGAGAGAAAGATAACTGCAAACATTAGAAAAGCACGCACCTGTGCATATGATCGTCCGACAAATGACATTACGACGATAATATACAGTTTAATATGGTATTATATGCATAATAAAAACGATAGTAAGCTACTAAAATAAAGCTAATTTATATCAATGTTTAAGAGCACACTAATTGTGGTAAGTATAATTTTATTTATTTTAGAATTTTATCCCTTAATGTATTTCGTTTTTAGTAAGAATAGGATTATTTTTATATATATTTAAAAATAAAATTTTTATTAATATATTTTTAATATCACACTGTTGTAGAATTTCAAATGTGATTCTTATAAAACTTCAATTTTGAATATTAATAATAGAATGTTAAGAACTATAATAGAACCAACAATAATTCAATACAATTGTAAAAGGTTTCTAAAGTAAACTGTTGACTTTTTAATACCAAATTCACGGACATATCGTGTCTTGACGTGATCGACTCCGTATCCCATCTGTGACTTTTATCCCAACTAATATAATATTTTTCTGACATACGATTTCAAAAAATCATCTTCACTACTTATAGGTATAATCATTTTATCATAAATAATCACAATATTACATAGCTGAACACAAAATATCGTTAACGAGAGTTATATTATGAATTATATTTCCAATAAATATTAAAAACGAAACTACCCAAACACAATTATTGAACAGTTAGTGATTCATATTAATACTTTATAGGTTTGCAAAATACTATTGTGAAATCTATAATGATTAGCGTGTATATTATTGAATTTATCATACCATAAAATGAAAATTTGTCCAAATAACACATTTCATTTCAATGGATAATATTTATATGACCTGTTTCAGTTTGGATTGACTATTTTTAAATACATTACATTTAATAACATAAATAATAGGTAGGTACTATACGTATCTAATACTTCCTAAACATGCAGTAGTGCCCGAATACCATATAATAACCCGTTGTATCTGGAATCAGACTTTTTCCCTCACCCCGAAAAAATTATAGATACTAAAATTCAATAGTTTTTTCTTTAAATTAAAAAAGTGTTAATAAACAATATTAATAAGTGAAAAACGTGACTGGTTATTAAATCAATATACTCAATAATCTTATATATTTGCAAGATAATTAGTCTTATTTATTTAATAATGATAGACTGTTATCACAACAGCAACTTCTGTTGACCTCGATCTTAGACATTCAACGTCCTTAAGTATAAATGTAATACGTTTGTTTATAACATATTAGGCATAACAATAATAATAGATATTTAATTTCAATAGTTATAACGTGTACTTGCTAACTAGTAAGTCTTATATTATTATTTTTATTTTGTTTAAATTAAAATTATGCCTTTTAAAGGCTTTGTTATATTATTGTTGAACGTAACATTTGATATTTCATAATGTGTTTTACAACTTAAACATAGTTTATTTTTTACATATTGTATGTAAAATTTACTATATTAATTTTTAAAATTTGGTTAAGCAACTCTATTTTCATAATACTGTGGACCATAGACATAAGTGAAGAATTATAACGCTCTAAATGATTCGTATTCGTATTTAAACACTATTATATTTGACATAAAATGTATAAATATTTCTTAGTTAGTGAAATAATTTGTAAAATAGTTTTGTTGGTTATTCTTAAAGAATTATAGATACTAAGTTATACATCATTGGTGGTGTTAACTAAAATTTTCAGAACACATTTTGACGCTATCTAATATTATTTTGTTGTAATCTATTTTTATAATAATATGAATTTCATTCGGTATATGCCACGTATACCAGTTTTTCAGCATATATAAACGTATTTATATTATTATTACTATATCTATTGATTATAGGCTACAGCTATGGTAAGTCATCTCGAATTCAATAGGTTTTATAGATGGATAATGATTTGGCATGAGTTTAAATTGAAATATTTTAATTTTTTATTACACCGGCCATATATTTTATATTGTTACCTAGCTAAATATAACATTCTATGTATATTATGTACATAATGTATGTATTAGAGGAGCGGCATGTTGAGGTACCGGTCCGGACGCCGACAGCGAATCATATTTCATCGAGAAACGATGTAACGGTGAACGCTGATAAATAATATTATATATTATAATAAAATAAAACGCGATCTATAACGCCTTAATTATCCGCAAATCCGATCGTAACAATATTTTAGCTGCGTGGAGCACAATATAATATTTGAATAAAAGAGAACATAAGAATAACGATAAGGCGCAGTAGTTTGGATGGGATGAATAGCATTTTTTTTTCACGATTTATTAACTCAATGCTCATTTTATACTATTTAATAAAGTACGAGTATTATCATATCATATACTTTATGTGCGAATTGCAACACGTCATATTTCATACGATTGTTGTAACATTGTACGGGATATTATATTTTGTGAGACGGTTTGAATGGTTTGATTTTATAATTTTATAAAAGCAATCAGACTACACGGTAGTCTGGTACAGCGGTGTTCGGAATGCTGTACCTACTGTTATAATAATAATTAATGCGATCAATTATTAATCGCTGCGATTATAATAACTATTTTAATGGTAATGGAATGACGATGGTGTTTGCGATTTTGCATTATTACGATTGACGTTTATCCTACTTTAATCTCGTGCACAGAATATATAATTTATCCGACAATATTATTATGCTGAATTAAATCGAACCCTTTTTCATCCAAAAATGCAGTTAAGATGATATTTTACAAGACCAAATGCAATGTTCCATAATGTGACAAAATATGCGAGTAGGTACATTCAATATAATATGTTAACGAACAATAAAACTATTAGTTAGGTTTGGAAGGATTCATTTTTGGTCGAGAGGAGGGATTATGAATTTTTAACAGGTATTTGGAATTTATGAGTACAATTTAAAGATCAAAAATCTAATTTGTTTACTTTTTATTTATATATGAAGTATATTTATAAAATATTTAAGGTTGATAATAAATTATATAATTTATATACTTGTAGTCAAATAACAATAATAATTTGCAATGTTTTGCCATTTTATTAAAAATTATGACTTAAGTATATTTATCAAATTATTAAATTTGTTAATACTTATAAAATACTAGCCAATATAATATATATATATAATTAATAATAATATATATATATTAAATAATTAATTATGTATAATGATTTAAATTATATTTCTTTTATAGTATTTATGATGAGTTAAATAAGATTTTTCAATGAATATTTATTGAAATTCATCAATTTTATATTTTAAATATAATAATTATATATTTTGATGATCGATTAATCAAAGATATTTTTCCCAGCATAGTGTAGGTCTGTAGTCCGATTGCAAATCTTAATAAAAAGAGTTGCTTATCTATTTTCACATGATTAATGGTTCTAAGTACCTAACCTAGTATGAAAAGTACCACTAAAACAGCTTTTATTATAACTTAAATTTATCATAGTATAAAATAATTCAGTGTTTTTTAATAACTTTTTTTTAAATCAAAACGTTTAAAAAAGCATCTTTAAAAACACTGGTACAATTATTATTATTCTCAATATTGTTTTTCATTTATTGTTTCTCGATATTAACCAAGTTATAAACTAATCAAATATTATGATAGGATAACCACCCCTTTAATATATATTATTTACTCCGTAGATTTATTACTAGTTAATAGGTCTATGATTTACTCATCATCTCGAAATTAACAATAATTACAATCAAATTAAATTTTTTAAATTGCATAATATAAAAGTTCTTATTTAAAAAAATAAAAAATTTATAATAATTTATCATTGTCACTAAAAACAGGTTATTTTCTACAAACTTTTATAGAGAGCTCAAAATGTTACGGCCCTGTTATCAACGAGTATCAACAACTCGTTTTTGGTGAGATCTGCAGATTATTATTTTGTTTTTTCCATCACTATCATAAAATATCATTACAAACGAGTACGCTGTTTGTTAAATGAAAAGTTTAGTTGATGAAAAATATATTCGAATCAATAATTAACAACAATATTACTAATTAGTTTACGTTATAGATATCGGTATTAATTGCAGTGAGCTCAATACAAAATAAAACGTGTAGAATTCTTGTAATTCCAATTTTAATAGATGCTATACACCACACATATATCCGAGTGAAGCCCATTAATTTTTATTAAATGCAGTTTATAAAAGTATATAAGATATTTTACATAATATAATATAATATATATTGTTTTTTTAAGCTTACCGATTCTCGTCGAACCGGTTTATGAACTTTTAAATGGCCCTAATTTAAAATATATATATTTTTTTAATCGGTCGATGACATCGAATTGGTGTTATACATTATTATATTTTACAGAGCTATATTATGATTTACTATACATTATATTATATAGTAGGCATATAACTTATGGCTTATGCATTGCGGCATTATCGGAACCATTACCTATATAATACCTAACGGGTACCATAAAGTCTCGCCAAACATCGTGATTATAAATAATAATTATTTACTGTTGTACGGTAGATAAATACTAATACGTCTCCGGCTATAAACATTAAATTTAGGGTGTGTCACCGTATTTATACACCCCGTACTGTCACTCCATGCATCATCTGGGAAATGACCAATGAAAAAAAAAGAATACACTTTTGGTTTTTTTAATAATTTTTTACTCATTTAAGTAAGAAAAAATGTAATGTATTGGTTCTTAAAATATTTTTATGATATCCATCGAAAATAAAATAAATCGCTCTCAATATCATGTCAAGTCAAATTATATATAATAATAAATTATATGTACATAATATGACCTATTTAAGACCTATATAGACATATTACTTTACCGAATAAAAATAAATTTAATCGTTGTAATATGAAATTTTATTTTTGTATTTTGTAACGCTTTTCAAATACTGTAAACTATAACACTGTAATAAATGAATCGGAAAAAATCAAATCGATTCTTTAATCTCAGCTTAACATATTTGACTTAATTAATAATATTTGGCAATATATTTCACTTGAAAATAATGTACATTTTCGAATTCTTGATATACCTACAGATAACGTATGCTGAAAAAAATTGTTTTGAAATAAAACTTTTTGTACGCAATAAATATTCTGAAATAACAAGTGTCGCCTATATATATTAATACTTACTATTGTGTCATGCTGATATACTCGTATCTTATAATATGATATTATAAAATGTTACTATTTATGAGGTGATTGATTCACTATACGTCATATTATTATTATTTTACCGGTGGGGTAACAGGCAAGTTTTTATCGCCACTATTCTGCTCGAAATATAGACAGCGAGCGTCCCACATGGAAATTATCCTTTACATATATAGTGTACATATATACACAAGGTGATAATTTTTAAAAGTAAACACTCATTTTCTTAAAACATATTAACGTAATTTAAAATTTTTTTTCACACGATTCAAAGTCATAACAATCCGAAATTTTTTCTTTATGTTCATTTTTTAGCAGTTAATAATTATAGTTATGAGTTTAGATGGACTGAGTATAGTAGACCAATATTTTGCAGATTATTACCTCTAACTCCTGACTCCTAAACCATTCCACTTAGCTTGTTCATATTTTAAATACTAATTAATACTAACGCACTGATTAATTAAGAAAACTATAAAAAATTATGCAATCATTAAAAAAAAAGTAAAAAATAATAATATTATGATAAAAAAATAGTAAAAATAAAATTTTTTTAAAAATATATTTTAAAATTACTTCAAATTATTATATGAAAAAAAAATAAACAATAAGACTTTCATATAAAATTAGTTTTAGCTTTAAAAGAATTTTCTTATAAAAAAATTTAAATGTATATTGTATTATGTCTTAAACGGTAGGAATTTAAACGAACATACAGTTTAGGACAAATAAAACGTTTAAAAACCTATCGGCGAATGTGTAAAATACAAACGATATAATAATATAATATTCATAAAGTAGCGCACCATTAAGGATTATAAATCGAACGCAGAGTCGTAAACACATTTAAAAAGCATATATACATACCTATATAATACGTATATATATGGGAAATCTTCTTTTGAAATCTTTGACCGAAAATTGAATAATATAATGGATATTTATACCGTTGTTAGTAATTCATTTAATTTTCAAACTTGTTTGTTTAATGTGTGTCTCGTTGATTTTTTATTGGAATGTTTTTTTTTTAATTTTAACACAACAAATTATAGTAATAAAAGTGATAAATGAAATCCCGGTTTTACGTATACGAGTGGTTTTATTGGTTAAGTATAAATGATTATTCAGATTTTGCGTTAAAAAAGCAATAGTAAACGTTTTTTAAATATACGGCCCGATGGAAATATTGCTCGTTAATATTACGGATACGTTAATAAATCGTGTAAAAAGAAAATTTAAGTACCTATTAAATCGTCTCATTTTCCATATGTTTGTTATATAGGCATGACTTTTTATTTTTATTTTGGGGTTTAAAACTAAACTTCCGTGTTATCTGAATATACCATTTTTCCTAATTATACCAATGTTTATAATATTCAGTCCTTAGTTATACTAAATTCACAGGTATACTATATTATATACCTACCTACGAGTCTAAATTCAAAATACGACCACATACCTTCATTGTGATAATATTATTGTATCATTTACACCTAATGTTGTAATGTCAGCATTGTCAGCACACAACTGAAGTTGTCAATTCGACGTGATGAAATCTACATTGTTAAAACAACGGTACACGCCTGTCTAAACTGTGGTACGTGATAAATATTGTAATACTTGGGGTCCTATATATATTATATATATATTATTTAATGGTTTATAGATGTTGAAAATAAAAATCGGAACACTATACAATAAGTAGGTATAACCGATAAATTATTAATTATGATATAAAATACGGTTAGCGAAATAATTACGGTTGATTTTTCATGTACCTTTTTTCACTTAATTTTTGTAACAAATCAAACAAATTTATAATATATTTTTGGTGTAACTGATTCAATTATGACACAAATACATAGTAATAATTGTGTTAATTAATAAAGAATCAGTTGCGTCGAACTCAGATGACCAGACCAAATTATTGGGGGTAACGGCGAATAGATTTATTACTAATTGTAATAGATACTATAATTATCTATAGTGACTGATGATTATTGATGAATATTTAGATAATATAATTTTATGTTATTACTAACTAGCTTTAACATTTTATTGAATTTACCTATGTTATCAAACCTAAGAAAAGAATGTTATCTATGCATTTTTGTACCAATGCTTTATTTATTGATATTTTAATCTTAAAGTAAAACAAGAGCATTTTAAAGTTGTAATATTTTACTAAATGATAACTAACTTTTAAATTAAAATATCAATAAGATTCTGTTATTAGGTTTCATAATATTTTTAACTTTAAACCTACATAGCATTATAATATTAATCTATACTCGGTTAGGCATTGGTAAAGCGTGTGATCTATCGGGCATTTAGAGGTTTAGTGTGTGATCTACCAAGAAAACAGTAGATAACTAGTTAAATACAAATTATAAATAAATATGTAATATTATGTAATAATAATGTAATTCAATTAAAAAATAACTATATTTAATACATTAAAGTTTTTTGTATCTACAAAACAATTAATATTAGTCAAAGTATATAAATTATGTTCAAAATGTGATAATTGTTACAATATTACATTTTATGAAACATAAACTTTTTTATATCTTCTAAAAAAAGTATAAATAAATTATTCCGATTCTTTATTGAACGCTAAGCAGTACCAACATTCAATTAAATAGCGTGATAATAGAATTTTATTAGTCCTATGCATTTTTCTTAATATTTTAAATTTTAATATTAACTATAAACATTCTATTGTTTGCGTGTTATCCCCATTTACGGGATTCACGAAATTTTCAGAATGATTGACAGTTAAATGATTATAGCCAATATCATTTAGACTGGAGTATGATTTCAAAAGGCATATTATATGTTACCTATTAATAATAGATCACGGTGGTCCCAATAGATCACACGCTTTACCAATGCCCTCGGTTGTACTGAATTATATTCACTTTATTGGATATTTTCGATTTAGATTTTAGAGCAATGAATGTGTAATAAATGTATTACAATGCTGGTTTTTTTATTTGTTTGTTTTTATATACATGTCTTATAGTACAAGAAATGCTTTAATTTTGAACTAAAATTTTTTTTATGAAATTGAATCTATTTAATTATTTTGATAGGTTGAAATTAAAAATTGTCATTACTTTCCAAAATAATCTGGAAAAAGAAACAAGACTTTTTACGCAAAACCAATTTTCATTTTTTATTGTTATTAAAAAACAAATAACTGTAGATTAATGCAATTTTCACAAAATGTTTTTATTAGCATTTTATTTACACGGAATAGTCTTTAAAATATTTTTATTTTAATATTAATTATTAAAACTAATTACAGATAATTGAATCAAATTGGATCAGTTAGACGCAAATTTTCTATCATCACACAGATGGGTCAGAATGAAAAAACAATGATGATCCGGTATCACTCTTAATATTACAATTATTATATTTAGTTTTATTTAGATAAAAGTGTTATCAATATTTTATACGTTTAGGCTTTTAGACTTAAGTACAAATATTGATATTTAATAAATCATAATAAAAATAAAAATGTATAGTTTTATTATTTGATATGATAATAATTATTGCTATACTTTAAAATAATAGACTAATCTAAATCAACATAGTGAACTTTTAATAGCCAATCACAATATTTTTAATATTTTAGAGTAGGTTTATACGACATGATAAGTTTTTTATTGATCATTCCAAGGATAATAATTTCAATAGTCATAAATCATAATAGTTCATACATTATAATGGTTTAAATCATTCAATTGATTGTTCGTCTGTTCTGTTTGTACTAAAATCTTATATAATAAGACAATGTTTTGCCCCTTATGCCAAACTACCTGTGACGATACCGAGTTCCACACAATCACGTTTGGCTGCATCAGTAGACACAATAAATTATAAATCATGTCAAAATTATTAATAACGTATACTACTTACCAGTAAAATTAATTTATTCTTACGAATATCACTCGAAAAACCACATAATAATATTAATATGTAACAATAAGTGAGTATTGAATATTGCATAATTACGAATAACAGGCATATTAGATATTTAAATATCTCACCTATATTTTTTTATCCTAGTATAAAAAAGTCCCATCAGATGAATTCTGTATACTTAATATGTTGTCTCGTTCAAAATTTAAATTAAAATTCTGTTTATCTTGACATTAGGAAAATACCTTATTTAATATTATAATATTTCATATTATAGTACAACTACTATAATTATGATTTAATTAATAGTAAGCGTATAAATATATATTCCGTCAAAAAGTATTTACTTTTTAATAAAATAAATATTTTTTAAGATGATATTGTATACGTAAAATATGTTTTTGTACACGTATAGTAATATTCATGTCCTATAATGTCAAAAAACTTGTTTAGTGATGTGTTAAATTATTTAATGGATTTAAATATTAGAATGTGTTATGTTATTAAAATTCTGGGATTAGTATAGAACAATAATGATTTTTAAGGGACAATATAGACAAATTATGCAAAAATTTTTAATAAAAATTGCTCCAAAACAAACACATTGAAATGTATAGAATATTCTCAATCTCGATGAATAATTTTTACTTACGTACCTTCTATACTACCACTAGTATTTTGAACTATAACAGTTCTTAGATTTATCATGATATAACGGTAAGTATTATTTAAAATATTTACATGTAATATTATAATAATTTTATTATCAAATCCTTTTTATAAAATCACTTAAATTGTTTAACTTATTTTAGATTCCGTTAACAGCGTTGATAATCATATCAACAACAAAAATAATTTTATTTATATTTATTTTACCACACAATGTGTTTTTACTCATGAAATTTCAACATATACGTAATATATGTAAGCCGAAGTAATACATTATAGTTACCTGTATAAATATTAAAATAATTCTAGTATACAGGATGATTACTTTAAAATATATATTATTTAATTTTGAAATTTTCTATTAAGTTCTTGTAATTCTTATATTTTATATTTCTGTTATTTTCTTATATATCTTATGTTGGCCGATGACGAAACGACAAATATCGAAGCAAGTAATTTGAACCATATTTGTTTTACATTATTATTAATAAGAATTTTGTAGATATAATGTTCGGGGTAGTACATTGCAAAGACACAATTAGAGGGTGGACTGTGTGGGCTATACCCACCAAGTTTTTTCTGTTGCCTATCTAGTTTTTTTTTTTATACTACGGGTCACTATTACATTAAAAAATGTAGCCCACCCACGAATAAAGTTCTGGCTGTGTCACTTTACTGTCAACACCACATATTTTACGGAATATTCTTTTTCTACACTTCAGTTCATCTAAACTTTAAACTTTTATTAATAAAATAAATTATTCGTTTAGTATCCAATATTTACTATAGCTGGTTGATATTTTCATTAAAAAAATTCACTTCAGAAGTATTAAAAAATTAAAGTTTTCTTCAAAGCTTGATAATAACGGTTTCCGGTTTCATCAAGAAACGTATAATAATAAAACTGAAAAAATGAATGCAATATAAAATATCAGGATTGCATCAAAAGGCATCGCCCAAACTCAACAAATCAAATTGAAATGTGCTCCTGGTTAAAAGAATCATTCTGTATATTATTACAATATTGTATATTATGTATGGTATATATTATGTAGGTGCATAAAACGTACGTGCGTGGCTTAAGTAAATTCAACTGTAAATTATTAGGTATGTGTTTTCCCCATGAAGTTTTTTTAACGTTTTTCTGTAAATCAAAGTATAATTGTACCACACGGCTGGTATTTTTATATTATAATGCATGTATTGCATCTGCAGAATATTAGGCACGTGTTTTTTTCCGCGATTCTCTATTATATAGATTATAGGCAGTAGTTACTCGCGAAGGTCTACGAAACGAATATAATTATATTATACCCATATTATTAAACTATAGTAATATATACAATATTATGTACGGCAACGTCGTGTTAAAACTGGTTTACTGTATGTTTCGTGTACAACTTGTAAAAACTTTATTACAATATGCATATTATAATATTGTTATGTCCATCGGGCGTATACGCTGCATACTATATACCTACGTGTATAATATGTATTAAAATATAATATTATACAGTGTGCATCATGATAATTTTACAATATTTTACATTATTATGTGTCTTCGAATAGATGATAATACGTGCCTTTCAATATTATTCAAATCAGTTCAAAGTACTTAATGTAACAACTACTACAATAATAGGTAATTTCCGGCACTCGTGACCAAATTAAAAAAAAAAATTCGTTTAGTTAGATAGCATTTATGTTAAATTTTTTTTTTAGTTTAACTGTCCAGAGTCCCATTAAACAATAACAACAAGAAACCTATTACGTTATTAACTGTTACAATAAAGTGTGATGAAAGTAATACGGAAAGACGTGGCACCCATTGAATGGTCGCACAAAAACTATAGGAATTAGACAAAACATTAAAAATACTCTCTCATATTATACTTATGTTATACATATGTCATTTTAATTTAGCATTTATGAATCACGTCGGTCTATACATTACAATATTATATTTTATTAACTGATTATCTATCATTTTGATCGATATTCGTATTTCATACAATAATCATAATATTAATAATTATTTTAAAAAAATATCCAACTATATAATTTTTTCACAAGATAGTCTGAATATATAGTTTATACAGTTTTCAGTTATTTAAATATAGTAGCCAATAACCAACTAAATAATTTTTGTAATATCATTAACTCGCGTGATGATGATGATGTGTTCAATTTTTATAAGTATGGTAAATATACTCATAGTATATATATATATATATATATATATATATACAGCATCATCCATGTTATTACTTTGTCAAAAGCATTCTATATAGAAAATAATTAAAAAGTTCACTTAAGATTCTTAATTTAATGATCTATAATAATTATTTAAGGTAATATTAAAATTCTGTAGAAATATCAATAATATTATAAATATATTAATTAGGTATAATTTAATGTTTTTCTTTAAATTCTTTCAAGCGATGAACTTTAAGATATACTAAACAGAAGTTTTAGTTTCAGTACTCATCTTAGAAGATCTTACAACTAACGATTCGAGAGGTTTTTTTGCTCAATTTGTTGTTACCATTATTTTTTTTAAACCGAATTGAAAAGCAAAATTCTACCAAGTTTTAAAGTGCATTTTATTAGGTACCTGTTTTACTTTAACTATTGCGACCAGTGTGTTTTTCGATATTTAACTACATGTATTTTTATAACGTTAAACTATAGCATACTTAACAATAATATATGAGTACTACCGATATCACTGATATCGGCACCTAAAAATGTTATTGGTTACAGTCTATAGGTAATCTGCACGCAAACCCGTCTAGAAATATACATAATATATTAGTATGCCCTCACTAGTTACCGAATCGCAGTATTATGATAAGAATGAACTAGCCGGTAAGTGGTTTTTAATTTACTTTTTATAAACCAAGATTTTCTCACGAACGTTATCGTAATCACACCGTTAATTCAACGAATGTCGACCAGACCATTATAAATTGTAATATTATATCGATACTATTATACACATATTATTACATTATATTGTAGCACTCGTATTATAATAAATATTTTTACTGTATAATGTATACCTATAACCACATGCTTAGAACACATACATTGATTTTTACGAGTGAATCGATTTCAACTATTTAATTTGTGTATAAAATATATTTACGAACATTTATTTTTCAACCTGGCTGAACTGTTAAACTGTTAAATATATACAACGTAATATTTAAAGGTTAATATATATATAATATCATACATTATTTATATGTAGGCACGTCATACAGTAAACCCAAGTGTAGTATGTTTTTCACTGGTCGACATTATAGAATGATAAATAAAACGATATTGGTTGTGCGGTATAATATTATAATATTATTATATAGTTACCCACTGGTCAATATAATATAAGCACCTACTACCTACAAATATATTTATTATTATTTTATTTGGTTAGTATATATGCACACGTATATTTCTATTTTAACTTTTATATGCTAGATATTTATTCTACAGCAAGTGTAAAACACTATAACACATATATTATGTGTAGGTATTACACACGTGATTATAATATATTATCAAAAGATAAAAAGTGAATAAAAGTAGTCCATGAAAAAATTAAGTTACATTAAAATTGCCAAATAATATATTTGAATTAACTACTTTATTTTTCGTTTACAACAGATAAGTATACTTATTAATTTTTGTTAAATAATCGTTTTTTCTCCAAGTGGAATTTTAATAAATTGTAATTCATTAAATATTTAATTAATGATAATGTCGAATGTAAATGTAGTTTCATAAAAACAAATATTAGGTTGCTATACTTCACAAGATTGCTTAGAAAATTTATTAATTATGAGTCATATAAAAATATATTTTTACCAACATTAACACTATAATGTCTATAATACCGTCATTCAGAAAGTTTCGACATGTTAAGGTGATGTTTAATAAAGAAATAGTTTGTAGTGTAATAACACTAATAAGTTATAACAGCATAACTATTGAAATATTTTTAATTTTTAATATTTGAATTAAGATGTATTATTAAATTTAAGTAATGTAGAAATAACAATTGGTAGGCGATTTTTTAGAAGTACCCTTTTATTTTGGGTTCTTGCTGGTCCCTTTATAAATATTAGCATATTAAAGTATGTATTTACTGTTTGTTCACAATCGACACATATATTATTTATCAATTATAACACGTACAAAATTATATCGAGCGATGATCAAATAGATAATGTAATACAGTGATACATATTATTTATGTACACACAAATACAAATTATTATTGTTATGTGTGCACGCAATAACAGTTAATTGACATATAAAAATATACTAGAATATATGTGAATATTCAAGACAGTGGAAAAACAGCCGTAATTTTTAGCGTAAGAGAAAGGGGGAAGAGTGAAAAACACAGTCTATCGGTTCCAAAAACCTCAAGTCACAACTAGATTTCCTCCAATTGATATTACTATTAATAATAATATATATTGTAAAAAATAATGTGTATTTCAAATGTATTATTTTAATTTTTATTGTAAAAAGTGTAAATTATAATAAATATATGTATATATACGGACCCTCTGGACCCTCCCCCGTAAAACCGCAACTAAATATGTACCTATAACACATACGTATATAATCTAAATTGGCCAAGCGCGGACGACCTCACGCGCGTGTTATTACATAACTATATTATCAACATAAACGTATTATTTCTGTAAGCGTATATCGTATTATAATATACGTAAGTAAAATATCGTGAATATATATAGATACACCTACGGGTCGATACACATACTCGTAATAATAATATCGTCGTTCGTTATGTATAGGTACAGTGCATCCGGCAGTACCGCGGGTGCTGGAAAACTCGTCCAAAACACGAACATCTGTGGCCGAGACTATATTATATACTGTACGCAGGTACATGATATATTATTATATATGTATAACAACCCAGCAGTGTAGTCATATATATAAATATGTATATACATGTCGTATAATGTGCACCTATAATATTATATTATTATTATTAGTATTTTTTTACGTTATTTCTATTAAAAACCATTATTATTAGCGCCCGAACAACAACGACGACGACGACGACGACGAGACGTGAGTGCGTAAATTATAATACACTCGCGTCCGTGTATACTTATTATTACTTATATTATTATAATATGTGGCCGAGGTTTCCGCCGACGGCGCAACCCGACGATTTCGGGCTACTGTTTAATAATCGCGCGCGGGTCTACTACGATTCTCCCGCGTATCCGCTGCTCGATAGCTTGCACACCAAACACGCGCGAGCGCACGTCGTCCCCGAGGGGATCGAACGGTTTCTGCTGCTCACGCGTAGCTCTTCGTCGAAGTAGTCATCGTCGTCTTCTCCGCTCCTCCTCCTCCTACTCATCCTATTCCTCCTCCTCTTCATTCTCCGTTCAAGCACACACACACACACACACACACACACGCGCGCGCACGCATGATTTTCTACTTGCTCGTGTTTTTACGTATACCTACACGTGTATCCATATTATAATAGCTGCTACCGAGTTTATAATATTATTAAATATTATTATATCGATTATAAAACTCGAGTAAACCGTGTAATTTATCGTGTGGGCCAACGATGTAAAATATATTAGTCTGAGTTCGTATGTGTTTGTGTGCGCGCGCGCGCCCGATCGTTACGAGGCAGACTTAATTAAAGTCGGTTTATTATTATAATATGTATATTGTATGTCTTATATATAAATATACACTTATATATGCGAGGTATATAGAATATCGACGGGAGCCATTCATAAATTATGTAATGAAATCCGTGTACACATTTAATATTTTATGTACAGGTACCTTTTCGTGAGAGCCGCACACCCATATTTTAATGTTCTAATATTATAATCATTACCCATCATAGATTTATACCGATTTATCGATCATATAAATCCAACGTGTCTGGCGAAGGCCCTGGTAACTGGTATATCAGTACAAAAAACATTTACCCACCCCGTCAAAAAATACTTAGCCCGATGATTATAATATTATAAAGTGTGCTGTGCTGGGTGGGCTTGTGCAGGAGTATTTCCGCTCTTTTTCAATACGTACTTAAGATTCCCGAAAAAAATTTTTAAAAATCTCAATCCAGGAAATTTCTGGAAAAATACATTTCTGGCAGCTTGATATAACTTTTTAAAGAGTTTCGTATGAATTTGAAAACCAGTTTTGAAAATCCTCAAAAAAAACACATGCTGTATAATCAAAAAAATATGTTGAGTGTTAACGAGACCTATTGATAGGCGTTTACACGTATTGTTCAGGTGAATATCCAATATTTTTAAAAATATAAAACACCTATAAAAAATTAATGTCAGTTTCGGATAATATTATTTTATATGTATATATACCTATAATATTTATATTATATTATATAGATATAAAAATATATGAGGAATGCTATATGTGTTTAATTATTGAACCTTATAAATATAAAAACAAATGTGTGAAATTCAATGTACATAATAATTTGAACATTTTTTGTGACGTGTACAGGCATAGGCTGATTGACTATAGCTATTGAAATCGATGATTCTGTGATTCAATAATATATGCAGTGCCGCAGTGGTGATATTTTAAGAAGAAAAACGGTATAATTTTGTTTAGTTTAAATAGTAATGTAAGTAATAAAAGTACAAGTTGTAGCTTATAAGCTGATAGTAGAGAGGGAAAATTCTGTAGTTGTATTTATAGGTTTGGGTGTTTTTTTGGATTGATGGGGTATACGGTGGAAAACTTCATCCTACCGGGATATTGCAATATATTTTCATACTTTCAAACCACTGAATTAGTATAACAATATAATGATAAATTATGTATAAATCTCGCGTTTTAGTTGACTATTCATATGTTATATTAATATACCTCATATACTCGTATATAATAATATGAAATGAACTGATTCCAATGACGATGGTGATGGTACTGCTGTGGGTAGATAGGCAATGAGTACTGCCGATTGGTTTTATGGAATTTCCCCCCGTCTCTCGGACAACCGCCATTATTGTAATGAGTATACACGCGCCGTTACCGCTGTCCGCTGTTTTTCATTTTTCTACAGCAATGTGTAAAATATATATATATACTATTATTATAACTACCTATTACCTATAATGTATAAATGAATCGATTTATGTATGTATTATGTATGATACGAACCAAAATTACGGCAGACCCACCAGAGAATATATACTATACACGCAAATATTATATATTTGCATTATACGCGGATATGTAGCAAAAGAGTGAGTGAGAGAGAAAAACCCGATCGCTAATAAAATATAAGCATAATAAAATCGTTTGTTTTTTACCCGTCCAGCGTATAAAACCCGAATCCCGATACGTCCCGACGATAACATTAGGTATAAAGTAATATACTGGAACATCGTATTAATAATAATAATAATATTCGCGCTCGGACGATAAAATATATAGTAAACATAAATGCATAATACACGCGTGTATATTAAACGACTGCGCAGCCAAACGCGGTCGACGATTATTATTTCCGATTTCGATCGCTTTCACGCATCACGCATAATATATTAATATACTTTTGAAAAGGAACGGCTACTGTATAATAAACGCATTATTATAACGCATTCGGTGTACGCATAGTGTCATTATACTGTTGTCGCGTATTCTTATAGGCCACCAAAAACACTCGTGTTTGCTATAGGCATATACCTAATAAGTGCATGCAAATTAAGTACATAATATAACATAGGTATTATAATATGGATGAGCCTAAACTACATAATATTTACAGACGTATTTGTATAGAGAAAGCGCATACATTATATATTTATATATTATATAGTTCAGCCGTTCAGCGTTCATACAGTCGCCGTCACTCGTCGCACAGCTAATAATTTTGCAACGTGTTCGATTAACTAAAATACATGTATGTATACATTCTGATTATCTGATTTCCACGTTCGGTTAACGAACGAAACGACACGCACTATCGTACAGTATTTTTTCGTATAATAATATGTATCATGGCAATGTGCGAATTTTTTATATGATTGTATACGTTATTATTCTTAAACTTATCGTATTGCGCGATAGAAAAACGACGATTTCTACTCGAATGTTATCAGTTCCCAAAAGGTATGGTATCGCAAAACAAGTACATGAATTTACTACGAGTAACCTACGGTAGTATCAGAAATAACAATAATAATATAATTATCAACATCGTGGTATTTAAAAACTATCGTATATAAAAATGTCGTATATAGGGGCGCGATTTCAGTTTTAAAATAAAAAGGCCAAATTGTTATGCGGATTAAATACTTCACCATCACTCCGAAGTAATAACAGTAAAATGTATAAATCTTTTAAAAGATAGGGTGACGTTTTTTCATACATTCTAGCCTAATTGTAGATGTAAAACAACAACCTTACACTCTTAAAAAGACGTTAAATTAATGTTATTTTTCAAAACTTTTATGGTTTTTATACGCTATAACGTTTTTCGCACACGTTATCGTAAATGTGATGTTTCAAATTTTAAAACCTAATCTTATTACCAGAAAAAGCAGATATTGTAGTTTTTTTAAATGATGGTTTTTAAGGCCTTAAGTAATACATTTTGAGATAACCGCAATTCTGATTATTTAAAAAAAAAAAGAGCGACGGTCTAGTTTATTTGGGACTGTCTAGCAAATACCCTTTTCGTTCTAAAAAATATATATAATAAGTTTTTTTGAAAAAACAGTAAACAACTAGGTGGCCATGTGCTCTATAAGATAAATAAAATTGAATTTTTAACTTTTTATGTACGTAAATTGATTTGGCTACATACCTAATCATGTATACAAAGTTTCGAAGTTGAAAACTTACTCCTTTTCACCCAAATAATAATGCATAAAATGTAGATTTTTCAAAAAATCCGTTTTTCGAACTTTTTTTGTAGTGAATTTTTAGATCACCGAAATGATTATTGTTTCAAAAGACGGGGCGACGTTCCTCTATACAATCTTTCCCATTTGCAGAAATTCCAATAAAATATATGTACTAATGTTATTTTATCATAATTATAAATGGTTTTAAATCGTCCGATTTCATACTTGTATAATAAGTCATATGGTTGGAGACGTTGGAGTTTACGCATCATGTACTGCTGCAAGACGAACACACCCAAAAAAAGAATATTATTGTTACTTGCATATTGTTATAGTCATCGTGTTATTGAAACGAGTATGAAGAAGCCTTACCTCTTAGATAATCACTTATATTGTGTTATATGGAATTTGTTCATGATTAAAATTATTCGTCATACAATTGTTAAAAACTTCGAATTAGTTCCCACTCGTACGAATATATAAAGCAAAGATGCAAATAAATTAAATTTAAAAAAATGTGCTAAAAAGAAAAGTTTGTTGATAAATTATTAATTAAAAATTAAAAATTAATTATTAGTTAAATTTAGATTTAATAATTTTGTAAAACATGTATATTATACCTAACCATTACAATCAAATTGTTAAAAAAAATATTTCAATTTATACCATGCAAAAGAAAATTGTAAAATAATTTTGTATTTTAATTTAGTATCTAAATATTTTTAATTTTACTGCAACTTTATTAGTAGTTGTTTAATATTTAATGTCCAATTTAAATATTTATAACTCTTAAGAACCATTTAGTTGTTGTAATGTATTTTTTTTTTTTTTAAACGCCATCGCCATAAGAATCGATGTGTAGCAATTTTATTATTATGTTATATTCTAAAAACTTATAATGTACCTAAATGAATGACATATCATACATCCTACACGGCATAAATGAAATGTACATTCTAAGAAAATACTGAATATATCATCTATATCTTAAAAGTATACTTTGATATAGAAGATGTTTAGGTATTTATTCAATATTTATAAAATAAATTCCTAGCAATGTGGATAGTGAATACAGAGTGATTATATAGTGACATATAGAACATTTTAAACAGTCAAAACCATATTATGAATCAATTTTTGAGATTTTATTTTCAAAAAATTAGATTTACTGCAAAAAATATAGGTAGCATCTAGTGCATATATAATTATGTTATATAGTTTTCATGAACAATTGTTTGTGACATGTTAAACCCCTCGAATATACAATACTGTACTTCAGTATTTGATATACAAGGTGATTCACCTATCATACCAAATTCCCTCTATTCTTTAATAATAAATTTTACAATTTTTTGGTAAAGTATACTTAAATATTATAATTTGAATTACTTAGATTTGTATACATGTTAAGACGTTTATTATGGTGGTAAAAAATTATTTGTTCAAATGATAATCCATCCTATGTGTTTCAGTTTTTGATCAAATTTATTTTGATGAAAGTTGAAATGTTTTATCCTTGTATGTAATATGTACTGGTAATTTTAGAACTCATTATACTCATTTATGATAAAGTAAGAAAATTTAAACATTAGTTAAAATATTTTTTAAATTATCAAATCTTTAAACTTATATCAATATAGAATATGTTTCTTGGTACAATAAAGTTACTTATTCGGAAACCATAACTATAATTGTTCAAATTTAAATTTACATACATTAATTATTTCAACAAAAAATATATAAATTTAAATGTACGTATACAATTAAAAAGTGCAGTTCTCGATTATAAAATAGACTTCATTATCAACGTGGGACACTTCTTAAACATTTTAAAATCTATGTTTAGTGTTAAAATAATTGATTTGAAAAAAATTAGTTGTGACTTTGTTCAGTAGATCATTCTGTATAGTGAGATCGTACTTTGTACACCACACACATATCATACTCGAATTATAATGCATTAATATATGTAACATGTATATATATATTATATTATATGTAAAAATAATATTTCACGTTCGTTGCAGCCGTTGACGTTTATTCAATTTAAATATTGGAGAATTCGGTTACGATATAGAAAAAATGGTAATAGCGTATAAAGCCTTAATAGTTTGATATATAATATATTATGCTCACCACAGGCGCAATATAATATACATCCATAATATATCCGTTATAATGTGTAACGCGCATTTATACGTAGGTATTACTTGATCGGCACATCTGCAACGGCACGCATATCATTTCGGAAACGTTTACGACTCGCGTCACGATTCAGTTTAAATTGAAAGAAAAAACGAAATCGTTCACTGCGCAAACGTATGATGATACCATAACAGTATATTATATATTATTAAACAATTGTAATGCCAGCTGCGCACATATTATATTATGTACAAAACACCTAAGGCCTCGAGGAATAATTGGGCGAAATGTGCACGATAATAACAAGTGTGGCACAAAACGGTATACCTAATTATATGTACGTATGAATATCATAATATCACCTAATGTACGGTGGTGTATACGCCTATTAAACGATGAGGACATTTCACAATCGCATTCAGTAATAGTTGCCGATCGGACGCGTGCAAAATCGACGAAATATCGAAAAAACGGACATTTATAACGAATAACGATCTACAACGGTTGTAATAGTATACATTTTAATACTTACTTGTACACTAAATACTTACGCAATTATAAGTTAACACAACAGGTGGGATACAATACTTGCATTTTTGAACCGTGATTTTGATCTTTATTAATTATTCGTCTGCTACAGTTTCCAATAATATTGTTTACTTAACCGAATAGTCCAACAAGAATAATGAACCATTTAAACGTCATCCTCTAATCATAACCATACTTTTCTTCCTTGGTATTATGATAAGCATATCGTTTTTATTTTATTTCAAACAAAAATACTATATTAATTTCACATATCTAGGAATAACAGTAACTAAATCCATATTTTTCAATTCGACAAGTATTTAAGTTCTTAAGTAGCACTTATATTTTTACAATTATTATAAAAACTGCATATTATGAATCGCAAATAATTATTTAAATTCAAAACGAATAGCTTGTAATAAGAAGATAAATAAATGATAAATAAATAATATATACGATATAAAGCAAACCGATACTCTTTTATTAAAATGCATATTTATTTTGTCTACTAATATCAAATGTAACATATAATATAATATTATACATATAGTAACTGATAACTGTGTGTCAAGCTTAAAGTACTACATCATAACGTGTTAAAATATTTTTTAAAAAAGACATATATATTTTTTTTTTAATAAAATATCGCGGGATAATTAACATTATGTTATTTTGAGTACTTAATGCTACATATTTTATTGATTATTATAGCCATTATTCGGAACACTATGAGAAACTTTCTATTCCAAATGTTTATCCCACGGTATAATTCCAATTTAATATATATATATATATAAATTATACATAAATATTTATATTTATACATTTAATATTTAATAAAAAATTATATTTCATAACGGATACGACCAATACAGATAAACTTATAACTAAAAATGCGCAAACAATAGTTATAGGCTTATAATAGTATATTATTATAATTCCCTTTCAATTATATAATTGTCAATACACGGCGATACGGATAGGCAAATTAACTACGCTAAGTTAATTTATCCGGTATTAGAGTATTTCACTTGGTTCCTGCATTTCAATAAAGAAATAATCAATATTATTTTATTGTTGTTAATACTTAATATCAGGGCCGTGTTAAGAGCAGGACAAGAGAGGATGGGCCAGGGGCGCTATTCTAATAAGGGCGCATATTTCAATACTAGTAATGTAATTATTTTTTCATGTAATGTTAGAAAAATTTGTATTTAATTTAACAATTTTCTACAGTAGAGTGTCACTCTATTTTTATTGTATAAAAATTATTTATGTGAAAGCTTTTGAGTGTTGAAGAACAACATTTTAAAATGCATTATGAATGGAATATCAATTAGTTTCTATATATTATACGTATAATTATTAATTGATATGCATGGTAATATTCCGGTAGGTATGTATTTATTTATTGAATAACTGTAGCTATACGAAATGTACGTTGCTTGTCAAATGCAAATTTCCCATTTGGGGAGGGAGCACAAATGCTATAGTTCGCCAGAGGTGCCACCAAACGTCTAAACCTCAATATGGTCCAGCTTAATATATGCAAAAATACAATGTCATATTTTTAGGTTTCGATTTTAAAATTAAATTACTGTTTATTAAAACGTCTGATATTATGGTAAGTAAAATAATAATCTTATCGGCCATCAGTTTAATAATTATAGTAATTATATTATACAAATTAATTGAATAATAAATTAAAACTTAATAATAAATAAAATTTACAGAGCGGCCTTTTGAGTGTCCAACACTTAATTTACTTATGCTTTGGTATAAACCAAAACATTTTATATCGTATATGTACAGGTACTTGCCTATTTATGAATAATCATAAAAAAAGCAAGTTTGGTATAGTTATATATAAAAAAAAAATGTTCCACATTTTAGTGTGCCAATTTTAGGTCTAAATAAATATTATAGTTTATCTAATTATAATTATTAGTATCTGCGTATATAAAATGGATATTTAACAACATATACATGGTCGTTCGAATAATATAATATAATATACTGAATTAGACTTGGCATCAAAAACATTTTAATCGACACACCACTGCCTATACTTTATTAACCTTTATTTTTTATCGGAGTAATTTATTAATTTTTTTCTGTTTAGAAACAGCATACATTTTTAATTTTATACTCCTAACGCAGTGGCGGTCAAATGATTTTGTTATGGAAGGGGGGGGGGAGTTGCTGATTTTTCAATATGCGCTATTTAATCATTAAAATATAATTTATGGTTATGCACTTATGCATAATACCAACTTTTTAAATTAAGGTAAATTAGTATTTTATTTATAAAGTATATATCATAAACAAGTGAGGAATGTGTTAATATTGAATATTCACGATCATCGAGCGGGGCAATTTCCGTTTATTTTGTATAAGCAACCAAATATTAATAAATAATAATAATAACAGCCTTGTTTCTAGAATGAGTCTAGAATCTAGATAATAATAATATACACGCTCATAGACGTTGTTTTGAGAAAAAAATTAAACAAAATTTAATACATTAACATTATAGTAATATAGTACTATATATAAATTTAATTGTTATAAATATTAAAGAAAAAAGTCATTATGGGATCTATCCCCCTCAACCCCCCCCCCCCGTTTGACTGCTACTGATTCCTAAGCAGAATACCTACTTTTTAGAAGAGTCATGATATATATACAATTTGAATTTCGAATGAGTAGATCAATAACCATAACTTGTAATTTATAAGTACTTAAAATTATGAATAAAATAATTAAACTGATTTTGAATTAACTAACATAACGAAGTAACCCAGTGTTTCCCAACTTCTTTTACTCACGGAACCTTTGCAGGAACTTGAACGTTTTGTGGAATCCCCATATAATTTTTGGAGCTATTCTATGTTAGAAGCATAACTCAAATCAAAAATATTATTAATTACCTAATTTATATTCTCCCAAATTTCTCACGGAACCCTTAACACTGGCTAACGGAATTCTTAGGTTCCGTGGAATACCGCAGTTTAACCAATTTACAATAAACACCGAAATATGATATTGAAAAAATATGCTATATAATTTTAAAAAAGCAAAAGTTTTGTTTTTAATTAATCAAAATTATATAAAAAAATATATATATTCCCGAAATGTTGATACTTTTTGAGACAATGAGTATTTATCTTCAAGAAAATCACTTTGTTATGATTATTGTAAAAATTTATGATGTATCGTTATAGGTTCGTAATTACTGACAAATTATGTATTTGAATTGACTGCAATTAATATTTATCTAATATACAATGTAAGCACAATAACAATAATACATTTTCGTCAATATATTGTAAGTGCATTATAGTATTTTATTAAATAAAACAAAATCAGATAAAAAAAAATACATCAAATTTGTGTTAATCATCGTTAAAAGTAAATTAATAAGCGATAACGCAATTATATAAATTTGAGAAGCAGTGGCTTAAAGCCGTCGTTGATAGTCCGAAATATTTGGTTTGAACTGTACATCGCATCACGATCCATAAGTTGATAAATCGTTGCACAATTTCTGTAATGATATAAAACATTGGTTTACAACGCGTAGTTATCAGTATGGTTAGAATGTTTATGAATTTCGCATATTTTTGCTTTTAGTTATACACTCGTTCATATTGCAGAATAAATTATTAATCCGATTAACGGATCACCAGTTACAATAAATTATATTTTACATATTTTTGCATTTTTATGTTTTTTTTTAATTTATATTTTTTTATATTTAAGGTCATTTTTTGTATATTGAATGTAATTTTATTTGATTTTCTTAAATTTTAAATTTCATCATTGAATATACAATTTAAAAAAACTGGTGCTTGTTCACGTTATACAAGTAATAATACTTTTACAAACAGGTACGCCTAACTACGAAAATCAAACATAGAGCTTATGTTAATAATCTATTAACAATTTAAAATATATTTTGAATAAATAATTCAATTTTTGACGCTTTATAATGCTATAATATCATATTTAATTATGTTAAGGATTCAAGATCATACTTTGATATTTATTGGGTTAATTTATATGCATTTTTTTTTAGAGTTTTTAAGATTATTCATTACTTATCCATAGTTATCACTTATCACTAATCATTGTTGCTATATTTTATTAACTAATATTATGTGAAATAATTGATGTTAACTATTCCTCAACAATACAACTCTATATTAACGAATTTTAACACAAATAAAAAATATCGAGCTTAATTTGTTGGACCCCTCCGAGATTTAGTTAGACTTCATTTTTATCAGTAGAGCTTTTTAACTTTGTGCTGCTGACAATGTCTGGAATTAACCCAACAACTACCATAAAGTTACCAATAAATTTTATGAAGGTTTTTCGCTTCTGACATTGAGGCAGATATGTGTTATGTTTAAAAATTTAGCGATATTGATTATATATATATATATATATATAATTTAGACGTACTGATAATTAATTTAAATTATTATTATTATTAATAAGTAATAACTATATAACGTATACTGACAATTAATAAGGATAGGGGCCACATGTTCCCAAGTACTTGGCGATGAAACTTTTCGGTCTTTATCCCACATTGAGTGCGAATATACATGTTCGTTGAGTGCCAATAATCCCAGATCAGTCTGTCAAAAATCACAAAATACATTGAATTCAAATAATATCGGTTTTAGAAGAAATATATGTCATACATATTATTTTAATATTTTATAAGATACAAGAAAATAAACTCACAGGCATTTCTGATCGAGTTCCATGTTTTCCATGCTCTGTCCAATTTCTAATTTTTGCTGGTCCACATAATTTTGCCATTGACGATCAGCTTTTAACACTGCTTTCGAGCAAGACACGTGTTCTATAAATTCTAAAAATGATAATGAAATTTAATTGAGCACTCCTGATAATAAAATATTACGTAAAATGAGCTCTTAACTATTTATCATATTTTTTATTGTAGGTACAACGAAAATATTTTTAAAAACCATCAACGAATTATTTTTGTGAAATTAACATTCACTTTCATTATAGGTACATTATATTGGGCCAACGATATAACTATTCGATCGAATTATTGTATAACAAGTTCTTTTAGTATATATCATATATTCGCTACTACTAATATTGTTAATTATTATTATTATTATTCCATCTCTTATCAGTATAATTATAATAATATAGGTACTTAGTGAATAATTTAAAACGAGGGGGGCAGTCTTACACGACATATAAATTAAATAACTATAGTTTCTGTCAAAACAAAAATATAAATATTATATATACCAGTCACATCCTTAACTATAATTGCAAACATATTATTATATAGGTACAACGATAACATAATGATACTTACAAATTACGATTTACAATATTATGTTTTATAGCTGTACCTACATATAATTTTCAATTTAAATATATCTGTATACAACTGTATCTCTACAATACATAAAATATTAATATTATTCAGCTTTTTCCTTTTTTTCTTACACTGTAATACTTTTTTAATGTATAAACTAACCCTTCCTGTAAGACCGGCGTTTGGTGCAGAGATTTTTTGAGTCTTCAAGTGGCTTATTATACATCTCCAGGATATTTTGCTTAAGATCGTTATTAATTTGTGTATGACAATAATACAAGTAAGAATACATACACTTGGTGTGACGTTCCACAATATTGAATCTGTATTTGACAAATCAAAAACACATTATGACAAATTAACAATAACATTTATGCATTAAATTAGATAACCATTTACATAACTATTATGTACTATATTATAATAGGGCGAACTACTCATAGCATAATAATCACTTACACTATATTGGCATACAAAGCAATGCCGTAGCCAGGACTTTTTTCGGCGGAGGCTTAATTTTTAATAGCCAATTATGACAATAAATTAAATTTGCATTGTATTTCTGACAATACAATTCATATAATTATACATATTATCAAATCAAAATCAAGTAAATGTGATAAGAGCGGCGTTGCTTTATCACCACAAATAACAGTAATTAAATTAATAAAATTATTGTTATATTACTTGTTATATTTCGGGGGCCTTTAGCCCGGAATCCTTCCCCTAGCTACGACACTGTTACAAAACAAAGATGACAGTGCGTAGATGAGTTAAAATTATTTAAAGACAAGTTTAAAAGTATCGGTACACAAAAACAATTTTAATAACTATTGGCCACACCACTGCTGTAAGCTTGTAACGGCTACATTATATAATGAGTAATAATGACACATTTTATAATAATACAACTATTTTTTAAATGAAATGTTTAATAATATGGATAAAATATAATTATTGGTTATTTATTGGGATATATTATATACATATATATCGTGTATACAAAGCAATCCTATACAATTATTAGGTTACTTTAATATTGTATACAAGTCACGTTGATGCTTCTATAACATATTCATGTACATTGCAATACGCATAAATCATCGTGTATGTATAAACATATTAATATAATTGTATTTGAACATAATTTAAAAATAATTTTTACTCGATTCTCTACAAGCCAGTATTACAATATTACTAATAAAACATTTCGGAACATTTATAACCTTCTCTGAATATTTAAATTACTCGTAAGTTTAACAGGGTCCAGTCGCAAAAACGTACAGTGCAAAAACAGGGGTAACCGACCGGTCTAAAGGTGGTCAGGAGAGGGCTTAGCTTCTCCAAAATAATTAACACCTCTTACCAAAAAAAAAATGATGGATATAATACATTTTTTTTTTTTAAATCATATCAATATTGTAAATAAATTATTATTATACAAATATCTATTAATTGTTTTTATAATTTAAATTAATTAAATTCTATCTATGATACGAGATACGAGATCGTAGATACTATTATAGATGATATTTTATGTATCTATATTATGTTGTTAAGCAGATCTAATTTATTCTTGTTTGCAGTATTTAATGCACTAGTAAGCAATAAAAACTAACATTTGGGGAACCCCCTAAGATTTCAGGTGTACAATTGTTTCATTGCGTATTACATGCTCATTAAATTTATATTTTCATTATTATTTATAATAACAATCCAAATTTACAACCATTTTGCAAATTTATTATAATATGCCAAAATAGATCGATTTTGATAGTAATTTTTATAATATTATATTATAATTTGAAGTTCATAAATTTACATGGTTCGGCCCGCTAGCCTTAAAACTCCTGCAGCCCGGCTAAACTATTCCTATACTGTCCCACCTGTTTAATCCGTCTCTGTATACAGATCACATCCTTGGCTATGGTACAGTTTTAGGTAGTATACACTAAACATTAATTATTAAAAATAAAAATTTTAGCTGCAGTATCACAATTAGGTTTAAAACACATTAATATACGAGTACGAGTGCAATTGAGTAGTCATAAAATAAATAACAAATAAAATTTGCTTTTGCAGAACGTCTTTATACCAATATTTTGATACCTAAGTTGTTGTATAAAATATTTAATAAATGGCTCAATCACATTGTATGACAGGTGGTAATTAAAAAAAATGTATTTATTTATTTTCATTTGTGTTAAGTTAGTATTTTTCTCTGTAGTATGCTTTAAATTTTAAGAGTCAATGATATTATTTTTTATTATTGAATTTTAATAGTTAGGTAACTTAAAATTCGTTTTTTCGTAACATTAATTTTAACTTAATTATCTCAATTAATTTTGTACAATAACTTGCCCATATTTGGATATATTATATTAAATTATAATTATTTTTATTATTATTATTATTATTTAATGATATACTAACGGGCAAAAGTAGATGTCTGGATACTCATAATTTTCAGAAATCATTTGAAGTAAGTCTGTAATCTTAGGTATGGTACTGCAATTTCCCATTTGTCTGGTATCTTCGCAGATCCATTCGACCGCAATCTCAGACTTCACCAACGTCGTCAAAGTAGCTGTGGATAGTAAAATAAAAACCTAATTTATTAAATATCTTAAAATCTACATTATAAATGCATGAGAGACAAATCTCAAATTTAACTCTGGTTATATTATAGTTTTTTTTTAATAATAATAAGATTGATATATTTTAATAAAATAGTACTCACCGAATACGAAGAATAGTTTTAGCATATCTGTAACATAATATATAATATTTAGAATCTTTATTAATTAATAATTACTTTTGACTTTTTACACCTCAATTAATGAATAAAACACTGAAATATATTTTATAAGTAAATTAAATTTACTATATTATATTGTAAATGTTGTGTTTATTAATCATCACTAACTTGTAAGAAAAAAACATATAAAACAAATAAATACAAGGTCTTCCAAATTGTGTGATAAAAATCGTGGAAATTGTGAAACAACTAACTGCATAATCCCTTCATATCAATATGGATTCTGATTTTGAGATATTTATTATTATTAAGGAATAAGGGGCCACTACAACAACATATTTATTTTCTCTGACTATCTTTCACATAATCTAGAAACAAAATATTTCATATTTCCACGGTTTTCTTTTATTTATTTCTCTGGTTCAGTTTAACAATTTAAAGCAGAGGCATCTATTATAGATTTGTTAAAGAAGAATATTTCCTGTACATTAATTGTGTAGATTTTTATATTTACATTTTTGAATAAGTTATTAATGGTTAAAAATATTAAAAATTATTTTAAATTAAAACATGCTTGTGTTTAAAAAAATATAAATACCTTGATTCCTATATTATTTTGGAGATAGACAAAGTAAACAAATGTTTGTGTAACGGCCCCTTAAGTCATATTTTTTTTCGCAAACTTTAGTAAATAATATTTTAATCATAGGTATTTATTTTACCATTAAATTCTATAAAACATACGTTGTACAGTGTAAAACGCATGTACAAAAGCTTTCTCATACGATCGATTCAATCGCAATAATTTGTAACCAAATAATTAATATTGATGATGACCGACAATAAATTTATTACAAAAATCGTTAAATGATTCATAATTAATTAAATTTTGATAATTAATAATAATTAATAATTGATAATAAATAGATATTAACAAAAAATAAACCTTATAATAATTGACAAGTAAAAATGACTAAATATTATGTTTCTTACTCATGATTGCTGCAGTGATCTGTAATAGTTATAAATAATTATCTGATGAATAAGTGCGTCGAATACGTATGTAACTATAACTACAGCAATGCTGTGCAATAATTTACTAAAAACAAATTTAAGTAATAACTTAATAAAAAATCACTGTTAATCCAATGTCTAACAATGACCTGAGGAGAGAACCGATCTATCCCTCGAATACTCACGACCAAAGCGGTTATAGCGATTCTAATTTTCCCCAACCGGTTTTAATACGACCGGCTTACAAGAAATCCAATGGGGTGGGGCAGGTCGGTTTATTATTCGCCAACACAGAATTCTTTTATTATTATTATTATTATATGGACGTATTTTTCTATAATCGTTTTTCGGTAAATTGTTCAGATAAAAAAAATAATGGTATTTACTGATATTGATAACTACTTTGAAATTCAATAATATAATATAGTATAATAGATATTTTGTATATATAAATTAAAAAGTTTAAACCTAAATAAGAATAACGTAATGATTGCATAATATAATAACTAATAGTATTAATGAATATTGTGTTGCAACCATTATAATATTGTAAACATAAACTAACCTTAGAACGCTTTAAAAGTTACCCGATAACAATATTATATTACTATTGTAAATCAAGTAGTCACGACAAAATAGTGGACATCTGTAGAGGCGGTAGACATATACCAATACCACGTTTTTGGACGTAAAAAAAAACACCCCTATAGGATCGTACACAATGCGAATGGCAGTGGAGATAAACACATTCCACATAAAGGAGTCGGCCGACACCTCGACCCACCTCTACCCATGTCTTACACAAATCCTAAAAGACCATCGTCCTTGTCGTCATCCAAACAGGTGGTTTGGAGTCTTTTATATTTGGCCCCTACACACATGACTCGAATGTATATTTTATATTATATTATCCTTATATAAGGAATGTGGTACCGGCGACGACGTTACATTATTATAAACGTGCATGTGCGTTCATAATACATAAACAGGTTTTCGTTGTTGCAGGGGTGTTTGGATCTTGCGACAGGTAGTTAATTTTATACCACACACGTTACCAACCCGTGCAAGGTCTTTCAAAAATTGATCTTATACAGAAATTAAAAAATATTAAAAATATGTAAAAACAATTTTGGTTTTTTATTTAAAGAGATAAAGTTTTGATTTTGATGAAATCGGATATTTATGAAACATGCCAATTTTAATTATTATGAAGTAATTAAAAAATAAATTAATTTTAATTACTTGATATTTTCATCACAATACCGTCAATACCTATACTTTATTATTTTCTATAAACAATGAAATTTCCAAAACATTTAGATTGGTTCATTTATTTTAAGCTAATTATTCAACCATTAAATGATATGCTACAGTATCTTAGTAATAATAATTCCTGATACATACTAAATTAACAAATAAAAAATAAGAGAATAAATAATAAATATGACAATAAATTTATATTAAATATACGTAATTAAAAAATTATTTACACAACGTGATAATAACATTATATTATACATTAAAAGTTAATACTTAAGAGAGTTGGAATACGGGTAATAGGGTGAGATATTATATTCTATGTCAGTGGAATGCAAGAAAGTATCAAGGTCATAATTTCAGTGACAAACACGGTTTAATATAAACGAATACGATCCTCAATCATATTGTATTTGGTTATTATCATATTATACGAATATACGACTAAATAAATGAACGATTATTCAACATATTTAAATTGAAACCATAATTTTACTCATGTATAATTAACTAAACTATTGTTCTTTAATCAATGAATGTTATATTCTAATACTAACTGTCCCCGTGCACTTCGTTGCCCCTACAAAATGCATCCGTGTTAAGTTTGGTTGCCTAATGCAGTAATGCTAACATTTAGCGCAAGGATAAAAACTATTTTTGGTTTTCTGATTTGGTGTAAGTATAGATGATATTTCTGACGTATCAACTTTACATAACTGTCCCGCCCAGCATTGAATATTTTCAATCGATTAACCGTTTATGTATCATTCGAAAACAATCTATTATTCAAATAATCGCATAGCTCTAAACATAATAAAGAGGTAATATATTGAGGTCATTAATCGGGATAAAAACTATCCTATCTATTGACGGAGACAAAATTACACCCATTGATTATAATTTCATCAAAATCAGTTGAGTAGTTTTGGAATGCATCGAAAACATTATACTCATCGTACACCAAATGTTTATACAGAGATATATTAATTAGGTATTTTTAAATTAAACTTTTTAGTAATTCATTCTCTCTATACATTTAAATATTTATTGAACTATTATATTTAATATAATAAATAAAAAATTACAAATGAGTTTTATAATTTTTGAATGAGGGAAATATAAAATACAGTAGAAGCTCGATTATCCGAACTAATTGGGACCGCCCCTAGTTCGGATATGCAAAAATTCAAATATTGGAAATTAAAACTATAATTTGATGACTTATATGTTTTATACTAACATTTTTTTTTTTTTTTGATATACAATATTTTAAACTCTACTACTATATTTTTTTCATTCTTAACACTATATTGAAATAAACTAATAAATGACAAATACACAATATATTTTTAGAGAGTAATAAAAGTCGGTCAAAATGTGCTATAATATTCTTGGGCGAAAAGGTAAAGTAGTTTTAAAATATTTGGGTGAAAAGAAAGGTGGGCTAAAAGAGTCCCGCCCATTTTAAAGATGTGTACATACAATGTAGATTAATGTATATGGGTAATGTCGTTAAAATAAAAATATTATTTTTAAATAGATCTTCAAGCATAGTGTTTAATGAACCGAAAAACATCGGAATGGTTCATCATGTTGACCTTTAGTTCCATTCTAATTCGGCTAATTCGGGATAAATTTTTAATACAATGTACAAATATGTTAAGTGATTTGATTTTCTTTCTATATTTCAAGTATAGTAGTTATATAAAACTAACTAACGTGAGTACATGACTCATGATGATTTAAAACCCCTAAATATATTTTTTATTAGTTATTAAAAAAAAAAATCATGCTTTTACAGTAATTTCGAAAATAATGATTTCTTTAAAAATATTAGCTGAATTGTTTACTAACATTTATTAATGTAGAGAACTAGAGAATAATCAATTGACTAATAAATTAATTCTTAGGATTTTTTTTTTGTAATTTTTGGCTACTTATGAATTTATAAAAAGTTAACCATATTGACTAATTACCACAAATTGTTTTAAAATCATAACCTTGTCATATCTCAATATTTTCAATCGGCCTAGTGAAATAAATGATTTCAAATTGCAACGCATATAATATTATAGGTATTAGTAACTATTTAACATTTTACAGAACAAGCAATATACTTTTGACATTTATTGCTTTTATAATTATTTAATTGTTTTAAGTGTAGACAGAGCAAGAAAACAGGTTCAATTTATTCTTTCCTGTAGTTTTAATTGTAATCAATAACATAAAGGCACAACGACTACAATGGTTTGAGCATGCCATGCGAAGAAATAAATCAAAGGTGATGAGGGCAGCTAATAGAGTATCAACCAGATGGTAAAAGACCGAAAGGTAGACAAAGGAATAGATGGTTCGACGACTTAAGCCACGACTTAAGGTCTCTGGGCGTATAGAAGATTGAACGAAAACTATTCAAGGTAGAGAAAGATGAAAAGCTTTAACGGTAGCGGCGAAGACTTTTTGAGTCAGTGGTGGATTTACGGGGGCCCAAGGGGTCTGGACTCTCCAGACACTGATATATACATATAATATAATTATACATGAAGACTAGATTTTATTTTGTAAATTTTGAATTTTAGGTCCACTTACAATATAGTATAATATTTCAGAATAATTTTGAAAATCCACCACTGTTTTGAATCACATAGCCAAGAAGAAAATTATGAGTTTTAATACGACAGCTATAGTATATAATTATTATTGATAAACCTATTCGTATCCTGCAAACCTACAAGCCAACCTAATTGTTAGATAGTACGAACAAAAAAAACTGTTTATAAGTTATAATTTTAATACACACTATTATGTATAAAAGAAAATTTATACCACATACCAGCCTAACCTTAATTTTTTAAACTCGTTTATACCTATAGTGCTCAAGTGCTCTACTACCCTGAAATATATATTTATTGTAGTCATTGACTATATATTTTAGTTTTATATCAGTCAACTATCGTTTTAATGCATGTATTTCACATCATTGTAAATATTCAGCGTCGTATATAATATTTTTATTATTAGTATTAGTTTTAATAATTAGTATACAATAATAATGAACAATTATTTATAAAAATAAAAGTTAAAAATTTAAAATAATTAATTTTTATAGCATTTAATGCGAAAGATGACGACTATTCAGAATTCATTTATGTTCTAATAATTTTATTTTCTAATTAACTAATATTTAGTATTAACCACTTTTACTATATTTACAATCTCCAAGACTGTAACGAGTGTAACGTATATTATTGTTATTATTATATATTTATACATTTTTTATATATATATATATTGTAATAAAGAGCTACTAATATCCTAAAAATATTTGTTTTCAAAAATTTTAAATTATAGAAACTATATAATTTTTGGAATTAAATAATATGTATTTATCTGTTACAGTAGATGTTAGTATGTGTCTTCGCATATAAGCACGTATTTGGTAGATTGTAAAAACAACACGTCTCGTGACTAGTTGCTAAATTGATATCGATATTCAAGTTAATGCGGAAACTTGAGTCAATTATCTGATTACAATATTCTAATAGTTAATATCTATTTCCTGTACACAATAAAGATTTTTTATTTTTTTATTGTCAATTTTACTATAGTATGAAAAAACATACACAAACAAGTTAAGTAACTTATAATAGACAAGTATTAAATGTTAATATTATGAGGACAGCACACACCCGCTATTTATTATGCACTTTTTATTAACCTTAAATATAATAAAATACTAATTAAAAGTATTTTAAAAGTGGTCCCATCTAAGTAAGTAACAATAATAATTGTTGCATAATCATGATAAGTTTATATACAAAAACGGTTAGGAGAAACTTACCACTTTACCAGTATATAGGTAAGTACATTATCCGCAAAATATTTACCAAATTTTCACGCTTCCTAGAAGAGAACTTTATCTGAGTTGTAGCGTATTTATTGTTTTGATTTTAAAAAAAAAAAAGAAAAATTTGTAAGAATGAATAATTTAAATTCTCTTTATGTTGTCAAGAAAATTATAACATTAAACGACATACCTACCTACGTTATGTCTTCTATAGCTTCTATCGTCATATATATATATATATATATATATATTTTTTTTTTTTTTTGATAACGTAAAGACAATCCAAGTTATTCATTCATTCAAATCTTTTTTTTCGCACATTAGGTATATAAGTGTATATAAATTACTGTAAGTCAGTTTATTTGCCATCGCGGTCGAATTAGCTTACAAACTTATAGATACGCCGACGTCGAATTAGCCCGCGTACTGAGGTAAAAACCGGGATATACACCGATAAAGGACCGTAGGTATTTTATATTTATTCATTTTTACACGCGTGAAGCCGAGTTATACAGCTATAGACTATAGTTTATAGTATATGATAGGTAATAGTTATCGTATTTTGACGTATTTTGGTAAAACAACTAAAACAACTACGGTAAATACTGGCTCTGTAATAATAGTTCGTCCTACGCAAAATTCAAAATCATTTTCATGGAAAAATAACGGGTGATGTGGTGTCCTCTTAATAACAACATGGAATTATTTCTATGAATTTTAGCAATAAATAATTTTATATGTGGAAAGCAGAAAAAATAAAGATTTGGTAATGTGAAAAATTTAATGGACTTCATCGACATAGCAACCCAATCAAAATAGTTATAGAAATTATTATTTTTTGGAGTGAATTTGATTTAAAAAAGCAACATAATGAGTACGCATTGTATTATACGTACCTACTATATAAATGTTGTAATTCATTAGGTACCTATATAAAGTGTAAACATTCTCAAGTTTTCGACTTACTGTTATTGGTACATTAGTTTTGTTAATGGTTGAATTATTACAAGATATTTTTAAATAGATAATAGATTTTTAATATCTGGTAAAATGATTAAGCTCACAATTAAGCTATTTTTATTAATAATTCATAATTGGTATGTATGTAAAAAAATAATTGCGATTTTTATATAAGTACCTATACCGTGCTAGGTATATCTACCAAACAGAGTAACAGCTAACACAATGAATAGGTACGTAATAAAAGCAAGCTCTTAAGTCATAACAAAACTATAGAAAAAACAATCGACAATATTATATGTAAGTACAATGATAGATAATAATGTGCAAAAAAACAATAGATTTATAAAATATATCACCTTTTATTTTATGTGTAGCACAAATGCATTTAATAATAATTTTAAAAATACCTTTTCAATAATGGACTAATGATATTATTTATTACCTACACAATAATATTGACATACGCCATAGGGTTTCTATAAAATGTTTTGGGGACAGTCAAATACCCAGTTATTGAATTTGGTATATCGTGCTTAATGCTTAATATTAAAAACGTAGTAATAATATTGTTAGTTGTTACGATATACATATTATTATATTATTTAGTATTTAATTTTTTTTGCGTGACATTTTCAAAAAAAAAAATACTATGGGATTTTTATTCTCGAGATTGGTACTAAGTAGTGTTATACTTCTTATCACGATTGAGATAAGCGATAACTGTACACAACCGTTCAGCTCAAGCCGTCGTTCACAAGTTCGCGACTTGAGACTTCACGGGCCGCCATTGAATACTGATTGCCGGTATTAAAACTTAGAAGGTTACTCGTTATTAATGTTTATAATATGAGTTGTTCTATCGTTCGATGATTGAATTCTGTAGATATATATTTATTGTAATAGGCGAGAAAAATTAATTTTATGTACTTAATACTTAAATAAATTCAATGTTATTTTAAATTTTAATTAGTATTGGAAGATATACTTTATACTTTTGTTTTTGCATCTGATTATTAAACACTAAAATGTATATATTTAATTACTATCTCCGGAGTAGAGTTAACTCTTCAATACTTTCTTCAATGAAACGGTCGTATTCATTGTACTCAAGAACTTCAATAACTCACAACAATCGCACGCTATTACCCATCAATCGGTTACCCGGAGGTTTGGCACCGGATCGCTGTTTTATGAAAAAGATGGGCGAAAAACCCGTTTATCAAGTGTACAATAAAAAAGCTGCTCAAGACAGGGTTTCACCGACAGAGTATGAACTTATTTACAACGGTACTGGTGAAACATATGCACGGTGTTTGAGTGGAATGGTAATCGCTGCCATTATAGTCCTGCCATCAACTTTTATTGGTGCCTATTTGTATATTTTATTTACAGAAGGGAAAATTGACTTACAAACATATTTAGATATAATGCTTATACCCAACTCCACATTGGAACTTATGATAATGATTCCTGTGTTGTTGCTCCTGAAAATAGTGTCGTACAGTTTTATTTCCAAATATGTGTTGAGGATTTACAAACACAACACAAAAAGACAGTATGTGGGAGTGTACATTAATCCAATTTTACCATGGAAAAATCTAACGTGTACATTTGAGACAGCTATTAAATTGCCCGACAGTATAAATGTTTTCATTCCTTGGCACAAAGAGTATTATCGACTAGCTGGACACAAATCAATTGTCCTAAGAGAAAGATTCAAAAGGCCTATAGATTATGACAAAATGCTTGGTTTAGTAAAGGAATTGGATTAATCAATTATTTTTAGTCATTATTGTGTAAATGTTCAAGTTTCTGAAATAAATGTAAAAAAAAAATTTTATTCTGTTTTAAAATTTTATTTTCTAATTAATGTATTAAGATAAAGGTAGTTAATTCCTATTGCAGCTTGAATTTGTTTATTATGGATTCTAAAAATAGAAAACAATACTTGAGTACACATAAAATATTTTTTAATGTATTTCTCATACATTTACTGAGACATCAATTATAAATAATTATATTTTAATCAATGATTGAGATTAAGAAGTTTAATGATATTGTATTAAAATTGTACAAATATTTATTTTAAATTTTTAAGTATAATTAGCAACATTTTTAGTATGTATATAACAAAAATTTAGATAATTTTTAATTATCAAAATGTATTGGTTATTAACTGAAAACTACAACTATTCAGGTAACTAATGAATAAAAATATTTAAAATTTTCTTCATAGATATATACTCAGATATATGCATTTCGAATAAAATGGGCCTTTATTTCAATCAATACATATATTTTTACTTAAATATTAGCATATCTTAATGATAGTAAGTATCATATTATAGATGTTTAGTACATGCTTTTTCTGGCAAGGCTTTACTTATAAACATGGCGATAATTTTGTTTTCATCAATAAACTTATAATTTTATTATTGATCATTCTACCTCCATAGCTATGTTAGATATAAAACCAATTGTTTCCAAGGTATAAATTAAGCAATAAATTGCATTTATAAAGAATACTTAACATAATTTTAAGTCTATACCACAATGCAGCCACTGTTGATAAAAACAAAACTGAAAACATTATTATGATCATTCTTACAGTCACAAATTAAACAAAATCCAAATTGAACTAATCTGTTTATGATATTTGATGATTCACTTATAACTTTTGACTTATTTGATTCAGTGACGGTTTGAGTCTTCATAACTCAAGGAGCAAGTTTTTAAACAACCCACCCACCCACTTACTACATTTACTAGGACCAATATAATGTTTTTAGATTCTTCTTAAGTTAAATTTTTCATTAACATACAATTTATGATAAAGATATTAGACAAAATTATTTTTTACTCATATGATCAATCTTCTGTTATGAATTATGAATAAACCTATTTAACTTAAAACATTTTTTCCCCTATTTTGGGAGCAGTAGTAGTCACTCCTAGTATTCTTATAACAAGCCGCCTCTGATTTGATTTGATTTGTTAAAATAATAAGTAAAATAGTAATTATTATATTTTGCATCATAAATATTTAATTTTCTTTAAACAAAATTATTTAGGATATAATTACAAATTATAAAAACAGATTTGCAATTTACAATAATAAATATAAAATAATACTTTTTAATTATTTAATTTTAGTAATGCCAGCATCTTGTGTTTTTTGATACTTCACTGCTTTATGTAAAGCATCCAAAAACAAATGAACACCATCACATTGTGGTTGCCTTATATATATTGAGTGTGCTATAAAAGTAATCTTTTTTAGAACACGACCACTTAAACCAACACTTTCTCTAAAAAATTAATAACAAAAAAATCAATATTTTTTATTTTTTTTACTTAACCCGCCAATAGTTGTGTTTGTGTATGAGCGCGGCTCACTCGATTACTATTTTTGCCACTACTGGCTTTAATTTAATTCTGATATTGTTGATATCTATTTATACCTTATGTTATCATACCTGGGAATTTTTCTATAAATAATATAACTCAATCCATAGTCTTGTGTTGAAATGACAGTGGATTAAAATGGTCAGTCCTCACAAAAGTGAGTGCCACGCTATATGTACTATATGTAAATCCTGTCAATCAGGTTCAGAAGCAAAATCAGATTCAGAATAAATACCCATAACTGATATGTACCTATGTATATGAATTTTTTAATAACAAATAATCATAGTGATCTTAATTAATTATTCAAATAGGAATTCTCACTTACAATTAAAATAACCACTAATAATAGTAAAAATTGGAGAA
Source organism: Rhopalosiphum maidis (assembly GCF_003676215.2). Classification (NCBI taxonomy): domain Eukaryota; kingdom Metazoa; phylum Arthropoda; class Insecta; order Hemiptera; family Aphididae; genus Rhopalosiphum; species Rhopalosiphum maidis. The sequence continues at coordinate 49,720,310 of NC_040880.1, read as the reverse complement.
GTGAACGCCGCATAATCATGTTACAAATACTAATGCGCCTACTGACGGGTTAATTATAATTATATTATGAATATATTATTATTGTTATTATTTTTTTTTTACTTGGAAATTTGATATAGTTTTTGTGTTGTATTGAGAACTTCTTTATGTTCAGCATTAACATCAGGAAGACGATCAAATTTATCATTTTCTTCAACATTTATAATCAATTTCACCTATTTTTTAAGTAAAAAATGTTAAATAAATATATTTAATACATTAAAAATCGTTCTTTACTTTAATAAGTTCTTCAATAGCTGCTTTAAGTATAGTGTAAATTGCCATTTCTTGAGGAGGGTTAATAAGCATTTTTATGTCAGCTCGATCGGTAAATGCAGTATCAATGGCTTCTGTCACATTTGATGTGGTTAAAAATATGACATTTGGATACCTTTAAAAAATACCCATGACAAACAAATAAGTAACAACAAAAACTTCTTTAACAATTATCAATGATTATGTTTACTTTCTTAAATTATCAAGTTGTGTGAGTACAGCATTTACAACTCTTATTGAGTCTGATGGCTCAGTACCAGACAACACTGCATCTCGAGCTCGCGTTAAACTCTCTACTTCATCAATTAATATGAATACCAATGAATCACCATACTCCAAAACACTTTTTATTTGTTGGAACATAGACATTACCAATGATCCACTCTATAACATTAATTCACAATAGGTAAAAATAGTTTGCTGTTCATTATCTAAAATTTAAATTCTTACTTCAGAGAAATATTTTGACAATAAATTATGACTATTAATTTCAATAAATTCGAAAAAATTGTACTGTTGGCCTAAACGTATTGATAACTTTTGGGCAAGGGCCTTACAAATAGATGTTTTGCCAGTACCAGGTGGACCATGTAATAGGATTAATCTATTATAGCTAATAACATTAGTATCAACATTATGACGTGCAAAATTCATCCCTGTTTGTGCGTAGTTTAAAAGCTAAAACAAACAAGTTTTTAAATAAATAATTTATACTTAATAAATATTATGTATTGATATTTTGTATAATTACAATTTCTTTAATTGGTTCTTGAAATACCAATGATTCCCAAATACCACAAAAATCTACATTAGGTAATATACAACGTCTCATTTTGCATGTAGCTTCATCAGATGTAGCATCGTCTACTAAACCACTATCATCTAATTTGTAAAAATAGATTTTAATTAGGTATGTATCTAAATCTAATGATTCAACTCCTGCCTGTAAATTATTCTTAGTTATAACTTAGCAGAAAATTAAAAAAAGATTAATTAAATTACATACCACTATTACCATTTGTTCAATATTTTCATTATCAAGTAAATTTTCAATTTCGCAAATTTGTATAGATTTTACAAAATCAGATAGTCCGTCAGTGACAAATGTAGTGTGTGTAGATTCTGGAACTATAGGTTCAATGTTTTTTAGTTCCAGTCTGATGACTTTTTCCAATTCAGGAATTTCGATTGCTCTATACAAATATTATTAATAAGCAATAGACAATAGTACATTTAACAATAAAATCATATTTATTTGTTTTATAAAAGTTTAAGCTTAATTGACATACTTTAGCAGACAAATTGTAAATATTTTAAATGTTAATGTTTATTTTTAAGTATACTACCTAAATGTTTGGATAACACTTAAAATTAAACATAATACATAATAATTAAATATAATATACATACTTCTCGGGTTTTAAAAGCACTTCCACGTGCAAAACATTCTTCATAGTTAATAAGAAAACTCAATTATTTTGTTGTTAAAATTGAAACAACTGTTATTCACTACTTCAGACTTCAGAAAATCAGAGCTATTCTCTTAAATAACGACAAACGTGTATTACTATTTACTGTGTATAATATAAAATATTAATAATATTTGTGATTATGGAATAGTCATTATTTGAAAAATTCAAAAAATATGATAAGATATAACGGATAATTATTCAAGGAGAATATAAAAATTATTATCATCTTAAATGGCGGTCATTCAAAATTATCATAAGTTATTAGTTATTACATTGTATATTATTTTATACCTATAAAATATGCATTCACGAATCTCATATTGTTATAATTTTGTAATGTCAAAGTTCAACAATTCTTAATTGAGCATCTAGTAAATTGAAAGTATCTATTTTCATTGGACCTCTGCCAAACTTGATTAATTACACGAAAATGGCTATTTTATCAATTACTATTCTATCATTTTCAACCGATATTCGAGTATCTACATAATATAGTAATAATATACCTATTACCTACAACTTATGAGTAAATCAGTTATATAACTATTTAGTATTTCCAATACTAATGAAAATTCTGAGTATAACAATTACTTTTTCCAAATAAAAATAGGTAAAGAGCTCTTCCTTTTTAATGTTCATAAAATGTACGTTATTATTCACAGAAAAACTTATGCATTTACAGTAATTTTGAATTATTATACCTTTAAAACCAGTACCCGTAATGACGACAACCGTTATTTATTACGGTAAAACCTCTATAATATTTTACTGTACCTATATAGAATTATAATATGGCTATGTGCCTACAAGTCTATTATATCTATTCATTTTAGATTTAAATATAAGCACTTACCTACATAATATCACAGAACAATAGGTAATATTGTTATTATAATGTTATAATATTAAGTTTATGTACATTTAATACATTATGTATTATAAATGTATAATACATTTAACTGTCACTAAGTAACATATTACTAATAGAATACACATTCACAAATATAAATATATAAGTAGATATACAAATTCATAATAATTACACATCAATACAAATTATTATTTTACAATAGATTAGATATATAGGAGAGTACCCAAGTTTTTAAAAATATATATTATAAAGACAGAAGAATTTTAATTTATAAAATGGCCAATAAGAATTGTTCGTATAAAATTGAAAACAATAATACTTTGGCAAAAACAGAATTAAACAATTTACATAAGGAGTGAGTAAATTAAATCAACAATGAGATTTTGTTTAAATTTAATTTTTAAGATTTCTATACATTTAAGGTTATTAATATTTACAAATGAACAAATGAGAAACTATACAATTTAAATGTACAAATAAATTACAATTGATAATTTAAAATTTATTGAGGTCGTCGTACCCACGAGCACCGATTTAAAGTCAAATAACATAAAATAATATGTCAATATTGTTAATATAGCATATTTAATATTATTTATAGTTAATTCGTGTTCTATAAAACCACCAATCCTGTGTTATTTTAATAAACTGACCGATTATCAAATATCAAGCTAAAAAACAAAAACATAAAACGGATAGTATAATTAGTTCTTACTTCTTAGGTAATAGGTAGTTAGGTACCTACCTTCAAGTTTAATAATATGTAGGTAGGATAATTGACAATTCAATCTAATATTATAGCCATCACAAGATTGGTATTGGTTCTACTGATCGTAAATTTGCCATGTTATAAGGCGAAGACATTACCTACGTAGTACGTACAAGTGACATAAAACACAATCGTCAGTTGAAAGTTCTACTGGTGTTAGCTTAAAATAAAATTATATTGTTAATTTGATCTTAGTTGAAATACTTAAAGAATATTTAGGAACTTATATCAATCCATAAAGTGTGCACGGAGCACACCAATATTAAAAGTTTAACCTCTGAAATGTATGAATCGACTAACACATATACTTATAGTAATATACAAAAAACACAACCCAAAACATGCCAAGAATTGTGGAGGTGTGGAGTATTGTGTTCATCAATTAATCCATTAGAAAGGATCAAGTGTTATGAAAGTGGATGTTGCCTCATGTCACCAATACCTACTACAGATGATTTTAAATTTAAACAATTATTTGAACCATTGTTTTCCAGGAGAACATCATTTGCAATTTATAAAGAAGTATTTGAAGTGGTAATAATAAGGTGTAATAACTAAAAATCATTATTACCTATTATATAACTTTTTTTTTACTCAGGATCAAAGATGTACATGTGTTAAGTTCAATGGCATTGAAGATGAATGTAAACATCCAGAATGCAAACAGAATTTAAAGTGTTTAAGCCTACCATTAGCAACATGTTCACCAGCTGAAAATTGGAATAAATATTATGGGCAAACTTTATAAATAAATAATTTTTAATGTATTGATCAAATAATATTTAATATTTGTTATACAATTACTTTATTGTATACTTACTAGTGCACATGCAAACTAATTTTTATTCGTAAAATGATTTAAAGTAGAGAAAATTTGATTTAACTAACCACGGACAGTACCTAAATAAATTGTTCTTACATTTATACATTTTTTTTACAAATTAAAAAAATGTTGATGTATCAGTCACATCTATTATCTATAATTAAAAATGTATATATATAGTTATAAACATAGAATCCAGAAGACAAAAGTACTTTTCTCAAGTGTTATTCTCCATTTTAGATATAGAAATGTATTTGTCTTATTAAACATGCATAAAATATATATACATATATATTTTATTCAGATTTCAGACTACTAAATTTAAATTATCTGTACCAAATATTATCATGTTTTGAATATTAATTATTTAGTACAATTAAAATGAAATAATAAAAAAAAAAAACGTTAAATTTCATTATAATATAGAAAAGGCGTGATCATTTCGGAAGATATATCATTGTAATAATTGTAGGATATCATTTTGGTCTTGCAGAAGTACCTATTATGAGAGTATTTCCTGTAGCATTGTCGGTTACTAATGTAAAAAAGGATATCATTTTGGTAAATAAAAAAAATGAAGTAATACTGTTTTTACCATTTACTATTTATATAACTGAAGAAATGTTTACATGTGTATTTGAATAATAAAAATTGTTGTATACCTACAAAATAATATAATTTCTAGATACAAAATAATTGTATTTAATCTGGAGAAGCATTATGTACTTTAAATTACAGGAATACATTTATAACTTGATGTCATATCCAATTAAGTGTCTCTTTCCTATACATTCACCGACGTAAAACCACATATATACTTCAAGAGCAATGAGTGATTTGAGGGTAGCGTCCTGTAAAATAAAATATTTAAAATATAATATATAAATAAGGATGTTGAAAAAAAAATTGATTTGGAATAGAAATACAAATAAATACTGTGGCATGCATTACAGTTCATTATAATAAAATATCTGATTTTAATAAATATAATACTAGTTGGATAATTGGCACTTATTTGTACAACAAATCAATGAATACTTAATTAAAATAATTAATTTGAACCATGAATAAAATAATGCTTTTAATTTATTATTAGAACTTTAAGAAAAACAATTAAAAATTTGAATAGCTTTAATATACTATATACGTTATAAAGATGCTTAAAACTGTTGATAATTTTGTAAGGGTATTTAACATTTACTAAAAGAAAAATTATTTAAATATTATATTATAATATTTATATCTAAACATCATGAATAGGGTTTGGAAGTTATAGGAATTGCATATTGTTTTGTATGCTCTATATTTACGACAAAGCTAGAAATCTATACAATGTTGAGTATAAAAATTGAAAATTAAAATGCATTTTTTGTCAATTTTAAAGAAAAAAGTGCATATTTCTTGATTTTTTTATGCATATTATGAATATTTAATATTTTCTAATTAACTTCAAAAATAATGAAAATATTTATTTTTAACTATTCTTCAGTTCAATAAACTGCCTAATGCTAACCGCTTAATTTTTAATTATACAATTTATAATCACTAATTTTTTTTTTTTGTGTGTGTATATTAATTAGTAACAACATTGATTATAACTTATAAATAATAATTGCCTTATACGTTTTTGAATAATTTATTCATTTTTACACATTACATTTTTTCATGCATATTTTATTTTTTTAGTTCCTACAACTTCCAAACACCTAATCATGAATAAATGAACGTACCTTGACAGTAATATTCTTCCAACGTCCAGTTCGAGCTGTTTGTATCATTTTGGAAATCTCGTTTTTTATCTCCGGTAAGTCAGACAATTTGGGTGGAGTTAATTCCACTTTAGCATACTTCACAAAAGTTTGTAAGTTGGGCTTGGCTGTGGCAATAATTGCTACATAATTTAGAAAACATTTTTTTAATAATATTTTTAAGAATTAATATTTGAGATTCAGTTAAGGAATTACTAATACTTACAGCTAATTAAACTGACTTTCTTGACTGCCCCGCTCATTTTGTTGATTTTTTTTTTAATTTACAAAATAGTTTTATATTACTGTAAAACAGAAAATGAAAATGTAAAATATTAACGAGGTCTGGAATCCTAAAGAGTAATATGTATGAACTATGAAGTATGAATGTCAGGTCGTGATAAAATAACAGCTGTACATGTACAACCAACAAATTCGATAAAGACGTTCTATACAAGTCAAGGATATTCTATACAAATGTAATCGATTTTGATATTCGGCGCTATAATTAATCAAATGTAAAGATATTAAAATATAAAATATTTTGTTCAAACATATTCTAAAAACTCCAATATTATAATATAGTCTATAATAGTATTTAAAATTTTTAATTAATATCAGCATTAAATAAAATCACAAATTATTATTTATGCAGCAATTGAATCGAAAAGATTTTGATATTTTATTAATTTGATTCAAATGTCATATTAATAGTAGGTATCTATTAATTATTCATAGTTGATTTCATAACACAAAAAATTGTCAAATGTTCAAAAATCATAGTTTGCAATGACTAAAAATGTACAAATATATTGCAGGCGCGGATCCAGGGTAATTATTAGGCGGAGAGGCATTCGGCCATTATATATTGTACAATAATTTTATTATTATATTATAATTATTACCATCGATTATATACAATATATATATATTTATTATTATACAACTATTATTTTAATTTTAGTATATACATAATCAATGCTATAACGTTAAATATTTCTTTAAATTTTAAAGGAATTGACTTACAACTAAAAATTAATAAAAAAAAACTAGGTAGGTGTTTTGAAAAGAACACTCTTTATTTAAGAAAAATTAGTAAAAACTATTAAAAAACTATTGAATATTAATAAACCAACAATAATTATAAAGTAAAATTATAAATATTCGATATTTGTTAAATTTGTATTTATTGGTTCGAAATATTAAATGTTTGTTTGAAGAAATTTTCATTGTAAATGTTATCTATACAACTATCTCTGCATTAATAAATTATTATTACAATATGTATCCAGTGTGTAAAATAAGTTAAATAAAATACATCTATTATTTATAATATGGTGTGAGTCTCACACTTAATCACTAATTAATCAAAGAAATACAGGCGTTAAATAATAATGAAAAAAAATTGGTTTGCTCGGCAATACAACGCGAGTCGCAAACTCAATAATTTTACTAAATTATAATTTATAATATATATGCAACTACAAGATATATTTAATTTTAAATCACACCATCTTTTTAAGCACATAAATATACTTAGGACTATGAAAAAAAAATTCTGATACTTCGTTCGCATCCGTCGCGTCGTCATTCGGCACAATTGAAAATTACAGAATTATAAATAAAATTATCCGCTAAACAATGTATTTATTATTATTTAATGTAAATAAAAACTAAATATAAGATCCTACACTATAAAAAAATTAGATTTTTTTCATCGTTTAACAAATTAATAAAGTAAATTGACTTTTTTTCGTGATTTTGTGGGGGGGCATCGCTCCCATTCCCTTTCTTGTATTCGAGCTTGATATATTTAGATCGGATCAAAAAAGTGGGAAAGTAATTAACCACTACACAGTACGTCTGTACAGGTGTTGAATGACTATTGAATAGTAATTCACTAGTTAGTAGTCGTTAAAATAACGTAGATAAATTCAAAATTGTGTTTAACTTGAATTCTGCAATGATAATCATTGCATACGGAAAACGATTCTGAGTAAAAAAGGCCTATCAAGATTTTATTACTTACTATATTTTATGATATATTGATATTGCTATTAAAGTAATTAGGTAATGTATTTCACTATTAGTTAAACAGTAAATTGAATTAATTTTCGCTGTAAATAATTAATAAAACGTCATTATATAGCATCAGTGTATAAAATATAAAAAAACTAAAATCGTTATTTTTTGTTAGGTACTTAATTTCAACTATTAGTAACTTACAATGTGCATAAAAAACCATGTTTATATATTTTTTTAGATTTATTGGTTATATTATACGAACTATTTATGATAAACCTTATATTAAATTTCCAATCATTATTGACTTTAAAAATTAAACATTCAATTAACTTTATGAACTAGAAAATTATTTGCATATATGTTCGTGATTTCAACAATATTTGGATAACAAATGCTGAAATGTTTATAAAAAAAATATGTACCTATGTATATTTTAACATAATTTGTAGGATTTTTTATGTAATATTCAAGCTTTTTACTAAGCTCAAACATTTTTATCAACTTTAAAAAAATTTGAGAATTTCAAATGCCCATGGATAATTTAAAATTAGTCTAATTAATATCTCAAAATTTTCATTGAGTAATGACAATGATACTTTAAGTAATGATAGAATATTTAAAGTTTCTATAGTCAATATTTTTTAAATAATAATATAAAAACTAAAATTAATTACCGAGTCATTATTATACGTGTGAATCTTAGTTCATAAATTACATTTATGGTAATAACGCTCTATCATTTATTTTTGTTTCAATATTAAGAGGCCACAACACTCGCTTGTGTTGTCTCCGTCTTACAAGTAGGTAACATAGCAAATTTATGCTCCGCAGACCACGTTTAGCTCCGTTAGTTTAAAAATTAGAATGATTTGACCTATTATGAAACTTGATGGTAAGAACATTATCTATGTTTGTATGTTGGGTTTTTACGATTATTAAGTTTTTAAGTGAGTTATGAGCATTTTTAATTTACGCTATGTTATATACGCATAACTTGCTAAAAAATTAAACTATCGACAATCGTAAAAAACCAACATACAAACACTGATAATTTTCTTACCATCAAGTTTCATAACAGGTCGATTCACTCTAATTTTTAAACTGACGGAGATATACGTGATCTGCTGAGCATAAATTTGCCATGTTACGCACTTGTAAGACAGAGACAACACATGCGAGTGTTGTGGCCTCTTCACAAATTATCAAGAATGTAATATTCTGTTTATTCTGTAATTAGCTTTTTAACCATGCAACGTTTTTTTATTGATGTTTAAAGATACAAACTAAACAAGAAAAGACAAGACAACAGAAAATTTAAAAATTTCTATAAATAAATAGTTCATAAAGTCAAAACAATTTGAAAATTAAGCATTTACAATGCATACACATTTGTTTAAAATTCAAGTATCTATGGTTATTCTTTTTGGAATTAAAACAAAATCAATTTTCTAGAAAACTGGCTTTCACATATTTTCTTAACTTTTTTTGTTTTACCTATTTAATTAATTTTTAATGTTATGAAAAGTAGGTAATCAGAATTTTTACTTTTGACCTCCTAAAGCAGGGGTCGGTAACCTTTTTGGTGTCAAGGGCCAAAAAATAAAAATAAATTTTTTCACGGGCCATAATTTGAATACACCTTATTTTATTTAAACGAAATATTGTAGTAATTTAAAATTTAATTTATTTAAGTACATCACTGGTTGGTACATTAATTATCGAGGTATCTACAAACAAAGTTATAATAATAATTACACGTAATAATAATAATAAAAAAATACATAGTAAAATATAGTATAATATTGGAAAAAATAAATAAATAAAAATTAATGTGATTTTTGAGTTTGAATAGCATCAACAAGTATATTGATAGCAGGTTTTATTTTCGATGTAGTAATTCTCAATACAGCGTTTAAGTGACCATCGGTTAATCGCGAAGCATATTTGCTTTTCCGATATTTCATTAGGGAAAAAGTTTGTTCACAAATATAAGTGCTTCCAAATATGGTCATCATTTTTTTAGCAAAATAGAATATTTTGCTAAATTTTGTTTCACAGAGACTCGAATAAAACTGAATTAAATTATTACAATCACGAAAAGCGGTTTTAAGACATTCGTCACTTTTCAACTCAATAATTTCTATTTGTAAACAGCTTTCAACGTCATCAATATCAACTACAAACGGGTTCTGAAATAATTTAATTTTGAAGTCAATTGAATAAAAATCAGAAAATCTGGTTGAAAATTCATTTTGTAATTTTTGCATACTCATAAATTGTATGAATTTCAATTCAAAAATACTAGATAATGTGTACAATGTTTCTATACATAATATCTATTTTTGTTCAATAATTGTATAACTAACTTCTCGTGAGAAATCCCAATTTTTATCAGCAAAGATAACGTGTTGTATAATATTTTTAAACTATAAATTATTATCGCGGGCCGCATAAAATTGCTACGCGGGCCGCCGGTTGCCGACCCCTGTCCTAAAGTATTAACTACATAATGTAATTTAACACACCCTCAATGTTTAAGCATTTTTACTGCTCTAAAATGTGATAACTGACACAGTAACTAAAAAATAAAATACTCACATCATTGTAAGATCAATACAGTTATTCCTAAACTCAGAATCTAAAATATGAGTTATAATGATAAACTAAAGACAAAAGAATATTACTCAAATTCCTCAAAATCTTCACAAATTATAGACTACACTATAACACAAAATTTAAAAAGTGTTAGAAGTGTTCTAAAATATCTCAAACCAACATCAACTATACAATTTTATAATTTTGTAAAATCAAACTTATACTAAATAATAAAAATATTTTTTTAATAAAAAAATGTAGAAAAGTAACATTATTGGTAAAAATCATACAATATAATTTATTATTTTTTGTATAAATAGTTTAAATTTTATTTTAACAATTTTTGTTTTATATTTTATCCACAGATAAAAGTAAATGACCATTGTTAACCATAGTATTTATTTTCACTTCGTTTCCTAACATTTGTTGCATTTTCAACAAGAAAAGCATACTGATTTACATATGAATTTTCATTTGCTGTAGAAACATTACAGTTGTTATAAATAAGTATTTCAAAGTAATACAAGATCGCATTTAATTTTCCATTAACTATGATTGGTATATTTATAAGTAATGATATTTTCTGAGATAGTTGTTTTGATAATAAGGTCAAACATGTCTTACAATCTGACAGACATATATCTGTTACTAAATGTTTGAATACATCCAAATGATGATTAACCTATTCAAATAAAATATTAATTTATAAATTGTGTATCAACTTGTAAGTTATTATCAATTTATTATTACTTACACTATATGCATTTATTAAATTTTGAATATGAGGATTACAACTATCATTATTTTCAATCACTTTACTAACATAAGGTAACCATTTTGAATTGACCAACTGACATTTTATTGAAATTTTTTCTGGCAAAATAATTCCATGTGGTTTTAACATTTTTCTAAAATAAAATATTTATTTTATAAATAGCAAAATTTAAACAATGTTCAACTTTTTAATGATTTAATAACTTATATATATTTAATTACTATATTCCTTACTCTGTAAATATTTGATTTTCAATAACATTGATATTAAATTCTCCATAAAAATTAATATAATTAGCAATAATGACATCAAACTTTTTCATTTTTTTTTTTATCAAAACAAAATATATTTGAGTTTTTAAAACTGTCTAATACTTCTGTCAGATTTTTGTCAATATAATAAATGTTAACATCAATATAACTATTAGAAGAAGAAGCTAATGAAAGAATTTCTATGCCAAAAATTGGAAATGGGCATGTATCCAAAATTCTTGCACTTTTAAGAGGTTTATTATTAATGTACCTAGAACAAAAGTTATTTTCAAAGTTTTAAACATGATAATTACAGTATATAAATTTCTAGTTTCTATTTTTTACTATTTTTTAGCAGCTTTTATATAACCTTTAACTTGATTAGTATCATTTAAAAATGAAATTATTTCTTTTTCTAATGGAATACATTTTGAGTTGCTAATTTCATCATCTTATTTCAGAACATAATGATCGTCTTCCAATTTATATAATACACAGAGTTCATCTCCCTGTTCAACTGTTCTATTACTTTTGGAAACAAATAGCGCTTGTTCCCAACAATAGTTTTCATTTTTTTTTATCAATTGTATTAATAGATATGTCTTCCGTCAAATTAACAACAAATCAAGAAACAATAGCATCTACATTTCCTGACCGAGTTATACTGTACTTCATACTTTTCATGTTAACCTTTTGAATGTTTAATAATTTATTTATTTGATTCGGATCATTAAAATTAATATCCATGACTACTTGTGGTGTAGCTAAGAAAACACAATCTCCAGGCAATTGGTTTAATTTTTCACGATCATAAGGTTCATTGGTAGTAGAACATAAATTAAGTTGCTTAAAATATAACTGTTCTTTTCCATAAAATAGGTTTCTCTTACAAACATAAGAACATTGAATAGGAACTGCATATACTGTCGCATGATGTGGAATAACACTCCCATGTAGTAGTTCATGGTTAACTTTAGATTTTGGAGGTAAAAATAATTTATCCCAAGCATGCTTAAGAGTAGAAAGAATATGTTCACCAAATAAACCAGCATCCATAGTTTCAGTAATAACTAAGGAAACTCTGAAATACATATCAAAATTTTAATTAATACATCTAATAATATATCTTTAATTTATTTACCGTTCATCAATATTATCTGGAATACATAAATCATTTGAATTCATATTTAATATTTTGATTAAATTATGTAATTTATTTCATGTTAAAACTTCAGACGCAATTTTTGACATAATCTTAGAATAATCACAAGCATAGATTTTGTCAACTGGATACTCTGCTGCATATAAGCTAGAACAAAATTAAATTTGATTATTTATAAAGAAAAGTTTTACTTAACATTAGAAAATATTTTTATGTTTATTAACCTCAAAATAAGAGATCCACATCCAATATCTAATATTGTTTTATGACCCTGATTTATTCTATTACTAATAGCTTTTTTATAAGCCAAATTACGTTTTGAGTCATTTAACATTCTATAATGCCAACAATCATCAAAACAACTATTTACAATTTGAATATTAGTTATTGCTGGTAAATAAAATTTATTAATATCAAGTGCTTTCATAACAAAATGTTGACCTTCTTCATTGTAACTTAATCTAGAACAAAAACCAAATAAAAAATGTATAAGTAAAAATATATTAAAACACGATTTTATAAATTGATTTATTGTTTTCTCATGTTTATTAAATTAATTATAAGATGATGATAATAATAATAATGCAATGCAGTGGAAATAGAATGCAGAGCTTCATTATTTTTTGATGCATCAAATATATATATAAACAGTGTCTACAATAAAATACAGTTTAGAATAAAAAAAAAAAATAATACTATTATTTTATATCATATTATGCTATATATATTTTTCATGTTACATTTTTGGCAAAATATCCTTTCTTCAGATTTCTAGTAAGTAATTGTAAAATTAGAGTTTTAAATATTATTGTTATTACCTAATTAAATGAGATCCTAAGTTATTGAGTAATATTTCATTATTTGGAAATAGTTTTAAGGCATTTTCATAACAATTAAAAATATCATAATAACATTCATCACCTTCAAGCTCTTTTCCATAATAACCTAAAAATTAATAATAAAAATTTTTATATAATATAATGTGTACCATATACATAAACTATTATGTAAAATAATACAAAAACATACACAGACATGTAATGAATTTATGTTTAATACTATCTTTGAGATCTGGTGCAATATCTATTAAAACTGACAAATGAGCAAATGCTGGTCCATTTTCTAACCGATCCATTGCTAAATCGGTCAATCTAAGTAGTCTTCTAATTATATTGTTGTTTAATGTATATTCCATTTTTTTAAACTTTGAATGACATTTATTTCATTGATACATTCTTTTTCTTATCTATTTTTTTGTACATAAATTATTACTGTAGCAGTATTTTTGTAATTAAAAGCAGTTCTTGAATTAATCAGTTAATTTAACTGAAAAAGTAAAAATGTTAGTTCTGTAAAAATTACATGATCTGAAATGAGTGAAATGCTGTCTATTTTTTTTTTTTTTATTGATTTATAGTAGTTTATTAGTTAAATGTTGATATATATTTCCTTTAATTGGACAAACTATACTTTTAATAATAATGCTTATTTTTATTTATGTTTATAATTTGTAAGAAACTAGTAAAAACATTATATTTCAAAATCTTATATTATATAATTTAATTTACATTACATAAGTATGTTATAATTAGGGTCACCATAATGTTTTGAGACCAAATCCGGACACCAAAATTAGACTTGAATTTTGTTTTATATATATATATATAAATTAGCAGTTTCTAGACATGATTTAATTTTCAAGATATGGTGATCTTTTTGAACTATTTATAAACATTTGAAATGTTTTACCTTTTAATATTTATGTATGTAGTAGTAATAATAAAATATCAGAGCAGAATAATATTAAGGCAATTTTTTTTTCGTATCAATGATGTAACCATTATAATTAGATTTAAGATTATAAAATCCTTGATTAATTTAATTTATATTTATTATTAATTTATACTAACTATTAATTTATACATGAATTTTTTTAATTTTTAACTATTGGGGTAATATAATTTTTTAAGATTCTTTTAATTATATTAATTTTAATATAGTATGTTACCATAGTGGTATAAAATAAAAACATAAGATAAAGCCATTAAGATAGAAAACTAGAAGAATACCAGGTAACTATATCATTATATTAAAATTGTTTTATACATTATATATTAGATTGTCTATAGCATAACATATTTTAATCTCTTGCATAATAGTTTATCTTTATATTGTAGAATCTCTATAATTTAACATCAGAAATGAAAAAAAAATTCATAGTTTTTCTAGTGTACCTGATTCTAGTCTTTATAGTATAAATACAAATACTTGGCATGTGTTACTATGTTATTTTTTTTAAATTCAATATAGAGTAATGTCACCAAGTCAGTATGAGTTTACACGTATGTATTGCCTAGGTACAGTGTTTTTGATATCTATTTAAAAAACACAATAGCAATGTGTACATATTCTACAGTTACAAGTATACGAACTGTGCAAACACCTTTGAGCACACTTAATACTTACCTACGGGCTACGGCACGGCACAGAATACCATTCTGTGCCTTCGGTCTCGGGTCACTGAAAATAGATACTGTACATACTTAAAATACCTACGTACAATATAAGATAATTAAGTACTTTTACATTTTAAAAACTACTTCCTTATCTATGCATGACACAACGACATTAACATGGTCTTTTTTTGTATAATACGGTCATATTATTTGATAGTTATTATTTAATAGCTATACTTGAATAGTAGTTTTCCAATATACATAAAAATAAATAATAGGTACTATATGTTATAATATTGAATATTATATTGCTAGACACGAACTTGTATGCAGATAAGTTCAATTTTATCACATACCGCGTATTTTATAATCACGACTTTGTATAATATAAACACTGTTATCATCGTTCTTATGACGTATTTAATCTATTCTGTGCGTTCAGTAGTTTAGTTTTAGTATCATTAAATACTTAAATGTTAAAATAGTAAATAAATAAGTTACATAAATAATATATTTATTGCGAATTGATATTTTTTTGACAACAGGATGAGCATATTAGTCGATAAGGAATTACGAATCATGTTCGAAGACCGAAATTTTATTATACTTTAGCCTGTAAACTACATGACTGTCGATTCTGCTGACGAAAGCCAGAACCTTATTTCCAATGCCAATAGTGATGTCCAGTCAATGTTAATCTGAAATTCTTAGACGTTTGGTATCAACACTTATACCTATTTTAAAAGTATAAGCAAAAGTGCTTGGTATTTAGGATCTCAATAAGAACCGTACAAATTTAGTTTCCAGAATGAATCCTCAAGAAATTTCGATTCCAGTTCCTTGGGGACATATTGCTGGTAAGTTTTGTCAGTTTTTTAAAAAATAATAAGGTTGTAATTCAATCTATTTAGTATTTAATTATTCAAGTACCTAATTTTGTGCTAAAACAAAATTCAGTTCATAAAATTGCTATTTAAGTATAATATTTATTATATTGTTGAGTGATAAAATATTTAGTACAAGTGCATACATAAAACACGACCACACTTTTGATTGATAGTTAATAGGTATACATTGTATGTTTACAACTGATTTTGGGAATCATTTTTGACAATATTAATACATTTTTAAATCTCAATAAATTAGCCATTTGCATAAATCTAGGCTAATATAAGGTACAAGTAATACTTTAATTAACCCATTGAGCATTGGTTACTGTAAGTGTTAAAAAATAGAAATGAAAAATTAATTTGATGACTAATTAAACTAGAAAGTTCTTAAATAGTATTTATTAGCTACAAATATTAGACAAATATCATATTATAATAATTAATATAATTAGTATACCTAATTAGGGTCCAATTGCATTTGCTATTACTTTTTTTTAATAAATTATTATACCTACTATAATATTATTTATTACAAATACCTATGTAGCTCATATTTAAATTTATTTCATAGCGTTTAATCTTAATTTTTAAGGAATTTATTTGATTAATGTGTGGTAGGCGGAAAAATGACAACCGAAGTAAAAATCCATGCAAATGCCATATAATTTTTCTATTTAATATTTTGTTGATTAAAGTTACCTCCTAGCTCCTACTGTAACTTAATAATAACACAGAATAGAATAATAATAACTCATAAAAAAAATATAATATTTTTATTATATTTGTTTTTTAGAAAAATATTAAATATGCGTGAAGGTATATGAAAATCAAGAAATATGCACTATTTCTACAAAAATAGTCGAAATATTCAAAATTTGTATTTTAAATTTTAAACTTAACATTGTAAAGATCCGATTTCTATCTTAGTCTAAAATCTAAAGCATGCAGAACAATATACAATTCCTATACTTCCAAACCGGATTTAGGACAATTGTCCCCGCGGAAAAATATCGTATGCAGATAATTGGTCCCCGTCATAATTTTATACCCGGACAATAGTCCCCGACTTAAAAGTTAAATATAACATATTTTTTTATCATTAAACATTCTTATAATGTGTTTTCAATAATATAATACTTTTAGAATATAATAACAGTTATTTGTTTTAAAAAAAAATAAAAATAAACTTAATAATATAATAATAAATTAATAAATAATATTATAATAGTCGAATAAAAAAATAATTTAAGTATAACATAATAATAACAATTTATGAAAATCTCGAAAGCCTACACAAATAATTCAAAAAATCATATTTTGAAAAATTATAATTAAAATTATTACAAATAGAAACAATGTTTTTTTCCTTGTCGCTTAAAGGTTTCAAAAAATTATTTAAAAAAAACATCATCATTATTTTTTGTCAACGATATCATTGTTGTTGAATTAATTATTTGTATCAATTCAATAAAATTATAAATATTTGGAAGTTTAATTCTAACAATATTTTTAAATTTATTATTAAATGCTTCAGATTTTGTTATTAAAAATACATAATTTGTTTAAATTTTATATTGCTTCAATGCTTAAAAATTGAATGCAAGGTTACTCTAAAAGTATTGTATTATTGAAAAAACATTTTAAAGAACGTTTAATGATAAAAAAATATTTTGTATTTAATTTTTATGACGGGGACCAATTGTCCGCATACCTTCCAATCCCCAATCATAACAATAATAATAATATAATTAATATAAATATAATAATCGTTATTTGTTATTCATCCTTCATCAATCACTTTTCGATAGTGCATAAAATAATTAAATAATCAATAATTTAATAATTGAAGTACACATAAAGTTAATATAGTTAATCGAGTTGAATCCGTGTATTAAATAAAATAGACATTTCCAATTTTTTTTTGCTTCATCAAATTCTATGCATTGCCGTTTTATTAAAGTTTGATTTTTTCTGTTATTTTTTTTTTTTTTTTTTATTAGTTGTATGGTACCTAAATTGTACTGTCTTGTTTTTGATATCATCTACGGCAACTTTTAGTCTCATTTCAAGAAACAAATAAGAACACAAAGAAATGTAAAGCTCATATAATTAAAAACATTTTTTTTCTGTGGATTTTTTCCCTGGATTCCTTCATTTCCTTAATTCGTGCTGTGAACTGATATTATAGTTAACCAATTGGTAATTATTTTGAATAATAAATTAATAAGTATTATGTATTTTTTTCTTCGTCACCCGACTAATAAAATAAGTCACCTAATTTCAAGTTTTGAAAAGTCCCAACGTCGCTGTCGTTAACTTGGTATATAGCCATATAGGTATATATTTTAGAATAAAATAAATAAAATAAACAGTAAAAATAATTAACTATTGTGTACGTCACAAGAAATCCTATCAAACTGCGTTTCTGCCGAGCCAATGTCACTGAATTTTAAGCGTCATCCCTCGCTTATCGCTAACAACATAAACCAGTGAACGTGTGTCGATATGTTTAATTTCAGCCAAAACTTGGGGCCACAATTCCGACGCGCGAGTTCTCTGTCTGCACGGGATACAGGATAACTGCGGTACGTTTGACAAGCTCATACCGTTGCTCCTGCCAGGTTTTTATTACGTATGCATAGATACGCCAGGACACGGACGATCATCGCACTATCCTCCCGGTTTCCGGATAACGATGGAGTGTTATGTGGTAGCCGTCAAACGGGTCGTCGACCACTTGCAATGGGATCGGTTCAAGTGTATCGGGCACAGCTTGGGTGGCATGATCGCCAGCTTGTTCACGTCCTTGTACCCGGAACACGTGGCCAGCTTGGTGATGATCGACAGCGCTGGCCCTGTGCCCTTGCACCCGCAGGACACGGTGAAATGGTTGAGAACGGTGTGCGACCATCTGTTGGTGATCGAGCGCAAGGCGGCAAGCGGATCGCCGCCGTTGTACACCCGTGAACAAGCAATCGACATACTGATGACGAAACGGCCGTCCAAGTTGACCAGGAGTTCGGCAGAAGTGCTCGTCGAACGGTCCCTGGTGGACCGCCCTGGTGGTTATGTGTTCAGCATGGACCAGAGACTCAAAATGCTATACAACCAAATATTATCGCCGACTCAGTACGCGGCTATGGTGGACAGCATTCAGTGTCCCGTTTTGCAATTGCGCGCCTCAGACAACCCGCGGCAAAAGAGTCCGGACGTTAAATTGTCGAGGAAAATTTACAAGGCCAACCCGAACGTCCGCGTGGTCAAAGTGAACGGGAATCACGACGTGCACTTAAACCATCCAGAGAGGATAGCGGATTTGATCAATAAATTTCTACTGTTCGAACGTAGCAAAATTTAATCAAAGATATAATAGCGCTGTTGCCTGCGTGTTGCACTATAAGCGTAACAATTACATTCATTATAATTTATAATGCATAATATTATACATTAATTGTGATTGGTAGAGGGATCTGGGTTTTTTTTTCCTAATTTTTGATATTATGTTTTGTTTTTTTATACGGGGTTTTTTTTTAAATTTGAAATAGTGTTTTACATACCTATTATCGAACTCAAAAAGAGTTTATTTTATCACGTCGTTAGCTGGACACTATAATACAGAATCATGTACCTATTATGTTTTTATTTTTATTTATTCGTATTTTATGTTTTTGTGAACACTCGTCTGTTAACCGATTTTCATTTTCCAATACACTATAATGCCATATTATACGTTTGTCGACGTTTAATTGGTTGGTTTTTATTTTCTCCCTGATCTTATAACCGCGAAAGTGAACCGTCATGATTATTAAATAATATATGTTATAATAAGCAGCAAACGCTTTCGCCACGTCCAACACACTCACTTGCACACGACACATGGCCGAAATTGATCGAAACGAATTTTATTTACAGCAAAAGCGTACGGCGACGACACCAGTCCCGCCGTGCTTTGCGTGCACGGGATTCAAGACAACTGCGACACGTTCGTCACGTTACTGCCGTCGTTGCCGGATGACTACTATTACGTGTGCATCGACCTGCCCGGCCACGGCCGTTCCGACCATTTTCCCGCGCACGTGCCGCTCGAGTTCACCAACTATTTGGCCGCCATCAAGTGGGTGATGGATCACTTCGGCTGGCCCGAGCTGGCGTACCTGGGCCACAGTTTCGGCGGACAGCTGGGCTCGTGGTTGGCGGGCGTCTACCCGGAACGCGTCCGGTGCCTGATCGTACTGGACACCATGGGGCCCCGGTCCGTGGACATGGGCGACACGCTGGCCACGATCCGCGGCCGGATCGACGACGCGCAGTCGTTGCACCGCCGACAGTGCGGCCGCCGGCCTCCGGCGTACACGTTTGCCGAGGCGGTCGCGAAAATGATGGCCGGCCGGCCGTCCAAGCTGACGGACGAATCCGCGCGCATACTGGCCGGCCGGGCGTTGGCCCGCGCGGACGGCGACGGCGACAAGTACACGTTCGCCAGCGACCAGCGACTGAAACTGGCGTTCTACCCGGTGATGACGTTCGACCAACAGAAGCAGATCCTGTGCGGCGTCACGTGTCCGGTCGTGTTCGTGTTGGCCGACGAGAACTGCGGCCGGTACTCCACGTACCTGAAGGACGCCTTTGAGTTCTACAGCAAACGGCCGAACGTCACCATCCGCGTGGTCGGCGGCGACCACGACGTGCACTTAAACCATCCGGACAGGGTATTCAGACACGTGACCGATTTTCTGCAAGAGCATTATAAAAGCTGAACTCGCAGTAATTGCAGCAGCACGACGTCACGACGCGCACAACGCGGATACAATATGTGACTATTGATGATTAGCACTTATACAGTTATACATGTGATAGACGTTGAATTTGTAGTGTAATATATATAATTTTTAAATCTAATAAAATATATGTTTATGTACCTATGTGGTTACCGATGAAAGACGGATAATATGACTTTATTTATTATTTCACGTACAACACCTATTCTATAGGCGCTTGTATGTATGTACCTACTTACCTATTTGGCTATTTAGATAAACCTGAAATCAATGTGCACATATATTCGGATCACAATATATTCAAAATCGTGATATGTCCGTACCTGTACATTATATAGGTATATTATTTATGTAACCTTAAATTTCGAAATTGGAAGGGCTGCCGATAAGTCTATATTTTTATGTACCCATATTTTATTTTATAGCGACGCAAGTCATGATGATGTACAGAATCATCCGTTAGGTTTATTGGTATTGTATAAAGGAGATGAAATGTAAACGGAAGTCGACAGTGTAGCATTGAATAGAAAGGAGAATGTTTCGTTGGATGACTTATGTAAGAATTGCACACGTTGCGTTTTTTGACGCGTGAAACTTTTCATAAATAAAGACAGTGTGTCAAAGCTATTGTGTTTTTAGTGTTTAAATTTCCCGGGAAAACTTTCCACATCTCTTTTAATGCACAGATTTGTCCGAAAACTCAGCAAGTTAACTAGTGGTGAAATGTATTTGTTGTCATTTAACATACAAGATTAATTAAAACAACCTTTTTAAACCGCATTTTGCTTCTCGACACTACGTCATTGTATTGTATACCCATACAATGATTAGAGCTCGGATTTCAATGCATTTGCATCTTTTTTGGGGGGATGTTGTACGCAATGCTTTTCAAGCTACAAATATGTTTTAAGTACTCCGTGTTCTAAACACGACATTTTTTTGGGACTTTTTGTGTTTTTAGCGGATTTTATACTTTTTGGACATTTTTGACCCATTTCTCGAATTATGACTAAAAAAATTGACCTCATTGAAGTATAAATACTATAACTACATAGTAGTACAGTACTAAGTAATATAAATTATTTTCATTTTGAATTTAACATCAGGTAATCCGGTTTTAAATAAGACTAAAGACGAGGCTGAAATTTATCTTTATGTCATACCATCCAATTAGCCGATTTTATTGCTTAGTCACAAATAAACAACTTTTATCGGAGTATTTTCTTATCGAACGATAGTATATTATATCGGTGGCCACCTAATAATAATTTCAATTCATTTTATTGATAAATGCTGCGTTTTTTGAAAGGGCATTTAAATCCGAGCCCTAATAACCATCGTTCATCACAAATAGCCAACTCTGACATCGCACGCGCCTTAATCCAACCAATGCAACACTCATCCGTGCGACTCCTATTGGCCATTTCCTATAATATTAATATTATTCTTATGTATTAGGTACCCACCAACAATGTATAATATTTTAAGTGTTACACGGTGGACAAAAGTCGGCGTCTCACTCATGATTCCCGTTGTGATTTGTAGCGAAACTGTGGAAATCCAAAGACGACGGCCGCGGCGAACGGGTCATGTGCCTGCACGGGTACCGGGACAATTGCGCGTCGTTCGACCATCTGATCCCGATGCTGGACGACGACCGCGCGTACCTGTGCGTCGACTGGCCGAACCACGGTGGCTCGTCGGGCACGCAGCCGGGCGCGCGGTGGACCGTTGAAAACTACGCGCTGGCCATCAGGCGCGTGGCCGACCACGTGCAGTGGTCGTCGTCGCCGTTCGCGTGCCTCGGCCACAGCATGGGCGGGCAGGTGGCCACGCTGTTCACCGCCGTCTACCCGGAATGCGTCGCCAGGCTCGTGTTGCTGGACTCCGCCGGACCGGTGGCCGTACATCCCGATGAGATTGCGTTCAGCACGCGCCTGGCCGCCGACGAACAGCTGAGGGTCGAAAACAGGATGGCGTCGGCTAGCCTTCGTCCGCCGCCGGTGTTCACTGGCCAGGAAGCGTTGGCTCGCGTCAGAAAGCGAATTTACGGGCAGTTGCTGGACGAAGGGCCCGCCAGGTCGTTGATGGTCCGGCACTTTCGGCCGGGCCCCGTCGCCGGCCAATTCCGCCTGGCCAACGACGTGCGGCTCAGCGTGCCTTACAGCCTGATGTTTTCGGCCGAACAGCACTGGGACGTGGTGTCGAACATCAGGTGTCCCGCGCTGCTGATCAGGGCGTCGGAGAGCGACGCGTACTTCGACGACGTGTACGGCGTCTTCGTAGAAATGTACAGACAAAATCCAAATTTCCGTATCGCATCGGTGGACGGCAGTCACGACGTGCACATGAACAACCCGCGTGCGGTGGCCACGTTGATCAACGCGTTTTTAAACGATAAACCCAACAGTAAATTGTAATAACTAATAACTTTGTATAACAGGTACCTATCCGCGACAATGTGTTATTATTGTGTAGTGGTTCGCGAGCACAATTTTTCAAGGGCTGTGGTGGTGGTGGTGATGGTGGTGTACCTACAGTACATAATACAGTGTACTCATATTATTATTATTTGACGAATCCGTGCCGATGCGCGCCATGTACTTTTATAATATTGTGTAAAATCGGCCGTGTCGCCGCGATCAACGCCGCCGCGGCGGTCTCAAAAACATGTTTGTATAATATTGTTTGACAAATAAACTTTTTTTTTATTATTTTTAATATGTATTTGTTAGTTTTTTTTTTTTGACACGTTTTGATGAACCTATAACAATGCGCGTCATAGTGTATGTCGCCCGCCTTCATAATATTGTGCCATGAGGATTTTGTCAATCAATTTGAAAATAAAATCTTAAATTTTTAAAAATTAGTAAATTTAAGCAATGAATTCATGACTAACAAGTATTAGTAACTTACACACACTTAACATTATTCATCGATTTTATTTTAAATGGAAAATTGGGTAAACTAATGAGATAAACAGTCAATATTAATTTATAATGATGCATAAATATTTTGTAGAAATTATATTTAATAACATTTTTTAATTCTATATTTACATTAGCTCTGTCCTTCAAATTTACATTTGGTTTAAAAATCAAATTATTTAGAAATAAACTATAATGATTTTGGCATAAAGTAATTTTTAATAGAAATAAGTAATAACCATTAACAACAATAGCAATACATAATAATAATAATAATAATGAAAATAAAATATTGTGTTCCACAAAATTCACCAGATGTTAACATGGGTAGTACAATGGTTTTGAATTAACGTGTTATTCTTAAAATAACTATAAAATATGTTAAACAAATATTACAACTAAATAAGTTTTTTTTTACATTGAGTTGGAATGGCAAATAGGGTTTAATTCTATAGTTCTAATAACAACTTATAATTTATGTAAAATATTTTAAACAATATTGATATTCCAAATCCCTATTAATATTTTACAAAATATATTACAGTAGCAATAAAGTATTTAATACATTTAGAAATAACATTATTATTAATCCTTATACTACAAAAATATATTTCTTTTTTCATCAGTCAACGTTGAAAATGAATGAAGCACTTAGACGTGTTTACATGTGAAAATTTCTGTTAATAACAATATAGAGAATTGTAATAAATTGACATAATTCTACTGTATTATTTATATGGTGGTTGAATTATGATCAGCTGGTTTAAAGTACAGATATTCTTCAATAAGGATCCACCTTTTAACTATTTATTTTCTAATAATATGGTTTAAATAAATATTATTTTTACACACATTTTGTTATAGTTATATGGACAGTTTAAAAATGCATTAAATCACAGTGAAATTACTTACAAGTTTACAAGTGAAAATAAAAATAAATATAACAAATTGTTAGAAATGTGTAAGCAAAAAACCAAAAAAAACTAAAAAGAATTTGTAAAAAATTAAAATATTTAAATTAAATGATATACATCAATAATCTTAACAATAACTATAATTCTGAAAATAATTTCAGTAAATAATAGTAACAATGTGTGCAAAATTTAATTATTTGTCAAGTGATTCAACCGAATGACCCAATGAATCTGTAATATAAAAAAAATATATTAAAAATTGATTTTTCAATATTATTATGTTCATGTCTTACTTTCACGATTCATATAGTTATATCTTTGAGTCAATGGCCGAAATGCGGAAGACCTTTGTATAGGTGGCGGAGAACCAGGTGATAGCGATCGATTGTGCCTCCTTGCTAAAGGAGCTGGTGGACTTGGAGCTCGACCCAAAGCACCAAGTGGAGGTAACCGTTGGTTAGTCAAAATTGGAGGAGGTGGCTCAAAATCAAGTAATGAGAGTAATGTGAAATCAGGAGACACAGTTGGCAATGGTATGTCTAAAAGTTCATCTTCAAAGTCTTTGGAGGAATCTATGCTTTCTATAAAATAAAAAAATAAAGAAAAGTAAATTTATATTTTAATTAGAGGTGTTCTTAAACTACATGTGTACAGTGTACAAAAATTTAGTGTATTTAGTGTATGAGTGTAATTGAAATATTAATTACACCAGTTAAAATTATAATTTATTAAGAATTGACAAAGATACTTGTTTATTATAAATTGTTAACATTTGGTTAAAGTATCTTATCTAGAATTCTCGTGCGATTAAACTATTCAACTAATTTAATTGACAAACTTATTTCATCCAAAAAATAAACGATTAATTAGCTTTTTAAAATCTAAAATTAAATTATTGTAACAATAAAAAATATAAACTATATATTTTTTTTTAATTTCAGAACTAAATAGATAATATTTTTAACATTTATATACATAATAAAAATATATAAACTTTTAATTAATGACACATTTACATATTCAATACTTAAAAAAATTAACTTATACACGTGAAACTTAAGTGTTGCAAACCAATACATAAAAACTACATGAATTACATATGTAATAGAAACCACTAATTTTAATTAAGTCTTGTTATAAATTGAACTTACTTGCACCATTTTCAAGTTTTTTATCAACCATAGTCAACTTATTTCTTAGTTGAGCAGTTTCAAGTTCCATTTCCTTAAGTTTCCTCTCAGCTTGTCTGAATGATATCTTTGAAAAAAAAACCAATAATAATTTTTTATTATAATATAATTAAGAAACTTACCCAATAGTCACTAGCTTTTTTATCTGCCGCAGATAATTGAATTTTGAAACTAGTTTCTTGATCTGTTATTTCTTTTTTCAATGATTGAATTTCTGATCTAAATAACAAACCATTTGAAACAATAGTTAGATTTCAAATTTTGTATTTTAGAATTAAAAAAATCATTTTAAAGATATATCAATATATAAACATAGTCCCTACAAGTTATAATATTTAATATAATTAATACTGAATTGATTACAACTACATGAAACACCATTTCTTATTCTATTTAATCAGAATTTTGTTTAATGAAATTGGAATATTGGTCTAGTTAATGTATACATGTTGGTTTTGTCACTTTATGTTTAGTACAGTATAAATATATTTCATTATATCAATACATATTAACATATGTAAATAAATATAATTAGAATATTCAAAAGAATGTAGTTATTCTTCAGTAAAAATAAGACTACCTGGCTACTGTAAGTCTATAATACCATTATCAGTCCATTGATAATAGTTATTCTTAAATCAATACATTTTTGTATAGAAAATATAAAACATTTTACACTTGTTTATATCATGTTAAGAAAGTCTACCATAATTTATAATAATAATAACTATAAGTCAAACAGTCAAAGGTTTTAGTAAAATTGCAAAAATCTTAATTTATGGTTTCTGAGTAAATAACTTTATATTATGTCTGAATATCTTGTTTTAGAGAAATGCATTTAGAACTCACTTATAATTGAAAATTTCTTGGTTTAGAGATTTAATACGCTCATTAAGATCGCTAGATTCCCCTTCTTTATTGTCACACAACATTGCTTTCTCATTAATTTGCCTGTAACAAACATCATAAACTATTAAAACTCTTGAAATATAATTTTACTTTAAGAACTGAAACTATAACACATATATAAATAGAAAAAAAACAATACTATAGTTATACATACTTAAGATACTCCTGTTCTTGTTCTTTAAAAAACTTTGTTAGAATATTCAATTTGTTCACAGATTCTTCATTCATTGTTTCTAATTTTGAACAGTTATTTTCTAAATCCGCAATATCACTTTTTAAAATCTCAATATTATCTGTAATGATCAATTATTTTTCTGATTGTTAAAACATTAATTACTAAATATTATCATTAAAGTATATCTTACCTAGGAATTTTTGATTTGATTTTAAAGCATCATTCAATTTATGCTTATATCCTTCAGATATTTGTTTTGCTGATTTGAGTTCAGCAGATAATTTAATTGAAGATAAAAATTGCTTACTATCTGCTGAATTAAATTTCTGAGACATAACTTCCTGCAAAGCTTCCTTAGACAAAGAAACTTCATTTTCTGCTGTCACTAAAGCAGAAGTCTGCTTGTCCAGTTCAAATTGTAAACTATCTATTTCAGAAAGTAGTTTCGATTCTTTTACCTTATTTTTATTAATAACCTAAAAAAAAAATTGTTTATTAAGTACCAATAATTAATAGTTTATTAATTTAATACTTCTAAAAATGGTTGAAACAGTAGTATATTTAAAATTGTTGTATCACAACCTTGAAGGTATATTTGTTTACAGGTTAAAAAATGATTTACAATAATTGTAAAATCAGATCAATACTTAAAAACTAGAAATTGCTCTACATTATATTTGTTTCAATTATTATACTTAATAAAGTAAGTTGTTTTTACAAGAATGACTAAATTAACAAAAAACTTAAGTTTCAACTGGCTTTAATCTAAAATATAATATTTTTGCAGTCAATTTCTCTATTTATATTTGTTTCAAGTAATAATCATTAAAACTATTTAGTATATTCTTAGTAATTGTTTATATAAATAAAATACAAATTAATTATTTATACTGAAAATGGAATTAAAATAATTTAAATACCCGAAAGAATATTAATACACTATTTCTGTTTGTATCTAAAGTTGTAACTGTGAATAATATAAATTAATGACAAATTATATCTAAAAATTTTATCACTCACTTCTTCTAATTGTAAAGATAATTTAGTGTTTTCATCAGCCAAACTATTACTTTTTTTAGTTAACTCTTCTACAGTAATTAAAAGAGATTTTCCAGTGTCAATCCTTTTTTCTAACTCTGAAGATTTTTCAAAATTCTAAGTAAAAAAAAAATATTCAAACTTACATTTGTATTATATTAAAAATGTTAAAAATAGATTTTACTTTTTGTGTAAGAGCTGCTATCAAATTTTCTGAATCAGCCAATTTTACTTTCAAAGTATTTAATTGTTCTTTATTTTTTGTACTAGACTCTAATGCAGCATTTAATAGTGTATGCATTTCCATACCGTTTTCAGTTAATTCTACAATTTCTTGTTCAAGATTTTCAATTCGTATGGCTTGAGATGATATAATATCCTAAATATAAAATTGTTATTTATGTTAAAGAATTTATTATAAAATAGTAATTAAAAAAATAAAATAACCACCTCTGATTTCGTCAAATGATCATTTAAAGATTCAATTTCAGAATTTCTTTCTGTTGTCTAAAAATAAAATTATTAATTAAATATACATTAACATGCACCTAAATAAATTGAAATATGATTAAAAAAAAAAAAACCTACAGATTGTGTATTTCCAGAGTTTAGTTGTTTTGATAATAACAGTTCTTTTTCAATAATTAGCAAATTTTGATCTTTAGCTGCTAGTAATGTTAACAAATGATTTTCATATGATCCATTCTAAAAAAAATTAACATTATAAAGCTGTACAACAAAATACATAAAATCATTAATATTAAAAAAAAGAAGGTAATGATGAATTTAGTTAATTATGAATCAATATTCAATACTAATTGAATTTTAATATTAAAGTATATACTTAAATATTTAATAAAAATTGTTCCACAAAGATTTACTAAATGATGTAGTAATAGAAAAAAGTATAATACAAATTTCATTATTTATAAAATGAATTGAAATTTGTAAATATCAGTGGACTATTTTGTGCATATTAGGTATAATTATATATATTTACTTGATATTTATAATAAATTAGTGAAAACAGTAATGTAACTACAGCCACAACAATGAAATACAATTCTGAATGCTTGATACTCTTATTATGTTCTATAATTTTCTGGAAAAAATTTTTTTAACATTTATTAAGTTTAAGCTTTAAGCAATAGTAACATTTGTAATTGTATTCAACTCACTTGGTTTTCAACAGCATCAGGATATATATCTGTAATAGCATAAAATTATAATTAAATTTAAATTAATTATATCCTATACTCAAAATGTGGGCTATTTGTACTGTATATGATATATACTTAATGAACTTACTATAGCCTATAATTAGTACTAGAGTTATTAGTAAACACCGTGATAATTTGTATATGTTTGCATGAAAAAACCCAAAATTATAATATTATAAATAAAAAACAAATTATCTATCAATATACCTAATACTTAATAAAGATGCATAGTGTTTGATACTGCTGAATTGGCTTTTTATAAATAGATAGTTACAATTACAGATGGGGATTTCTGATCAACTTAGAAAAATTAATATTTAGAAGACCATTACTATTGTGGTGGATAATATTTATACATAATATTTGACAATTTAAAAATTACAGTATATTTCTTATATTAAAAAAATGTGCTATGAAATTGAATCCTGCTGTTAATAAAGTTATTAAATAAATAAATGCAATAAATCTTTATAGAATAATCTTTTGTTAATTGCAAGTACCTATGTTAAATATATTTATGATGTTTTATAACAAATAATTAATAATAAATTAATATTAAAAATAATAACGATAAATAAATATTATTTATTACTAACCATTGTATTCATTAGTATTATCACCAAAAATATTCCGAACAAAATCAATTGAAATCATAGTTGGAGACGATAACCAATTTTGAAGATAATCTAAGAAACTTAATTCCACTTCAGATTGCTCGTTTATTTCATTAATTATATTTTCTTTTTCCTTTTCTTTTTCATAGTCAATATTAGTTGAGTGTAAAATTTCATTAGTTTGTTTAGGAATTGGATCTAAAGGTTGTGGAGACTTAACTGCTTTATCTACATTTCGCTTAAAATTAAGACAGCTAACTCCACTGCAAGTCTCCGGATGACCAAAAGATGCAACAAAACTCTTAGGTACAAATTCTTTTAACTGTTCATTATTATTAAATTCCATAGTTTTATGAATATGTTCAGAAGGTAATTCCTTGTTTTCAGGTTTATATTGATGTTGATTACTTTCATAACCATACTTTGGGGTACTGTCTATTGATTGCATACACCCAGCTGATGTACACTGATCAATTGACTTTTTATTTAATATTTCTGTTACATCAAGTTCATTAACAACTGTTGTATGGTAATCATTAGGAGGAACAATTTCTGTCGCATTAATTAATTCCTGCAGTGAGGATGAATTTGTTATATTACCATCAGTTGAATCATTATTTGATATATTAGATTCAACATTAGGTAAATTATCCTTGAGCATGTTATGAGGTTCAGGTTCTTTGTAATCATTTGATAAAACGGGTATATCAATTATAGTTTCACTAACAACTGGCTCGTTGGTAATTTCATCTTTAAAGTTCTCCCTAATAGATATAATATTATTATTTGAAATAATATTTTCATTATTTATTTCTACATTTTTTTTTTCTAATGATGGTGATTGTATATAATTATTAGATTTAACCTGTTGTTTGTCTGATTCAGTGGTAGCTGGTAAAGAATCACTATTTGTATATTCGTGCTGGGATTTATGAAACTGTTCTGTACTATCATTATTAATTTCAACTGTATTGGAGTTTTGTAACCCTATATTACTAACCGACTCATTTATTAAAACATTTGTTTTTGTGTCTACACTTGGCAACGGTTGAGTAGTTTGTTCTTCTTCACTTTTTGGTTGATAAGAACTGTCCATATTCAACTCTTTAGTACCATTACTAATTTCTTTTAAACCAACTACTATGTTGGAGTCTTGTAGCACTATATTACTATCAACTGATTCTTTTATTGAGACATCTGTTTTATCCTCTTCATTCGGTAATTGTTGAGTAGTATGTATAGGTTTACTTTCTTGATGAGAACTGTTCATATTAAACACTTCAGTGCCATCAATATTATCTGGTAAATTAACATCTATATTAGAGATTTGTGATACTATATTTGCTGATGTTTTTATCGAATTATCTGTCTTATCTAAATGTGATGATTCTTGAATAACATTTTCGTTTTCAGTTTTTTGTTGACTATTCAAAATAAATTCTTCAGTACTATTATCATTATTGTCATCTTGTAAGTTTACTTCTAAATTAATATTTTTTGGTGGAATATCATTGGTTGATTCTTTTATTGAATTATCTGTATCTAAATTGTGTGATTGCTTTGTTATTTGTACATAATCAATTATTTGTTGAATAGAATCGACTGTACTTTCTGGAGAAATATTACTTCTTGAATTTTCAGCAACAATGTTTTCATTTATTTCTTTAACACAAGAGCCTGAAGAACATTCTAATGAAGAATCGTTTTCTGATTGCTGATCATTAGTTAATGTATGGGTATTTTGTTGGTTTATAGTTTTAGATTTGTAATTATTTCCAGAATTAACAGGATCAGAATTTAAAATCTGATCACTCTTCATAGATAAAATGTCATTAACTGCATTTTTAGGTATAATGTTATCAGTGCTATCAATTGTTAATGGTTTTTGAACTAAAATATCATCCAGATCTAATTCATCTTCACTCTCAATTTCTATACTTTCGTCTAAATCATTATCATATTCTGAAGAAATTGAATCTGTTTCATTACTTAATATGTCATCATATTGTTCAGTATTTTTATTATTCACATCTTGGACAACTTCTGAAGTATCAATTCCATCACTTATCTTAAAATGTGTTTCATCTGTATTTGTACCAACATGAGTGATACCGGAATCACTGTCATTGTCTTCATTACTTTTTGATTCACATATTTCTAAATTATTTTTAAAAACATTTACTTTAAACTTCCAATGTTCATATTTGGCCAAATGTAATATTTTAACATCTCTTCTATAGATTTTAGACGTCTTGCCCTAAAAAAATTAAATAACAAGTAATATAGGTAATGAATAAAAAGTAAAAATGAAACAAATTATTTTAAATGATTTTTTTTTGATAATTGTATAGTATTATTAAAATATAAATAATTAGTTCACCTTCATGCTTTTTATCAAAAACATGTCATCATTTTGACCAATAATAGTGACATTTTGTCGTGGACTAATAAGACGTCGGCCCACAGAGATTTTATCTAAATTCAAAGCAGATAAAATGTTATTGGTATTAATACAATTAAAATTATGGATAAAATATGGATAGTTAATATAAATTTAAATATTCTTGGTAAATAAAATATGCAACAGAATGTTCAAACACTAATTAAAACATTGAAACCTATGCCATTACTATAATACAATTTACAAATACTACAATAATTATTAATTTCCAATTTAATCTTGTATACAATGAATACACTAATTTAAAGCATTATAATATAATTAGTATAATGTCTTACAATTCCAAACAAAGACTTAAACAAATCACTTACCATTCACCAGTGCACTGTCACACTCAGGGGTTAGACACTGAAACTCAAATACAGGGTCTGAGCCGCACTGCACTGCCGCTGAACCAATGTCGAGTATCACTGACGTGATGACGATTATTTTTAGCATAAACATTGTCAACGCCGTTTGAGCGTTTCAAGTCATCTGAACAAACAAATTATTTTCTCTAGACGATCGACTCGCCGTTATTGAAAAAAAGTATCTTGACACGCACAATAAAAAACTAAACAAAAACACGTACTACGCAACCAACGCGATATTGTACAATTATATTATTATTATTAAAATACAGTTGTTTTCGTTGTGCACTAATGAAAGTAACAACAAGTAACAAACTAAACAAACTAACAACTACCGTGGTCTGTCTACGTCCTATGCCCAGAATTTGGCTATCAGATTTATTTAGATCAGTTGGTGAACGAAAGTAGAAGACGACGTCCGCGGTCTGCAGCCCGTTGATAACACGGGCGGCTCATGAGTGATTGTACGTGGTTATCCTAACACGTTGACAAACGGTAATCAGCTGACGCCCTCGAATTGTGCTAAATGGCAAATGCTATAATATTATATTATTACTTTAAAATTAAGAATTACACCGAGTTGCCTGTAAAAATATTAATCATTTATTTTTATTATCCCGATCCCTAATCTGTCCGATTCTGAAACGATGTACGATAAATTAAAATATTGAAAATTAAAATCGAGTCACTGGAAAAAGTAACTAAGATTTTCCGAAAAATACCTTTATTTTATTTTAGCGCTGTTTTAAATACTAGATTAGAGCATTAGGTCATTTAGGCACCTATTTCTATGTATGTTTCAAATTTTAATTATTTATAAAATATAAATAAATAAATACCTATCTATAAATAAAAAATTCATTGCCGAGGCTCTAGCGAGTATCGGATAATGCACATAATATTGTAATAATGTACATATTTACTGCCTAGTACCTATAGTATATCGTACAAATATTTATTATAATTGCGTACAATGTACATGTACCTCGAATTTGTTTTACTCGATACTTGAATGATTCCCAAGTCCTAATACAGGTGCGTGAGACTGCCAGAATGACGTTGATACTTTGACGTAGGTACCGCGTAGTTACCTACCCTACGCCTACGTAATAGGACTAATAGGAGTATTGAGCATAGGCGGAGATTTGATTGAATTTTAGGGGGGTCTTAAATATTTCTTTGCAAAATAAGCCGTGAGGTTTTGCTCCCACACTAATATTAATATATACAGGGGACGCCATTTATAAGACTCACGAATATAAGGTTCAGTCGCTTATTGGACTCAACATCGTCTGAAACGATCCGGACGTATCCTAATACATTATAAAAAATTCGGCTATAAGACTCACCACTTCGTTTATAAGACTCAAATTTCGTAAGAAATAAACATTTTTGATTAAAATTTAGATATAAATTGGTTTTTAATAATTACATATTTTTGGGTTATTTCTGGTTTCAATTCATGCTTTTCAATGTGTGTGTTTACAACAAATTTTATCGCATTTTTTACAATTATTGTTATTGTAATATGAGTACGAGAAATAGATTTTCGAAATATTAATACTCAACTCAAACCAAAATTACAATTTTTTTTTCATAAATAATAAATACATCATACATCTTTTATAATTTTTTATTAATATGTAATAATTTTTATATTATGTATACCTATGTATTATAATTTTAATTTTTTTATCAGAATTTTTAAATGTATTCAATAATAGATAGGTATGTAATATGTAATATTATATGTATTAAAGTAAATTAAAATTAAAGCAAAATATATAGTAAAATAAAATTTATAAATATGTAATTCAATTTTTTTTCCCCACTTCACCTATAAGATTCATTCGGTTATAAGACTCACTTTGTGCTGGTCCCAAAGTGAGTCTTATAAGCGGCGTCCACTGTATTATCTCCAATACGCTTTAACTATACTAAATAACCAACTAATAATTACCAACTAAAAAGAAAACCTATTAAATACGCAATTTTTCAATCCATTGTGACTATAGTAGGTATAATATGTTGTAATAATTATTATATTGATTAAATTTCGGGAAAAAAAGTATTTTGTAAAGTTCCAAGATTTTGGCAGTTCTTGTAAAATAAATCCGACGTCCGGCCGGCCACATAACTTTGAAAAATGTTCAATAATTTTTTTTTTGGGGGGGGGCTAAGCCTCCCAATCTCCGCCTATGATATCAAGGGAATTTTTTTGATTCTGGTACCTAATTCATTCATAGTTGTATCACTTATATCGTGTGTGTTGTTTATTTATCTGTATATTTATAACGCATAATATAATATGTAACGGAATATAGCCTATATTATATAGACGTTACAGGGAATAATAAAATATATTTTTTTATAGGTACATAATACATATATACTTGTATAGTTAGTTAGGTTACCCTTAAACACTGCACCAGATCAGATGGTCAGTTGGCTATTAAGGATGATGAAAACGTTAAAATCAGTGTCACTAATGACACTAAAATAGGGTGTCTACTGTCCAGACGTCCCGCTTTTTAAAAGTTTCTCCCATCATCCCGAAAATCTTTATCGGGACTTCAATATGCTCCGAATTAATGCATTAATATGAATTCGTATTACATTTTGTTAAAATGTATATAATTTTTATGGTAATTTGTAAGATCAAATTTCAAATACAATTAACAATACATTTAAAAAGTGGGCAAGTGGGTATCGCTTTGCTGTATAGTAGAGATGGAGAGTAGGTCAGTGGTCACTATAATGGATGCAATGACGGGTATCATTGTATACGAAAAACGATTCTGAACAGAGATGACATGTCAGTTAATGATAATTAGTTGGATATATTTAAATTGTAATATATCGTTTTTTTACGCGATTTCATAAAAAATTAAATTTCATACGCTCATAAAATGTTTTCTATATTAACGCTGGAATTTTTTTTTACAGTTACTTGGAGGAAAACTTATGGATAACCTTGTATTGGATTTTTGAACCTTAAGTATAAGTCACAAAAATTTTATGAATTTTCAACTTCAAAATTCCTTGTTAATTTTCGTGATTTTGATATATTTCGTAAACATTAGAACTTTAAATGCTTATAAACAAAATTTGTGACTAACGATTTTTGATTTTTTTTTACTACGATAAGCAAAACTTATAATAAACCTTGTATTAAATTTTAAAGATTTTTTGGATAGCCAAATTTTTTTTATCGGTATTTTAAGAAAAAAAACTTAGAAAAGTCGAAAATTTCAATTGTCTATAAGTAGCTTTAAAAAGGTCAAAATATTTTGAAAATTTAATCGTAAATAGATAATCATAATATAAATATTTGGTGAAAATTTCAAGTATTTAAAATGATTCGTTTTTGAGTTACAGCAAAATCAAAAAATCGATTTTGTCAAAAAGGGGTTATGCGTAAAATTTCCCGTTTTTTTTTTCAAGGTTTTTTCCGACGCTTTTGAAAACTACTGGAAATTTTTTACTTTTAACCCCTCAAAGTACCATCTAGATGAATTTTCCTATTCAAAGAGAGGCAGAAGTCAAAAATCGAAGCATTATTACTACTCCAAAACGTGATGACAGACACACAAAAAATAAAAAAATAAAACATACATCATTGTAAAATTAATACATTCATCACTCTGAACGGAGTTCAGAATCTAAAATATTATACTTCCTCTATATCCTCAAATTACATAATTCATATTTTAAATTAAAATACCTATCTAAATTAATATACATTTGTTTTATTCAAAATATTTCTTTACGAAAAATATTTTATTTGACCCGGTTTTTCTATTTAATCTGGTCACCCTACACTAAAAAAGATTGCTCTAGACTAGCGTTTCCCAAACTCTTATTTGAGTTAGCCCAGTAATTAAGTTTTCCCTTTCATGACCCACCAAAATATTTTAAATTTATCATTGTTTAAAAAAAGGCAAAATAAAACACTCCATAGAATTTTATTCAATTCTGCGACCCGGTATTATATTTTTGTGGCCCAGTAGTGGGTCATGACCTACTGGTAAATGTACCAGCAAGGGATATATACAAACCAGTTGCCAAGACGAATAAAACATCTTGAGAAATAATAGTAAAGACCTTAAAACCACAAAAACAGTAAATCATGTCTGTTTAATACCTAGTAACTACATTAATACACAATAACTCAATACCTAACAAGTAAGGTTACTATAGGTACTTGTCATAACTTGATACTTATTTATTATAATTTTAACATTACTAAGAATATTAATGTTTAAGTAACTATCTTATCATTTTCTAGAACATAAATCTCACGATGAATTGAAACTTTAATTATCAAAGTACATTAATATGTATCAGATGATTTGATCATTCTTAATAGTTAATAAATTTACATAGTAAAATTAATTATTAAAACCAAATGTTTTGTAATAATTATTTATTTTAAATAATAAAAGAACAAAATACAATTCAACAGATTTTCAAATAGATTAAAAAAAAAAACAAATATATTTTTATTTACCATTATTATTGTACAGATTTTAACTTAAGATAAATTAGACTCCAGTTCAAACAATTACAGTTAACAACTGAACATAGAATGTATGATATATATAGAATATATATACACATTTGTAGATGTATTATGTATGCAACTTTACAAAATATGATTTTATTAATAGATAGGAATATTATAAATTGAAATAACATTCCAAGAAAATGTAAATAAAATTTTAAAAACGATATTGAGATCAAACTATTTTTTAATTGGAAGAACATAAACATATTTCCAAAGAAATTAATTAAAACAGATGAAAAATAATATACATTTCATTAGAATCGATCTAATAAAGTTAAGCTTGTAAACATCTATGTAAATTATGTGAATTTCAATCACACATTAAAAATTATGAATTTATGTTGTTTAGAATTAGAAAGTATATCACACACATAAAAACATTTATAAAGCTATAATTAGGAAGAAAGTTTAATACAATGAACAGCCAAATTCAATTATTTTAAATAGTAGTAAATTGAATAAGTACATTTCAACATTTAAATGTAGTTTATTTTGTCATTGTCCTGACAAATGATTTATATATTATGAATAATATTGTCAGGAAATTTATAGTCAATAATGATCTTATAAAATTTGATTTTAAGTGTCATGTATTGAAGTTATTACTCTTTCAATATCAAATTTAATTGAAAATAGAGCATCCAATTTTTATATGTTACAATAAATCTAAAAAAAAAAAGTTGAGAAAATAATTGATAATTACTACATAAAAATAATAAAATACACACCTAGTTTATTTCAATTTCTTGGAAGTCTTTTCTGGTTCCATTTTATGATCTTCATAACTATAAAATAATATTTATAAATTAATAAATTTTTTTCAAAAGTAAATTTTATTAATCGTTAAAAGCTAATTTAACTATAGAAATTATGATATAATATGTCATTTAAGATTTTTAAATTATTAATATTTATATAGATTTTAAAATTTAACACACAAACTAAATAACAGTTACTTTAAATAACATAAATATTATTTGTATGCATATTTTTTATGTTAACATACCTGAATAAAGTCTTAAAATCTCCACATACTAAAGCCACCAACATAGGAGTAATTAAACACGCAGGTACCAAGTATAATAAAGCTGGTTGCGCTGCTTTATATACATGCATGACAAATACAGTGGTAAGTAATCCCAAAAGATAGGCTAAAAATGTAGCATTGAAATATGTATTTGTTTTACGTTTTAAGCTATAAAATAAAAAATTATAACAAAATGTACTATTTTTGTCAATTAAAATAAAATAAGAATATACCTACCTTTGATCAAATCTTAACAGGAATGCAATAAATATTCCTGGAATAACAATATCACCTAAGCCCAACATGGCAAAATTTTTAGCAGCTAAGACACCATTTTCTAATAAATCCTGTGGGAATACAACTGTAATAAAATATAAATAAATTAGATTATAATAAAATATGTAATTATGAACTTGTATAAATTAGAATAGTTCATGTAAAAGATTAAGTATTATTAATTTTAAAACTAACGCTTGATAGGAGCATCAAATGATTTTGCTACAGTAACCATAACATTGGTACCAAACACCCAAAATATATCATACACGAATAAACCACATAATAGGATACATCCAATTTTAATGGTGTTGAGATGTAATAATTCTATTCCATTTATAGCAAATGCCAATCCAAATATATTGTTTACAATCCAATGCTAAAATTAAAAAAAAATATATATATATATATATTATATAATTATTAAGGATATTAATATTAGAATACAAGTAAAAAATAAAATAATACCTTGCTGTATAAATAAAATGTTCCTAATGTTGTACACACTATTAAACATAATACATCATGTAATGTAAATTTTAAATTTATCCAATCATGTTTTTTTTCACTAGAGCTTTCTGTAAACTGCAATTGGTATTTTGTTTTAGGTATATTTTTTGGTAATATGGCGCTGAATTTAGCACTAAATAAAAAAAAAAATATTGAAATATTTTAAATATGTAATTCTCATCTATTTTTATAAATAAATGAAATAAATCTTTACCCTAAAATATTATTTAAAGCTGCTACTCCAAGTACATAGAAATATAGAGTCACTAATAGATTTATGTGTTCCTTAGAAAATACCTATAATTAAAATAAAAAAGATAAGTACATTTTCTATACATAAATAATGAATTAACGATTTGTCATCATTATTATTAATAAGACCATATTATATTACCCTAAAAACTATGTAGAGCGTAAAAAGAGCTCCGCTAGCAATTACTGGAAACATCATAGCATCTTTTTCTGTCATAGACTCTGGTACTTCTTTTTTCAACTGTAAACGAGAACAAGATGTTAGCAAATTACTAATTACAAAATATGTTAGTTAACTTAAATACTAACTTTATTTTTAATCTGTAATTCTACTGATCGGAACGAACCAAAGAAAATGGGTACTAGGGCCATGACAACTAAACTGGTGTATGCAATCATCATGCCTTCAGTAGTGGCTGGTAGTTTTTTGAGAACAGACTCCGTGTCCGTACCATTTGTTTCGTTTAAGGTTTTAATTATATCATCTACGACTTCAGCCATTGTTCGTAAAATTAAGTTAAATAACTGAAGTAATACAGAAGAAAAATTACACTGTTTAATTTAAATTTATTATTTTTTATCTTCTCAAGAAGTAAAAGCAACAATCTATTGCGAATATGGTCAAACAACTGAAACGTATACACGATTCACAACACATCCCGAGATACTACAAGCAACACTATTGGATAATAAACTAGTGACAAGACACTTGTCTTGGTTTTGTGATAAAGATAAACGTATTACGTAAAAAGCGCACGTCAACGAAATAATGTGATACAAGAATCCGTTATAAGTTCAATAAATTTCTCTTCACTCGTATTGGTCACTCTGTTTAGAAATTATTATTTTTTTCACTGTTTTAACTTTTTATTCGTCAGAGTGCCAGACCTGTAATTGCTGCACCAGACAATATTCCGTAGGCCACAGTGCCACACTGTCACAGTTACCAATTATTGAATGACGGAAAAAGTCAGAATATGAGAATGCGATAACAAAATAACCGCCAATCGGCCCGCAGTTCGTCTATACTTCACTTCGCATTTGCGCCATTTTTCATTTTTTGTATTTGTTATTTTCATTCTCACGAACTTACTGCAGAATTTGACTGTTGCCGAGATCGTGTACAATCTAGTATGTGGATGTATCATACTATCATTATTCACTAGTGTTGTGTATCTGTTTTCTATGGAACGTTGTCTAGGTATTAGATTTAGCCATAGAAGAAAGAAGATGGAACCACCTCACAAGTTTCAAGATAATAATTGTTCGCAGTTAACTTATTGAGTGTTACATACTTCTCATAATCGGCATTATCCATGAACGGTGCTGTTTAGTATTAGCGCCTTTTTCGTGTGATTACATTTGGACATTATAAAAGAGTAATTATTGAGTCAATATAAGTCACACATATTAGTAATATAAATTATTTCCATGAAATTTATTTAGCATAATGGCAGTGAAAAGAAAAGACAAAGCTGTTAATCATGACACTCCTGGAAAAAATAAAAGGATCAGGCAAGAAAAAGTTGGAGACTTCTCTGATGATGAAGACTTGTCAGATATAGAGGATGCAGAAATATTCAATGGCATACGCATACCGGTTGAGTTACCTCCAATTACATCAGCTGAAGAAAATCCCGGGCCACGCATGGTTATTACAGAAATTGTTGCTAATAACTTTAAAAGTTACTATGGAGAAGTTACTATTGGGAAATTTCATAAGGTAAGAATATGATTTTATATTTTAATATGTAGATATTTGAGTTGTTGCATTGGTGCTTATAAAAAATCTTTGCTTGATACAATGCCTGAAAAAAGTGAACTTTTGGTAAGGAAGTATTAATAGCATTCAAAATCAATTATGTATAGTTGGATTTATTTTTTCCATTTATTGTACAGACACATTCAAGTTACTCACAAAATAGATAAAAAATTTTGAAGACAGTAATATAATATCTTTGTATTGTCTTAATAATTATCTTAGCTATACAATATTTTTAATATTTTATTTATTTTAGTAAACTTGAAATAATTCCATTACCTAATTTAAACATTTACAATTTTAAATAAACTATTGTAACTCAACAATCATTTATTTAACTGTAAGTTATAACAACTCAAAGATTGAAAGTTGTTATATTTCAATGTTAGTAGAATATAAAAAAATAAGTTTTATAACATGTCATAAATATTATACTAATAAAATAAAATATTAATGATGAAAATAAAAAAATGGTAAATTAATTTAATTGATAAAGAAATACAATTTGAATATTATTACATCAAACTATTCAAATTTCGAACTAAACCAATGTTCGGTTTGAAATTTGAAATCGGTATGCAAAAAATTCGAACCGATCTGTCAAGCATCTTTTATTATTCTAAAATTGAACTATACCAATAGTGGCTTCGTACCTACATTCATAATATATTTATTTTTTTGTTTTTATCATATTGTAGCTGAAAAAATCTTTTTTGGGTAAACCCATGGTAATATTTCGATATCTGGCTGTGCTGTCGATAAAAACATGTTTAGAATAATGATGAGTTCAAGTTAGATTTTAAATGATTTCAAGTTTGGTTTGGTAGAATATATGAAGGTTTGGTTTAATTTGAGTTCAAAAAAATAAAGTTCGGTTCG
The DNA here is from genome assembly GCF_003676215.2 of Rhopalosiphum maidis. NCBI lineage: Eukaryota > Metazoa > Arthropoda > Insecta > Hemiptera > Aphididae > Rhopalosiphum > Rhopalosiphum maidis. Next base: position 49,678,309 of record NC_040880.1, on the reverse strand, counting down.
ATTTAGTAAATCAGGGTTTGACCCATCATTAAAGTTATAATAGGTTTTAGTAATGAATATAAATCATATAGTATTGGTCCTCCAAACAATTTTCCCCCAAATTTTGTCTAAGTTGATCAGAAATCTCTATCTGTCACCGTAATCATCTATTTAATACAGAGATTCCTAACCAGGGTGCCGCAAAATTATTTGAAATATATTTTTAGGGTATAGGATGCCTCTGAGTTTCTAGAAAATGACAGGGTGCTGTGACTCAAATAAGGTTGGGAATCTCTGATTTAATATATGATCTTCAATTATAATTATAAAATGTTGGACAAAAATAAATAAAGGAAGCCTTTTGCATGGAAGATAAGGTAAATAATTTGAGGACTGATTAAAGAGTTTAGAGTTAAAATTAAATATGAAAAAATATATGAAGTATGATTTTTATAAAAATTTGATTTTTGGTATCTTTTGTGCATATATTTTTTTGGGCTGAGTATGGGAATAAAAGATTTAGTTTAAATGATCATTTATCTCTATCAATAGATTTAATTTAAAACCTTAGTAATCCTTTCCATAGTTTAATTAATTTACCATTATCCCGGTAACAATAAAATGGTATATTATAATGAGCTTAAAAATGTATTAATAAAACAATATTTGTTGGAAATTTAATTAATTAATTTCCATATTGATTATAATAAACTTACATTAGTGCTACACAAGTAAACAATGCAGACACATATGAGATGGACATATACCTGTCATTGATAATTTGATAGTAGAATAATGTGGATAGTTAATTGTCTTACCGTCTTACATGCAGCCAAATTAAAGCAAAACAACAGACAATATATATAGGCGCATCAAAAAATGTTTATATTTATTTCAAAATTAAAGTGATTTCTACTTTACTTTATTTTTTCACCAATATATAAAAGTACATTAAATTTTGATTATGAGTTAACTATAAATATAGTGCTGTTTGTAAAATCAGCCACATTTGCTATGAAAAAATAATTTTTAGTGCAACAAAAACCTATGTATGTTAATATACCTACCTAACATAGTTAAAAAATCAAATTTTAATTAATAAATATTTATATAGTAATACCACTACCAATGCAGTTACCAGTTTGTATATGTAAATACTATTTTTAATATTAGGAGACTCAGTTATTTATTGAACACTGGTCACTGAATAGAGCCATCTTATAAATTAATTTTTGTTGTAAATATTTAACCTTCATAAATATGTAATTATAATTTTTTCTAATACTTTCATGTATAATAAATATTAATGTAATGTATATTTGCAATTTTCAAAGCATCTTTTTATTTTACAGAGTTTAACAAGCATTGTTGGTGCTAATGGTAGTGGAAAGAGTAATGTTATTGATTCTTTACTTTTTGTATTTGGATACCGATCTTCAAAAATTAGATCAAAAAAAGTATCAGTACTGTTACACAAATCAGACAAGCATAAAGATGTTCGCCAATGTTCTGTCACTGTTCATTTTGTACATATTCAAGATGATGTAATGGATTTTTTATTATTAATCTTTATTTTTTTTTTTTTTTAATTTGTTGATGTTTTAGATTACAGCACAAACAGGCTTTGTTCCTATTCCAGGTACTGAAATAAAAATTACTCGTACAGCATTTAAAGACAATTCATCATTTTATACATTAAATGACAAACGTGTAAAATTTAAAGATATAGCAATTATTTTAAAGAAAAATGGAATAGATTTAGTTCATAATAGATTTCTTATTCTTCAGGTAAATCGTATTAAGTATTTAATCAAGTTTTTTTGTATGTAAGAAAAATATAAATATAGTTTTTTTTAATGGATCTAGGGCGAAGTTGAACAAATTGCCATGATGAAACCTAAATCTGAAAATGACCATTCAACTGGCATGTTAGAATATTTAGAAGATGTTATAGGCACTGTGAGATACAAGGTTGGTTTTTTTTTTTATGATATTTGTTATATTAATTGACAATAATTATAATTAAAAATGCTTCATATGATAAAGTACCTATATAATGATTTATAATAGTAATTTAAATAATAATTTATTATATATATATATAATATTAATTTAAATAATTTAAAAAAAATTAATTATATCTTTGTACTTCTATGATTTAATTATATTTGAATTTAGAAACCCATTACTAAACTTGAAGAGAAAGTAAAAGAGTTATCATTGGAAAAAAATGAAAAAATAACTCGTTTAAAATTTGTTGCCAAAGAAAGAGAAGAACTTCTAGAACCAGTGGAAGCTGTGATTAATTATTTAAAACTAGAAAACCGAATCACTCGGTTAAGTAATAAAAAGTACCAAAAAGATAGGTTTGTTTATTTTAAATTTAAATAACTTTTGTTTACCATTTATTATATCATATTTAATGTATAAATAATTATGTATATTATCGGTTTACTAGGTTTGACGTTGAATTAACTATAGAATCCAAAACTGAAACCAAAAATAAGATAAATGATGAAATAAATTCTAATGAAAAAGAAATTAATACTATTTCTAAGGATAAGAAGCAATTTGAAAAAAAAATACTAGATTTATCTGAGTAAGTTAATTTTTACTTCAAAGTATTGAGCATAAAACCAGAGTTTTGTATTGGCGCAGAGAATGAATAAGTTTTATCGACAACACGTCAATATAAGTACCAAGTTTAAGAGAGAGTGGTAGTGTCATAAATAAAGCAATATTATCTCCCTTCTGTCCACTTTTTTTAAAGCATTAATATAAAAATTGGGTTGGGGTCATCATTATCTTAATGAAAATCAGAAGAAAAATTACAATGTTTGAGTAATATTAACAATTATTCTGTTAGTTAGCTCTAATCATTTTATAGTAGATATACCTACATTTTTTAAAGTAATATTTAAGAATTGAGTTGTATTAATTTAAAATGTATAGATGATAATAATAATATCTTAACAAAATAAAAATGAAAATTTAAGCATCTAAGAAAATAATAAATATATTAAAAATATAATATTAATATTTTGTTTATTTATTTGTTAGAAAGTTGAAATCTGATCACTTGATATTAAAAAAAAATGAAGAAAAACATAAGAAATGTTTGCGTAAAAATAGTCAATTGAATGATGAATATAATCAGACTCAAGCGCAGATAACCAAATATGAAAATTCCATAACACAGGAACAGAAAAAGGTAAAAATGCAACCCATTAATTGTTTTATTTAAGTATACATAGATTTTATATTTAATGTACATATGTTATGATAACTGATTTACTTGTTTATTGAAAAATTTAATAATAGTTTAAGTCACCAAAACCCAAAATTTACTTGTACATTTTGATTGCTTTTAATTTTTAAGACTGATTTTGATTGATTAACAATATCTACTAGGTTGTTGGTCACTGAGAAGTGATTTTAATTATTTATATTTTTATTATGATATTAATTTACATAATCTCTTTAAAAATATAGTATATCTTACCAAGGCCGGCGAGAGGGTGGGGCAGAAGGGGCCCTGGTTAGGTTAGGTATAAAATAAGTATGTATAAGTAAAAGGGCCCGGAATTGATCAGCCCTAGGGCCCACCATAGTTCTTGCCGGCCCTGTATCTTATAGTTTTTATTGTGACACTTACAATTTTCTGTACATATAAATCGCCTCTATTAAAATCTAGTAAATTTATTAACCAATAATAATCCATCAAACCAAATCCATACAGCAGTGGTATTTTGATTATTAGTCCAAATACCACATTTTTCATTAACTAAAGCACTTCTTACATCTAAGTTCTTCTTTTAAATTGTTAATCTCTTATTTAATTCATTTATATCTTATTATTATAAGAATTATAAGATTTAGGTCACATTAATTAATAAGTCTTCTACTTTGTGATTTATAATTTTAAATTAAAATTAATGTTATAATTGTTATAAATTATAATAGTAACTATTTATTAAATATTATCTTTATTTTCCTTGACTTGTTTATACATAATTAGGGCCCAGAACTTGATGATCTTAAAATTTTTAAAAACTGTTAAAATGACTTATTATACATCAATAAATGACCACAAAAATATCAAAAATGACTTTATAATGACTTAATATTTTTAAAAATTTATGTTTTGCAAAATGTACGTTTAATACAAATAATTTATCATAAATTATAATTATTATTAGTTAGATTTTAACATGTGTGCACCAGACTTAAAATAGTATCTGCAGTTTTAAGTTTATTAAAGAATCGTAGATCATGACAACAAACAATAAAGATTATGAATATTGATAAGCTAATGGAAACTGAATGTGTTATAATAAAAGTAACTTTCAACAAGAGAAATATAAATATATGTAAAAAAGTATAAAAATGAATAAAATGCATCAAAAATATTAAAAAATGACCGTAAAGCATAAAATTCCCCAAAAAATGCAGAATAAAAATTGTACCATTCAATTCTATACTTCACAAATCAAAGTTCTGGGCCCTACTTATAGTTCAATAATTCTCATGACTTATACAATAAAATATAAATTCTTGTGCACTTCTCTTGGATATTGTTTCTGAACTAAACTATTTTAGTGCTGCATTTTTATGTTTGTTTTTACTATTTTTATAGTTGGCCTACATATATGTGCATCTCCTATCAATGTTATTATGAAGATATACCTTAATTACTAGACTATTTTTAATTTCATATTAGCAATTAAAACTAATTACACAATTGCATTTAATCAGTCATTAAACACAATTATGTATCTATGTCGCGCATATTAAGTATTAATTAACAATAGTTAGTGGTTTATTTAGTATAATTAATGGTGTTATATTTAATCTTGTATATTATAATTAATTAGCTATTTTAGTAGATTTTGATTAATTTTTTTTATAATTAGTTAATTAATATATGTTTATAAATAATTTTGGTTAGATAACTAAAGCTGAAGGTGTACCAAAAATTAAAGAGGCTGAACTCAAAAAATTGAAATCTGAATTACCAACTTTGGAAGAGAAATGCATAGAACTGGAAGCAAATTATACAAAAATAAATTCTAGTGGCTTTGAAAAATCAAAAAAATTTAGAGATGAAAAAGACTTGTTAGCTCCTGAAGAATTAAAATTGCAGAAACTTGTTGGTAGTAAACAAAATCAAGTAAGTTTTAAAGCTTTAATTATTGTAATTTATTGTGTTGTAGGTATATTTATAAATAGTATATAATTAAATCAATGTTGATTCTTATTTTAACGTTGAACTTTTTATTTAGTTTCAAACCTTAAAAACTGAGTTTGAAGTTCTTATAGATACTGAGAAATCTGAAAAGGAAAAATTAACTAATTTAGAAGAACAAATGACAGGAGGAGTGGAAAAATTCCAAGAAAATATGAGGTAATACCCAAAATTTGGTCCATGTTTGTTTTATAATGCAACTCATTCTATCATATATGCATAATAGCATAAATCACTTTTGTTATAGTCAATTATATAATCTGTTCAAAATAAGAACGCACTGGGTGACGGTCGAAACTCATGCATGTATCCCCACCACAGGCATTGCTGCCACCGCTAAAACTGGTGGTGGCTGATCACCTTGTTTATACAGTGTGAACTGTATTGTCACTACATTTTATAAGTTATACACATTAACACATTATTAATTAATTTTCCTGTAGAATCGGTGGCGGCAATTGTCCATTACCGACAGCTGACAAATGGGTAACCAATCACAAAGCGAAATTACTTAGCTAGGGGTTCTGGATGTTGTTCCGCAATTCATTTGGATGTGCCAAAGCGGTGTGTTCTTATTTTGGACAGACTATAGTAGAATTTCGATTAATTGTCACAATTTCAATCCTAATAGTTAATTGAGAAGACGGTTAACAAAAACTGTTCATAATATTATATTTAGTAAATTAGTTTAATAGTATAATATATGAATAGTTAATTATCTTAATAATCAATAATTAAAATATATTGGTACAGACATTGTATTTTATCTTATTTTTAAACATTAGTACAATATAACTTCCATTTCATCTTGCACTCTCAGTATTCATGTTTATTATTATTTTCGACAATGATGGGTGTTGAAGATGGTTAATCAAAGTTCTTCTGTGTACTATTGCACGATGATACTGATCATGTCTGACAAAGGTCAACATTATTTTATTGATTGTTTGCTTATAATTAAAGCGCGGATTTTTATGCACTTAAATATCAAAATATGCCATATAATATGCAGTAAAAATCATGAAAATGCCAAAAATATGCAGTCAAAATTATGAAAATGTGTAAAAAATATAAAAAAGAAAGAAAATATGCAATTGCATAGAAAGCCGCGCTCTACTTATAATTTTTTTTATTTTCTATAGAGTAAGTTATTACCAAAATCGGTTAAATATTATCATGAATTGAGTTTTCTTTGTATATTTTATTCTATGGTGATTTGTGGTAGTAATAGTATAATAAATATTAATAACAAAAATTAATTTATATTTTTAGAAAAAAAGAAAAAGCAGAAGCAGATATACATAAAAGTAAAGATATAATTAAAGATCTAGAAACCAAAATTAAAAAATTGAATGAAGATGAGATACAGATGAAAACTAAATTACAAAATATACGTCAGAGCTTAACTGAAAAACGTACAGCTTATGCTGAAACAACTGAACGAAGTCGACCTATTCAATACATCCTAAGTTTAAAAGATAAAGGAGAAATTAAGGGTCTTCTTGGTAGATGTGTAAGTAATTTTTAGTCACTCAACTTAAAATAAATCAAATGCTAATTAAATTTGTTAATTACAGGGCGATTATGGGCAAGTAGAAGGCAAATATGACATTCCTGCGTGTACAGCTTGTGGTTCTACAGATCAAATTGTTGTTGAAACATCAGATGCAGCTCATGCATGTATTCAAAAATTGAGGACAAATAATATTGGTCGACTGACATTTTCAATCATGCCACAAGTTCTAAAATTGAAACCCCATGCAGATGCAAATAATAACTAGTTAGTTAATAGATTTGTATATAATTTTAAGTCCTAACTTACTATTAAATGACACTAATAATAATTGTAATGTCTTGTTATTTTTAGTCCTGAAAATGCAAAAAGAGTTTTTGATTTTATTCAAATATTGGATCAACGTTTCAGGCTTACATTTTATTCTGGTTTGTATGATACATTATTGGCTGAAGATTTAGAGCAAGCAAGAAGAATAGCATTTGGTACTAAAACTCGTTATAGAGTTGTTACGTATAAAGGAGATTTAATTGATCAATCAGGTGTGATCCATTTTTTTTTATCTTATCAAAATTGAATAAAATAATTTATTTATCTATAGGTATCATGTCTGGTGGTGGAAGGCCTATTAAAGGAAAGATTGGCCCTCAAGAAATAAGGTCGAAATATGTTACTGGCAACTCATCTGTAGTGAGTCAAAATGAAGTAGAAAAGCTAGACAATATCGCTAAAGATTTGGAAATTAAATTGAGAGAAACCCAATCTAATATTTTTGATTTTCAAGCTAATATAGATCAAAATCTTAGACTAATTGAAGATCTAAATATGATTGTTAAAGAGTGTTCATCACGCATAAATGCAAGTATAAATCTTAAATTTTAAATAATGTTAAAATTATAATAGTTAAAATATATATTTATATTTTAGGCATGGAAAGAAAAAGAAAATCAACTAAAGACCATGATTGAAACTCAAAAGTTAACAATTATAAAAAAAAAAACAGATCCAATAGCTGTTGCCAAAAAAAAATCAGAAATCCAAGAAGCAGAAAAAGGTAAGAATAAATACAATTATTGTAATAGTATTTTTTAAAACATTTTATTTTTTGTTTGTTTAGCGATCCTCGAAATGTAAATACTCATTTTTCTAATAGTAGTAGTTTTTAGAAATTTGGTTTTACATAATTTAAAGTCATTATAAAAAACATTATTTAAAATATATAATATTTTTATGTTATATCATAGGTATTTTTAAAGTCTTTTAGTTTTTAAAATGACACGCATACTCAAATTTAAATTATATGTAAATATACTATGATATTTGATGTGTGAAAATAATATTTTTTACTAATAAATAATAATTAGTTGTGTGTATGTTGCGGTGTATTTTGAGTTTTGATTAAAGTCCGCTTCACAAAAACTGGCGGTGGCGCTGCACGTAATTATTTGCGTTATGTTTTGTTTGATTACCACTTGAACAAATATTCCGCTTAGAACGTGGCAGTCAGCCGCCAGTTTTTGTGAAGCAGAAAGTGGAGTAGTGGACAAATATTTTGCGATGTACCTTGTGCTTGAATATTATTCAAAATTCAATTTTAGTACATCAAAATACTCTAAAAAATATTCTGATAAAAGTAGTGAAAATGTTTTTTTATAATAAATTCAAACGAACGTAAACAAATTATTATAGACATATTTATATAAATGAGGGATAATCGTTTAACACTCTTTCATCATATTAATCTGGTTTGAAGGTGACATTTCAAAAATATTTCGAGTAAAGATTATTTTTATTTAATGAATAAGTTAGGTCACTTGATTAATATGTATAATTTATTTTAAAAATAACCAAAATTTAAAGTGAAATTTATAAAAATATAATAAAATAATATGGGATAATGAGATAATGACATTTTTATCACCTATTTTAAAATCAAGTATGAATAAATTGTACAATATTACATATATATAGAATATATAATTACTTATTCATTTTTTTATTATATATATATATACCTATAATATACTGTCTAATCTTTTCAATGTTACTGAAATTTATTTCCTTGAATAAAAATTATTATTATTATTATTACTAGATATAATAATATACACCCAATAATTATTAAATTTTGTCCCTATAAAAAGTTTAAAATTGTTTTATTAACATAACTAGTAGGTACAACTATCGATATATATATTTAAATAATATAAATATTAATAAATTGATTATAATCAATAGGGACACTATTTAATTTACTTTAAAGTTCTTTATTTATTTTAGAATTACAAGAATCAAAAGTAGAGTATGACAAAATCAAGTCTAAAATGGATAATTTGAAGAAACAAATTGAAGAAATCACTGAAGGACAGCCAAAAGAAGCTAAACGATTGTTGGATGAAGCGACTAAAAAGTTAGAAAATACCCGTCATCAGATAAATCAAGTTGATATTGATATACAAGGTGCCCAAAGGTGAGTAATTTGTTTTAAATACATAAATTAACTATTTTAAAATAATTCTAAGTGTTATTTAAGCTATTTTAGAATTTTAGAAAACTAATAAAATATATATTAGTTTGAGACCAATTCACTTGTGAAAAAATATACCTTATTAGTTATAGACATAATGTATTTTATGTTATTAGGTAACTGTTTATTTATTTATTTATTTATTTATTTATTTTTTTTTTTTATTGAACGTTATAGCTTTGGTAGCATAGGCCATTAGCTATAGTTTAGTTAAGTTTATTTTATTTATAATTATATTTGAAAGGGATTATTAATAATTGTTTTTATAATTATAAGATGTTGAGATTATAACATATAGAATATATTAATTTAATCTTATCTTAATTTGTTGAATTATTGAGTTTTTACTAGTTCGATTTTTAAAAATAAAAGTAGGAATTAATTAATATTTATTTCATTAATATGTTTTAAATTTATTACAGGCAAATAAAAAAATCAGAAAGTCAAATTGAAACGTTGAAAGATGATATTATTGAATGTCAGAAAAATATGGAATCCTATAAAGAAGAGTTAAAAAAAAATGAAATTCTAGCTGCTGAATTGAATGATAAGAATATAGAAATTTCTGTAAGTGTTTTTTTTTATTATAATTGATGTTGTACAGTTACATTCTTTTGTTATACCTGCACTAAAAGTTTATTTTTACTTAAAATAAAAAAAAAGTTCAGTTTTCACATAATATATTAAATCAATGTTTAGAAAGTTCTCTTGTAATTTGAATTTATTCAAGTTTGATGTTTAAAAACAAAATCTTTCCCATTCATTTTTTCTTTTTAAATTAACTCGTTCATTTGGTTGATAATTTAAATTATTATATCATAAATTAAATATTGAATAATTCATAAATAATTTTCTTTTAAATTTTTTTTTTTTTTTTTATGTATCTAATAATTGTATAATAATAACACTTAAATTATTATAACAAAATTAATGCATGCTTGTTTTGAAGTTTTACAGCAGTTGTTGATTTAAAATAAGTATTATTAAGCAAAATAACTCATTTTTTTTTTCTAATAAATCACTTACTTTTTATTATAACATTAAACATTAACATTGAATAATCAACATCAATATTATTTAATTATTTTTTTTCTACATTTATAAGCAAAAATACTTTAAATTTAAAATTATAATAAAGAATAGCCCTCTACCCAAGTCCCAATTTCCCGTTGGCATAGTGTGTCTCTGTTCCTATGTAAGCTTCAAAAAATACTCGTTATTTGCATGTAGTGACTGTTGTTTACCAACTAAAATTTTATTGTACCTATATAGGAATATTATAAAATGATAACTTAGTGACATTCTGTATCAATATGTAATATATAATATGTATATAATTGTATTTGTTCAGACAAGTATAGAAGAACAAAAAACAAAAATCAAAGAAATGTCTAGTGAAGATGATAAGAATCTAATTAGAACAAATGAGTTACGCTTAGAGAACGTTAAATTAAAGAATGATCTTGACAGCATTAAATCTGAAATTAAAATAAATGTGGATCAACTCAATGACATAAATGCTAAGGTAAAATATATTTTTAATCTATTGTATTGATGAAAGAAGATGAGCTCATACTTTTTTCGTTAATTGGATATTTACTATTTTATTTATTAGTTCCTTTTAAAATGTTTAAAATACTGAATATGAATTTATTTATATTTTGTTGAATTTTTTAGATATCAAAATTAAAATTACATAAAATCCCAGAAATTGATTGTGCTCAACGGGATCCAGTTATAGAATCTTATCAAAATCTTGGATCTAAGAGTCTTGATAAAACTACTTCAGATGAGGATAATGAAAAAGAAAACAATGAAAATAATGAAAATAATGAAACATCTCAAAAACAAGATGATCCAGATAAGATGCAAGTTGATAATGCAGATGATTCTGACTTAGATTCTAAAGAATTGCCTCAGTATAATTCAGAGCAATTAGTTCAAATTAAAATAGGAGAAATCAATACTAACAGAGCCATACTTCTTGAAGAAATGCGTAATCTTGATAAACCAAATTTCAAAATACTTGAAGAATTCAAAAAAAGGGTGTGTTGAATTAAAAAAAAAATTGTATATAAATAAATGTGTGGCTTTCTTCTCAATATTGAATATATTATGGTAATATTTATATATATTTTTTTGTAAAACAGACACAGCAATACAATGATAAAGCAAATGAAGTGGCAGAAGTGTTGAAGTTATATAATGATCATATTGAAATGATAAATAAAGTACGGCAACGAAGAAGGGATGAGTTCATGGCTTCATTTAGGAAAATCACTATTAAATTGAAAGAAATGTATCAGATGATAACACTTGGTGGAGATGCTGAACTTGAACTTGTTGATTCATTAGATCCGTTTAGCGAAGGAATCAATTTTAGGTTTGTATAATTATAAATTCTGAGATGTAGACCAAAACATTAACATATATTAATAAATATTTGATACTTAGTGTAAGACCACCTAAGAAAACATGGAAAGTTATATCTAATCTATCCGGTGGTGAAAAAACATTGTCATCTTTAGCTCTTGTATTTGCTCTTCATTACTATAAACCATCACCATTGTATGTTATGGATGAAATTGACGCAGCATTAGATTTTAAAAATGTATCAATAATTGCATATTATATAAAGGTAATTATATATAATAATCGACTGTTTTTAAAGTTAAAGGGTAATATGGTATAAATACAATCTGACTAAGTTTTTTGAGATCTACAAAGTTGAATGTGCTTATTTTTTAACAGTTTTAGATCCATTAGCTTGTCATATAATATATGCTAAATATGTAAATTGTGAATATTAGCTATATACCTATGTAATAAGTTTAACAAACCAATGCTATTGTAGTATTGAAATGAGAATATTTGACTATATAAATGTAATATATGTGCACAATGTTGTAGTGGGTCTTGATGAATTATAAAACGTCTCGGGTTTGTATAAATGGATGTGTGATGATTGTTATGGTATATGCTTGAAAAGTGTATAATATATAGTTTATTATTATCAGAAGTAAGCAGACACTTGACCTGTGAATCAATGCAGATTTGCCACTATGGTATCCAAATTCAAATTAACTAAAAAAAAAAGGGTTGATGCCAGCTCAATATACCTGTTGGGAGTAATGTAAATAGAGGTCATTTAATCAATACAATTTCTAAGACTTAAATATTTATATTCAACAATAAATCTTTTTCTTAAATTAATTATACTTTAGTTTATTATTTTGTATCTAAGTTCACAAACTTATAAAATTCATCAGAACCCATTACCGTACTTATATGATATAGTTATTTAATATGTATATGGTTATTTGAATTTGTTCCTCATGAATCAAATTTATTTTGCTTTTAGTAAATATTTGAAAAGGAACACTAATTTTATTTTTTTTAGGAACGAACAAAAAATTCTCAGTTTATCATAATTTCATTACGTTCAAATATGTTTGAAAAAGCTAATGTATTAGTTGGTATTTACAAGACAAATGACTGTACTGCTACTTCATCAATTACAACAGACAAGTATCAAGACATGTTGAAGGGTGCTTTGTATAAGTATACTAAGAAAGTAGATTAATTTTTAAAATACTTCTGTAGTTTTTTCTGAACACATAATTAAATGTATTTGTATTTTTAATTATTTCTTGTATTGTGATTGTATCATTCAGATTTTTTTATAACTTATAATTTGTATTACTTTTTTGGTAATTTAGAAAACCATTTATATATAAATTATATTGTACCCAAAATAATAATAAAAGTAAAATATATACTAATTAATTATATTTTAAATGGCTATGTGCCTATGTATCTGTGTTTTAAATTTATTAAAATTATTACTATTTAAGTTTTTAATACATTTTTTAAAATTTGTATAACTATTAATATTAATAAATTATGACAATATTTCTACAGATCTGCAAATAATTATTTTTGTTACTGGCCTTATTTATTATTTGATGAGTGATCACAGCTCATTAAGAAAATTATCTGTAAGTAACTTCTTACTTATAAGTATTATAATTACTGTACATATTTATCTAAAGATGTATTATCAAATAATCAAAAATATACATATACTTCACATAATATTATAATATTAAAGGATACCTTATAGTTAATAACTAATAAGTAATATTGTGACAATATTCTGTTAATTATAAAAAAAAAAACAACAGCAGAAAAACACTATTCACTAGGATTACTAAATAATCTCTGACTGTATCAATCTAGTCTTTTTTCTTTTTATATCAGTATCATATTTGTTCCTCTCGGGCAGTTTCCTGATATTCTATTTTTCCATTTTTGTTAACTCTGTAATTGCGCTATCAGTGTATTGACATTAAAGTAGGTTTATTTTCATGATTGAGAAATGCTAACATTTTCTAATTCTGATATTTAGATGATTAGATTGTGACGTTTTAATATAGCTCTAGGTCGGTTATTTACTTTCATTTATCGATGGTATTACAATATTCTGTTTAAAATTTTAAACTGTATAATTACGTAATATATCGACGTATTAAATTTAAGAAATGATTATTTTTCAAGTCAAATTATTGCTTATAATTTATTAACCTTGGTAAAATTGCACTTATTAATAATTAATCTATAAGTTATTATTTTGTATAATAATACGTGTGTCTAATTACATTGTATAATCAATGATTATACACACTTATGAGTTACAATAATAATACGAGTAATACGACCTACTAAACCATTAATTTGGTAACTACAAAACAAAGTATTAGTGAATCAATCGATGAAAGTTTTGGAAATACTATACAAAGTTAATGGAATAAGTAATTGCTGAGTTTGGAAAATGTCCAAAAATGAGTATTTTTCACTTAAGGAATTAATAGTTATTAACTAGGTATTTATAAAAATAAGAATTGTATAAATAACTTAACAATGATAACTATATAATATCTATTATACATTAATATTACCATATGTGTGCAACTTATTTTTTAATCAATAAGAAACAAAAATGCAAATTACGATAAAATTAAAATGTTGCCTCGGAACCTTGACAGATGTTTGGCTATTGGAAGTGATTCGTAAAATATATTTATTTACTTATAGATTATAATATAACAGATACTCACATTGTCAGCATACGTTGAATACGTAGATATTAAACTTGATATAAACGAATTAATGATCAGGTATACAAGCTTTATAGGTAGTTTGTAGGGCTAGGATTTCTATTCAATAAAAAATTGTAAAATATGAATTTTATTTATGTAAAAACCAATTTTTTTAAAGTATTAGTTAATATTATTACATGCTATTATTAAATTATATTTTTTAAATTTTTAAATGTGAACAACCAGTGATTAAATCAAAGATTTATTGGTATTGGCTGAAACTGCTTTCCACATCACACGATGTTGTAGCATATTTAAATGACGTGATTTGTCCCGGATTTAAAATAATATTAACATTTTTTTCTTCAGTTTTATTATCACCGTGTACCTATAATGTTAAACATTTTTAGAAATGTTTTGAATCATTTATTCTTCTTTAATATTAAGTTCATTTTAGTTAAAATAGGTAGTATATTTACGATAATTCGACAAATAAATCAATAATTAAAGACGTTTATTAGATAAATACTATTTAAAATTAACAACATTTTCAACAATTTATAAATGTGCAATTATATGCATTATATTCAAAATATGCAAAAAAATGTATTTATTAATATATAAATATAATATAATTAATTATTTAATCAAGAATAAGCCAAATTGTGAATATATCTAACAACCAATCAATTTGGACTTAAGGAAAAAAATATGCAAATGCATAGAAATCCTAGTGCTAGTAGTTAGGTACTGTTTAGTTGGTTGATTGTGTAAATAGACAGCTACAACTAATTTGTACGATGGTACATCAGCCATATAGGTATAAATTATTATTTGTTTTACATGAACAATAATATAATATTAAATAAGAACATTATTTTTAGAAGTTAAATTTACTTTAGAATTTAACGACTTTATCCAATAGCAATAAAAGAACATATATACAATATCATGTTATTCAAATATTAATGGTAACAACGTTTTAAAATATTTAAAAATCATTTGATATGATAATTTAATATTGAAATGAACAACTGACTGAAAGTTGTCAATAAAATATTCAAAGAAAAAACCATGAAAATTTGATACATTCTCATCGTAAAAATATGAACGGACAATTCCCGTCTATATCATCTTTTGTTATTCCACTTGCCTATATAATCGTAGGAGAAATATATTATTATGAGTGCATGAAAAAGAAAATCTAAAAATAACATATATCAAAAAATAAAGCCTTGTATAAATAATTCATAACGCAAGCTATAGTTTTTATTTTTGACATATTTATAAGCGTGGTATTAGATAAACTAAATTAATATCATTGAAGGTTATTGGATAGTAAATTACAGTCTATATTACAATAATAAAGTGGCGAAACGGTGTACAAATTAATTTACAATTATTTATATTCCGTTCAATAATCTATAGACATTTATATTCTGACTACCATCATAAAAATACAACGAGTATATACTTTATTATTTAGGTAGGTATCAGTGCTTATAAACTTATTTTTACTTATTTTTTAAATAAGATAAAAACTTACTATGATCTCAAATTTTTATTTTACTTTCTATTATACATTTGAAATAATACCGTTCGGCTTTCACTCTGATCTAAAAATAAAAACTAGAAGAAATTACTAAAATCCTATAGCAGTACAATCAGTTTTCGCTCCTGAGTCTTGACTATCAAACCATTCAAATCCTTTAATATCCACTCTTGGAAAGTAAACTCTCTTAGAAAATAATACCCTTTGTTCTAGGAAATGTTCTAGAACACCTAATAGGAAGCTTTGCAGAGATCTTAAGCTTAGTAACCTATTACTCGAGGAGGACTAAATCTAGACTAATATAATTTTAAAGTGTCGTTATTAAGTATTTTGATTTTGATGTAATTATTACATGTTTTATATTTTATCTTAAATATTTGAATCTATTTAATATTGGAATCGGTGTATGATTATTTATATTTATTATTATATACCTACAACAGTAAGCGTATATTATTGTGAAAATATGATAATCTGAGTAATAATAACTTTAGCTTTCTATTTATTGTACCTACTAACTATAGACTACTATACACCATATAGGCTATAGTGTGTTATAAATTCAATTTGTAACACGGTTTTCAGTAACGAAAATAACCAATATTTTAAATTAAACATTTTCTTGTTTGAAATAAAAAAAGTGCGATGTCTCTAAGTTATTCATTTAAAAATTGTAATTGTTTCAAAGAGTAATAAAATTAATATTTTGAATAAGATATTTTTTAAAGTTGAAATAATATATAATTAATGCATCGGGGTAGTAAGTATGTAGTAACGTATCTATATGTCTCCGGTCTTACTATTAGAATGGACGAGAAGGTAACGTCCGCTTAATGTATTATACTATTATACTTAGACAAAAGGGTAGCGTTGTATTTTTTGCCACACGATTTCGCAATATATTATCAAGATCGCTGTAAATTGCGTCCTATTTTTAATTGTTTGTTATATACGATTAAAAAGTTTATATGTATTTATTATTGAAAAATAGTAGGTAATTAAGAAACCCGCGAAAATGTGTACGATAATTCCCGCAAAAAGTACTTTGTTTGTTTTTTGGTTTCTGTTCTCGAAATTTAAAACCAATAACCATTAACCGTTTTAAACGTTTTAATTCTTTCGATTTCCGTAACATTAATTTTCATGGCGTAAAAGAAATAGAAGAACACTGTTGCGCGTGTACGTACAGCATGCCAAAAACGTATTAGGTATGAAATTATACGAATATTAATAATTTTGTTTTTGTCTAAACATATCAATCTTTTGCTTATTGTATTAATTGTTCTATTTATCTATAATAATTCTCGAAAATATATTTGAATTCAATATACAATTTAAATGAAAATGAATTAAGTATGTATTTATATTTATATTTATGACAAAAGCTGTATAACTAAATTAATAAACATGATTACATAATGGTTAACAGAGCAAACCGTGAAGCAAAACTGGAAAATGTCAAGTACAACTACTCGCTAAAATTCAAAAATTATCCTACAAAACTATTCATTTTGTAGATGTTAACGTTATAGTGTCGTGTAGAACCGTTATCGTTTTAACATTCAGCCAAAAACAATAAGTTAAGGTAAGGCAAATAAAAACATAGATACATGGTAAAGGGCTTGTTGAAGTTTCCTGGTGGGCCTATGATTAGATCTGAACAAAATATGGTTAATATAAGAGCCAGACTCCCTTCGTTTCCCTCCCCATGTACAAATAGATGAAAAACCGCGCGGATGGTAGACACAGATAGTGGACTGGTCGTGTAACTTTATACCTTATATAAATTTTAAATTATCATGATAATAAAATAATAAAGGTATAAATACGCGATATACAATCGTTAAAAAATTAACGAGACATGCCACATATTATGTTCTTGACAATCGACTATAAAATTTGATTTTTGGAACGTCTATTGTAGTTGTTTGGTCATACAACTCTAAAGAGTATAATTTTTATTTTTATTTTATTTTATACAATTTTAAACGGGCCTGGCCCAATTACAAATGAAGTGCACAAAAACAATCGTTCATATTTAAAGATAAATGTTAAATATAAATAAATATAACATATTAAAGTACATGTAATATAGTTATGAGATATTAATAAAAAATAAAATTACAATAAGTTTTGTATAAGTGAAAGTTTAGTGAGACAAAAAAAATCAATATTTAATTCATTAGTAAATTGCATTATTCTGTTGCTGGGACAGTTTTTAGCGTAGTTTGTTATTTCCGTATTCATATAAAATGTATTTCTAGCTCGAGTACTACGCGTAGGAACATGAAAGGATAAAAGATACAAGATACAAGAAATCAGGGCAATCAATTATTCAAGAAAAAAGTTTGTACGCAAAGTATAAGTAATCGTAATCGATGACGTTCCAGTGTTTTAAGGTTAAGAATAGCTAAGAGAGGGGAGTATGAAGAATGAGGATCTCTAGGAATAGAGCATTTGTATGAATGATAGTGATAGTCGTATGTCGCATCATGTGTAGTTACAGATGAATGGCTGAATACCACATCAAAGCGCTATGTTATCTTAATTTTACTATTGAAATATAATGATAATATACTACAATAAATTATGTAGGGTAAAAAAAATAAAATAATAGTTATTTATGAGATACTTTAAAATGGATAAACAACAATGAAGTAGCTTAATTGCCTATCTAAAACGCCATATCGTCGTTTTATTAAAAAAAAACAAACTATTGTTAGGTATATTTTGTTACCGAAAAAAGGACCCATTTTTAAAAGTTAATTAATTTTTATCTAAAGCAATTTTCTCAGAAATTTTTATACAAAGTTGAAATTGGTATTCGATTTGATTTTAATTATAAGTCAGCTATAATTTATTTTTCTTAGTTTCAGTTAATAATAATAAATTTACCAAATATTGCTATGCTAGAAATGTTAATATGAATGTTTTTATAGATAATTGTTCGTTTCTCAATAGTTTTATATTGATGAAATGTATTAGTGTCAATACAATTAACAATTACTTCTACAAAGCCGAAGACCATTGGCTATTGTGGGTCTTAAAAAAGTTTTGTAAATTAGCAATTTGATCTTAAATGTGTATTTTTGTTTAATAGTGTGTTCTGCAACCTCAACATGTCAAGTGGGATGTTCAGTTGTAATATCAGAGTTTTGCGAAGATCTAGTGAAAGCCCTGCTTATTTTGATCGGGTAATAAAATATCAATTATAATTTATAATCATTGCAACAGTAACGTGTCACGGTGTGCCGCAGAGGAGGCGTCTTAACATACCGAAATAAACGACAATAATATGATTTGAAAAAAAAAAATCCAAGACAACATTTTAACCTCCACCAATACGAATCCCTTTTGACGTATAATCATGACTATCGGGTATACAACATAATAGTAATAATAATAATAATAATAATAATACGTAATGGCGTATAGTGCGTAACATACATATGACGTATCAGTCGTGGAGGCTTGACGTCGCTGTAATTACCGCGCGAACAGAGCACATACCTATATATGTGTACATACTCTAGACTATACTCGTCGGATCTGTTGGACGACCAAACGTGACCTGTCAAAAACCGAGTGTGATATCTGTGCGGTGCAGCGCCGGCATCGCGATTTCATCGAACGCCGTCGCGAAAATTAACAGCAACTGCTATGAACTTGCCGGCGAGAGAGACGTCGGTACCGGGCCCCGAGTGCGCGGATCCGGTAATGACGGGTCTAATGAAGGTCACGGCACGCGGACGCAGGTGGCCGACCACCAATGCCGCCGCCGCCGCCGCCGCCACTACGCTTCGTCGAGGGTCGCGCGATCATCCCCCCGCATTTGCTTCCCCTACGACAACGTGCAGCGTGGGAGCTTTATACATTTTTTTTCCGGGCAGTTCAGTCGTGTCGTCGCCGTCGCGCATCGTAGACGCGTGCTCCGTTTCCCGCGTATGCCGGTCCGCCGTTACGCCCGACGCTGTTCGTGGTCCGCGCCACGCTTTCGTCGTCGGATTCGTTAGATTTTTTTCACGTGTTTCGTTTCGCATCGCGTTTTTTGCGTGTGCGTGTTCTTTTCCGATCATCGGCGTTTTTTTCATTGCGAATTTTTCTTTCGATTGTCAGTGCTTACCGACACGCAGTGCCTATATATCGCAATCGACTTCCACTGCGGTTTGTGAGTGCCTATATATTTCACGTTATTATAATAAATATTAAATTTGTAATGCCGATCACCACCGTCGCATAGTAATTGCTACGATTCAAAAATAACTCATCAGTATAATATAGTTGTATCTATATAGTATTATAGGTATACTATACTGTACAACTAAACTTATATATATACGCGAGTACCTATAATAATACCGCAATAACACCGTCACTGTTGTACGAAAAAAATATGGCCAATTAATTCCACCTCCCTCAAGGGTAACTGAAAAATAAATCATGTGGTTGTAACAGAGTTAACGGAACGGGATTAACAAAAATGTTAAGATAATATTGGATATTTTTTTAAGCTTTTGGAAAATTAATTATACATACTAAAGTTATCTTCAGCGCACACCGACATGATGTAAATAAACGATGATGAGCCATTGCACTCCGCGCGCAATACAAAAAATGAATTGCCCTGTCGATTATCTTTCTATAATAATATAAGAAGTTCAAAAAAATATTAAGATGTCAATCTTAAGTAATCCATGATGACACTTGATTATTAAGCTTTAAAATATTATAGCATTTCATCACTGCTATAATATTATATAATAGCAATATGTCGTGTGTTTCTATGGGTCTTATTAAGAATCCTATATCAGCCTTGCTGATGTTTTCATGACATAAATAATGTATGTGATTATATTGATATTAAATTATGTTTCTTTATTTTGTACAAAAACATTGTTTAGAATTAAATTAAAAATAATACTTGTTGTACCTTTTTGATTTGTATATCATAATATTCATAATATATCAATTTAAGATAAAACATAAAAACAAGTGCCGATATGTTTTGTCAATTTTCATGAACAATTAAAACATGCCAACCTAGTACGAATGTTTTCAGGCATAAAATATAAAAAAAAAATTATATATTGTGAGGTAATTGTTTCATGCAAGTATAGCTTTATATTATAAAAGAAAAATGAAAAAAAAACAAATGACAATAATATTCAAATTGTATAGTGAAATCTAAATATAACTTAATAAAATAATATGTTGTCATTTAACCGATATCTGTTAGCTGGTAATTAATAATTATTATCAATGTTTTTCATATTATTAGAGTGTTAACTTAACCTAACAATACTAGTAATAATATTATAAATATTGATACAAATTATGATTACCTATGAGTGGAACATAGATCATATTATTGGAAAGTAATTTATTATTTCATTATTTGTATAAAAAAAATGAATATAGTTTTTTTTTGTTTAACAACTCAAAAAGCTTTAAATGATTGTAAACAATTTTTCCGTATACAGCATATTTAGCATTTTGTATAATACGTTTTTCTACGAATTGTAATATTTTGCGAGTATTTATATACTAGAGTAAAATCAAATTAAGAATTAAAAAATGATGAAAAAAAGGTTTTTAAAAAGTATATTTTCTATTCAATTCTACACACAATATAATATTATTTTTCATTATATGTAATTGTATCGTGCTTGAAGTTTTATATTAATTTAATATTTGTGAATTATATTTTTTATTTTATTTACACACTGTAAGGACAGTAACCACAGTTCATGTGGTTATTAATTTATTAGTTGAATGGACATATATTATATTATACTTATATTTAGATTCTTATTACTAATAAATTTATTAAAAAAATTCGTTTACCTATCCACTTTATTTATTTTGATACTATTTACAAATTTTTGTAAAATACATTAATTTCTATAAAAAAATATAAATTTTATTTTATTATCATTGGATGTTCTCCACAAATAGAACTCAAAAACTTTGTTAATGGAAACCCTTTCTAGACAAAACCTTTATGCATATTTGTTAAGTATATTACTCGTTTTATTGTATAGGTTTTATATGGACTGTAAACATTCGTTTTTTTTTTTTTTTTAATAATAATTTAAAGAATAATTTCAACTAAATTCTCAACATATTTTTTTTTTATTGGTTACTGTTAATTTAACATTAAATTATGCCTAAGTTTTAAAAGTAGTTGTAATTTTAGTTTGACAGATTTAAGTATATTTATTTAAATCGTATGCCAGACTCCAAGCTATAATTATTATTCCAACTTTTATTCGATTTGGTTTTGTTGATTTGATTTAATAAAAAGTAGTTGAAGCTTTTTTTTTTTTTAATAAATTTGTTTCTTAAACTAATCATTACTTACATTTATAAATAAATTATATTTTTAAATATTTCTATTAATTTAATGTGTGAAAAAAATTATAAAATTTAAAAATTTTAAATAAGTTTGCACCTATATTGTTTTCATGTAAACTATCATATATATGTATTTTATACTGTTCAATTCCACCATTATCTTCGCCGGATAATTATTACTGTTCTGTTATAATAATACATACACGATACACATGTACAAGTATATATTTTATAGAATGAACTTGGTATAGAAAATAATTCATGATGTTTTAAAGTTTTATTTGTTTAACATCAATACATTTATTTTCACAAATGTTTTGATTTTGAATGAGTCTCTATAAGTTATTATTTTAAAGTAATTTTTTTACTGTCATAGTTTTAGATTATCTTAATTAAATTTGTTGACTGACATTTTTATAGATGGTAAATATTTTAAAAATATTGTCACTAACCACTCTTGCCACCGACAAAATTACGCATTTATCAAATTTTGCAAATGTTTATAACAATGGGAGATGTATTCCATTTATTTTTTTGGTATAAAAAAATGCCAAGTGAAGACAACATCTGGACTTTTAATACAATTTATTGGGATAACACGTTACATTTTCCCCCTTTGCAAACCACCAAATTTATTACATTATAATTCGAAACAAAAATGGAAACAATATTATGTTACTGAATAGCTTTTGTTAAATGCCAATGTTTTAGCTCATACAATTGTTGTGGTTGGCTAAGTAAACTAAATTTTATCATCAAATAATTTATCAGACAGACTTTGAATAAAATTATTAAATTATACCAATTGCATGTATGATATTATTGATACCCATACAAATTATTTGTTACTTGATGTTTAACATTTCTAGTTATGACGAATTAAAAAGGAATTTTTACTACATCCCGCGTATCCGTGTATGTAATGTTTGATTCGAAAATTAGTGATTGATATTGTGTTTTCATACAAAAATGTTTAAAACGATTTTGGAGAAAAAAAAGTTTGGAAATAAACAAATGGTCTGTTTTTCTAAAATGATATTGCTAGCACAAGTTTTGTTTTTCAATTATTCATTGTGTGTTGTCTGTTTTAATTCTACAACCCGGTTTAGTAAACATTAGGCCACGATACTACCAGACATGTTTTAGGTAAAAAGATTTATGAGTTGCAACTAATGCCGATCCGAACTAATCAATTTCGAAGAAAAGCTTCCTGAAAAATGTTAACGTTAAATTCATAAACAACATAGTTATAATAGCTGACGCTTGTTTGGCATAATATGTAAACTTGTGCACAGTGCACAGCACAACGTATTGATAAATAATTAGTTAATTTTAATAATTATTTTTGTAATGATTACTATTGAATTCATTTTTAGTCATGATATTAAACTAAAAACCATAGACGTGTTTATTATTTAGAATCTGATGACTATTAAAATAACTTTAAATCCATTATATCTATGGTAAGTAATTAAAAATATATTTATGAAGTAACGTCAAAAGAAAAAGTATTTAAAACAAATTTTTCAATGAATTTCCGATGGAAAGATTTTTCTCAAGATTTTTAACATATCTAAAAAGTTTTAATGATTATAATTTTTTTTGTAGAAATAATGTAACATTAAAGTTTATTTTACTATTGGTAATTCTTTTAATAGTTATAACACATTATCTTTAAATGTTTTAAAGTTTAAAAAAAAAAACTGGTCACATAATTTGACCTCATCACAAACAAAATTGTTGATAAAAAATATATTTTTACGATTTTTTATCATCAATTCATTTTTATAAAAGTTTTTCACTTAATTAGCTATTTACGTTTTTCATAAGTGTTTGAAATCAAATTTTTATGACAATGGATATTCAAATATATATAAGATATAATAAAGAAGACTTATCTTCAAAGATTGTTAATATATTATAATTATTTAAAAATTTTTTTTTTTTTTAATTAATCGGCGGCAACAAAGGCCATTGGATGGTTTTTTATTCATTTGTAGAGGGGAGGAGGAACGGTAGGTTGAAACACGTTTTTTGTATGTGTGGCAAGGATCTGTCACTAAAATCCCGGGTTGGTCACCCATCCGGGAGCTAGCAACACCGGCCGATACGTACACTCAGAGCGTTTTCGCAGTTGAGTGTACGATCGCACCACACCAAGTCACTATTTAAAAATTATTAATTATAAAAACTTGATTTAGTCCACTATAAATAATTAAAATATGATTTTCTATACACAGTGATATTTTAAAAATGTTTTGTTTAATTTTAAGTTATTTTTAGACATTTTAAATTTTGATTTTTTTTTTTATGTACGCTGATAATTGGTTTATACCTACTTGATCAAAAAGCTTTAGATTTATATCAGAGTTTCACATAAGTTGCACTTAAATAAATTAAAAATATCTTAATAACTTTTTTTTTTTAGTAAGTTATTAATATACTATAATATAAAAAACTATTTCATATTTTAAAATTGTATAAGATGTTATAATAATTTTTAATGATTAATTATTGAATTTAATTTTAATACGTTCGCAACATTGACTTACTCAATGACAATAGTTACACTGGAAAGTTAGTATATCGTATAATACAATAGAGTAATTTTTCCGGTTTTTAATTTCATACTTTAAGTGGAATATATTTTTAAGAATTTCTATACATAATAATTAAATTTCAAACTAGCAGTTAATTAGATATAGTATAAAGTTTAAAGTTTAGACGAACAGAGACAACATTGTAGTGGATTAAGATTTTGCTTGGTACCTTTTGTCAATTAACTTCTAATTTTAAATTCAATTTCTGTAAATCAAAGTTTTTGGAAAAATATTCTGCTTAGATATATGAATCTAAAATGTTCTTAGTACTTAGTTTAATTAGTAATTATATTAAATGTTGGTATTTATCAAAAACGTTATGATATATTTTTATTATAAAATATTTTTAATTTAAAATCATTCTACGTCTAATAATATTGTGTGTATACGATAATATTTCAAATTAAAGTATTAAGTTTCTTTTTTGTTTTAGCAGCATATGCCCAAATAATTTTATTTCACTTTCAAACTATTTATTTACTTTGAATTTACTTATTATATTCAGAGTGCACATTGCGATTTTCATTATTTATTTACATTGAAAACTGGAAAACTGTTTCATGAGATATATTTTTTTGAATTATTTTTTTGCACACACCTGCAGTTTCCGTGGTGTTGATTTTTTCCTACTTTTATATTGTTCCATACTTATATAACTAGGTTTTCAAAATTGTCTTCATACCCGTTTGATAATAGTAGTAAAACGGATATCAATTGATTTTACTCAGAAAACATCACAATGTCACGTACCTTCGATGACCATATTTTAAAGACACATTTAAACAACTTTACACTAGTCCAATTTGTACTTCACTTCAAATCGTACGACACACACACACGATACATGTATACATATATACTTATATCCATGGTATAGTATACAACATAGACGAATGATATACAAGTTCATTTTGGCACCAATTTATTTAGCCGCTCTTCTTTTTCCATTACGAAAGCGACCAATATAAATAGAGAAACGTGAATGGAGGAACAATTTGTAATGCTCAAAAACAAATACACACATGAACTATACATACGTATAATTATTTTAATATCTATAAACATAACACGAGTATAGAATGATTTGTTAAAACACATAATATATATTTTTTAAATATTGTGACATTTAATTAAATAATTGCTTTCTGGTTAGGTAAGAACATAACTACATGTATATTGTTTTTAAGGTAAAAAGTCCATTCTTATTTATTTTCTAAATTAATAACTATGGAGCAATCATCATAATTGCACGTAAATAATAGTTGAATATTTTTTTTATAATAATGAATTTATCGATTAAAAAGTTAATTAAGTAGGTTCACAATATAAATCCCAAATTATGTCACATAGTTTACCACAATATATGAAATAAGTTTGATCGCTTTACAGTTGCTTTATTAAAAATAGAATTTGAAGTTTAACGTGTAATTTAACACAATATAGTTTCTAAAAAATGATCGAATTAATCCTATTTTAAGATTATTACATAATCATATATAGTTTACATACTATGGTACTTTTGATAGTTTTTGGTTATGTTATTCTTACTCTCCCTCTACTTATTTTTCACTAACTTTTCAGACGTTTGATTCTTATTTCCATTTCAGTTGGTACCGGTTACCTTGTAAATCCAATGACTCTCTTTGAATTAGATAAATTCAGTTTTGTGATGTACCCAAAGCTTTAAATTTAATCCAGCATAGCCATTATTAAGTATCTGATTTTATCTCACAACCATTTACGCACGAATGGAAATATCCCCGGAAATATCATTGTATAATTTTACGCAGATTAAATTACATTTAAAACTTTTATATAATTTACAATATGTTATAAAAAATATATAATATAACACTATGTCTATTATTTTTTATTCTGTGTATATACTTTATATAATTTAGATTGATTTAGATACCTACAGTATTGAAATGAGAATTTTCGTTTAGTTTTTTACCTATATGTTATTATAATTTGTAGTAATTTTTATGATCTTCAAAAATATTTATAGATACGTTAGATATTGAAGTATAATTTATTACAATATGACCAACTTATCGTATTAAGTATTTTTAAAACTTCATACAGTTTAAATTTTATCGCATACAAATTTCAAAATATGTAAGAAAGTACAAATTACAGTTTTTAGTATTAGTTTGTTAAACCAGAACCGATTATTAAAATAATATTTTTGTTTTACTGATAATTAGTAATAAAATCTTCATTAATTTGCAAGATAAATCCTTTGAATATTTAGTTTATAATGTGGAAATTCGTCATGTGTTTATGTATATACTGTAAACTAAATAAATGCTACAAAATAATCAATCACTATGCCAGTTGCCACTCATGGATATTAATTGCTTGTTTTATATTTTGCTTTGAAGGTTGAGAGGGTTTACGAATTTTAATGTGATAAACAAAATGTCTTTTCCAAATTGTCTATATTATTAAATATCTATAAGTGGAGTCTATAGGATAGTTTTGAACTAAGTATGAAAAAATGATTTATTTTTGTTTTATTTTTTTTTATGTAAGAGAGTTAATTTTTAATGCAATAAACTAAGTTTTTTTTTTAATAAGCATAAAAATTAATTAATTCTTCATAAATGAATATTTGTTATTACATATTTTTTAGGTGTTTTATATACTAAAGGCTTTTTTTGTTTAATAAATTAATCATCCACGTTTATATGATTAATATAACATAATTATTAATAGCTAATAAGTACCTATATAATATTATATTTATGATATTTACTATAAATTTAAATACATTATTTAGTTTATATAAATATTAAAATATATACAAAGTATAATATTGTTATTATATAATAAACTAATAATGAGGTTACATTATAATAATTAGAGAGAAATACGATTTTTAGTGAGAAATCTAGACACAGAAAATCACAGAAAAGCGTTTTAGAAAATTCGAGAACTAATTGAATTATTAATAAACAAACGAAAAAAAAATACAGTAGAACCTCGATTATTCGAACTAATTGGGACCGCACCTAGTTTGAATATGCAAAAGTTCGGATAATGGAAATTAAAAAAAAAAATTTTAAAACACAGTTAAATATTTTATTATATGTACATACATATTTACTATCATTAATATTTTATTATATTATTTGAAATACATTATATACATAAGGAACGTATAATGTTTTTTATATTTTTTTGACAAAATCATTGATTTTTATTTGACGATGAACTGCAACGCACTTTTCTGCAGCCTAATCGCAGATACGAGTTTTAATGTTCGGATAACAGAACGTTCGGATACGCAAATTGCAGTTCGGATAATAGAGAGTTCGTATAATAGAGGTTTGGATAATCGAGGTTCTACTGTACTAGCATACGTGTATTTAGAATTGGTAGTTTTTGTTTTTTTTTCGAATAATTTAACTAGTTTTTTCATCGTTTCTTACTATGTATAAGCTGCTTTCTTTATAATGGACATCGTAAATGGTATTTCTGTCACCTTAAATCAATGACAACACTTGCATTGTAAAATTATGGTATGTTTCAAAAAAAATCTCGTTTGAAATTACATTGAATAGGCGATCATATTATACAAGGTAGGTATCATAATAAAATAATATATTTTTTTTACCCAGTTTTTATTTCTAATAACAAAGAGATTCTTAAAATTCTGTAGTTTTTATTTTACACGGTATAATTTAAAAAGTAATTCATTTTGTATTATTTTAAATTAAAAATTGGTTTCCAAAAATAAGTAGATCGATAACTAAATAAATTATTCGTTTACAACATTAAAGTTATGAAAATATTATTAAAATTCAAGGTTCCTCATAAGTAATTCATGCCAAAACCAAAGAATGAAACAAATATATGTGAGCCCGATTTTTTTTTAGGTATTTGAAGTTCAAAGTTTGTCTAAATTCATTATTTAAATGAAGAAGAGCGATTTTAGTTATTTCTTTGTCATTCAAAAATATTTTTCGTGACGGAGATTTTAAACGTTTACGTATATTATTATATTTTATTTTACATAATATATATTATAATGGGCGGTCATTATAATACACAGTAATATTTTCAAAATATTTAGATTAATTATATGCTTTACGTATTTACCTATAATTTAAACCGTATTACTAATAGTAGAACAAATAATACTATATTAGAATATACTGACAGACAGTTTCTGCTCATAATCGTTTTTCGTATGCAGTGATTTATCATTTACTTTATATTTAATGCATCTATTACTTAAATGATCACATATTTCAGTATGTCACATAATATCACCTACTCAATGACGACTGACGAGGTACATTTAACTCCAACTGTATAACAAAGCAGTAATCTACCATTTTTTGAAATTTTTTTTATAATTTTAGGTATTATTTTAAGATATCAAATTCATCAAAAAATAAATTGCAGTTATTACTTGTAATTTCTGATTAATGATAAGTATAATAAAGTATAACTGATCCAATTATTAAAGATTTTATTAAAAACAGGCATTGTTATCGTAGTACTTAGTACATTACAAAATACATTAGAAATGAGGAACAAAACAAAATTGTTTTAGTTATGTTATTTATAATTTTTGAGCTTTTTATTAGTAGAAATATTCGTATTTTTAAAGATAATAAATTAAACTTATTAAAATAATGATTAGGATATTTCATTTGAATTTTTAATAATCGACTTAACTATAAGGAATGTGAGTACTTACTATTCAAACAAGTATTTTAAAATGTTCTATCCTTAAGTACTTATATTGCTTATATTGTGTGTAAATTGAAAAACTTTCGAAGATATACCGGTAAGGATCTTATTATTGTGTTAGAATGACTAAAAGAATGAAAATCGATTATTCATGTTGAAAAGGTATAGTCTTTTGACAGAATGTTTTAGCGTTATCAGTGAATACCATTACCTAATACAAACTTTTTAAAGTCTCCTGTGGTTTTCTGTCTTTACTAAAGTGTAAAGCTTTGTTTACAGATTGGAATTCGACTTATTTTGGAGCCTTTTTGATATTCAAATATGCGAAACAAACAGCCTAAAACTTGCTCACAATATAAAGGCTTTTAACAAAATATACTATTTTAGTTTATCGCGAAATAGTGAATTGTAATCATATTGTTGTTAATAAGTTATTAGTACGTAATTATAAAATATATTTCATTTTATTACGTGCTTTATTAACGCATTTTATAACGTTATTAAATTAAACCTACATAAATCTTACACTGTTTAAATTTCATTAGTTTGAAAGAAAAAAAATTGACGATATTACTCTACTGATTTGGATTAGTCGTTTGTAGAGTTGAGATTATTTTCTATTATAAATCTATACAGGTAAAATACCTATACTTCAATAATATATTAATATGAAAATGCATAATTGTATTTTATTAAAAACACAATAATTATTACACAAATATAGTGAACTATTTATATATACCTTTAATTTCCTACAGCTTCTAGTTTTTTTTTTCAATGTATTTATGATACACTTTTTAGGGTAAAAAAGCTTGAATATTAAATTTAAAGTTCCTCATAAATTGTTTATGCTGAAATAAAAAAAAAATCTAAAAATAAATATTCACATTTTTTACAAAGATATTGAAGTTCAAATATGCATCTAATTAGATAATTAAACGAAAAATAAAATGATTTTTTCTATTCTGTTGGAATTAAAAAAAATATTATTTGTGTGAACTTAAATCTTCTACATTATATTTTATTATAAGCATTTTCATAATATTGACTAGTAATTTATACTGTATATCGCCTACTGCATTTCTAATTGTTGAATAAACCACTATTCACTATAATAGCAAAATAAATATATCATAAAATATAACTTAGTAATATAGGCTCTGATAGGCCTTCTTCGATAAGAATCATTTCCGTACGCATCTATGCAACGAGTTATCATTAAATTCAAATTTAATATATAATACTGCAATAACTCACTCAATGACGATATGCATTAGAGATATACTGTCCAGCTGTGTGGTTACTTATTTTTTTTTACTTTTAATTATTATTCATAGTCTATTTTTCATGTAGTTATACATTAGTTTATAACATCAGAATATTTAAATTATCCGAAATTAAATTATCGATAACAGATTATAAGCTAATATTGTATTATAATTTAGCTTTCATGCTGTTCATAATCAGGATAATTTTGTACATAAAACAAACACAAAATAATGTTTTCATTTTGTAAATGTTGTAATGGATTTTATTATTTAAGTTAGAACTCTGCATATTAGACTTAAATTTGTATCATGATTCATGAATCACTTTATTAGTAGGAATTATCAATACATGCTTAATAATAATAGTTGTTAACATAATTATAATACATTAATTAAGTTATAAACTTTTAGGATACGTTAGAGTGTTCAAAAATTGTTTGATAATTATAATACTAAATATTATTAGTAAAAACTTTTTTTTCAAAATTCCTTATTCCTAAACGTAATCATATTTAACTTATTGCTTTGTTTTCCGTTACATTTCAAATGGGTATGGGTTTATTTTTAAGCAGCATTTAGCTACCTCTTATCAATTAATTTAATCTAATAATTATTTATATAACTTGTGAAACATGTTAATTAAAAAATTCAGTTTTTAATCATTTTTTTACTTATACAATATTAATTTTATAATGATGCCAACAATAATATTAAAATAAAAATTAATTAGGAAGTCTTTAACTATTGTTATTTGTTTTAATATATGATTTCGTAAAATGTGTCAAAAATGTAGTCAAAGTATATACTATTGATTAATGATTATAAATACTAATACTACTACTAATAATAATAATATTATGTAATACGACGTAATTTTATATACTTTATAATCAATTTATACCCTATCCCCACGTAATCTACAAAATGATAATTTTACATTGAAAACATGATATTAAATAGCTAAATATTGTGATAAAGAGTATAGAATTCTATAGTGTCTTATTGTTACATGAAATCATAATAATAATTAGTCGATGCTATAATATACAGTTTCTCGCGTAGAAATAATCACGTTTATAAAGTACAGATTGCAGATAGCAACGACTATTCCGCACAAACGGATAGGTAGCATAATAAAATTACAATAATATACTGCGATTGTGGTGTAACAATAATAATATCATCAACAACTTATAACAATAAAAGGTATGCACAATAATAATAATAACGTCGGGCGAATGTAACAACAGTGTATCATGTTATATCAATACTTACCTACTACCTACCTCTTCTCAGAGGCGTAGCCAGGGGGGGGGGGCTCAGGGGCTGGGCCAGCTGCAACCCTTTCTGAAGACGTATGAAAAATTGAAACCGCTTTTAGTATTCCGCGAACGTATTATTACCTACGTAAGATGTAACCATGTATAAAAATATTATAAAAAAATTTTAATGTACGGTTAATGTCTTAAGTATTATATAGGTATTCACGATATTGGCATATACTAAACTTATGAGGGATCCTAGTTAGTTAAGCCTCTCCAATAATATAACAAAATATTAGACCCCCAAAGCAAGGTCCTGGTTACCCCACCACTGCTCTTCTTCTATACATGAAGCTAAAGTGTTATACACTATATATTTAATGTTTACAGTATTTACACGCCATATTATAATGCAGCCGCTTTTTGACCCATTTAATTATTGTATAATCAAACGTCGTGTATAATAATAATACGTACATACTACGCGTACATGTTTATAATAGTTATGGTATACATCTTATACTCGCGTGGTAATTATATATACAACGCCGTGTAGTGCCTACTCAGTATAGTCCTCGTCGAGATATTTTATGTACCTACACTTCGTACATATACCGGAAGCGAAATACGTTATAGCGCGCCCGGATGTATACGCGCGTGTTGCTAACTATTATACATACCGTGATTGCCGCTCGCCAATCTTGACGCCAAGTTTTCGAAGACCTCACAGCCGTATTCCGTCTCGGTGCAGGCTCTTCTTACTGCATTTCGTAGTTGGTCCACGTCGTCCAAGGCTGTAATCCGTGTACGCGGTTCGTCGCCGTCCATCGAGTCGCACCCACAATAATATTATACGACCGCATCGTCGTCGTGGTCGCTGTGGCTATATTATTATATAAGGCACTCGGCTGGTGTTCCACAGTCGCCGGATATACATGTTCAGGGATGCATGAAAACAACATAAATTGTACGACACACATAATGTACGGTGGTGGCGGCGGCGTCGAACTGCGAGGAAGGGAAGCGGCACAAGGGCAATCCGACTGGAAAAAAAAAATAGAAACAGAATAAAGTTAGGACCGTAAATCATTACCAAGCGTTGCTATTTGAGAGAGGGTGTGTTTGGGGGAGGGGGAGGGGAAGGCAAAATGAGACGTAACTTTTGCGAAATAAACGACTCGGTTGCTTGGAAAAACGGGATGCGAGGTGTGTTTATAACGGAAGGAAATGGGCGGAGGGTTGGGGACAGGGGGAAAAAGTTTTCCTCCCTTCTGCGTAGCCATCTCCTCGCTCTCTTAATCTGCTTATTAGAGCTATTCCTCTCCTGCCCGCCAAAAATACCCTCCAACCAACATCATCGTCGCGCTACGACCGACGCTATACCACACACACACAAACGTTATAATTTAACAAAAAGGCGAGAAATTCTAAGCTCTTTCCATTGCCATTTTTACCACCACCCCAAACACATGACTTCCAAAATAACGTTGGCACGACTGTTTCGTAATAGAATTTATCGAAGTCAAAAATGGATTGTGTGAAATCTCATGACTTTTTTTCACCCTTTTTTCCTTTCGTCTCTCAGCTCAGTTTGGCCTCTCAGCGACAAATAACAAGTGCACGTTGTTTGCATTCACCATCGTCTCATCCACCGGATGCGACCTGGCCTACGGACGGGCGGAGCGTTTTCAGTCGAACAGAGTACTATAACCGTATACATAGTATTAACTGAATCAAATTGCATTACCCACGATCGTCATCAACTATACACGTCGTGGGTCACTTGAATAATAATATAACGACTATAATATTATGTTTGGTGTATGTGTTTTTTTTACATTAACAAATAGTTTTAGATATACAATGTAAACAAGTAGTTGGTGAAATAATTTAATCATAAACTTTTGAAAACAGTGAAAATGAATAATAATTAAATTTTTCCTTTTCAAAATAACAAGTAGGAAGACCTGTAAGTACACATTTGTAAGCTTACAGTTCTATGCTTATGTGATATATTAAGATGATTCTTTGACAACTTTCTAATTATGTTGTATTGTATAGCCTGTTACTACCTAGATGCATAATTTTTAAATTTGACAGTATTACATTCATATAAACAATAATAGATTGGTATCACAACATTTTGATTATTATTATTATAAATATTATAATTTTACCTGTAATTGTATAAGTGTTATTATTATCACCATAAAAGGTATGGTATATTTTAATCTACGTAGGCTAGATTTTAGTGGGAATAAAAAAGTTAGTTAAAGTAAAGAATATCTACGTTTGAAGTTACGTTATAATGAGATTATATTATAGTTTTAACATCAATGTAATTAGAATTAAATGCAAGATAGTTTCATGGAATTTTAATAATAATATGATATTATGTTGGTTCTAACAGAGAATCAACTCTAGATGCCAGGTTTATAGATTTTGGGAGTTTGAGTTTATAGTTTGTAATCTTAATAATTTTATATTTTTAATTTATTCATCTTAAATATCTATCATTCAGTTACTGCATTTTTCATAAGTAAAAAATTTTCTAGATTTCATTTGCAGATATTCGACTAATAAAATATTTTAAGTCCATATCCTTTTGTTTAGCATACACATGGCGAAAATGTATACTAGAATTTTTTTTATACCTTATGTAAATTTAAAAAAAAATATTGAAAAGTTGAGTGGACTACCAGATTATATAAGTTTAAAAATTGCATTCGGAAAATGAATCTCTGTAAATTAAATTAATTTATTTATTATATTAGATGTACAAAATAATTAACTAGATAAAAAAAATAAATTATGAAGTATATTGTGCTATTGTGCATAAATATTGTAACAATACAATATTAATCATTGTTTTCTTTAATTAAGTTTTATTACTATACTTATTATAAACAAAAATTTTAAAATGATTAAACATAATATTATGTATACATTTATTATATAGTTTCAGTATCATAACGGTCGATCATTCGTATGCTAAATAAGGCGAAATATGAAGCTAACAATGCTTTAAAGAAAAACTAACAAATATTCTCGTTATATTCGTGTACAAAAAAATACATTTTTTTATGCAAAATCAATCAAAAAACAACAAAATATGATTTAATATTAAGTAAGTTTTTTTTAAAATTAATTATTGGATGTATCGTTGTATAGTGTATTTAACTTAAAACAATTCTCAAATAAAATCATAATTTAAAAATTTGATAATTTACTAATAAATTATAAAAACAAACTTTTAGGTACTTAAAATTATAAAAAAAATTAATAATAATAATTGCAAATTAAAATTAATTAGTATTTTTTTTTCGTAATTTAGAAAATATTCCAAGATAAGCTAAAGAAATTTAATATGTCTTTAGTCCTTACGCCTGGAATGTTATTCTATAATTTGCGATAAAAACTTTGTGTTAAGTTAAATGTATTGTATTAATTTATCACTCAAATTAAACTGTATATTACACTTAAAGAAGATATTTAAAAATATAACAGACAAATCTAAATTCTAAATTGATAATTATTGAAATTCAAAAAAACCAAAACTCTAATATTTATTATTATTTGGTAGAAATAATAGAGGATAGGAGATCGACGATAGAAGAAAAAACGCAATATTCTTTCAGTTGGGTCATAAAACACAATAACGACAGTTGGCGTAAACCAGGGTCTATACTTTCGGTTAAACCTGAAATAAGGGGAAAAAAAGAAAACTCATAGGTTACAGTTTTCACCTGCCGCGTAATTGAAAACGCTGATTTATTTGTTTAGTATACGGAGCAATTCAATATATCTCCAGTTGATCTCCAAAACAAAATACACATATTGTATGTACGAGTATGTATAACCACACCTCAAATTAAACTTAATAAGAGTATTTTAATACTATAAAATCGGTGATATTTTAAAATATTTAGTAATGAACACTCTCTAAATATTTTGAATTAGTTATATTTAAAATATTTATGGCATACATTTTCTAGAATATTTTAATGGCATTATACATATTAGGAGCATAAAAGTAATATAATTTATTAATTTTTTTCTCGATATAGATAATAATATAGATCTAATATAGATATATAAGTATAATAAGGTATAGAATATTCAAACGTACATATTATTTGTACAATGTAGGTTTTTATGATATTTTAATTTCTAAATAATAATTATAAGTATTTGACAATTAAAATAAATTATTTTTTATTTTGCACAAATAATGGTTTTATTATTTTATTTTTAAAATCTCGATAAGCCAAAACCTTACAAATACAAATTTATTATTTAGTTCCGTTTAAATTTGAGATATTGAGGTTATACATACATTTATCTACCATAAGCATTGACATGTATTCAATGTTCTTTCTCATAAACTTTCTCCTAAAACTTCGCTTATGGGTAGGGGCTATAATCATAAGGGTCCTTCACACGCATTTGATGTCCGAAAATCCCTTTTCTATCATCGTTTAGGGTTAGAACACGGATTTACTGTCGAATATGATGCTGCATGCATATATAATATTATAATAAATTACAGCTAACGATAATCTGTTTGAATTATTGCGTGGAATATATCATATTTTTATTGACCTACATCGTTGTCATTTTTCCGATACCACTAGCTGTTCCTCTATTTTCAAATAATGATAATATATTTATATTTTCTATGATATTATTATAAAATAGTTTTATTATAAATCGGTACCAATTGATACTATTCAAAATTGTATACTATTACATATTGTGAATATTGTGTATATGCTTTCTTATAAATTTATCTTTATAATTTGAAACTTTCACAATAAATAAAAACAAACATTTTTAAACCTTTTAGATTATAATATATTATGTTTAATAAAGACATGATATAGGTTTTTATTTTTCTTAAAATCAAAGCTTAATTAGCTAGGACACTGAATAATTCTCTTAGCCTTACGTTCTGTATCTGAGCCTGCAGAAATTCGCAACAGGTATCCATTATAAAAACATTAAGAAAATACTTTTCTTAAAATATAATTCTTTAATACATAATGAATAAGATTCATTTAAAAATACTAAAAGTATTACAACTAATAAAAATTGAATACTAAATTGAATACTGAACTTAAAAATAATGTAGTTGAATATGAAAACATTTATTAATATTATCACTGCATGTGAATTGTAAATGGTAAAATCAATACAATTATTCAAACAATAGTCTAAACTTATATGGCCATAAATAATTTTTAAAAGTTGTATTTTCTAATACTTTTAAAACAAATATTATAATGCGAAACATATAATGATATCGATATAATAATATATAATGCATTGTTCATATTTTTTATAATAATATATGCATCTATTATATTAGATTTTCAGGTCGTTATTAATTTTTTTGAATAGCAGATAAATATTATAATTTAATAATTTGTAACTATTATTTTGTTACAATAGTTCTTAAATTATTTAATGGGTATTTTTTTTTTTTTATTATTATTATATTCTATTCCATTCCATGTAGTACATAATAATATAATATTGTAGTTTTATCGGTGTCACGTGCAAATTATTTTGAACACAGAAATTCTAAAAATTGTTTTATCGGCTGTTGATAATCAACACCAGTGCCCCTCTCACAGAGATTGACGGCTGTAATTTCATTTTGTTCGAAACGAATGTGACATTTACGCGTTTACCTCCCTCCCTTACTACTTTCCATTACTTCTATAAATATATATATTGGTCAACTAAATTATTTTAAATGGTTTTACTGCTGTTAAGCTGATTTCAAGACTTGCTACTGTACTAATGCGGATGCCCATAGAATCTGGAATCTGATGGTGTTCTTAATGAGTTTCCTATCGATTTTATTCGGTACCGGACAATGCATTCCAAACTTTATGCTTAATAGTCTAATTTACACACCGGGCTTTCCACTCCATTAAGAGCTTTTTGTGTTTGTTATAGATTATGATAAATGTGGTGTTCACTAAGACGAGCAACTGAAATCTGGGCAATCGTCCAAGATGTTCGCCTATGTATTGTATTAGAGATTTTCATTTCATACTTTGATATTTATTTTCGGTGTTTATAGATAACTATAATAATTCATCAACACTGTATTTATCTTGATAAACGTAGTGTACGCGCGGTTGTCTAGATGGAACTTTAACTATGCGCATAATATAGTGTAACAATAACGTTATAATATCTGTCAATACTGTCAATATGAGTTATTTTGACTTCTGGCACTGGAAATTATTTTTATGATTTAATGATGAATATTGTAGAGCATTAAACTATTTTCAATAGATACGAATTATTATTTGTAATAGTAGAACGTCATCTGGATACTAGAGTACTAGAATTGTGTAATATACTTTAATAATATAAATTGTGTAATCTATTCCTGTTATGTTCACTATAGATTCTTAAGCATTAGCATTAATTTTTTTAATTTTTTTTTTAAATTTTTAATATTATTATTATATTATTCATTCAATATACACTGTTAACAAATTATTAATAGGCGTTAAAAAAAAATAGTTCCTTATTTTATATTTTAATAGTTATTGGTTTTTAGCTCGCAATAAATAGATTAATCTACGATAATTTCTGGAAAAAAATTCTTTTATTAAAAAACATAAACGACTTATAAATAAAACTTACTGTATTAATTAATTTGATGTATGTACTTGAATATTTCAAAAGTCGATGGCCTGATTCTTAAACATTTGTATTATTGTTTCAATCAAACATGTGTATTCAATAATAGTGAATATATATCATAAATAAGTGTATTGCATACCGTATCTATAAAGATTAACTATATTACTTAAAAGTATATGTATATAGAATATTATTTCCTATCTAAAACGATAATTTATTACTTTTTTTACATAAAATTATATTTTATAAATTGATATATAGTATTATATAGCTTAAAAATATACGTTATACTTATTATTTATATAATATAGTATTGTAGAGATTACTTAAAAAGGTAATTACACATTAAAAAGTATAAAAAATACAATTTTTTTTATTATAACATAAAAATATATGTATGTTATGTGTGATTTGATTGTAAAAAATGACTTTTAAATTATATTTTTTAATTTATAAAAGAAGAATAATTATTATATCAGTAAATTATTAAAAAAGTATAATAATTATAAATGCATTAATTAAAAAATTAATATTGAAATATTTTTTTTTATTATCATATAAAATATACTAAGAAAATGTGTATGGAAAATATTGTACTTTTAAGAATATTCTAACGCATTGATACAATTAGTTAGCTTATTAATTATTGTTTTTTGAAAAAAAAATGTTTGCAATTTTCTATCAGATTAAAATACCAATTTCAAACTAATAAGACTATAAGAAACATTTTAGTTTATTTTTTTATTTGTGGTTATAAAAGAAAAAAATAATACAAATGGAAAAATCTATTTTGTTTAAAATCAATTGTGTATATGGAATAAATATATACTCTTATTTATTTCTATTGGTTCCCACTATGTCTCCCATTTAGATTCGCTATCTTTTGTCCTTTTATTTTAGGTTAAAAGTATATGATTTTTATTCTTCATATTTTCTTTTTATACCCTGTTTTTTATTCTAGAATCTAAAATCAAAATGTACAAATGTTTTTTGTTGATTGAGTGAATAACTATTTTAGAAGATAATTTTCAACAATGCCATAGACTATTAGCCAAATATTTCGAAGCATTATGATCTTTAGTTCAAGTGTACAAATACAAGTAAAAGTACAGTTGGATTTTAAGGATGTTAGTTTATGAAAAAGAAATAAATCTGTCGTCAACATATAATATCTATTATTTAAGTTTTTTTCAAAATATATGAATAAAATGTATTCATCTCAACCAAAACACGATAATTTGATTTTGAATGAACTTCACAAAAGTGAATGAACATTTTTTAGCGATGAATAAACGATCAGTTTTTTTGACATGTATAATAATTGTATAATATTTATTTTTATTTTTCGTCTCATTTTAACAAACGAATACTATGACCCTATTATTGTACGCCATTTGCAGTTTTGCAATTAAGTTTAAAAATGTGATTAAATAAAACTTAAATTTTCCCATAAAATTATGAAGTTTAAGTATACAATATACACATAGAACATTATATACTTACTGTATACGTATTTACATAAAAAATAATGTCTGCAAAAGAGAAAGAAAAAAGAATCATAATTATCAAGACATTATACGATATCGTACATATTATGTGTACAGTTTAATAATTTGATATTGAGTCATCTAAGAGTGTATTATGTGTGTGTGGTAGAATTTAGATTAATATAATGATTGTAATGGGGATTAAAGCATACAATATTTTGCTATTTTTGAGTGTTCAGATTATTATGAGTTTGGTTGAGTGGCGCGTGTTAAGACGATCAGAATGGTTGAGTGGTGTGTTTCTTATTGGTCCGATTAGGTAGTAGTTGTTTTGACTTTTGATCTCTGAGTGGAGTCTTTCAACTTTATTTTTTTTAGTCTCGTATTATGTATTAGGACTTGTTATTTTAACACAAAAGACGCATTAAATTAGTTTTATACGTGATTTTTGTAAGAAACTGACGAGTGGTTTGTCTTTATGCTTCTACTATTTTTTGGCAATAATTTTGTGCAAAGGAATACGCAATTTGAAAGTAGCCTGAATATAATTGTTTACTATTCGTAACTTTTAAGGACATTAAAATATATTGCCAAGTACACCTTAGTAAGCCTTGGATACATATTTATTTCTATCGCTATACACTTGAGATAATAGGTATTGCATTTTATTTTTTGAGTGTATTGACAGTACATCAATCATATGAAGCTCAAATTCATCAGTTAGCAGTTAATTAATTATTATCAGTAAATTATTCATATACATTGTACATATTATAAGTTTGTTTAAAAATTATTATATAATATTGAATATAACTTCAATGGTGAAGCTTTTATTTTGCAGTTTTCGGTGGATATATTAATATATTCTATGAGTTTTTAATTTAAATTAGGAAATTTAAAATATAATATCAATAAATATTAATTTCATTATTTTGATTTTTTATATTTTTAATACATAAATTACAATTGATCTGTGTATGAATTTTATAATGTCTTTATTTATCTTCAGTAATCATCGAAATTGGTTGTCTTACAAGGTGAGACTCAAAACAAAATATAATAACAAATTGGTCTGATTGAGATATATTGAAGCATTTATTTCCAATATATAATATTTATTTATTGTGCCTATATTTTGGATTTTGTTTTTGTACTGTTATTAGTTTAGTTAAAATATATAATACAAATATTTGTAAAAAATGCCAAAAGTTAAGCTGTCGTTTTCCCATTATATGCGTAGTTACGCGTCATTTTTTAAAGGCATTATTACGTTTAAAAGGTATTTTTGGTTATTTTTTTTCGATAGTGTTCAGGGCATTTTAATTTAGCCCTAGTTATCATATATTAATAAAAAAAAATATTTTGCAATAATAATTTAACAATAGCAGTATTATTCTACTTAAAAATAAACCATACTTGAAAAATATTCATATAATTGTATTTTACATGATTTAAATTTCTATTATCTATTTTGAAACTAATTGAAATTATAACTTTATTAATTTTTATTTTTTTAAATAGATTTTAAAATAAATTTATCATATTATTAAGATTAAATAACTTTTCCGTGAAATTGGGATATTATCATAATCATATTATTTCCACCAAATAACTCAAGAGTTATAGGTTGTATTTAGCGTTAAGATGTAGTATGGAAGATGGATAGCAGAAATAAGTAAAGAGATCGAAAAATCATTCTACCATAACTTTATCGCCTAAACATTTATCAAGTGTTGCATGTGAAGTGTTTGTTTAAAATTTGATTTCAAAATGTTATATCACTAAAAGATCATAAAAATAATTAAAAATAATAATTTAACTGGAATATATTATAATAATAATAATAATATAATATTATCATTAAGATATTTATAATATTTAAAAACTTAAATGATTTCATGTTATTTAAATGTATAATATTATTCGTATTTCATACATTTATTGATTTATTAAAAAATATCATATATATATATGTTGTTTGGACTACTCAGTTGCTCTATTAATTATATAAGGTATTTTAGAAATCATATAATCATTAACAAAGTACTAACATAAAACATTTAATACCGTTGTCCGTTACCTATTGGTACATGCTATCATTAGTAATACATATTTAGGTAAGGTACTATTAAGGAATTATCTTTTGATATCAAGAATTAATTTAATTTCAGTACCTAGTATATTATTGGTAGTCAGTACCTATAATAATTTATTTATTGTATTACTGAGTGTCGAATAATTGTACACTTATCGACATAAATTGAAGTAAAAAATGTTGTATATATATGTGTATATTGTATAAGTATATTAAGAATATATCCTGTAAAACAGAGGCTGACACTTTGTTTCAGTTCTGAATTGTTTTTTCTTAAACAATTATTTATCATTGAATTCCAAATTAACACATGTATTACAGTAACATGCTAAATAAATGAGGTATACTCGAAACCTACTAAACAAAAGAATAATATCACTGTTTTTTTTTCACACACATTATATATATATTTAAACATATACAGTAATTTACAGCACGCATAATTATATATATTTAATATTTATATAATACTATACTTATTTTTATAATATAAATATTATATATTGTAAATATAATTAAATAGTTAATATAATTTGAAATTGTTAAATTTGTATATTTTATTTTCTACACAATTAAAATCTAACAAAGCGGTTACTGTAAATATTGCTATTAATATTTACAATGAGGCATGCGATCGAATAGTAATTAAATAGAATATTTTCAGAAGTGTTGGGTAAGTAACTTTTAAAAAGTAATTAAGTTACGTTACTTGTTACTCAAATACAATCATAATGAAATTACTTTACTTTTCAATAATTCAATAAGAAAAGTGACTTCGTTACTTTCATTTTACAAAAAAAAAACCAGTACAGATCGAAAATAGTCGACATTTATAATTTTCATACCAACGAAGCTGTTAAATATGTCTATCATTTAATTTGGCAAATATGTTTTAGAGACATGCCGTATGAATAATTTTCGGCCTTATAAAGTTTATCTTATTGGTTAATGGTTATAAGTCCTTTATGTATGTTCAAAATAAATGATGACACTAATCTACAATAACATAATTAGTGTAAATCGAATCTTTTTTTAGACGATTGCTGATTGCGTACGTAACATGTAAAGTATAATTTTATAATTATGACTTATAATAAACACTTTTATTATCAAAACCATATATTTACTTTGAATATGTATACAAATCCTAAATAATAATATAATATATCTTTTCAAAACTGATGAAGGTGGGTTCTTAAAAT
The DNA here is from genome assembly GCF_003676215.2 of Rhopalosiphum maidis. Classification (NCBI taxonomy): domain Eukaryota; kingdom Metazoa; phylum Arthropoda; class Insecta; order Hemiptera; family Aphididae; genus Rhopalosiphum; species Rhopalosiphum maidis. Next base: position 49,634,756 of record NC_040880.1, on the reverse strand, counting down.
AAAGTACCCATTCAGTAGCTATATTAACCAATGGCGCCGATCTATATTTCCTGTTATGGGGAAAAAATGCTGGTGTTGGACCCAACTACTAAAAAAATGTTTAGTTTTAGTTATGTTTGAATAGTACTTTATTTATTTCTAACTATATCTATATACATACAAGATAACAAACTATTTTTTATTATCACACACCCACCCACCTGACTCACCCATAAATAATACTGGTGAATTTTCTACAGTTCATGTACCCGTGTTCGGCGCCATTAGTATTAAACATATTTACTCTTATAATTTTCGATTAGAATCTTAAAATTACTACTCTCAAATTAAAAAAAAAATAGTTTCTACATCAAACCGAGAGGTTTTATGGTCAATGGTGGATACAGCTGTGATTAGGTAGGTATATGCCTGTTTATTTCATGTATGCAAAATAATGGAAAGTTTAAACCTAAGCTTGTGTGTCCAATTATCACTTATACCTCGTTGTACTTATCTCTTTTGAAAAAAAAATCGGACCAACAGGATGATATACGGTGGATTAAACATGGTAGTATGGTACTTAGTGTATTTCATTTTAAGACTAAAGTGTAAAGTGTATTTCAGTTTGAATGTAATTTAGATTTCACTTATCTCGCTAGGTTAGTTTAGTTGTGTGTTGGTACAACTATTTGTATGTAATTCGGATTTGTGTAGTTCGGTGCAGGCGTACCTAAGTTATAGGGTTTATCAAGGTTGGATTAGATAGGTCTTGAATAGCATAGCTTAAATATTCTAAATATTTTAAAATTTCACTGAGTATGGAAAATAATGATCAACATAATGATGAAAAGTTTAAAGTTTATACTGAATAACGATTAATATTTTTTAACTATAGGTTGGTACAATAAAATAACGTAAATCGATATTTTTCATTTAATTATCCAATTTTGTTAAAATATAAACTCGTCTATAAAAAAAAAAGATTGCGCAAAGAAAAATACAAATTATTATAAAAATGTCTATAAATAGCTCCATTATAATTTATAATTATAATTAATGTAAAACAGCGCTCGTCTAAACTTTAAATAATGTAACTTTCGTTTATTTTATTTGTGTACTACTCGTACGAAATTCAATTTTTATTCAATAGAATACACATATTTATATTTATATCTCAGTATCTCACCAAAATGCCTACTCCGAAAATATTCTGTTTTGGAATAAGTAATTAAGAATGTATGTTGTTACCAAAAAAATAATAATTAGAAATAATAAAAAGTAATTATTGTTTTTAACAAATTTAATTATGTTAAATAATTTATTTTTAAATGTTGACATTTTTTGTAATGAGAATTTTACGTCACATAAATCACTTAGCATATAAATACATTTCCAATTTTTTTAGTGGTTTCAAGTATTTGTATTTTCACTTTTCATTTACAACGAGTATTCGTTCTAACAATATATAACGAGCTATTGGTAATCTATTCTTGTTATTTGACTATCTGACTTTCTTGCTAGTTCACTAGCATTAGCATTAATTTTTTAAATTATGTAAAAATAATTTAATTATTATTGTATTATTTATACAATTTAGTATTTACACTATTAACAAATTCTTAATACGCATTAAAATTGAAGTATTAGAATACTGTAATAGATGTAATACTATATGTCTGGTAATTTTAAGGAGGTGGGAGAGTTAGTTTACCAGTTTATAACGTTATTTTTGCTATCGATTATAAGTTATAACATTTAAAAATATTTTTCTTGTATATTTAAAGTACGTTTTACAATAATTACAATTTATACGATAAAGTTTTAATAACTAAAGCTTTAATATATAAATAAAACAGCAGCACAAAAATAAACAATAATAACGGAAAAAAGATTAAATTATGTAAGAATTTTTCAATATTAAAAATATCTAAATATAATAAAAAAAACTTGTATTGGGCCAACGGTTAATTTAAAATATAATATTTAAAAACAAAATGTTTTATTCTAATGAAAATTAAACTAATTATATCATTATACAATATAGAATAAAAATAAAATGTCAGTTTTTATTTGTTGATAATTATAAATTATCAATAAAAATAATAAATCGTTTAATTCTTAAATGTGGCTCGAGGAAAAGCATTCTGTATAGAAAAATTTGGCGCGTTAAAAGAAAGATGTATTTACTTCTTTGAAAAGGGTCAAGCAAAAACGAGTAGTGAAGTTGTTATTTGGCAAACGTTCCTTGGCTATAGTCTTTTTTCCATGTTTCATATGGTTTTAAAATATTGTTTAGCTTGCTTTTGTATACATGTATTCCGTATATATGCTTATGTGTGTGTATTAAATAAAATAACCAATATATATATATATAGTACCTAAATAATATATTAACTTGAATCCATTTGAAGCAGTAAATCAATAGTTTCCATGCATTTTTTTGACAATATTGACTTATTGTTGTTTATTAAATTATAAAACTTATAAATAAATTGTATGATGATTTTAATATAGTTTTTCATTAAGATAATATTATAAGATATAAGTATTAAGTATATCATTTTTGTACTATACCTATTAGCTAAAAAACAAACAGGAATGACAATTGTGTCACATTTTGATGAATTAAATGTACCATTTATGTGTTTATCTGTTTTTATTTAAATATTTCTTATTTATAAGCGAAGTTTTGTAAAGATATAATGCATATAATATAGGCTCAATTGACTCTTTGTATTGATTACAATTCAAAAAATTATTTTTATTATTATTAATTATGTTGATAACATAGTTATTACATTAAAAAATGATAAATGACACAGTTTTAGAAATATAGTTAAATAAATAATAAAGCGATGGCTCATTGCCAACGATTTATATTATCATCATAATGTTATTAAATTAATTTATGTTACTTTGTATACATTTCTTTACGATCAATGGTATTAGGCTACTCATCTACATTTAATGTTCAAATACCATATAATAAAGATAAAAATTGAATTTCTAATATTTTAGAAATACAGTAATTAAGTTAAATACGTTTAACATTGACAAACATGACAAATGACTGATATTATCTGTGATTTTTATATTGTAATAACTGCTAACACTGAAATTTATTTAGCATTTAAAATATAGTATATATATTATTATTATCCGAAAAAGTTATGTTTGGTGACATAACTGCATATTATAATGTACAGTTGTACACATAACAAATACACTCGAGAGATGGTCATAGTGTGTGTTACACAATTTAAGATAGTATATAAGATAGTGCTATCTTAAATTGTGGCTTGTAGTAATCGTGCCTTCTCTTGCACCATTTAGCATAAAGATCGATAACACTTTTCTCCTCTTTTTTCCACTCTTCTCCAGCTTTATGTTCTATGACTGTCCAATCACTTACAGACCTTGTTTTAGAGCATGTTCCCCAAAACAGAATGAAAGGCACACCCTCTTAAAGCTCAAACATAAAACTTCGAAAAATCGTGTAATTTTTTTTTTTCAGTAAACATGTACTGTGTACACATTAAAAACGTTAAGCACGTTAAACCGCAAAGATCAGCAAAAAAAAGTTGTTTTTTATGGCTGCTTATACGAAGGAAAATTTCAGTTTGGAGGTGTGGATGACGTCTTGTTTGATTAATGGTGACCGGACAGGAATCTGAGTAAAACTAAATGGTATACACTGATAAGGCTTAAGGGCAAAGATAAGTGAACGTGTATAACATAAATACAATGAGATGAAAAACAAATTAAGTTTGTTGTTTGTATACAATTTTTTTTCTTTCGAAAATTATAAATTATAAAAAATAATAGTTTTGAGAATTAATATCAAATACATTGAACTATATGCAAGTAAAACTCACTCTGCAGAGTTGAAATATTAATTAATTGGAATTGAATGTTTTTTAGATGTGCGAGAGAGAGAATTTTGTCAGTATAATATATCAGGAGTAAATAAATTATTATTGCTCTAAATCACATATGAAAATTATATTTAACATAAAAATTAATTCATCGTTGTCTAAATAATAACCCAAAAGTTACAAATTATAAAAGAATAGTTTATAGGCTATATTATACATTACTTTGTCAGTTTGACGAGGGAATACTAAAAATAACTAAAATGAAAATGTATAATAATTTTTTTTTTTTAACTTAACATAAAATTGTTGTTGAAAATATTATTATAACAATTTCATTATTAATTTATCAAAACATATTATTTTAAAATATGATTGTTAGTTAAAAACTTTTTATTTTAAATAATATAGGTACTTTGCTTTTATTCATGGAAAATGTTCACTTACCATAATGTGTATTATAATTTATAAGTTCTATTGGACGTTTTTGCTTGTTTTTACCCACGGAAATGTCTGTGTTTAGTGAAAAAATAGATGAACATGATTTAAAATGGTAAAAATTGTAAATGATAGATATTGTATACAAAATTGTTAAAATAAATAAATGTATCACTGGCATAAAAAATAATAAATAATCATAAATGTTAGTTTAAGTGTTCGGTATCTAAAGTTGATAAATTTAAAAAAAAAATAGATAAATTATTCTAAAACAGCGATTTTTTAAAACACAATATACATCTTGCATTACTTTACATATAATATATAATATAAGTAGTTTTATATACGATTTTATTTATTTTAATTTATATTTTGTAAGTTGGGTATATTTTGACTTCAGTAAAATGTATTTGATATACAATTATTAATTTTTATTCTTCATAAGGCTTTAATACATTTTTGGGCTACTAATTCCATGCCAAATTATGATCACATTATACATTCTCTGTAAGGTTTTGTAAGTATTGAAAAATAAATTGATTTTTTTTTTAAATATATGATTATAATATAAATTAAAATATAATTTTAATACTGAATATTTTTATTAACTTTTAGTTAGTTCCATAACCTATATTTCTATAATATGTTATATATTTAAACACAGAATTTTTGCTACATTTATTATTTACATAGATATTTTTGACAATGTGTTTTATTATATTAATTAAAATGACCGATATTAAATTAACATTTTTTTTTTATAAATTTCCTAAATTTTGGATTTTAAGACATGAAAATAAATTACTTGAGTAGTAATTCAAAAATAATTAATGATATTATTTTCTTGTAAAAATAAGTTTGAGAATTGGAGAGTTGTGTTGTGAATGTTGAGTGAATGTCTTGTCATTTTATACTCTTATGAAGATGATGAATTATCACATACAGGTACGTATCTACACGATAGTATGTTACAAAATAGTTGTATATAACTTCCAACAAAATCATGGGCTTGATTAATAATTTCATCTAAAACGTAAAATTATTAAACAATGCAAATAAAAATATTATTCATATTCTTTTCCGAGTTGTTTAGTGTATAATTCTGAAGAAATTTAAATCATTAGTTATTTTTTTTTATTCTGACGGAGCAAAAGATTGATTTTTACAATTATTTTAATTTTAATTTTTTTTTTTATTTGCACAACTATTTAACAAGAAAACTTAATCCGATTTTGGTAAACTTGTGCCCATTTTCTATTTGTATTAACTATTAGTAAATTTTCTTTAGGTTATTGCTAATTGGTCATTTTTTGATTTTTAATAAATCTGAGAAGAAGTATTGTTGAATGTCGAAATATTACGAAAAATGGTAAAAATTTTATGTTCAAGTTTTGTTATTTCTTCGTAATTACGAAGATAAATCATCTATAATTATTGTTTACTTTTAAATCCAATAAACATATTACTTAAGTTTACTCAAAACCTACAATTGTATAGGAAAGCAGGGTGAGTTGTTCTCTTTTTTTACTTTTATTACTGACATCGGACGAACTTAATTTTTTAAGTGTAACTATTAACTAGATACAAGAAAATATATTTAGTTATAATTTTTAAAATTTAAATAAAAAAAATTATTATTACACAATATATAATATATTATATTGTAAAATACTCGTATCATACGTAAATTACACACACACATATTTTTATGGTATTGTTGCGGATAATACTCTCAGTCGGGGTTTTAACGCGTAGTCTGTCTAAAGTGGGCTAATAAAATAATTGGATATGACGTAGAGGCGCGTACGGGGCGCCGCGTCGCCCGTGAACGGTAGGTCGGTGCAACCCATAAGAGATCAAAAGTATACAATAACGTGGTGCTAGCGAGAGAGTACAATAATATTATACTCGTAGCCGCACACATACACGCACTCCCGTACACACCCGCACACAGTTTACATAGTCGTCGTCCCGTTGGCGGCAGGGCTCAGCAATTTTCACTCTGCATAAATTTGTAATTTATTCATGTTTGTCCAATATCTCTCTTTATCCCATGAATAATGGATATATATTTTGCCGTCGCCAGAAATTAGGTTTATTGTCGACGACAATGACGACGAGACGTTAGCATACACACACACACACACACACACACACACACACACACACACACACACACACACACACACACACACACACATACGCACGCGACGACGAGGTTCTTGGACTTAATAAATATGTATATAATATTATAAAATAAGTGTGTCACGAAAAAATATAATACCTAATCTCAAAATAAATGGAAAATATTATTGATTGATTACAGATCTGAAGAGCGATCACTAGTTTATGCATAATATATAGTCGGCCGAAAACGATTTGACAGAACGTTTGGGTATCGCAATATGGTTTTATAACATCGTAAGTATAAAATATACTGTTTATATATTATTATGATGCTCATAACTCTACGAATACCAATAATTTCCATTAATAACATCTGCAATATTATATGGTCCGTTTCTCCGACTAGATGAGTCCCGTACGGTGGCAACACAGTTTCTAAACGGTTCACGGAGTTTACATACTGTAATAATATATTAATTAACATTGCACGGCGTACGGATTACGAGCATAGGACTGTTGTTTCTTATAAAAGAAAAAAATTTAAAAACCGGGACCGATACACATACGGCGGCGGTCGACGCATCCTGCAGTATATTATATTATAGTCATAGCCCGTAGGTATATAGACTGTGCTACGACGGTCCATATAATGATATTGTTGAAATACCTAAAATCTCACAAAATATGTATATATATATATGTCTACGCTGCGATGTAAATACGTCTGTATTATGGGCACACCATAGAGATTTTGCAGTCGTACATTTAAAATGCGCAAACCCAAAACAAACAACTCGTCGCGCGTACGGAGTCGTGTCTCGTGTGTATGCGTATTCACATAATAACAATTATATATGTCTATGCTTGTTGTTGGTCTCATTCCTTCGTGCGCCAACCGTTCACCGCCCACTGTTTCGCTCAGCCATTGTGCAGTGTTTCGACATGTCTCACCGCATAACTCAATTTAACCCCATCGACGGCGGCGCCATGGGTTTTTCTTTCCTATTGCACACGTCCCCTTTGTGTACGTAGTTTTAGAATCCGATCGAAGCGAGAAATAGTGTTTCGGTTTTATAATGGGGATTTTTTTTCTGTAAACACTCATCCCGGTCAGTGGAAAAGCTCCAAAAGTTTCTACTGCAGCTATCGACTGTAAATCTTATCTACAAGCTATATATAGCTGTAGACTCTGTAATGTCTATAAATAATTAATAAATAAATAAGCAGTATCGATTATTGATGCAATAGTGCGAGTAAGGAAAAACTAAGGTAAAACTAAAAACCGATTTTAAGTGACATGAGCGAGTGATTAAGTCTAAATGAAACCAATATAGATTTTTTTAAACAACATAGGTTTTTTTTTTATGTTATGATTGTATTGCATTCAAGCTCATGACGCAAATGTGTCATATCTATACAAGTGGCGGAAGCTCAATATATTTATAATTTTCAAACATTGAACTATTTGCAATTTTAAACTCAACATATAATATATTGTTATCATAAAAATGCAATGCAAAAAAAAACAAAACCTAGTTAGCAGTTATATTTGCGTTTTGTTTACCTACTTAATTCAATTTTCTTATATTATTCGTTTTATATTACCATCCATATGAAATCCGATTTCAGAAATCGTATTTTGATGAGAAAAATAACTAGATATGGCTATATTTAGATATATTTCGTATTATGTATACACAGTTATATTATACGAGTACAGCTGTACGCCTTTACTAGTTAAATTTATAACGGAGTCGGCGTGGAAATGTAGCCGGACAAATCTTCAGGTGGGGAAAGTATTTGGAAGGGAGGGAATTGAAAATAACAAAATAATTATATATGGATATTCTTAAGGGATTTTTAAAGTGTACGGAGGAATACAACGCCTCCCCACAAGTGACACGGGCCTGGGTCAGCAGATATTATATAAAATAATCTGATTGAACAAGTTCGACCTACTTGTACGATATACAATTTAAGCATTTTAACTATCAGTCTATGCTACATCATATTTTATCTTTTGTTATTTATTCAAAAACACAAATTAATAATTTACAACTTGAAGATTACCTGATATTTACGCATGACTTTGGCCCCAATAGTTTTTGTTCATGACATAAATGCTTCAAAGGAGTTTTGTGTATGAATATTTGAAATTATTAAAAGAAAAACAAATGTTTACCATATAAAATATAATGAAATAAAACTACAACAAGAGTTTATCTGATTTGAACTTTGTATAAATGAAATTTCTAACATAATTTATTACTAAACAAATATATTTTTCTCCATTCTTTATGCTTAAATGTTATCTTAGTATTTACGTAATACGTTTTTAGTCAACTATATACGTTTGGTAAATAATAAATATATACGGACAGTATACCGGGCAGGGTAAGAACTGACTCACTGAGTTTTAAAACTTTTATTTGTTAAAAATCTGTTAAAGTGGGTTAGAACAATTAAATTTAATATACTGCTTAATATAGTCCCAAAATATATTCTGGCTCAACGAGTTAAGCTCAGTAACTTTCTGGTTCGATCTAGGCCTGTATATGGGCTATCTTAACTATTTAATTCATATTAACGTCTAATGCGGTATAATTAGATGAGATTTCTACTTCAATGGTTTCAATTTAACAAGGGTAATAACACGATTTTGTTATGAGCACCAGACAAATAGTTCTTAACCCGGTAACATCTGTAAAAACCTCACTATATATAATAAAATAATATTATTATTCATTTTAATAGTAATATAAAATGAACTGCTGTTATAATTATGTAATAATTTGTACATTAGTTTATAATTTGCAAGAAACGTTACATTTTTTTAGACAAATAACAAATTTCAAAATAATATGATTTACATAACTTTAAATTAGATATATTATTACTTTCAATTTTTAAATAAGTATCAAAAGTATAAATACTAGATATTGGACATTTAAATGTTTGTAGTGTTTGTCTTTACAAAATATTATCTAACATATAATTTTTTTAATAATAACAGTACCTATTACAAAAAGAGTGTTTAAAAACATTTTATTGTATAATTTTATTAAACTTAAAAATAGATTATATTTGTATTAAGATGATATTTTTATAGTTAATAATACTAATTATTATAATCAAGTTAACTACAAGTTGTTTATTTAACACTTAAGATTATTTAGTTGTAATTTAATTGAAATTTTGAGTTTAAATGAATACAGAAAATGTAAAGTACTAAAATGTTTAATACTAACTTAATATCGATAATGTTAAGGTTTAATAATACAATTTAATATATATGATATACGTATATATTGTTTTAATAAACATTTTTCAATAAATTAAATTATCAATAAGTTTATAAACAAAAACAATTAAATAGTCATTAATTGATTTTTGAATCTGATTATTAATTATTTTGGGTAACCTGAAAAGTTTAAAAAGACTTTTTATCCACATTTTAAATTCCATACAGTTTATGATCCACAAGTTTTCAGTGATATTAACTAATACGCAGTATATGGAAGGAAAATACATCAGCTAATCATTTTATCACATGCACAAATATGCTTCTGTCGTCAATCTAGATTTATGTGTCTACGTAAGTACTAAATATAGGTACATTATGTGTTATTGTGGTGTAATTTCTGTAATACTTATAGGCACGTATATTTTACATGTATTCGCCTCCTTGTATAATTTGTAGGTATGTAAAATAATAATTATATGTCCTGTGTAAGATTAATACAATATGTGAACCACGATGGTTTATTGTTTTCTATTTTTAAAAACACTCAATATTTTTCCTCATCATTATTATAGAGCACCCCTCTATGGTACACAAAAAAAGTTTCTCAGGTATGCAGGGCGACGAATTAGTCGACGACCCCTAAAATTATATTGATTTCCTTTCCTTACACATACAACAAATGCGGCTGCAGTTTATGGTCGTTAAGTCAGTGTCGTAGCCATACTACGAGTACTATACAACACTATTATTATATTCGTTTCCCCGGCAAGCGTCTCGCATCTACCGGCTATGCTATGTATATATATTATATTTTTAGTTTAATATATAATATACGTGAAATTTGCCGTGTTTGGAATGCCATTATCTGCGTTGGGCGGAAAGGTCATAAATATTACCCGTAAATCGTAATTTGTGAATAAATAAAATTAATGCATGGAATCGAAAATTTTAAGGGTTCGTATTTTTTGGTGTACAAATTACGACATTCGAAAGAAAAATGTTGACGTTTTTAAATATTTTACAGCGCCCTTAACAGATTCAGAGATGCTGACTGTAATATGCATTTTGTTTTAATTATGATACCTAGTTTAAATTATATACTTAATATTTATACGTGAACAATTAATAGTGTACTGAACACAGATTTTTTATTAAAATAGAAATCTTTACATTTCTATTAAACTTTCAAACTTATATAATTATACTATATTAGGTATAGTTTACATACAACTTGCATTTCGTTAAATTCATATGTGCACGTATAATAATAATATACTTTGCTATTTTAGTATAATTATGATAGTCAGATCAATCAAAAAAAATATCTGTAATGGAACAATACGGTCATATTGTTATAAATTTATAATTATATTTTTCCTAACTTTTAATTTATAATTTGTATATGTTATGTTCAATATTAGTTTTTTTTACTATAGTGTAAGCTTTTACATTTTTCCTTTAGTATTATATTTCATGCAGTAATTTAAAATTTTTATACCTAACGCTAACCATTTTTGTAAACACGTTTATTCAATTAAGTCTATGATATTTTATAAAAAAAAGATATCACGTAACTATAGTATAATGCGTATGGAATAAAAAAAAAATAGGTTTTTTCTAGTAAATTTTAGTTTGGAATAGAATTGATTTTTATTTGAACATTTATATTGTGTGATCGTAAATTTACTTTTATGTGTTTTCACGTAATAACTGTCCAAATAATACCAAACGTCTGACTTTAAACCATTATATTGGCAAGGCGATGGAACAACTAAAATTCACAATTCAATCATTAATAACAATGTTGTAACTCGCAGAAGAAATAAATATATTTAAATTGTACTCGATAGATTAGGTTAGGATTAGTTTTTTTTGTAATATTATAAGTACCTACAATTCATTTTATGAAAATAAAATAATATATACGTATGTGAATAAATTATAGGTATTATTGGTATTATTTTTTATTTATACATTAAAATAACAGTTTTTGTTACCAACAAAAGAGAAGTTAAAAGATTACCATGTTGTTGATTATATGTTGTTTTTAGTGTATGTTTTGTAGCTAAGTATAAATCAAAATATATTTATTAATCTTTTTGGTTTTAGTAAAATAATTTTTACCTAGCCTATTTTTTTACGTTTCAACGTTTCATGGTTTTCTTCTATCAGTATAGTCAACTATTTAAATTTCTTTAATAATTAATAAAATACTCATTCTTTTTTAGAAAAAAATTTATATTTAATCTTATTTTTGTTATTTTCTTTTATGTACTTATAAATGTAGTTTAATTAAACTGTTACATATTAATTAATTAATGTACATCACTCTTTCAAATAGCTTTATCAATAACTTAAATATTAACATATTAATTGTTTTTAAAAATAATAATATTACAATTTTAAGTATTTAAAAGTATAACATTTGATTAATTAGTTATTTTTATCAAAAAATACAATTTAAAATAAATATCCATTTTATTTACAAAACGTCAAATAATCTACATTATTTTGTTTGAATAATATTTCATTAATATTGTAGCTACTAAAATGAGTTTCTTCTTGTTATGATAAATATTAATGAGCATAATATATTATTTATTATAAAATTGTAATGCAGACAAAGTTGATTAATACTGAAAGTATTTTAAATAATATAAACTTTTGCTTCTGGGCATACATTAAACTTATTTGGATTGTATTCAATTTAAAAATCGCATAGTTGCATATTATTATACTTGTATTTGATATAATAAATGATCATGATAAAAATATGTCTACTTATAGGTTCTCTATAAAACTGCATTATTACATCGATATTTAAATATTCTTTATAAAAAAATGGCAGGTTACGCATTGAACTTTTATTTGGGCATGTGTTTTTTTTTTATTTTGTACACACCACATTAATATTGTTATATGATTTTAAAAATGTAATAATAAAAATTATTTCTTTATAATCTTAATTCTCATATTATTTATAATTTATACTGAATTTCGAGTATTACAGAACTACTGTTGATTATTATCTGTGTCAGACGACCTCTATAATAGTATCCAATTTGGTGTCAGGCCAACACATAAAGTATTCGATTATTATTATTGTCTACTGCGGTACACTTGACACTTGTCATTAGTTATTACTTTAGCGCACAGCTTAACATATTATATAACTACGAGACTATAGTTCAGAATAGCATCACAGTTATAATATTACGAGTACTGGGCAATATATCCAAGTTATCCAACACAGTGTTTGCTTGTACAGATAACAAATTTGTGGAACTACACCTTGTATGGCGATACGGCTATACCTACGTCCTCGGGCGACCTTTTTCGTTGTCGTACATTTTCCGTTCGACTGAATCGTTCAGGTTAAATATCCTGTAAAGTAAAAATACTTTCTCCGAAACGATCATCCTAGATCCCAATATATAGTATGTAGATTCAAATTCGAAACAACAATTCGAATTTCATTGAATTTTTATTGTTTATTGCATTGCAATATCTTTAGATAATGCACAATAGTACAGTGAGATAGTGTTTCTATTCATAAAGAAAATATTGTTATTTTTTTCATCAAAGTTTAAAAGTCATTACATAATACTTCAATTTACCAAATTGATAAAATATAATTGAAATTGAAAAACCACCAGAAAAATGGTTAAAATTCTCTTAATATTTTACATGGAGATATTAAATTGATATTCACATAAGTAGCTACTGTTTGTAAATTTTAACAGCTTTACTTCAGGGGCATCCTCACGTGCGGAGTATGGAGGCATATCACACTTTGGTTTATTTTTGTCATATAAAATAAATGATAAAGTAATGAAAATATATTTACTACCATTACGGGGTGATTTACACCATGATTTTATTAATAAATAATACATACACAATATATACGAAATCCACTTACACACGGACATAAATAAAATATTACAACTTACTACTAGTATCTGCAGGTTAATACAAGAATATATATGTTTTTATAAAAACGTAGTCTGAGAATAGTCAAAAATGTATACCCCTTTCATAAAAACTGAGCACTTGGCTGCTTTAGTTTAATTGAAAATTTTATATTTTTTATAAAGTACATAAAATGATACAAAATACATATTTTTTAACCTTATTTTTATTTTTCAAATTTTTTAACATTGAAGTAAATAGATAAAATTATTGTAGTTTATGGATTATCTTTGACTCAAATTTATTTTTCTGTATTTATTGAATGACAGTGGACAAGTTGTGAGAAAAAAATTAATGTGTAGGTTTCTGCTCTAGACTTCCGGGGAAACTATTAATTTTAAACCTAGTTGGTTTTTATTTTCATCTCAATATTTGTTTCGGGAAAATATAAAAAAGTATATTTTTTTTCAAAACAATATTTAAAATTATTAATGTTGTTTACCATGTCATACTGGAAATTGGTAACTGGTAAGTATACACTGAATTATAATTAAAATGACTGTAATGTGTAACTACCTTAATTATTTATTTAAATATTTTAAACTTTTAAAGTTCTATAGTTTATAGTTTTATATACTGCTCATATCTTATATGTATGTATATATTGATTATACATTATAATACATATTAAACACTAGGTGTATCTATTAGCCGATTTTAACCTTACAACCCATGCTTTCAAAACAATTTTAATTAAATTTCAAGTACTCAATAAAACTTTATTACATTTAAATGAGTTACAATCATATTATTATGTTATACGTACATATCTAATTGATTGAATTCAAAATTAACTTAAGTTGTAATAAGTCAATTTTATCTTTCAAAAAATATACCTCATCTTAATGATTTGATATACTTATTTAAATTTCGTTTGAAATAATTTTGAGTCTTAAGTATTAAGACTTTAAATAATATTACAGGTTATACCTTCTCATATCCATTTAATACCCATATATCATGTATTTCAAAAATCTGTTTCACAATTCATTTTGAAAAGCACTTAATACTTGAAAAACGAAATAAACACTATAGTAAATTGAGCTTCGTTCTGAATCGTTTTTCAAATATGATGATTTATCATTGCTTTCGAATTTATAATAATACAATACTGTGCTTCGCCGAGATGCGTAAAACGAAATAAGAACCTAGCACTATAGTATAAAATATATTTTTTTACAATTTTATCTTCAAATTTTTTTATGTCTTTGAATGTTTATAAAAAAGCACTATTTTTAGTATTGTGTTACATAATTACACAATATACAATTTTGTATGAAATAAACGGTTTTATTTTTATATTTTCTTCGTTTAAGTTCTGAAGTTATTAGGATATTACTTGATATTATACATACTATACAATGTATATGTGTGTATGTATAGTATACATACGAAGAAACCAAAGAATACCAAATAAGCGATAGTTCGACGGGGTAAACAAATATTTAAGCACACTAGTCGTTGAAGTTTAGATGGGAGCTATTCAAGATGGGTATAGACGGAATTCTGTGACGATGGTAGTATAGACCTTTGGGAGAGTTATAAAGCCAAGAAGAAGAATGCATACCTACAGATATATTTGTAGATTGTACAAGTAATAAGAGTTTTGATATTATTTTTCAATTAATTGTTTATTATTATATTGGTTCTTCGAATATAAAAAAACATGTATATTATGCAGATTGAAGGTAAAATGAAAATCAATCACTTTAAAATTTACTTATATAATGTTTTACAAACTATTAAATTATTTATAAAAAATTAGAAATATATCACAAATGTTACGTCAATTTTTCTGTAAATTTATAACACATTTTTTAACCTATAAATCGGTACTTTGGTATTTTTTTTTTGTTGTATTTTAAAACCAATCATAAACATTCTATGCAAGGATATATTTTATACTACAAAAGCTTTGAAATAATATTGCAATAAATTATATACGCGTACTATGTTACATAATAATTTATACTATTATGGAGAAATCGAGAGATAACGGGTACGTTGCACCACATGTCCATGTCTATAGATGAAAACATCATATTATGATATATATAACGTTGCAAAAAATATTGCAGTAAACGTTTCACATGACACTTTTACAAAATACATACTCATTGATGATAATAATTTTCAGATATGTGTGTGAATGACATTTTACTAGTATTGTATAGTTTTGTGGAAATGAATTGATCATTTGTGAAATAGTCAATAGTATTGCTGCAGCCAAAGTAGTGTATTATATTATTGTATATATATTTTGTAGACTTATAGTCAGTATGTTATGTCATGTTATCCACGCGTATCTATAAGTGATAGCAGATAGCAGCGAGTGTAATCATCTACAGAAATACAAACATAGTATGTTATTCATTTATCATCATTAATTTTGTGAATTTGTGACCGAGAGGATGAACAAGTCATTCTCTCAGTGTCATTAGTAATTGTTCAATGTTTAAGTGTTGTGTGTGAATCCTGACAGCTTGGTCCTATATTTCGGTAAATAATTCGACCGTTATGTCGTTGAGCTCAAACGAAGAACTCGTTCAAGACTTTCTTTTTAAACCAACAACTTAACGGACTGAATCGTGGTCTTGGATCAATTTTTGTGTTGCTAGATCCAATCTTTGTATTGTAAATTGATTAGCGTGCCATTGTGATTTGTTATACATCTACTATCCTGTGACCATCGTTTAGAGACATTTATTGCCAGTTGAATTAATATTTGTATCTCAGCTTAGGGGGTGATAAACTGGAGATCGTACACAATGGCACCAGTGGTAACAGTGATCTTCGTTATGTTGTGTTTTCATTGTTCGTATTGAAACTGGTGACTACAGGTAGCATGTGTGCGAGATCACTTGTTTTTTATTGTTTTATTATGTTTATGATTATTATTATAGATCTTGGCACGGCAGTGTGTGCAGAACCAATCTAGTGACTCCAGCGTCCAACAGTAAAGGCTAACGAGCTTTTATTATTATATTAGAATTTTATTATATTAAATTATTATTATCAGTATTATTTTAATTTATAAGACGTGAGAATTGATTCACGTTCAAGCCAGGTTGAGAGCTGTTTATTATTTTTTTATTTTATTGCATATTATTCATTTTCTTTATATTTATTAAATATATATTATATACAAATTACAGATGCAGTCCGTGTATTATTATACATTTAATTCCTAAGGGCAACATCTGGTTATTTTAATTTTAATTAATCTCTCCAGATGTACTTTTGGTTTTTCAGCTATTATAAATCCTTTACAAAATATTATTGTGAACAATAATTGTATTCATATATTCTAGGTAGAAATATATTAAATTATTTAATCTAGGTATATCATTTGATAAAAGTCAAAACATTTCGGCTTGGTTGATATTTTTTTATGCATTATGTAATATATTATCTATTTATCTGTATGTATATACACAGTGATACGGTCTCACAGGGGAGACGAAGAGGTAATTAAAAAAATAAACAACATCAAAATATATCAAAAACATGATAGGTACACATAAGTATATTTATATTGTACACATGAATATACTAAATGTAATATACTTTAAAATAAAATCAATAATCGAATAAGACGGCCATTTCCTACGACAGATAAGATAAATTGTAATAATAATATAATAATGTAACAAATTAAAAATTTATATTGTAATAAAATATACTTAAATAATAATTATGATAAAAGTAATCAATTCTTTTTGCTCGCTCCTAGAGCACAAATTCACCACACCATCATCGACAGACGAGTTTTTTATATTTTTTTTTAAACCTAGTAATAATAATAACAATAATAACGCGACCTCACACATTACACCACAGTTGGTACTGATGCCGTGTACAACTGCACCGTCCTATACTTATCAAGTCGAGGGCGACAACACCCGCAGCATGTACAAATGTACAATGTATGCATATAATATAATATGTAAACATTTTGTTTTCGGACGTACCTCAACAGCAGTATAATATGTATATAGTGACATAGTGTAGTACGTACCTATATGGTAACTATAAGCTCTCTGGAGCTGTTATATTATTATTATTATTGCTGGTCCCGCGGCAGCTATTAAACACCGGGACACATTTTTCGTTCCCGCCCAACCGCCGCGCCGCCGCAACTGAACATATAAATTATATACTATATTATAATATTGTTTTCTCGGTTAAACATTAACATTAACATTTTTTAACATTCGCCGTTAACAACAACGCAAAACCTCTGTATTGTATTTTATTATAATATATAGCTGAAGCGGCGGTGTCATATTATTACAATAATAAACGCGTCGCGAGGACGGACGGATGGACAAGCGGGCATGTCCGCAAGTGTCGTTTTTTACGAGCTGTGGAAAAACGTCGATTCGATATATTTTTTTTTGTCATTTTCCTACCCAAACTGATCGCGTGCGACAAATAATAATATTGCCGTCGTCGTGGGCCATGCAATAATATATATATATTATATATACATACGAACGTATGTACGATCCATACAATTATCCGACGCAGGCGATATACGAGCAGTAAATCAAACCGGAAAGGGCAAAAACTCTACGTTTGAGTACAACAATAAAACTTCCGGCGTGTATACCAATAACATTAAACGGTCCACGCCGCTTGACAAGGGTCGAGTAATCTTCGCTCCGGCATGGCGATGGCACGGGCATTGCACGATGGGGGTGTATATAAGGGCAACGGGTCGTGGTTTTGGCAGTGGTGGGTGAAGGGACACGGGAACGCAATGACGGGTGGTGGTGGAACAATAAGGGAAAAAAACAAAAACAAATGGACGAGAATGATCGAACGCGTTCGAGGGGAGGTAGGGTAGGTACCTATACATAGCAGAAGTCGCTGGTAAACAACACTATGCTACTATAAAGTATAAACGTAAATTTGCGTCTCGTCGCGCGAAATAATAATAATAATTTAGTGAAGTTAAATTTAGTTAAATATTTTGATATTTTGACGGTGACGATATAATGATGTGGAGGGTAATAGAGCGGTTGTTCATTTTTATTATTTTCATCTTCATTGGTTAGATTGAATATTTTATGTATTATACATTCTGTAGTGCAACTGTGCACATATATAAATTATAAAATATAGTCTATACCCATCTTACAAATTATTATGTTTATAATAAAAGAAAGGACAAAAGTGAAATAAATAAATCGTGTAGTTTTTATTAGATGTTGTTTAAATCTCATAGATTTAAAAGGTTTGAAATAGCATTATAATTGAAAATGTTCGATAATTCATACAATTGCATAATTTATACTTTGCAGGCTTGCAGCAGTAATAAGTATTTAAAATATATAGAAAACATTTCTGGTTATTATACATAAAATACTATATTACAGGAAAATAATTAATTACAGTTTATCGGAGTTTTAGTAAAAATTTAATTTTATATATGATATTATAAACCCACTTAAAGACAATTCTATTTGACATAATAATCAAAAATATGCTTAAGTAATTTTCTCATTTAAATTATCATAATTTTACAAAACGTTAGTCATTACTTGTTAATTAATCATTAATAAAATAAGACTTAACACTAACGATTTATTAAAAAAACAACTATATAGTCACGACAAACTCTTATTATTAGCTGTTTATAATCTTATTTTGTAATTATATATTATTTTGATTCAAATGTAGATAATTGATTACAATATAATTTGATAATCAAAGATGAGAAATTTATAAAATAAAGATTATGAACGAACTTATATATTGCAATATTAACAAATGTTTAAGCAAAGAGAAGCGTGAACAGTTAAAATATATACATCAGTGTTTTAATTATACTTTTAAAACATTTAAAAAGTAATTTATAAATGATTTCATACGAATAATGTTAGTCGTTGTTACATAATTCCAAAACAATATTCAAAATAATAACAAATATTGTTTCGATAAAACTGACATTGGTCATTTACATAACTATTCGTAAAATATATGCATCATACATAACAGATAAATCAGTGTTTATATATTATTTTAGGAGGAGGGTGGCAGTTGTCTGTCTTTTTCTGTGTATATTATCGTAAAAATATCTTAAAAAAGGACATTCGGTAATTTCTATAAAAACCTAGACTCATACTTGCTAGTACTTATAATAATAATAAATAAATATTAGGAAAAATTTCGGGTCTACAATACTTTAATAATTCCATATTGTTTTATTTGGACAATCAATATCTATGAATGTAATCCATTTTATTTTCTTACATTTTGATTCTGAATGTGATGGTAAAAATTTAAAAATGTTTAAATATTTGTTATATTATTTTGTATTGTTTGTAATGTTGGAGATTTCATACAGAATTGTTGATATTAATAAATACAAAGACAATAACGTTGTTTTGTGTTTTTAAAATCTTTTATTGAGTAATAAAAATTTTCATTTTACTATTCATATTAAATCAGTTTTTTTTTATGACTATTCTTGGAAATTTTATTTTTTCTTCGACGTTAGCAGATATAAATAATATTTCTGATTTACTAAACATTTTTAGAAAATGTCCATTATCTTTTCACATTTCTATCACTTCTCTTAAAATCATTTTAACATGTATGATTGATTTGCTTTTAATCATATTTTATCAACTGCAATATTTTACATGCTGGCAAAATAATAGAAAAAAGTTTTGTCAATTTTCGTACTTATATAAACGAATTGTACTCGTTTTTTAAATATATCCGATATAATGGCTTCAGCTATGGTGATTTTTAACTTACATTAACTTAATATATCAAAATAAATAATAATATAAATTTTATCTTTATATACATATCGGTAGTTACAGTTACAGCATATTTTGAAAATTTACAATTTTTTACTTTTTATCATATGGAAGAATGTACAGATAGTCACATCAGTGTTCTCTTCATTCAAAGTGATTTTTAGTGAAGGTGAATTATTTGAGATTTTGCGTACTTCGACGTATTGGGACTAATATATTTGTAGTATTGATCACTATTCATTATAATATTGTACTTAATTGTTAGTGTATTGCGTTATGCATATCATATATTGGCGCTGACTTCGTTTGTTTTTATGCATTTATATAATTGTGTAGCTTTAGAGTTTTGAGATGTTTCAATGTCTCTACATAATTATTGTAGTAAATTTAAAATTGTAACAATAGGCTTATATTATATGTCTGAATGTCTTAGCATTTTTTTGTAGTTCAACCTACCTAGTCTCACACTAAAAAGTTAATTTATTCCATTTGGTTTGAGGGAAAAATTATTTTATTTTATGTTTTAATAATCCCGTTCACTTAGCAGGAATTTTAATAACATTTTTCAACTTAATTATTGTTCTATATAAATACGAATATTATTATATAGTATATTTTGACGAATGTACAAATGCCAAATTTAATGAATGAAATACGCGCTGTAGTGAACATAAAGTGTAGCGGAATAACCGGAATATAAGTACTTTTTAGACTGTACCCTTTGAAATTACTAATTATTAATTATAGGTACCACTCTCAACTATTGTGCCATGATATAATCATTATAACCAGCTTGGCCAAGTAAATAGCCACACTGATTATACCGAGATGCTTGTTAATAAGTAGATTATATAGCTATATACGATGTACCTATAGCCTATAGGTAACCTATATAGAATTACTTTGGTAAATTTTGAAATGTGTTAAAATATATACCGGTAAAAATTGAAGTAATTTTTTTTTTCAATACATATTATTGTTAAAATCAAATTTAAGATTATTATTAAAAAAACATTAATCCTAGCTGATCAGCTCACGACATGTTTAAGTTTAAAAAGAAAACGTTCTGATACAAATATTATAATATCTAGTATTTATTTTAATAAATTAAAAATGTATAGAAGAAAAACATAATTTGATAAATTTAATAAATAATAATGTTACTAATAATATAGGTGGTTTTAATATTAACTGTTCATAGATTTTGTTTTTTCTAAATTTCATTCTTGAAAAGTCATCAAAGATGTCTTCATATTCGAATGATGACGTTAAGTCACTATCTAAAGTTAATTTGGCTAAGGAATTTTATCTTTCTTGCAATTTAGTTGATCGTAAATAATTTTCCATTCTTTTTAAAACGGAAAACGAACGTTCGGCAGTACAGTTAGTTGAGTTAGTATAGCTGATGTCGAGATAAATATTCGAAGGATACCTAATTCCAATAGTATATCATATTATATAACGTATAGTGTATTGATCTATATTTTATAGACAATTAGATAAGCTATAATAAATACAATAGTCGTCGTAAAATCGGCATCGACGAGTTCCTGAAAAAAAAAGTAA
The DNA here is from genome assembly GCF_003676215.2 of Rhopalosiphum maidis. Classification (NCBI taxonomy): domain Eukaryota; kingdom Metazoa; phylum Arthropoda; class Insecta; order Hemiptera; family Aphididae; genus Rhopalosiphum; species Rhopalosiphum maidis. Next base: position 49,612,785 of record NC_040880.1, on the reverse strand, counting down.
ATATTACTTCATTAAAAATAAATGAATACAAAATCATAATACGTCGTTCAGAATGTTAAAATGGTAAAATAAATTAAAAATTATAAGTTTATTACATATAAAAACAAAATGAATAATCAATACAATTTTGCCGCCCTAATATGCGGCCGCGTGGTTTGCAGTGCCATTAGATATTCCATTAATAAAGCAGGTTCTTTGTTTGCCTTTTTTAGCTAGTTATTCGTCTACTATTTTATTATCACTACTCAATCATTATTAGTAGGTAGTAGGTTTAAAATTAGAATTGTCTAAAAAGAGAGGTTTATAATGATTTTCAGTGCCGCACAAGGTTATTTAGATGCTTATACAGAATTATTGTTTGTAGAACAATAGAAATTAATCTCCTTCTATTTTGATAAGTGTGAATAGTATACACTAAATTAAAATGTTGACATAATATTAATAATAAATTATACTGTTTAAACTATGAATTATTTTTTTAACTTATAAAATAAAATAATTTAATTTAAATAAGTGAGGTAGGCGTATTTATTTGTAATGCTCACACAGGGGAGGGCTACAATAAAACCACGATATTTTTTGCCACTTGGACGAACATAAATAGTTTTTGTTATTCATATCTTTAAGTTTGATAAATAACTCTACTTAATGATAATTAATGACATAAAATTGGTATTTTTTTAATGCAAAATAATATATATTTCAATTGTATTCATGATATACATAAAAGCACTTTAAGCACTTAAGGATCTAAAGTAAAAATGCACCCTTAAAAAGCAAAATTTAAATAATTATAAAATCAATTGAAAATAAATTTATTAGGTAGATAGGCATTCGATATAGATAACATGAAATTAATCAATTGTACCTACTTAAAATCATGTAGCCAAGAGTAGTAAGTGATTAAAAATATTTGTTGTGATGTATTATAGTTTGGCTGTTATACGTTTTAAATATACCTACGTTGATTTGTTGACATAAAATGATATAATTATGATTTGACATGTATAATTTATAAATAACGTTATGTTATTATTATTTTACGAAAAGTCACCCATTACCGAACGTATATGGTATGATAAATAATTTTAAATATCATTAATTGTTATAAATTTATAATTAGAACGCAATTTGGGAATCTACCTCCTCCCAGTCAACACACAAGATTCGAGTACCTGCTATGTCGCGACCCGGTATTCGGTAATACAAATTATAATGATCATCATCGAGGTCGTACTCGTCGTATGAAAATACGCGCATCTAATTAATTTTATTCAACGGCATTATTAGTTTTTTTTTTTATAAAATTGTTGCCGTTGTGTAGTCTCAGGAATTCGATGTGAGTCAAAACACATTGTTTCGGGTCGGAATGCCGTGCGGGTCCAGTGGCGCAATCGGTTAGCGCACGGTACTTATAAGGCAGTAGTCGTGAGCAATGCCGGGGTTGTGAGTTCGAGCCTCACCTGGACCACGATTTTTTGTTAAATTTTTCAAACAGCGTTCGAAACCGGTCGCCTTTGCACGGCGGCGTTATTAAAACATCGATAATTCGTTGTTCGACTGCGTGTTTATCGACTCATAAAGTAATAACGTCATACAATTATTAATAAAACCACGCGGCAGAAATAATAATAGTCAATGATGAAATTTTATATTTTTAATTATTGTCATTAAAAATATTAATTTTGTATCATTTTTTTTTTAAATATTGATTTATGTTTGTTGGACTTAATTAATCATTTAAATTTTGTCTATTTTAGAATTATTAATGTATACATGATGTATACATTTTAATGACTAAAATTACGGATAACTGTATTATCTTAATATTTCTTTAGTAGTTATTATTATATTAATTTATTTGAATTGAATTAAATGAGTATCTTGTATAGCTAAAAACGGGTGTATCTAAAAATAAAAACAGCCGACAAAATTAATGTAAGATATTAGCAAATTATTTATAAAATAATAAATATTAATATTTACTAAAACTATTTTATTTTAGATTTTGAACAATAAAAATTTTTTATCTATATCAGTCTTTAATTTAATTCTTCGTATTAAGTCAGTGGTGTAGTCGTAAATACTTTTTTGGGTATACACCTAAATTGAGAAATGTGTAATACGTGGGGGGCTCTGCCGTATAACCGCGTATACCCTCCACTACACCACTGTATAAAGTATATTAGTTGGATCAATGTATAATCGATAATTCAATGCACTTTGTTGATATTTCATTTCATTTCATTTTACTATTGGTTGTTTTTGTCTATCGACATGCGACAATTAGTAAGTTAATTAGTGAAGTGTTGACTGACACAGAAAATGTTAAATACGAGCGATAAAGATTTTACGTTGTACTTCCATCTATTAACGCCAAATAACAGGTAAGGTTTGAAAATTAATTTCTGGGTAGCTGTCTAAAAATATATATTTATATAAGAATCATTATGAAATAATATTGAACATAAATAAGAAATTCGATGAAATATTAACTCTTCATTAATAATGAAGAAACTCACACAATTTTAATTTTTAAAAGCGAATGGAGTTGGAATATTTTTTTTAAATATTTATCTATTTAATTCAATTTAATTTTAGTATTTATTAACTTTATTAACTCTGGTTGGGTATAATAAAATTTATTTTTTGATATTTCCTATTGGAGATAATTCAATTTAACGGGGGGATATATTGAGATATTTTTGATGGAAAAATGTTGGATCAGAGGTATTTTAATGTTTTTAACGTTTAGTATCAATTATAATTAATTTTAATAATATTAAAAAAAAAAACCGAATTATTTTGCTAGCTGTGGCGATGGCGTATCAAAAAATTATATTTATTAAATGTATAAATTATATACATCATAATTATAAAGGTTATTTTCTATACAATGTGAATAGTGCATAGTGTTTCATTTTTGTAAATAATATTATTTACCGTTTTAGTAACTGCAACTGCTACTAGTAAAATATTAAATTTATATTCTTTCAAGGCGTTACGGTTTGTGTCATTGTGTTATTTGAATATGTAATTTTGTGTTTATATGTGTGCTTAAGTGTACACATCACACATGTGTGGAATAGTAGAGTTGTATACGACTGTATGAGAGGTTGCTCGTAAGTTGTTTAGTTGTAATACATTCATACATTTTTTTGGGTTACAAAACATAACTAAATTACGCAACTGCACAGTAGTACGTATACAGTACGCCAAAAACTGAATGATGATATTATTATGAATGAGTCTGAACAATAGAAAAAAACAGCTAGACAAAAGACAAAAACCGAGACCTCGCCAGTGAGGACTGAGTGTAGAGATCGATAAACGACGGTCGATGATGATATTGATAACAACAATAATAGGCGTAATATATTTGGTATGGGTAATAACAAATACCGAACGGTCATCAATCACGGCGGGCAGTTTTCGGACGATGAAACTTTAAACTGCCAATCGACGCACACAGCAATCGATATACGTATTATATACCTATAACGGGTAACGGGTAACGTTTCAACTGTCGTTAAACGCGTAATTGAATAGTCTGTGCTTTTAAAACGCGCATTCCATCTATGTATGCGTGTGGTTCCCGATCATCGGAAATTATTTTTACTTTTGTTTTTCCGAAAACAATTTTCAAACGAAAAGTTATTTGTTTTGTTTTGTACTCATCTCCGGACTGATTAATTCGTTTATTTTCAATAGTAATCGTTTTCTTTTGTTTTTCAAAATTACCGTTCAACCTTCAGCTACATTGCCGAAACAATTTATAATTTGTTTTTTTACAGATAGTCTTCTTTGCGACGTTTGATTAGTAATTACAATTTAATAATATATTGAGTGTACCTACAGATGGACAATGGACATCTCTAAAAATTATATTATATTATATCATCGGAAAATGTTTTCACAAAATTTTCACTCGTGTCATATTAATTTAGGTGACGACTATAGGTATATTAATTTGTATAATACATATATTTATTTATATATATATATTATATTATCATAAATTAAGTTGTATTAGTAATCCGTTTATAGTTTTAGTGCTCAATAATTATCAATTATTTTATTAATCAGTATATTCACTAGAATTGATTATATACTTATACAGTTTAATATTATTATATTATAGGCAAATCATTTTTTTTTTTCAAAAGAAACAAAGTTAGTGTTGTCAGTTGTTTCAAATACAAAAGTTCCATAAAAATATATTACATAACTATGTAAGACTATTAAAGTGCCATTTAACAAGTATTACTCGACCGTTAGTAAGAATAATAATGTGTCGACATGTGCTATGAATTACGTTCCGCATGACTCCGCACTGCAATATTTATGACATCAGATTTAAGTTCGTCTTTTTGGGCCCTTTATTGTCACTGGTTTTACTCGGTATTTTTTTCTTAGTTTGAAATATTTAAAAGTTAAATCTGGCATAAAAGTTTATCACAATAATATATTATTACATTACGATTAATACTATATAATTTTGTTTTGTGTAAAATTCAACATGATATTAAATGTTTTCATTTATATATTTTTAAGGAAGTTGTACGACTTGTGCGTTATTCTGACCGTTATACTCGTAGAATAAATTAGTATGAACATTAAACATAATATCACATAGAATTCGTGTGAACTGTGAGGTACTAACAGAGAAATAACATTTTTAAACGGCTGTTTCAGGTTTTCTCTGCCTTATGTTATGTCCGCATACAGCGACAAAATGTACAAAATCAATCGACCGCCACTGCTAGAGCAGTAGAATTTTCAAGGAAGAAAAATAGTTGAATAATAATTATTGATCAACTGCGTGAATATAAGGTGACGTGTGCGTTTATATAACGATAACGAAATCTTGATCATCGCGGTTCGATCATGCCGCTGTCACCACTGTTTATGGTGCTGACGATACCGTCGCCACTGCTGGTACTGATGTTCTGTAACGCTGCCGCAGTAAGCTCTCAGTTGGCATGGACACAAATCTACGTCGGTTCCAACAGTAAGTTTGTTATCATAATATTTTTGCTCTGATAATATTTACAGAGCTGCACCAATAGATGAGCCTGTTATATAATTATTATTAAAATACATTTCTGGCTAATAATATGTAGAAATGATGTACATCTATTGATGTAGAAAGTGTAGTGCCACATACATTTAATGGCATACGTCTTACCTGCAATAAAACTGTTATTTTATTTATTTTTTAGCTGAATTAAGTGATTTCTATAATGTGTGTATAATAAGTATTAATAAGTTTAAACGATAATGTTATATAATCAGATTTAATACGATTATTTGAAGGGAGAATCCTCCCACTAACGACACTCCTGGGCTGTCGTTAAAGAGTTTTCTTATCGGAGTAGATCATGGCATCATTTTCTTTTCAGTGTTTTTGGTGAGTTACCGTGCATTGGTTTGGTTAGATTATTTTCTAGGTTGTATGGGTGATAGAAGAGTGAGTAATAGTAACATGTGTAGGATTTGAGACTTTAAGAGCTCTATTTCTATTTTCTAGTACTGTGTTTATTTTTGGGTCTTAGCATAGTATTTGAGTATTTGATTAGATAGGTATGTAGAATGGGGCTTTTGTTATCAAACAGAATATTTTGTTTAGGTTTGAGTATTATGCGGAACACTTGGTTTTGGGAAAGTATTGTAAAGATTTATTTTAGTGTGGAGTGAAAGTTATGATTTTAGGTTAAGAAAATATTTAATTATACGAATATGAGAATTTGCCCTGAGTTTAGTGTTTTGGGTATATGGTGGGCCTAGGTTAATTTTTCATCAAAATATTTTTCGAGGTAATTTGTGTATAAATGTTGTTACATGTAATTTGGGTGAAAATTTCGTATTTAAGAGTAGGTGATATGTTTGGATTTACTTTCGTAGATTTTAACTTTCCAGTATCCGTAATCAAGGTTTCAATACGAGAAAGATGAGATTGTGGATGGTTATTTTGGAGATTGGATTTTCGTGAAATGAGAGAATTGCTTTGTCATCGGCGTATCCAGCATTAAAAGTGTTGAGAGAAATGGGTTGATTTGCTCCGTAGATTTTATAATTTTGAGTTGGATATGAGTAGGATTAGTGCCTTGAAGAACTCCGGTGTGTACCTATGTAATAACTAATATCATTTAAAATAATAAACATAAATAAATTTAACATGGAAATGTTAAAATTAAAGAATAATTTTGTCCTAATAAAAATGAAAAACTAAAATTACTATGATTTTGTAATTAGTTCTATCATTTGTGTTATGTGGCTATAACATCTGAAAGTATTATTTTGGTTTTTAAGACGACTTCTACACAATACGATAAGTAGGTACTATACATGTATAAGTTGCAATTCTCACTAATATGATAATTATATTTTATTGACACCCCTACAATTAAAATAGTTATACCATATAAATCACGTATACGCGTATTATAGGTATTATTTTATTTTTGTTATACTGATTTTATTATATTATGTACATAATAATATTATAAAGAATAGAAAAATCATACATCTTTATTAAATATTATTACTATACCTAATAATAATAAATATTTAAGTATGATAGTATTATTACTATTATTTAATATCAGTTTTCAGATTTTATATATTTATTTTGTTCTTTGATATTCCTATACATTTAAAAGTTAGACGTAAGTGTGACCAAACTAATTAGAAATATTTATTACATTACTATGCACCAAATGATAGTAGCCACTATCATATTTTATACTACTTTATTAAATATTATGCAAACTATAAGTACTCATAAAACTACCTAACATATACTATGCACTCATCCGTAAAACAAACTTCTAATGTACAAAGCTATCTTCAAGCACAGTAAAACTAATCAACTCAATCACCGCATTCTGAATAAAAAACACACGGCGTCCTTTCGCAACATTATTCACGTCCAGACCAAAATATTTCTGCCGTCGTTATTTTTATCCAAGAATATCATATTACCTAATAGTACATAGCTCTCTTTATTTTTTTTAAAATCTTACTACGTTAATTAATCACCTCCTTTCCATCCTTTCTGCTGTACTACACAAACAATGTATTACATAGTTAATTATTAATTATTAATTATTATCATAATTCCGTTACTCATTACAAAAATATGTTATTTATATTTGTAAACTTTTAATTAGTCTTCGATTTTATATTTATACTAACGTCGCATATTTTAATATTATTATTATCATATATATTATTTAAATATCTGCAACGATTAACACATTTTATTTATTAATATCGTTGAGCGATAATAACCTGATTATGGTTAAAAGCTTGATAAAATATATACTTAGCTTCTATAATATATTTAAAACATTAAACATTATTAAAAGGTACTTTAAGGACATTAAGCTAGTACCTAAGTGCGTACTGAGTAAGTTATAAGGCTTGATCTACAAAATATTTATTGTATATAATATGATTTTATTACTTAAAGTACAATAAATATTTGGTCATTTTGACGTTGTATAATTAAATAGTTCAATGGTTACTTGGTTGTATAATATATATGTAGAAATCATACTGTTATAGTGTTTACTTGGTTTTATAAGATCATATTATTAAAATATAAATAAACAATAAATTATATATAAAATTGAAAACCTTCTTTATTGTTATCAAAATACTTCAATGGTTATATAGCAAACTAAACCATTTTTAATGAACTATTAGTATATATATATTTTACAAAGCGCATACCTAGTACATTTATAAAAGTATTGGTAATTTTTAAAGACGCAGTAGTATCATAATTTATATTTGTGAGTGTCTATAGTTAAATGTGTTATTTGTGTTTTTAATGTACATTTTTTATACATTTTTATATATTACGGTGATGGAACGATCGCTAAAAATATTATAAGTCCTTTTTAAATAGCCAATCGGTTACAAATACTTAATATACTTTATTAAATGTATTTATTTAGAAATTATCTTTTGCCAACTTTACGTACTTAAAGAAAAGTTTCATACAGAAAGCATAGAATTTTATTAAAAGTCATACAATGAAAAATGGATTTGCATGATGGTCATAATTTGTATTACATTTAAACGTCTGGTGTTTTTGAGTATTACTGAAGTACTATTAAAATATGGGATTTGTATATTTATAGAGGTTTAGATAAGAGGTTAGCCAAAGAATACCCTTTAAAATTTGTGTTACACTAGTAATTTGTGCATAAATGCTGTATAACATTTTAAAATTTCTAAAATTATTAATATTATTTTAAATAATGAGTTTTGAACGTTGAACGATTCACTCCAACATACTGTCAATTAAATATAATAAAACAGGTATAATTAATAATACCCAATTAAATGATAACTTAATAATTATTAAAATTATTATCTTCATCTGCCAATCGTACGAAACTTGTGAGTTGGATACAAGATTTCTAATATTGAATCTATCTCCTGAGTAGTCCTAACAATATAAACGAGTATCTTTATGTTTTTTTTCTACTTATATATTATTATTAAATTGCTAGTATAGTAAATCGGAAAAATATGGAAAATTTAATTGTAAAAACAATTTTAATATATTTTATTTGTATGTAGCCATTACTCATTAGTCAATATGATATATTCTTATTTAAAAACGTAATTATACTCGTTGTTATTTATACCTCCATAATGGCCATTGAAAATAAAATAAAGTGTACGTAAATAAGAAATGCTCAAAAGCACAGACATTTGTGTGTTGATCTTTTTCGCCTATATATCATTTAATAATCTAGAACTTAATTCAACTGATTTAAATATATTATAATTTATATTTGATCATTTGCTTGTTGTAGTTAAATTTAATTTTTGTTTGTCCCTTTTGTTTTATATAATATATAGTTTGCTAAGCTTGGCGATAGAAAGAGGTTTTTTCAACCACTGCTCCGTCGTCAATTAAATTAAAAACAAAAAAAGGAAACATTACGCGGTAGTGGTTACAAGTTAATGCACTCAACCTGTCACCCTCAATGTCGAGTTTTAATTCCGGTCGTCACGTACGTCAAGTCGGCACCACCCTTATCCCGGATATCATCGTAAATTATTAACCTATACTGGCCGGATACGGGTTTTCATTATTATTTAAATAGATTACAATATCTTGTTTATGACAATACCAATAGAAAGCATTACCGTTATTTTATTATTCAAGTATAAATTATAATACAATAATAACTTTCATTAATTCTAGGAACCTTTTTAAATTAATATTTGCATGTTACTTAAGTTTTGTCATTATTAAAAAGATTATTTAATTAGAGTAACGCAATGTAAGTACTTACCTACGTTAGAATTTAAGTTTATTTTTTGCGATATAAAATTATATATATTTTATATGTGAGTATTATTTTATGCTGAGGTTATCTATCAATATTTTTAAAGATAAAAAAAAAAAAATTATATAATAAATGCATACTAATAAGAGTTAAGTATTCACCGAGGATGGTTATCTTCATTTTTACTTTAATAATTAATTTATTTAAATGTTGGTTCTCGGAACTTTTAAATTAGTATACGAAAGGGCTATATTTTCAAATAATTAGGTTTTTTCATACTACTTAAGTATCCTGCGGTAACACCAATGTATTTTTTCAAATGGGAATCAGGAATCACCCTTTTCTCCTGGAAATCAATAATCAGATCACCTTTCTGAAAATATTAATGCATCTAAATCGAAATTCAAATGAGTGACTTTTAATTTATATGACTCTTTGTACCTACTAAAAATAATTGGTTTTTGATAATAAGTATGATGAATATGAGCTAGGCCATATAGGGCTAAGAAAATTTTACAATATTTTAATAATTAATATTTATTTTTCAATATTTTATAATTTATAAACATTCCCGAGTATAATAAATACTATATTCAATATATAACTGCATAACATTTTATATTTTAAATTTTCACTTTTCAGGACTATTATCCTTAGTTTATTAAGAAAATACTCATTTAAATATTAATTTACATGCCTATACCAAAATTTTTAAAAAATCATCTTAGTTTTACAAACAATTGAAAATATAGTCCTTAAATAAGCTTAATATAATATAAATGAAAAAAATCTGAATTTGATTAGATAGATAAATTATTAAAGAAAAAAATGGGAAGGAATCGTGCTTGAAATCACAGTATATAAACTTACCAGTGTCGGCATGGTAAGTCTTGTCTCTCTCCATATGCCTCAATTTTTATAAAATCTCGTAATGCATAATATTATAATGTCTTTTGTGTTTGGGGAATTAGTCATAGATTAAATTTACAAACCTAATATTGCTAAGTTGGCTATTAATTGCTAACTGTAGTATAATATAATATTATAATCATTTATTATTTGTGCAAGTGAGTATATACTTAAAATATTGGAATATAAAACGTAGAAACTAACTAAATACGATAGAAACTAATAGTTAGTTATAAAAAATAATACATATGATCGTTTAAAAAAAAATTCTCTTATGGGCTTTGAGGTATTTGGCCAATTCTGAAACTAATAGGAATAATACTAACCAAACATAATCGAAATCAGATTTAATAACGTTTTTAATAAAAATATATATCAAAAGCCATGTGGGATATTTTAAATGATTGTGCCATTGAATAAATCTACATTTTATCCACTCGTTCATAGGTATTTACAAAAAAAATGAAAAAAAGTTTATCTTGAAAAAAAACCAACAGCTGGTTAAACCATAATGGTAGATAAATATTATACTAAAAATTAAACTGTCACAAATGAAAGAAAATAAAAGAGTAAAAGTTATTCGTACATAAAATATATACGATAAGACTCAAAGTTACAAAAAATATCTAATTATTTTATGACTTTTAAAACTATACAATTTTTAAATCAAACATAAACAATTATTAATAATAAAATAGTAATTGTGTATATTCTATTGTTCGATTCTATACAAATCACTTGAGTTCAGTTAAAAAAAATATGATAAATATATTTAATGAAATAATCTATTATTGGCTAATATTATAATACTTATACTACTTATACCTAAAAAAAAAAAGGATATAACAATGGAAATGTATTATGTATATCAATATATTATTAATTATTATGTACAATATAAAATTCATATTGTTAAACCTAAAATTTATAATTGCATTATTCTTAACCTGAAATATGTATGTATAAATGTGCATAATTGGTAAAACCAATATGTAGTACCTTATTACAGTGGCGTTAAGTATGACAGTATCTGCTTTCTTTTTAAGAATCTCGGAATATCTTTGCAAAATTATAAAGTCTGTAACATATAATGTAGTTCTCTAGCATATTTACGTTTTAAAATTAAAAATAATCTGTAAAAATTAATATATTATCATGAAAGTATATAAAAAAAAATAAATATTTTATGTGATTTAAACTATTAACTAAATAACAGAACCACTCATGAAAACTGGAATGATAAATAGAAGGAAAGGAATGTTAATAACCTCCGAACTCAGAGGGATGTGACACAAGTGAAAAATAAATATTTTATATATATATATTTACCTTTTGGGTTGACTGTAAAAAGGTAAACACGTTATCGAGTATGGAAGTAAACAGAGAGCTGGATGAGAGGTAAAGTTAACCATGTGCATCTGTCACTTTCAGGGAACTTTTCAATTCTATTTATTATTGAAAAAGGAGAGATTTAGTTTTCTATCTTAAATTATTATAGATAAGTTAAGCAACGGGACAAAAAGAATTTTCAGGATAGTTTAAATGTTTGTTTATATTTTTACCACTTAACTTGAGTCTGTAAATAGTTCACCTTAGTCACAAATCCTCAAACGCTGAGTATAGTTAAAAACTATCCATACTTAATCATATATGCATGGATTAGAGAAAGCTAAAGCTTTTTCAGAATTGACTTAAGCCCTTTTAAAAAATATAAATTCCATTCCATATACTATAATATGTATAATAGTTTCTAGATTCAGATATATAGTAAGGCAATTGAAATTTATCGGTTTCAAAACTATGTTTATTTTACACTTTTTTTAGAGTGTTATAAAACTATTAATAACCATCTATCGATCGGAAATTTTTTCTTGTTAGTAACTAGCAGTTTATTTTTAGATTTGATCAGTAGGTAGTACAATAAATACAATAAAATAACTATTGTCAACTTGTAAAAAATAGGTATAAAAAAATCTCAACAATCATTATTTTAATGGTTTAGCTTTGAAATGTATACTAATACATTACTATTTTGTGCTAAGGCGATTATCAGTGTTATTGTTCCTTAAATTTTTTAATTTTGCATTTCGTTTTTGTTCATATAGGTAACATTGAAACAATTCGTTTATAAGAAACAAATCATTTAGCAAATTTGAAATTTAAAATATTTCTTGGTAAATGTGTAATTAATATACATAGCTATAGAATATATAATTTATTATTTTTAATTAGAGGCTTAAAGATAAAACGAGGAGTGGGTTTGAGTATTGGGTGAGAGAAAATTCGCTGCGAAATCCTGTACAGTCATATTCTTCCTAAGTAGACGTGTTCAATTAGGTAGGTAGTATGGTAATATTTACAAATTATATAGACCTATTAACCTTTATAGTATTTGATCACGAGACGATTATCATTTTAATACATTAATACTTATAATGCACACTGTCAAGTGTTATACAAACCGTATTATAATATATAGTGTTTTGTACTTAATATAATCTATGCTTCATTATTGTCAACACGGAATCTTAAGTTTATTACGTATGAAATGTGTATTAAATTATCATCAATGTATAATATAATGTAGACAATCGAAATGAATGTCGGCATATAATCTTGAATATTTAATTAAACAAAACCAGGGAAGTCGCTCTGCTGAATAGTAGGTTTCGAGTGCATCACGTCATTGAGTAGGTAACTATAATAGATGTAATATGTTGAAGTATTTAAATTTAAACACAATGATAAAATTATAATTGTATATGAAAAACAATTTTGAACAAAGTCGGTGTATCGACCTTTATTTCTGTGAATGTTTTTGTAATTTATTTATATTATTATTCTTAGTTTATTTTTTTAAACATTTTCATTGATTCTTAAATAGGAGTATATTATTTTAACAATATAGTACGTTACAATAAATACCTAAAAAAAAAATGTTCATAATAATTTCAATAACATTTTTTTCAGTTATAGTATGCCTTTAAATTTTTGAATTACAATGAGAATGAATTATGACTTATAAGAAATCATGTATCGAATTTTTAAGATTCGGGAATAAAAATTAATTAATTTTTGAGCAATTTTGTAAGTTTTGAACGCTTATCAAAAGAAATTTTCGATAAGACCTTTTTTAGCTATTTTTTTTTACACATTTCAAAAATTAGTATAGACTAAAATACTAAATATTTATATACTTATTATTTTTAAAATACACATAATTTATATAAAATACATAATTCCAAATTGATTAATTTCATACTAATTCCTAGGTTATTATATATTTTTCTTCGTGGTTATGTATTTATGTTATAAAGTAATATTATTCCATGTTTTATAACAATAATTTATTATCATTAAAACATGTTAACTAATATAAAAGATATTGAGATATGTATGGATATAATATTAAGTAAAGTGCTTGTTTGAAAATATTAAATGAGTAAACTTGCCTAAATAAGATTTTCTGTAAATAGAGTTGGAAACATTCGTATTTTTTCTGTTAATATGTACTTTAACATATTATAGTACTATGTACAGTAGAATTCCATATCGGTCTTATCATCACAGTAAATAGTTTTATGAGAAGTTTCTTGAATTTTAAAATGTTCAATTCTAGGTATTATTTCATCTTCATCTATATAATTTCCTATAGATGCAACTTCAACAAACTTTCGTATAATAGTTAATGCTTATACAGTTATACAGCTATATATTTAGTTATAATAAGTACTTATAGTTAAATAATATTTTGAATAGCAAATACACCAATACTTACAGATAAAAAATATACTTTATGCGTATAATGTAGAAAAGAAATAAGAATGTATTGATACTGCCAATATCTTAATAATTTTAATATTTACCTATCTAATATCTATGATATATGGGTATACACCATAGTTAGTTATCGTTAGTCCGGCCATGGTCCACTGCATAATCCAGACCATTGTAAATTATTATGGAAAAAATACTTAGGTAGAACCGAAACTAATATCAGTCGAATTCGATTAATTTCGCCTAATCCGGACAAAAAACTTTCCACCCGATTTGTTCGGAATAAGCGGCGACCACTTGTATATATTGTATCAACCTTCTTCATTCTCTACCAATCCGCTTACCAATCTATAAAATATATAAATAGGTACCTATGCCCTACATTCTACCTATAGCTGAATAAAAATGTAAAGTATAATTACGCTGTGATTGTATTCATTAAAATGATATAATATTATCTATTATACAACATACAAATTGTATTATTCTGATGAATACTACATAAGATTAATTAACTCAAAAGAATATTTCAAAATAATTATATATATATATAAGTAAATACTTATATTTTGCTGCCGTTCATAGAATATTTAGTGAGTGAATTCATTCTCGTGTACCTTGTAGGTGCGGTTGTACGATATACATAACTATAGCAAAAAAAGTTGGCAAATGAGTACCGCTCTGCTGTACATTAGGTGTCGAGAGGGTTACTATGGGTGTGTTAAATTTGAATTCAATGATATACCATTGCGCATGAAAAACGGTTCTGAGCGGAGACCGTCTATCATCCTATACATCACAAACTATATTTCATAATATATGTTTTTATACACATTTATTTCATCTTTCATATTACGGTAAGTTAAAATAATTTGTTTTGAAAGTATCGCATTTATTTTATTATAAGTATTTAATTATTTTAATAATATATATTTCACATATCAATTTATATAGGTAGGTAACTCAAAATGTAATGATATCTTTCTGTAAATTCCATAAAACAGTAAAAATAGATAGGTAATATCTTAATAAATTAAAAATGTCATTACTGTAGTAAATGTTTTAATAATATAAGTTTTAAGTCCCACAGATATTTTTTTAAATTTTAATAAAATAATTAATATTGTTATTTATCGTCATAATAAATTATTTTGTCAAATTTAAATTTAAAATGTTTATAAAAAATAATTTTCTTTGTATATTTTTAGATTTTATGGTTCTAAAGTACACTATTTACGAGAAATCTTGTACTAAAATTTCAAAACCTAAACTTAAAAAGAAAAGTTTTTATGAATTTTTAACTACAAAATAGTCATTTTTGCTATTTTGACAAATTTTATTAATGCGTATAAAAAACATTGTACCAACGTTTTTTAATACTTTTATGTAGATATAAGAACAACTTATGTTGTAAAATTATCGAGAATTTTGACCCAGAAAATAATTTTTTATCGATATTTATTGGGGGAAAAGACAAAAAAATGAAAAATTTTTCATGCCGATGAATACCTCAAAAAAAGTTAAACAAAATTAGATTGTAAATACAAATTGATAATATGTAAGCATTTGGTAAAGATTTCAAGTATTTACGGTTAATCGTTTTCGGTTTATAGTAAAAAACTAAAATCAATTTTGTCGAAAATTGGATTTGTGTACAATTTATTGATCTCTAAAGTAGAAACTAGATATTATAATTTTCCATCGAAAGCTAGCCGGGCTCACCCTCAAAATTGGAATCAAAGCATTATATCGATTACTTATTATGTACATGCATAGTGCATACATACACAAAAAAATTATACATTCATCGTTTCTTTCAGGATCTTAAAACTCAGTTTATTTCTATTTATTACTTATGATAATAATTCCAATAAAGATTATAAGGTCATAGTATAAATGTTAAATAATAACATTTCTGTAAAATCCTTCACAGTCCGGTATGGTCTAGTGGCTAGGATACCTGGCTCTCACCCAGGAGGCTCGGGTTCGATTCCCGGTACCGGAATATCTTTTTTACTACCGATGAGTTTTTTTAAACATTTCATATTTATATTAAAATTTAAATGATTGTAGTTCTTAACTCATTTTTTATAATTTGATCAAAGCAAATACTTCAATCATAATTGCTTAATATTGAAATATCAAAGAAGTATTATAACATAAATATTATTTATAACATATATTTCTAAGAGATTAATTTATCTATAAGAAAATAAAAAGTTATTAAAAAAGTTAAGTATAGACGTATAGTTATCACTTATCACTGACAAGTTATAAAATAACTAATACTTTTAATGCATTTAGTGCATAATATAATATAATATAGTATTAATTATTTTAAACTATTCATTATTCACAAATTAATTTTATATCGTCTTATACCTAAATATCCCATTAATATTATATTAGGTAGTAGGTACTTGCTAGGGATTTTAAATATTATACATTAGTTGTAAGTTTTAGTCATATAACTTGATGTCATAATTTATAAATTACCATCATTTTAATTTTAATTTATACATCGAATATTCGATTGATGCTTACTAGATGATAGATTTATTACATATATATACTATCGTCTATCAATATTTAATGATCAGTTATTTTTATATTTAAACTGGTAATAATAATTATAATTATTTCTATAATAACTATTACTCATTAATTGCCTATATATTTTTGCTCATTATCAATGTTGTATAGGTTATATTATACAAATTGAAATAAGTATTTTCATTTTTTTTTTCTACAGTTAAAATATCGATTTGTTAACGACTGTATTAAAATTGTACTTTTAGTATTCGTAATTATTAATTTAATATAAAAGGTCCTTAAAACTTATTATTGTAAACATAATTTACACAGTAAAATTATCATAATGTTACCTATCGCTGTAATTATTAAAAATTGTACAAGGAAGAATTGGTAAGAAGTCTTTCCAGTTTCCATAATTTAATATATTGTGTGAGTATAGAACGTTCTGTTGATATAATATAGTTATACACACACGATATAGTATATAGTGGTGATATGAATGGTCATAAATGAAATCAGAAGTGTTTGGTATTGGACTAACATCTTATACCCTAATAGTAACCAACTTATCGTCAGGCAATTTGTTATATTTTTTGTCACTGATTTCTATAGCACTCTAATGCACTCGGTATCATCTCTATACAAAACATTTTAGGGGTTTCATGGACACGAAAATAAATATAAAACCGAATAACATGACCGTTGGTCAATAATAATAATGACCATTCGGCAATTTTCAAGTCATAATTCATATTATGTAAAATTTATGAGCCACGTGTAGAATTAGGTTGATTTTCATATAATAAGAGTATAATATTATATACTACGTTCACATGACAAAATTAGATAATATATGAATAACTTATTGGTTTGAAATATTATTATAGTTATTACTCATACTGACATACACGTAATTTAAAATAAAGTGAATATATGTATAATATTTTATACGCGCACAGGTTGCATACAAAATAAATCCCCGCGAGAATAAAATTTGAAAATTTGTTTGTTAGAGACGTTGGTGTGTTTTAGTGATTTATACATGTTATGAAGTATAGGTATGATAATAATAAATTGTTGTTTGGAAATTGGCTATGAATTGGTCGGAAATTAAATTTTTTGATTATAACATTACATTTTCAAATAAATCATATGCGAATACATATGATTCACCTATATTTTACACAATGACATTTAAAACAGAACATGAATCTTTGTAATCATAATCATGTCACACATTTTTTTCCACTTGGTTTATTTTCTTTAAATTCAATGATAGATATTTATTTACGGTTTGAGCTTATCACATATTATGATTATAAAAAGACATAAAACGAAGAAGAAGAAACTTTTCAGTACCTTTTCATTACATTTTAGTTATTTTTAATTACTAAACCGAGAAAAAATATAAATATCTATTAAATATTTCTATTATATTTTCAGGTATGTAGATGAAAATTAGAAGACTGCATTTATGTAATATTATTAAAATACACCTGGCGAAAGAAATAATTGTTTTCGGTTAATTATTTTTATAATTAAATTTTTAGTTGTATTTTAATATTTATCATAATAACAAAATAACAAAATAGGGGAATAATTATACTAATTAATAAAAGTAAATTATAAATCTCAAAGTAAAATTATTTTATTGAATTTACGTGCATCTATATAGATTATTTTAATTTGTTCTGCTCCATTTTAGGGAGGCTTTACGAGTAGAAAAATAGTTTTACTATTTATACTTAAAATGAAATCAACTAATATTTACCGTATACAATAAACTTATGATTATAATTTGGATTTTAGCCAATTATATAAGATAAAGCAAATTATTTTATTGTTTATATCATAAACAGTTGAACATTCAAAAACTGACAAATTAGTACACCTACTTTGTCCAACGAAAATTTCGAAAATTACTCGTTTACATTGCAAAAATATTTTGATGAAAAAGATTCTACACCAAAATTTATGTTGAAAAGTGAAAATGAAAAATATTGTTATAATCGAGAAATGGAGAAAACTTCAATGTATTTAAAAGGTATAATATAATTGATACAAAATTGGAGGTTTTTATTTTTATTAGTATTACACTACAATGTTTGTTTCATCCTGTCAACATGTTTAAACGTTTTTATTGTAGGTTACGTGATCACATAGAGGTGCAACCAAAAATTTCTCAAAGGTGCATAAAATTACAATTGCTTTTATGTAAATATTATTATTATTAAAATCTACATCAATTACTCAATAAAATGTATTACTCAGTAAAATCAATACAAGGTACAAGAATCCGCATCTCTCTCTTTCATGGTTGAACTAATGTCCACTTTTTGTTTTCGATTTAAAGTCTCAGATAAACTCTTATAAATAATAAAGGAACCAAATAGTTTAGTTACGTTTATAATTTATATAATGTTAATAATATTTTAACATAGATACATCAATTTTATTTGTATCTACAATCTGTCATTCAGAATTCACTTGCAAACATGTATAAACCATAATAATTTATGATGTTATACGTGTGACTAGTCCACCGTAAATTTGCTTGTCTTATTGTTTATACATATTTTACACGTACTTACTTAGGTATTATATTATAATATATACATTGTCAAAATGCTTTTGTGTTAGGTTTTTTTCACTTAACATCGAAAAACGTGTAACAGGAAATAAAATATCATTGACCCTGATGGATTTCATTACAAATTTTATGTCTGGCCGTCTGGGAACTATGTTTTGTAACTGCATATAGCTTTTAGACAGTAGAGACTGTGAACCAGTATCAAAATGGTTAAGAAAACTAGACGAGATGAACGACGGTGATGATCAGTTGGATGAGTAGTTGGGACGTTTGCACTACATCAAGTACCTGGTAGCGATACTGAGTGGATCATTGGGAATGGTAGAACCGTTTTCGTCGATGCTCCCGCTATAACGGTTCAACCTTTGCAATTGATCATACCGTCAGTTGTATTTGCTGACCCATCAAAAGACGAACCGAAACCGTGTTTGAGGAAAAAAATACTATGCTCTTAAATTGCCTAATTTGTACAGTCAATGGCTGGAAGACAAAAGCTTTATGAGCAACAACTGTTTCTGAGGAATCATGTGCTATGTTGCTGCTTTTAGTATCGTGTACGAGTGTTTTTTGACCAAAGAGTCTAATGCATTTAAACTTAATAGAATTACATAATTTTACAACAATTATAGATATTTCATAAACTGTATTATACTGTAATATTCATCTCCGATGATAATTTTTAAAAATTAAAGCGAAATTACTATTAAACAAGTATTATAGTGGTATACCTAGTATGTATAGTGTATACTGTACAGGTACATTAAATACAGTACCTATTGGTATTTAACATTATTTACTTGGATGATTATAATTTTAATAGATTACAATATGTGGCCTGCACGAGCAGTAGAATGACATGACCAATAGAATATGTGTAATAACAATAATAAGTAATAACGTTATAATATTACTATTATTACTGCCACGTGATCGGAGAAACAAACAACAACGACCACGACCACGATGATCTTACCTCACGTACTTCGATCATTAGTCCGGAACATACGCCATGCGTTATTCACGAGGTGTATCGCGGCAACCCAGCGCTCCTCGAAACGGTAAAAAACCCTTTTCACCCGGGGACCGGCAAAAGTCCCGATGCCCGGCCTCGGAACGACGTAGATTTGTCAAACAACGGAACGGGTCGGGTGGCGGGGTCCCGCACGCCAACGTCGTAGCAAAATTTTATGTAATACACGCTGCGAGAGGGATGGCGATATTATTATTATTATGTTCAGCGCGTCGTACAACACTGTACCGCCATCGTCGATATGCATACCTTATATATATATATATATATATATATATATGTATACGAATAATATTTATATACATGCTACGCGTAAACGCGTGTTTACACAAGTCGGACCGGCGGATTTATTTTCTTATTTTTTGTTTCACGTGATATTTTATGCTCTCGGTTTATTTACATACGTTTATTATCTCGTAGCACGTTTTCCGTAGGCGGCGGTGTTGGCTGTTGCAGCACGAATAGTAATAAAAATAATAATAATAATAATAATAATAATAATATTATTATAATCATCATGAAAAAAACTACGGCAAAATATTATGCAGTTCCGCCTCGCGATTCGATAGAGCACGTGTCATGTTTCCCCTTCCACTCTTTGCTGTCACCCATGACTGATACGACCCTCAGCTCGCGCCCGCCACGACTTTAAACTAGACGTAAACGTTTCGCGGATCACACGCCACTTGACAACCGGCCGCCGCCGTCGTTGCGTACGTGATTTTACCGACGTTTCTCGCCGGACGCATTATTATAATATTATTGTTCCACCGGCTTGAACGTCTTTTCTCTCCCCCATTCGCCGCTCTCTTCAACCCTCACCATTTCATTCCTTTTCTTCCTCGGCCGTCTGCTCGTACATTTCCTGTGTAATAAATATAATACACAACTTTATTAAATAACATAATACTCGCAGAAACTAATAAACGTACACGTAACCTAACACTGTGCAATATACACCATTCGCATTCCTGTGCAAACACTGCAAACACGAGTAGTGAGTCTCTATATAGTTAGTAAGCTGTTCGCGGCCATTGATGTTTGACACCACGATGGCGGCTAACGAAAATTTTTCTTCGGGCGAGTTTCAAATGATTATTTCTCTTATAAATTTGAGCCCCAATTTAAAAGATTTTTAAATTTTAAACGAAAGATTGCATTCAGTCGTCGTGTTAATATAATAATATCATATTAAATCGGAATAATTCAAATACCTATTACCTCTAAAATAAAACCATTAAAGTAATGTAATTAAATAGCCTATCTAATACGCCGTGTGATCGTAATGTTTTAAAAAAAAAATATATAGAATGTAGATAATTTATTATTTACAATATGCAATATGTATATACACTATACACAATAATACACGATAAACAGTTGTCTGCAGATGCAGATAACACTCATATTCGAAAAGCTTGGGACCGACATTAAACTAATTAGATAATTGTTCATTATTTAGGCTGAACAAATATTAAATTTTGTACATTGAAAATTATTTTACACTTAGCTGCTGATGTATTTAAAATCTTGGACTTTTCACTTTATTAAAAAGTTGATAAAATATAAAAATTAATTATTATTGATAAGTGGTCTAGTTAACGT
Source organism: Rhopalosiphum maidis (assembly GCF_003676215.2). NCBI lineage: Eukaryota > Metazoa > Arthropoda > Insecta > Hemiptera > Aphididae > Rhopalosiphum > Rhopalosiphum maidis. The sequence continues at coordinate 49,591,025 of NC_040880.1, read as the reverse complement.
GAATTTTATCAAGATCTTTGTAAGCAATAAAATTAACAGATATCCAAGGGAGAACTAAATCTAACAATAAAATATTTCAAAAGCTAGCTAGCAATTGTTTCATTTTCTGGTCAAAAAAATAGTCTTGAATTAAAAGCTGTTATTCTACTATTAAAAATTTACTCATTCATTATATATAAGAAAACTAACGAGAGTCTTAGATTATAGCTGGTAATTAAATTATTTGTTAAGTACAATACAAAATAATTAAACGCAATAGATACCCTGTAATATCCTTAGTCTGGACTCATTATATTCCACAGATACCGGGCAAATATTATCAATTTTTTTGCATCATTTTTTTTTTTTTAAGACCATAGCCCGCAGCCTAATCATTTAGCTCTTTATTCTAATGCATTGAGTCTGTAAAATTTTTAAGTATAGAAATTTACCTAATAACTATACTTATACATACTAATCTGGAATCTGGAATATTGTCATTTGGTATGAATGAACAATATATTGAAATAAAATTCCATTATTGAACGATTTCGAGACAATTGTTTACGCTTTATTTCTTATAAGTTTAATAGACACATGACTATATACTTCGTGATATATATAAACTACTTATAATATTTTCTTATCTTTCTGCTCAAAGAATTTCGCATGTTATTTCTATTAAAGCAACTTCATAATTTATTTTTGGGTGACATAGATTGCTTCGAGTTCTTTTCCCTTATCCGCTTTAAAATAAATTACTGTAATACAAAAAATAACAATCTATCCTACTCCTTCAAATACAAATTATATGCCTAATACTCTTGTTAATCTTTTAATGGTTGCCGGTTATTCCAATTTTTTTGATTTTTTTTTTTTTAGCCGTTTTCGTTTTTTCTCGTTTTTTTTTTCATTTTTTTTCTTATAAAAATCGTTTTATCCTATCATTATATACATATAAAATTTTTTTGTATCTTTAACTATATAAAATGTATATTTTTCCAATTAACTACAATGTTCATTTTTTATATGTAAAAGGACTTAGATATTTCGTATGTATTAATAAATAAATAAATACATATATTATTATATATGTAATACAAAATTATATTTATCATTATAAATTTATAAAATACCTGTAATAGTTGTCTACAACTTTAAACTCTAAATATTTTAGTTCTAATTGCGTTAGGTATAATAATATATATATATAAACAGATTGATTTATAAGCATCTTTTTAAAATTGAAAAATTCTTATAGTGATTAAATATAGTCCAATTTTAAATCGATAAGAAAATGTGCCTAGAGACGGCCACATAGTTATCTATGCTTTGTTAAATATACCCAGAACCTCGGAGGAAATCATTATTTTCTGGTCCTCTTATCCCGCAGTTGATATTTTTTGCAATTATTTTCTTTTTTTTTCATGTCATTATACACATTTCACACATGTTTACTGTTCATATTAATCTTTGTAATTATACAGAAATAGTTTGACCATACAAAGTTTAATATAATTTCAATAATTGTTTAGTATGATTAAAATATCAAATACAATATTTATTATATGATCGGTGTTATTCAGATTATAGTGTACAGTGTTTACCCCGAAGGCTTATAATAATCAAGCGATGCGCACAACAATATAAAATGATATAACTGTCAAAATTGTACACGTATTTCGATACGCGTATTTAATGTTTAACATTTTGTAATCATTGACAATACGAGTAATTAAATTTAGTAACTAAAAAAATCCAAAATCGAAGGGATTACAATATAATATTTACGAGGAAAAACGCAACCCTATGTTTGTGTTTGTTTGAATAGTTACATACAAGATTCATCATGCATCAAATAATACGAATATTTGCTTACGAATTATATTTTTATTAATTTTACGAATACCGTGAATCGAAATAATCGAATATCCCTCCGAGAGTTTTTATCACCAGCCCGCGTCCACTACATATTTTGACGATACATCATCACACCGAAACGAGATTCAATCATTTACATCTATAGTGTTTGAAGTTGAACAAAAATATAAAACTATGAAATATTTTTTTTTAAATGTAAATGTTGATAATAATTATTTACTAATTAATAAATAATAGATAATAAGTTGTATAGTCTATTAGCTTTAATCATTAATATTAATAATATTTAATAAATGCGTGAATCCACCACTTGCCCATTAAGATTATTTTCAAAAACTAATAGAAGAATTTACTAATAATGAATTACAGCTCCTAACAGAAATTGAAGTCAATGCTCATGTGCGAGTGGCTGTAATGTTAACTTGAAAAACGAAGAAGAACTGAGTTTAGACATTAAAATATGTAGCATCAATATAAATGAACTTAAAACTATAATACATTTATAAAAAAATATTACACTATAATTTATGTATAATATTATTTACATATTATTTTATAAATCATATTAACTATATAAATATTAAAACATATAATTAATTAATTAATTAATTCTTTATAGGTTTTTGGTAAATTATACCAACATTTATAAATGGAATTACAAATATTCGTAAAAATAAGACTTATTTAAAAAATATATGTACCTGAAATATTTCAAAATTTTATGTTTCAAACACTATTTACATCAGAAGATGCATAGTAAACAAGCTAAAATATTATTAACCACTAGGTATTTAATTTGATAATATAATATGCGTTTTCAATCACATTTTCAAAATCAAAATTATCATAGATTTTTATTTTGTATCACACATTATGTTAAATTATATGTTTTAGATTTATAACATATAATTATATGAATCTGAATATTCTAGAAATTAAAATTGAACCAAAAACAGTCAATTCAAAAACGGAAAAACCTTAAAATATTTGAAATCTCAAATCAATACCGAATTTAAACATTTTCAAGTATAATAATATTTTAAATGAAAATTATGGAGTATTACAATGTTTTTATTTTGTTGTATATACCTAAATAATTTGAATTAAGAAAAAAAAAATCGGAACAGCTTAAAACCTAAACCGACCGTTGCCCTTAACCTAACTTAATTAGTATTATCAGTAAAGTACTACTTTATTTATATTTTTCAAAAACCAGAACCAAAAATTGAAAAAAAATCCAAAAGGCACCAATCTCTGATACATACACCACGTTCATACGTCTGTTTATTTATAGCATACAGTACGCGTACGTCACAACGTTAAACGTTGTACGTTTATCGGGTTTATGTGCACTCGAGAACGTTTTACATAAACAGTTTCTAATCCTATTTAATTCTAATATAAATTGTTCGTTTGTTAGAGATATCCAGGCCACCGCGACGCGTCGGATACTAAGATTACAATGATTACATATTATAATAATGAAGTCTATCAACTAAATAATACAATACTATATATTATTATATTGTACATAGGTCTCCTAAAAGTTTTTCATCTTACAAACTAGGTAGATATATATATACATATATAGGAGGAGTTATTTCCATTAGTGCACGCTGTTATAATAAAGCCCCTATGTAGTATAGTATATGATATTATATGTGTGCATGCTCAATGTACCGTGTATTGTGTTATATGCGGATTTTCCTGTATCTGCTGCGTTTGTATAATAATATATGAATTCAATATGCATTAGCTTTAAGAGATACAATTGCTGTAGGTATATTATATCAATTTCAGTACTTCGCTCAAAGTAAACTTTCATAATATCCACTCAGCTTAAGTTTGTTGAAATATTATATTAGCACAAGCATTTATGTATACTTAAATTAATAACTTCAAATAAAAATCGCGTGACACGTCCCGACGTAGATACATCTACTATACATTGATACATTGACACATTGTGTACCTATACATATAATAATATTACGCCATCCACGCTGAACTGTATAGTATTTAAAGTGATATTTCTCAACCTATTTTCGAAATAATATTTTCATTAATATTTATCATTTATCACAGAAATTATTTGTAAACTTTTATTTGATAGGTACCCTTTCCTATACACTCTCCGTCAATGTAATTTCTAAATTGACTGTGATATCCGTATAATGTGTCGTTTAGTAATAATCATATACAATATATTACGGTGGACCAAGTAATCCTGAGTATAACGCGTATTAAAGAACATCGAAAAATGTATAGAACAAAGTAACTATTGAACAGTCTATTTTAGTAGATATCATATTTTTAGCTATAGTGTTACATATATTTGGCACAAAGGGAAAATAAGATCATCGAACACAATTAGTGCGTAATAAAAAAAAGAAAATCATTTCGGGCACGCAAGTAAAATTAAATAAAACGACGATAACGTCGTTAAAGAGTACACCAAACGATAATAATAATATAGCGATGCGGATGAAATTAAAGAATACCGTGTCCTATGTATATACGACCGTCATTATGTATCTAAATACGGATATGGGACCGTGTATAGCAGGTACTTTGGTGCGTGGCGGGCATTCGTTTGGGCGTGGCGGCGCTTACAAAATTACGAAAAGCGAAATTACGTCGAAAATAAAGAAAATGAAATACCCAAACGGGTATATTATTATTATTATTATTATGTTCTGTTTAGCGCCGGCATACGTATAGTGTATTATGTACAATGCACATACGATATCGAACCGAAGTAATCCCGAAATATACGACATTACTGGTACGAGTGGTATATGTATATTGCATAAAAGCTGTCGGTCGGTATTTTATTGTTGTTTTTAGTCAGCCGTTATCCGAGAGCAGAGAACGTTTCTCTCGAATCGCGAAACCGTGCCATTTGATACCGCCGCTACACGATGTTTTACACAAAACAATATACAACGGATACGGCTGGACTGTGCGTGTATACGGTTTAAAACAATAACATCCTGCAGAATAGGGGCGGGTATACACCGTAAACGGTGCACTGCAAAAGTGGCGATGATATTGACTGTGGCTCGCGTTTTATATTATTCTTTTGGACGGTATCGGCGTTTCCAGTCGGCGGTGGTCGTGAGTGAGAGCCGGGTAGTGAGCGGAGAAAGGCAATTATAAGTAGCATAATATAAAACGATGACGTACCGGGAAACTATATTACTGTTGAGAGAATAATATTATAATGTCACGAGCAGAAACGCCGGTCGACATTCGGGAGTCGTGACGGGGCGACATTCTGCAACGCAGTCGACCGTAGGCAATAGTATCCGTATATAGCGCTCTTGTTATAATGTATATTGTACTATTTTGTATATACAGTTGTATAAAAAACCGTGAAGTACAACTTTGCCTTAGTTGTAGAATATAATAAATACGATATTGATACGTAGGTACACACTATTTGTGTGTAGGCGGCACAGAGAGTGGAGAACTGCAGCAGAAGTAACTATATTATATGTATCGGAATTGCCACGACACAGATCACGGTACGCTATTCATATTCAAAAATTGTGTCGTAGATTTACCTACATAGGTAATAATAATATGAAATGTATTAGACAATTGGCATTGATAATAGCTTTATGACGTTATAATATTAATATAATATTTTGTACTACACGTAATGCGTATCAGTGATCTGCAGCAGAGTCCTATTGTACACGTACGTACTTCGATTAAACGGATTTTCACGTACCACCGCGTGGTATGCAGCTGCAATTTATAGGTAATGAAACGACGATTACGACTTTGATTCTCAGTTTGAATACCAGAATACACCATATTTGAGTAGGTACATAATATAATATGTACTTATCGTGTTTGACGTACCTCTCTCTATTTATAAATCATTTTGGACACGATTTATTGTAACCTTAAATTGAAAAAAAAATATTTGGTATTTTAATAAAAATTAATATTAATTTTAAATTAAAAAATAAAATTGTTTAAAAAAAATCAGTGGAGTCTTCGTGTATTTTACAGGTTAAAAAATAGTACCAATGAAATTTGCATGTTTTTCTTAGACAAAAAAACCGTATTGCTGGAATTTACATACAAAAAGAGTCGTAATCGGTGAAATTTACGTGTATGAATGCCCATTTTTTGTATTTTAATTCTTATACTGTACTATTAAAGATATATAATAATCATAATTTTAAGTATTACATTATATATTATATCTAAGTTTTAAATAAAAATTGTTATCGTGTCTTATACGAATCTCGGATATTTAATTTATAGGCTTAATTTATGTAAATATTTAAAAAGTTGAATTATTAATTTCCATTAAGTATTCAAATATTTATTTAAGGCTTAAAATATAGGCAGGACGTGAATTGGAGATTGAAGATTTGAGAGTAGTGGGTGGTGTTTTAAGTAAGAAGACAATCACGGCCCACGGATAGTGACACTCTATAATTATTAGAGAGGCAAACTTATAGCACGTGTATCACTTCAAGACACGATCAACTGTCAAAAACAGATGATTCGTCGTAAAAACATAAAAACGAAAAAAGAAATCTTTGAAAATTAATAATAATCAGCCTTAACTACGTACAACACACTTCTGTATTATTTGTACTATTAGTGTAATGAATATATTAATTTTTATTTGTTTGTATGAATAAGCAAAAATTAATTATAATAATTAATAAGACATAATAAATAAAATAAAAATGTTTGTTTCACGCATTTTTGCTACAAACATTTTCACCATACCGTATATAATATGTAACGGTTGTTACGGTTGTGTTATGTAGATAAATAGATTTAAGTATATCAATACATTATAATTTTATAATAATAAATTAAAAAGCATTTATTTTACAACAAGAGAGGTAAAATATCATTAAAAATAAACTAATATTAATTAATTCCAAAAATTCGTATATGTATGCAGTTTGTTAGTTAATTGAACTACATCCAATAAATTAATTAGAAAACTAAAATAGGTGTTGTATGTATTTGACTTGATACTGATTGCTTTCATGTACTTATAGCTTACTGTTCGAAAATCAAATTTATCAAACATTACATACCATAACATTACATGTAATTAAATTACAAACATAACAATGTTGGTCCTATACCTACCTACAAATTATTATATAATATTTTACACACTCATAACACTGCAGATTTTCAATTAAATATGAACATTTGAATTTCCGAATTACAATTTATTAAATAATGGTTAGCGCTGTGAAATCTTAATAATTATAAATGAATACTTCACTAATGTATGAAAATATGCCTAACGGATGCTTATGAATGTACCAGGTACCTTTATGGGCTGTATGGCTACACATGATGTAATAACTTAAAGACTAAAGTACCATATTCTTTACTCTAGAAATGTAGGAAAATAAAGAAAACACATGCAGCGTTGGTATACTATATTTGTCTATATTACTTACTAGTTACTCACCTATTTAATATTTAATATTACCTATATGTCTTAGAGTATTGCCTATGCATAATATACGGGTCTTGAGTTGATCAGTAATTTATATTTCAAAAATGAATTTTGCAATTATTGCGTATAAAAATATGAGATTTCACCGTTTTCGTAACATTGATTTCTGACCATTCAGTGTAATATATTAAATACAAATAAAATGAATAATGTATAAATGTTTCAATTTAAAATACTAGATGGGATTTAATATTTAAACACGCACGAAATATAAAACATATATTATGTACCTACTAATCCACTCGAGTGATTTGGAACAATAATTATTGTATAAAATATATTATAATGTTATGTATTTATAGACATAATGACGAAATTTACAATAAATCAATAATATTATTATTGTACATTTTAATTTTAGTTCGTATTGTTTCGTGGTTCATACAAAGATATAATAATAATAATTTTATAAAAAAATGTATTAAAAAAAGATGATTTGCAGCATTTAAAATTTATTAATATTAAAAATAATAAAAAAATAAGAGTAAATAATACGTATGCGAATTAAGATCGTAATACATTGTTTCAGTGTACCGTTAAGTATAAAAAATTATAAGTAATTTAAAATCATTTTCGATTATTGTAAAACTTTGATTAATAGTTTTTAACGGAATCAAAAGAGTGACGGATAAAAGACAAAATTATTTTTTATAATATTATTAATTATTATACTTTTACTAATTTTAATATTTTACGTATTAGTGTAAATGACGATAAAATAAAATAATTTAAAAAATAGTTATTTAGTTGTTTATATGAATACACCGAGCTTTTTTCATAGATAAGTATTCAATTTTTCTACAAGTAACGTGTTTACCTTTAATATGGGCGTGAAATATTTTATTTATAATATTCACGGTACCATTATGACGGTACCACGGATGACATAACAGAAGTTGACGGATCAGATAGTGGTGGATAATCGAGGTTTTACAGTAAGACAATTGAACATTTATGGTAATTGCACGAACCCAAACAAACGCAAAATAGCATTGCCCATAAACCTAATTTTAAATTTATACTATAAAATATAAAGTTTTCCAATGTATATGCGAGTAGATTCAATTTAATCTGCACGATCGAAATATTTCGATTACATAATACATAAAACAGTTTTTTGTATTTGAAATATAGAACTATTTTTACTGAAGAAACTAATAGAAATAGACGTATAACTGTTATATTTTAAAAATTCAAATTTATATTACCTATTGTTTTCGCGAAAAAAATTATTACCATGCTTAAAAAAGACATAATATCAACAGTAAAGTATAACGATAATATTATATTCATTTAGTTGATCCTCCACGGCGGTTCCGGTGACAAATTAAATGCCCATAGATTTACCTTTCTTTAAGATATGCTTAAATGTTTTTAACTACACAGATTTTTAATACTGTTGTTTGAGCTTTTTGATCAAATATAAAATATAGGCCGAAAACAGTAAATAATAATTATAATAACAATTTGATTTCATATCGCCAATGTCAACCATATACAAACACACAAATATTCGTTTTTTGTGAGCCGACAAATCCACGTTAGAGCCCCGCTTTAAAATGAAAAATTAAAACAAATAGCTTTGAGGTGCACATCCTCGGGTATAGGATTACTATGCATGGAATTTCAAAACCACTTGTTCAATAGACTTGCCGTGGATTGCTCATAGATCCACAAACATTGATTTTTTATTAATATAGAAAATTAGAAAAATAATAATTTTAGCTGGTTTTAAAGTTAATTATTATTTTAATACTCATATATTGTAAATCTCTCAAAAAATCTATAAGTCGACATAAAAATTTGTTTTACTTAAAATAATCTAAGTAGGTGCATTCGGACTTCATAAAACATTAGACATTTCTGTGTTAATAAATAATACTCGGTTGTAAATATAGTATATTATTACTATTAGTTAGTTTTATAATAAAGTATACACACACTTAGTCACTGGAGATTTTATTGTACGATTTCACGATCAACACGACTAGTAAAATCCAAAGTTAAGCTATACGTACTTGGGACTTTTGAAAAATAATTTTTAAATATTGTAGGTACTTATATAAAATATATATGTACACACATACCAAAGAAAAGTTTCTGTATTCTATAGAATTCTAAAAAAACTTATCGTTGATTGACAATAAATTATCCTATTTACTGTTGTTTGGATTCACCTTTTTGTATGTTTTAATGACCACTAAAATTATCACACTCAAATATTCCTACATTTATTATATACAAAACTTATCCTCAATCAAGATCTATGAGTGGCGTTGACTATGTAGATTTCACTAGCACCAGTTTTCGTTCAAGTGTTTAACTTTAAAATAGTATTGTAATGGTAATAAAGTGTTATGGTTGCATAATGGATTCAATGTCAAGTCAACGCAACGTCGAAACCAAATAATTTTTATGGTAGACCGACATAAATTCCGATTATACAGACAGTCCTAAGCCCGCAACAGTGAGAAGGAAAATGTGCACATATTATGATTCCAATTTTTTTTTTTTTTTTTTGAGGGACTCAGTTAACCGTAAACCTGGGATTTGTTTTGCAACCAAAAAATATATGTGACTCAGTGTACTGACGCCGACGTACAGTAAGGGTTAGTAAACTACCCCTGCCCAACAATTTAACCTGCCCACTGTATGTTTAATGGAGATATATTGGTAATATTTGTAAGTATAGATATTAGATTTTCGGTAAAGGATAATAAAACGATTATTGTAAGTACTTGCGATTGTTTAATAAAATCACATTATTTTTCATCTCTGCCAAAACATAAGTTAACCGTCCGCAATAGCCACTAATGCGGTACTCTATTATTCTATAATATAACGCAATACATTATTATTATTATTATTTGGTATACGCTATACGGGGACGTGGTGATTTTACATAATATTATACACAATATTTACACGGTACAATAATACATTGTTTGGTGCGTACACGGGTTATTGGATTCGATAAAAAAACGACAAAATAAGACGGCATATGCGATAAGAGAATACTGATAATAGCGTAGGCACTATAACAATGACAATAGTAATAAAAATGTACAATATTATAATATAACAGTAATGTAATGACGGCCGGTGCGATGGCGAATAAAAACGACTGATCTTATAATGACGTACAATGTAGACAACGTACACGCGATGAGTTTACACATAGCCGTTAATAAATGTAATATTATTATGTACTCTATACATAATACACACCTATATTCGTATATTCCAACCTATTTATAAAGCATATTATTATGGACGTCGAACGATGAAATGCGCGCAGGTAAATCCATTGGGTTAGATACAATACTGTACATTGTACGGTCAAGATTAAATGTGCATTAGAAATTCTTTCAACTCTCAAACTAGCCCTTTTCCATTTAAATTTTCTTCATCTTATGTTCTACGGACTAACGGTTATATATCATTGATGAAAATGTACAATTTATTAAAAAAATATATATTAATAAGACGAGCAAAATAATTATGTGATATTAATAGAATATATTAAATTATGGTATACACTTATTATGAATTATTCAAACAAAAATAGGTATTACAGTAGACGCCGCTTATAAGACTCACGGATATAAGGTTCAGTCGCTCATTAGACTCAAAATCGTCTGAATCGGTTATAAGACTCAAATTTCGTAAAATAAATAGTAGAAAATTAACTTTTTGGGTTATAATTTATAAATAAATTAGTATTGAAAAATTAAATAATATTCGCATTGATTATTTCTAGTTTCTATTGGTACCTTATAACGTATGATAATTTTTATCGCAGATAAAAGTTCACATTTATCGCAACGATTATCGTTATTATATTATCGGAATATTAGAATAAAATAAAAAACAAACTAAAATAACGAATTTTTTTCAAAATAAATAATAAATACATTATACGTACATCCTTTATAGTTTTTTACTAATGTATAATTTTTATAATATTTTTATAAGTAATATTTACCTATAATAATTTTATTTTTTTTTTTATCAAGATTATTAAATGTATTCAATAATAAGTATGTAATATGTAATATGTGTTAAAGTATTAAAATTAAAGCAAAATGTGTAGTAAAATAAAATTTATAAATACGTAATTAATTTTTTTTTCCACTTCGCCTATAAGATTCATTCGGTTATAAGACTCACTCATTAGGAATCTGAAATTTGTTCGCGGGTCATCAGAATTCTGAGTACACATAATATAATAATATCTTTGGCCAACTCTATAATGGATCATGATTCTTTTGCTATGTCTCGTTATCTATTCAGACAGAATGTTGAAATTATTGTTTTTTTACTACTATGCACCACTCGGTTTTTTTTTTATCTATTCATTGTTAATTAATGATTTTTACTTTATTATATAATTATTCTTTATTTAGGTGTTGACTATTACCATGGGTGTTACTAAGTTTATCATTTTTTTTTTTTTTTTTTTTTTAGGATTGTATCCAAAATATATTATAAGATAAGCTGAACAGTACTCACAATTATTACTTATTGTTAAAGGGTTCAAAACCTGTTTATTATACACATAATGTATTTACACATACAATGTTGTCGTAGTATATGTTATTTATTCTTTGTCGGCCGGATAAAATTTGTTCGCGGGATACTATTCGGTGATCCCTGGTTTATACCATACCACTGCGGTAACAAATTGTATTTTGTGCATTAGAGTCGTCAGACACCATTCTAATATCAAACACGGTTAAATCGCGAGAATAGGTCAAAACACATTATATAGGTATAGTAATATAAATGAATTACAAAAATATATAATTAAATCATTATACGCACTAGTATACTGAACTACATTAGCACAACTCTTATTTTCACTAATTAAGTAACATGATAATATTATTATATCAAAAATAAATTTATTATAAATTTATCATTTAGTAAATTTCTTGAACTTTTTAATTTTTTGATATTTATTTTCAATGTGTGCTAAAAAAAAAATATTTTATTGAAAGAGAGCTCCTAAAATCAATGAGCCCCGAAACTGTATACCTCTATCTTTTATATAATCCGGGCTTATTACATTATACTCATACGTTATACGTTATTGTATACTAATAAAAACATGCATAGACGTCTTTTTATAGGATTTTAAAGGACAAACAGACCCGAAGCTTATATTCGTTTGTATAATTGCCATTAAACAAAAATACCATTTTTATTTATTTACCCATTGTAGGTAAATATGAATAATAATAATATTTAAATAACTGTATTTGCAAACATAACACAAATAAAAATAACACGTACGATACTTGGAATGAATAAGAATTAAATACAATCCAACGTTTATTTTTAGTAAACATTTTTTGCTTCGTAAAAAAATATAAATTTTATTTTTCACGCGTACCTACTTTGATGGGAACTGCTGTAATATTATGATAAGTTTTTGAATATTTTGGATTCTAATGTCCTAAACAATAATCGAACTAGATTAATAATTCGCATTTATTTTATTTTCGACTCTACTGTACCTACTGTTTATTATTTTTCCCTCCGAATGGGAGAATTCACTTTCCTAGTCAAAGCTCGGTAGCTTTCCCACTTTCCGGCTCTCCCAAGGACGATTACGATTGAAAAAATGTATGAACACGATTTTAGACTTAACACTGTGGTCAGACCAGTGGCGGATCCAAGGGAGGGGTAAAAGGGTAAATACCCCCCCTTGAGCTTATTATATTCAAATTTTATAAATTTATAAAAGTATAAAAATGTTATTATTAATACCAGTTTGTAAGAATAAATTCTAAATGGTGAATATTAATAAGTAAATAAAATGAGTAATTAATGTTTATATTAATAAGTATGTTATTAAGTAGGTATCCGCCCTTGGATCAGACCTACTCGTAACGTCGATATACATAACTTTTGTACTCGAATACTGCGCAGGTATTTTAGGTTTAACTATATATTATAAAATATGATTGAAACGTTCTGGTCGCCCGAAATTCGGCCAATGTTATCCTTTTGCATAATAAAAATGTATACGTGGGACCCGCAAGCGAGTGCTATCGGCGAGTATAACATGTTATTATCGTGTAGGAAGGGCAGAAACTAATAATATGTTTTGATAAAGAATAAAAAAAATTATACTAGATACTGCAAAATATATTACGTGCTACATTTATACCTATTTATATACATGATACGATGACCCACTGTGTCTTACTATTTTATCAAATTTTATCAACATTATAAAACGGTACACCATGACCGTAGGCCGGCGGGAGTCCAATCTATTTACCTTTATAATACCTATCTATTTATAAAGGTAATATTTTGGCTTTACCTGCGTATAGCATGCGGTCAGTATTTATAGAATTTAAAAAAAATAAATAAATCAGAAAAAAATGAAATTTAAAGTTATGCTGTCAGTAGCACGTTATAATATTATAATGAAAATCATTATCACATACCCTACCTACACTACGCAATGAATGTCACATACTACGATTATTGTACAGCTTCACAAATCACGTTTCGTAACACACATAAATATCCTACAATATATAACGCATACATACTTGATTAAATCGCTCTTGCAGTAAACCGTGAAAAAAACATCTAAATGTTATTATACCAACAATTTTCTGACTTTCTGTCCACTTCGTAAAATCAATAAATTAATCATTTGCAAATAAAGTATGATCGAATGAGTGTGCGTATGATAAAAATATATTTTTCAACTCGTCTGGGTTGGCTGCATGTGACGACGTGCGTAGTTTCCATTTGATATTAAAATATTATAATAATATTATGTTATGTTATAAAACTACACGAACGTTGCACACCGAGTACACGGTATTGGATACATTTTAGCATCTTGTAATGTACATATTATATCCAGATGACAAATTTCATCGAATGGTTTAGTCGACTGGTTTAATATTTTAAGTATATATATATATATTATATGTAAAACCTACATGATTGATGTAACGAAAATATTTAAAAAAATAATTTAACAATATCGATTAGAATAAAATAAATTACCTATGGCAAACAATTGGCGCCACCAAATTCTAACAAATTTAAGGAAACAACAAAGAACATAAATGTACCAATTTATATATTTTGCCATGTAGATTTTATTACCAATACATCAATATAATTAAGTATATCAGCCTCACCCGACTCTAAGTCTAATCAAGTACGAAGGAAAATCCAACTGTAGTCAATGAGACGAACCTCTCACTCTATCAAACACATATTGATCTTCGCTGTCTAAACTTCGTCATATCAAAGCACATTTTAAATAACCAAACCATAATAAAATATTAAAATAAGCACTCGGAAAACAAATCAAACAACCTTTACATGTGTTTTTAATTTATTGATGTTTATATAAAATATTACAATATGCAATATTAATTTATTATATTGTATAATATATCCGTTATAACGACGTTATTACAAATCCTAATTAGTTAATTTAAATTATCTAACTTCACCAAAGTATGATCCAGCGTATGGGCACCTATTTATATTGACTAATGTAGTAACATGGAAAAAAGTTTATGATATTCAATGTATAGGAAATAATATGAAAAATTAAAATTAAAAGTACCTATAGGCGATCACTTTAATTGTTATTTATTAGTTTTATCTCGACATTTAAATGTTTACAACTTGTCACACTTGGACGATATCGAAATATGTGATTAAATTAACGAAAAATGAATTATCACGTTTTGACATAATATGTAACGTCATTATGAGGTAAGGGCTGTATAGTCTGTAAGGTAATAGAAAAATAAAGAAAACATTTCAGCCTCTGCACTCGGTGTACTCTACACAGTAAGTTAAGTGGCACTCTAATACATTATATGATATAGTGGATACAACGGAGCATCGCGCCAAGAGACGAATATTCGCGATTTTAACTTTTTAACTTTTACTGCGTTGTGCGCGTAGTAAACACAATTATGCGGGTACAATAAATTATTGTAATGATATCTATTTTCGTATAATATACTCAATGTTGATTCACAATAATACGCGTGAATAATATTATGCTGTTTTTATTATGAATTCGCAAATCGTTCAAACGACGGTAAATCAATATAAAACACGATTGTGGCAATTTCGTCGTCTCAATCCTATAGGATTTTGTCGTTGACGACATCATGACGTGACACGGCTATGTGTGGTACACGTTGCAGGGGCTATCATCAGCGGACTATATTTCTAAACACGAACGCATATTTTTTATTACGCCGACACGTTTCTCCCGAACGGCTTTCGGGGCGTTACTCGCGAATAGTCGACACATTCGTTTTGGTCGTAATGCTTGTTCAAAGATTTCCTCTGCAGAAACTTGGGGGTATCTACATTATAAAATAAGTTTTGTGGTGAGACAATAAAATACGATAAACTTTTGTGACAAATAGTAAGTAATTTGTTTTGAACACACAATTCAAAATACAGTGGATTCGTCGTTTATCTGTATGCAATGCTTATTTGTTACTATTATTACTATATTTTATTTGGCGCTTTACTTTCTTTTGTATATTTTCAGTAAAACCAATTTATTCTTAACACACTTCGATCGGAACATTCACAATCTTTTAAACGAAAATTTAAATCAATCACAATTATTTTTAGCATTGATTGAATTTCAAATAAGTAATTGATTGTTTATTCAATATTAAATATAAAATAATTGTTTAAAAATATGTCACCAAATCATGTACAATATTTATAAATATAACAAACGGTATTGCGTGCATCATTCCAGTAAAACAAACAATATCGATTTACGCCACAATATATAATAACTAGGTAACTAATTATATCTGTAAAGTGTACCGCCATTATGACTCAACTTATTTGTGAGTCACTATTTGTGTTAGACTCTATAGTTACACTTCAATTATAGTTGTTACTGAATTTAGACGTGTCTAATAAACCTATTTTACAACAGTTTAACAATTACACAAAATAGGTACTATATAAATATATGGATTTAAATTGCCCAATATCAGAGGTTAAACGACTAAATAAGTAGTCGGCTTTTATGAAGCTCGTAACTTTTGTATCAAATTAAATTTGTACTGCTTTAATTCCAATTTTTTCCATACCTAATATTTTCATAATTTTGGATATGTCTATTATGTTTTTAATCACATCATACTGACAAACGGTCACGGATTTTGTGATTAATGTCGTTATCACATTATATACGTTATCCATTTATAGGTGCCACTATAAATAGTACGTTCCGAGATAGCTCCAATCAGCTGATGAAGTTTATTTATCATTCATTGTAAAGATAAGCGAGAAAACCCTAATTAATCTCAGGGGTAGTTATATGTAGCCCTTGTGTAAAGTAATCGAGAGTGAATTAAAACTGTGTGAGAGCGAAAATATAACAAAATGGATCAGTATAGGTACCTAATTTTCAAAATTAAAGGGGGAAAAAAACTTCAGGCGTATAGTGGATCGACCATCAACAACACCACCCCAGACAACTGTCACTGACAGGTCGAAATTGAAGATGACTGAGAGTATGATTTGATGCGATCGGAAGATGGGTAAATAGTATCGAGGGTGTGTTGAAGGGACATTATTATGATACTCGGGAAGAGCATAATATAATAGATTACGTTTGTACGTTGAGATACGAACAAGATAAATAAATAATATAGATTTTATTACCTGTATGTATTTTGTCATGTATCCAATATATATATATATATATCACATACATCGGTATGCAAAGTTTAGTTCAGATCCTATAAGTTCTTCACACATACAAGTTTATTCTGAAATGCAAACAACACTAATCACAACGCAACATCAAATATGCCATTCGTCAATCTCTGTACATCAGGTGAAGTTATGTGAACTAGTTAACAATGATTAATTTATGTTGTACCGATGCATGAAACAATAATGCTTTCTAGAATCTTTCGTTTAATATGTAGCATATGTAGATATGGTATAATTAATATTAATTGAAAGTCGTGTAGGTAATCTTCTGCACCATCTATCATTGTCAAAGGAATAAAACTTAATATTTTAAGTTACAATAATTTAAAGTTATCTTCTCATAGGTATATGTTATTTATAAACATAATATTATTATCTATCATATTGTAAATGCGTAAGTTAACTTTATTACAATATAAAGTATTTTAATAAAACACACACTCACATAAATATATACCACAACATTCAATTTTAACTAAAGATTAACTGAAGATTTAATTACAACATTATAATAAATTATTATATTACATATTATTAATCATATTATATATTAAATAATATTAACAATCGTAGGTTATAACATAGAAGTACAATAATTATAAGTACATTTTTTTCTTTTGAAATAAAACATAAAATATTAACTATTACTTATTATTTTCGTATTTAAACCTATTATTTTTGTAACGGTTTGTAACTGCAAATAAAAAAAAGAGAAAGTAAGTAATATACAGAGGAGTCGATTATATCTCATCATTGAATAAATCAATTTAAAGTATGTGTTAAATTTGAATTTAATGTTAAATCATTGCATACACAATTGATTATGGGCGAAGATGGTCTGTCAGCCTCAGATTATATTATAAAAGAGGTAGAATTTTTGATATTACTATTAAAGTAATTTATTTTACTATTTAATTAATTATTGATTGATTTTTATTTTAGGCCATACTAATTTCGAGTCTCGTAAAAATATAATAATAATTAAGTTTATTTAAAAAAATTTTTTTTTTCCATTTTTATAGTTTTACTCTGACGGTCTGTCAGTAACAAAAAGTTCTACGGGTATAGTTAAAATATCTTAGATTTTGAGTAGATTGATGAATATATTGATTTTACAATGACATTTTACTCATGTTTCTGTTATCACTTTTTGAAGCAGTAAAAACTCTTGTATTTTCAACTTAAATATCTTTTTTGGTAACAGAATGAAGGTATTTTAGGGAGTCAAAAGTAAAAATTTATAAATTTCCTATCCTTTTCTTCAAAATAAGGTTTAATCGAAGAGAGCTTAATTTATTAGTAACTTGATTATCAAAAAACTATTATAATAGAAATATTATAATTTTAACAAATGTTCGTATTGTCCCTTTTCCCCAATTATTTTAAAATGTACTGAGTGTTTTCAATTTTGACTTCCTAAAAGTTCTAATTTGATGCAATTAGCTTTTCAAAATCTCCATTTAAGTTGATAATCAGAATATTTTGAAAACTAGAAAAGTGTCTTTGGACACAGATGTACAAAAACAATTTTCATTATAAAATTATATTAAACAAATAGATAATTTTACGAACACAATAAAATTTGGTTTTTTTTTTAACCTAACCAATAATATGATTTTTTATTAGTTTTTAATGTTTTAATTATCGTTATAAGTGCAGTTAAGTATATAATATAATTAAAATATTTTGAGTATTACTACGTTTATTTTCTCCAATGATAGTTTACCTTCTGTAAACTGAACTGACAGACATGAACATACCATGAATTATTACGCTTTATATTCCTACAACTCAACCCCGATTTTGGTTCCCTAGTTGTATTATATAGTTGTTTGATTTGAGTTATTTAATTTTTATCTCTAGCTTCTTCTTCATTTAACTCGAACATCGCGTACGCCGTCCTGTATTTTGTGAAACGTTTTCGGAAAAGATATGGAGGAGTCGAATTCAACAAACTTATTGTTATACGAAACTTGCAACTGACAGGAAATCTTAAAAGTGTGTTATCGCAGTCTGATTTGTATAAAATACACCCCATGAAAACGTAAACTCCTGGAATTCTATGCGCAATGATGTGTGAGAGCACCAAAAAAGGATGATTGAATGAGTGCCATACGCTCATCGCTCCCCATAATTAAGTTCAAATAATCACAACAAACACCATACATCTTAGATTCCACATATTTCTTTCATTCTTTACTCATTTAAATAGATAATATTCAAATTATAACGTATGTATGTTATAAAGCCATTAGGCATACGACCATATGACGTGGTTGTGCATTTTAAGTGTGGCAATAGTAGAAAATTTCTGCAATGTCAATATTTATATTTATTTTTATTGGGCAGTAAATTTTTAAAGAATTTATATAAAAGATTTGTTTTTTATTTTTAAATAGTATGGTTTCGTGGTTTATTTATGACATTAATTACAGTCAAGAATGTATGTATACTCGTAGATTTATAATAACTCAACATTTCCAAGTAACAATCATTTATAATTTCATATGATACAATACATATAACACTTTATTTGCTGGTAAGCTACTAGTGGTAACTAATTTACCTACTATGGTTTAGTTTCTGAAGATAATAATTCGATTGATTTTGAAGTAACTATAGTAACTACTAAATATTTATATGGTAACTATAAAATCAAATCTTTTTAGTTAGAAATTTTTTTTTTTTTTATGATCTTTTAAATAGTTATAGTACACATTTTTTTTCATATCACAAAAATATGAAAAGATGTATTCTTTTTTTAAATATAATATATTTTAATGATTTTGGAATATCCTATCCAAATGTTATTTTTATTTTAGAATACGTTTAAGAAATCGGTATAAATAAAAAAAAAAAAAAAGACTTCTTTAGTATAATTCAAAGCATGTTATTATTTATTAAAGAAAATTGCTTAATTAAGTTACATCCATGTATATTGTACATAGTTATTGATATTGCTTTGAAAATGATTTTATGTACGCAAATTAAGCAATAATAGTTTCCATCAAAAGATCTTTTAAAATTTAAAAAAGATTAATATTTTAAGATTATGTATATTGGAAAAGAGCGATTTGATTCAATGTGATGTCAATGTTCAATATTGGAGCGGATTTAAAGATATAATGTGAAACTATAATATGATATTACAGAACGTATTGCATCGGAATAATCCGAAAAAAATTGTAAAATATTTTATAAAATATATACTATGTCTCTGTCACAATGTCTGACAATCCTCCCCGTCGCGGTCGCCTTAAACGAAAGTAACCAGGTGATTCCATTAATATTATCTAAAAAATATACGAAATAACTTGAAGTATATTAAGTCAATATTTAGAAGTATAAAATGTCAGAGGATATTCCGTAAGACTTTATAAAAAATGTACACGATTTTACGATGTACCTATTGTTTTTTGATGTATTGTATACAGATTGAAAATTTTCTATTTTATATCATTTCAATAAAAAAATATATACATTCTGTGTATAAATTTAAACTTAATTATCAATATCAAATTATAATAATAAACTGTAAATTGTAAATTTATATTTTATCTGCAATGGCCATACCGGCGAATGAGTTTAACATTTTCAAAAACATTCAAATGAACAAAAAACATCGGCAAAAATCATGCGTCACCGTGTACATCACGTATACCTACCGCTCGTATATTTTATGTCGATAGCTTGTAGTGTTTGTTGTGATAAAACATATACATCTGTATAAGATACATAATATATACGAAATGTATATACTCAAGGCTGAAAGTTTTCGCTTGGATCAATGAGAGAAGAATAAAATATAAGGAATGATAAAGGAAATTAATGGGTCGGATGAAACCCCGTATTCACGTAAAGAGGGTGCAGTATACTGTGTATTTATATATATGAATTGATGACGAGTTGGATAGACGGATTTAAGCGATTAGCAAGAGAGTGTCAACTCGGAGTGGGAGTGAACAGAGTCGTCGTAGGGAACGTTCGGGGATTTGGTTACAAGTGACCGATGAGTTTTGTAAAGATAACATTTAGATTTACTATTCGCCTGGGAAAAGAAACAAAAACAAAAAAAATAAAAATAAAAATAAAAATATTGAAATAATGAATTGAATAAAAAAAAAAAAAAACTCGACAACAATGGTTTTTGTCTTAATGGTTTTATAGTATATAAAAATATTAATAAAATGTATGCAATACTTATAATTTAAATCAATATTGAGAAAATACAAAAAACCTCAGCTGGACGAAAAGCATACATTTTTATTTGCATCAATTTTGTGTATAACATTAATAAAAAAAATAACAATAATGAAAACGAAACTGTGTTCCCGGATTTGAAAAAATGATAAAAAAATAACTTATAAATCATACGAATCAAATTTATGTATAATAGCAGTTATTATACGAATGGTGTAAAATCCGATAATAATTAAATGGAGAGATAAAATTTTATTACTTATATTTTAAATAAGCTTTATTAATCTGAACCGACAATTTAGCTTCAAAATTAAATGAAAAGTTTGAATTCGGATATTTTTTTTTTAACAAGAATATTATCACGTTCAATTAAAAAAAAAAAAAAAACATATGAGTATTAAGTAGATGATCTACAATACCGCAAAAAAAATATTCATTTTATATCAATGCTACATAGATATATGTTTGGTGAATTGTTTACATTTTAAAAATATCAAAACAATGAACCATAATAATTGATATGAATAATATTGGTAAGCTGTTGTGAATTCGGAGTTTGAAATAATAATAATAAAAAAAACTAATGTTTTAATAAAGTCATCTATTTTTGATTTTGATATATGATTTGAATTTTATATTCTCTACAGGTATATACGTAATTTCGGGTAAAAGTTTTTAAATTGGGTTTTAAGTCAGTCAGATGGAAAAAGAGCCGATATTGTTGTGAACCTAATTATTTCTCACGAGCATCAAGAGGCTCATAGAAAGGCACTGATCAATTTTGAAGTTTTTTCATTTTTGTTGGTGTTTATATTTTCATATAAATATATGGCCACATAGGACCTTATTGAACATATTGGACATACCTCACCTTAAAATAGGGTATACAACTTTTATTATAGATTTAGAATACCCGCGAGTTCGTTTATTATTAATTATTATAATGTGAGTTTTTTATAATTGGGTTTTCATTAGGAAATCAGTGAACAATTGTTATATAATTGGAATGAATCATACAACAAATTAACTATAACAGTTAACTAGGAACAGCTACATAATCAAAACTAAAGCTCGAGAAAAAAACAACGATAACGATATGTTTTCTTGTCATAAATTGTTTCGGGTTTAAGAATCGTTCTTTATGGTTAAAGTTGTATTAATAAAATAGCGTATAAAAACTTTCCGGTCTTGGCAATATTCTGTCGAGATCTTCTGAGTATATGAGGTACTTAAAAATTCTTGTAATGATACACTGAGCACGTAAAGTTTTCACTAGCCCTACGGTCATGGATAAATAATATTGTTTTGAGTGCAAACTTTTTAATTATTACCATCAAATATTTTATTGGATAGAATACAATCATTTATTTTACGAGTATTAATTCGTTGAAAGATGAAATACATTAAAAAAAAAAAAAAAATGTGTAATACAAAATATAATAATATGCGTGAGAAATATGTATATTATTTTTAAAATTCTCGTCATTGTGGTACCATCTTCAGTGGTATACTATATTTATCTAATTAATCACAAACATACTGCTTAAAACTAAATGCAAAAACAAATTATAATCTTTTTCAAAAATAAAAAGTGCGATTTTAATTTAACTTTTGATTTTGTTTTAAAATTATAAAATAATAAAATATTATTATAATAACTATTATTTTACAAACATATCACTTCAAATTTTATTTTTATTTTTTCATATTAAAATTTAAACATATATTTCAGTATATTATTCATATGAACGATATTACCGAAGTAATATTTATTCAACTTTTATAATATTATATTGATATTTTTTTGAATGTTTCTATTATTATATCCCATCTGGAAAACTAATTTAAGTATAAATATAATAACTTAAAACAAATATTTATTATTACTAATAGAAACGTTGCACCGGCGGATAATATAGGTTAGGTTAGGTTGAACTGAACGACGACTAAATATTGTGATAATACATTTTCTCAAACTTATTGCGAGTCCCTCCCGAGCACACGTAATAACGACTAGACGTATTTGTAGGTATTTCTTGTACAGTACGAGCATTCCTCGTGAACATTACCAGTGCCGTGTCCATTTCCCTTAGGTCATTAAAATGGAAACCGTGTACACGGAGCACGTTAATGGAACACCGAGGAAACTGACCGGAAAAGGTACGCGGAAAAGAAAAAAAAACCTAGGTAGGTAGGCACTATATATTATATATTATATGACCGTATATTTTTACATACCACTTTGTAACGGTCAAAAGTCAAAACCGTTTCGTCATTAGTTATCGATTTTATGTACAGCGTGTAATTTATCATTTTAAAAGATATTCCTTCTTATATACTCGCGCGCATATATTTATTGCATATACATTACGATGTATTACAGTCCATTGACGATCAAAAGGCGCATATAATAAAGATAAAACGAAAAATTATTTCTCATCCCTGTTTAGTTTATTATTTTTATCACCATCGTCGTCATCATCATCATCATCATCATCATCATCATCATCACCATCATTATCATCATCGTCATCACCATAATCATAATCATCGTCGTCGTGAGCATATCGTATTAATACACGCGTAATCGCTCGGACAGCTAACTCGTCGTGCCGGACCGATAACGATGATGGTATCAACGAAATAGAGTTAAAACATTAAAACTCCCTTATCCACGATAACCGACAATGACCCGTAATCGCTAAATCAGTTTAATACAATTTAGTGACGTCCAAAATACCCTAGATGTTCTGCTGCCTCGTAAGTGGTACTTTTGTTTTGCCGTCTTATAAGACATTGGCGACGTCAAAATGGCCGTCTATTGAATTTCGAAACGGGAATGTTGAGTGCAACGTAAGACGCGACCGTAATCCGACTTCATGCGTATAATAGTCATGATTACGAATTACGTTTTGTTTTTTCGTATTTTATTGCGAAACCGATGTATCGTGTTATCACCAGAAAAATAAATAAACAAAACAAACAATAACAATTTCGTGTAATCGATGGTACAAAGAGAGAATACAAGAGAACAAAAAAAAAAAAAATTGTCATTCACGCGTTGACTTGCGCACACAAAGGCAATAATTGTAGCCAGTCGAACGGCCGTATTAAAATGTGCGGTATAATATTATATTATACAATATTTAAGGTTCACCGGGCGAACGTAAATATTTTTAGTTGGCCCGTATTATTACTGGCGATTGTTTAATGTTGATTATTCAAAATCGCTTATTTTATACTCGAAAAACCTTATGGCATCCCACCCCTCGTCCTCGTAATATTATGTATTGCCACTGACGTTGTAATTATGCAATACAATGCGCACATCGGTATGGAAAATTATTCAGAATAGTTTCCAAGTTGGCATAAATACATTTTACCCGACTGACCTGTTTATGAGGTGACTAATAAGTAGTGAAGCTAATATTTAATGTTTTGCGGTATCTTGATACAGTAGGTACCTAAAACAATAATATTATGCACGGTAAAATATTGTACGCGAATGTAGAGTAAATAGTATTTAAAGTAATATTCAATAATGTATAGTTGTACATAATATGAGGTCACGTGTGCATTCAAAACGTTGCACGCGTTATAGGTAAATATGACATGCATTTTCTAATCAATTATAAACTGTCTTTGCATTATATAAGAAGATTATTTTAAGATACGTATGTGTAATAACACACGCTAATCATCAATTAGAGAAGTATTGAATTGCTATTTTACGAGGTACCTACCCGTAGTGCCACTCCATTTTGTTCGTAAACATTGTAAGTAGTTATTAATAAGCCATAGTTGTGTATAATCAATAAATAAGTTATTCGTTTGATACTGAAGTTTAGATCCTGTGCCAAACGATGTATGTGTGAGTTTTAAAAATATATGATTATTATAAATATCATAATATTATATTCTCAAGAATATATTCTGCTTGAGAATATGAAAATGCATGCAATTTATTTAAAAAGTAAAAAAGATATAAGTTATAATGGTAAAAATAGGTTCCGCTCTACTGTAGAGTGTAGGTGTCGAGTGGTTCACTGTGATGGATGAGTTATTTAAATTCAATGATATATCATTGTACATAAAAAACGATTCTGAGTGAAGATTACTAAGTATAAATTATCATGGTTTTTAATATTGGTATTAAAGTAATTTATTTTTTTTATTAATACTCGTACTATGATAGGTTGATTAAATTTGGCCAAAAACATTGAATTTATTGTATATAACATTAAATTATTACAGCGGTTTCCAAAATTTTTCATTTGAGATCCACATAAAATATCAAAAGTTCTTAGCGGGCGAAGATTTATGAACACATAATTTAATTTTTAATTCTATAGAAATATTTATACTTATAAATATTAAAAATAATTCCTATAATATATTTGTGTTTGAAATATTTTAGTATTTTAAAACATTTGTTTTTCTTTTTTAAACAAGTTTTATTTTCATGAACATTTTTTATTCCAATTATAAATTATATATTTACCAAAAGTTTATAAGGAATTGTATTTGATTAAAGCTATGGGCTATATTATTATTAACTTATAAATAATTAACATTGATATTTGTATTAAAAATTCAACGTTTCACGTATGTGTAAAATATTTTACTATAGGGTAAATATTTCACTTCAAACACTGAATACACTTAAATATATTTAATATTAATAATAATTTTTTATTGATGAAAAGTTTAAGATTGATATTTTTTCCGATGCAGGTGATAATTGATAGGTGTGCACGATAACAACTTTGGATATTGCACGTATTTTTAGTTTATTTACAGCCCTTTGAGAGGCTGATTAAAACTTGTTCATGGGTAAGATGCGGCTAATGAGTCGTAGATTGTGAATCCCCTGAATTATTATATTAATAATAGATTTAATGTATACCACGTTGTCCACATTATAGTATTGTTATTAACTTTTGACTCAATACTGCCTAACTGTACAACAGTGCTAATAGTAGGTCCGTGGTATAAATAGGTAATTCTCAATAATAAAAGAATTATGTTATTTTGTAATTGTTTCAAATTATAAATAAAAAAATTAATTCATAAAACGGTTACCTATACTTTTCATTCAACTGGAGCAATTTATTTTTCAAAATTCAAACGATTAGTCTATAAGTTATAGGCATTTAAAGTTAAGGTGAGTAGAATAGCAGACGAAAATTTTGCAGGTTATTCTGGTACTACTTCACTTTGCTTATCTAAAAATAAAAACCTTAAAAATTATACCTAACAATTAAAATATTATTTAAATATTTAAATGTTTTTTTTTGTCTGAGAAGTATGAAAAAAAATATTTTTAAAATCGTTAATAGATTTTGAAAATAAATAATGAGTGTTTTTCGACTAAATAATCAGCCAGTAAATATATATAATACAATATATCTATATATATATATTACAATCACAACAAAACTACGGACTTGTAAAACACACTATTATAATGTTGTTTTATTTTATACGGCAAAAAAAAAAAATTGCGAAAACAAAATATATTATTATAGTGTCGAGACAATTGAAATGCAAGGCTGTGTGACATCAAAGGACATATTGATTTTTAAATTTACGGCACAACCATGAATAATGCAATGGTCCTTTGAAACGTTTGTATAATTTATAATCATTTTATTTGAGGGGTTGACGAGTTTCTTACTATTGTCACCAAAATCGCGAACAAAAACGATAAATGTAAAATGGATTAACTCATCGTAACAACGATGAATTCTTGAAGTCACTCTTCAGCTACACATGGAATAACGAAATATGAGTTACTTTTGAAATATAAATTATTCAAATTCGAACTTTATCGATTCGTTTTCTTAGTAATAATATATAAAATCTTCACATTCTACAACAAAAAATAAAATGAATTACACAGTTTCACACACCGTAATGAAATTATCAGATCAATCCAAACCAATATGTATATATAAGTTAGTATACTGTTTTAAAACTCGAATTTACGGCCAAGAAAATGGTTTTATTTTTCCGCATCCATATTTAGTGTAATAGTAGTACATCACCAATAATATAATATTTTAATACAACTTTTGAATAATTTTGGAAGTTATTCCTTCCTCATGTAATTTATTTTTTTGATTTGAATAAGTTCGAACATTTTATAACAGTTAATGGAAGACGAGTATTGCTGAGACGCACAACTTCGGTGTACGTTGCTTAACTTCATGGACCATGATAAAGACAGAGCGTTTCTCTTTTTATTTATTTTTTGTTCCTATACTTTTCGTTTGATTAATAAACGTGTCTGAGAAAATAAATTAGCAGTGGGTTAAAAGGCGTCGCTGTGGATAAAAGAAAAAAAATAATAAGAATTAAAGGCAACATAAAACTCAAGCATAGTACTTTTCTTTCTTCTGCTATTGTATTTAAGCTTAATGTCATAATTAATGTTTTTTTCCAACTCATACATTTGTAGTCGGTCATGTTCTATCGCCAAATACTTGAAAGGCACAAAAAAACAGTTATTTTTTTTTTAATTCAATGTGAAAATCCTTTGTTTTTAGCTTCGAACATATAAAAACCTATGTTTTGTATGAAATATACATATATAATAGAATTCTACATACAAATAACATTTATGACATATTATGAAAAAATATATATTTAGTTTTTGAATCATTAAATACAATTTTCACAATGTTGTTATACTTGTTAATTAACGCATTAACTATTTAGTACTGTTCAAAGCGTGCCACAATATTAAATACATTAAGAAAAAATATTAGTTGTAACATTATGAAATTTGAACCCAATAAACAATTTAATTTCTTAGAAAAAATTATATAAAAAAATGATTTTACCTTCCACTAACATATTATAATATTTATATTACAAAAATCATTTTATAAACTACGAATATATTACATCGTGCAACAATATCAGGTACAGCATTTAATACAGTCTTATAATATGATAAACAATACAATTTTTAATTGACTAAGTTATGTATATTTTATTTTTAAAATTTTATTGTAATACTTAATTAAATATAATTAAATTTTGATATGATGTGTTAATAACTGATAAAAACTTATCGGGATAGTTACTTATTAGTGCATGTGATATTAGATAAAGATAATATAATCTGAAAGTTAAATTTTTAATTTAAACATAGGAGTATTAGAAATTGGTAAAGCATTTTTAACCGGAAACCAATAATACTTTAAAATATCACATTTCAATAGAATTGAAACTTTCTTCAAGGTGATTTCCAATATAATGTTCTCTTCCTAGTAACCGTAAACCATATTATTGTATAATGTATATTGTATACCTAACTGAAAATTACTGAAAATTGTATTTTTATTATAATTTATAATATATTACATCTAAATGATTAGATTGAATGTTTCAAAAAGGAATTCATTATATTATTAATGACACGAGAATTCAATTTAATTTAATTTACGATAGTAAATCTGTGAGTCGTTCTTTCAAGAACTAATATTATATTAAATGGAAACGTGATATGTGAGCTGAATTCTATCAATATATTTTGTGTATGATATTGAGCACATGAAAGTAATTTTCATAGGGGATTGACATTTTTTTTTCTGGGATTAAACTTCAACCATATCGCATTAAAATGTAAATTAATTTAAAACTAATAACCCCATTAAGTTTATGGAATCTGTTTAATTTTGTGTTCAAACTGTGATTATGTAACCAAAGGAAATGCTTGATACATTGTTATAAATTCCCTCGGAATATTATTGAATTTTATTGGTACATGTATATGCATCACACGTTAAACGTATAGAAATTACTTTAATTCTACGAAATCAACAAAACATACGCTTAACATATTAATGTTGCACAATTTTTGCACAATTTTTACACAAAATTGTTATTCTGTGTCGTATACTTTGGTTGATCAAGGCTTAAAGCTTTTCGTTGGTTTGTATAAAAGTTCAGATAAATTACACATGTAGTGTAGCTTTTAAACTATGAATAAACTTACATCATAGATTTTGGAGAAAAATCACATTAAAGTAAAGCCATATTTAAATATTTAGTTTAGTAACTATTAAAAAAATTATCAATTTAATTATTAAAGAAAAAATATTTTATAATCACACATAATATATCGACGGCTAACAGGCAAACGGCGGTATCCGGCACTTTGGACGTATCCGCCATAGCAATATCATTATTAGATTATTACCTATTGTTTTGTAAATATTATAAATTGTTTAAAATAATACGGAGAAAACCTTCTTCTTTATTTGCCATAAAATGGATGGTCTGTAGTTATGAGATGAGAAGAAATTAAAAAATGTTGATACCATTGGTATTATAATCTATTTAACTTGTTCTAGTAACTATAATCTGTTATCCTATAACTGTTATCCTAATTTTAATATATTTACTGAGGATTATAAGCCATAAGTGGTTAAAACCAAATCCACTTATATTTTTTATATTATTTTAACATTACATATTTACTTTGTAACTGTCAAAAATTAAATGTATATGGTGGTTTTATTTATGTAATTTATATACTTTCCACCAATGTGTAAACCTGCACTAGTATTATATAATATATATATATTTAAGCCATTAATATTTAAATATTTAAAAGTTTTATTTTTCAGGTTAATCTTTAATATTTTTTATTTGTATAAGGTAGTGTTTTAAAATAAATTAAAAAATAAATATGTTTTATGTATCTATAGTTGTTTATAAATAGTTTATTTTTTATTTAAATATGCTTTTAACAAATTAGAGTTGTTCTTGTATTAAATACTCACTTGATACTTCTTTACTTACAAAATTTATGAACGGAAATTAAAATCAGTTTAATGAAGTAGTTATTAATGTTAATTAAAATTATAAACATAATGTAGTATGCTGTATTTTGTTTTTAAAAATGATTTTCATTAATTTGCAAGCAAGTAAATTTTAGTATGTCTTTTAAAGTGACTTAAATTTAAACTATAAGACTTTATTCTGTTGGATTTATCTTTCTGTTTTCAAGTATTAATTTTGTAGATATAACACACGCTACATATCGATTAAAATACTTCAATAATGTATGCATAAATATTTACATTACAAATTTAATGAACAGGTAAACTCATTTATTTAAGTTGTTGCAATACATTTTAGACATAAATCAAACGAGACTTTAGAAATTAACAACTGTTCCCTGTGCGAGATACTTACATAATATAAAAATTATATCATACAAACACTCAATTACAACAAAACATTCATAAAATTATTAATATAATTTTAATAACTTTTATAATTCATGTTATGTGAATTATTTGTATTTCGTGGAATATATCGTAATAAACTATGTGTACACAATTAATTTCGCTGCTATGAAGTTTAATATTTATCGACTCATCAAGACGTATATTATTATAAACATCAATTTTATTGCGTAATCATTTTAGAGAATATTATATTATTATATCTATATAGGCACTCAATAACAAACGCATCAATCAGCCGAGTCTTTCCCGTTGCTCAGTTATGTTTCGTGATATTTATTTGGTTTTAATAAATGTAATTTTATCACGTTATTCTTGTAAATCGTGACACAAAATTAAATTGATAATATTTGGCTGTTGTCGAATACGGCCGATCGATATTTTAATAACGAATATTCGCTTAAGATTTACGGTCGCCATAAACACCGTTCGCCTAGATTTCTGAAGCATGCCGTATATTATATACGTGTGTATTTATATGCGTCGAAACTTATTAGCGGTTTTTGTATTATTTATAGGCCGTAAAACTGGTGGTAATACAAAAGTTCGGCGGGGGTCAATGATATCGTTATTCCCACTATATATACCTGCAGCCAGCCTCCTAGCGTCACCCTTTCACTGGTCGATACGCGGTGGTGAAATATCCGTGCGTATACGGTATAACTACGGTATATATAGCGACGTCAGTCGCTGTAGTGCGGGCGAAGGCGAAATCGTGACGGTCGGAGGTGTGGAAAAACACGATTTACCACACTAAAGAAAAAAAAAAACCCAAGTGTCGAATATATTATATATTTACGGTTGTGTGCGTGTATATATATTATATTATATACACATACACACACACACACACACACATATACACACATAAAATATAATATGAGCAAGGTTAAAGGGCTTGAAAAGAAGGGTGATGGTACGTACGTATATATATATATTCAGACACATGCGCTGGGTATAACCAATACGTGAGAGATCCATTTTATAATAACGTTATTTTTATTGGACAGAGTTTATAGCCATGTGTAAATAAATAAATAAATAAATATATATATATATATATATATATATATACAGCGTGTGATAGGTACGTGTTTGGTACGTGCAGATGCGGAGGACGAGAGGACGTTCGAGAGAAGGGTCCGATGAAAGAATCCTCGTTTTTTTAGACGCAGATATATACAGCGAGAGTCATTCAAATTAGATATTGTGCGACATTTTGGTATAAAAAAATCTAAAAAAATGTCGGTGATTGTGCGTCTTGAGTGTGCATAATGTAATATTACATGGACGCATATTAAACCACGTATACATTAACATTATATTGCGATGAGGTCGTAATGGCCGGGGGTTTCCGTTATTTTTAAACGTAAAACCTCGCGCATGGGCCCCACGATGTGATGGCAAAACCTCTCGATGGCGGACATTCGTTTTAAACTCGTTTCAAACTCATTACAAACCTAAACATAATAACTACATATTATTCTGCACGTACGATATTAGCGGCAAAAATATAATTTATACAACGTCCGATATTATGCATATCGATAACCGTTATTTACGGTCCCAAATGATAATATATTATCATATAATATGTAATCGGATCGGCTCAGATAGATATTTTTAAGTACATTTATGTGTATTACATAATGAGGTATATCATAATAATATATCGACCGTGATTAATGGTTATATTGATTGCATTTTTCACATAGGTGCAAACGACATTTATTGATTGTTCAATACGTAATACGTATCGTACGTAGTTTTTATTTATTTGTTCGTACATGCGGAATAAATAATTTATATAATATTATTAATATTTACCATAACTCATACAGGTATTATATTATATAGTAGCAGATTAAGAAAAAAATATATCTATAAGGCAATAATTTTATTGGTACCTCTGTACCCTGAATTTTTGTTGGACTATGCCCCATACGCAATTCACTTTGTCAGTGATATTCTTATTTTATAAAAGCTTATACGTAATATAATATGTAACATACTAGTATATTTATCACGGTTGTAGGGCATTTTGTACGGTTAGATAAAAAAAAAAATGAAAACTACAGACAATTGTACTGTTTAAGTTATAAAAAAATGTATAAAAATGTATTATTACACATAAAAATAAATATATACATATATTATAGGTAATCTTATAGTTTTACTGTAGATTTCTAACAGAATTAAATAAATAGTCATTAATATAATAATAGATAATAATGTATAAATACTATAAATAATAAAAAAAAATATACTATAAATACTTAAAATTATTGGTTTTTAAAAATGAACAGTTTGTATGAACAACTGTGAATTATATTTAATCTTAGAATTCAATTTATTTAGTTATACTCGTATTTTTATTTCAGTGTTCTGTATAGGTTTTGTGAATTTTTGAAACATTCACTGTCAATTGTAAGTCTGCGGGTTGGGATCTAAAAGGTTATAATATAACATATTATGTGAATATTTTGTAAAATTCATATTTTTCATTTTATGGACTATGTATTTTACCACGCCTTTTTTTAGCTAGTAATAAGTTCGTATGTTAAGAATGACTTTTGAATACTTTCAAAGAATATTTAAATTATTTACTCTTAAAATAGAATATTCATAAACATTATTAAAAATGTTTGGATTTAATTTCATGGTTTGGTTCATAGTGTATGTTCTACTGTCAAATGTTAAACTCTTATTAATTGCGATCACGGATGATAAACTTTTGAACAATTTAATCTTATCGCATCTCGTAAAATTTTACCTAATTGCTAAAGCGATCAATTATTACCCATTTATTTTCACCGTGAAAAGTTCCCGCGGTGTGAAAATCAAACAATAGACAGTACAAAGTGTTTGTTAACCAGTTATCACATATAAAGTATGAAATAATAAAAGCTATAGCCATCGTGGATATAGCATGTATGTTATTGCCTGTTTAATGGAACCCAATACTGATGTAGGAGTGTCAGACTCACACAAATTATATTATTTATATTCACGGATGAAACATAAAACAACTATAAACCAACAATATTAAAACAATGGTTTCATAAAAAGTTGCAAATTTTTAAAAAAAAAAATTGAAAAAGTTGTATTTTAAACTATGAGTTAACGCGTTAAAAAACTGTCTAGAGTTGTGACCCAGCATATATTAAATTGTTGTCTGTTTACCTAATTAATGTGAAAAATATGCACGGATTTAAAGTTTCTTTAATGAGGAAAAAGATAAATTATAATACGTTAGGTATATAATATGAATAAACATAAGAAAAATATAGTTTTGTAACCAATATAAACGCATCGGTGTGACAGTTTTAAAACTTTAAAAATGCAATGAACTATAATATTGATTTTAGCGACTTCAGGTTTTCCGAGACTCAATACTATATAGACAATACATTACGACACGAGTTCTGCGCAAAGGGACTCCTCGAATACTGTTCGATACTTTAATAATGAATGTCCGATATTTCACAGTGGGCATCCGTTAACCTTCTTTATCGTGACGACCGGTATTTTTTTCCTAAAACTTTTTCAGAATGTGTTCACCGGTTTTTTTGCTCGTACACTAATTAACGCATCATAAACTTTGCGGACCGTCTACGATTTTACTGGGATGCTTATTTTGTATATATATATATATATTATAATATGAGACAACAGCATCATACTACATATAAACATGATATAATAAACTCGTATGACGTATGCGTATACTTGCGACGCGTTAAGTAATTTATCGTCGAAAGTTCTTGTTGACCTCAATTCATAGTTTTTCGTCTAAAAATATAATATATTATAATTATAATTATGTTTTTCGATCTAAATCTCTTCCAAACTTCAAAAAAAAAAAAGTCTCCATACGCTTTGTAATACACACGGAATATTATATTTATATATTTAAATGCCATTATTATTACACTATATTTTATACGTATGTTCTGACTACAATATCATTATTTATTATATTTAAAATAGTATATACGCGAAAACGAAAACAAATATTCTTATTTGGACGTGTTATTAAATATTATTTTCTTTGTAACTTTAATATAATGTTTTCTCCAGTTTCCCGAGCGCGTTCAAATGGACGAGCTTTTAAAAATATTTTCATTATACACCGCGTTTTAAACTTCCGTTTCAGTTGGTCCACCGCAGTTTCGTTCGACACGCAAAAACTTATGAAAATATAAACTTTTTCCTCATACCCACACGACACTCACACACCTACACCACACTCACACACCTACACCTACACACACACACTCACACACCTACACCTACACACACACACACACACACACACACACACACACACACACACACACACACACACACACACACACACACACACACACACACACACACACACACACACACACACACACACACACACACACACACACACATAGGTATAAATACGTCATCGTTTCAATGACAATGTAATAATTGTTGAAGGTTCAACACAACAAAAAGTGCCGCGAACTGTTTTATATTCAATGTTCAATATTATTTAGTTAAAATTATATTTCAATCTCGAATAGTTGATACAATTGTATCGTACCCATGTTGAAGATTATTGTTCATTTATTTTTCAATATTATTTCATACAATTTCGATTTCGTTATTATATAATATTAAAAGGTTATTGGATTTTCTTTTTACCTCTGATAACGTAAAATAATTGTTACATCATTTTTTTTTTCAGTATTTCACTTATTATATTTGAATTATAATGAAACATAAATTATCAAAAGCCAATGTTTCTACAGTATATCTGTGACTTAACTCATAAATTCTATATAAATGTTATTTTCTCGTGGGAGTGTAAATCCTTCGTATGTTGGTATATGGTATATATACAATATAGAGATCTCGAAGGAAACTTATATTTTTTTCAATCAATTACCTTTATATATATATATATTTTTTTTTAACAATAATAATGATGGAAATAAAATTATATCTATACATCTAATGCAATAAAAATACACGATTGAACAAATCAATAATATATATATATATATATAAAGTTCTACAAACGATTATAACATCATGAAATTGTATTGCATGCCATTTTACCATGTATTAATAAAAATCCTTAACCGGATTAAAAATACATCAATACATTGGGTTGTCGAGTTCAATAAAATTGTTTTGTTGAATTCTAAGCACCCATGTGCCATGTGGTAGTTCAGATTAATTTATTCAGATGTATTTTTATACAAATATCATATATGTATTTATGAATATGTATATTGTATATGAGATACAATTTTAAATTATACTATATAATAAGCATGTATAATGTATTGCTATGATAGAAACGGTTATAAAAACAGCTTGATGTGAGATAGATTTAATGATTATAGGTAATAAACTTATAATTCTTGGTTTTGAACGATGAGAAATAATGCAACAGTTTATGTTAAATATATATATATATATATTTTAATTTATAATCAAATCAATTAAAGGCTTAAAAGGGTCTGCAGGAGCGCTTAATTTGAAAATGTTACGTTATACGTACATTCAATAAGGTAAAAGGTCGATAAAAGTATTATTTATGTTTTATTAACATTTATTAATTTAATATAAAATAGTAAATAATAATATCATTGATAAATCGAGTGGAAAATATTCTAAGGATTATTAAAGTATAACAGCATTGTAAGTTATAACCATTGTCTATCGTAAATTGACAAATAAAAAAATACATGAGCATTTTTATCATATCAAAAATTAAGATACATTTATTTTATTTATAAATTATAATATGAATAAAACGGCAGCTAAGCCGTAAGTATGCTGCTACTATTGTGGTAGAAAATCGAAATTTCATTTTTATATTTATGTATCAGCTAATTTATTATTTTATAGTTATACTACATTATTCTTAAATCATATTTTCAGTTTAGTTAAATCGTATGGTTTATAGCTATAGATTTCCGTATTCATTATTTTAGTTTTTTAGTGTATTATTAAAAAAAAAAAAAAAAACAACATATTAAAATAACCGATAAAAGAATAAAATGAAAAGTTTAAGTTTTAGAAAATGAACGATACTTTGTTTTTTTTTAACAGCGCATTTGTCATTAATAATAATAAATAACCTTAATTATATATTTATTTAACGACAAAAAATAAAGAAACCCAAAAATTTTACATGTATGCTTCAAGTTTAGTGTTTGTTAAGTTCTTGAAAATTGTTTGTATCCAAATAATTGTGAGTGGCATATTTTTTTCGGTGGGAGGAGGAGTAAATGGATAAAAGATTGGTATCAGAGCTTTATTTAGAACGTAGAAACTCTAAATATATCTCTAAATGATATTGTTATATCTAGTCCTAGTATCATCGTACAATACGATATTAAAATTAAAATAACTCTAAAGACACAATGACAATAATATAAATTATTTCTATATTTAAGTAATATGTATGTATAACTACTCAATTTATGCTAAGTATTATCACTATATGTGTGATAAACGATAATCATTGAAGTGTTATTTATTGTGTTGTTATTTTTATTAATTTGTTATGTAGTAAATGTACAATTAGTTTTTTCAGTAAATAAAATTTTTGATAGAATGAAACTTTACTATATTGTTAAAAAGATTCATTCAGAAACAATTCTGTAACAAAATAGATGTAACATTAAAAATAAAGTTTTTATATATACAACTAAATTAAATTGTAATGATATTGTTTTATTTTTTTGTCCACGAATACTAATCAGTTTAAACTTGAATTATGGCGCACAATACGATGTTTAACCCATTTAGTGAAGTATCAAAGCAAAACAACCAAAGAAAAATAATTGAATAAAAAATAAGAATAAAAAACAGCGAAAACATAAAAAGTCGAATAACAAAAACGGTTTAAATATATACAGTATATGGTTTTTCCAAAAAAATATTATTAGTATTTAGTCATAACAAAATCGGTTTTGTTTTAAAAAAAAAATTATAATAACAATAACGATAATACAATTGAATATTTTATAAATAGAAATCGACTCGATATCGATCGTTTACATTATGTACGAACTACCATTTTAATTTCAGTAGTGTTTCGTCCGTGCGGGTGTCAATTATTGACTTGAGAGCGTATAAGTCGCACGGTTGTTAACGTAAAATCATTTAGGATAAGCGCTTATTATTATTGCAGCCTTTGTGATAACCTATAATATATGTATACATTTATTGTAAACGTCGGGCGAAATAAATTCACGCAAACGGATTTCGAGTACGTTTTAATGCGAATAACTTCAACGGCGGTGAACGTGTCGACGTCTAAAGTCGTTTAATTGGTGCTCGTGTGCGCGTGCACACACACATGTCCATAAATATATTGTATACACAGCATCGCGATTTATTGCCTTTGCCCAATTCCTTTTAGTATGCGATTTTCTCCATCATCGGCATGCTCCGCGTACGTACAATATATAACTGTATATAAACCATATTATATACACGCGCGCGTTGTTGTGTATATATATATAGCGGTGTGTTTACTCGTTAACTCTAGGGTTGACAACCCGTTTGCGGACAGCAATAAAAGTGAAATCAAACGTTGAAAAGGGCGCGCTGCATATTTTCGAGGACGCGTACAATACCATATAATACTGTTATCGCGGGTGGAAAACGGGCACGATTAGCATACTTCCGGGTCGGGACGAGGGTCTGCGGAACAGCGCACCGTATGAATCGACGACGGCGAGTGGACATTTTTTATTCGTAATTTGTATGTATAATATAATAATATGTTGAATAGCATCACGTGTGATGTGGGGCAGGTATACGGATAATCGTCGGGCCGACCGTTGAAGACCCGGGATTTCCGGTCTTATTGAAATGGCCGAATCGAATTCAGAACGAAATATTTTATTTGTATAGGTAGTGTTATTATTTTTCACATTTATCTCTTAAAAATGATATTTTGTTTAAAATGTCCCCTGCGCACCGCATTCGTTCACCACGGCAAGTGTAATCGAGTATATCGAGTGAGACTGTAGTGCGGACGAGAACGTTGGCCTTTGCGATTCTTTTTATCCCGAATTTGCGTTCTCAAAAGATAATAATAATGTCTACGTTCAATTTATTTTGATTTTATTAAACGTTAAGTGCGTACCGATTATTCATTAATTATATATGATACTATATTTAATGATGTATCAGAAGATAACATTATTACACTTAATCGATAAATTAAGTCAGCGTTAAATATATACTCGAAGGAAGTTATTTTTTAAAATGTTAACAACCAATTTAATTTAAATGTAATGCAATTATAAACACGAAAAATTAAAGTTTAATTTTTTTGTGGATTAAATACACGTCATGTATATATTATATATTACGCGCGCGCGCGCGCGCGTGTGTGTGTGTTTATAATAGGTACTCGTTTATTGGGGAAATTAAACTGCGTACCAATATTTGTGTAGCCGGATGTGGCATTATCTTTGAGGAAACATTGCAGACAAATTATAAAAATAAATCCATACAAAAAAAATAATATATAATTTAAAAAATTAATTTCCGTAAATCTCAAATGCTGTGCGATTACTATTGAAGCTACAATAACAGAAAAGTGAGAAAAAAATAATGGTGCACTAATTGTAATATTCTGAGATATGACGATTTTTTTCATCTCGCTTAATGAGCAACGTCCGACGTAACGGTGTTTATTGATCTGAAGTTGTTTCATCGGGATATTAAAATACATAATACTCTTAAATATTGTGATATAGGAGTAAGTCTATTTATTGTTGTTTGTAGTGGGAAAAAATATGCAAATAATTATAAAATAATAAAGATAATCATCGTTTCTTTACACAAACTACCGTTTTAAATATTTAAATTTTTCCAGTTTACGTAAGCACAGCAGTACATTTTAAGCTCAGACTATCATTTTCAGAAAATATTGGATTTTAAAGACTACCATAATATTTCACAAACATTTTTTGGTTCTTTTCATTGAATTTGTTTAATTTATTTTCGAAACAAGATTTCGTGTACTTGAAATCTTAATAAGTAAATAATAACGAAAATATTCTGGCTATGGCTTTTAT
The DNA here is from genome assembly GCF_003676215.2 of Rhopalosiphum maidis. Classification (NCBI taxonomy): domain Eukaryota; kingdom Metazoa; phylum Arthropoda; class Insecta; order Hemiptera; family Aphididae; genus Rhopalosiphum; species Rhopalosiphum maidis. Next base: position 49,551,345 of record NC_040880.1, on the reverse strand, counting down.
TTTAGAGCGATATTTATCTGATTGGGATTTTAATTTGTTATTATTAAAACTATTTATCAGTTAGGTATCTATTTGTCAGTAAAATATTGTGAAATTAAAAAAAAAAAACGATAACATTTATAAGAATGGTTCAATAGCAGAAACAGTGGTGTACCTTATGTACTTAAATTGCCTAAACATTACGCCTTTATCGTTTATGTTTTGCTGAATTTTTAAGTTATTCGTAATTTAAATAATAATTGGTTTTAGTACATACCAATTAGAAATAGCTAATATTACAAAAAACATACTAAAACGTTAAACTGGGAGGAATATAAATATTACTTCTATGTTAGTTCGCAAACATGTACACCAGGTACACATTGGTTCGAGTGCTATGGTTTAAGTTTGTGATTGACACATTGCAGTAAAAAATGTGTATTTGCCAAATAGCTAACTTAATAAAATATATAATATACAAAGCTATTGAAACGTGAAACCTCCCTTAACGGACACCTTTAAATAGTAAATACTTCCAAATAGTGGACATTTATTCCAGAACGGAAACATAATATTCACTATATTTATCAATAGGAAATCCTCTAACTACGTAATATTCTAAATAATGAATACTTTTATGACTAGATTTCGACAATTATTATCTAAGTATATTTTATTACTATGTGCATTTTACATATTATTATATTATTAAAGTTTATCTTATACGCCCTATGAAATTTCCGTCTCATTCAGTAACTGAATGTTCTTTTAAATAATAATACATAATATAAGTATACTCATAGATAAAAAATTATACAAATATACATATGTGTGTGATTTTTTGATATATTTTTAATTTTTTAATTTACCTTCTCCCCTCTATATAGCGGAAAAATTGTATTCATGCATGTTTTAAACTGGGATTTTTTAATATCTATAAATTTATATTCAATTTAAAACGAATAGATTATATTAATGTGTTATAATTATTCAATGTTTTATGCCGTAATGAAATTATATATAAATACATAATTTACATAATTAAATTAAAATCAATATATTATATTTTTAAATTATGAAAAATATAAACATAATGATGTCTGGATTTCATTATATTTCAAATTTTAGTTTAAAACATTGATGCTACAACAGTTATTTTAATTAAAACCATTAATTATTTTACTAATTTTTGAAATCATGGTAAGTAAAGAAAATAATTAAAATATATAAATTTACAACCAAAATTATTTCTAAAAAAAAAAAAGAAATACTACGTAACAATATAAGTAAGACATTTGATTAACTCGTGTTTGAGAGCAATAAAAAATGGAAATTTTCATAGAATAGAGGAATACATTTTCTTATTGTATTAAAATGTCCATTATTCTTTCTATATAGCAGTTAAAAATCCCATATACGCGTACGGCGACATAATAAGATACGTTCGGTATATTTTAAAACTTGTTTGGATGTATTTTTTAGTAGGTACTTTTCCGAGTTGAAAAAGTGATCCATAACCTAGACTCTAGAGACTTTAAATATCCAAAAATTATTTATTCTAGTACTTTGGAGATTTAACATTATTTTTGGTAAATTGTTTACTATTCATAGACGTTAGAAAGTATTTTTTTTTTTATTTTAATTTTTAAATTTGTAATTTAAAACTAGGAAACTTTAAATTGTAACGCTATGGTATTTCTGTATATACTATATGCATTTAATAATATATTTATAAATCAATATTTTTAAAGTTCAATATTGAGAAAATAAAACATGATCAAAAATATTTTATAAAAGCTTTAGCTATAGGAAATAATAATTTTTAATTATAAACCACATTTATAAAAACTGTTAAACAAGGTAATTTAAAACGGTTCAAATTTTTATGGTGGTTGAAGGATTTTTTTTATAAAGCATATTGAAATAAATCAAAATGTTTTTATTGGAACTAAAATTCTATTGGTATTCTATCGGTGATTAAAATATATTATAGTTGCAAATATATTTCAGTAGAGACATACTTGTACAACAAATTAAAGGCTAAAACTTAAATTGTTTTACTATTATAAGCTCAAATAGTTTGATATACATAGTTTTAACAGATATTTGTATTAAAAATATACATTTTTGCAGTATCACTGTTATTTAACATAATGAAATGTAAACAAATTAAATCACCACTGATTATAATTTACTTTTAATTAGTCTTAGAAAATAAATACTGGTAGTTCTATCATGATAAAATTATATTTAGTTCAAAAACATAAAACACAAGTACTTGTATACACCATAAAATAATACACACATAATTTATGTTTCTATACAAATTGATTTATATAACTGTCTACAATCATTTCATTATATAATTTTTTTTCAAAAACATTTTTTTTTTAATTTCATCAAATTGTATAAAAAAATATTCTCAAAAAAGTTAAAAGTTTTTGAAATAATAAATGTAGACACTTGAATTGATCACGTTATACATATCCAACACATTGAATGTATTTATTATTTCATAATGAAATTAAATACAAATGACAAATGACAAATAAATTATTTATTAAATTTAAAAAGATCAAAAATTTGTTTTAATTATTTTAAAATATTATAAGTACAATTTAAATTTAAAAATAATTCAATTTAATTCTTCAATACAGTTTTCAATCATAGAAATTAGTTTTGGAATTTTAAATTATTAATATAATGAATTTGTATAAATAATAGTATGTCTTATACATACATATACCTTATTTATTGTATAAATTATACATTTAAAATTATGTAAATCAAAAGTATGGTAATAATAAATTGTCGATAGTTTATATGAGATGAACTATAAAAAAAAAATATATGTATATAACATCATTTTGTTTATTTTATACTTGCAAATACATATATTATTTATTGGACAATTTTTCAAAGCATATACATTATCAGCTTTTATAAAAATATCTATTTGTGACTAATTTAATTTCAGATGTATGTACAATTAAAATTATTGGCTTGGAAATATGCTAATTATTTATACTAAATTCACTTAATATCACATATGATTCAATCTAATTAGTAGCACATTTAAATCGATAAAAAAAAAAAAATAACAAGTCCTTTAGCAATAGTTAAAGTTCACATAATATATGTAATTTTATAATATAATTGATTGTACATACGAATAATATTGAAAGCATAACATCATAATTCGTTTACTCGTGTATAATATAATATAATATTCCCTCTCAATTTTTCTCGATCATCAATGGTATGAATTAATCTTCTATTTTAATCAGATAATAAATCTAAACATTTATTTATATTACAAAAAAACGTGCAATTATTTACCTCCAATCAAATGCTTATCCTGAATTTATATTATGTTAAACAAAATATACCAAGATAATAATGGTAAGTTACATGTGAGTGCTAAGAAACAGGAACTATAAAAATTCCATAAACATATCAATGAATAAAATGGAGCACTTTTAATGTATATACCTTTATCGTTGTATAATATAATAGTGTTATGTTCAACGCCCATACATAATAATTACCGTGACACTTGTTCGTTTCAAAATATAAATAATGGCAGTAATAATGTTATTAAAATATTATTATGTTATTCAAAATAAAAAAGTCTATTCAGTTGCGCGTTATTCACAATAACACATCGGTACATCATATTTTTATTTTCTTCTTTCACTGTTTAACATGATGTTGTTGTTGGAGTTAGATAACATTATCATTACAATGCGTATTCATGATTATAATTATCATAACCTATGTACAAATAATGTAGTATTATGTTTTCTTACACTTTATTTACGATCAATATCTCAACAATTATACATCTTAAATAATAAATAAACAAAACTTGTTTATTTTTATTGAATCATACATTTAAACTGGAAATGTATTAGCTGTTCGTTTTTATTTATTATAAATGAAAAGAAAACGCTTAAAACATACTCCCCGGAGTGCCATTAATATTGAATTTGGGAGTATCGTACAATATTTAAGTGAAGGGAAAATGTAATTTGATAACAATTTATAAAAACGTATTACGGTTTCTGATTAGGTACAACTATATAACATGATATTATTATACCAAGAAAACTAATTAAAAATGGATTTTTGAAAAATTGTTACGACAATATCGAGTTCTGTGAATTTTTATTTAGACGGAAAAAATCGATATACAGAAACAAAATAGTTGGTTTTTCATGATATATTTATCTCATTAACGATAAGGGTTCGTATTTCGACCATCCAATAACTCTAAGCTAACACACGCCGTACAATGGACCGATCTTTGCCTTGCACGCGAGCAGTCGTTGTTTTCAAACTAGTTCAATAATTGTATAGTTTTAGGTAGAACGACAGTGTTGAACCTCTACGAGGTCGCTTTGCCGGAATATACATAGCTTTTATTATATCTGTTTTTTTTCATTCTGTCACCCGAGAAGGAAGAAAATCCTTGTCGTTGAGAAAATAAAACCAGGTTAAAGTTCACGATGACCAACACGTGCCGAATTCGACCCAAAGGTCCTTCGTTTAAGTCTGAAATATATAAACCTTCGACGTTATCCGTAAGGGATTGTATTATTATGATACTGCTTAGTATTTGTATACCTAAAACTTCTTCTGTAATATGTATTTAGTATTCAGTGTCTTACGTTTTGTTTTCGTACGTATACTATTAGAACGGTTATAATATTTGAAAATAAGCATTTATTCTAAAGTTTATTTTTTGTGAACAGTGATGGGATTTGTGTACATATTATTTTTAATTTTTATTTATTTATAAACATACTATTTGTACTCAAAACTTAACGAGTAAATATGATGGAATCATGAATGTATTATAGTAATAATTATATAATTACATGACGAGGGAGGTTATCCAATTATCCATTGGTAGAGCCCTCTAAATCCAATTAGTTATTTAATTAATTTAAGCTATTAGTTTAAAAGATCTCGATCATATTACCTTTTGAGACGACACGGAGAGTAGTTAAGAAGTTATAAACATAAAGTTTTCCTTTGTAGTTTGGTGTGAAATTTAGTGCAGTGTGAATAGTTCATATAACAATTTTCTTAGGCTTATTTTGATTTACAATCTGATTGTCCGGATAATTATTATCGAAATGTTTTTGAAGGGAAGATGAAGCTATCATGTGGTGTATGTCAAAAGCCATAATAGTTGTATCATCAGCATAAGTTGCTATGTGTAGTTGTATTTGCTGTTTTGGGAGTGTCTGATGTGTTATGTGTATACTCTGTACACACTGAATAAATCAGGGAAAAGATCGATCTTTTGAGGGACTCTTGTAGATAGTGAGAAATAAGGGGAAATCGATGAGTTGTTTTGTCTGACTACAAATATGTATACATATTATTTAAATGCGCAATAAATATACATGTGATAAGAACAAACATATATAATAGTAAATAAACGTCGATTGAAGAGTTTATCTGACTCCTGAACACAAAAAGCAATTTAAATTATATGATATGTACTATTATATTATATTCTATGGTATTAACTGAGTTAAAGTTGAATATCATATTTATTCAGTTTACTGAATTGCTAGTTGATTTTTTAACAGCGAGTATACGATCTGACTGTATATTATAAGAATAACAATTATGGTAACTATCCTCAAGGCTTAATGACCCATGTAAAATAGTATGATTTATTTAGTTTAACTATTAAGAAATAATACACGCTATTGTACAAATATAATTATATATATATATTTTTTAAAACATCAATTTTGCAAGTTTGAAATAGTACACCTCACTTATATACATAAATCTCCTTTAAAATAATTGCAGTCTATCCGCACGTCATATTACATTATAGTATCACATATTTTACAACCAATATAGCTCACATGTTATAGGAATATCATAGTTGTGAATTGTTTTCTTCCACGAGTATAATAGCTAGTGAAATAAGTTTATTTAAGTAATGGTGGTAAACTGGTAAACATTGGCGTAAAAAATAGGGGGCTCATGGTTACACCTCACTTCACGTAATATCAGGCACTTTATCAGGCATTATTTATTTTGCTTACTTTATATACTTTATGTAAATATGTTTTTTTACAAGACTAATTTTTGATAAAAATATTGTCCGTAATAAATTTCTTCGAACTTTATTGAATATTTGAACTCGTAACTATATTAATATATTGTTAATTCACTCTCCATACCGTAATTGTTAAAAGGAATAAATTGATTGTAATTTAGTAGGAATTGTATATACCTAGTAATATATTACATAATATTGTATCAGTGGGTATAGAAATTAGAAATTAAACGTTACATCATAAATACAGAAATACATTGTAAACTAATTAATCTTATACGACTTTAATTTTTATGATTTTCAATCAAGGCAATCCAATGTAACATATAACTGTATTTTCAATATCTATGTAGGTATATACTTACTATTAATATTTAGTTTGTATATACTAAAATTGCTCGTGATGTACATTGTTGATAAAATATTAAAGTATATTATGATCGTTAAAATATCATCATAAATTTATTCTTGAAGAAAACATTATTTGACTAACAAATATTTAATTAGGTTCTACCGAGCTCGATATCACTTAGTGACTTGAACCACATAAAGTAAATATTTTACAACACACTAAGAACTTGTGGAGCTCAAAATGCCTAAACTATATTAGAATGTTTGATATAAAATGTACATTTTAAAAATAACCTATAAACTTACATATTTTTTAAAATAACCTATAAAAATATATTTCAATAAGTTTTAAGGAACGTTTAGTATAATATAATGAATTTTTAATAATATAAAAGTGTATAATGCATATATAACATAAATAGGTAGTTAACACATTTAAGTACGTGTTAGGTTATATAGATTTATACAGGTGTTTAATTAACACGGTTAATACTATGATTATAAAAACTTAATTTATTTAACTGAGTTAGTAAATAAAATATGTAAGCAAACGTTGTAAATAAACCTTTTTTATCCGCTATAATGTTATAATGACCTACATTATATAGCTATAATATTACAGTACAAATATTAAATAAATCGTATGTTATTTATGAATGCAAAAGAAAGTTTATAAACATAAAAATGTCATGACGATTTAGAGTTAGAAATTATAAAGCACTGCAATGAATATATTAAAATATAACTAGAATTTTATTGTACTGTGTGGTAAATGAAACATGATATTTTAAGCTCCTGCGGATTACATGCAGAATATATCCATATTTATTAAAATATAATTTATTCAACAATAAAAACAAAATCACAAGGTATTATTATAATATTCACCAAATCATTATTCTACCAGAATATTTAGTTGAATTCAGAATTATAACTGCATATTACAATAAAATTCGAGATAGGTAAACTTGTTGTAACGAACAATTAACAAATTATTAATTTATATACATTAACATTTTAACATTTTCAAAATGGTAATAAAAATATATTATATTTATAAATAAATAATAATTTTGAAAATACGTCGTGCTCGTACCCATCTTACTAACGCACAAAAAGCAAATTTTAAATTCATAATAATCCATTTTATTCTGTTATTTTAGTCTCCAACCAGAGTCCTTTTTCGTATGCAATTATTTACCGTTGAATTCAAATTTAACATATCAATTACATTACAGTTATCTACTTAATGATAGGATATACTTGATATTTACAGGCTACTATACAGGAGAGCGATTACCTGCTTACCTGCTTTTATAAAATAATCATCTTGTATAGGTAATATACCTATATTGTTTTTACATTATTATTATTATTATTTTAATAAATTGTACTTATTTGTCTATATGCAAAGAAGTTTTTTTTATTATATAATAATATTAAAGAATTTTAGTCATATGATATTATTTTATGGGAAGTATAAAGAAATATTTCGTATAATAATATTTAATATTAGCTATATTTAAATTCCTTATACAAATATTTATTTTTTATCGAATAATGCTAAATTTTGTCAACTCGTCAATACTTATATTATTGACATTAAAACTTCAATTAGGGTTTTTGCTTTCTAAATTTTTCTATCGACTTTTTTACATTTTTATCATTATTTTCTTCATTTTAATTATCTCATATAATATTCAATGTTGCAACATAATGATGAAAAATATGTTATGCGGGTACTGGATATTTTATTGGAACATTTATTTTATCGCCAATAATTTTTACCATAATTTATTATTTCCACATTTCACTAATATCTCTTTTTTAAAAATCATATTGAATTTTGCAGTACAAATATAATATCTTACATTATAACTCACCTATTACATTTCAAAAAACTGTTGTCTATATAAATATATATATCTTTTTTGTACAATATTTAAATATGATGTAGGCAAGACTATATTTATATGATAAAGAGCCATATTTTATGTGCCTATTTTTGTCTTACTATTGAATACTAAATTTTAAAAAATGTTTCCATATATTTTTAGGCCAAGTGGACCTATGGACACAAGAATCACAAGGGTGCCGGTGCAATCACGATTTACTTAGACAAGACTGCGCCTGTTGTGTACCACACGGCGGATGCCAATGCGGAGCACTAGCGCTGAACCGTTGTGCGCAATGCGGTTTGGAGCAACATTGCACTAATAGTACGTATATTTGTATATAATGTACTGTATTATAATGTAATTACCTATATTTAATATTCATCTAAATGTTGTGTTAACAGACTGGTATAAATTTTATATTATGTAATCGTTTTCAAATTTATAACGCTAACGCAACATTTAGAAGACTTCTCAATATATAATATACATATATATATATATATATATATATATATATATACGACGTGTCAGATGAGCCATATTATTATTATATCTACATAATAGATACACTACAATGTTATAGTTTTGATTAGGTTGGCAAACAAACAAACAAAAAACAGCGCCATATCAAATGTCTATTGAAATCGATACTTTAACAATAACTCAATTTTAAACATAAGTCAATAATAAAATACAAAATACAACATTCATCTTATAATATCTTGATGATAGGTACCCACACGTCATTTATCGACTCTGTTTAAACTAGTATTATACATTCATGCAAAACACAACAGATGAATACATTTTTTTTATCATCAATATTAATGTCACTTGTCGATACGCGACTTCGGGAATTTTTTTACGATAGAAATCGTTTCGTGGCACGGAAGTAATAGATGCAATGACGTCCAACGTCCAACCAATCGTTTCTACGGGTCTTGCGAACGAGTATGTGTATAATATACAGAGTGATTATTTTTACACTCTACCAATGTACATACATTTTCTCAATTAAATGTATGTATTAACCTAACATTTTTTTTTTTTATATATATTTTTAAGATATTAAAATATTCTTATTCTAAATATTATATTATAATTAATGTATACGTAATATAATTTCAAATTAAATTAAATTTTCAATGATATTAACTTACTGAGAATACGACTGTTTATTGATTAAAGAATCACTTCATATAACCAGTGATTACGGCGACTATGGCACGAGTGAACCGTAACCGCCAGCGTTTAGCGAACCCTACAGCAATAGCGGCCAGCTTTTATAATCAGTATCGTCACGTATAGATCCTAGTAATGCTTTCGAATAACTAACCAGTTAAATTATCCAACCAGGGGTGGTTAACAAGAGCAGAGCTTATTGAACCGATCAGTGTGATGTGAGTATTTACACAAAACCAATCAGATTAAAACTATATACAGAATGATTCACCAAACACGCTTACTCCTATTTTTTCATAATATGATAATAAATAAATTCAAATTTTGAATTCAAAAATGTTAAGTATACTTGAAGATTATATTTTTTTGAATGTAAATGTTTTATAACATTTAAGGAGTTCTGCGTCAATATAAACTTATCTTTTCAAATTAGACCTTTTTATTGGACAACATTAAGCAGATGATTTTTTTTTAAATTTTAGTAACTTCTATTCAAATACAGTAGAATAATTTTCGAAGTTTAATAAATAATAAATTCAAAAGAACACAGGTATATTTTGAATTGTTGTTGAATCATTTTGAATATGACTATCTTTTACCTTTAAATTTGAATAATTCAGAAACTGTTGGTTTGAATTTTTTATCTAGATATATAAATATTTTCAAAAAAAGTCATCCGATTAACTATTTAAAGGAAAAAAGGGCAATTCTCATTTGAATAAAAGAATTCGATACCACAGGAGGTACAAGACACCCCTTATATTGTATAAAAATGTAAATAATTGAAAATATAGTCTTTAAATATGCTTACTTAATCATTTTAAAATTTAAAATTTTAATAAATTAATTATTAGAAGAAAAAAATAGAGTAATCATGCATTGTAAATCGCTCTAAGTATAATATTTATTACAATGAATTATAATCATATATATATTATAATAATATAACTGATAAATTAGTTGATGTCGAACAAACTGTCATATTTTCCAATACAAATTGTTAAACATTATATTAATACTTTCTTTTTATATAAATCGAACAAAAAAAAAAAATCATTGATATACGAGTACAAATGTAATTATTAGTACCATATTAAATAACCATTGACATAAAACTCGACTTTCAAACATCTAAAAAAGATTGAAAACACATAATAATATTCAAATTTTATAAAATGAACCACACAAAACCCTATACATACCATAATACGGCGGACGCTAAACAATATTAAGAGTATTATAATTTAATAGTATGTATGGCTATTATCATTATTATGTGTGTTATGCACTTGTACGAATGTATAGTGTTTGTATATATGTTTGTGTATATTCATCAATGACTACTTACCTATTATCCTACTTATTATAAGTAATAATAATTTGTATTAATACAGTGTGCAGTATTAATAACAATCCATTATTTTAAGGTATATGTATTTACATAATTGTATGTGTACATGTAATACACACCATCTGCACGCCGGAACTGCAGAAGTAATTTTTTGGTTATTAAATGTACCGGTGAATTAAAAAACACAAAGCGGATAAAATGGAAGCGCATAATAATATGTATGATCAGGTATTGTATAAAACTACAAAGTATAATACTGTAAATGGAAATCCGGTAGAATTTTAGAATATAGGTGAGCCTCTGTTCTTTCTACTTTGGCTGTGTTTTATATTATACCTAAACATTCCCTTATCAAAACGGCCTCCGTTTTGAATATTTTTCGTGAACATCAAAAATATTCCATAGAAATTATATTTATACATTATGTAAGGAATTATGTTTGGATAACTTTTAAAATACCTCACATTCTCGTGACATTAAACGTCTTTTTAACATCGTGTATGTATAATATAATACATGATAACGTATTTGTGTAAAAATTATGTCGACATGCGTTGTCATAATAATATTTTCTGCAGCTTGAAGCTATTCTGTAAAACAGTTTTTTTTTTTATTTATTACAGTATTTTTTCATTTTCCCACATATATTATAGAATGCTGTGTATTATATGGATATTATATAATTCAATGAAATAATTAAATTAATGGATAAAAACCAATTAAAAATGTACAAAAAAATTAAACAAAACACCGATAAAAATATTGTTTTAATCTCACCATACATACAAAGCATAGTATTTTTTTTTTTTAGTAAGGGTAGTTAAACAGGGTAGAAATAAGTCACTTTCAATTCTGTGTATGTAATGCACAAGAGAATCACAGAAGAGGTGACTATTGAGAGTATTGCTGAAACGGAATGGGGCTGACTGTAATATTTCTATAGACCACTGCATCACAATTGAATATACCTACTCACCGATCGAGTTTGCCGGCGTGTAAATAATCATCCCAAAGAACAAATACATTGCAGAATACGTGCAAAACTACAAGCATATACAAATTGAATTTTTTTTTCTCAAATATTTATTATTGTTCTTGTAAATAATTTTCAATTTCTTTGTTTTTTCGATGAATATTTAAATGCCCATAACTACTACCCACGCACATCCTGTCAAATATACCATTCACCATTACAATATTATACAGCATTTTTTCCCTTCACAACAATATATTTTATTACCCGACATTTTTTAATAAACAATAAAATACAAAAAAACTATGCAGTCATGTATAATTACACTACTTACATAATAAATTGTAGTTGTATATTATGTATAAATATTATGCTAGCTGTGAGCACCCTTGCGAGAGATAAACAATTATATTATAATAACGGCGTACCTAACGTTAACTTATATAATTCATGTTTAACAACGAACACAACATTACTCAACATGCGTGTGTTATACAGATATATATGTATAATATTTTGTTTAACCCCTTTACCACTCCAGATAAAATATATTATCTTATCTATGTCACTGCTTGTTGTAATTAACGTTTTCGTAATGTTTGAAGTATTTGTCAAATTATTTATACTTGTTTATACCACAGTTTTCTACTTTAATTAAACGGCAACTACCGTGTAACAACCGTTCAATTTCTAAATAAAAATTGAACAGTGATATTATTTTGTAGTAAACCTTACAGTTACAAACCACAAATTAAGTTTACATTTCACGGTGGAAAATATTTTTTTCTCGATTTAGTCGTTGCAAATATACTATTTTAATATCGCAATTGTCCACGATGACTATTTGTGCTTTTGAGATATACGCCTACGGGTATATTTATTTTATTACAAAAATATATTTATTTTTACGACGTCTATAGTTAATGGGCAACGAATTAAATACAATAGGTATATTATTTTTTTAGATATTTATTTAATTTCTGAAGACTTGCAGAAAACCATCTAGAAACATTAAAACGCCAAAAGGTCAAAAAAAATAAGATACTCTGGAAAAATAATGGTTTTATCTCGTGTGAATTGCGGCCGGATGAAACGAGATTTTGGTTATAAGCCAATAACGCAATACGCGTATATATATTCCATGTAGTAGAATTTCGGGAAAATGCAGAAAAATACTCGAATACCAAACCCCTTGTCTTGCCAGTAAAAAATAATTTTCAGTAAAATTAAAAGTAAATATAACCATTATAATTAAATTATGATTCAAGTATCGGACTTCGCTTAACTTTGATCGATTCTCCAATTAGATTATTTCAATTCGAAGTCATTTATTTTGATTCGCGAAGCACGATTATAGAGAATCTATAATAACCGTAATACGAATGCCATTGATAAAGAAAACCTAGTGTTATGTAAATAATAACGACAGCATGTCGCCAACGTTGTTACTAATATATTATATAAATAATGAAACAATGGTTTGTTCCTTGATTAATCGCTTAAAAATGTTACCATAAATAACTATTATACTATAATAACTAAACTGATATTATTTATTAATTATTATAATAATATAAATAAGACTGTAAAATACAAATATGTAAATCAACATAATATTCAAATCATAGTCACAATACAAATTAAATTAATTAATAATTTTAAGAAAAATGTTATTATTTAATTATATTACTGAAAAATGTTTGCTTTTGCTGTAATATCTTGATAAAATAATAATAATATTTAACTTTGTAACACAAACAATTTTTTTTACTACTAAACTTTTTCACTAAACAATTGTTTAAATTTAATTATCTTAAATTTTTTGTTGAATATAAATAAACAGTAAATGTAAATAAAATGTATCAAATACTCTTAGATTTTGACTGATAACAAATTTAATTATTCATTTAAGTAATTTCTAGTTTATGCTTTGAGTTTTTCACTACTTTAAAATTAAGTCAAACTAAATTCGATCTTTTTATAAAATTTAATTTATAAAATCCAAATTCGTTGTAAATAAATACTTCACTCTAAAAATATTTAATTTAACTTTTTCTATATTTTATTCAAAATCTCAATATTTTATTAACCTATTTTATTAACTATATTCAAATATGACGTAGGTATTCGATTTTCATAAAACGTCAACATACGTTATTTCTGCTAGTTAGCTACAAACATTCTATCGAGATAAATTTGAAAATTTAATAATATTGTATTTATGCAAAACATATTTAATAATAATAATAATACTTTTTAAAAAAATTTTCTAAATACAAATTATATACACAAATATATAACCTGTAATTAGAAAATTATGTATTTAAAGGTACTGATTTATGTTTATTCATTTATTAAATCATGAATATTATATTTTAAAAAAAATTAGGAGTCTAAATAGTTTAATTAGTAATTACAACTTATTGTTAGTAAGTTTCAAAAATGTTTACTCATATTAAATCACTTTTATAATTTAACTGTATATTAAGTATATGGAAATATAAATAAGTGTTCTATGGTATAAAAGCCTCAGTTTAATATTATATTTATTATAATATGATAATAATATAACACTGTTATTTAAATTAATTACATTTTTTAATTGACCTACTCTTATTTCTAAACAAAACATTCGTTTTTAGAAGAAATAGTCAATTGTATTTTTAATTTCATAAGATAAATTAAATTTTCTCTGGAATATCCAAAATTGAGTACTTAGGATTTTGGTATCTCGGGTACGATATTAATTAGTAACCACTCGGTCCATCCAATAGCCGGCAAACCTAGTTATTATGTGTCGCCAGATAAAAATATAATTTTTCAGCTTTCGATATTATTTCAAGAATATTTGAAAGAAGAAAAAATAATTATTGTCTGAAAAAAATGGCCACACTTACATATCTATTTATTGCAATACAAAAAAATTATTTTTCAAGTACAAAATAGAAAATGGTACTGCGAAGTAAAAATATATAAATATTTTGTTGGAAACATGCAATAGAATGAATTCTAATATATTTAATTCAGTATATATGTTATAGCCTATATAAAAATAAATGATTTTCGATCAGTGATCAATTATATTTAAATTTGTAATATTATATTTATTAATAATAATACGATAAAATATTTTAATAATACAATGTTACAATTTTTTATTTTATAATATTAACCTAAAAAACAGTTTTAGATACGATTATTTGTCATTGTTTTAAAAATATTTACAAACACCACTCAACTACATTTCGATGAGATAAGCAGAAGGAAACGAGTGTCTAATAATATTAGGTATCTATACCGTATCCACTGTTCAGCTTATATTTTATAATTATACGATTTCACTAATTTTATATACATATTATATTATTATTTATTAGCATAAAAAAAATAAAATAAATACATTTCGAAAAATCGTATTTGAAAATTAAATTTTTTCATACTATAATCGTAACAATATTAACCAAATTTTAAAAATAATAAAATATTCAAACATTTCATAAATACTTAAATTTATAAGTGGCCTGAACCATTTTAAAATTAAAGAAGTCATATTAACAAGGTTATTTTATAACTCTGTATAATCCTGAAAATAAATCATACAAAAAATATCTACTTAACTACAGAAGATTTGAAATTACTTTAAACATTTTTTAATTTATTTACAATCATGTGTATATTAACATTAAAAAATAAATAAAAAAATTAAATATTTTTTTATTAATATTAAAAACACTATGCACTTTTCTCAAATATTGTTATGAATTTCTTCAGTAGGAATTTTCAAAAGATTCTTTAAATATAATTTTTTCCTAAGAAAACTATGTCATATATTTTATTATAATACGAGTATATATGCCGTAGAATAGGTAAATCGTATTGAAACGGATATGTTAAATTTAAGTTCGATGATGAATTATTTCAAAAACAATTTTGAGCAAACCATCTATCATCAACGTATTTTTAAAAGGGTATTTTATCATATATTTATATTTACATTATTAATTTATTTTTCTAATAGTAAATAGTAATATGATTTTTTTGATAAAAACAAATCTATAACTGTTATTATTTGTCAATATTAACGTACCATAGATTGATATTAATAAATTCGACGATTGTGATATAAAATTACTTAAAATCAATCTTACTATTTAAAAAAAAATATATGTAAAATTAATAATAACTTGCACAGTGAAAAATGTTTTAGGTCCCGAGGAATAATATTTAGAATTTTAAAAAATTGTATTAGTCAAACATTATTTAATATTTAAATTTAAAATATTCATAAATAGATAAAAAGAATCAAATTACTTTTAAAATTATATCATGTATATTAAATGCTATTATAAATAATTTGTTTATTTATTTTTGAATTACAATTAAATAATATTTCGATTTTGTCAAAAATTGGTGTAATATAAAAATTCTTGTTTTTCCTTCATTTTGTTTTTCGGTTTTTTTTCCGAATAATTTTGAAAGGAACCATAATATATACATTTTTACTATATCTAATTTTTACTAGAAGTAATATTCGAAGTTAATGATTGAAATATATATTTGTCTACTACTCCATAAAATGATAAAAAACATAAAAATAAAATAAATACATCACTCCACTCAGAATCTAAAAGAAAACCCCACCTATTAAAAAAATACCAATAAATTTATCGTTCTACTCAAAATCTAAAACCTAACAATGAGTGTCCAAATGTTTATTGAAAATGTATGAAAGTTTGACACGTTATATAAAATGTAAATACTATTCGATTGAAAGAATATAATGTGAAAATAACGAATCCTAGGTTCGTAGAAAAGTTATCATGTTTACTATTTTTAACAAATAAACCATGTGCAATATGGTCTGACGCACAAAAGTGTTTTTCTTCCTTGGAAAACGAACTAAAATGGAAAAGCTCTGTAACCTAACACATCATCTACCACTATATATACACACGAATATGTACAGGATGATTCACCAAGTATGCTTATGGCTCATCCCCATTTTGCTTCTTTTATAATGAATTTATGAACATTATCATGTTTAGAACTTTTAAGTATATGTAAAAACCATATTTTTAAATGCTTGAACTTTTATATTGTTTAAAGAGTGTTCTGTAGTTAGAAAAAAAATTCTTTTTTTTCGTATAATATAATTTTTTCTTGTGAATTGTTAAACGGTTAATTTCTTCGAAAAGGTTAGTACATCTAAATTGAAATGTGTATAAGTAATTTATGAAATATCAATGATAAACTACTATAAAGAATGTACTCCGTGATAATATATTTAGAAGATATACTTATTATAGATTTAAATTATTTAAACATTTTATTATTTAATATTAGTTTAATTAGTTTATTAAAACGCTATATAATTTGTAAAAATTGTCAAAGTATAATGATAAGTACTAGATTAAATATTACATAGGAACATTTTGTATTCTATTAAAGACAATTATTACTTAATGATTATAATTTTTATTAGTTCATAAATATTAATAACTTAGAAGCTAATATTTTGAATTTGGATTCAGGTTTATAAAAATGTTTAAAAAAAATAATCTACTTAAGGAGAATGATTCATTGTATATTTGAATAAATAAAAAAGAAATTTGTACATCCACAGCAGAATACTCATTAAAAGTAAAAAAAAAATGTTTGAAAATAAGGTCCTTATGTAAACGTATACGTTCAAAAAACAAGGATAATAAAATACAATTTATTATTTAAGGGTGAGAAGAGTCATCATTTCTAGCGAATCACCCTGTATATATTATAGTTGACTTCATGGATGATCGTACACCACGGTGAATTGTTAATAAATCGGCAAGTGGTGTATTGTATATGGTTCTCGGTCACACGATTTTGCGGTTCGGTAGATAACGAATTGTTTCGGCAAAACGGATAGAATAAACGTCGAACACCACTAAGGTGTATAGGTGTATGTGTGTGTGTGTGTGTGTGTGTGTTATTCTACAGAAGTACAGAATAATACACATACACGCAGTATACCGGTCACCCACATTTGTGGTTAAATGTATTGCTGCAGTGTTAGATGTAAGGCTAACACCGTGAAAGGCCGTCGAATACCGAAAGTTATCTACACACAAACACGTATGTATACATTATTTTACAATAATATATTATACTAATCCACTAAGCATTTAGTTTAATGAAGTGGTGCCACTAAAAAATCACTATATTGTACTTTGTAAATAATATTTTATACACCAAAACAAGAAAAAATTGTGGTGTAGTTGGATTACTTACATCCTTATAGGTTGTGAGAGTGGTTTAGGATAATAATACAATATACCATCAATACTATTCACATGTATTACTATAGATATCGTACGTGTATCGAATAATGTATAATATGTAATTCCTTAGATTAGGTAAGGTTAGGTATTTGGTATAGAATAATAAAATATGTAACAATAATTTAAACTAGTACGATCTGATTCTACGTCGCCGCAATACAATTCAGTAGCCTAAAGCTCGGAAATTTAATATAATTGGTCGATTTTATACCACACTATACGTTATGACATAATATATTATAATCCAACGTAATAATTCGTTATACCAACCGAATTTAAATTGAAATTAATGTTTTAATTATTTTCAAAACGCAGTTTGAATCTTTTTTTTAGAATATTAAAAAAAAGTAATGTGTAGGTAGTATTTGCGCCAATTTCTGTAATTGTATTTTGTGCCACTTATAGGTACAGTAATTTATACATAAGTACACATTTCATATCTACAATAATTACAATTTGCTTATATATTTTTACTTTATTTTATATATACATATTAATAATTTTCTAGAAATATATTTATTAAAATTAACTTCATTAATGATCGATTTAAAAAAAATATTAATAAACTTAAAAAAAGTATTATTGATTAATGTAAAGTAGGGCAATTATATTCAATAACCATAATGTGTGGTTTTATGATGATCTAATTACTACAATTAAATTTTAGATGTACCTAATGCAAATTCATTTTAATTTTCTCACAAATTACATATGCCTTGCAATACATCGGCTAAAATAATTATTTCACACATTTTTCCACGAGTTATACAAGATATTCGTTTTCGAGTAGGTAAATAATATGTTAAAACTGAGTTAAATCGAAAACTGAAACCATTGACTTTGATCGATTATACCGTCGAAAATGGCACGTGCACGCGCAGCCTATTTTATTCAATAGACCATACATTAAATTTGTATTAAACCTTGTGTATATAGATATCATCGTGTTACTCGAAAAAACCATACAATTCATTACATACATGTTTTATATGCGTATTTTTTTATTTAAAGGATTTTTCGGTATATTTTCTTAAGCTTCCACTTTTAATATAAATTCGTCAAAGTAAAAAATAATCATTACGACCATAATATTGCCAATTACAATGATGAATCATATATTATAATTACTGAAATAATGATTACAGCTTTAAAATAAAAATTTGATACCTTAATGTTATACATTTTTGTCAGTAAACTCATTGAACTATTATATAATATATAAATGGTGTAATAAAAACTTTTATTATACAAAAAAAGAAAAAATGTGCTTATTTAATCTTATGAAAATATCCACTACTCATATTTTTATATTAGAGTTTGTTTAAATTGGAAATATAAAAATAAAAATACTGTTTTGGCTTCCTTGATTTTGTTTTGCGAAAGCGCCCAAAAGAAGTTCGACCTATAAACTTTAGGGAGAGGGGGGGGGTGGTCGTAGAGGTCAAAACGAAATAGACTACAATTCACGTAGGTTTTCAACTTCTACAAGAATATTAGGTACACGTTCAACACGTGTACATAAATTCGTGTTAGGACGATTATTCAATGTATATCCCCCACCATATATATATTTTATTATAATATACGATATTCTACTATACACGGGCAATGTAAAGCATATATTTTGCTTTTAAAATTAAATGTAATATGATTGACAACTTTGAAGAAAATGTATCAATTGTATAATATATTATTATCAAGTATAAAAATAAAATGGGTCAAAACAAAAACGAAATAAATCAAACAATTGAAAACGACTTATATTTTTGGCCAAATGATTGGCAACATTTAAAATTCACAAACAATTTACCGTTAACTCAAAATTGAAACCAAATTTACATGCAACGTTACATATATAATTATCTATATCATTTATATATGTAATTTTTATAAATATTTCAAAATATTTTTTATGCGTGAACCATAATATTTTATTTATATCTGAATTTACTTACTCTGAATAAATATACGAAATTCAAATAAACTATTATGATGCAATTATAAAATAAGCACACGGTATTGTATTACGTCATATTAATTTAATGTAATATGAAATGTTATATACACAATACCTATATTATATTTAAATTCTACTCAAATATTTTATGTCTATACATATCGTTCATACAATTGGAAATAATAAAAATATGAAACTTATATTTTTAATTTAACAAATATTTAAACAAATAATTAGCATAAATTTATGTAGATATATTAATATAAATGTATATATAATGTAGACATTTTAGACAATTATGTATATATACTTGTTTCAGAAGTTTAATTCAAAAGTTTTCAGGTATCGTTTGTTACACAAACTCATTATAATAGTAGTACATAATCATTCAAACAATTAGAATTATTTATATAGTCAGGAAAACTTGAACTAAATCATAAAGTTACTAACCAATAATGATATATGGTATAATTCGATAAGACAATAATTGGCGGGTATCACTAATTTAGAAACTCCAAGTTTGACATTGACTTTTTATCCAAAACAAATAAATAAATTCTAATGTATTTTCTTTGTTTCAATTGTTTCATATTACAATTATTAATCTTGTGATGCTATTTAATTTGTTATTTTTCACTAAGTTATGTATGTGATTTGATCAAACTTGGAATATTGGAATGTTAGTTTTATTGAACAGTGAAATCCCATAGGTCCTCTTTCGACACGCACTTTAATTATATTTGGACTGTATGGTCACATAGAAATCAATAATTAAATATGCTTTGATATTATTTCAGATTTTTTGTATTGTTAAATTGATTTTTATTCACAAAAATCAATTATATTGATATAAACTAAAAAAAAAACAAAACCATGAAATACTTTCCTAAAACTTTATATTAAACTAAATACTATACAATTTATATACTATTAAGGGGATACAAGATTCTAATCGTAATATTTTTACGATTAAATTTTCTCAATTTAATATACTTTAATAAATTGCTTTAGCTAATTCATTATAATTATGTCTTATAATGTTATTTTAATCATTGAGCAAAGATATTCTATTACTTCTTGAGCACCGTAAATTCTGGATATTATTATTTGTTTTTTTTTTTATAAGTTGATAATTTCGAAATAATTGTGTAATTACTGAATAAAATACGATTATAATGGTATACCTAATAGACAAAACGAAAAAACTACTCTAAAAATTAAATTAATTTATTACATAATTTAATTGATATAATATATTAAAAAATTTAAAAAAATATAAATAATACAATAAATTGTATTTTATATTTGTGCTATACATTTTATATGAAAAAAAAAAATAATTACATTAACTTTCCATGAATTAAATTAGCGAGTACGTTGTCACTAGTTTAATCATTATAATATTATTAAAGGATACCTAGGAATAATGCATAATTCATTACACAATAATAATAAAATTACGTATATTAATTCTATTCGACATCACTATTATTAGTTATAATTTGTTCCATACATCAAAAACTCGCGTAGATACCAATGTATTTGATTGGTATTTAATGATTTATGTGACAGATACGGTGATGTATATAATTTAATTATTTGTAGTTATACTTTATGTGGTTCAATAAATCGCACTGAAAAAGACATGAACGATAACAACTACGAAGAACAAAAAATAACCCTACGTATTATAATATTATTGGCGTTATGGTTACAATTTTTAAATATATTATATTGGTATAATTTTACTGCACAGAGTTACTCGTGTGTGTAAGAAATGTTTATGTATTTTAAATCAGATGATAATTCGTTATCAAACTCGATGTGCTATTGTACCATATAAAATATATAGTATTATAACGACTACGAATAAGAATTCTAGTCTTCATTGATAACGAAAATATTCGTACATAGAACGCCTTTGATTATTTGGCTGACATTTTGATGTTGCAACTACGTAAAAATAAAAGAGTAAAAAGTTAAGTTGAAAATCCAAAGGTAGCTAAAACTTGTTAAATTAGACTAAATGTCATAAGATCTAAAGTCTATATATTATTTTCTACACGTGCTAAAAAATAAAATTATCTACCAGATACTAATATTAAATTCACGTGCACTTCACCTGGCTCGAAGCTGTATACAATACAACACTAATTTAGTTCAAATCAATTTAAGTCCAGTTGTTACTTGCAAAATCCGGCGTTGATAACATGTCTGGTGCGCATGCACTGGCAAAAAAACGACATGGTCATGCAAACTAGAGAACAACTGGCGAATGTGTCAAAAGCCTCTACGTTTACAAGAACCTAGCTTTCTCCTTGGTGGTGGACAATTTTATTTGGCAATTCCTGCCTCTGGCGGCACATAAGAAAGTCACGCGTCTTGCGCTTTATTGCCACAAAATACGTGACAATTTCTACAGGTCCTTATAATAAAGTACGAATCGCCCCTTTCATCAGTGATGCAGATTTATATTTGGGGTTACCGTCATCTGCTCATGACAACCCTACTGCTATTTATTTATTATTTTTAAGTTGTTATACAATGGTAATAATATGTGAGCATTGTGAGCATATCATTACAATATCTTCTCGTTTACTAAGATGTGTTTTATAGCGTTCGTCGCATACCACAAGTTGTGATGGTATGTCGGCGTATACATTATAATGTTTATAATGTTTATACAATATGTATATATATGCATACGTATGATGTTTACATATATTTTTTTCTATTTACACACTATGTTGGAACAACTGTGTAAATATTGAATTTTTTTTTTTGCTTCTACAGAACGCCAAGGGAAAATCTATCGCAGTGATAATAGTTATTCTAAGGGCCGTCGTGTACATATAGTGTACATATTGTTCTATTTAATTTGTTCTAATCATTAGAACGATTTTAATCTATTGTCATATTATATACATTATTCTAATGTAATTCTGGTTTGAGTGCGTGACAATGAACGGATGATCACAATTTAATACATTGTAACTACAAAGTTTAACTGTTAAAAACAGTTGAAGATATGAATGTTATGTCTTATTATATTCTTAGTTTTTGTATACCTAAATTTTGTTTGAGATGTATTTTCGTTGTGACATGATTTCATTAACAAAACAGTGATTTCAGAAGTATAAGATTTCTGATTTGTTAATACTAAAAATCATTAAAAGAGAATAATATATTCCAACTTCCAAGTATAGTTTTATTATTTTTCCCCCTATTTGTGAGTTACATGGAAGTTTCTTATAGCATTACTTCCAAAGTGGTGCATACAGAAAAATATACAATAACAAATATAAATAAATATAACACCATTGTAAGATAATCAATATACACTTCGTTCAACTTGAAATCGAAAAGATTGGACAAATATAAAATATAAGTCTTGAGGGCATTACAAAAGTATGAACAATTTACAAATTTATGTAAGGAATAAAAGTAAAATAATAAAATAATTTAATAAAAAGGAAACTCTAAATTTAAAATACACAATGCTAGTAATTAAATAATCACTAATTTCAGTTCACAAAATTATAACTAATAGAAAAGATAGTATTTTTATCAACATTTTAAACTATTAAACGAAGTTAATTTTAAAACACTTAAAAGAGTTCGTTTTGATTTTCATAAGCTTTTTATGCAAATTAAAATTTTTAACTCAACAGACACGATTATTATATAAGTAAATATATTATGCTAATAAATGAAGAAAACATATTTTATTTATAAACAATATAGTTATTGTATATCTATGATTATTAAAAGGCTTTAGAGTACCTATAGAGTAAAAAAATGAATAAATAAATATCTTTATAATCAAAACATGTTTGTGTATGAATTATTAGGAGTAATCATTTCAATTGTCAATAAAATCTTTTGAATTTGAACAAGATTTTTCAATAGATATGATTATATTTAAGTTGTAATCGTTTATCATTATTTAAGTGTGTTTTTTTTAAACTGATAAATGATTAAAATTCTTCAGCTTGCATATAAATAACTTAACAGTTATAAATAAAAAAATAAAATTTATCTCATTTAATGTCAATAAAGTAATTCATTAATAAATTATACATTTCGTCATTAAGATTTAATTATATATTATTGAATTGATATGTCTGTCACATAGCTGGTAAACCTAGGCAATATTATTCAATAGAGTACAGCATCCAATCAATATTATTTTACAAAAATGGTTTAGTATATTAAATCAAGGTGTTATATTTTTCTATCTTAACCATTAATTTGTAAATTATATAGTAACACAATTATACTTAATCAAATCAATATCGTAAAGGCTATATAATAAAACAAACATTTTCCAATCAATATTTAAACCATATTATTTAATTATATTATACTATGACATTTCAAATAATTATTAGGTTTTGATATTTATTATGTAAATAGTTTCTATGAAACTTATTTTTATAATTTAAAAAAAAAATTGTTTTTAAAATTATTATAGTAAAATCCGCTCTAGAGAAGACGTCTGTTCGCGTTAATACTTGTTAGTACTTAATCTTATTTGTGTTCTAAACAATTAATTACGAAATTAAGAACATTTTATGTATATATCTTTTTTTTTGTCATATTTATTTTGTTTACACAACCAGTACAACATTTTTTTACAATAAGCACAATAGATGGAGGTTAGATAAAAAAAAAAAGCTTGGTTGGCTTGATTGAAGAAACTATTCAATAATAATTTTTCATGGCATGAGTAGGAGTATTTTATAATTAACATTATAATAAATACAAGTAATTGCAGCTAGTATGTTTTTATTCCTGAAATTAATATACACTGTATAAACTATAAGAAAGTGAATATAATTTTCAAATATGGGGGTGGGGGGAGTTAGTGCAAAATAAATAAATAAATTTAAATAGTTAAAAGGAAGTCAGTAAAAATCTGTTTTTTCTTTCTGACCGACGTGGCAAAAAGATAAAACAAATAGTGCGCTGACATCCTAAAAAATCGTTTACCTTACTCAATTTATACAAGAATCTGTATAAGTGCAGCATATTAGAATAAATTCACGTACATTCTAGCCACATATATTTTTGATAAGTATTTGAAGTTCAAGTACGAGCGATATTGGATATTCGAACATATAATAATGATTTATCCACAAATAATTTATGTTTATTTTATAATGCCTATTAAAAATAATTATTACATAATATTCGTTGGGCTTCCCAAATTATCTATTGTTCAATTATCAGTTTTTACATACAATGAAATTATCAATATATTTAAACTAATATCGGGGCAATTATACCACGAACCTATACACACCGGTGCATAGTAGGTACCTTTTTATTGATTTATAAGTTAAAAATAATATCATAGAATTTAATAATATTTTCAACCAACGAAATTATTTTTAGTGATATAAATAAATGATAAAATATCCTAGATTGAGGCTAATACATATCTCCACCCAAAATCCTTTTTTTTTTTCTGCAATGGTTTGTTATTGAATTAGAATTTAACACATATGTTACGATGACCTACTCAATAATGAGGAACGCTCAAACTTTAATACAGGTACAGCAATCTGTAATACAACAGAGCTACTTATCCGGTTTTATTAATAATATTTATTTTATTTCATAATTACACCAACAAATAATATATTTTAAATGTTTGTACCTATATGACCTTTTCAAAATTCCTGAAATAATGGATCTACACATGCTTTGTTATACCTACTTATTAATAAATGTTTATAAAAAATCATCTTTCGCGCTTTTTATCATATTTTAATAACAGTTAATAGCTAATATAACATTAAATATCACTAAAACTAAAATCAAAAACAGCAATTGCTTTTTGATAATAAATTGTCGAGATCACAAATTATGTTCAACTCATTAGACGTTAGGTATTAACTATACACACAAACCCGGGGCTTACTTTTTGGAATTTTAAACCGTCATTATATTGTGTTGCATACCATACAACTATAATACAAGACGACAAATCTTCTGAGAGCGCACCACACTAATGGTTACTAATAATACTGAAACATAATCACATTCGTGGCAAAGGCTGCATCGTACCTATATAACAGGAAGTGCTGTAATTTGAAATTAATTATGCCATGAAATGTGTATACTAAATCATATTTACGTGTAAAATTTGACTGTTTTGTTCATTTTTGGCACCCATAACCGATTTAATATGATATACTACATATTGACCTGACGGTATCGTATCATAATAATAGAATACGATGCATATAAATTATTTGGCTCATCATTGACTTAATAGCAACAAAGTGGGCGTTAAGTATTAACATTTTTTTTTAACCTTTTCACATAACGCAACAAATTCATTGTAATAAGTAGGTACGAATAGCTTATTTTTTCTACAAGCTTAAAAAATAATACGTAACGTTTAAATCATAATATGTTTATATTCCTTGGTTAATAATTTATTTGACACGAACATGTAATATTTCCCGAACTGTGACAGCTAATGTCTAAGAATATAAGTAATAGCATAGAATACAGATTATAAGATGCATAATATTTTAAAATATCATGTTATTGTTTAGAAAAAAAAAAACCATCAAGTTGCGAGATTACTATATTATGTATAACCCATGTGATAATTAAAAAAAAATAATAATAATACTGAGTTAACCGAGTTGATTTGATATTTTTCTCCGTAATATTTTATCAAAAAAGCTGATATTTTTTATCCACTCGCATGTACTCGTATGTATCGATTTTGTTAGAATGCATACTATTTTATTGTGGTCTTATAACATTGTCGAGTCTGTATAGTTATTAATTTAAACATACTGTTCATGATGTAATAATAATAATTCTAATGAAACGCGTTGTATTTTTGTTTCAGTGTGCAACGTCACGATAAAAGCCGATATGTTATTGGCCCGTTCAAACTCGACGTTCGGCCAGATCAAATCTCCCGCGCTGTCCGGCCCGAATTATTGTTGGTACACGCTGGACCCCGGATACGACAGACGCGTCGAACTACAAGTGTACAGGCTCGTCAATGCCGGTCATTTCAACGGTTCCAGGCAAGTAACGTACACGCCACCATAACCTATCGAAAATCGCCGGACGGTTTTTCGATAAAACGATAGTAATATTATTATTGTGACGCGAGGTAAAATCGATCAAAACAATCGTTTTACTTACTAAACTACGTTTTACGCTACGTGATATTCAATAGCTCGTATTATCATACCCGTTAAATCCATTTATCTTATATTTTCAGCATTTTTTTTTTCTACACGGTCATTCTTCACCGAGCATGCTTATCTCCATTTTTCATTTAATAATGCATTTATTTTAATTCTGATTTTTGTAATTTTTAAATATATTCAAAGACCATACTTTTATATTCTTGAGATATTTTTTACTACTCCAGAAGTGTTTTGTGATGGTACAAACATGAAACATCTGTTTTTTAAATGGGAATCCTCCTCCGATTTTCACTGTAAATTATTTTTTGTATAAATTATTATTTTTATTATTCTTTGAATAATTTTTTTTAAACGTTTTGTGCATTTGATTCGAAATTTGAACGAGTAGATTTTTAGTTATCGAAATGTTTACAATAATATAAAATATATGTAATATTTGAACTAGTGTTTATATTATGATTGGAATATTTATATTATGTTCATATTTTCAAATCACAAATGATGATAAGATTCCTTTTTAATTAATAAAATCGTCGAGTCATCAAAGTTAAATAATTCAAAAACTACTCTACTGAGTTTTAATTTTGATTATGTCAACATTTTCAGAAACATTATAGTTATATTGAAAAACAATAAAAAGGTGTTTTCATT
This sequence comes from Rhopalosiphum maidis, assembly GCF_003676215.2. Taxonomy (NCBI): domain Eukaryota; kingdom Metazoa; phylum Arthropoda; class Insecta; order Hemiptera; family Aphididae; genus Rhopalosiphum; species Rhopalosiphum maidis. The sequence continues at coordinate 49,523,411 of NC_040880.1, read as the reverse complement.
TGATAAACAAAAGTTTTTGTTTCAACGGAATACTTTTCACCGTACGAGTATTACAAAACATCTCATAGATTTGATTATATGATATAAATTATAAATGGTAAATATTTAAAAATTCCAAAAATCAGAATACCTATGAATAAATTCTTTATATTATGAAAAAAAATAAGAGTGAACACTGAACATACGGGGTAAGCCGCCTTGCATGTGGGTTCGCACGTAGCACGCGAGAGCAAAGGTGACACTTCGCAAGAACACGCTCATTTAAAGTCATAGGTTTTATTTATTACACATGCGACGAGAAACAAAACGAACTTATGCAATTCAAACGTTGGAATACAATAATAACGCTAGGGAAGATTGACTAGACGCGGATTTGCTTACGTAGGACTTGACAAATGGATCCCCAGGAGTAGTTCAATGCGAGGAAAACGTTTGGAATGAACGTGATGTCGAGGTTTCAGTTTCTATACGAAGAATGGTGGCACGCAGGGTTCTACGGTAAAAACAAAACGGACACGATATAGTGCACCGCCCGGCTCGGGTCGTTCTAGTCACATGTGACGATTCCCCAAAGCTCGTTCGATCTATGCGGTCGGTGAGGCGTTAGATACGTAACAGTGTACCATCATGTCGTAGGCGTATTATTCCGCGCCAAGGAACGGTTGTTGTAGACACCGCGTTAAAGTACACCCAACATTGTACATTTATCCTGTTGTAATATATTATGTAGTTTGATATTACCGATTATGGTTTATTACTGTGTTTTAATATGTTTATTCGGTTTACACAATGACAGTTGTCACCGAGAGTGCTTATTAGAAAGCGCAGGGTGTGACATGGTATTTATAAAGAAAAAGTAAAATTTCATTTTTTAATTACTCATTTTTTATAGCAACTCTAGTAACATTACGTGTCACGTACTGTTTTGTGGGTATATACGATATTGAAAACGATTTAACTGTATAAATCAGAAAACCAAACTGTTTGAATGCACCTACCTAGTTGCATACGGGGGGAGGGGGTTTCCAAAATCTCCCTTAATAATCCTGTGAAATTCGAATAATTTCTGGTTATTCCAAATAAATTATAAACTTTGCTAAAAAATATACGTTGAATCGTGTCGTTGGATCTAATAAAATTAATTTCAATTTTGCAGTTTGGATATAAATAATTTAATAAGCATGAGCAAAATACTAATATATTGGACTATGTTTTGAAGTCGAAGAGGGGGTGTCTAGATATAGAAGACACCCTCCTCTCCTCATCCTAAATACACGACAGCACTTACCAACTACGATTGATTGAAATTAACTATAATAAGACATCGGTAGAACTATATTATAATATTATATAATTGATAGTAGGTAATTGCATCACCTTCAAAAACTAGTTAACTATTAAATATGAAAATAACTACTAATAAAAAATATTATTGATTCTTATTTAGATTTTTTGTTTATAATTTTACCTCACAAGTTACCTCCCTAAATTGTAACAGATGGACGCTCTTGGTTATCACATATTATACTCGTCAAAAATATTATCGACGTTCATATAATATATATAATATTACATATATGAAAATTTAATAATGAAAAAAAAACTTACTCCAAGAAGATCGTTGTACGTTTTTAGAGATATCAAATATTCGACAAAATGTCGTTATCGTCTGTGCGGGTATATTACATCTGTGCAGTGTGTATATAATAATATTTAGCTTATATCTGAATTCGCAAGAAACGCCGAAACGCAAACTAAACGATTGTGCAGACGCAGAAGGGAGTTGGTTAAGCTAATTTATTCGTCGGTTATATTACAAATTCCCTTCTATATTTGCATCATTGGTCCCGATATAATATTAATATTCTATTTAACAACTGAATTGACGATTATAAACATCAAATGACGTACAGACTTTATTAACAGGAATTTAACATTTACAGTTGTTACATTGTAACAGCTATCGAGAGTTTTCCCTCTTTTATTTCGAGCTTCAAATATTATATGTATTGTAAATTTGTAAAATCGAAAACGCCTAAAAAAAGATAATATGTATTGTTTTTTTATTTAAGTATAATACAATATAACAATTAAAAACTGGAAAACAGTTTTGACACAATCAATAAGCTAAAAAAAAAAAAACTACATATTTAATAATATATAAATATTACATATATATGTTTATTTTAAGAAGTACCTACATAGCATATGATATACATCGGTATTATATATTACATAATAATGTATAATTCAATAGTACTAAAAATAAAGCCTCTGTAGTATAATTAAATTAACTAAAGATACCTAATAGTTACATACATTTAGAATTTGTATAAAATTCACTTAGCGTGTATAACAAAATTAAGTTTATACATTTTAACATACTAAATATAATAAAATTGATGGTCACTTTTTTCACTGAGATTTACCTTAATAATATTTATTTATTGTAATAGTAGTTTTTTTATTATTATTATTATTTATCATACTTTTTTTTTATTGGAAAAAACAAGACCCTCGGCAACATAATTATTTATTATACTTTTGTGGTAGCTTATTAAGTCATTATTCGATTTCTAATTTTATAACATAATGAATCACACTTAATTTTCATATAATATTTTATATTTTAAATATATTATTTTTATAGCAGCACAAACTTAAAAATTAAAATATACTCTTTAAAATAAAAATAGTAGCCACAGAAAATAAAACACTCAAGCGTACCTAATTATTAACTTTTTAAGTGAGTATTTTTATCAAACGGTTGAACGATTCGTATAACATATTTTATATGTTGGTATTAGGATAAATTATTTAAAAATAAGAGCATTATAACCGTATCACGTAATTTCAGGCGAGTATAGGAAAAAAAATTCTGGGGGGTTATAAAAAATTTACAATAATAAATATTACATATATTATTTTATTACTTTTTCATGAAATTAATTTAAATAAATAAAAAATAGTCCAAAAATTAATTATAAAAGCAGAGTTAGCTATTATTTTACGTAGAACTTGATAAATTAAAGTACAAAATCTCACTTTCGTAGTAATCTGACAAATTTATTTATAACCTCTTCAATTCTATCAGCATAGTTTCGGTATATGTTAAGTAAAACCAATTCAGTAAGTCTAAATTGTCCTATATTATTGTTCATAAAATATGTTTTGAACCTTCGTAAAGTTGAGAACGATCTTTCAGCTATAGCAGTTGTAACAGATATTGTGGCTAAAATTTGTAAAAGACTGCGTGTGTTCGGGAAAAATTATAAAAAATATCAGACAATGTAGTCAATGTTTTAGTTGGGTGGTCTTTCATTTCATCATTTTTCTACTCATATTTTAACTTCTGCGTTTATATAACTATTAATTTTTGGTGGGAGTGTTTGAAATTTAAATCCTATTCACTGTATACATAACAAATATATATATATATAATTGGTTTTGTACATATAAAAAAATTAAAATTAATTGAGAAAATATTTTAGAAAGTATAAAATATAAAATTAAAATCCAATACCCGATTAGATTAAAGTCATAACGTTTTCATTTATTTAAATAGTAAGGATAATTTTACGAGTAGACATGAAAAACAATAATAAGAAAAGCCTCAAGAAAAACTAGAATCCTATTTTATGTAAGTATGTGTTATACTGGCAACAAGATTCAACAATTCTATTTGTGTCTAAATAAAAACAAGTGTTTAAATGAAAAAGAAAGACAATTGAAAATTATGAGCTGAAGGTTCTGTAGTTTCTTAGTATCAAGGGAGAAGTTTAAAGTGATTTGAAATAAAGAGAATGGCCGGAAGTTGTGACCTAATGTAAGTTACAAAAAAAGCGACTACTTGGCGCCTGTTAAAATTAATTTACCAGAACTGATGTTGTATAATACATGAATTTTAAGAAAAATAGTTTCGTGCCAAAAAAATATTAAATGCAGTAGCAGTAATAACTATTTGATTTTCTAATCAGACTAGATAATTTTTTTTATAGTCCGTGAAAAAATATTCGCAAATAAATCGTATTAAATGGAAAATGTCTAGTCAGATTAGCGCAACAGAAAGGTTTATCATTTTCTTATTTCGAAATATCCGTATTACTGACTAAATAATATTCTTGGAAAATGATTTCATTTTAACCGAAGGATGAGTCTTAAGAACTAATCAATTTCAATAAAAAGCGACATGTCATGACACACATGAGAAACAAAAAGAAATACAATAAATAGGAAAGAATAAAATCTGTGGAAATAATAATTAAGTTTTAAAAATTTATGATGTATTTATAAAATAATTGCTAGAAATATTTGAAGTTGGAGGAATCAAACTATTGGTGTAAGTATTTTAGGTTATTTTAAAACTCTTTATCTATCTATTTATTCTAAATATATCTTAAATAAGTAAAAAATAAAGATTTCAACAAACTTTTAAAAATAACATCAGCTATGGATTATGAAATTTAACGTACTAATTATTAAATATTTGCATATTATGTACCTTACCTTTTATACAGTTGATTGTAAAATATTTATATTGGTAACATAATATACGTATTACATATTTATTTGGCTATGTTAAAGTAACCAGGTAACTTTATAAGATTATGAATTTTCTTTAGATTTTTATTTCATAATATGTTGATATCCGTCATCAATAATCTAAAACAATGTTACTGTGGATTTTTGGCTAATTCATTTCATACCATTAAATGTCGGTAAAAGCACTTTTTATTGATATTGTTTTAAGATGTTTTCGAGTTTTAGTCTACAATCGCACGCGCTTATGTCCAAATTTATCGATTATTTATGAAGCAAATGACTTATTCTGTCACATCTTTAATTAATAAGTTTACTAATAGTTATTATAAATAATTTTCCCGGAGAATCTCAAAACTAAAAAGTGTATATTTGCTAGTATTTAATTTTTCTAACGTTATAATAATATCTTATCGTAACAAAAAACAACAGAAAACCACAATTCATATCAAAACAAAGTTTATAATTGTGTTTATTAATTTTAATGATTAGGTATCACTTTAGGTTTCGCTTTTAAAAAACATTTTAATGTATCCATTATTCTGTGTCGAATTACACGGTTTAAACTACAAGTTTCGGTAAAAAATCGATTATCATGACGTATAACATAAACCTTAAATTACAAAAAAAAAAAAAAAACAACTAACAAATGAAGTAATAAAATTTCAATTTTTTGTACCTACCTAAAGTGTAACTGTATGAACTTTTTATCGAATCAAATACTTCTAAATTATAACACGATATAAAACGAAACATACAAACAAGTATTTGTTTTATATACATAATAAAATGAATACGTCAATATTTTTTTTATTTTTCAATGACCTGAGAAAGAATTTTTTTATGCGCCAGTTCAACGATGACAGCGGCACAATAAACATACTTGCGGAGAGGGTAAAATCCGAATTTTAATCAATTCTAGTAATAAATTTTAATAATATATCATAATAATTTCATACAACTATAAGCAATTTAACGCATTTTTGACATTTAACATGAACGATAATATAGTCTACACTTTAAGTAAAGATTGACTCAACTATAATTTTACAAATGATGTTAGAACTCGGTAATGAATAATATTGTAATATTTTTTTATTTTAAATTTGTAGTTGTATTACTATATAACGATAGAGATACTCATGAGGTAACCCCTAAAAATAATAAACAATTAAAAGGACGTCGCACCCACACGTGTTGTCTTCGCGTACGACATAGTACATTTTATTTCATCAATTATTCAATAGCGAGCTTTTAGTTTTGATATTAGAGTGAATTGAATAACTATCAAACTTTTAGGTATGAAAGTTCTCTCTTTGGTTTTTTACAATATTTTAATTTTTAGGTGAGTTATGAGTAAGAAAAATATTAAATGCTTGAAAATGCTCTTAATTCACTCTAATATTAAAACTAAAAGAACACTATTGAAACTGGTGAACGAAAATTTACTATGTCGTACGTGTGTAAGATAGAGACATCATATTCGGGTGCGACGTCCTCTTAAAACAAACGTCTATATACATATTCCTTTAATTGTTTTTCAATTGTATTACTACCACGTGTTTCATGTTTCGATGTAATGGAAACATGTCATGTGCGTTTGGGTATTTAGTTTAACTATTTTAAATTAGATATTCAAAATAAAATAATCGGAATTATAGTTTATATCATTACAAACATATTTCTGATTCCTGATAATAAAATAAATTCAATATTTTAATTTATAAGAGTATTTTTGAAAAATTATTATAATATACAAAAAAAAAAAAAATGTTTATGATTAACTTAGAAAATAATGTACAGTTTCTACTTTTTAAACTCTATTTTTTTGAATAAATTTAATCGTACCCCTAACCAATCATTAACCAATTATACAATTTAGTTAATCACTTGTATATGATAAAAATATTTTTACATTTATAGACAGTAAATTATTTTTCTAAAAAAATTGTATTAAAATTAAAGCATACTAAACATTTTATAACTTAATAATTTTCTAAATATTAATAAATTACACGGACATTTTTAACTTTCAAATCAGTTTATTTAATTTGTTAATAATACCTATATTTATGATAATAATTTGATTAATGAATTAAATTGCTTATTTATTAACTCACATTTAAAGACACTTCATTTTGAATATTTATTTTCAGTATTAAATATTTCATACTAAATTGTGTCCTCATAAAAAGCGTTTATAATTTATTGAATTAAATAATCTTTAATAATATTAAAATATTGTAAAGGTAAACTAATATATTTACAACTCATAGTCATCAATTAAACTATTAATTTATCTATAAAACTATAGACTATAGCGGTCATTCGATAAAACTATATAAATGTAGTTATTAATTCTTGAAAAATAAAAATAAAAGTTGCGCTTATTTGATGCAGTGGACACTTGGTATGGTAGAAAAAATCTGGAATATTTTGAAGACATTTGCGGGTAAATTTCCTAATTACAGACAGCCATAGCTTGGATTAAGTTTTCTAGTTTTTCTTCCATATTTTTTTAACCTTCTTTGCTATAACTTATATTCCGTAGACAATAACGAACAGTTTACTAACTCCAGATCATCTTTGAAAATATTAGCTAGTACTATGAAGTTATTTTCATTTTCTTTGGGTTTAAATAATGACTGAAAATGTATTATTAATCGTAATTTCATAGTGGACAAATCTTTGTCCTGTCTATAATGCTTTAACAGTATGAAACAATGATATAATCGTCCCCTCTAAAAGAAAATACCCTGTATTCGTAGTTCGTATATTATGCTGAATATGAAAAATGTGATGAATTCATTATCGTAATAATCATAACATAATCGTTTTACGTTTACTGGAAATTCAGAAAGTAGATTGTTAATAACCAAACGTATTATTATCATCAGAAACATGCGATGTGACTAATAATACTCATACAGGCTTCAGAAAATATATATAATATATACATTAAATATTTCAACTAAATCACTAACCTTATATTTTTAGTGTAATAATATTTCAATTTTTATTTCAAATTAACCTAATTAAGTTTATTTTAAATTATCATACCTAATGATTTGTTAAAATAAATTGATTTCACGTAAATTTAAAAGATTAGTTTAATCAGCTCCAACCATTCAAATCAGTGAAATATTAAAGAAGGCAATACTTATTTAAAATACCTATTATAATTTATGTTGATTATTTGCCACAAAAAAAAAAAATAAATAAATATACGAAATTGAGTTTTCAAGTTAAAATAAATTCTTTTTTAACTTTAAAAGTTTTTAAGATCATCATAAGTAATTAAGAGCGTTTGTGTGAAATAAGCTTCCCGATTTGAATCATATTATTTTATTTATATATTTATAATATAATTACAATAATTATTGATAACTCCTTTCGTATTTTATTATTTATTATTTTTGAACTTAACAGTTACTTTAAATTAATACATTTTTTTTTTTTTTTTTGATAATTTTAATATAATTTAGTTAAAAAAAATGATATGGCCAATAAGATAAAAACAGACAACAGTATTTACTAAAAATATGTCGTAAATACCTCTTGTAAAATTCACAAAAACTTTTGTATTTAATGGCGTTGTGCTGTTTTGATAACTAAATAAAACAACTATATTATCTGTAAAATATAATACAGACGTAATAAATACTTTGTTAAAAAAAAAAAAAAAAAACATTATTTAGCTAACCCAAAAAACTTAATTTCTATTATTACAACCAAACTGTTTTGCACATTAAAAACATAATTTACCTTACTTTTGTCACAGGACCTCTATTGTTTATGTTTATAATTACAAGTTCACCTCAGTTCTATCGAATTTCAAAACTGTTAAACGCTATATCTACAACACTCCGCCTTTTACATCTATACGAGTACCTACCTGTAAACCCATATGGCCGTAATAATAAACATAATATACATCACGCAACTGCCTCAATTAGTATCATTGAAACGTGCGAATGTACTAGTAAATATATTATGTGTATGTGTGTGTGGCGTGTGTGTGTCGTTCGTATTGTAACAAATAAAACGAGGGCTTGTATATAAATCACGCGTTTGAATGAAATTTGACTAGTACATCAATACGTGCCACCCACACACACACACACGCACACACACACTATATATATATATATATATATATATATATATATATATATATATAATACCTAAAACCTAACGTGTAACTGTACACACTTGCAGCAGTATAAATTGTGACTTGTGAAAGCAACGACGGTGACATTCTATTCGCTGGTCAAAAATATACTGTTTGGAAAAAATATACACTTGAACATTTTCGGTGACCATTTATCCGATGTGATGGCTTACACGCCTTTTGATTTCACTACCTACGGTCGGTAGTACCGTGAATATTATATGTATTTATAATATACACATTATATAGCCGAAGGGTGAAAGTGAAATTCCGTGGAAACTTAATTATCTCCGTATTTTTAATTTATATTTTGCGCCTGTCGATTTGGAAAATGAAAATCTACAAGCGCCGTCGGTGATGCTGTTTTGCTTATCCAAACAGCGGACAGAGACAAACAGCGAGAATGGTATATAACTTTCAGGCTATGAATTATTTATCGTAATAAACGTGGAGGCGTATGACAGGGCCGAGGTGAAAAACGTCTTAAATTAAAAAAATTTAAATAAATCATATTTTTTTTTTTTCAAAACTGATAGCATTACTTATTTATACAGCTCGAACACTTTTGCACCGAGATAAATATATACTTAATATTGAAACGAATAAATATAAGCAGATCGAGCAATCATCTATAATATTGTATACACTTTAAGGACTGTGGATGTAAATCAATTCTTCGATCTATCACACTACCATTATTGAAACGAGCATATTCGTTAACACAATAATCCGAATCACTGGAAAATTATTGTACATGATTAAGTCTAGAAATAATTTATCGGCAAAACTGATGCTATAATACAATATAATAGGTACCGATACAGTTTATAATAATTTATAGCAATTAATATTAGTAGAAACACATTATTCAAAATCGCAATAAACGAGCGTTGTAGTTTATGTATACTACAACGCGGTTACGCAGTATTCAATTTTCTAGAGAAACGCCGTATTATTTTTATTTCTAAAAGGTTTATCCAAAATTATCCTTAAATTGTCAGAATTATAATACTATACAAACGTTAATGACTTAATATTTATATAGTACGCGTGCATTATAATTTACATATTATGTAACGATAACTGCTTATTGTTATAGGATTATGATAGAAATGGAGCAACTAAAGGTTTTTTCATAAACAAAAATGTAATGGAAAAAACCACTTACGTCACGTTATTTTGAATCACATTAATTTTAATTATTATTGTTTTATGTATATTATTAATTTGAACAAAATACAAAAATCTGTACTATGTACATAGTGTAAGTGAGGAATACCGAATAACAAACCAAAAATTATGATATTTCTTAAATGTACGATTCAATAATACTGTTGTTCCTATGCTTATTAGCATGTGTAATATACATATTTTTCAAAACTTGGTTCTAGAAAAAAAAAAGTGCTATTTCTGGAAATATTATTATAACCCTTAAAAAAATTGAATAACGTGGACAATATACGCGCTCCCAAGCGCATACAATCAAGTGTCATTTCCGCACCCCATTATACGTATATTGTTTGGTAGCAACGACATGATATTTCTACACGCACCGTAACCAGCACATTGTACATCTCGAAATAATAAAATACTAAAAATACGATCTTCCTGTATCACTGATCGTAACGGGGAGAATTAATATTTAATATGTGCAATAAACACTTAACAGTATAAACAGTACGAGAAGGCAAATTTAATCCTCAGTAATAATTCGTCTTAATTATATTTGCATCTGAATATCGACCAATATAGGTAAACCAATTACTTACACATTAACACTCGCTTTGAATATTTCAAAATATGAACTGATGAATCGTTTACGTATTATTACGGTGTTATTGCATAATTTTTTTCAAACAATTGTACTAGGTATAATAATATATTATACTGTTATAAATATAAATTCCGTAAGTAAACTAATTTTAATAATAAAAAAGCTAATTATACGCTTACGGCTTATTTATATAGTTAAATAACAGAGACTCGTTAAAAATGTATACAACCAGACATGGTGACCATTATAATATTGTGTATATAGTACTAAGTACAAGTGTTACGCGTGTCCTTTCATTTTTACCATTATAGAACACAGCACGTGCAATCAAAATCCAGTGCGATCTCGTAACAGCCCTTTAAACCCTCTTTTTGCTTTTGTGCTCCCCTATAAATACACAACAACGACGGTAGTTGTGGCCAAAGTGGTTAGGTATGATTATGTGACGCAAATATCGAGTGTGTTTGGAGATGATAAAAAAAAAAAAAAAAAAAAAAAAAAACATATAAACGGCGAATGAATGAAAAACTCAGACGGGGAATTCCGTCGACAATGGTAAATATTAAAAATAAAAAGACAAGTGGATATGTAATATATTTCCCTTTTATATATCGCCGTGTTTGGAGACAAAATGACCGACAGTTAAACGTGTATAGATAAAACCCGTTGTGCCTTAACGGGTGAAAATGACAACTCCATTAAACTGTCAACGTAGTCTGTAAAGGTATTGATAAGGATTTGAAAACGTTCATCGGTTGATAGTACTCGAAGGAGCATAACTTTTTTAATATCATTTCAAATCATCAATGACTTTCGTCATAAGCCATGACACATAGTGTGGTTTTTGTTTATGTATTTATTTTCATTAAGCAATATTTAAATATATATATATATGTTCTAGTCAGAAAACATTATTTTATTAATGGATTAAAAAATAATAATAATAATTAACCAAATGGTCTCACATTGTTTGAAACTTAACTACACTTACCTATAAATACATTAAAATATTTATTTTATGAATCGATTAACTTTGACTTATATAGTTATAATTTTGTTCTTAACATTATAACTTATAAGTGCAACTCATTATTGTAATTTATTTTTCTTTTAATATTTTTAAAATAAGTTTTAATAGTGGCTATAAATAAAAACATTAAGTTTTCTTATTTATTCTATTTTAACTGCCTACATAATAGCATTATGAATAACTAATTCACGTCTTGACACTCTTTAAACAAATGTATAAAATACTGTAATCATATTTTTCTTAAAGTTATAATTATAATATAGTAAATATTTTTTTAATGAACATTTAAAAATGTGCATGATAAAAATCTATATAGTGCCTACAATTGTTTTTTTTTAAATTATTTTTCTGTGGAAAAAAAGTTTTTAATTTGTTTATCATACAAATAAACAATAAATATGACAAAAATGCTTAAACAAATAATAAATTGTTATTTAATAATTTAGTATAATAGTTTACTAAATTTTATTAAGTTCAATTTAAACATGCAAAAATATAGTATTTTTTTAGTTTTTAATAAACAGTCATTATTTATTAATGATTCTCTTTACAATTTCACATTATCAAATAATATTATTTAAATAACTCATAAAAAATTAAATATACTTTATAATGTTGATTGTTGTATGATTGATGGCTTACCCAATTTTAAATAAATCGTATTCGTATAGTCTTATAAGTTATAATATTTGGTAATTTTACTATATTTATATGTGCAATTAAATACAATCAAACATTTGACATTTGTGCTATTTTTAAAACTATAACTTTTATTTCGTAATACCCATAAAATTATAAAAATACATTTTTAGAACTGAACTATAAACTATTTAAATTTAAAACCTAACAAAACATTGATATAATAAATAAAAATTAAAACTATTTCATTTGAAAATAATATCATCAGTGAAGATCAATTATTGTAATAACTTTACAAGAAAAATGTTTAATTCTTAAAAAATAAAACAGAATGCACAATTATATAAATATGCAAAGCTATGTTCTCATAAAGTATATTATTTTTCTAGTTGTGTATCGGGATACCTAGAATTGGTGGATTCTTTTGGACAAGGATCAGGACCCCGGATATGTGGCCAAAATGAACGGTTAGCACCTCCAGTCGTCATGTTTGCAGATAGAGAATCAGCAGTATTGAATTTCCGGTAAGGATTAAAAACAAAAAGTACTCATGTTTAATATTATTATAAAACCTATTGAAATTAAATTTTAATAAGTTTTTGTAAGTAAGTAAAATGAGATATGATAAATATCTTATGGCTTAGAATGTAGTGAATAAATATAATATAGATACCAACTGAGTGAAAAAAGATATATAAGTTATCGGAAAGTACTATAAATGATGGGGCAAATGGTTGAACAGTCTTTAGTGGATTTCATCTTTGCACATGTTTATAAATGCATGAAAAAGATAATATATAGGTATATAGTTTACAGCAAATCAGGAAAACTATCACGGTAAAAAATATTTATTATTAAAATTTACTCTTTGTGAAATAATAGACACATTCAATATTACCTGGAGAGGAAGTAATGCTTTTTGCCATGTGGTTCGAGCTTTTTTATTGCTTCTTTATATTTTTTTTTTTTATCAACATTTAAATTATACTGTTGAAATAGTTATTAAATAATGATTGCTCCCCAAGGTTAGATAATATCGCGTTAATTGTTTTTCGATTATTGAATAGATAAATAAGACATTGTAATCTTGCTAAGAATTAGATAGACGTTATTTTGAAAAAAAAAAAAATTCATATCTTCGAACAATTGTTAGCAAAACAATTAAATTAATTCGATATAAAAAAAAAAATCATAAAACAATATTTTATTTAACCATATTAAAATTAAAATCAGAATTCGTCATAAAATTTGATAATTATAACAAAAGTATAAATACTAAAAATATTTAAAGAGCTATATTTTGTTCACTCATTGAGAATGTTTTTATTCATTCTCATTTCAACTCTTCCCCTTTAGATAGCTATAGCTAAAATATACACAATACTTCTTCCGCCTCATTTCCTTTTGCTTGACTTTTAATTCACAAAATAACATTATCTGTCATAAAAAAAAAAAAATGTAATGGAAAAGTATTAAAAAAAAAAAGATTAATTTAAAACACGACAGTAATGAACTAATGTAATTACACTAGTCATTATGTTGAAAAACCATTTGTAAATTAAAACAAAACAGATTATTATAATATCAATATGATCCACCGGGGGAAAAAAATATATATTTTAATATAAATAAATAGTGGTATGCAAAAGTTGTTTGGAAAAATCGTATGTTATATAGTAGTAAAACATTTAAAACTATGTATAAGTGTAATAAATATTTTTTTTTATTTATATTTTCATTACTCGTAGTGCTTTCTAATATCAACAAAAGAATAAAAAATACAAAATCAGTATAATAGGAACTAAAAAAAAATATAAATAAAACCTAACCATTGTGTTTTTTACACGTAAGGCATAGTTAATGAATTAAAGAAAAGAATATTCTATTATAAAATTTTAATCATTTGTTTTTATCTTTTGATGAAGTATCTCCACTAAGAAGTCCCTACAATCCGTTTTTCCTGTCCGAATATTATTGTATCAATTTATTATTACTTACGTTTATTGTTTCAATTGTAACAGATTGCTATATAAAGAATTATGTTAAAAAAAAAAAATCATTAATTTGCAATATTAGTCATTGATAGATCCTAAACAGGGTAAAAACCAACTGACATAATGTAAATTTGTTATTTCTATTTTTCTTTATTTTCTTTTTAAATATGTATATATAAACGACCATCATAATGGTTCATTGCATTCTAATGTACTGTACTTGTGTAATGTACAGTTTTATTGTTATTAACAATAACATAAAATATAACTTGTTATGATATAATTAATAACAATAATAATAATAATCAAGATAAAATGGTACTTAAAGTTGTGTGAAAAAGTATAAATTTATATTTTAGATTTTTGATATAGAATATGTAAATTTTAAACATTATGTTTATTTTAATAGCATGTATACAAATTATGCGTACAAGTATTTACATTTATCGTTAATATATTATGCCTACGTGAAAATGAACAACTTGTTTGAAAATATGAAATTGATAAAACATAGATACACTAACACTTTACAGTGTATTTTAGTTAATTTTATAAATATATATTATTATATTACGTTTCATCCTTACGAAAAGTGGCCGTAATGCCGTAATTATTAACGCTGGAAATTTTCTTATAACTTCGTTGCATTAAAAGCGATATTATTATCTTTATTAACGACACCATAAATTTAGACGTGCGCTGAAGAAACTTTTAAAAGTTTTCCCTTCATAGCCTTCGCTTATTGTTTCACCACCATATAAAACGGTTTGTTATTAATAACATTATGATTGTATATTTTTATACTTCGATGAAATCTTAATAAGAAATCTCTAATTCCTTTTACTGATTTCCGGAAAATATATATATATATATATATATATATATATATTTAATGAGAAAAGGGTGAACCGAGATTAGGGTCAGATTTCCAACTGATGGGTTTTTGCGGTCAGTTTTTGGTGTGCGGCCAACGGTCCGAGACAGATGGACGGACAGAAAGACAGACGGACAGACGCTGACATTAATTTTCTATAGACACGCGCGCGCACACGGGCATCTCACCCCCGACCATAGGCCTCGACCCTAGACTGGCTTTCTTTCGGTCTGTAATCCGAATAGCTTCGCTGTTATCGTCAAAGAGTCTGAAGTTCGTATACTGGAAACGATATTTTATCGAATAGACTCCATCGTATATTCGTATAGTTTTCGAGCCAAAGCGCATATAGTTAGATATGCCCATTGGCCAGAGGGTTTTCATTTTTTTTTTTAAATCATTCCTCTATTCCCCCCCCCCCCGTCTCTTATTTCTTCCGTCTAGTTCTTGATGGATATATAGATCACTCGGACGTTTTGGATTGGTAAATATGGTTCTTAACGGTCCGTGGATGGTAGCGTTTTCTTTCGTACCATCGCTATATTTGCGACATTTTTTTTTTTAAAAGCCACACACGTATTTCTGCATGGCTTCACAATTGCTTTTGGGAAACTGATAATGTTTAATGACAACGCACAACGAACTCTTCGAAGAAAGCAGTAAAAGATATTATACGGGTACTGAATAAATTTCATCCAATACACATTTGTAAGTTAGATTGGATGTCACCACAGTTCTATTGGTTAAAAAAAATCGTGAGTTTAATTTACTTATATTGAAAGAATATAATAATACGCAAAATAAAAAAAAAAAACCGTTATGTTCACTCTTTATTTTTATATTCTATCATATGTCATAACATCAGAAGAAATACATTTTAAATTTTAAAATACAATCAAAATTAACAACAAATATATATTTTTTTTAATACAAACATATCTTTACCTATTACTTTTTAATACATAATTTATACGCTGTATTATTTATATGCCTGAAAATATATTTATGTCGTTTGTAAAAACTGCTGTGAAATATTGCATTTCACCAAAATGTACTGGTGTTATTACTTTAAATCATAAAAAAGCAATAAACAATTTTATTGCAAAAGTATGCTTCAACAATGGAGTTGAAAGTTGAAATAAAACATCAATTCTTTTAAAACAATTAATAATGATTTGATACGAGTAAAATTATATGGTAATAAATTATTCTGAATTAAGTCCATGGAATTGAATATCAATTTTATTGATAAGAATTTAGTTTTAAGTAAAAACAATAAATAATGAAAACCAATTTTCAAATTAATAATGCAATTATTTTATTGTTTTAGGATTGAAGAAGCCACGTCTAGA
Source organism: Rhopalosiphum maidis (assembly GCF_003676215.2). Classification (NCBI taxonomy): domain Eukaryota; kingdom Metazoa; phylum Arthropoda; class Insecta; order Hemiptera; family Aphididae; genus Rhopalosiphum; species Rhopalosiphum maidis. The sequence continues at coordinate 49,507,038 of NC_040880.1, read as the reverse complement.
TCACAATTTTTGGCATATTTTAGTTTTACTTCGTTAACAAATGTTCATGGTCTAGCGTTTAGGCCAAAAGGAGGTAGAAGAATAGAACACACGGGTGAGTCCATGCATTTTAATTAAACTACTCGGTCTCGAAGGGTCTGTTCCCTCGTGATCCCGTGATGCAGGTAATACAGACTATAGCGTACTTATTACGCAATGTCTAGTTGAAACGTAGTGTAACACGTACATACTTGTGAATCAAAAATTCTTGTTTCGAGATTAGGATTTGTAGCTAACTGCAAGCACACGTTGTTTTCGTAATTGCTTGTAATTATATATATATATTATCTTATTTTAAAAATTCACATTGCAGCATGAATATGTTATGATGAAAATAGTTTTGTACTAGGTATATTTAACCGAGAAACGTCTATTGATGTTTTATGCCGAATAACATTGTTTAAAATGTTAAGCATCGTTATAGTTGAGCTCATTCATAAAATTAAATGTAATAATTTTAAAATATTTAAATAAAATTATGTATTCTATATACGGTACATAAGGAAAGTATTCAAATGATATATTATTATTTATTTACCACTACATTTGTGCAGCTGATATCAGGCATTTAAAATCATATAAAACAATTCACAAATAATATTTTAATCATACATAGTTTGTGTAATTTTTCTTCTTTAAACAAAAACTGAATTTCGAAAAATGTTGTGATATAAACGATGAAATACTATAAAACCATATAATGTTATTCGGGATTGTATAACAAAGAAATGTTACGGCCACATACAAATGCAATTTAATGTGATATATTGCCTTCATATTTTACCCGAATCATTAATTTTTCGCTAAACGATAAAATACACACCAAGGGTGATTCTGATTTGAACATCTGTTTTCATATAATATAATGTTTTCGTGTACAGGATGGCTCATTAACTATAGTAAACAATTATTTAAAATCAGGTTTTCAGAACTTTTCAATATACTTACTACTTAAAACTATATTTTTGAATTCTTAAAATTGTTCGTTCTACTTAAGAAGTGCCTTGTGGAGTTACAGACTTTTCTTTTTTTTTTATTTGTCAAATAAGAAACACCCTTTTACACTGTAGATTATTTAGTGGATAGTTTTTCTGAATATTTTTATGTATTAGAATACAATTTTTAACAAACAGTTTTTAAGTTATTTAACTTTATATACTAAGGATGATATATCTATAAAAATTAATTTGAAACCTATTGAAATTTTTAATAGTTAATATTACTTTATCAACATATATAATTTATAAAAATAATCCAAGTATAATAAATTCCATAAAAACCTTAATACACTACTATCCTTAGTATAAATATTTTAATAACTATGAATTACTCATTTGCATTTTGAATTAGATACATCAATATTTTCTAAAAATATATCCACTAAATAATGTACGTACACCTACGTTTAAAAGCGAGTTTTTATTTGAAAAAAAAAACAGTTCTATCACCATACGACAATTCTTGTGTATTACGTGTATTAAGACTGAAGAATTTAAATTAATTCAATAGGTATTTAATGAAAATAATAGGAGTAAGTATCTTTAGTGAATCAATATATATATATGCATTATACATTTATACGTATACAGGTATATTATATTATTTTCTAATTTTAGTTGTGTTAAACTTATTAATTATTACATTTCCCAATAACCTAACCTACGTGAGTCTGAACAGCAATAAACATCATATTTAAGCAATATTTAATCTGTCAATTTTATTTAGAATGAATACATTCAAATGAAAAAATATTCAAGTTATAGAATCAATGTAGGTCCACCATAATAATAAATATTAGTTTATTAAATAAATGTATGTGACGTACGTTTTATTATTATTTATAGTAATTATTTTTGATTGGATATGCATGTTTAACAGAAATTTAATTGTATTTAAAATTAAAATTATTATTTTGTTGTTCTTGATGCAAATAATATAAAAACAAATTAAACAAATTATATTAGATATTAATAAACTCTAATAACTAGTCATGTATCAAATAATTATTCATTATTGTCTAACATGCATTTAAACAACAATTCAACTAATAATTGTTACACATTTTGTTAACAGTATCTAATAAAGTTTAAAAAAAAATGATAAATTTACTAAATAATTGATAGGTTTATCAATATGTTTTCATAATAATAAGAAGAAAAAGGAGTAACATTATCTTTACAACCTTAGCTAAAATTTTAGTGAAATTTATTTTAATTTAATTAGCTCCGTGAAACATTGTGTATAGGATACACATTTAGAAACTTTCTTTTATAATAATTATAAAATATTGTTGCCATTTGTTAATATAATATAGTTTCATGTTTATTATTAAAGTGTTATGTTGTTTAATTTTTCTTTAATAATTCAAATAGTATTTATTTTATTAGCAAGGTATACTTTTATTACCTCATAGTTGGTTTAAATAATATAATTAATTGATATTATTTTAGATCTGTTTATTTATAATATATATTTTATTTGTTTGAATTTTAAAAACACAGTGAAAAAGTATACATCATATTACAAAATTGATTTGATTAAATGAGAAAACAGTTTTATTTTATGTTGAATTTTCATAACTAAAAGCTATAAAAATTTAGATGTTTATATAGCAGACGTTTATACGCTACTTATGACAGCTTATTCTAATATGAATTTCAGAAATACAATTACACCATAAACTTACCTTTTATTTTCCATGATGAGTTTTATCTGAAGCTTGAATCGATTATCACATTATCTCAAATTTTAAATTTCAAAAAATGTTACTTGTACTTTATATTTTATAAATAACATTTCGAATTTTTTTTAAAGTTGTATTTATAGTGAAACAATATCATAAATAGCAAGATCCTGTTAATAACAGTAAATGTCAATTCAAATATTTAGCCTGAATAATGTGCTATTGTAAATATATTTATTTATTTCATTTTCTACGTCTTATTTTTCCACCTCACCTTGTTCAACTTCATTAACATAATATTATAATGATAATATCATAACTATACGTAATAATATGTATTGTTATTATAATATATACTGTGACGGCGTCTGAAATAGGCAATTTAGCTACATGTACGGGCACTAGACATTTTTTATCAAAACTAAATCATCTGATTTTTTTCCAGTTTGCGATTGGTTGTATCAAGATTTTTCTTGTAACAAAGACTCTTGTACACTTGCAAGCCCTGGGTTTCCGGGAATTTATGGTACAAACCTTTATTGCAAGTACCATATTACCACAAGCTCCGTTCACACCCAAGTACGGCTCCAGTTTCTCACGTTATCATTACCACTCAAGTAAGATATTTTAACAATAATATTGTATAAATGTAACATTATTTCTATATGTATATATATATATTAATATTTATCAAGTTGACTATTTATTCACTATAATATTAAAGTATGTAAGTACTATACAAGAAAATATTGAGAAAATTATTCAAATATTCTAAAAAATATATATAAATAACTAAAAATACAATTTGTTTACAATAATGAAATAAAATAATTATATTGAACATTTATAACATGTACGATATCAGACTAAGTTATATTATTTTTAATAATTGATCGATATAAAAATACTCATGATTCGATACACGCTTAATGATTGAATTATTATTAAATTATTTTCAAAGTATATTTAAAATTAAGCTATTTAATTTAATTTAGATTATGAATAAAATATATAATATACCATAGCACATATTATACATATTATATAGAATATACTAGGCATACAACAATTTTAAGTTATTGAATCAAATTAAACACATTTTTTAAGTTCAGTGGTAAATTAATAATTCTTGTTTTTTTTTTTTGTTCATTAAATAAATACGTCAGTAGTAACAAATTGCAAGATTATATTGTTATTAATTGTGATACATACAGTCTTGTATTTGAACATTTTATGAAACTTGTTTGCATATATTCAAACGTATAATACTATTTTGATATCCTCGTTCAATCAAAATGAACTTAATGTCACAATTATTTTTAAGTTGTCAGAACAATAACGAACAAAAACCATTTGTTTAATTTCTTCACGTTGTTTTTGTTATCCACCATATTGTTTTGTTTGTTTTCATATTGGAACGTGTATACTTTGTGCTTGGGTCAACTGAGATCTGTTGATGCTTCATTGTGTGTATAGTGGCCAGTGAGTATCTATATTCACATAGGATTTTCATTTGTCATAACTCATAATTATCTTTTTTCGACATTATATCTTAAATTAAGATTGAATATAAATCAGAATTAAGGTTTCTCTATATGATACTTACAATATAAAAATAAGAGGTGTTTAGGTCAATCTTTCTGTAATACATTTATAGTCAAATACACTTCGTCATTAAATTGACACTGTTAATAGATGTGTTAAATTTGAATTCAATAATATAACACTCTACACGACAAAAACAAATTTTCTGAGCGAAGTTGGTATAAATTATTGGTAACCAAGGTTACCAAACAATTATTTTAATTATTAAATATATTAATATTAACATTTTTATCAAAGTAAAGTAGTAATAATTTTTAATTTTGAACTCCCAAAAGTACCAACTTAATTCGAATTTACCAGATTGATGTTGATAATCAAAGTATTATTTCTACTAAAATAATTTTAATTTAATTGTAATTAATTACTATAATTAATTTTTTACTATTACATTGCAATTACACTTGTTTTAGTTTTTAAAAGATTGTATGCATACTCGACTTCACTCGACTTTCTCACTGAGATATGTTTTGTGGTCATTTTAATTTCTTCTTCATCTCATCAACGTTCATCAAAAAAATATAAAAATTATAAATATTATACTTTTTATTTTAGTAGCTATTTATTAAATATTTTTACATTTATTGAATAAAAATATTTATTAAAATAAATAATTTTTGTTTGATTATCTGTGTTGTTTGAAACCACATTAAGTTTTATTTTTACTAAAAATCATATATTATCCATTTATTTCGTAGCAATCCCCTATTTTTTTTATTCCAAGCATAAAATTAAATGTAAGCTATTTTCCACAAAACTATTCATTCGCAAACTTATACGCTACTCCATACATCTGTTATTGTTAGTATATTTAATTTATCAGTGATAGATTTTAAAACGTTTAAATTTAAATTAAAACTAAAAATTAAAAATCATGTAGTTCTCGAAAACTTTTAATGACTCAGGGATGCGTTAAAATATAGCGTCGTGCGAAATGACTCCGCATTGCTACCCATCTAAAATATATTCGGTAGGATAATTAATCCAAACCCTCTACCAAGACATACATACACACATATACACATACACATGCCTATTTGTGTATATATAATATTATAATATATGTGTGCGTAGACTAAGCGAACAAAAGGACAATAAGGAGGGTAAAGGCGAATAGTGGTGATGGAGAGGAAGGTAGTGTATGAGATCGGATAAATATATTCTGAGCTCGTGTTGCAAACAAAACGGCGGTGGCATGGTGAATTGTGACCCACCGACCCGGAGAAAATGTTTTGCCCTCCAGAGGCGCGTCTTGTGGCTCGTGTGTGTAGCCGGTGTAGCCGTTGAAGAACGGTGGTAACGAAATGAGAGGATTTTTCGCGGGCGGCGGACCAGTGGTGACTGGCGGCGACCGTGCTCCGAGTGGACAATGATTGATAAAACGGTGGCAGCGGCGGCGGAAGATGTGCTCACTGGAAAAGTCGGAAGGAAACGTGACGTAAATAATACAGTGCGCGAAACTTCTCCCAGCCCGGTAAGACGCGTATATCCTTCCCGTCGTCCAACCATCCACACAGGTGTTCAGTGGCGATAGGGATATAAGAAGGTATATTTTGTGTGTATGTGTTTGTTTATAGTTCAACTCTCGTTCCGGACGCGATATTCGACGCACGCCATCGTTTATCATCGCACAAAGGTTCTCCGATCGTGGCCAAGACGATTTAAGGTCACGGGATCCGACGAAAAAATACGCACGCTCGCGTTGTTATAATACAATATTTTATTATTGCCACCTCGCTGTAAGCCAGCTGGATTCCGAAGTCACACTGGCTACAACGGTCAATAATAATATATATTCACGTAGTTACACCATGGTGGTGACTTGCAGTGCTCTCCAAAATCGATGAAAATGATACGATGATAACTTATGTTTCAAAAGTTTTTAAGTTGTTATCCTTCTTTACTCCGCTATAAAGCGTAAAACCATATTATATTATATATAAATCGGTCGCACTTTTGAAATAGGGAAACGAATCATTTTAACCGATATGGTCGGTAGAAAACTTTATTCGATTAAATAGTCTACTATACAATATGTATACATACTAAATATTTTCAACCTTGTACAGAAAACTGTTTACATTAAATTATATTGTAATTCGTTGCATTTAGTATATTATAAATACATTTAAAATGTTTCATGCTTTGGTATAACCAGCTTTAATTTTAATAGCAACTTATTCCTATATATAGTAATTTTTATGTTCAAATGCTAAAATTTAGGTCACACGGCGGTCATGCAAAAGTTTCCTACCACATAAAATCGATTTAATAATTTTGAATGGAGAAATTAAATTTTATAGCAATGGTTTTAAAACGTCATCAAATTCTCAAAGCATTTACAATCATTTTTTAGAAATATTAAATATTTATTTTAAAATATTATGGATTTTGCAAACTTTTTTTTTTAACCAACGCCAGATCTGTTGACCAGTAAAAGGCTTTTCAGTGTTTTCTGTGCACTGTCTCATAATAAGACGGACTTAATAGGGTAACTGAAGTAACTAAATTCCAATCAATTTGTAATCTAAAACGATACTGACTTAACTACAAGGTTTATCGATGTTAAACATTTAAATGTCGATTCGTCATTCAAATTCTAAACATATTAAACTTTATTTTTAAGGACCGATGATAAACTGATGTTAGCACGTTTCTTAGATAATATAATAGTATACAAATTTTCAACTAGTTGTATTATAAGACTAAACTGCGTATTATTATAATTATTTTGAATAAATTATGTATAGTATATTTATTTTTTATTTTCAGATTTATTTTTTATTTTATTATATTTATTAGTTTTAAATATCAAACATTACATTTTAATACGAAGATATTTTATTATTATTATAAACCGATGGGTTCACTTAAATAATTATAACCGTAGCTTGTGTAACTGTAACTGTAACTATAACTATTAATACATTTATATACATAAGAACCATAATTATTTAGTGATTTTAAAATCGAAATTCATAATGCAGCATAACCATTTATCTTGGTGCGAAGCAACCATACGAAATGAATGTACAACCTCAGTACTACTATCAATATTTACATTCATTATTGTATCCAAGTTTTTTAAAATTATTGATATTTTTGTGGATATACATTTTTTTATAAAATTTACACCACTAAAAATAATCTTCATTACTTTAAAAATGCTGCAAGCTCAGGTATCATTTCAAATAGTTCCGTTATTATATTTTTCATTATATTTTTTTTAAGTGTTTATCGTTATATTTATGCCAATTAGTGTTTAAAATATTTAGCGAGTATAAAAAATTTAAATTGAATACAAACATAAAACGTAATTTTTATAATTTCAAACTTATTATTATTATTTTAAGAATTTTTACTTGAGTTGTAAATGTCCACTATCTTATATAATTTGTTTAAGTGTGATTGCAATTTTATTTAATCTAGTTATACATTTATGCAGACCCAACAGTTAGTATATACTACTGCATTAATAAAAAATGTTTGTTACTCGAGCGTTACATTAATTTAAGGTTAATTTTATAAATATATTATCATACACATATTATGTTTAGTTATATAATTAATTTAATTCATTATTATTAAACAACAAAAAAAGTGGATGTTATCGGGCTTTATACATATTAAATTATAAAATATAATAAATATATTAATATTTTTAATATGACATTATTTGAGAATAAAAAATAATCATAGAAATAAAAATATATTATACATAATAATAAAATCATCTTGTAATAATATATACATATAAAATTATTACTACGTTTTTGAGTTATGTGAAATAAGGAATGTGAGACGAATATGATAAGAAATTATCAATAGTAAAATGACTAACGGATTATTATTTATTTATAATTATATTTAGTGTTAGGTACTTAAATTATTTTGTTTATTTTAGTTTCCAGAATAAAATTGTACTGTTCTTTCATTACTAAACCTATATGCTTAAATTACTTTGTGATGGGCTGTATATTCACTAGACTGTGTAGTTTATTTTATACCTTTTTATTTTAAATTTCAGTAAAATAATGTTTTGCATAAATAAACAAGTATAAATATAAGAAAAAAATATTATCCTAAACACTAATGAGTATTTTATAATTTATCAACTTGATGATTATTATTTTATATTTTAGTCATAACAATTATTCTATGTTGATATTAAACAGCGATCGTGAGTGTTCCAACAACAATCGACAAAAATAGATATAACGAACTGAAGATCATAGACTTAAATTTTACTTATTTATAATTATTATTATTTTAAATTTTAGTTTAAGAAAAAAAAACATTTGTTTAATGATGATTTTTATTATTATTATAAATTATTGTTCCCGTGATCTTGTATTTATAGGGTAGGTATGTTGTTTAGAGTAAATGGTTTTCAAATCAAACATTTCATCACCACGTGTTTTATCTTATTATTATTATTATTACTATTCACTACGGTATTGCAATAATAGTCTTACATCTTACTAGGAAATTTCCACTAGGAAACCGATCGCATGCAAAGTACAATCGAGATAATAATATCAGAAGCAAGAATCCTCTATATACAATGCGTACGGGAAGTTAACGAACCGCGTAAAAGTGTTTTCCGTTCCGGAACTCTGAATGGCTAGCAAACGGATCGCATTTTTTTTTTAAATTGCAAGTTTAAGATGTTTTTATATTTTTGCAACAATATACACCTTACGCTAGACGGGTTTTTTTATTTAATAAAATGTCCCATTATAACACAATATTTTTATCAATGCTCTTTTATTTTACATTACTATTGAAATATATTTCAATAGGTAATATCTACTTGTATTATACATTGTGTCTATATTCAATTTTAAGGAGTTAAAATAGAACGCAAAATTGTAATTTAATATAAAAATAAATAATTTCTAATAAAAAAATATTATATTAATATTGAAAATAATAATAAATCAAATACTGTTAGTTTTTTTCAATTACTTTTATATTCATTTATTTTTATAGCACAATCGGATTTCCGACTGTGAAGGTTTAACAAATTCCCATCACTGATTTTGAAAAAAAAATGTTGTAAAATCAAACAGGAGATATAAATATTAGGTTTTTGATAATATAGTATATATATTGTCACGTGCAAGTTATTTTCACACTGAAAAGTTTTTTGAAAAACTTCTTATGATAACTTTAAGAATACTATAATGGTAACCGAATTCTTCATTTCCCACAGCTACAAACACGTTTAATTTTAACAAGCCTCTAAAATGTTACTAGAAGAAACCTAAAAATTAAAAAGATTATTATCGATATCGAAGTAAAAATTTTTATCATAATAGAAACTTAAACTTGTCTAACAATTCAATAATTTATTATTAAAATAAAATATAATTCTAATAATGAATATTTAGGTAACTAAAAGACTAAGTTTTACATTAATTTTATAACATTCCATTTTTAACAAAAGATAAAAAATAATTTGATACAATATGTCTGGTTAAACAATGATTTTAAAATAAGTACCTAAATTTAAAAATATATATATCATTTTGTTATTAATAAAAAATAATACAACACTAAAATTAATAAAATGTATATTGCATATTATGAATATCTAGAATTGAATTTCAGAATAAAATATTGTCATTAAAATACATTTTAAAATAATAATAATATTATTATCATCTAAAATCAATAAATTTCACATAATTAAAATTGTTGACGCTTAAAAGAAGAAATTGTGAATCCGTTTTTTTTTTTATTTAATACCTAAGACAGTTTTTTTCAAACACGATGGTCCTTATCCCATTTGATGCTTAAAATGTAAAAGCAATAACGACCCCTCAGCGTAATTGAATATTTTCTATTATGTAACCAACACACGTTTTATCTCTGGGTGTTTTATGAGGAAGGTACTGATACCAAAATCCTAATCGACGTTCTGAATTGTAATAGTATTTTAAAAGTTATTTAAATGAATTGATTTTAGAAACCCATATTAAACAAATTGTTATTTTAATTGAATGATAATGAATTAGTTTTCCGAAGTTACATACATTTGAAGCGATAGGAATGATATAGAAAAATAAATTTAAAATTATTTTTTACTTACAAATCAGGCTGATATTATTTATATATATATATAAATATAAATGTTAGTATATTATATTAGTGCAATTGATATATTTGTATTAGACTAAGTCATAAATTAATGTCTTCGTAAGTGAACTATAATATATTAGGCTACTAATGCTACCATGAATGTAGAGCGTTCAAAAGTTTATTTCTCGTATAATATGTTCAACTGTCTGTGCAAATGATGTAAGGTATACAATATAAGGAATAAATTATTATTTCTACTTTGAATGAGTTAATGTTTATTTAATAAGTATTCAAGCAGTCACAGAGTCAACTTATAACTGCATCAAAATATTTAAATTAAAGAAAATTTAATTTACTACATTGCGATAGTTCAACAAGATTTTTCAAAATTATAGAATTTTGTTTAAACTATCTATACATGTATATTGTACCTTAAACATTTTATATTTACAAGATATAATACACTTAAAACTATGTTCATATGGTCTAGTAACATTGATAACACAGTTTTTAATTCAGTAGTCAATAAAACATGTACTATACCTGCTATAATATGATAATACGTACTTACATGGCTATATATAAATTAATATCCCGACGGAAATTAACTTTCAACAATGCATGAATATGTTGGCATTATAATTTGTGTCGTTTAAAATCGTTGGGATTTGCATGGAGCAGCATAAATGACAGGTTGTAACTGTTGTAAGACAGGGATACAACGGCGAAGAATCTGTCGTGATGTTTTAGTTGCGTGGAAAATAAAATATCATAGAATACCAATGTGGACATCGGACGTTGACAAATATAAGATAGCTAGTGGAACTATCGCGGGTTCTATGTTGTAAGCTTACAATTTTCACGAGGAATTGTGAGTTTCCCGGTTAAAAAGCTTTTATCCGGATGACAGGTTATTAATAAACGGTTATTCTCCGATAAAAACGTTTTCCGGAGATTTTTCATTTAAAAAAAAAAATAAATTTTTATTTTTATTACATTTAGTACGGAAATTTCAATTTCCATCCCTAACGCTTATTCGGGGGTAAAAATAACTTACAAATTTTTTTTTCGATTTCCAATCAGAGTGTATTAACAATTAACATATATATATAGTATATAGTATATACAGGTCTATATAATATTATTATATAGAGGGCATATGAATGTATAACAATATGTTATTAAAATAAGAATTATGACTATGTATTTCATAATAGCTACAAAAATGTATATTTTATTTCATTAACTACCAAATGTTAGATATATTAATGATTGATCTAAATAATTTTTGAAATTGTTGTTTAATGTATTACCTATTAAGTATAATATATATATATATATAATTAGTTTATTGTATTTTGGTTTCTATTAGTAGGCAAGTGTTTAAAAATTTACTATAATAAAACGTATATTTCGTAATATTTTAGCCATTGTGGAACACATTACATAAGCGTTTATCAAGGACCGACATCCAACAGTCCTTTAATAACAACAATTTGTGACAAGAGCAAAAAAGATCACACTTTTCCCGGGCCAAACGTGCTGCTTGAGTTCAGGTAAAACTCTATCAAAATTATACACTCATTGTACTTCAAAATGTTAAATACATATTTTAAAAGAGCTAAATAATATTTATTTGCTATACTTTGTAGAACTGGAGCTGCAATTCCGCCGTACGACTACACGGGATTCGTGGCCACTATCGAGTTCATCGATGACGTGAGTACACAATCAGCTAGTACTGCAGCCACGTTGGAAGTATCGCCGTATCCAGCCATCGCAATTCAGAGTAAAAACAAAAACAATTTTAAATAATTAAGTCTTATAAACTGTGTCTTATTCTGAAAATGTGTCGTAGGAAACTTAAGAAACGATCAATCTTGTGAGATTACAATCAAATCGGCCGATATTAAGTCTGGACATTTTGATTTACGTGGTATGCAAAATTGGAAAACAAATTGCACTATTCGTTTTGAGGGAAGGGAACCGGAAATTGTGCACATATCCTTGTTTAACTACGTACTTAAGTGAGTGTGTTTATTACATATAAAATTAAAATAAACATGAAAACCTTGTACACAGTATACATATATAAAGATACTATGATATAATTTTTTTTACATCACTATAAGTAATATTCAATCTAAATTTTAATTTTTTTATTAATTTGACTATTATTTATTATATTATGTTGAATTTATGTGTTAGCACTTAAATATGTTTGATTTATTTGTATAGTAATACATATAATGCAAATGTAATACAAATACATAAATAAATTGAAGATTCTGTTTAGTATATTCAATATTTTTATTTCTTAAAAATATTTGAAAATGTATTTTGTTAATAATACATATAATTATAATATAATTAGGTACTTATTTTAAGTATTCAATTAATATATATTTAAACATATTATAAAGGTAATCAGTCATATTGTGCAAATAAGTTAATAAAATAATAATTTACAAATCGATATGATATTTTAATTGATTTTAGAGCCAGTTCTTGTGAATCATTTATTGAGATTTATGACGGACCAAATATAAGGTCAAAAGATAAAACTAAAAAATTATGCAGTCCCGTAGAGAATCATGCTAGAGATACAAATGGAATGTAAGTCTAATGATGGGAAGTCGATTAAAGAATTTGATGAAAAATTGTTGATATTTTTTTACTTTAATCAATTTTATGGTTGTTTCACTTACAGGTTTCGTGAAAGACAAATGTTTGTTTCGTCGGGGAATCATATGACGCTTTTCGTCCGTAGATTAATGGCAAACAATCAAGACGAAGAGACTGAATTTTTAGATGGAGCCTACAGTTTCTTTAATGGTTAGATAAATTCTTATTTATATTTATATGACACAATAATATAAGTAATGTATTTATAAAAAAAATTTTATTAATTTCAATAATTTAATTATACATTTAGTATTAGAAAGAGGGACATTGCAACCGGAAACTTTATGTGATGTTAACTACAATGGCCGAAGCAGTTCATCTAGAGGGAAACTGAAACATCCAGGAACCGAACAAATATTTTGGAATGTCGAAGGACAATTGAGGTGTTCACAAAATCTCATTCCAGCTACCAACCAAAGCATAAGCATCAAAGTAATAAATATTTAATATTTTCATCTGTTAAAAATATTGTAGGTACGTAATTAGTGAATAAACATTTATATTTTTATGGTTACTGACATAATTTAGTTACAAACTTGTATCAATAATAATTTACTTGAAATAGATAATATATTATTTGTACTGATATTAGAAACTAAAAAAAATAATTATTTTTAAAAATCGTATTTGCGATTGGTTTTTAAAAAGTTTCTACTCAATATCCATTATATATTGTCAGCTCTCGTTAAAAATCATCTTGGTTAAAATCAGTGACGAATTTGTTTATAATGTTCCAAAATACAAATTATAAAACAATGTATCCATAGAGACAACAAATAAATTCTAGAGGTCGTACCAAGTAAGATTACCAAGTACTCACTAGCTGGATCTAACCCATTTTGTTTTATACTCAAAACATGGTCGGTCGTTGTATTAAAAAATAAGTATAAATCAGAAAATCCAAACAAAATATAAAATGTGTATATTATACGAACGTTTTTATCTTTACTTACCTCATATTTCTTATTTCATACAAAAAAAAATATTAAAATATTTTTATTAGAAAGTTATAATTATAAATTATGTTTTTGAAGCCTCAGTCATAAATACATAATTAATTAAAGAATTTTATATTTAAAGAAATTTAGAAATTCAGTATTTAAAATTTTTCAATTTTAATTTTAGCATAATAATACAACACCTTTTTGTGTATTTCATTCTTAGTACATTTAATTTTTGTCAAATATTTATAGTTTATACATATTTAAAAATGTATATACAGTTACACTACTTTCACCCAAATTTATACCATAAGCTACGTATACGAAAAGTACAAGTATAAAGTAAGAAAACATAATGGTATTAAATCTGTTTGATCAGTAAGTCATTTACGTCTACGTCGTTAAATTTAAAGAGTTTTTAAATCCATAAAATACATTAAGTTGATACTATATTAATGTTAAAAACTTACTATTCTTTGAGAAATTGTATTATATTATATTATTTAGTATAAAATGTAATTACTGTTTTCAATGAAGTTTCATTAGTAACCCTTCTATTAAATATTATCGATAAAAACATTTTTAAAACTTACTTTTGTGGTAAATTATAATAATGTTATAATGTTGACATTTCTTAATCAATATTTTTAAATTTATTATTTAGTTCAATATATATATATATAACGGATATAATTTTGATGAATATCATTTATTATTAAACTTAAGTATTTAATTATTTTTGATAATTTCAATTGTACTACACAATACGAAATACAATAGAACATAAAATAAATGATAAATTGTGAGTAGTAAGTACATATTAATATCATTATTGATTTGAAAAATAAATTAATTCAGATTCCATTAATATAGTTTATGACCTATTTGTTTCAAGCAAATTTTCCGAGCAGACTATTAATACAATAATACGTATATACTATCTTATATATATTATATAATAAATAATAATCTAAATAGTTAATAAAGGTACCTATATATTACATTTTAAAACCTAAAAATCATGAATCTTAAATATTTTTAACAGGTAATATCATTAAATAAGATGTCTTCGGACTTGTGCTACACCGAATGCGGAGATGGCGGATGTCGTTGTGTCAAAAATGCTACATCCATAGTCGATCAGCTGTACGTCATATCGACAAACGATGACATATTGTCTTGCATTTGTGGTGATTTTCAGGTAATGTTGTCGACGGACGAAACTGTGAACATATTTATGTACCTATTTAATATTATTTTTTTACTTTCCTGGTTTTTGTGAATTTCAATTGCATTATATTTTATTATAAGCTTCATATTTATGTGTGCGTTAGGCCGAATGGTTACCGGTCACCGTCAAATCATGGTCACCCATAAAATTGGTATACTCGGTATCAAAGTACAGCTGGTCCAACAAGGGGTTCGAGTACTCGGCCGAGTATTCGTTCAAAGACGATATGGTGTGTGGTTATCGGGTCATTAACCAACATACCGGTATACTTGAATCGCCAATAATGATCAGAGATAGTCCACTTAATTTCTATTACCATCAGGATTGCACATGGTTGCTGGATTCAAATGTCGAACGTCACTTAACCATAGAAATAGGAAGTTCACAAAGTCGTGAGTATAAACTGTTACGTTACAAACTTACAACAATTGATAGTAATACATTGAATCGTGAGTTTTTTAAAATGACAAAATAAGACCAATAAACTGTCTATTCGATATAACACACGAAATTACCTGAATTTTCTATCAAATATGTTCCAAACATTTTTTATTTTTCGACTGGAAATTTACGATTGGCATCTTCAAATATTTTATTGAAAAAAATAACAGCTTTGTGTGTCTAAAAATTATGTCAACTTTTCTTAATGTACTAGTTAAAAGTATTATTGGACTATGGACGGTAAACATTTTTGTTGTTAATTATTTGTTTATTCATAAGATATATTTAGTTAAATTTTACAATCAATTTTACATAAGTTTCTATTGCATTCGTTTTTAAAATTTGTTAAACACTGACCGTAAATTATTATTTATAAATGTTCTAGTTCTAGTATTAAACTAATCTATATAACTATACAAATTACAAACTCACATAACATATTAGATTATGCCAAATGTATTGTTTTTTTTTTTTATTGTTTGCAGTATACTTAAAAATAGTTTAAAAAAAGTTAATTTTAGAAATAATCATTAACTTTTTAAGACAAAAATAGGGTTAACGATGTTCAAATAAAAACATAATTATCAAAGTTCTAGGAGGATAATAATAGAGTGATTGTTCTCTAATAAAAGAACACTAATTCTGGTAATATCCTTTGTTGTAAAATTTAAAGTTTGTGAAGTAGAATTTAAACTTAGTTGGAAAAACAATGGGTGAAAATGGTTATTAGATCGGTAAAAATCTTTTTGAATAATTTAATTTACTAATAGTTTACAAAACACCTTTATTCTTAGAAAAATTATAAATAAAAAATATCTGATGTACTTATTACAAACTGGTCTGATAAAATAAAAAAACATTCTCGAGCAGTAGTTATTTTTGAAAACCAAATAAGAACTTAAAAAAATATAAAACATCAATATGTTTTATAAGTTTAAACTATTTAGTTCAGACAGATAAATTAAATGTTTTTATTTTAATAAACGATAACAATATGATATTGAAATATTATAAAAATTAATACCATATAATATAATAAAAATCTAATTATTAATAATCTGTCATAAATCATTCAAGTTAAGAAGGGAGTGTTCAATAAACTTTATATTTATTGATTGATTTTATTATAAACACCAGGTAATATTACCTACATTGTAATTATTGTAAAATAAAAATTGTTTCGATAATTAATAATAAAGCGTTGGATCAAAATAATAAAACTACGTAGATATTTTTGGTTGATAATTCAAAATTTATCTTCAAAAAAATTTAATTATTGACATAAATATATGTTTCAAAAAACGAAAGTTTTAATACAACTAAAAATTCACCATCCTTAAAATGGTCTATAAAATATTTAATATTAATTAAATTATAAACCATGGTGTCATATTACAATCACGTTATTAATATAACTTTATAACTTATTTAACACCTAGGTACATTAGAATAAAAGCATACAAACTAACAATATAGATTTTAATAAATTTGGTATAATTATATAGGTAATTTAAATTCATGCTAAAATAACGATTTTAAGTCTTAAGTATCGATTATAAATAATTTCTATAATTTGTCATATTAATTTTCCAAAATATTATACAAATTTACGACTTTCTTCAGTCTTGACAATAATATTTTGTACCTATTTTAATACCTTTAGTATATCATATTTTATTTAATATTAAAATTGTCTAAAATATTTTAAAAATAACTTTTGTAGGCGTAAAACATTTCCAAAAATATTTAAATATTTTTTTTTTAACTATAAAGTATTTAAAAACATAATATTTAAGATTTTATACTGCTGGGGCCTGCGAGTCATAATAAATATAAATTATATGCTTTAATATGTATATATTATATTTTAGGTCCTTGCTCAGCGTGGAATATAAGCATTCATGAGTATTCGGAAAGATCAGATGATAAAGCCGGTCAGGTATTATACACATTCTGCTCCAGAGAAAAAAATTCAACCAACACATTGCCGTGGCAAATGAATATCGTAGTAATCAAGTATGTAATTTTAATATGATTTATTCAATTTCAAAACAAATTATTAAATATAATGTTTTTGTACTTTAGGCTAAGAGTAATGACTCAGACTCCACCTCAATATTACATTAAATGGAGATCAGATGTCGATCGTGCCAGACTGTCCGGATCGACGGCCCATACAGCCGCTGCTAATAGATCATTAAAATTGACAAATAATTGGACAATATTATTATTTACCGTCATATTTTTTTACGTAAAACAAATGAAAAACAGTTGAATAGTTGCCAGTATGAATAAAGGATGTTTTACATACGTAGATTTAATTAAAGGTGTCTACAAATAATTGAACTATACACGATTATTTTTGGTTGTGACTGTTAGTGTTTAATTGATTTCGTGCCAAACTTTTAAGTAAATGTTTTTTTTAGTAATGTATTCATTTAAAACTGTAGATAATCTGATAATTTACTGAATATTGGCATATCATCAACTGAATGATAAAACTAATAACAAAATTCTACTTGCGTCTATAATTTTTTGTTAGTTTTTTGTTTGTATAATCAATGAACTACGAATAAAAATAATTATAATATAATCGGTACTTAATAAAATTTATATAATATTTCATATAAATTATTTTTATTCTTATAATTCGATAACGTTATATTATATTCACGAATAAAATGAAACATATTTATTTCACAATAATAATGTGTGTACCTACTATGATATTATAATTGAAAGTCATCCAACTTTTTTGAGCTGTACTAGTCCCAAAAATGGTATGATGCCTAATTAAAGTTTTAAAATAACAGTTATAAAAAAAAATCAGTTAGTATACATCTCATTTACCATTTTGTTAAAAGACTTAAAAAAATATTTTTTTTTTATAATTTTATAATTCATTGATCACATAATTTTGTTAATCTAGTTTAGTATACGACCTCTTGATGAAAACGCCTAATAGTACTTTAGAACAAAAAAAGCTAAAAACATCTAACTATTTAATAAATATTGGTTAAGTTCTATAACTGTAAGCTCATGTATTTATACATTAATGTTTATAAAGATGGTTTAGAGGTTCAAATTGGCCATTGCTTATGATTAAGATGATTATGTAAATAAAATTTATTACTCAAAAAGGTATTAATTAAAAAATTACAAAAAATAAAAACTAAAATTAAAATAGTGAAAAAATTCTTATCATTTACTCCACGATAAGAAAATATAAGGAAATAAATCAGAATGATTTAATTTTTTACAATAATTTCAAAATAATTTACAGTTTTCTGTTCTACTAAAATAGTTAACAAATGTTTTATTTTTTATTTTAATGCAAAATGTTTTAGCCTTGAAGTATAAAAAATTAAAACTATAAATTGATATAAAAAAATATAAACTTTCTTTAATTTTTAAATATAAGTTGACATTCAAGTCTCACTGCGTTTTCAGTATAGAAAAACGAGAAAACATTCTGGTTCACTATAAATATTAGTTATATTTGAAAATAATAAATATATTATTGTAATATTAATCATGATGTTAAAACTAATGATAATATTAACATTATTATTACTTGATACAATTTTATAAATTATAATAAATTGGTCATTTAAGTTTAAGATTTTTAAAATACATAATGTTGCATTTACTGGTAGGTGCATGTAGTAGTCATCTACAATAATAATGTTATACAAAAATATTGCTGATGTCAACCAGCTAAAGTTGCACGAAAAAAAATATTATCACTTGCTAATTTAATTAAGCTACTTTTATCTGTATATTACGTTATAATAGTTATTATATGATTAGGTTTAAAAGTATCCTTTTTTTATGTTTTGATTAAATGAGACAATGTATATAATTTTAAATAAAATAATCATCATATAAAATACTTCTAAATCCTTATTTATTGATTATTAGACAGTTTTCGACTGATCTGTTTTCGTTAAATAAATTATATAAAACAATCTTACAAGCATATTATGTTTATATAATGTATATAATATAATAATTGTTGATGAATTATATAGAAAATCATAGCAAAATGTTGACTGTTGGAAAATTGTTCAAAAATTGTTTGAAACTAATTTGCTAATATATGCGGTGAATTGTGAATAAATTGTTTATTAAATAATAAACTCATTTTTAATGCTATGGTATTTATAATGTATTATAATACTTGTATTGTATTATTGTATTATTAATAGTTTGTTATATTTTATACGTCCCAAGTCAATTTTTTATGAAAATACTAAGAATCATACTTACTATCTTTATTAATAAATCATAAAATAAAGATACCCATGTTATTTCAAAAATATATTTAAGTGTATCAATGAAAAAATGATATAAAATTACTGAAGGAATAACAAAAGCTTAAAAAGGTGTTAATTATAAAACAATATGATTTATACTTTATATACATACAAGCTTCAGTTTCTAAAGTCTATATGATAATATTTCAGAAATAAGCTTGTTTTTAAATTTATTTTTCGGGTAAATCTATAATGTTATTAAGTAATATTTTACCAATAAAAATCTAAAATTTGTTATTTTAAATTATTAAAATAGTATATTATATTATAAAATTCTTACATAAAAACTCTTTTATAAAACTAATAAAGAAACTTTAACTGCTATTTACTTAATTACAAATTCAATAGTATAATGTACATTTTTATTTTGGTATATTATTAGGCAAGAGTTATCCGGTAAGAATCAAGCGGAATTCGCTAAGTGAATAAATTTAAATATTGACAATTGAAACGTCAAACACAATTGTCTTAATGTTTAAATAGGCAAAGGCGTAATTAAATATTACATAATCGAAACAACATTTTCAGGGAGACAGGGAATTTAGTTACTGAGTTTTTTTTTATAAAAAAAATATAATCATTTTATGAACTATAGAATAACATTCCGTTTAGAAAGAACGGAATTTACTCATACATTATACAATGTTTACAAGTGTAATAATATATGAAAGCTTAATATAGGTTATTAGATAAAATATCTATGAGAAAACATTAGCATGTATTACTTAATTTATCGTACTTAAGTACAGGCCGTTATAAAATAATATACTTTGAATACGTTTATCAAATAAACTTATATATATTTATATATAATTAATTTCTTCTAATAAAAAATTGTAGTTACTATTGTATAACTATTCAAGTTAAATCCTGAAAATATATAAGTTTGGTTACTATGGTTACTATGCGTGTACATACTTGATTACTAAATTACCATATTTATAGTATAAGTATAGTATAATATTAATAATATCACTCAGTTGGTACAGGTGAAATTTAGATGGCACGGTTTTATTTACATTATACAGTGTCAACTGCGCCATAAAGTTGAAATTTTTATATTTTATTACATCGAACATAATAATAAAATAATTAGTGTTATAAGCTATCTTAATTGCATTAACATTACAATTATAAACTAACTTCTAAGTATACACTGTCCCCATGCTTGTACACATATAAAACTGCATAATAAACTACATTAATAATATATTATACAGAGTCAATAGCAAAATATCACTATATTATAACTTATATTTATCTATACGGTCTATATACCTACACTCTACACAATTGAGAAAAGACATATTACTAAGTTGTAAGTACGCTATGTTTTTAAAAAACGGAATATTTATGTTTATAATAAAAGAGATGACAAAATTCTATTGAGCAAATAATATATAATTTTATCAATCCTACATTTATCAAATAATTTTTCACAATTTGAATTAAAATTTGATCGGAGAGTTAGCCTGATAATTTTTTCACATATCTTTAGTGCTAATACTTTCCGGGGAAGTGGACCGAGATCAATTGATATATTATATGTAATATTTATGATGTGTCCTACACGCATAATATATAAATGCATTTAGGTATATTGTAAATGTATATTATAATATAATTTTTTGAAATGTAATTGGTAATCTTTAAATTTTTTATATATGTTTATACATAATACATAAATATATTTAGTATTATTATATCATAACTTATTTTATAAAATAATTTAAAATATAAATTCAGTCTAAACATAATGGTTAGTTTCTGATATTAAAGAATGGCATATTAAAAAATTTAAGAGTAAAGGATAAATTATACTCATGTAACAACAAAACGATTGAATGTAGTAAAATAAAATACTATTCTACTAAAAAAAAAAAATAGTTATCAGGAAATACTTGATGATTTCATCAACATAATCAACAAATTATACGAAATCATTTTATATAATATTATTTAACTTAATTTAGCAAATATGGAATACGATATCATATATTTTTTTTTTAAATATGTTAAAAAAATAAATATTCTATTTAAAATATTTTGTAGTTTGTCTTTAAATTATAAATAATGATAACAACTATTACTTGAGAGATACAAAATAATATTATACTGTTATGGAAGTTTTATGACTTAGTAAACGAATGATTTAATATGGATCTTACGAAATTAATTAATCCTCTAAGCAAATATACCTATATCTTAAGAATGCAACTCAGTTAAAAAATTTCACTGTAATATATTTTTAAATTTATTTACTAGCTCTATATTGATAAATTTTTCTTTATCTTCCCAATTATTCTAAACATTGATCGCAATAATTACTTATTAAACACATATGCTTATTGAAATATTGATGTCGCTTGCGGCTTTGTCGAAATTATGATTTAACTAATAAATTATACGAATGGAAATAGTATAGTAAAATATAATATATTTATGCAATCTACTAATTTTGATAAAATTATTATTTTAGATCAACATACGATATGATAAAATGGCAGACCATCAAAGTATTAGAGGGTGGCGAACGCAATATTAACTAATAGCTGGTATATAAATTAAAACAAATATTCATCCTAGTGATAATGAATAGAGGGAAAACATGAACGCCAAATATTTACATATAAAAATAAAATCAGTACAGCGAGCCATTATTAATATCTTTTACATGTTTAACATATAAAATATGTCCAAACTGTATAGATGTGCTGTAAGCGTCAACTTTGCAACACAAAAGTTTAAATTCTTCCCAGAGAAAATAAAGTTCAATAAATTTCAAATTTTTTCCAATGGTCTCAGAAAATTTACAAATAAATTTGTTAAATTTGATAAATTAATATCTGCTTATGTTGCACTGTAGGGATCATAGGGTTAAGAAAACCACATATATGTATAATACTAAAATCGATATAACAATAGATTATTATCGTTGTAAAACAAATACACATATATATTAATAATTATGAATGAAGCAATGACCATTAAAGTAATAAAACATGAAGTTTAAGTAAAGGTGTTATCTCCAATGATCTGGAATGAATCGAAGAAACAAATTTTTGCAATTCATTATTGCAAAAGTCAATGCCTTGTTATTTATTTTCCCAAAAATCAAATAGCAATCGGCAAAGAAAAAAATTAATAAAAAAACCAATATTATGTCATTTGATGAAGGACCCATGTCCGCATAACAAAAATGTTATAGTAGGTAATCAATACTTGTACATAACATGTTTTTTCGAAGATTTAAATCTTCACTAAATAGCATAAGCGTCTAACGTACATTCGCCATTCACACATTTATCAATTAATTTATCTATATATAGCTTTTAATTTTATGAGAATTAAATAACTAAAATAAATTAAATAAAAATCATTTTTTGTAATTACAATTTATTTGGGTAGATATTATCTACAGTAGATATACAGACCGATAAAAATACTGTTTATTTTTAAAACATTATTTCGAGGAGGACCAATTTCTATGTAAATATAATTTCTTAGCTCGTTAAATTTGTTATCAAAATAATTTTACTCAGCACTTGATTATCATCAAGATAATCTCTATGTACTTTTTTTACATGGCGTAGAATTAAATTATATATTCAAAAGTTTCATTCGTCCTTAATTATACACATATGTATTATAATGTTAAAGAACAGAGAAACTAAGAACCAAGTAGAACGGAAGTAACCAACCCCTACCAACAGGACCACAAATTAACTAAACCCACAAAAAGTGAAAAGAATTAATATTATCCCTAAAAACAAAAAAAAAAAAAATATTAGATTTTAAAATATTTTTACAATGTACTGTACCATGTACATTTTACCTCTTATAGTAAACTGTAAATAAAGTTTCGTAATCTAAAGTACTTAAAATATTTATATTTAGACAACCACATAATACTAAGTATTACATTAATATATAAACAATGCGTATGGATGGCAATCGACATTGTTTTCATTTAAAAACCGATAAATTATATACTGTTCACAGTATCGACTGAAATTTAATCAATTATAGTAATTATACTATACAAATTAATGTGTCTCACACACCAATTTTTTCAATAGTAATTTGTACGTTATTCAGTTGTACCTACATTCATTCAACCAGGAAATATCGTTAGAATATTAGTTATTAAAGACATTAGAAAAAGTCATTGGAATTTTATAAACGCTCGAGCAATGATAGACAATGAACACAATTTTACAGCTTTCACAAAGTTGCGAGATATTAAATTAAAAACGATCGGCTAAATAACGCTTTGACAAACAAATTGTAAACCGATTTTGATGCAATTATTTTTGAAATCGGAATAGCATCAAGTTGTTTGTCATATTTTGGAGCAAACTGAAGCCTGTTTGAGATAAACTCGAGTCCAATTCCAATAAATACGTATACAGAACATATCACTTATGGTAATGTCCGTGATCCAGCAACGGTTTCAACAATATTTCAATTTTCTGTTTTCAAGACATTCATTCAACGGTTAACTAATACACTTGTTTGATTGTACACCAGTATAATAGTCAAGTTTCAAGAATTCTTTCTTCAAGTAATCGATTCCAAACCTAAAAACTTAGAAACCGTATACCTTATTTCATTAGTCTTTATGAAAACTCATTTTATAAAAGATAAAGCTAAACCAAACTAGATTAACTCCGTCAATTGTCGTGAACGTCGGTGGAATTTATTTAAAACCATCCAAAAATAGCTCAGGTAATAATTTAAAATTAAACGTATAATATAATTTTAAATAAACAATATCTGAATAACCGATATAATTAAAAAAAAAAAATGGCAATTTTAAATATTTGAACGAGAAATATAATAAATGTATTTTTGTATTTAAAACTTTTACATTTGATCTTATAAAAAAAAAGACAAAAATATTTAAATACTAAAAAACTAAATTAATTATTATGTACATCATATATAAAACTAAATTATTCATAGCTTTTATTGATTTATTTTTATTTTTAAAAATCATTAAATAGTATTAAAACTACAATTATAATAATATTGGTAATTGTAATAAATCGATAATATACAAAATATAATAATGTTATTCGACGCATAACATTTAAATAAAACATATAATTAAATATGAATCTGAAATAAGAAATCTTTATTTTATGTAAAAATTTAGATCTTGTTTTAATGTACCTAGTTAACCTTAATATATTAAATAAGTCATTGAATGATTTTAAAAACTAAAACTATTGGTTCTAGGATAAATTGTTTTGTATTGAAGACTCGCCACATCGAGTCATTTTATTCAAATTTGGTTCAACTAGGTACTACAAAGACTTCACTTCCAAGAAATATTTCAACTGCATATAAAGAAGTAATAGCTAAGTTTCCACAACAATTTGTAGTTCAATACGAAGATGAAATGGAAGATAAACCAAAAAATGTCATAACAAGAAAATACCAACCAATGTCAGCGGAAAAGTCTGTTGCTTACTGGACAAAATATGTTATTTGTCACAAAGGAACACTACAGCTAAAATCTCAAGCTCTTAATTCGACGTGGTACTAATACTTTTTGTAAGATATAATATCCGCACTTCTTTTATTTATGTTTAAAGAAATAATAACAGTTAAAAGTTTAGAACACAAAAATCGAGCAGTAGTATGCAATAACCCAAAACGTTATAATGTGTTTATCGTTTAATACTAGGTAGTAGGTACGTATTAATATTTAAAAAATAAATATATATATTTGAAAAATCATAATAAGTTACATAAGCTTAACTATTTTCGATCGATTATTAAACTTATCTTTGGATTTTACATTACCTAAGTTCCTAATAAACAATTAACATTTAAAATCAGGACAGTATCTTTTTATAAAAACGTCGACACAGGATCATTTATACATATTTAAACAATAATTTAGTGTAACTTCTATAAAAATGATGCGGTATCATAAGTATGTTTATTCTTTATTCAATTCCTTCTATCATTTTAAATTACAGTTGTTATTACATAATTATTCTTAAAAATTTTTAACTATGTAACACATATTTAATATTTAACTGAATTATTTCTTATGGTGCGGTGGCGTTTCAAAAATAATAAAAATAAATAAGTGGGCCTATTTCAGTACCGATGTACCATTGATTTCAGTTATTAAAAAAATCCAAGTGTAAATAGTGTCATGCTATAACCAATAAATAGTGCTAGGTAATACAGCAAAATTTGCACTATAACATATACGAGTTATTTAACTAAACAATAGTAATATGAATTATAGAGTATAATAGTTATGTTTATAATAAATGCACAAACCTGCTTGAATTTTAAATTTTTGTGATTTAGGTCATCCTATTTATGAATGCATTTTGGATTAATTTAATTAAGACTAGGTATTCAATCCAAAACGGTTTTTGACAACGTGAAATGACTTTTTATAAAAATTTAATGAGCATCCTCATAAACTTGAATAAATTAAAAACCTTTGTATTTAAAAATAAATAACAAATATATTTAAAAAAGATATATAATATATTGTATAACACAGTATGTATAAAATGTGATTAAACTATTCTCGTACAATCTTAATTAATAAGTAATAACGTCAAAGCCATATAATATAATATCGTTATTATTAAACAATATTCTCAATTCAATCAACTAACTTCTATAACATTAAGAGATTAAAAGTTACCATAAAAAACGATAGATAATACATATTTTAATTTTTTTAATATAATTATAAAATATTCTCTGACATCAGTAACATATAATTGACATCTAAACTTATTGTTAAAAGAATTATATATTTTTGACTTACAAAAATTGATAACAATAATAGTGTCACAAGCCAATTAGGATGATAATTTTACAGTTATTAACAATGTTCTATGTGCTAACTATAATATAAGTATTAAATAATAATAAAATACATTTAAATTTAAATATTTACAATTAACAGGATCAAAAAAAAAAATACAAGATCGTGAAATCGTCAATACTAAAGTACAGAAGAGGTGATGGGTCACTAAGTGTCAAGTAATTCACACTGCTAGCAAAAATTACGTAATTGAAGAGGTTGATAGCTAATTTTTTTACATAAATACTCATTTACTGGAAGTTAGTCTTCAAGGAGTGCGACATTATGAACAAAATTGTAAGGCATTAGATAATATCATCACTACTCCTCAGAACTTTGGATTGGAAACTCAAATTTTTTTTTTGGGTTTAATATATTTAGGATATAAAAACATAAATAATATAATTTTCAAAAAATGTGATTATTTTATGTTGATGAATACATTTAAAATTACATATTTATTTAATTCTAAATTTAATAGCTATCAACGTGAAAAATTTATTTTATTATGTAATATATTTAAATAATTTAATAAGATGATAGTGCTCACATTATTCTAACTTTGGTTTGATATTTTGTAGATATTTTAA
This sequence comes from Rhopalosiphum maidis, assembly GCF_003676215.2. NCBI lineage: Eukaryota > Metazoa > Arthropoda > Insecta > Hemiptera > Aphididae > Rhopalosiphum > Rhopalosiphum maidis. The sequence continues at coordinate 49,479,579 of NC_040880.1, read as the reverse complement.
AAAGTAGAAATAAATAATTTTAAAAACTTTATAAGTAACAAAAATGACTAAAGAAAGAAAAATTAACAAAACAACAACAATATCCAATAAAAAGTATTGATACCACGTCAAATTCAACGCGTGAGATTTTAAATGTGGTGCACCTCTATGACGAACTACATATTCCGTCCAGTAAACGACTGATTCTGCTGGTGACATCGGTCGGTCTTTAAATCTTTCAGAGGTGATTTTAGCATTTTTCGCGTATCTATAATAGTATTAATTATATATAATAAATATTTAATTCGGTGTTTAATGTTTTTGCTAGTGCTAAGGCTAACTCACTTTTCATTATTAGTGAGATCTAAGATATTTTTTAATAGCTCATCCTTTTCTACTGTTAACAGGTCCATAGAAATTCCCATCCCTGCTTCAACTAAATTGTCTATGTTTCTAGGTTGATCGTAGAATAGGGGAAATCCAAGAACGGGAACACCTCCGTCTACAGCTTCATATACACCAGATATACCTCCGTGACTAATAAATAATTTTACATTGGGATGCACTAGAAAATAAAGTAAATTATTATATTTACAATATATTCGTATTCTAATAAAAATATCTTACAAAGTATGTCACGCTGAGGAAACCATTTACTTGTCATTACATTTTTTGGTTTATCTTTCATTTCTCCTTCGTATTTCCATAATACCCTCTGAGGTACTTGTGCTAAAGCTTCTTTGAATGCATTTTGAATATGATCTGGTAATGTAGACATTGCTACGACTGAGCCAAATGTAAAATAAATCACTCCATGTGGTGAGTTCTCAATAAACTCCAGTATATCCTTAAATCGATAAAAAAAAAAAATGATTAATTTTATACTAGTTATCAAATTATAATATAGAACATAACCGTCATCCGATGATATTTTTTTCAAAATAATATTTTTTCAAAGTTTATACATCAAAAATTAATTTTCCTATATTAAATATGTTTTTAATTTTTATGAACAATGTTACACAGAATAATAATCAATAATATTTTCACTAGTTTTACTTTATTATTTAATATTATATTGTTTCGATAAACAAATTATAAAAATAATATAAAAACAATTTGTTGCTATTTTAAAATTTACTATTAACCTTTATTTTAGATTTTAATTGGAACGATTAATATATTTTTTCATAATGATGTGTGATCGTTTTGTGTTTTATTTCACCTTTATGAGGAACAAAATACTACTATATTTAATATTGAGGTTGGTTCTGGTAATAAATTAGGTCATTGATACTTTGGGGACTGCTAAAAATCGCCAGTACTTTTTAAATTTATCAAGAAAAAGTAAAAAAAAAAAGAGGTGAAAACGACAAATTTCATGAAATAATTGTTTTCTAAAAAATAAATCCAAATAAGATGTTTTTGTAATAATTTTTATTATTCGGTCAATCTATAACTCATGAAAACTTATATTTAATTTTCATGGTTAAACGCATACTTTTTATTGTATTTTATTTTTTTTTTTCAGCATGTATCGAAAACAATAATGTTAAAAAATAAAAAGAAAAACAATTTTACTTTACATTATCGTATCAATAATGAGCAATTATTTTTTTGAGAATATTCGAATTATTATAATAAAGTTTTCAATAGAACTTTTATAAACTAATTACTAAGTCTTCATTTACTTAAACAACATGTAAAATTTTAAAAATAATTAGATTTCTGTCAAAATATAACTTAAATTTAAAGTTAAACTTACTATAGTATTTCATAATCGTCTTAAAATTATTTTAATAATGTGATATTGTGTCTATAAATAAGTATTTATTACTTACTAAATTATAAATAGTAATTATTTTAATATCATATAACATAGATTGAAGTAAAAATAGCAGCAAATTTACCAGTAAAAAGTAACCTGTAATCAATCACCAGAAATATTTATTATTTAAAATTGACACAAGTAAATAATTGTTTTGATAATAATAACCAGCTTATATAACAGTATAAATATAATATCATACAAAATAGTAGATCATATTAGTTATGAAATAAAATAAAATATTTAATAATATTATCCCAAATTAAAATTAATTTTTGTGCTTGTATTTTTCTACATATGTACATAATATAATGTATTATACGTCATAATAAAAACTCGTTGGAACAAATTCTCAACATATTATCTTTTAATGAAAATAAATATTTATCAATCAAAGGTATTATTCCTAGATAATTAAATTTTAAATCTTATCACATACCTACAACACTCATAATATTTAATGACTTAATAGTAAATTAATGCTGATAATTATTTTAACCACTTAAAACTTTGCACCTAGAGACTGGTAATAATTTTAAAAAGCTCGCATATGAATTAACACCAACAGTTAAAAAACTAAAATGATAAACTTAGTACCAAATGATGACACATAAACTTGAGGAAAATGTCATTAAATCAATTTTATTTATTTATCACTCACATTTGGTATACTTCTTGGAGTGTTCAGATGTATTCCTCCGATTGATATGACACTTGCAGGCGTTGGTCTTGGTGCATCGGTAATGTAATGGGTGTTCATGAACATTAAAGACGGTTTTATAGGTTTCACCAGATCATATGGTTGTGCGTCGATTTTTTTCAGTTCCATTTCTTTAAGCTCATGTGTAAACAAACTAAAACCCAAGAGGACAACATTTGATAATCGTTGAGCAAACGTTCTAGGTACCGCGTGATTAGCCATCAGATGGGATACAGTTGCTGGATTTGACACGTCTCCAACTAGAGTACGCTCTATGTGGGTGATCATTGATGAAGGCATTGCATATATCATTGGCAAGTCTAGCTTATAAGCTACATAGGACGAACATTCCGACGTCGACGCTTCTGTGATGATAATATCATAGTTTGATTTACCGCTGCTTAATAGTTCTCGCATATCCTTTTGTTCATAAATGATATTGCAAAAATGACGAGACATGTTCATTATTACTGATATCATCGCCGTTGGTTCGCCAAACATATTCAACGATTCTATAGCATTCATTCCGACGTTTGTTGGGATTTCTACATAGACTTCTGTATAGTTGACACGATTTCCATCGAGAAATGGTGTAAATACGGTAACATTATGACCATTGTCCGACAAAGATCGGAGAACTGCGCTCATAAAATTCCAATGACTCTTGGCGGAAGCAGTCTCTACAGCAAGGATTTCCAATGCATCGACAGATCCAAAAATTATCAAACCAGTGAGAATATAAAACACTGATAACATCATTGTAGAAAACAACGTGCTTATTGTTTCGGTTACTTTGAATGGACTGAATGTTATTATCGAATCAAAAATAAACCAAGTGTATCAATAGAGTAATCAATATAATAATGCCTACTTATCAGTGATGTAGTGGGGCTTATACGTGGGTATACGGCTTATACCCACTTCTCTGTTTTTCTGTAAATGCGTATACTTATAGAATAACACATGATACGCGGGTACACGGCTTATACCCACTTTTCTGTTTTTCTGTAAATGCGTATACTTATAGAATAACATATGATACGCGGGTATACGCATATGGGAATGTATTTATTCTACAAACCAATTTGAAAAACTTTTAAAAAAAAAATATCCATTAAAATTTTCATGGCACTATAAAAACCACAGATTAGAATTGGCTGTAAATGATAGTATGAAAGTCGTTACGACTAACCATTTAAAAAATATTATTGATAGTTTATACGTATTGTATAATAGATCGCCTAAAAATCAAAATAAAAATTTTATTTTTAAAGGTAGGACGAGTGCTTGATGTCTGGTGAGTAGCCAGTAGCTTCAGAACAGTAGAAATTGTATGGATAACATTTTCGCACTTTCGGCGTTATAGAACCACTGTCCACTTACAAAACTTTTTATTAACTAATAATATGATATGTATGTATAATTTAAACTTAAAAATCCTATTTGATAAATTTAAAACTTATTGCACATTATTATATGAAAATAACCAAATCAATAAGTAGTTATTGTCAAACTAAAATTATTAATAAAAATTATTTGTTTAGTATAATCATAATTAATTATACATCGGATGTTAAGGGAAACCTAGATACAATTTTACTAAAATATTAAAGTATGTATTGGTTGCTAGTAGCGACCTAGGTACTGCATACTACAAATATAATACTATTTATAGTCCGTGAAGGTCTTATAACTGGTTGCTAGTAGCAAGTAGCAACCTGATTTAACAAGCTATACTGCCTATACTTATTACTTATACTGTAAGTATATAAAACGCTTATTATAAATATAAGGTTATGTGGTAATTGGATACGATTTGATTATTATATGGTTGTTATTAGTGCATTGAAAAACGATTATTATAATAACTTATTAAAGTAAATGTGCATATATATATATATATTATAGTTTTAAAATATGTACAGGTAATAAGTATATAATTGTAATAAAACAAATATTAAGGAGATATGTACATACTAAAAAAAATTGATTGGTATATAATATATACTATAGGTACTAGAACTCCAGTATTGCTTATTGAGTTTGTAATTTATGTATTTAATACTTCTGAGAACCCTCCCACTATGTTATAAGTACCAATAGTACCAACTAGATTCAATTTCAAAGAAGGGCTGAAGTCAAAAATCAAAGCACTATTACTATTGCAAAACGTGATGACAAACAAAATTAAAAAAAAAAACACATCATTGTAAAATCAATACTTTCATCACCCCGTTCAGAATCTAAAATGCATTTATTTATATAATAGTAATTATATAATTAAATACACAAACTGTACAAATAAACGCTGTAAAATCTACTTAGTAATATAAACTGATTGACCGACTTCCCTCAGAATCATTTTTCGTATGTCATAATTTACCATTAAATTTAACTTTAATACATAAATAACAGTAACTACTCCTCATCACTGTACATCAGAAGCCGTACTTTTGCCATTGCATCATTATAATAAAAAGTAATTACTGTACATACAAATTCTGCAGTAGTATGTACTATGCTATCACCCAAAGCGTAACGATGTAACTAGAATTACCTATTAATATTTAGAAAATAAATATATTTATGAAATAATTATACCTTAAGATATAAAAACATAGAATGGTCATTAATAGAAATATTATTATAAATTAATAATAAAACATTAAAATAAAAACAACTTATCCGGTCGTTTTTGTGAATTAAATAATACCACACTTAATGACTTATGTTTAATAATAATGTTGTTCTATTATCATTAATTTTACCTTAAGAAGTAATTCTATGTATAATTTTAATTAGACATATTTAAATAATAATTTAATGTAACTTCTATAAGAATGATCCTAAGTATGTTTATCTTTTACTGAATTCCTTCTACTACTTAACATTACATTTGCTATTATATAGTCTTACTCCTACATTTTCAATATTCAACTTTTTAACACTTATTCAACATGTACTTTAATTAATGATAACCATGCCGTTTTAAATATAACAGATTCACAAGGACTGGAACTACACATTTTTCATATTTAAAGTAATTTTAATGTTTTGGTATAGCAGTTAAAAATATATTTTTTATTTAATTATTATCAAAAAAATTGAAGATAGCCAAAACAGTGAGTTATTTAATACGATAGTGGTATCGTATCAAACACGTGGCTCACGCGCTCGTAAATAATTATTCAGTTTTTCTCGAAACTAGAAAAAATTTTAAAAATTAGGAGATTAATAAAATTAAAATGTTGAAACGTTAATATTTTTAGAAAAATAACCTCTACAAAATAGTTATCTTCAATTTTCATTGAAAATAATTAAATAAAAAAATACATTTTTTAACTTACCAAAACATTAAAATTAGTTAAAACATGAAATATTTGTAGTTCTCGTCCCTGTGAATCTTATTAAAAATTCAGAATTATTATATCTTTATAGTTTTAAGAGATGTCGTAATGGGTAAATCCTAACGGGAGTAAGAAGAGTGTCTCTGTATACCTATGTAAATGGTAAATACTTACCTAAATTTTCACTGTTAAAGTTCTTCTTTTTATGAATACATTTTGAATTTATTTAATGAAAACTAATTAACTCAGGGCGGTTCTTTAAAATGTGCAACAAATTTAAATAAATACTTAATGAGCATCTGCATAAACTTAATAAACTTAAATAAAATAAAACCCCTTGTATTTAAAAAATAAATAACAATGTATAAAAAATAAAAATATATTGCATACACAGTATGTTTATATTTTAATGTAACAAAACAGTTTTTATGCATAATTAATAAATAATAGGTAATAACACCAAAGAAATATATTTATATAAAATATTTATTAATTTATACTCGTATAATATCGTTATTATTGAATAATATTCTTAGTTCAATCAACTTTTATGACGTTAAGAAATTAACAGTCACCATCGATGACGATATTGAACAAGTTTAGAATATTAAAACATAAATAATATAATTTTCAAAAAATGTGATTATTTTATGTTGATGAATACATTTAAAATTACGTATTTATTTAATTCTAAATTTAACAGCTATCAATGTGAAAAATTTATTTTATTATGTAATATATTTAAATAATTTAATAAGATGATAGTGCTCACATTATTCTAACTTTGGTTTGATATTTTGTAGATATTTTAAAAAGTAGAAATAAATAATTTTAAAAACTTTATAAGTAACAAAAATGACTAAAGAAAGAAAAATTAACAAAACAACAACAATATCCAATAAAAAGTATTGATACCACGTCAAATTCAACGCGTGAGATTTTAAATGTGGTGCACCTTTATGACGAACTACATATTCCGTCCAGTAAACGACTGATTCTGCTGGTGACATCGGTCGATCTTTAAATCTTTCAGAGCTGATTTTAGCATTTTTCGCGTATCTATAATAGTATTAATTATATATAATTAATATTTAATTCGGTGTTTAATGTTTTTGCTAGTGCTAAGGCTAACTCACTTTTCATTATTAGTGAGATCTAAGATATTTTTTAATAGCTCATCCTTTTCTACTGTTAACAGGTCCATAGAAATTCCCATCCCTGCTTCAACTAAGTTGTCTATGTTTCTAGGTTGATCGTAGAATAGGGGAAATCCAAGAACGGGAACACCTCCGTCTACAGCTTCATATACACCAGATATACCTCCGTGACTAATAAACAATTTTACATTGGGATGCACTAGAAAATAAAGTAAATTATTATATTTACAATATATTCGTATTCTAATAAAAATATCTTACAAAGTATGTCACGCTGAGGAAACCATTTACTTGTCATTACATTTTTTGGTTTATCTTTCATTTCTCCTTCGTATTTCCATAATACCCTCTGAGGTACTTGTGCTAAAGCTTCTTTGAATGCATTTTGAATATGATCTGGTAATGTAGACATTGCTACGACTGAGCCAAATGTAAAATAAATCACTCCATGTGGTGAGTTCTCAATAAACTCCAGTATATCCTTAAATCGATAAAAAAAAAAAATGATTAATTTTATACTAGTTATCAAATTATAATATAGAACATAACCGTCATCCGATGATATTTTTTTCAAAATAATATTTTTTTTTTAATTTATACATCAAATTTAATTTTTCTTAGTTAGACATTTTTTTTAAAAATTGTTACTAAGAATTTCATGCAAAATAATAATTTATAACAATTGCATTACTATATACTTATTAAACTGCAAATTGTATAAATTTGATGAAAATAATCTAATTAAATTCTGTTAGTATTTTTGAATCTACTATCAATCTTTTTAGATTTTAATTGGAATGATGAATGTATTGAATTTATAATTATGTATGTTATCGTTTTGTGTTTAATGTTGTCTATGTGAACTACAAAAATACCACTATTTTTAATTTGAAGTGTTAGGTTTCGTTATATATTTAATTTTTGATACTTTTGGGGCCATAGAATAATCCCCAGATTTTTTAAAATAATCAGTAAAACCAACAAAAAAATAAAATAAAAGTCTTTTTTATGAAGAATTAGTGTTCAGCAAAACTAATATTAAGTTATCAAGCCTTTCTTTTTTTAAACAATTTTTAAATTAGTAAAAATAATTAATTTTTCGTAAAGTAAAATACTTTTTAATATTCATTCAATATTTCAATGAAATACAATCAACTAAAGAGAAGAAATACAAACTACAATAGTTAGTGCATTATACCTTGATGCTAATACGACAAAAAACAATTTTATGATTGTTATTTGATATTATTATAACAAACCCAATTAATAGAATTCGACAAAAAAAAAATAACGATTTAATTATTAGTATTTTTAGATAAAATATGATTTCATATATAATTTAATATACATTTGAAATTGACTGGACTGCGTTCAAATGAATACCACTCACAAAAACAACATTTGACAAAAATGTCTTGATGATTCACTTAAATAATGACTGTTTACAATTAATGCGGAAGGTTTTATAGGTTTCTGTACGTCATATGGTTTCGGTTCAATATACTTAAGCAGATACTCTGTGCAACTTAATGTCAATAAACTGTACGACAATAAAGCAGTATTGGCGAATCGTTAAGCAAACGTTTTAGGAACACCGTAGATAGCCATAAAGTTTGATACTGATGCTGGATTAGACGCATTTCCAAGTTGATTATACTCCAAAAATGAGACCATTGACTGTGGTATTAAGTATTTTGTAGACAACTCCAACTTGGTGGCTATATACGACATACAGTCCAACCAGATGGGTTCGATAAGGACCACATCAAAATCCGTATGAACGAAGCCTTCCAAAATGTCTTTCAATTGTTTATTTCCATGAATAATATCGCAGTAGGATCTCGCTATACGTAGACCGAACCATAGAGTTTTTTCGGTGAATTGTTAGATGTATCGATTCCCGTATAATTTTCGCGGTTACCTTCTATGATTGGAGTTAATACAGTGACATTATGTCCTTTATTTGTCACCGATCGTAGTACCGAGCTGAAAAAGTTCCAATGGCTTTTGCCTGCAATCGTTTCTATTGCTAAAATGTTTACACTTTTCGTCGGTTGCACACATGATCCACAAAACATTGAAAATATTAAAAAAACGGTCAACACATATAAAACTTTTACATTGTAATCCGTATTAAAAAATATAAGCTACTCAGATTAACAGTATATTTTAGAGTGTTCAATAAATAAAATAAATGAAATGTATCTACAAAATAATTGATATGTAATATTTAAACATTGATTTTCCACTGATTAATTAAAGTATTGTATTAATCCCCTCGTATTAATGTTGTAGGTATAGGTAGTCAGTCGTTATTATTTATTGTTAAATATTTTTTAAATAATTTGAAACATTATACAGTTCTGACTTAACAAAAGTATGCCTATTATTATTAAATGGTATTTAATTAAAATGTTCTACCTATGTCTATATAAATGTATGTGTTTGTGTATGTGTGTTATTTAAGATCAAAGAGTAAATTATTTAGAAGATAACAAAATTAAAAAGAAAAGGTACGTCTTATTTTCTTAATCGTAAATGATTAAGTAGAAATTAAGTGGAATTTTCCACTACTTATAATGTTATAATTACTAAGAAATACTTAATTATCAGTATGTTATATTAATAATGTGAATATTGTATCTAGAAGTAAATAGTTATTAATTACTAAGGTCCCAATTATAATAAATTTAATAACATGTAATATAAAGTGATGTAGAAATAATTGACTATAAAGATTAACCTATACTCATTATTTACCAAAAATGTATATTATTTAAAATTAAAACAACTGACTAATTTTTTTTATTATTATTGACAACTTGGATAAATGGTTAAAACTAATAAATAATAATATAAGTTTCATTTTAGAAATTAGAGAAAATGATAATCACTGCAACTTTAATCGATACAAAAATATAAAATATTAAATAATATTATTCCAAATTCAAATTAATTTTTGTTTTTGTATTTTTTTTTATAAATATAATGTATCATATATTATAAAAACTGGTTATATCAAATTTTCAACGTATTACCTTTTAATAAAAAAAAAATGATTAAATATTTTTGTCCTGGTTTATTGTAATTCACATGCATAGATTTATAAATATCAGATTTATACTGGAAATTGTTATATCCCCAAACTATAGAGCTAGAGACTGGTATTAATTTAAAAATACTCGTAAATAAGTAAACACTATCAATTAGATAACTGAAACGATACACCTGAGTCTTAGCTGACAACACATAAAATAGTGGTCATTTTAATATATTAATTTATTTACTGCTCACAATTGATATGTTTCTCGGTGTGTTCAGATGTATTCCTCCGATTTGTATAACACTTGGAGGCATAGGTCTTGGCGCATCGGTAATGTAATGCGTATTTATAAATATCAACGACGGTTTTTTAGGTTCCACTAGATCAAATGGTTGTTCGTCAATTTTTTTCAGTTCCATTTCTTTATATATCAATGCAAACAAACTAAAACCCAGGAGGACAACATTTGATAACCGTTGAACAAACGTTCTGGGTACCGCGTGATGAGCCATCAGATGAGATACAGTTGCTGGATTTGACACGTCTCCGACTAGAGAACGCTCGATGTAGGTGACCATTGGCGATGGAATTACATATATCAGTGGCAAATCCAGCTTAGAAGCTACATAGAATGCACACTCCGACGATAAAACTTCAGTTATAATAATATCATAATTTGATTTACCGCTGTTTAATATTTCTCGCATGTCCCTGTGTCCATAAATAATATTGCAAAAATGACGAGTCATGTTCATGACTAAAGGTATCATCACCGTAGGTTTGCCAAACGTATTTAACGTTTCTATGGCATTCAATGCGATTTTTGATGGTAATTCTACATAGACTTCTGTATAGTTGACACGATTTCCATCGAGAAATGGTGTAAATACGGTAACATTATGACCATTGTCCGACAAAGATCGGAGAACTGTGCTCATAAAATTCCAATGACTCTTCCCGGCAATATTTTCTATTGCAAGAATTTCCAATGCATCAACAGGTATCAAACTGGTAAAAATATAAAACACTAATAACTTTATCGTATGAAACGACGTGTTCATTGTTACGGTTACTTCGAAAGGACTGAATATTGAATTATATATATTTATGTAAATGTTTTTTCATTCCCTATGCAATATTTGTTAATCATACTCGTTGCAAATTATATAGTTAATGAACATGCATGAAATGTATTTATTAAGGTTATCGCTAATTATTCAAATCTAAAATATAATTTATTAATCTTTTTGGAATACCTAGAAATAGTATGATAAATTTAGTAAATTTTAGTTGAATATTATTTAAATATTTAAATTATTTATTAAATAGTATGAAATTTGTGATTTTGTTTCATAAATTAACAGCATGTAAATAAATTGAAAAGTCGATAGCTATAATTCAAAATATAATGCAGATATTGCAGTGTAGTTTTTTCAATATAATATATGGTTAATTGGCAATAGCCTATCTTTTACAATAGTCTAAAATAAAATAAAGTCAAAAACAATTAAAATTTGAAAACTTTTTTCTAATTTAAAAAAAAAACTTGAAAACAGCCATTTTATAGAGTTTTTCATTTATAATATGGAGAAAAAACAATTTTGAAAAGTGTTGAATTTTGAATGAACGAAAGAAATTTCTATTTCAAAAACTAAAACATAATGTTATTGTAAAATTGTTTAGTTTTGGTAACTATAATGCTAAGTAATCCAAACTGTAATTAAGAAAATAGGTACACTGCTCATAGAAATTGTATTTAATATTTGTTTTTATAATATTGTTCAATAAGTTCACTATACATTGTTAATCATATCCAAATTAATTTTAACTCCATTATAGTCTAAAACAAGTATAATCTAATTTGAAAAAAAATTAAATATATTGTATTTAAATTATAATTTGCCTAAACATTTTTAGAGAAGTACCTATCTAAACAATAATACTATTAATAATATTAATTATACTTTGGTGAGGTTATTGATATTACACTGATGTGTGTCACTAATGTTACTTATTATGTTAAAATTCTATCAATGCATTATTGAGGTACGTAAATAGCTTAATTTAACAATAAGTAATATAATTTTTATTTTATTTCAACTAATTAAATTAATAAAATGAAATTTATTATTCCTGAGTACGCAGAAATAGTATTTATTTATTATAAAAAAATTAATAAAAAATCTCACATAAAATATTAACGAGTAATGTGTTCTTTATAATCTATTTAATTAAGAAAATTAGTTATAAAAGTATGAAGACCATATAATTTTAATTTTCATCATAATATTATATTGTATTTTCGAATTAGGTTCTACGTAAATTATCTTCACTAAAATTAATATGAACATTTTATAATACAATTTTTTTAAATAAGATTCTTTAGTCTATAATATTCTATTATAAAATACTAGTTTTCAGATTTTTCTTAAATGTTTCTTTAGAATATTATAATACATTAATAAGCAACATAAACACTTCTATATATATACTGGTCAGATCCAATGACAAATGTCCTCCGTTAAATAGTAATAAAATATAAAAAGTTACTAAGTATGATTAGTGCAAATTTCATTATTAAACTATTTCTTATGCGTATAAACTTTTTAATAAAAAAAAAAGCGTATTACTCTATAAGAACGACAATTGTGAACATATATTTTACTTTAAAATCTGATTCCAAACATGACCTACATTTTAATTTAAATCACATACCATTATGCTAAATATTGATATACAATTGTCTTTCCAAATCAAATGTATATTAAAAACCTTATCATTAAAGCTTTCAATATCAGTGGATAATTATTTTATACCAGTTTAATTTACTCACGTTTGGTATGTTTCTTGAAGGTGTGTTCAGATGTATTCCTCCGATTTGTATAACACTTGGAGGCATAGGTCTTGGCGCATCGGTAATGTAATGCGTATTTATAAATATCAACGACGGTTTTTTAGGTTCCACTAGATCAAATGGTTGTTCGTCAATTTTTTTCAGTTCCATTTCTTTATATATCAATGCAAACAAACTAAAACCCAGGAGGACAACATTTGATAACCGTTGAACAAACGTTCTGGGTACCGCGTGATGAGCCATCAGATGAGATACAGTTGCTGGATTTGACACGTCTCCGACTAGAGAACGCTCGATGTAGGTGACCATTGGCGATGGAATTACATATATCAGTGGCAAATCGAGCTTAGAAGCTACATAGAATGAACATTCCGACGACGCTATTTCTGTGATGACAATATCATAATTTGATTTACCGCTGCTTAATATTTCTCGCATATCCCTGTGTCCATGAATAATATTGCAAAAATGACGAGTCATGTTCATGACTAAAGGTATCATCACCGTAGGTATTCCAAATGTATTTAATGTTTCTACGGCATTCAATGCGATTTTTGATGGTAATTCTACATAGACTTCTGTATAGTTGACACGATTTCCATCGAGAAATGGTGTAAATACGGTAACATTATGACCATTGTCCGACAAAGATCGGAGAACTGCGCTCATAAAATTCCAATGACTCTTCCCGGCAATATTTTCTATTGCAAGAATTTCCAATGCATCAACAGGTATCAAACTGGTAAAAATATAAAACACTAATAACTTCATCGTATGAAACGACGTGTTCATTGTTACGGTTACTTCAAAACGATTGAATATATCATAATATAATATATATTGATGTTTTTTCCTTCCATTTGCTATATTAGTAAATTATACTTATTGCAAAATTACATAGTTAACGTATATACCATAATAAGAAGTTTTTCGAGGTTATTGTAAATTATATATATCTAAACAATAATTAGCTGACCAGTTCTTAGTAGCCAAAATTAGTATGGATTATATTGTCATTGTAATTTTATGTCCTAAAAATGTTTTATCTAGGTTCATACTTCATAGGTACATATTTTAGCAGGTAACTATTTCGTATTAATGCTTTTGAATTTGTAACGATTGCAAATTTTACAAACTGTATAATGTAAATATGACTTTTATATACAAATGTATATTTTTTAATTGTATTCAAACATTTTTTGTTCAAGTTCATATAATAATTGAACAACTAGTAATTATTCAACGTTATCAAGGACTTAGTTAATATAATCTATATTGTTATACCGACTTCTAAAACATAAGTTTATGAAATATTTTAATGAATAGGTAGATAGTTGTCTAACCAGATTATAATAAGTTATATAATTCCTTATTGAACAATAAGTTTTAATAGAAATTCATGTTTATGTGTTTATATTTATTTTTATTTTTGATGAAATACGGTTGGTCTTTTCACATCTTAATCAGTATAACACTATTAATATTATAGAATTAAACTCGACAGACATTTTAGATATTTAAGTGCTTTTTCATAGTATCATACATATTTGTTTTTATTCCTGTAACACTTCTACTTAAAAGGACACTACGGCCACATTTGTAGTTTTTATCAGACAAATTGCGCAAATACTAAATAGTTATTAAATTATATAATCTTAACCGTATTTTTTAAATACTTAAATTAATTTATCGTATACTTTACTTAATGATTAAAAATCATGATAAGAAATATAAGAGTAAGAACTCTTGAAGATAGTAAATATTATCTTTACTATAAGCTATACGACAGTTTATAATACAAATATTATGAAATAAGATATTTTAATATAACATTCTAAATAAAAATAATTTTCCTGCAAGTTTCTTTTTATTATAATAAATTAGTACGTATCAAACTTCTATAAAATATTAATTCTATTCACAGCTTAATTCATAAAATAATACTAATTAATATACTAGAACTAACAAATACTTTAGGTTTTCAGGGATATACGTAAATCTATCGTAAATAATTAATCGCAATCACGATAAATTTACCACTTGGCAATTTATTACAAATGTAATATTTTCCATTTAGTTCACTTATTTAGATTTATATTTTTATAAAAATAAAATTTAAAAATAAAAAAAACTAAAACTTGCTATTGAAAATATGTAACGCCACAAAGAACATTTGTATTATTTTTAAAATCGGTACAATAATTTTTTTATTTTAGCTGCTCTATCTCGGAATTTCGTTTCAATATACTCTTCGACGTTCGACTTTAAATCTATCAATACTTTCTTATTTTTTTAATGTACTTATTATTAAAATGCCAAATCGAAGTATGCATACAACTTAAAGTGGTATGAAACAATTACGAGACGCTACATTGTGAATGTTCACAGTTAACGATAAATTAATTTAACGAAAAAGTGCTATTTCATTATTTCATAGGTACGCTATTTACAATTAACTATTGTGTGGTAAGTTAACATTGCGATCAATTATTTTCAGTCAATTATTTATGATTCAATCATTAAATAAACAAAAATTAATATATTTATAATAATTTGAAATGTATTTTTTATGCCTGCAATGCGCATAATTAATACCATTAAAATTATTTAATCTACATAAATTACATTTAAATAATTATGATAATTAATAATTTACTGCACTTAGTATATTTAAAGATTAATGATACAAGATGCTCATTAGTCATTATTAACTATTTATTTAATTTATTATTATAATAATATTGTACTCAGGTAATATCTTAAAGTTTAAACAAGTTTAAATACTTAATTGATTTTTGGAAATATTAGAAAAAATAGAAAAAAAAAGATTAAAAACCAATAGTAATTATAATTTAATAATTATTTATAAGTAAAATCTTCAATAAGGTTAATTTGAAACCAATTAATAATAAAATCACTCAAATATTTTCAGTGAACGTTATTTGAATAAAAAATTCTAGTAGCAATATACCACCGTGCTGCTAGCTTTGCGGAGTATTCAAAAAATAATCAAACATTTTGAATTAAATATTTATTAAAACAATTTAATATATTTATATATTAAATATGTATGAATTCGTTTTCAAAAGTATTGTTTCAATATTAATTTGTGTTACTTTGATTGCGAGTGAATAACGTTATTATCACGATTAACTTACTTTTGATATAGTTTTTGGTTGACTGAGATGTATACCGGCAATTGGTATCAAATTTTGTGGGATTGGCCTCGATTGTTCAGTAATATGATGGGAGTTGACAAAAACAAGCGAAGGTTTGATAGATTCGACCGAATCATAAGACTGTGGCTGAGTTTTTTTAATTATCCATTCGTGGTATTCTCTTGCGATCAAACTGTATGCCAATAGCGCTGCGTTGATACATCTCTGACCAAATGTTTTGAGAAATGCATGGTTACTTAATATATGGGATACAACTGCAGGGTTTGGTATATGACCAAAAAGTAATGGTTCTATGAATGTCATCATTGGCGAAGGGATAAGGTACACCACAGGAATTTGAAGTATGCCTGCTATGTGTGAAGCACACTCGCTGGCAATCGGTTCAATAAGTAAAATCTCGTAATCAGAATTATTTTTTACCGTTAAAATCTTATTCATGTCTTTGTTATTAAACATAGCGTCACAACGACTTCGTGTAATACTAACGCCTTGAGATATAAGCTGTGTGGTCGGACTAAATGTTTTTAAGACATCTACAAAGCTTATTGAACTTATAGTTGGATAGTCTTTAGATGTATCTATCAAAGAACAGTTCACACCACAAAAATCAATATCGGTAAATGGAGAAAAAATAGTCAAATTGTGTTCTTTTTCTATTAAAGACCGCAATACCGAACTCATGAAATTCCAATGGCTTCTTCCTCCTGTCATCTCAACTGCTAAAATTCGTGCCGAATCGGCTGGCAAAATTATTGTTGACCATCCACATACAAACAATATTGTTATAATCGTTGGTCGTAACATGATTTATTTTGTATAATATTTATTAATATTCTACTCAACGTTAAGCTAACATTCACGTTATTTTCTTTTCTTTTTTTTTGTGACTTTTACTTTCTTCCCTATAAACAATATAAACAAAATGAATATAAATACTAATAATTGATAATTACGATTCAAGTTGTGAGCATAAAATATATAGCTTTATAATGTAAGTATAATATAAAAGTAACACAATTTATAATATCAGATAGGTCGGTATATAATGGTATTTTATGTTATGATCTTGATTTTACAATGAGGTAAATATTTTTTTAACTTATTTTTTGTATCTATCATTGATTTTTTTTATTTGAAGAGCATGCAGTTTATTTCGAAATTTAAAAAATGTAATCTGGTTTTTAATTTGAGGATTTAAAAAATAAAAATGTTACTATTTTTTTTTTTAATATTTGGGAAAACATTACAAAAAACTGCGGGTTAATTATAATATTTACGTATCACCTGCAGTTTTACCATATATTTATACCGTTTTCTATACAAAATATAATTAATTTATAAAGTATTTTGTTTCTTTTTGAATGAACTATATTTTTTCCTTTAGGCAATTAATATTAATATAATGTATGTTTATCAATCAAAAAGCTTGAAAATATAACATTAAATTCCTCATAAATTATGCTTAACAATTAAAAAAAACGTATTTTCAGTTTTTTTTTTTTTTTTAAACGTATTTAAACAAAAATATAGAATATTTCTTCAAATTATTTTAGCTAATGTATTGTAATTTAAACAAAACTTACACTTTAATCACACCTATGCATTATTATTATTATCATTATTATCTTTGCACACACAATCATACTATTTCATGATTATTAAGTAATTAATAAAATAAACGAAATGAAAACAATTGTTGAATTTTCTCATCTAACCTACCACAATTAATATAATTTAAATACTTACTAAATAAATAATAATATTAGGTTTAGCTATTTTAGATAAGAAATAATATCAAAAAATATAAAAAATATTCTCGAATACTAAAATCAATTAATAATTCTAATACAATTACTCATAAAATACCATTATTAATAAATGTTTATCGTAAATGGATAATACTTACCGAATATACAATTAATATTTTAATTATGAAACGAAATAAGATAATTTATTTTTTTTTATAGTTATAAATAAATTAAATTCAAGTTGCAGTATATTAACCTAACTTTTACAGATTGAAAAAAAAAAGTACGTTAAAAACGAGTATACGTGATTATTATAATCAAATGTACAAAAGTCAAAAAGAAAATGGTTATTAGAGGTACTTATGCCATCGCTAATCACTAGTTAATAATAATTCTACTATAGAAACAAAGAACACACACCACACGCACGTGTAAACACTGTAACGAGCAAAGCAGAACTAAAATGATTCCTTTTTTATCATGTACAAATATTATATTAAAATAATAGTAGTATACTAAATTAATCTTATGTTCCTAAATTAATCTTAAAAGTTCTAATATAAGTGGTTTATATTGTATAAAAATTAATTTTAAAGTTCAAATAGTTCAAAATATGTGTAAATTATTTAACAATATTTCGCATTTTATACAAACAAATATAAATTAAATAATTGTGAAAAGTTTCAAATTTCTACGAATGATATATTATAAAGAAGAACAAAAATGTTTACTAAAAGTTAAAATGCCCAATGTCGTCAAAACTTCAAACTTCTTAAAATATTTATATGACCTAACGTTAGACTTTTGTATTTAAACAAAAAATTATGAGAAATCTTAAAAAAGAATTTTCAAATCATAGATATTAAAATAAAAATGTTATAGATTTTTAATTACAAAATAATTCGTAAATGTTCGTGATTTGGTTTATTTGAACTTTAAATGTTTATAAAATAAAATTAAGTCAATGTATTATCTCTTATCTATATTTTTTTTAATTTCTGTAAGAATATGAATATTTGATGAGGAGCCTTATATTAATTTTTATTATTTATATAATCAAACAAAAATATTGTAATTCATAAATAAAAAAAAAAAAAAAACTCAAAGTCAAAAAGTTTCCCGATTATTTTTAAAAATACTGAGAATTATTCCTATTGACTTCCTCTTCCACTATCACTTACAAAAGAAATTAATCTATTACATTTAATTTTCTACCAGAAACTATCCTTGAAATTTAAGATCTAAGTAATTTTTTTTTACTATGAAACGTATACTTACAAACAAATAAAAAAAATAATAAAATGTAGTCATTGTTAAATCAATACATTAAAAAAAAAAAACCAATAATCTATAATATAATAACTTTAACCCACGGCGATAAGTTAAATCATATAAGATATTTATTAAAATAATAACTGATTTGATCATTAGTACACAGTTTATACATATAAATAATAATAGTAATGATTTGTTCATCATCTGTAATGTGAAATTAACTGCAGTCATAAGCGCACACGTAGATATAAATATTCAATAGCAACACTATGAATGATCAATAAGGCAAGGCTATTAACCATCACAGTGCAAAAATATTATAAATGATTAAAGCCGGTGAAAAACTACAACAATTCTAAAATATTCATAAATACCGAAGTACAGTTCAGTTATTGTAACAATTTATACTACTTATATACAAATAACAATCACAACCACATTAATTTTAAATAACACTATGCTACACGAATCACAACACATTGCATATATTTTTGTAAACGCGTATGTGTGTTAATGTGTTGTCTTTCAACAACGGAGGTAATTAAAACTTATAAACTATAGTTTCCATCTTTCGACGTAAAACAAGTAATTAACGATTTCTTATAATTTTGACAACATTCATCAGCATTTTAACTTTGCGCAACAAACGCTATTAAAAATTAATGTGGATAACGCTCAAGTTTTTTTTTTTTTAATTCTAGTAAGAAACACTTTAGAATCTCTTATTAAAATAGCTTTCATGTTTTCGAATAAACATACAATACTTTATCAACATTAAAAGTAAAAAAAATGTAATGAACCTATGTAATTGATTTATTCAATATAAATTAAATAATATATCACTGTATACGAATATTGTAATTTATTACCTATTATTACATTGTTTTAACTATTGAGTTAATTAACAATATGAATAGATTCATGGTATAAATATATAATACATATAAATCAATCAACATAATATTTTGAAAATATAATTAAATATAGAAAAATTAAAAATCTACATAAAAATTTTAAGTTCCGACAATTAATAATTTCAATTTATCAAAATAAATAACATCGTTATTCATTGATATATTATTATTTATAGGAAAAAATCGAAAATTTTTCATACCTATTAATATCTTAATAAGAGTCAAAATAAGTTGTACATTTACTATTCCTACGGCTATAAGTTTTTGAATTATAACAAAATAATAAAAAAATAAATTTTGTAAAATTTTGCCAGTTTACTTAAAATTATAGCTTTTCTTATTTATTTTTCTCCAATTATTAAAAAAAAATACTTAACATCTTTTTCTATTAACCCCCAAAAGTAACAACTATTTCCAATTTTCAACTATAAACCAACATAAAGAGGAAAATTGAAGTATTTCGATTAAAAAACGGTACTTGACATTTTTCATACAAACTTGAACAAGTATTTTTAGTTGAAAATAAAAATAATAATAATTTGTGAATTTTTTAAATCAATAATAGGTAGATTACTCATTAAAAAAAAATATTGGGTAATAATAATAAATAAGTAAGTTCGGTTATTCAATACTATTTTCCGGTAGATCGAATATAGATACAGTTTAAAAACGAAATTGATTAATAAAACTTTTTTAGACTCTTTAGTAAAAAAAATGATCACTCAGATTTTGATTTCGATTTGGTCCATGATGCAAACGTAATTTTTTTTATAAATATAAATGTCTTATAAATAGCATAATAAAATAATAAAATAACCAATATGACAACAGCAATGACGTCCAGTAAAAAATATTGATACCATTTCAAATTGAGCGCCTGAGATTTTAAGTGAGGAGCACCTTTGTGGCGAATAACGTATCTCGTCCAATAATCAACTGCTTTCGACGGTGTCAGTGGACGGTCTTTGAAACGATCAGAAGCAATTTTAGCGTTCTGTATGTATCTAAAAAAAAAAGTTTTTTGTTAAAAAAATTTGAAATCATATTTATTCTGAGCGCAGGTTAATATAGATTTGGCAAATAGTTAACCATACTTTTTATTCTTAACGAGTTCTAAAATAGCCTTCATAAATGTATCCTTAGTCACAGAATCAAGGTTCATTGAAATTGCCATTCCTGCGTCTACTAAATTTCTTAAATTTCTAGATTGATCAAAAAACAAAGGAAATCCGAGAACCGGAACACCGGCATCCACTGCCTCATACACTCCAGATATTCCTCCGTGACTAATAAATAATTTTACATTAGGATGCACTAAAAAATAAATAAATAATTGTTATATTTATTGATAAATATTTTGTCAAAGCTTACCAAGTATATCTCGTTGAGGAAACCATTTTTTTACCATGATATTCTCTGGTTTATCGACCATTTCATCTTCATATTTTAATAACACTCTCTGAGGAACTTGACTCAATACTTGTAGAATGTCGTTTCTAATATTTTCCGGTAGCGAGGATACTGCCACGACAGATCCTAATGTAAAATAAATGACTCCATGTGGTGAGTTTTCTATGAATTCTAAAATATCCTGTAATAGTAATTAATATCAAGAGTTTAAGAGGTGTAACTATTAATATTTTAATACGACTAAGATATAGATTTTTTAGAATTAAATTTTTCATTAATTTTAGTATAAATCTACTTTCCTATGTAAAACAATATCTGAATGAATAATTAATCATATTTCGTCCTGTACAAAAAAATATTTATGTAAATCATTCGGATTTTAAAAAATCAGAATATCTTTCTCGTATCAGTGTTAAACATTATTAATAATTAATTTTTGGTTCGATTGATGTAAACCGTATGTGAATGTGACGTCATCTCCATTGTTTATAATCGTAATAGTAGTGTGTTATTTATTTGATAAATTAAAAATTACTTACGTCAGGTATTTTTTTTGGTGGACTCAGATGTATACCACCGACTTGAATCACACTTGGTGGTATAGGTCTTGGAGCATCGGTTATGAAATGTGCGTTGCTAAATATTATGGAGGGTTTAATAGGTTCGATTTGATCAAAAGACTCTTTACTGGCTATTCTTGCGGTCCAACTTTTGTATTGAAGCAAAAATAATGTATAAAAAAATAACACCGTGTTTGTAAACCGTTCAAACATTGTTCTGGGAATGCTGTGATTAGCTAATACATGAGATACAACAGCTGGGTTTGGATAATGTCCTAAGACAGAACGTTCTAAGTACGATATCAGAGGCGGTGGTGTGACATATATTAATGGTATGTCTAGTTTAACCGATAAATATGAAATGCATTCTGATGCCATTAACTCAATGAAGATGGCATCAAAATCTGATCTAGAATCGGTCAGTATGTTCTTAATGAAATCATTTTCATATAATGTCTTACAACAATTTCGACTATAATCGTTGATAAAATTAATTAAATCGAAATGTGAAGTAAGTTCTATATTTATTTGGTCAATATCCAACCTCAATAAAGTCCTAATTTCTTTTGATACATCTATTTCTGTATAATTTTCCCTGTCACCACTAGGAAATGGTGTCAAAACTGTTATTTGATGACCATGTTCTGTTAATGCTCGAAGTATTCCTTCCATAAAGTTCCAGTGACTCCTTCCAGCTATTGGAGCAATAGCCAAAATTCGTTCACTTCCTACTGGTTCAAAATACAACGTTGCAACGCTGCAATAAAATGTAACAATCAATATCTTAATGAATGTTGTCATAATTATTGTGAGCTCCTCGACCTCTAAAAGAAACAAAAATAATAATTATATTAATGTCACAAATTATCCGTTTGGTAAAAATATTATTAATTTAGATATTCCACTTCTTAAATTTTACATACTCTGATTAATGGGTGTTGAATAGTGAACATGTGTAATTATAGTAGCTATTTAATCTTAAGATTTTAGATTCTGAGAAGATAGTTTAATATATTAAATTGACAATTATTTGATTTTCTGTTTTGTGTCTGTGTATACACGATAAGTAATCAATTAAACACTCAACATTGGGGTAGTTCCTGATAAAAATCATAGAATAGGATTTAGTGTGTACTTTAAGAGAGGTCTTAATCAAAAATAATTGGGGAAAAAAAAACACAAAATTTCAATGCAAAACTGGTTTTTGAAAATACCAATTTTGTTTTTTTTTCTGGTGTACCTTCCTTAAGAACTGATAATCGTAGATACTTGACATTATCACCAAATCAGTGCAGTACCCAGGGGGGGCTTTTGGGCTTAAGCCCACCCCGAAATCTTTTATTTTTAATAGTATATATGTATATATATGTTTTAAATTATTTCCTATTTTCCTATAGAGTTAAGTATGAATGTTTAAGCCCCCACCCGAAAACAAATCGTGAGTACGGCACTGTACCAAATCATTATATTAGCATTTCCTAGACAAACTATATTTAATACTCCAAAATATTTAGACACTTTTTGAAATATTTATAGGCATTTGAAAATGTTATTAATATATATTTTTTTTAATAAATTCCGATAAAAAATCTATCACCGAGTGTATACTCGTAATATTATTTTTTATAAAATAATTTAATACAAGGTTTCCCATGTTTTTCTTATATCTATAGAAAAAATTAAAAATAATATTTTGGTAAAAGTTAAATTAACCTACAGTAATACGAGTATAAATAGTTAAATAAATTACTTTAATAACTATATCAAATGTTTTATTTTAATGTAAAATGCACAGAGCCTTGTATATTTTTAAATAAAAAAATGAATGCCTTCATGTGTTTCTATGTATTCTATTTAGATAAACGGAATTCAAGCTTTAAAAGCTCTTTATAATATATTCAAATAAAAGTGACAGATTGAATTTAAGAAATATAAAAATATAAATAAAGTAACACTTACGATATATAACACATGCAGTATACTATACACTACAAACGTTGGTATGTACTACAAATATATTTTTAATATCTAAATATTCATCAATTATATGAGTTTGGCTGCTTTTTGAGTACAGAACTGCTTACTTGGTAATTGATACAATAACTTGAAATTTATTATACTACATTACATTCAACATTTTATTTAAATAATTGTTGTTATAAGAATACATTAATCACTTTAATATTAGAATCATAAATTAGCTACAAAATAGACAGAGAAACGCTGTAATCGCAGAGTGACATCACACCATTGATGTAATCGACCGCTATAGCAAAAATTATTTAGATAATAATTTTTGTTTATCGATAACCCATTCAGGTTTCACAACTACCGTGTCGTATATCAAAAGTGTTCTTCAGGTTTACATTTAGTTATTATATTTTTATATGTTTGATAATATAATTTTACAATCAATTGAAAATTGTAATTATTGGTTATTTACGTTTATTGTAATGGTCCAAATATACGTTGCCTAATTAGTCCTCTCCAATAAAAAAATGTATATAATACGTACATTTATTTATTTTTAGATTTGTGCCATACTGCTATATGAAAGGATCCAATAGTCAAATAAAAAAGTTTGTGGAACCCTGGTAATAAACACAACACTCTAAACCATTGAGGTAAAAAAAAATTGCCAATTATGTGGCATATTTATAAACAGCACACAATTATTTTGTTTATATTAATAGAAATAACTTCTCAGTTGAAACTTACTTGAATAAATAAATGGTGGATATAAAAAATATATATATTTTTTTAATTAATTATAACAAAAATATTACTTTATATTTTTATTAAAATTGATAAATTGTTGATATCTGAGTCAAAAATGTTAAAAATGTAATACAAAGTTAATTGTAATTTGAAAAACTAAAATCTATAGTCGAAATATCATAATATTAAGGTATTATATTTAACGATAAATTTAAACAGTGATGATTAGTAAAAGAAAAAATATTATCAATCCAAAAAATACCAAAGTTTTTATTTAGATATACTAGGTATAGATACCTACAATTATTATAGTTAACTATAATTAATATTTAAATAAATATTGTTGTTTACTATAATAGTAAAGATATAGATATAGTAATTTAATTTATATCTTATTTTAATTGTCTTTATAAACTACTATAGTTTATAATACAACTACACTATTTGTATATTGACATAATCATCATAATATTATAATTGTGAGTAGTAACTACGTTGCATTTTGTTTTTAAACAACATTAATTTCGGCTTTAATAATTTAAAATACTAAGATTCTTTCATTATTAGAAATTTCAAGATTTTTAATGAACTTAAAAGTTTAGTTTTTGAATTAAAGTATCATATTTTAATTTTATTAATGTTGAGTGACTTTAGTGACTTGTGTGTTGTAATGTGCGCCGCAAAATTCCTATATCGTCTTAAAATATTTATTTGATTAGATCAGACTTAATTATTAAACACAATATATCATGTATAAAGATAAAAAAATCTTTTTTTAGACTCTTTAGAATATAACTAAGTTAAAAAGATTTAAAAAGATTTTATATTATATAAATTTAAAACTTATTACACATTATTATATGAAAATAAACAAATCAATAAGTAGTTATTATCAAACTAAAATTATTAATAAAAAGTATTTATTTAGTGTAATTATAATATTTATTATATATCGGATGTTAAGGCAAACCTAGATACAATTTCACTATAACATTCAATTATGTATTGGTTGCTAGTAGCAATCTGGTTTAACTAACTATACTGCCTACACTTATTACTTATAGTATAAGTTATAAATTAATTAATAATATTTTTGACTTCAATTATGATTCTAACATAGAATAGCTCCAACAATTATGAGGGGGTTCCACAGAACGTTCAAGCTCCTGCAAAGGTTCCGCGAGTAAAAGAAGTTGGGAAACACTGACTTATACTATACGTATACAATACGCTTATTATAAGTATAAGGTTATGTGGTCGTTAGATACGATTTAATTATTATAAAATAATTGCTATAAGTACATTGGAAAACGATTGTTTTCTGTAACTTATTAAAATAAATATGCGTTACATATATTATAGTTTTAATAATATGTACAGGTAATAGGTATATTATTGTAATGAAACAAATATTAAGGAAATAAGTACATATAAAAAAAATGTATTGGTAAATAATAATATGCTATAGATACTATAGCTCCAGTATTGCTTATTGAGTTTGTAATTTACATATTTAGTACTACTGAGAACCCTCCCACTATGTTATAATCACTGTTATTTTCTAAAAAAAATTACTTTTTGTATAAAATTATGTATAGATTGTAATTATTCTTTTAAAAAAAAAATTAAAAAATGTATATATTTATATGATAGTAATTATTATGTAATTAAATATGCAAGCTGTACAAATAAACGCTGTAAAATATACTTACCTAGTAATATAAATTGACTGACCGACTTCCCTAGGAATCGTTTTTCGTATGTCATAATTTACCATTAAATTTAACATTAATAAATAAATTACAGTAACTACTCCTCATCACTGTACATCAGAAGCCGTGCTTTCGACATTGCTTCATTATAATAAAAAGTAATAACTGTAGGTACATAAAAATTCTGCAGTAGTATCATGTAGTATGCTATTACCCAAAGCGTAACAATGTAACTAGAATTAATTACCTATTAATATTTAGAAAATAAATATTATATTTATAAAATAATTATAACTTCATACATTTAACTATTTCTAATTTTCAAACGATTTAAATTAATATTTGGCGTTTACATTACTCAAGTTCCTAGTATAATAATAGAAAATAAACATTTAAAATCAAAACAGTATAATATATAAAATTATCGACCTAGAATGGTCATCATATTATTATAGTAGTAATAAATCAAAATAACTTTTCAATTCGTTATTGGGAATTGAATAATACCAGTATATCACACTTAATGATTTATGTTTAATAATTTGGTTCTATTATCATTAGTTTTACCTTAAGAGGTAATTTTTTATAAAACATTAATTAGACATATTTAAATAATAATTTTGTGTAACTTCTATAAGAATAATTCGGTATCCTAGGTATCCTTTACTGAATTCATTCTACCACTTAACATTACAGTTGCTATTACATAGTAACTCTTTAATTTTCAATATTCAACTTTTTAACATATATTCAACATTTACCTGAATTAATGATAATCGTGTCGTTTTAAAAATAATATAAATAAATTAATGGTCCTGTGTTAGTATCAATCTACCATTGGTAGTTGTTAAGTTATTATTAAAATTCCAAGTGTAAATAGTGTCATGCTACAACGAACAAATATTACTACAGTAATATGGTATAGATAAAAATAAAGCGAATTTTCATCATAAACATAAGAGTATTTTTACTGGACAATAGTAATTTGAATAATTAAGTGTTACATTTATAAAATATTTATATACCTTTGCAGTAACCCCAACATCATAATTTTAGGAAAATTAATAAGTATGTTTTTGTAGATTTAATGTAGTTTCTATAAATGAACTTAATTTAATAATAATACTATGAAAAAGTAGGGGTAGGGGATAAGGCACACCACAGGAATTTTAAGTATGCCTTTAAGTAAAATCTCATAACCCGAACTATATTTGACCGATAAGATCTTATTCATGTCATTGTTATTATACACAGTGTTACAATGATTTCTTGTACCTAACACTAACTCTTTGAGATGTAAACTGTCCGGTATCTCTGTGAGTATTTTTTTTATTTATACAAAGTTTAAGTTCCGACAGTTAATATTTTTAATTTGTCAAAATAATATTACCATCGTTATTCAATGCTATTTATAGAAAAAAAAAATACCTATTAATAACTCAAAAAGATTCAAAACTTTTAACCCAAAAACTACCAACCTATTTTCAGTTGAAAAGGAAAAAAATAATAATTTGTAAATTATTAATTATATATTAGATTACTGATTATGAAAAAGAATATTCGATAATAACAATAAATATATACTGTAAATTTAGTCATTCAATAGTATTTTCCAGTAGATCGGGTATGGGTACTCTTTAAAAACGAAATTGGGATATAATGATATCACAACCAAAATATAAAAAAAAACTATACCACATGTAGAAACTTAAAATATTTAATATTTTATTAAATTAATACAATTTAGTAAAAAAAATGATCACTCAGATTTTGATTTCGATTTGGTCCATGATGCAAACGTAATTTTTTTTATAAATATAAATGTCTTATAAATAGCATAATAAAATAATAAAATAACCAATATGACAACAGCAATGACGTCCAGTAAAAAATATTGATACCATTTCAAATTGAGCGCCTGAGATTTTAAGTGAGGAGCACCTTTGTGGCGAATAACGTATCTCGTCCAATAATCAACTGCTTTCGACGGTGTCAGTGGACGGTCTTTGAAACGATCAGAAGCAATTTTAGCGTTCTGTATGTATCTAAAAAAAAAAGTTTTTTGTTAAAAAAATTTGAAATCATATTTATTCTGAGCGCAGGTTAATATAGATTTGGCAAATAGTTAACCATACTTTTTATTCTTAACGAGTTCTAAAATAGCCTTCATAAATGTATCCTTAGTCACAGAATCAAGGTTCATTGAAATTGCCATTCCTGCGTCTACTAAATTTCTTAAATTTCTAGATTGATCAAAAAACAAAGGAAATCCGAGAACCGGAACACCGGCATCCACTGCCTCATACACTCCAGATATTCCTCCGTGACTAATAAATAATTTTACATTAGGATGCACTAAAAAATAAATAAATAATTGTTATATTTATTGATAAATATTTTGTCAAAGCTTACCAAGTATATCTCGTTGAGGAAACCATTTTTTTACCATGATATTCTCTGGTTTATCGACCATTTCATCTTCATATTTTAATAACACTCTCTGAGGAACTTGACTCAATACTTGTATAATGTCGTTTCTAATATTTTCCGGTAGCGAGGATACTGCCACGACAGATCCTAATGTAAAATAAATGACTCCATGTGGTGAGTTTTCTATGAATTCTAAAATATCCTGTAATAGTAATTAATATCAAGAGTTTAAGAGGTGTAACTATTAATATTTTAATACGACTAAGATATAGATTTTTTAGAATTAAATTTTTCATTAATTTTAGTATAAATCTACTTTCCTATGTAAAACAATATCTGAATGAATAATTAATCATATTTCGTCCTGTACAAAAAAATATTTATGTAAATCATTCGGATTTTAAAAAATCAGAATATCTTTCTCGTATCAGTGTTAAACATTATTAATAATTAATTTTTGGTTCGATTGATGTAAACCGTATGTGAATGTGACGTCATCTCCATTGTTTATAATCGTAATAGTAGTGTGTTATTTATTTGATAAATTAAAAATTACTTACGTCAGGTATTTTTTTTGGTGGACTCAGATGTATACCACCGACTTGAATCACACTTGGTGGTATAGGTCTTGGAGCATCGGTTATGAAATGTGCGTTGCTAAATATTATGGAGGGTTTAATAGGTTCGATTTGATCAAAAGACTCTTTACTGGCTATTCTTGCGGTCCAACTTTTGTATTGAAGCAAAAATAATGTATAAAAAAATAACACCGTGTTTGTAAACCGTTCAAACATTGTTCTGGGAATGCTGTGATTAGCTAATACATGAGATACAACAGCTGGGTTTGGATAATGTCCTAAGACAGAACGTTCTAAGTACGATATCAGAGGCGGTGGTGTGACATATATTAATGGTATGTCTAGTTTAACCGATAAATATGAAATGCATTCTGATGCCATTAACTCAATGAAGATGGCATCAAAATCTGATCTAGAATCGGTCAGTATGTTCTTAATGAAATCATTTTCATATAATGTCTTACAACAATTTCGACTATAATCGTTGATAAAATTAATTAAATCGAAATGTGAAGTAAGTTCTATATTTATTTGGTCAATATCCAACCTCAATAAAGTCCTAATTTCTTTTGATACATCTATTTCTGTATAATTTTCCCTGTCACCACTAGGAAATGGTGTCAAAACTGTTATTTGATGACCATGTTCTGTTAATGCTCGAAGTATTCCTTCCATAAAGTTCCAGTGACTCCTTCCAGCTATTGGAGCAATAGCCAAAATTCGTTCACTTCCTACTGGTTCAAAATACAACGTTGCAACGCTGCAATAAAATGTAACAATCAATATCTTAATGAATGTTGTCATAATTATTGTGAGCTCCTCGACCTCTAAAAGAAACAAAAATAATAATTATATTAATGTCACAAATTATCCGTTTGGTAAAAATATTATTAATTTAGATATTCCACTTCTTAAATTTTACATACTCTGATTAATGGGTGTTGAATAGTGAACATGTGTAATTATAGTAGCTATTTAATCTTAAGATTTTAGATTCTGAGAAGATAGTTTAATATATTAAATTGACAATTATTTGATTTTCTGTTTTGTGTCTGTGTATACACGATAAGTAATCAATTAAACACTCAACATTGGGGTAGTTCCTGATAAAAATCATAGAATAGGATTTAGTGTGTACTTTAAGAGAGGTCTTAATCAAAAATAATTGGGGAAAAAAAAACACAAAATTTCAATGCAAAACTGGTTTTTGAAAATACCAATTTTGTTTTTTTTTCTGGTGTACCTTCCTTAAGAACTGATAATCGTAGATACTTGACATTATCACCAAATCAGTGCAGTACCCAGGGGGGGCTTTTGGGCTTAAGCCCACCCCGAAATCTTTTATTTTTAATAGTATATATGTATATATATGTTTTAAATTATTTCCTATTTTCCTATAGAGTTAAGTATGAATGTTTAAGCCCCCACCCGAAAACAAATCGTGAGTACGGCACTGTACCAAATCATTATATTAGCATTTCCTAGACAAACTATATTTAATACTCCAAAATATTTAGACACTTTTTGAAATATTTATAGGCATTTGAAAATGTTATTAATATATATTTTTTTTAATAAATTCCGATAAAAAATCTATCACCGAGTGTATACTCGTAATATTATTTTTTATAAAATAATTTAATACAAGGTTTCCCATGTTTTTCTTATATCTATAGAAAAAATTAAAAATAATATTTTGGTAAAAGTTAAATTAACCTACAGTAATACGAGTATAAATAGTTAAATAAATTACTTTAATAACTATATCAAATGTTTTATTTTAATGTAAAATGCACAGAGCCTTGTATATTTTTAAATAAAAAAATGAATGCCTTCATGTGTTTCTATGTATTCTATTTAGATAAACGGAATTCAAGCTTTAAAAGCTCTTTATAATATATTCAAATAAAAGTGACAGATTGAATTTAAGAAATATAAAAATATAAATAAAGTAACACTTACGATATATAACACATGCAGTATACTATACACTACAAACGTTGGTATGTACTACAAATATATTTTTAATATCTAAATATTCATCAATTATATGAGTTTGGCTGCTTTTTGAGTACAGAACTGCTTACTTGGTAATTGATACAATAACTTGAAATTTATTATACTACATTACATTCAACATTTTATTTAAATAATTGTTGTTATAAGAATACATTAATCACTTTAATATTAGAATCATAAATTAGCTACAAAATAGACAGAGAAACGCTGTAATCGCAGAGTGACATCACACCATTGATGTAATCGACCGCTATAGCAAAAATTATTTAGATAATAATTTTTGTTTATCGATAACCCATTCAGGTTTCACAACTACCGTGTCGTATATCAAAAGTGTTCTTCAGGTTTACATTTAGTTATTATATTTTTATATGTTTGATAATATAATTTTACAATCAATTGAAAATTGTAATTATTGGTTATTTACGTTTATTGTAATGGTCCAAATATACGTTGCCTAATTAGTCCTCTCCAATAAAAAAATGTATATAATACGTACATTTATTTATTTTTAGATTTGTGCCATACTGCTATATGAAAGGATCCAATAGTCAAATAAAAAAGTTTGTGGAACCCTGGTAATAAACACAACACTCTAAACCATTGAGGTAAAAAAAAATTGCCAATTATGTGGCATATTTATAAACAGCACACAATTATTTTGTTTATATTAATAGAAATAACTTCTCAGTTGAAACTTACTTGAATAAATAAATGGTGGATATAAAAAATATATATATTTTTTTAATTAATTATAACAAAAATATTACTTTATATTTTTATTAAAATTGATAAATTGTTGATATCTGAGTCAAAAATGTTAAAAATGTAATACAAAGTTAATTGTAATTTGAAAAACTAAAATCTATAGTCGAAATATCATAATATTAAGGTATTATATTTAACGATAAATTTAAACAGTGATGATTAGTAAAAGAAAAAATATTATCAATCCAAAAAATACCAAAGTTTTTATTTAGATATACTAGGTATAGATACCTACAATTATTATAGTTAACTATAATTAATATTTAAATAAATATTGTTGTTTACTATAATAGTAAAGATATAGATATAGTAATTTAATTTATATCTTATTTTAATTGTCTTTATAAACTACTATAGTTTATAATACAACTACACTATTTGTATATTGACATAATCATCATAATATTATAATTGTGAGTAGTAACTACGTTGCATTTTGTTTTTAAACAACATTAATTTCGGCTTTAATAATTTAAAATACTAAGATTCTTTCATTATTAGAAATTTCAAGATTTTTAATGAACTTAAAAGTTTAGTTTTTGAATTAAAGTATCATATTTTAATTTTATTAATGTTGAGTGACTTTAGTGACTTGTGTGTTGTAATGTGCGCCGCAAAATTCCTATATCGTCTTAAAATATTTATTTGATTAGATCAGACTTAATTATTAAACACAATATATCATGTATAAAGATAAAAAAATCTTTTTTTAGACTCTTTAGAATATAACTAAGTTAAAAAGATTTAAAAAGATTTTATATTATATAAATTTAAAACTTATTACACATTATTATATGAAAATAAACAAATCAATAAGTAGTTATTATCAAACTAAAATTATTAATAAAAAGTATTTATTTAGTGTAATTATAATATTTATTATATATCGGATGTTAAGGCAAACCTAGATACAATTTCACTATAACATTCAATTATGTATTGGTTGCTAGTAGCAATCTGGTTTAACTAACTATACTGCCTACACTTATTACTTATAGTATAAGTTATAAATTAATTAATAATATTTTTGACTTCAATTATGATTCTAACATAGAATAGCTCCAACAATTATGAGGGGGTTCCACAGAACGTTCAAGCTCCTGCAAAGGTTCCGCGAGTAAAAGAAGTTGGGAAACACTGACTTATACTATACGTATACAATACGCTTATTATAAGTATAAGGTTATGTGGTCGTTAGATACGATTTAATTATTATAAAATAATTGCTATAAGTACATTGGAAAACGATTGTTTTCTGTAACTTATTAAAATAAATATGCGTTACATATATTATAGTTTTAATAATATGTACAGGTAATAGGTATATTATTGTAATGAAACAAATATTAAGGAAATAAGTACATATAAAAAAAATGTATTGGTAAATAATAATATGCTATAGATACTATAGCTCCAGTATTGCTTATTGAGTTTGTAATTTACATATTTAGTACTACTGAGAACCCTCCCACTATGTTATAATCACTGTTATTTTCTAAAAAAAATTACTTTTTGTATAAAATTATGTATAGATTGTAATTATTCTTTTAAAAAAAAAATTAAAAAATGTATATATTTATATGATAGTAATTATTATGTAATTAAATATGCAAGCTGTACAAATAAACGCTGTAAAATATACTTACCTAGTAATATAAATTGACTGACCGACTTCCCTAGGAATCGTTTTTCGTATGTCATAATTTACCATTAAATTTAACATTAATAAATAAATTACAGTAACTACTCCTCATCACTGTACATCAGAAGCCGTGCTTTCGACATTGCTTCATTATAATAAAAAGTAATAACTGTAGGTACATAAAAATTCTGCAGTAGTATCATGTAGTATGCTATTACCCAAAGCGTAACAATGTAACTAGAATTAATTACCTATTAATATTTAGAAAATAAATATTATATTTATAAAATAATTATAACTTCATACATTTAACTATTTCTAATTTTCAAACGATTTAAATTAATATTTGGCGTTTACATTACTCAAGTTCCTAGTATAATAATAGAAAATAAACATTTAAAATCAAAACAGTATAATATATAAAATTATCGACCTAGAATGGTCATCATATTATTATAGTAGTAATAAATCAAAATAACTTTTCAATTCGTTATTGGGAATTGAATAATACCAGTATATCACACTTAATGATTTATGTTTAATAATTTGGTTCTATTATCATTAGTTTTACCTTAAGAGGTAATTTTTTATAAAACATTAATTAGACATATTTAAATAATAATTTTGTGTAACTTCTATAAGAATAATTCGGTATCCTAGGTATCCTTTACTGAATTCATTCTACCACTTAACATTACAGTTGCTATTACATAGTAACTCTTTAATTTTCAATATTCAACTTTTTAACATATATTCAACATTTACCTGAATTAATGATAATCGTGTCGTTTTAAAAATAATATAAATAAATTAATGGTCCTGTGTTAGTATCAATCTACCATTGGTAGTTGTTAAGTTATTATTAAAATTCCAAGTGTAAATAGTGTCATGCTACAACGAACAAATATTACTACAGTAATATGGTATAGATAAAAATAAAGCGAATTTTCATCATAAACATAAGAGTATTTTTACTGGACAATAGTAATTTGAATAATTAAGTGTTACATTTATAAAATATTTATATACCTTTGCAGTAACCCCAACATCATAATTTTAGGAAAATTAATAAGTATGTTTTTGTAGATTTAATGTAGTTTCTATAAATGAACTTAATTTAATAATAATACTATGAAAAAGTAGGGGTAGGGGATAAGGCACACCACAGGAATTTTAAGTATGCCTTTAAGTAAAATCTCATAACCCGAACTATATTTGACCGATAAGATCTTATTCATGTCATTGTTATTATACACAGTGTTACAATGATTTCTTGTACCTAACACTAACTCTTTGAGATGTAAACTGTCCGGTATCTCTGTGAGTATTTTTTTTATTTATACAAAGTTTAAGTTCCGACAGTTAATATTTTTAATTTGTCAAAATAATATTACCATCGTTATTCAATGCTATTTATAGAAAAAAAAAATACCTATTAATAACTCAAAAAGATTCAAAACTTTTAACCCAAAAACTACCAACCTATTTTCAGTTGAAAAGGAAAAAAATAATAATTTGTAAATTATTAATTATATATTAGATTACTGATTATGAAAAAGAATATTCGATAATAACAATAAATATATACTGTAAATTTAGTCATTCAATAGTATTTTCCAGTAGATCGGGTATGGGTACTCTTTAAAAACGAAATTGGGATATAATGATATCACAACCAAAATATAAAAAAAAACTATACCACATGTAGAAACTTAAAATATTTAATATTTTATTAAATTAATACAATTTAGTAAAAAAAATGATCACTCAGATTTTGATTTCGATTTGGTCCATGATGCAAACGTAATTTTTTTTATAAATATAAATGTCTTATAAATAGCATAATAAAATAATAAAATAACCAATATGACAACAGCAATGACGTCCAGTAAAAAATATTGATACCATTTCAAATTGAGCGCCTGAGATTTTAAGTGAGGAGCACCTTTGTGGCGAATAACGTATCTCGTCCAATAATCAACTGCTTTCGACGGTGTCAGTGGACGGTCTTTGAAACGATCAGAAGCAATTTTAGCGTTCTGTATGTATCTAAAAAAAAAAGTTTTTTGTTAAAAAAATTTGAAATCATATTTATTCTGAGCGCAGGTTAATATAGATTTGGCAAATAGTTAACCATACTTTTTATTCTTAACGAGTTCTAAAATAGCCTTCATAAATGTATCCTTAGTCACAGAATCAAGGTTCATTGAAATTGCCATTCCTGCGTCTACTAAATTTCTTAAATTTCTAGATTGATCAAAAAACAAAGGAAATCCGAGAACCGGAACACCGGCATCCACTGCCTCATACACTCCAGATATTCCTCCGTGACTAATAAATAATTTTACATTAGGATGCACTAAAAAATAAATAAATAATTGTTATATTTATTGATAAATATTTTGTCAAAGCTTACCAAGTATATCTCGTTGAGGAAACCATTTTTTTACCATGATATTCTCTGGTTTATCGACCATTTCATCTTCATATTTTAATAACACTCTCTGAGGAACTTGACTCAATACTTGTATAATGTCGTTTCTAATATTTTCCGGTAGCGAGGATACTGCCACGACAGATCCTAATGTAAAATAAATGACTCCATGTGGTGAGTTTTCTATGAATTCTAAAATATCCTGTAATAGTAATTAATATCAAGAGTTTAAGAGGTGTAACTATTAATATTTTAATACGACTAAGATATAGATTTTTTAGAATTAAATTTTTCATTAATTTTAGTATAAATCTACTTTCCTATGTAAAACAATATCTGAATGAATAATTAATCATATTTCGTCCTGTACAAAAAAATATTTATGTAAATCATTCGGATTTTAAAAAATCAGAATATCTTTCTCGTATCAGTGTTAAACATTATTAATAATTAATTTTTGGTTCGATTGATGTAAACCGTATGTGAATGTGACGTCATCTCCATTGTTTATAATCGTAATAGTAGTGTGTTATTTATTTGATAAATTAAAAATTACTTACGTCAGGTATTTTTTTTGGTGGACTCAGATGTATACCACCGACTTGAATCACACTTGGTGGTATAGGTCTTGGAGCATCGGTTATGAAATGTGCGTTGCTAAATATTATGGAGGGTTTAATAGGTTCGATTTGATCAAAAGACTCTTTACTGGCTATTCTTGCGGTCCAACTTTTGTATTGAAGCAAAAATAATGTATAAAAAAATAACACCGTGTTTGTAAACCGTTCAAACATTGTTCTGGGAATGCTGTGATTAGCTAATACATGAGATACAACAGCTGGGTTTGGATAATGTCCTAAGACAGAACGTTCTAAGTACGATATCAGAGGCGGTGGTGTGACATATATTAATGGTATGTCTAGTTTAACCGATAAATATGAAATGCATTCTGATGCCATTAACTCAATGAAGATGGCATCAAAATCTGATCTAGAATCGGTCAGTATGTTCTTAATGAAATCATTTTCATATAATGTCTTACAACAATTTCGACTATAATCGTTGATAAAATTAATTAAATCGAAATGTGAAGTAAGTTCTATATTTATTTGGTCAATATCCAACCTCAATAAAGTCCTAATTTCTTTTGATACATCTATTTCTGTATAATTTTCCCTGTCACCACTAGGAAATGGTGTCAAAACTGTTATTTGATGACCATGTTCTGTTAATGCTCGAAGTATTCCTTCCATAAAGTTCCAGTGACTCCTTCCAGCTATTGGAGCAATAGCCAAAATTCGTTCACTTCCTACTGGTTCAAAATACAACGTTGCAACGCTGCAATAAAATGTAACAATCAATATCTTAATGAATGTTGTCATAATTATTGTGAGCTCCTCGACCTCTAAAAGAAACAAAAATAATAATTATATTAATGTCACAAATTATCCGTTTGGTAAAAATATTATTAATTTAGATATTCCACTTCTTAAATTTTACATACTCTGATTAATGGGTGTTGAATAGTGAACATGTGTAATTATAGTAGCTATTTAATCTTAAGATTTTAGATTCTGAGAAGATAGTTTAATATATTAAATTGACAATTATTTGATTTTCTGTTTTGTGTCTGTGTATACACGATAAGTAATCAATTAAACACTCAACATTGGGGTAGTTCCTGATAAAAATCATAGAATAGGATTTAGTGTGTACTTTAAGAGAGGTCTTAATCAAAAATAATTGGGGAAAAAAAAACACAAAATTTCAATGCAAAACTGGTTTTTGAAAATACCAATTTTGTTTTTTTTTCTGGTGTACCTTCCTTAAGAACTGATAATCGTAGATACTTGACATTATCACCAAATCAGTGCAGTACCCAGGGGGGGCTTTTGGGCTTAAGCCCACCCCGAAATCTTTTATTTTTAATAGTATATATGTATATATATGTTTTAAATTATTTCCTATTTTCCTATAGAGTTAAGTATGAATGTTTAAGCCCCCACCCGAAAACAAATCGTGAGTACGGCACTGTACCAAATCATTATATTAGCATTTCCTAGACAAACTATATTTAATACTCCAAAATATTTAGACACTTTTTGAAATATTTATAGGCATTTGAAAATGTTATTAATATATATTTTTTTTAATAAATTCCGATAAAAAATCTATCACCGAGTGTATACTCGTAATATTATTTTTTATAAAATAATTTAATACAAGGTTTCCCATGTTTTTCTTATATCTATAGAAAAAATTAAAAATAATATTTTGGTAAAAGTTAAATTAACCTACAGTAATACGAGTATAAATAGTTAAATAAATTACTTTAATAACTATATCAAATGTTTTATTTTAATGTAAAATGCACAGAGCCTTGTATATTTTTAAATAAAAAAATGAATGCCTTCATGTGTTTCTATGTATTCTATTTAGATAAACGGAATTCAAGCTTTAAAAGCTCTTTATAATATATTCAAATAAAAGTGACAGATTGAATTTAAGAAATATAAAAATATAAATAAAGTAACACTTACGATATATAACACATGCAGTATACTATACACTACAAACGTTGGTATGTACTACAAATATATTTTTAATATCTAAATATTCATCAATTATATGAGTTTGGCTGCTTTTTGAGTACAGAACTGCTTACTTGGTAATTGATACAATAACTTGAAATTTATTATACTACATTACATTCAACATTTTATTTAAATAATTGTTGTTATAAGAATACATTAATCACTTTAATATTAGAATCATAAATTAGCTACAAAATAGACAGAGAAACGCTGTAATCGCAGAGTGACATCACACCATTGATGTAATCGACCGCTATAGCAAAAATTATTTAGATAATAATTTTTGTTTATCGATAACCCATTCAGGTTTCACAACTACCGTGTCGTATATCAAAAGTGTTCTTCAGGTTTACATTTAGTTATTATATTTTTATATGTTTGATAATATAATTTTACAATCAATTGAAAATTGTAATTATTGGTTATTTACGTTTATTGTAATGGTCCAAATATACGTTGCCTAATTAGTCCTCTCCAATAAAAAAATGTATATAATACGTACATTTATTTATTTTTAGATTTGTGCCATACTGCTATATGAAAGGATCCAATAGTCAAATAAAAAAGTTTGTGGAACCCTGGTAATAAACACAACACTCTAAACCATTGAGGTAAAAAAAAATTGCCAATTATGTGGCATATTTATAAACAGCACACAATTATTTTGTTTATATTAATAGAAATAACTTCTCAGTTGAAACTTACTTGAATAAATAAATGGTGGATATAAAAAATATATATATTTTTTTAATTAATTATAACAAAAATATTACTTTATATTTTTATTAAAATTGATAAATTGTTGATATCTGAGTCAAAAATGTTAAAAATGTAATACAAAGTTAATTGTAATTTGAAAAACTAAAATCTATAGTCGAAATATCATAATATTAAGGTATTATATTTAACGATAAATTTAAACAGTGATGATTAGTAAAAGAAAAAATATTATCAATCCAAAAAATACCAAAGTTTTTATTTAGATATACTAGGTATAGATACCTACAATTATTATAGTTAACTATAATTAATATTTAAATAAATATTGTTGTTTACTATAATAGTAAAGATATAGATATAGTAATTTAATTTATATCTTATTTTAATTGTCTTTATAAACTACTATAGTTTATAATACAACTACACTATTTGTATATTGACATAATCATCATAATATTATAATTGTGAGTAGTAACTACGTTGCATTTTGTTTTTAAACAACATTAATTTCGGCTTTAATAATTTAAAATACTAAGATTCTTTCATTATTAGAAATTTCAAGATTTTTAATGAACTTAAAAGTTTAGTTTTTGAATTAAAGTATCATATTTTAATTTTATTAATGTTGAGTGACTTTAGTGACTTGTGTGTTGTAATGTGCGCCGCAAAATTCCTATATCGTCTTAAAATATTTATTTGATTAGATCAGACTTAATTATTAAACACAATATATCATGTATAAAGATAAAAAAATCTTTTTTTAG
Source organism: Rhopalosiphum maidis (assembly GCF_003676215.2). Lineage (NCBI taxonomy): Eukaryota > Metazoa > Arthropoda > Insecta > Hemiptera > Aphididae > Rhopalosiphum > Rhopalosiphum maidis. The sequence continues at coordinate 49,439,206 of NC_040880.1, read as the reverse complement.
ACTCTTTAGAATATAACTAAGTTAAAAAGATTTAAAAAGATTTTATATTATATAAATTTAAAACTTATTACACATTATTATATGAAAATAAACAAATCAATAAGTAGTTATTATCAAACTAAAATTATTAATAAAAAGTATTTATTTAGTGTAATTATAATATTTATTATATATCGGATGTTAAGGCAAACCTAGATACAATTTCACTATAACATTCAATTATGTATTGGTTGCTAGTAGCAATCTGGTTTAACTAACTATACTGCCTACACTTATTACTTATAGTATAAGTTATAAATTAATTAATAATATTTTTGACTTCAATTATGATTCTAACATAGAATAGCTCCAACAATTATGAGGGGGTTCCACAGAACGTTCAAGCTCCTGCAAAGGTTCCGCGAGTAAAAGAAGTTGGGAAACACTGACTTATACTATACGTATACAATACGCTTATTATAAGTATAAGGTTATGTGGTCGTTAGATACGATTTAATTATTATAAAATAATTGCTATAAGTACATTGGAAAACGATTGTTTTCTGTAACTTATTAAAATAAATATGCGTTACATATATTATAGTTTTAATAATATGTACAGGTAATAGGTATATTATTGTAATGAAACAAATATTAAGGAAATAAGTACATATAAAAAAAATGTATTGGTAAATAATAATATGCTATAGATACTATAGCTCCAGTATTGCTTATTGAGTTTGTAATTTACATATTTAGTACTACTGAGAACCCTCCCACTATGTTATAATCACTGTTATTTTCTAAAAAAAATTACTTTTTGTATAAAATTATGTATAGATTGTAATTATTCTTTTAAAAAAAAAATTAAAAAATGTATATATTTATATGATAGTAATTATTATGTAATTAAATATGCAAGCTGTACAAATAAACGCTGTAAAATATACTTACCTAGTAATATAAATTGACTGACCGACTTCCCTAGGAATCGTTTTTCGTATGTCATAATTTACCATTAAATTTAACATTAATAAATAAATTACAGTAACTACTCCTCATCACTGTACATCAGAAGCCGTGCTTTCGACATTGCTTCATTATAATAAAAAGTAATAACTGTAGGTACATAAAAATTCTGCAGTAGTATCATGTAGTATGCTATTACCCAAAGCGTAACAATGTAACTAGAATTAATTACCTATTAATATTTAGAAAATAAATATTATATTTATAAAATAATTATAACTTCATACATTTAACTATTTCTAATTTTCAAACGATTTAAATTAATATTTGGCGTTTACATTACTCAAGTTCCTAGTATAATAATAGAAAATAAACATTTAAAATCAAAACAGTATAATATATAAAATTATCGACCTAGAATGGTCATCATATTATTATAGTAGTAATAAATCAAAATAACTTTTCAATTCGTTATTGGGAATTGAATAATACCAGTATATCACACTTAATGATTTATGTTTAATAATTTGGTTCTATTATCATTAGTTTTACCTTAAGAGGTAATTTTTTATAAAACATTAATTAGACATATTTAAATAATAATTTTGTGTAACTTCTATAAGAATAATTCGGTATCCTAGGTATCCTTTACTGAATTCATTCTACCACTTAACATTACAGTTGCTATTACATAGTAACTCTTTAATTTTCAATATTCAACTTTTTAACATATATTCAACATTTACCTGAATTAATGATAATCGTGTCGTTTTAAAAATAATATAAATAAATTAATGGTCCTGTGTTAGTATCAATCTACCATTGGTAGTTGTTAAGTTATTATTAAAATTCCAAGTGTAAATAGTGTCATGCTACAACGAACAAATATTACTACAGTAATATGGTATAGATAAAAATAAAGCGAATTTTCATCATAAACATAAGAGTATTTTTACTGGACAATAGTAATTTGAATAATTAAGTGTTACATTTATAAAATATTTATATACCTTTGCAGTAACCCCAACATCATAATTTTAGGAAAATTAATAAGTATGTTTTTGTAGATTTAATGTAGTTTCTATAAATGAACTTAATTTAATAATAATACTATGAAAAAGTAGGGGTAGGGGATAAGGCACACCACAGGAATTTTAAGTATGCCTTTAAGTAAAATCTCATAACCCGAACTATATTTGACCGATAAGATCTTATTCATGTCATTGTTATTATACACAGTGTTACAATGATTTCTTGTACCTAACACTAACTCTTTGAGATGTAAACTGTCCGGTATCTCTGTGAGTATTTTTTTTATTTATACAAAGTTTAAGTTCCGACAGTTAATATTTTTAATTTGTCAAAATAATATTACCATCGTTATTCAATGCTATTTATAGAAAAAAAAAATACCTATTAATAACTCAAAAAGATTCAAAACTTTTAACCCAAAAACTACCAACCTATTTTCAGTTGAAAAGGAAAAAAATAATAATTTGTAAATTATTAATTATATATTAGATTACTGATTATGAAAAAGAATATTCGATAATAACAATAAATATATACTGTAAATTTAGTCATTCAATAGTATTTTCCAGTAGATCGGGTATGGGTACTCTTTAAAAACGAAATTGGGATATAATGATATCACAACCAAAATATAAAAAAAAACTATACCACATGTAGAAACTTAAAATATTTAATATTTTATTAAATTAATACAATTTAGTAAAAAAAATGATCACTCAGATTTTGATTTCGATTTGGTCCATGATGCAAACGTAATTTTTTTTATAAATATAAATGTCTTATAAATAGCATAATAAAATAATAAAATAACCAATATGACAACAGCAATGACGTCCAGTAAAAAATATTGATACCATTTCAAATTGAGCGCCTGAGATTTTAAGTGAGGAGCACCTTTGTGGCGAATAACGTATCTCGTCCAATAATCAACTGCTTTCGACGGTGTCAGTGGACGGTCTTTGAAACGATCAGAAGCAATTTTAGCGTTCTGTATGTATCTAAAAAAAAAAGTTTTTTGTTAAAAAAATTTGAAATCATATTTATTCTGAGCGCAGGTTAATATAGATTTGGCAAATAGTTAACCATACTTTTTATTCTTAACGAGTTCTAAAATAGCCTTCATAAATGTATCCTTAGTCACAGAATCAAGGTTCATTGAAATTGCCATTCCTGCGTCTACTAAATTTCTTAAATTTCTAGATTGATCAAAAAACAAAGGAAATCCGAGAACCGGAACACCGGCATCCACTGCCTCATACACTCCAGATATTCCTCCGTGACTAATAAATAATTTTACATTAGGATGCACTAAAAAATAAATAAATAATTGTTATATTTATTGATAAATATTTTGTCAAAGCTTACCAAGTATATCTCGTTGAGGAAACCATTTTTTTACCATGATATTCTCTGGTTTATCGACCATTTCATCTTCATATTTTAATAACACTCTCTGAGGAACTTGACTCAATACTTGTATAATGTCGTTTCTAATATTTTCCGGTAGCGAGGATACTGCCACGACAGATCCTAATGTAAAATAAATGACTCCATGTGGTGAGTTTTCTATGAATTCTAAAATATCCTGTAATAGTAATTAATATCAAGAGTTTAAGAGGTGTAACTATTAATATTTTAATACGACTAAGATTTAGATTTTTTAGAATTAAATTTTTCATTAATTTTAGTATAAATCTACTTTCCTATGTAAAACAATATCTGAATGAATAATTAATCATATTTCGTCCTGTACAAAAAAATATTTATGTAAATCATTATTGGTCCAAACATGCGTATGTTATATATTTTGAACAAAATATAGACCGTTTACAATATCCAAAATATTTAACAAAAAAATAGTTGAGATGACGTAACTACAAGTGTTGCCTCGTTTTATTAACGCATAGATTTATAATGTCGTTTCTAATATTTGCTAGTATTGAAGACACTGCCACGACAGAACCTAATGTAAAAAAAATAACCCCGTGTGGTGAGTTTTCGATGAATTCTAAAACATCCTATAATAATTATAAATTTCAAGAGTTTTAGTGTTGATTATAATATTGAAAGAGTTTAAGAGACGTAACTATTAATATTTTAATACGACTAAGATTTAGAGTTTTTAGCGTTTAATTTTTCAATAATTTTACTATAAATCTACTATCTTATGTTGAGCAATATCTAGATTAATAATATTAATCATCTTTCATCCTGTAGAAAAAATGTAAATCATTCGGATTTTAAAAAATCAGAATATCTTTCTCGTATCAGTGTTAAACATTATTAATAATTAATTTTTGGTTCGATTGATGTAAACCGTATGTGAATGTGACGTCATCTCCATTTTTATAATCGTAATAGTAGTGTGTTATTTATTTGATAAATTAAAAATTACTTACGTCAGGTATTTTTTTTGGTGGACTCAGATGAATACCACCGACTTGAATCACACTTGGTGGTATAGGTCTTGGAGCATCGGTTATGAAATGTGCGTTGCTAAATATTATGGAGGGTTTAATAGGTTCGATTTGATCAAAAGACTCTTTACTGGCTATTCTTGCGGTCCAACTTTTGTATTGAAGCAAAAATAATGTATAAAAAAATAACACCGTGTTTGTAAACCGTTCAAACATTGTTCTGGGAATGCTGTGATTAGCTAATACATGAGATACAACAGCTGGGTTTGGATAATGTCCTAAGACAGAACGTTCTAAGTACGATATCAGAGGCGGTGGTGTGACATATATTAATGGTATGTCTAGTTTAACCGATAAATATGAAATGCATTCTGATGCCATTAACTCAATGAAGATGGCATCAAAATCTGATCTAGAATCGGTCAGTATGTTCTTAATGAACTCATTTTCATATAATATCTTACAAGTTTTTCGACTATATATATTAGCATAATGTATTGTATGGAAGTATGAAGTAAGGTGTTTATGCACCAATTCAATATCCAACCGTAACATTGAGAACGTTTCGTTGGATACATCTATCTCCGTGTAATTTTCTCTGTGGCCACTGGGAAAAGGTGTCATAACTGTTACTTTATGACCATGTTCTGTTAATGCTCGAAGTATTCCTTCCATAAAATTCCAATGGCTCTTCCCACCTATTGTTGAAATGGCCAAAATTCGATCACCTTCCACTGGTTTTAAATACAACACATCAACGCCGAAATAAAATGTAATTATCAATATTTTTATGAATTTTATCATAATGGTATGCTCACCAATACCCTAAAAGAAAAAAATACAGTGATTTTTATTTTATGTTGTGCTTTAGATTAAATATTTCAGTTATTTAAATTTATTTTTTTTTTTATTCAATATGTTTTCTTTTCTAATTGTTTTTAAGTTTTTAACAATGGCATTTTATGATCATTCGTTAAATATTTGCAGTAATGTTCGGATATTATTATTTTGATTGTCGAATATAAAGACATGCAATAGTAGGTTATTCCAAAAATGTATTCGATTTCGATATTAATTTAGTCCTATATGTACCTATTCTATAAATTGTATTATAATACCTAATTTAAATCTTTTTTTATTAATGACAATTAATAACCCTTTTTCTGCGCATGGCTCCAACTTATTTAAGATTATTAATATATTATGCAGCTCGGGAATCTCTTATCGCTAACTATCCCTGTTAAATACTTTTAACTTAATAACTTAAGAATTACTAATATCATTAACAATTTATACTGAGACAATATTAGATATGTGATGTTTTGAGTTTTAATATAAATGTATAAAGCGTCATAAATTATTATCAATAGAAAAATAAATAAATTTTAAAATATTCTTCGAATATATGTTGACACAGTGAAATTTCGTTTCCACCCAGAATCGTTTTTTGTATACATTGAAACAACATAGATTTTTAATTTAATACATTTACCTACTCAAAGACGATGTCACCCGAAATTATAATACGGTAGTGACTATTTTTTTTTTTAAGTTTAAAATATAATAACAAACCTACAAACCTGTTTACTAAATTGTACTATATTCACTTATTCATTTATAATCGTTTTTTACATGTATGTATAGTTAATCGAATACAATAAAACGGTAAACTTAACTAATAGTCATGCAAATCATAACACACGTATCAATTGTTACTTATACACTAAACACTAATATACTTAGTAATTAAATAATGTATATTATATAATGTTATTGAATGATGTAAATAATAATCAGTAGTTTTCTATTAAAATAGATAACCCTGATACAACTTAACAATGTTTTAAAAGTCTATACTTTGATCCAACAATAAAACTACCAGAGTTCATCTTCTTAAATCCATCTAGATTTGCAAACCTAAAAATAACACAAATTAGCATTATCAATTATGAACCTTATATACAGCGCACAATCCACTTGTAGGTATTTAAAACGACTAAAACCAATAGTTAATTTAAAGAACGTAAATAATAGGAGTGTTCGCCGTATAGCGTTGTCCTATTTAAAATTCAATCACCTAATTGTCCTAATTATTTATCAGGTATATTGTGCATATCTGAGATAAAAAAAAATAATAAAAGATTTTGTTTTAATTGTTTATCACGCATTCATTAGCATATTACGTTTTACTAATCAAAGAATAAAAATGTTTTATTTATAAACTATATGTATATGTTTAGATAAGCAAATCATGTATAAAATGATATTTAACTGCCATAGATTATAAAACTATTAATTATTTAATTTAAAATTCAATCGTATTTGTATAAAATTAAAACCATACAACCCACCAAAAACCAATTTATAATTTAAATAGTTAAGATAAGATTCCGAATTTAAAGGTTTATAATTTGGTCGTTCCTAATTTGTAACAATTTCTTATTATCAACCTTTAAAATGTTATTTATTATGTTGCCAAAATAAATTTGAATTATTTTAATAAATCGATAGTTTAACACAAAATCACAAAAAAGTATTTACAGGAAAAAAGTATACAAAAGAAATATTAAGTCTATTGCATGTTAATCAAAACGTGTTACTAACTATGTACCATTGTACCAAATAAGAATAATCATTATTACAATTTAGAAAAAAAACATTCGTTTTCAAATTTTATGCTCTTACCTTAGTTCTAGTTAATACTTATAAATAGGGATCAGAAGTTGATGTATTTAATATTTTTTTTTTATTTTGGAACTTTTTAGACAATGCTCTCCTGGCCACAAAAATGTGTTTCATTAGCATGTAAATCTGAACAACTAATTTTTTCATTTTCTAATTTGCATTTTTTTGCATTTTTTGGTGTTTAAGTCATTTTTAGACATTTTTCCACATTTTTACTGATTTCACATTAGTTCACTTCTTATCATTATTATTATTATTATGCCGATAACTTACTTAGAACTTTATAATTACATCGGACTAAGATTAGTACCTCTCCGATTTTAGTTGTCATTGTCGTGTTGTAGTGAATATTATTGTACCTAAATTTTATTATTTTTTTGTAATATTTTCGAATTTGCCGAAAAAAATTTATTTAATTCTTAATGACATTTTTGTAATTTTTATGTCAATGTCATATAGAATTTTATAGTAAAATAGAGTACAATTAAAAAAAAAATATATATATATACAAATATTTATAATTTGTTTAGGACATTTTTTGTCATTTTTATATTAATAAGGTATAAGACTTCTGTTACATAACTAGCAATACCATGGATGAATTCAGTGATTATTTATTCAAATCATACTTATTTATTTGGTGTTTTTATAATCTTCATAAAAATATCAACATTGAATTATTTTAAAATATATAAGCCAAAATAGTATTTAGGGACTAGAGATTCTAGAGATTCCTACATTTTCTTTTTATCTTGTCTGTTGTAATTCTCTAAAAATAAATATTTCATAATATAATATACATAAAGACATTCATTGTATTAAATCATATTAAAATACCTATTTACTAAAAGTTTAACTAAAAGTTTTGTTTAAAACAATTATAAAAATAAAATATATTTTCTGATTTTAAAGAGGAAATTTTTGATACATTTTTTTTTTTCTATTTTTTCAAAATAGAATCGAACTCGCATTCGTAAAACGTTAAGTCGTGTTAAAACCAATATACAAAATCAAATATGAATATATAGCGCTATCTTGCGTAGGTGTTTATAACAATATATTATTCTAAATTGTTTAATAGTCAAAGGTAGATGGCGTTAAGTACTATAATATAATATTATGCACAATAAGTTAATAACCTTATAAAATACTACTCATATGCAGTTACCAGTTACTTGTTTTAAGCTTTTTTTTTTCAAAAAAATTCAACTAAACAATTATTTTATAATTAATTTATCTAATAAACTAAGATTACATTTTTTGTTACACCATTATTCAAACGTACAATAAAATAATAAAAATTTAAAAAAAAAATTCATTTCATTCAAGGTAACTACTATTAATAGTTAGACAATATAAATTTTAAAGAACTGTGATTTTAATGTTACTATTTAAAGAAAAAAAACTTACGAGAGAAATATTTAAAATATTTGGTTTTTATAAACTTGTTTAATGTTTATATAATATCAATACATTGTATTTTAAAACACAAACTTTCCTTATCCTTATAATTCATTATTAATCCGGTTTTGATTTCGATTTTGATGATGGTTTAAAAATAATTTTGTTTATCATTTGCAATGTTTTCAACGCAGTGTAAAAAACCGATACAATTATTAATAATACAACTGCTACAACGTCCAGTAAAAAATATTGATACCATGTTAAATTAAGTGCGTGAGATCTCAAGTGCGGTGCACCTTTGTGACGAATAATATATTCCGTCCAGTAAACGACCGAATCGGCCGGCGACATTGGTCGGTCTTTAAATCTATCAGAAACAATTTTAGCATTTTTTGAATACCTGCAAATAATTAATATAATATTATAAAATTTCTCAAATTAAAATGAAATATGTCATTTTTTATGTGCACTTACGTTTCATTGTTGATAATTTCATTGATAGCACTTAAAAGTGTATTTTTGGTTACTGAAAACAAATCAAATGACAACGCCATACCTGCATCAACCAAATTTGCCATATTTCTTGGTTGATCATAGAACAAAGGGAATCCTAGGATTGGGACGCCGGCGTCCACAGCTTCGTAGACTCCCGATATACCTCCATGGCCGATAAATAACTTTACATTTGGATGCTCTATACATTTATACGAAGTATTTAAAATACTGTATTTCTGTTTAATTTGTTGATATTATTTTTATTTTATGGTAACGTACTCAGTATATCTCGTTGAGGCAACCATTTGCTTGTCATCACATTTTTTGGTTTATCCTTCATTTCTCCTTCATATTTCAGCAATACTCTTTGAGGAACTTCAGCTAATGCGTCTTTGAAAATATTTTGAATATGGTCCGGCATTGTTGATAGTGCGACTACGGTACCAAATGTAAAGTAAATAATTCCGTTTGGCGATTCCTCGATAAATTTTAAAATATCCTGTAAATATTTGAAATAAATATCACAACTCTCTTATAAAGTAAGTTTTAAGTAGGTACATAAATATTTTATAGCATTATAACAAAAAATTGTGTTAACTAATAGATTTATAAGATCTGTGCCACGATTGTACAAAATACTCTAACTAAAATTGTAATAAATATATTATGTATATGATAAAATGTCAGTGACTTCTTCGCTTATAAATAATAAATATTAAATACAGTTAAAAATCTTGATGAAAAATTAATTAACTTTCTTTCTCGTAACCTATACATGCTATATTATTACAAAAGCTCATTACTTGATTTCCAATAGTTTAACTTAAAATACAGTTAATCGAAACACGTAATTAATTTAAAGTCGCGATACTGTCACCGATGTCATTGATTCAACTTCAAAAATAACTTTAAAAATATATTATCATTCATGAGCCTTTATAGTTAATATACACTGCAAGAGTACACTTCGAAAATTATACGGAAACTTCACGCCTCGAAAGTTTGTTTTGACTACCCGAGGCCATTTCTATATTTCCACTTAAGAATCTATGACTACTAAAGTTTACTACCTACATGTTCCCTTTTAAAATGCAATGTTATGTTCTTGCAGTGGAAAATTTGAAATCAGAAGCACCTCGGTAGTTTTTCTAAGGAGGGGTTGTAAGCATTATTCTCCAGTGTGTACAAATGCAAATCCTTTACTTTTATTTTTTACAATAACCTAATTTTCCAACTCGTATTAAACTGTAACAATATCAATATGCCGTAATATAACTAAATATAATTTAATAGCATTAAAGATATGCAAAAGTGAATTCCGAAAAATACTCATACTATTATTATATTAAAACCCAATATTTCTCGATTCCCGTACATATTTTGTAACGCGATGTAGAGAGGGGATCTTCTCTACATCGTGTTTTGTAGTGTTTGAATATTTAAAATAATATATACCTTTAGGGCTATGTCCAGTGTCCACAGTGGAAGGGAAATAATATCGAGACCGTACTACTGTATTAATAATATTATATGGGTCTCAGTGTAGTATATACGTATAATGAATTTAAAATGTTTGTTCAATTGTACCATGATACAGGTGTTTTCATCTCAGCGTCCATGTAACGCTATCATATTAAGGTGTACTTCACCCAGTGGCCAGTTTAATAGCTAATAGCCATATCCCATATATATCTAAATATACAGCGTATACACGTATTTTATTTATATAAATATACACACAAAATTATTAGCTTATGGTGGCCTAAATAGGATAATATATTTAACGAGCCACAGGAATTAATTTTTAATGACACCGAGAAAACGTTTGGATTTATTTAGACTACTATACACATATACACGAATCCGAATAACTTTAAATAATATTTAATTTTAAGTATGTTTTTCAGTCAATGCATGGACTAGCCCCTACAGTGATCTAAAATCTAAATTTACTCGAAGCAATTCATTTGGATATTAATCAATCGTTTTATAAAACCTCACCTCCAATAAATATATCCGTTCAAACTATAATATGTTAAGTAGGGACATAGGTACTAATGTATATTGTAACGTTTTAAGAGTTTTTTAATGAATCGAATACTCCGAGCAAAATTGTTTAAGTTGGACAAATGAACGATCAATTAGGTTAATATGATATTTAAAAATATATTAACGCGGCACTTGTATAGATATTATTTATTTAATTAAAATAATTTTTATTTAGGTACCTTAAAAGTTTTAAATTATCATTGTAACTTGTAACATTTATAATATATTTTGTACGTTTCGTATAATTATTATTTTATTATATTAAAATGTTTATTTGAAATTATACACCACTGGTGATGTTTATATTATTCGAAATCAATTTTAAATTAAAATAATATTTAAAAATCGTTTATTTTAGATTTTTTCAATAACGATAACTAATTGAAACTACGCAGCTGTGCGCATCGGGAAATACACTGAATAGTATATTAAAGGATATAATAAACTATTATATTTTATAATATTATTATAGAACTAGTAAAATACTATTGTAACTAAACAACAATACTATTACAATTTTAAATGGTGACTAAAATCCACTGGCCGTGTAGAAATCACGAAACATACTATAATAGAGTAATCTACGTATTGACCACGTCACATACAATTAGTTCGTCTATAGTTTACGATTTCGACTAAGTAAGTCGGACTGAAATTTATTTTGATTGAAATCGTAATCCGTGTTTTCGTGAAAAACACATTCGGTGCACATAACGGCAGACAACGGATATCACCTGTACCTGCGTATAAGAACCATATCGTGCGATATCCGATTTGGCGAAATTTAACGACCCACCTATTACGTGTTACTACGCGATGGATTTTAAACCGAAATCGATTATTGAACCAAATACGGGTAATAAACGTGTCATTAATGATGTTGAGTACAGAAATCAAAAATATCATGGCGACTATACACGCGTCGACTCGCACTCGTATACTTACGGCCGGCAGCGGTCGGGGTGCGGTCAAATGTATGCCGCCGACGTCCACGCGGTTCGCCGGCACGGGTCTGGGTGGTTCGGTCACGTGGTGTGTGTTGACGAAAACCAGGGCGGGTATGACGGGCGGCGCGAGGTCGTAGGGCCGACGTTCGACGGCGGCCGCGGTCGCCGTGTACCAGTAGTTGGCGACCACCGTGTACAGGTGCATGGCCGCGCTGTGCAGTCGCCGGTAGAACGTGTCGGGCACCGCGTACGCTGCGAACAGGTGCGGCACGGCCGCCGGGTTGGAGTAGTGGCCGAACGCGGCCGTCTCGATCCAGGGCAGCAGGGGCGCGGGAAAGACGTAGACGAGCGGAACGCCGAGCCGCCGTGCCGCGTGCGACACGCAGTCGCTGCCCAGCGGTTCAGTGATGAACAGGTCGTAGGCGCCGACGTCCCGCGACAGGAATCGGTCCATGATGTCGCACACGAGACGGCTAGAGTTGACGATGAATGGCACCATGAACGACGTCCGGGCGAACAGCGGCACCACCGCGGTGGCATTCATGTTGACAGCCGACGCGGTCTCGTCCGTATCGCCAATGTGGTAATGGGCGGACGTCTCCACCTCCGTATAGTTGTCGGTCGGTGGCGTCCCGTGGTCCGGGAACGGCGTGTAAACCTTCACCGTGTGGCCGCGGCCAACCAACGCGTGCAGCACGCCTTTCATGACGTTCCAGTGGCTCTTGGCGGCCACCGTCTCGACTGCCAGCACGCGGGCCGCGTCCACGGGCCGCGGCCAACCCGCAATAGCCACCAGCAGGCAAACGGCCGCGAGTCCACACCACGACGGTCGTCTGGTCATGACTGTTGTGTAATCGTAACCTTTAAAATAGGATATAACTATTTGTTTGTGAACGGTTCTGCGACCGATTCGGTAAACACCGTCCAGTTCTGTACAATCGTTTACTGTGTAATATGCTACGAGCGTTAGAGTATATATAGTTGATGGCATGCGGCGTGTGCTTTACCGTCGTCAAAGCATATTTTTTATGTACTGAACGTGTTCGACGACGGTATAGTTTGCATAATGATAATACGCTGATTATTATTTTTGGACACTGGACTTTTCCCTTCTACTTATTCCAATCAAGAATAATTTTTTTTTCGTTTCATTGCTCATCTTGCTATAGTGCTTTTATAGTCTTCCTTATTTTATAATATCGTATTTGACCTTAAACAATGATTTGAAACCTTTTGATAATGTTAATAAAATTAATAAATTGCACAATTGTAGTGTGTTTCGTGTTCATACACGGTACGATTTGCTAATCAGATCGAAATTTCGATACTTTCGTTAACAACATCGCAATAAGTACGTTTGTTCAATGTATAACTATCAAGAGCCATTTTCAAAATAAAATAAAAATTGATTACTTTAAATTTAGAAATTATATTAATCATATAATAAAAAGGTTATACATCAATTGCACCGAACGAAATTAATAGGTATAGATATTTCCGTATAATATTACGTAAGTACGTCAATTTATTGCGGCACCGGTGCACCGCTTATATATTATTATGTGATCATGTGGATGAACAACTGTTGTTCACATGACGCGATATAATTAGAAATTGATCAAATCGGAATATCCACGAATGGAAAATAAATAAGATGATAATAATATCTGAATATTAAATGTTGTTACTCAGATTATTTTACTCTCAGATTAAACATTACGTCATTTTTTTATAAAATATTTGAGAAATGTTTGAAGTATAAAAGTATTTTACGATTATGTCCAACAATGGATATATATATATATTGTATTTATTTTAGACATTGTTGAATTTGTTCAACTACCGTGTTTAGGTAATGACAATTTAATGACGTTTTTTTAATAAATGTGTACAATATAAATCAAATTTCAAGAAATAATGGGACCTTTTCAACAATGTCCAACAAAAATTATAGTATAGGTTGGAATGGAGTATTTTACATTACGTATGCCGTTATTTTCGTGGGCTTTATTAGATTTTTTTCAATAATTATTATTGTATCGAATTTACTCAATGGTAATATTATTATAATATACTAATATTATATATATATATATTTGTATATTGATTTTTTATAAAATTAATATTTTTAAGTAAGTTATATGTGTGTGTAAAATATTACAATTTAAAAAATACTTATAACCTTAACCGGGAGTAAGAACACAGACACACAGTGTAATTACTATGTTAATAATATTAACCATGTTTAGAGGGATGTATGAACTTGCCCTCTTACCTACATAAATATTTTGGATTTTACAGACCCTACAAAGAATTCTAATTATTTTTGCGAGACATGTTTAACATAAAAATTTAAAAATGTTGTTACCAAAATAAGATATGTGAAACCATGTGATGAGGAGCGACTTTACTGACGTCTAGCCTATTATATATACTATAGGTATGTGAATGTGATCTAAAACGAGAGTATTTTTTTTTAATTTTTTTTTCCTTTTGTAATGTGGTACAAATTTTATTTTAAATTAAAGCACATTCATATTAGTTCCTCAAAAACAAGATACATTAATTAGATAATCACCATAATAGTGTTTATTATCCACGGACCGCGAGTAGAGAGTAGCTAGGTCAACTATTTTAAAATATGTCCGTAGTTCACCAAAGCCAACATAGACTACATCACTAAACAAGACTATTTTTTCATATCAATACAATAAAATGTCTATACAATATTGTAATTTGTAATGATACAAAATTCGTCCAGCATACAAACGTTACTATCAGTAGCGTGCAGTAATAGGCTTTTTTTAAGCAATCTCCTAAAAATCAAAATAAGATGGTACCATGCAATGGATTTACTGTGATAACAATTGTTTAATAAAGATATTTATACTAGTAAATAAAAAAAAACAAAGTAGATTAAAAGCTGTGGGTGCATGGGTAGCCAAATATGATAGTTTGCCTCAGTTTTGAAAATTATTCAGAACGTTTCTAATAGGACATAATAGAATATTTTTTTTATAATATAACGTGACACATTTAAGGTTATAGTCATATAATAACAACATTCAAAGATGATTTAAGCGGGCTAATGAGTTCTAGCGTATCTATAATATAATCGTTAAATAGACAACGTTTGAGTAATTAGACCATTTAGAACGACCGTCGCACGATAATAAAAATCATGTATTTTATTGTTGATTTATATGAGATACACCGATGCTCCGATAAAACACATATTATTATAATTGTCAAAAATGTCCTATGTGTGGTATTTTGGTGGACAGCTGCAGAATTCGAACACGACATAATATTATCTCTTATGTACATAAATGTTTTTTAAACCAAAATCAACTATTGAACAAAATATAGGAATATAGGAAATAAATGCAATAATATTTTGAATCAAAATTATGGTGCCGACAATACATGATGACTCGTACTCGTACTTACGGCCGGCAGTGGTTGGGGTGCGGTCAAATGTATGCCGCCGACGTCCACGCGGTTCGCCGGCACGAATCTGGGTGGTTCGGTAGTAACGTGGTGTGTGTTGACGAAAACCAGGGCGGGTTTGACGGGCGGTGCGAGATCGTAGGGCCGACGTTCGACGGCAGCCGCGGTCGCCGTGGACCAGTAGTTGGCGACCACCGTGTACAGGTGCATGGCCGCGCTGTGCAGTCGCCGGTAGAACGTGTCGAGCACGGCGAACGGGTGCGGCACGACCGCCGGGTTGGAGTAGTGGCCGAACGCGGCCGTCTCGATCCAGGGCAGCAGGGGCGCGGAAACGACGTAGACGAGCGAAACGCCGAGTCGCCGTGCCGCGTGCGACACGCACTCGCTGCTCAGTGGTTCTGTGATGAACAGGTCGTAGTCGCCGACGTCCCGTGGCAACAATCGGTCCATTACCTCACACACACGGTGGCTTTCGTTGACGATTTTCGGCACCATGAACGACGGTCGAGAGAACTGCATAAAAGTCTCAGTGACTTCCCAGCCCGCCGGTCAGGACATAATAAATTTCAGAATAACAATAATAGGCCATCCGGTATTCTTGAGAAACGCTCGACAAATGATATGTAGTCACCAGTGTATAGTGGTCAGTGGCGTGCACAGAGAGAGAAAGGGAGGGATATCCTTGCATTGCAAAATCAAAACCACATAAAATGACCAGATATACGATTTTCTAATCATATCCTGTTTAAAATAAATATATTTAAAAATTCTTTTTGCTAATATAATGCACTCTGTGAACATACTAGTATTATGTGGTCGGAGAAACCTTGTTACAATATTATTAGTTATCCAGAGAAAATTTTCTCTTCCTTATAAATAAGTTTTCTATAGCTGAGGGTTGAAGCCCTGTGTATGAGGTATTTATCAATAATAAGGTACGTTTGGTTTATAAATCTATGATAATTATTATATTTAAAATAATACTTTATTGTTTTGGAGATGGCTGTTAATAAATGTATTGCTGAGTTCGCTCGTGTTGATGGTTAGTGTCAAACTGCTTTCCATGTGTCGTTTTAATATATTAAGTTATATTTTGGGCAGGTAAAATGTGTTTAGTGAGTATATTTTGTATTAGTCAATCATATAGTGTGTTTATCGTATAATAATAATAATAATAATAATAATAGATAATTGATGTACATGGTGTGTGGCAAATGTTACAATACAATCCAAAATTTTAATTTTGTACAAAATTGAATTTCTCTCTCAAAATCAAAATCGTATTATCAAGTTTCAAAAAATACGTAATTCTTATTCCAACACTCTCCTAGTAAGAAT
This sequence comes from Rhopalosiphum maidis, assembly GCF_003676215.2. NCBI lineage: Eukaryota > Metazoa > Arthropoda > Insecta > Hemiptera > Aphididae > Rhopalosiphum > Rhopalosiphum maidis. The sequence goes on along the minus strand of NC_040880.1, from coordinate 49,422,441 downwards.
TAAGATTTTTGAAAAAAAAAAAATTACGAATATGATGTACGCTAACCCATAAATATGAAAGCTAAGTTTTGAAATTCACACGAAATTCATTTCCCCGTAAAGTTACATAAAATGAAAAATACACGGAATCGGTCAGCAACAGGTATGAGCAACATACTTCATTAGTAATAAAAATCAATTAATTTTCTGGTATTGGTTGACTTTTTCGATATTGCCATCGTTGCTGTGCGTAAATGACGTGTCTTTTAAACATGACTTACCGGAGGTATAGGTTCAAGTGGCGGAAGGTGTACACCGCCGACCCCGATCATATTCTGAACGGTGGGCACGGATTTTTCCACAGTCGTATCCGTGTTGACGAACGTGACAGCGGGCTTACGGTAGTCGGTCTGATCGTCGTCTCGCTCGTGTAACAATTGTAACGCTGCCATCACGGTCCAGCCGTACGCGTTCTCCAGCCGCCTAGCTAACGTGTCGGGCACCGCGTAACGGGCGAACAGCCGGGCCGCATACGACGGGCTGGGGCTGGTGCCCAGCGCTTTTGCCTCCATCCACGAGGCCATCGGCGACGGAAACACATACACGAGCGGCACGTCGCCCAGTGCGCTGGACACGCGAGACGTGCACTCGGACGACACGAGTTCGACGACGACCATGTCATACCGCACGTCGGCCGTAAAGTGGCCGGCGGCTGCCATTCGGTCCAGCCGGTCACACGCTGTCCTACTCTTGTCCACGGCAATGCCCACGAACCGCCACTGGTCTGCGAAATCAGCTATGGCTGTCCGCACGTCCAGCGCAACCTTATCGGGCACGTCGAGCCGCAGCGGTATTTCCACGTACCCGCAACCGATGGGGCCCCCGTCGCAGACGCCAACAGTTGCCGCCGATGACGACGCGAACGGCGTATACACCGTCACGTTGTGACCACGGCCACCGGTGGCCATCGCCCTGACCACCGCCCGCATAAACGTCCAATGACTCCGGGCCGGCAATGGTTCGATGGCCAGCACGTTGACGGCTGTCGTCGGAGGCGAGATCGCACAAAGCACAACGAACGCACAGGTCACGGCGGCAGCGGGGACGCACTGTTTCGTAACACGTTCCATATTGTACCTATAACACCGAGATGCCGATATTATTCGAAAATATTTATAACATTACGTTCACGACTCGGCACAACATTTTGTAACCGGTAAAGAGTTTCGCAACGATGGATTTAAAGGCTTTTTTTATTTTTAAATTGTTTTTGTTTTCATTTGGTTTTGTGATTTTGTTTCTGCCCAGATTTTTTAACGATCGTTGTTCGAAGACGTAGTTTTTCGACGAATGATGAATAGGTACGAATCACTGATTTTTGGACTCGACACATTATTGTGATTACCAAATGTTATCTATCTATTTATATTTTATGTGCGTGCACTATGTGAATTATTATCTCGAGTTCTAACTAAAGGTTAGATGTATTGCACCTTTATGGGCTATATGTAATCCCATGCGTTAGTGAATTATTTATAATGATTATTCATTTTTATTTTACACAAACATTATATTATTTCTTATCGGGTAGGAACCATTTTTATAATACCCGTGTGCAGAGTGAAAGATGAAACTTATTGTTGTATAATATCAATAATAAAAATAAACAAAAACCTGCAATGGTTTATCAAGCCAACACGTTAATATAAATGCGTATAATATTTAGTAAAAACTCGTACAAACATAATATAATAAGTATTAAGTATACTAAAATGCATAACTACATACTAAGATAATACATATAACATATATAACTATAACTATAAAATAATAATAATAATAATACATTTTTTTTGTGTGTAGTTAGTAATACAAATTAACTTACTTAACAAAAATATATTCATTTATAAGCAATAATATTAAATGGCTTTTTTTTAATATAGGTATTTGCATAATATCATAAAAACCCATTTTACGAATTAATACATTTTATTCATGAAGGTTATGGTAATAGGGGAAAGTTGTATTTTAGAGTAAAGGAAAGATTATATTATAATACTATACTATTTAAAATTCTATAAGACTTCAGTTCGAATGATTTATCTTTAGTTATATAATTGAATAAAAAATTTACTATTCCATGTTATGTCCTAATATAAATAGGACAACTGCTATTTAACATATAATGAAGATAATACATAAAATATAGCGTAGTTTTTCACGTACAACACCTATCTTAAATCAGACAAATTATAATGTTTTTTATTTAAAAAAAAAAAAAATATTTTATACAAATTTAATTTAGTCATTCGATTAAAAGTGATTTATGCATTTAAATTAATTTTAGAACTTATTGTATTAATATTCAGTCACCGCAATAAGGCTTTAAGAGTTTTTCACCTCGTCGTCAGTGGGATGATACCAAAAAAGGTGCTTCGACGACTACACACATCGTACATTTACGTAGTGGTTGGAGCACAGTCAAGAGTATGCCACCAACGCACACGCAGTTCAACGACACGGGTTCGAAGGGTTCGGTAACGTGGTGCGTGTTGACGAACACTTGCATGGGCTATTTTTTGGGTTGGCCGAGGTCGTAGGGTCGTCGTTTAGAGGCCACCGCAAACACACCACATATCGGAAACGTATAATACGCATAGGGTGGTGTATATTAGATAAATATGGTTATGCAGCCATCAGTAGAACGTGTCAGCTATGAAATATTCTGTGAACACGTGTGACACGACGACCGGGATACTGTATTTACCGAAAGTGACCGCCACAATACAGCAGCGTGCGGGCCACGACGCTAACTGCATGATGTCGGAACGCTGAGCCGGCAAGCCTCTATGGTGCACACGTAGTTCTATGCTCGGCGGTTCCTTGTCGAACCAAGATCGTAAATGCCGAAATCCTGTCGCAAAAATCTGTCATGATGTCGCACGTGAAACCGTAGGCGTTGGCTATTAACGACACCATAGTCAAGCGAACGGTGTGAACAGCACGTAGGCGTCCATGTTGACAGCCATCGCGGTGACGTCCGTTTTGTCGCCGTATACTCTCCAAGCACACGCCGGCGAGTTCATACCAAGTCCTCTATCGTCCTTTAGTCGTCGCTTTTGTGTAACTGTGTGATATCGATGTATGTATTGGTAAATCGTGTTGTACCACGCTGTCCACTGACAATCTGAGATATTATATTATTATAATATTATGATAAAAGTATTTAGTAGATACTATACTTTACCTGCGATGGAGTGTGTTTTTGACATAATAGGTACACACCAATTCGCACGCTCAAGCTCGCCAACGGAAATAAAGTGTACAATGATTTATCATTAAATTAAATTACCTATAGTCAATATTATTAGGATGTTCAATCTACTATACGTTTATACATCAGAGTAACTTCTTCGGGTTTTCGCTAGCTCTGATATTGCAATTTTTATTATAATTTTGAAACAATCTATAAAATTTTTAATCTGAAACATTTTCATTTTAAATACGTTTATAAATTATACGAATAATAGTATTTTAAGCGCGCTATCATATTTTAAAACTATATTTCAGATATTTAATTAGAATAAAACGGACAACGCGTATAGCCGTGGTCTGTGGACCCAGTTTTATTGTAAAATAAAATTGCACGCATTAGGTTTGGGCAGATTTTAAGCATATTGCCACAGCCCACAATCGGTACCTTCATAATATAATACCAGATTATTCACATTACTGGAAACAGTTATAGATAATAAACATTGAATCTGTGAATCTATGCGTGTATGATGATTATCAAAGATATTATTCTAAAAATATTTAACTATAATGTATCTGAAGATTTAAAAATAATTTTGAATTATTGTATAGTCAGTTAATATTTGAATTGTTATAGTACCAAAGGTTAAATTTTAAAGTTCCAAAACAGCAACTAATTTAAACTAAAATAGATAGTTTTGATCTATCTTGCTGTCGAAGTGTTTTTTTTTAAATCACAATAAATAATAATGGTGTATAACTATAAACAGTTAATATATATATTAATTGTTATGTACTTAAGTTGATATAATTTGACTATTTTATAATAATGAAAAATAAATAAAACATTTAAAACTAAATAGCACAGCTTCTAAAAATTTACGTATAGATAAAAATGTTAAGAATACAGATGACATTTTTGAAATCCTCAAAACATAAAATTATTTTATTATGGAGAAATCTGACAATTTAACTATTATATAATAAGTGTTGAGTGTTTAAAAGTTCATGTAAAGTTGTTGTATCCAAATGGTTGTATTTATTCGTGTTTAAAGGGTATTAGGGTGTACAAAAGCATTATTAAGGAAGTCAAAATTATAAATGTGTCTCTGTAAATACCTAAATTTAATACTAGCTAGACTGTCAAAAGTCTAAGAATTATAATAATATATGAACCAAACTTACGGCGTATGGTATAGGCATTGTATGTACATCATATTATTTAAATTATACATATTTAGGAATCTGCAAGCAAATTATCTATAAATATTTAATAACAAATTTCAGATTTTAATTCATAATTTAAAAATATGGTCCCGATATTAATATTTTAATTGAATTACAACAATATTTTATCTATATTATGTATTTAAATAAAATATAATTTATAAGTTAGTATAAGTTCTGTTTATATCCTAATAAGAAGGTTAAATTGTAATTTTATTTATTAATGTAAACACCCTCGAAGGCTCAAATACAGTATATTGAAATATTACCAACGTAAATTTAATACAAAAACTATTAACATATTAAATATTACATGTCATAATATAATTATATTTTATTACATTAAAACATTTAAATTAGATACTCTAATATATTTTATGAATCTATATTATGAAAAATAAATAACTCAATAGACATTAATTTTAAATTGAAACACAATTTGAATTTAAAACTAAAATATAATTACAGCTCTTGGCTGTGTCAATCATCATGCATTCATTACCATTAATAAAATGAAATGGACTCATGTTTTCAACAAACGTTTATCATTTCCTAACCTTAATTCCACGCGAATTGCCTTGGGAACTTGCTATGGTAATTTATAGACACTATGGCCAACATGTATAATATACAATATTATTACAACTATAAATAACACCAAGCTGCAATGAAAATGGTTTGTGCATAACAGAAGCGTTAAGCGTGATTATATTATTACTGCAGTTCTATTTATGCTGAATATAAAACTGAATTAATTTTCCTAACATTTCATATTGCCATATTGGTACAAAATAATGTAAATTTTAAATATATTATACTTCATTAAAATTGCCATTTAATATTAGGAACTGCAGTCATAGAACACAACACAAGTAAGTGTTCTATAAATACAATTGGTCTGACGAAACTGTAGAACTTTGGTTACCTGACGGATTTTAATTTTAAATATATGTTCTTATTCAAATTGACTGTAAACTTATGAATCAGCTATATTTTTGGTACTTATCTTTTAATATTTTAATACATAATATTATAATCTTATTTCATTGTAATTGTATGATAACTAATATTAAGATTTCAGATTTAAAATTATAAAATAAAACAATTAACAATACATACTTTAGTTTAAGCCTCTACTACACATAATAAGAAGTTTTATTCCATAAAAATAAAAATATTTGTATTGAATATGTGACACATAATAGATTACCTTGATAAAACATATGTATAATTTTAATTATATTAACTATTTTTAATTTAAATTAATAATTATTTCTATGAAGACACATATATAAATGTTAAGTTTATTTTTATTGATTAAATTACATTAAAGCGTTCAAATTGTGTTAAATGTATTATCATGTTATTATTTAAACTATTTATTTTCTAAAATATTTTATCATATTTTAATGTTTTTGTTCTTCTTCTATGTCTTTACTCTAAAATATATGTCATATGAACTATATAGTAAAAAGCTATATTGTAGTGGCGTCACCTCCTGTGGTTTATTGTAAAGAGCTCTTGCATTGTATAGATTTTTGAGCGCCAAACATTTTTAATGCCGTTCCGCCAAAGCCATGACAACCGAAGAGTGAACAAGTAAAGCAGAGAGGGAAAGAGAGAGAAAGAGCGTGATTAGAAACTATAAACTATAAAAATAATCTAAAATAATATCACTTTAATCATTTACTGTAAAAAATCGGAAATTCTATAACAACAAATTATATTATTAACTAATAAAACGTAGTAATATTAATGCGATAACTGATGTATCAATAATATAAATTTCAATTTAAAAATTAAATAAGTATATAAGTATATATAAATAATTTAAAATTCCAAATCTCAAGTCATTGTCAATCTAAAATATTTTAAAACCCTTAATCTTATTTATGATGTAAAATAAATAATTACTAAGAATTTCATAGTCAAATACAGATTATAAGATATTATGATGATTGATTTTAAAAATTCACAATACTATTAATCATAATTCATATTAACTGTAAATATAGTCATTTAACTATTCTTTCTATATTTTCAACAAATTTAAATTATGACAAGCTCAAAGTATAGTATATGTAAAATTTCCAATCGATTAACTTTGTATAAAAGGGATTAGAACACATTAATAACGCTAAAAGTATTTTTAGATAAAATGTAATATACCTACTATATTATAATTTAAAATACACTAAATTAAAATACAAATATAACTTTTTTATACTTTATTTTCGATATAAAATACTAATTGCTGATCTATCTTATGATACACTAATATCCTACATATATTTTATGACAAGTGAAACAGTTAAAGCTATGATGAATAGTAATATTAACATGTCATAGTTACATACTTACATTTAGTAGTATTGACATATTGACATTGTAATATTGTATACGAAATTCACAAACATTAACTCACACTAATATTCATATTTTACTTCTCACACAATAATTGCTATAAAAAATAACCATTGTTGCCTATGCATAACCCCTTAATAATTGTTTTCAATCTCTCAGAGATCTAAGACATTTTAAAAACAATAAAAATACATTTTCTTAAATCGGCTTTAAAATATTTATAGGTTGTAAAATTATTAATTTTGATTTAATAAAAAATTGTATGCATTTTTAATCGGTATTTATAATTAATATAGTTGCAGAAACTTCAAAGTTAAAAGGACGTTATACCCGCATGTGTTGTCTCTTTCTTACTAATGTAGATCATAGCAAATTTGCGTTCAGCAGAACAGATTTTGTGATGTTAGTTGTAATATTAGAGTAAATTTACCTATTATCAAACTTAAAGGTAATAATATTATCTAGGGCATCTCATAGGATTTTAATTTTTAAGCGAATTACGAGCATTTTAAAGTTTTAATATTTTACATAACTATAACTCACTTAAAAATTAAGATATCAATAAAAGCCTATGAAATGCCCTAGATAATATTATTACCTTTAAGTTTGATAATAGGTAAATTTATTCTAATATTAAAGCTAATATCACAAAATATGTTCTGCTGAACGCAAATTTGCTATGATCTACATTAATAAGAGAGACAACACATGCGGGTCTAACGTCCTCTTAATAATACTTTTAGTAAAAATAATACTCAATAACAAATTCATACTGTGTCATCAAAGTTAATTTTTGCAGGTGTGAAAAATCATACATTTAGTTCTCATTCCCCATACCACCACGAGAATTTAATTTAATCTAACCTACCTGGTATTAATAAATATCAAAAATCAAAATTTCGAGAGGTGGCAACCTCCACTTATATTAATTGGAATACATGCCACTGTAAATTTTCTAAATTGAATCATCCACTGTTGATGTTAAATGTCAATATTCTAATTTCAGTATGTTATATATTTTATATTTTATAAAAAAAATTAAATCTGAAAAATAAAATAGATTATTAAAATTATTGTAAAAGTCGCTTTTAATTCTGAGCAGAGAAAAGAAATATATACCTATTGGTATTATGTGTGTTTTTTATATCCGTCATTACGGAAGTTTAAAAATGTTATTTTAGATTACTCATAAATTTGTCTTGCTGGAATTAAAAAAAATTTTATCATAATTTCATATGATTTTTTGTGAGCGTTTTAAGTTCATATTTTTATGACATTGGATATTCAAAAATATAACAAATAACAATTTTATTAAAAACTATTTATCCTCAAAAGATTTTGTTAATTATTATTTGTTTTTTAAATAATTGTTCTAAGAAGGTTGAAACATAAACTTTTATTTAAATTTTTGTTTTCTATACACAATTAAATTTTGAAAATATTTAGATTAGTTATTATCTCTATCAAAATATATTTTTAGACGTTTAAAATTTTGGAATTGCTTTAGTTTGCTTTCAATAAATGTAAATAAAAAATTAATAATAAAATAAAAGATGGCAAAAAAATATAGATTACAATAACAGTATAAGACATAGATACCTACTCGAAATTAAAATCTTAATACTCAAAACTACACTAATTTAATTTAATATAATATTAAATAAAATAAAATATTATAATCGTAAGATGTGTAATGAATTGATTGTACCTTATTCGTTCAAAATAGCAACAACTTCTGTTATAGTAATAAATTTCAACATATTTTAGAATCAGAAGTTTAGAATTTATTTTACTCGAATTATTAAAAATTGATAAAACTTAAAATAAATAGGTTACTAAGATATTAGTACAAGCAATTTAAAATTTAAATTTTATTAATGACCCGGGCTGTCACAACACACATTGGATAAAAAATATAATATAAGACTAATACGTAGTCAATATCAAAAAATCAGAATCGATTTAAAACTTTTATGAAACATAGAAACGTATTAATTGTAAATTGTAAATTCAATTTTTTCATCTAAAATATTGAAGTTTAATCACAATAAAAATATTAGTTGTAATTTTGTGGCATATTAATATTATTTATTATAAACATGAAAGATTTTCTTGTAAGTCATATTATAAACACCCATAATCATAATGATAAAACAAGGTAAATAATTAATAACTAACGTCTAACAGTGATTGTCCAAACCAAGTTGTTTTTAACTAAAGAATTTCATTATCGGAATTTATTGTGACGTTGTGGCGTCCATGTGTCCGAAACGGTGTGCTGGTGGGGGCATAGGTTGTGCGAAGGACGAAAATGAGTGGGGATGAAGCCGTGACGTCATAAAGTTTGTTAAACAGTCCATCCCGTTGCCAACTTCGGTCGGTACTCGGTATACAGACCGTCAGCTGGTACCCACGCACGCACAGTCTCGCCGTAGCCGTAGTCGTCATTCCGCGTTGGTCCTGCCAACGTATACTCCGTCGGAGACGCGGTCGTGTTAGCCCCTTTTTTTTCGAACCAAAAAGTAAAATCTGTGATTCGTAAATTTTAGAATTTTGGTTTGTGCGAGTGATTTGGCTACAATTACAAAAATTTGTTTACGTGAACTACGCGAGTTGTAATAATTGTTTTTTTTCTAATTCACCTTCTGTTGCGCTATCTAAATCCATACGTAATGTTTACGTAACCATGGTAGATAAATAGATTGGTCAGATCGTCAGCAATCTCGAGGTAATAAATTTGAAAATATAGTTTGTTTATTTTGCATGAACTTTAATCGCAGATTACCTATATATATGCATAAACGTCACCTATATCTACCGATTATGTAGTGTTATAGTAGGTACATATTACCTATTGGAAAAATATATTTTAAATTTCAATAACATCGAAACTCAGCTTACTTACGCGTATTTGTACACACCACTTAATAAAGAATTGTGTATTTAAATATATCTACTTCAATTTTGAAATATATTAGTTGGCATAGGCCATACCAAAAAACTATTACTATCGTTTATCGCCAATAACTATATTTTAAGTGATATGAATATTTTATAAAATATACAATAAACTATATAGTTTGGTAAATTTATAATTTATTTTAATACAATAATCACGAGCACAATTTACATACGTATTATATATAAATGTGCATACAGACATTCAATTGGTTTTCACTAACCAAATATAGTCTTTGCTTTTGCATATTATATTCGTTCTACGGATATAAAATAATATCGTATAGCTTAATATTATTAAATCACATTTGTAAGACTACGGTCAAATGTAATGTAATACCATTACGATATTTATAATGCGAGAGATGACCTTTCAGCCAGAACCACATGTATATAGAACTCCATATCTGGTCATGGTTGTTCGATAAATAAAGAAAGAATCGTTTACAGTTTATACAGTATTTCAAATATCATCTCACTTTATTATCTATAGGTCCTTATCCTTGACTCATAAATACAACTAGCGAATTAAGAAAATAATGTTTTATGGTTTATAAAACATGGAGTTCAACCCCTGCGTTGAACACGTGTTCGTCATCGTATTTATTTTGTTGATGATGTTTATTTTTAATTACGTACAGCTTTACAAACGATAAACAGTTATCCTAAAACCGTGATATTAAAATGAATTCTATTCGATTTTAAACATAGCATCTATAGGCTAATATTATATTTATATAATAATATTAGTTAAAAGGTACATTTAATAGAATTTTAAGCAAATTTTATAATAGATTTAATATAATGTAAATAATAATTTTTACGTTTTTGATTTTTATTGATATAGCAGTAATACAAAAAAAAAATCTGCTTAGTTTACACAACCATAATATGCTTTAATATGGTATGTAGTTGTTGAGAGTCGTCCCCACCCAGAGCCTCTTGTACTCCGTCATAATATTATACATTTACCGTACACAAAAGTGTACTCGTACCTACTCTAATCGCAAACACACAGTCCACGTTGACTTGCACGTGTAACCATAGAATTGTAGGTGATACACACAATTCAACGATCAGCCAAAGATCGTAAGTGTTTTTAATCAAATGTATTCTATTCTGCCCGATGACCCACATCGAGCTCACTCAACTAGAACGACGTTCTGCTAACATTTTCTCCACATAATATAGGAAATTGGACTACATTAAAGAATACAATAACCTATACAGACTTCTTTTTATATAAATAAAAATACCAAACCCATGTCTATTCGTTCCATTATTCCATAGGCCGTTCCCGCTCTAGTTTTTCGATTTACTCTGTTATGAGTCACGGACAGACACAACTATTAAACTACATTATAAATCGTCTAATCTATTTTGTTCGATTAGGTTACTGCTGGCACAATTGATGGTGAAAAAAAAATTAATTACATTTTTTAATATTTTGTCAATGTAATCTTTAATATTTAATGATCACTAATAATTGATATGTTAATAAATAACACATTTTGGTAGAAATTACTTTCTATTAACTTCATTTAATTACCTTATGGCTATATGATTATAATATACATTATGTATTCGTTTAGTATGTATATATGATAACATTAAAACTATACGTTTCAAAATTGAACAAAATAAGTAAATATTATAAGTAAAATTGAATAGAATTCGAAATTATTGGAGAACATTTTTTTTTATATCCTTTGATTGTTTGGTTTAGTTTGGTATGTCCTTCTCTAATAGAACTCGTGGCCGCATTATTGGCCGGCGACGTCATCATCGAGCGCGTCCGAGAACGTGGGCCGTTACCCTGCCAACGGCATCGTATACCGTCACCGGGGCAACGGCTATGGTGTTGCCCCGTGCGACCGATAGAGTACCACCACGAGTGTTGGACTTGAGACGAGGTAAATAAAAAATAAAAGAAAAAAAGAAACAATTGGTATTCAAAAAACCTATATGAATAGAAAAATATGAATTTATTGGACTTGATTTATATTACCTTAGGCAAAGCTGCTATATTAGAGAAGAACATAAGAAATAATTTAACTAGGTAGTTTAAAATAAGACGTATATACGATAATGTTAAGTAAAGTTTTTCATCGGGGCGTAGGATTTTTAATTTTCAGCTCATTGGCCATGGCCCGATTCATTTTATTCTCGCTGTTATAAACACTTTGCGTGCATTATGTAAACTCGTTATTTGGATATGAAAACTATAATTGTTTTTCTTGATTAAATTCTTATGTCTAATTTTGTATTAATTTTATGATCTTAAAATACGGCTTTGATTTTAAAGTCATTAACTGTAATTAATTTGATAGATGTTTTACAACTAGATCGTAATTCATAATTATCACAGCCAATCAAAACATAATTTCGCTTTAACTGTTAAATCATCGTTAAAACGTAAAATATATAAGATATAACCTGCTGTCACGGCACTCGGAATAGCAAATGCTGTTTTTGCATTATCGTCGACCATCGTCACTTATTATGTCACGTCTTATTTTAAATAATTTTCAACGTAGGAGCTGTTTAAGTTGTTCTGAAAATTTTTAGTTGAATATTAATAAACGATGCTGAGCTATATTATTTTATATTTTGTAATTGTATTAGTTTATAATAATTAATAATAAATAGTTTACCTACGTTTTTTTTTCTTTACCAAAAATAAAGAACGGGTGGAAACTGTTTGTCACAATACTGCCACCACAAATATATAATATAGGTATTTGGTAAATAGTGTATATTTTACGGCTTTCGAGCGACTTTACATACATGATTTAATAAACACAAATATTTTAAATGTATATGTTTTTAATCATCTATTTAACGTTGTACGTTTTGAGGTATTCAGCGGACACACACTTGCGCAACAATCATAATATCCAAACTTGTTATTTGTCAGAATACTGACAACGTTCGAATCGGCTGCGCCGCAAACCAAATCTAACACACTTGCGCAGATATAACTTACATATTATACTAAAACGCACAATTATGGCATTATGCTACCAGCCAGCAATGACGATAGTACCTACATAAATAATATATATTAATATAGTGTTAAACTTAAAATTGAGTGTGTATAAAAAGTTGGAAAATATTCACTGAGAACCGTATTATTATTATTATTATTTTTGAAAAATAAATTTGAAACCGCATACATTGTTGAAATTGCATTTTTATTTAAATATACATATTACTTTGAAATCAAAATCCGTTTGAAATATATTATGTCGGATACGTAATTGTATGGAAAATATTCTGTTTGAAACATATGTTGTTAGAACTGGAATATACTGAACAATACTTTGTCTGATTCGTATTTCTCAGAAACTTATTTTCATGGAAAATCATTCTCATTCTTTAGAAATGTACCTATATTATTGGGTTACGGTATACGGTTCCGATCAAATAATTTTCCGACCAAATACGTTTCTGAGCTAATAGTAATACTCTTCCGATAAATACATTTTAAATACATACGATTTCAATGTAATGTTTATAAATAGATTAATTTATAAGCGCAACGTGTTCGATAAAATTGATAATTTCCCATTAAAATATATTTCCAAATCAATTCAATATATAATTCAACAGATAAAAGTATTTCCTGAATTTTTACGTTTCAACCAATTAAATTTTCAACGAAATAAACCTCCTATAGGAAACACTCCTATAATAAATTATACTTGATTTTTTTACTAGAGTTTAGGATCAAACCCTAGTAACCTACCCATAATAATATGTAAATAAACTAAATTCTATTTTTAAATGACAAGGTTGTAGTATGTGGTATGGAACTGTCTATTCTTGTTCTTATACTTTCAGTGAATATATAGGTAATTTGGTATATTATCCTACTTTGACTATCGCCGCCCGATACGTAATTCTTTGGAAACTGTTTTTCATCCGGAAGTGATTAAGACTCGTTTCGTCACTGCACTAAGCTTATATATAGGTAATATGAATTCGCGAACGTCAGTTCAAAAACAGTTTAAGATCGAGACGTATTATGTGACCGGATTTCGTGGCATAGCACTACACACAACGCTCGCTCTCTCTCACACGAAAAAAGAAATGTGGAAAAGTGTTTATAATACTTGTTGTATTAATACAACTTTTTACTTGTTGTTTTTTTAACAATTTTAGTTATTCAATAATAAAAACAATTTCTATGGAAGTCGATCCTCAAAGGTATTAGGTAAAGTATATTTTTAGTAGATCGTGACCATAAAAAGTTAGGCCACCCCTGGTATAGACTTATTCGAGGCTAGCGAATACGAGAGTGACTGTGATATTTTTCACTGGTCGTCAACAACTGTCGTCCGTTCACGAAAATGTTCGATAAAACCGTCTTTATAGTCACCGCCCGCAAGACAAGTGCAGTATCACGACGACGAGTTTCGGCCGTGGATTTCATTTTGCACTTTACTAGGCTATAACCGAAATTCCGACGAAACAAGTCTTAAACGTCAGTCAATCACCTATGCGGTGGCTCGTAAAGGTAGAAATGGTAGAATGCACATCAGTAACCTATATTATACTCAGCTGTTCTTTATATAGTTGTATACGAATAGAAACAATTTCTTACGCTTTTACGATGCTTATTATTTTAATTTTTTGTATTTACCTATTATAGATGTGTAACACATTATATGTGTAATGTAAGTACTTATACGTAATGGGTATATTGTTAGGTTTCTAAGATTCAAATAAAACTTTAATACAATTTTGGTGCGACTTATAAATATTAAGTATCATTGTGTGCATTATCATCTCTTTATTTTGTTTATAATATATATTTAGGTGTAGGTATTTATATTTATTAATTGTATTCTTTAAGCAGATAATGACATAATGGGCTCCACTAAAAATGTTGGACCCCTATAAAACTATTTTTAAACGACATGTGATAAAAATGCAAGTATATCGCTTAATTTAATATACTTTTATAAAATAGCACTAACAGAGATATTATGTACATGATTATTTTTACTGTTATAAAATAATTCAGTGTATATGTTGAATCGCACTTGAAAACTGCGTAGTATTACGGTTTAATAACATGTATTACCTATATTATTATACGATTATTACAAACGAATTGCAATTTATCAATATGATTTTTTTTCCACTGGTCCAAACGCGTGTATTGCCCTAGTTCGATATTTTGGGGGGGAATAAAATAAAACGAGAAAACGAGAAAAAAACACGTTGAACGACCGCGTCGGCCGGGTCGTCGGACGAACGTCGTCCATAGAAACGTATAAAAACTCGTTATCCCACCAAGTTCTTACTATAAGGCATGCCCGGTGGATATTATTATTTTTATTATTATTATTATTATTATTATGTGGCTACAGCTGATTCGTTCAGTCGTCTCTCGGCACGGGGCACACAAGTACATAACAGCAGCAACTACAATGTATAGCCTTATGGATGCTGATTCCGTGTATACTTGTACATTATGATTATTATGCTACAAGTTACAATATTATCGACGCGCAATAAACCGATCGTCAAGGATGTGATTTCGCCGCCGACCGCGTGTCGTGTTTTGTGTGTACGACTCTCAGCGTCGTCGTCGTCGCGGTGGTGGCATATTTTAACAACGGTGCCAAGGTCATATTATAGTCGTCGCCGCCGCGTATGTCTACAATACTGCGTTGCACGTTTGATACCAAAAACTCAGATGTCGTTGTTATTTGTTTTTCTTTAGACTTTAGACCACTGCCTTTAAAGAAAAAAATTGTTTTCGCAGATTATTGTCAATCGCACTATGATGGCGTAACTGCGGATTAGTGTTGCCCTCGAATCTCGATAACCAAACGTCCGCTTCGTTGTTTCCTGTAATAATTAACGACGACAACGACGATGATAATAATAGTATTGATTATAAATACTTAATCAATGATAATAATAATAATAATAATATGAATATTTATAAGTGTACTCTACAAATCTAAGACGAGTAAAACGAGTTGAGATGGCGGAAGGTGGCCCTTTGAGTACAGCTCGCCATTAAATTATTTAGGTATAGTATTATAAATCGAGTCTTGATTTGCGTCAAGTGACGACGTATGGTGGCGTTGACAATGACAATCGTATTACTATGAATTATGATTATTTTTTATTACAGTAATAAGCGATACTACGCGTATGACTGCAATTAAGTTAAGAGCGTCCGACATGAAAATAATATGAAATATCTTTACGATACGTAATTACGCGCATTTTCAAGACAATGTTGCGTTGTAACGTGACGACCGATCGCTGTACCCTATAATCGACAACCATATATTATGAATAATATGTACTACTATGAAGTTACATGTCGTTGACCCCGTCGGCCACCAAAACGGCACACTACGCTATATTATAATATAATCTATTATTACTTATTAATATTATCATTATTATGTACATAATATTACTACACCAAGTCAGTCATACTTGTCTTTATATTCACACCCGCTCGTATCCCAGTACCCTCTAGCCATGCGTTTTTGTTAATGTCGCTTCGTTAAATAACACAAAACTTGACACTAGAAACATCAAAGAACAAGTGTCACACTCCTGTGTATATGTATAATTAACATATTCGAAACCCTGTGTTGTTTGGACACACCCACTTGAGATTTCTAACAATTTATTCTTTAGCGCTCGCTTATAATGATATAAATAATAAAATAAATGTTCATAATATAATAATTACACGTCATATAATGTGATATGATTAGAGGTATGTGTAATCATTAGTTCATAGCCTAAAACGTTGCTGTCTGAAAACACCGTTTTCCATAATTATATCATTTTGAAATGTGAATACGTATATTTTAATATCTGCGGATATTCGTTTAAATGTTCAATGCGGATAATTTTATAATATCTATTGTAAATTTATCTTTTTTTATTATTAGTGTTCGATAAGAACACAATTTTTTTTTTTTTTTTTTTTTTTTTAGTTTCTATGCATTTCTATGAGATACTATAATATCATTATATAATATAATTACTAATTAGGTATAGTTTTGCCTTAAAATACATTTATAAATTTATAATACAAGTTTTGTTAGGACTTTTTACATGTACACTTTACACGAGTCGCGACCTACTTTTTATTTGTATTTTTTAAGTTTATAAATAATCCCTTTATCTTGTACAGATATTCGGGAAATGTCTATATTCTATAAAGATACTAAATATTATATTATCTACCAAACTTACTATTTCATTACTAAGTGAATGATATTTTCATTTTTTAGAATTGTACACAGAGTCTGATTGGTAAACCTAGTTATAGTTGTTTGACCTGTATGTTCGCATTATTTGTATGTTTTCTTTTTTTTCTTTATTTCATACCTACAATATATATAAAAATCATATATGAGTATATGATACGATCTATATTATATATAATATTTAAAATAAGTACAAGTGAAGAAATGTTACATTAAAATTAGTCTTAGGATTCTTGAGTGAAAAACCATCCATTTATGGGAATTCACGATGTTAAGTGGTTGATTTTAGACATTAATTTCTAAAAAGCTAGATTATAACACAGTTTGTGTAATAAACGTATTTTAAGGAGTCATCTTAGATACTACAAATAGTAGTAAAGGTATAATATTTGTATGTATCTTTGAGGTTCTATTATTTTCCAAGATAAACTTGACGGTTTACAGGCTATGTTATCTACTGCTATACCTCATAGGATTACAAAGACACGAAGTTCATACTCATTATAAATTCATACACATTAACATTTAACGTCTTCTTTAGTACCTATACATTTTATATCTTCATTGGAAATTTTATATTATTAATAACAATTTAAAACGCCAATTTGGTTCTGCCCTGACTTAGGTTATAGGTAGTTAGTCAAGCCTAATTTTATTCTAAAATCAACTACATAATATGATTTTATTTTTTTTTTTAATATTATTGTCTATACTGTATAATATACATATTATGATGTAAATAAGTAAATAACTATCTATTTAATTGTAATCCAATCATAAAATATCATAATCCTTCTTATGTGGTTCAAATTAAAAAGTTTTAAAAATATTTACTATAGTACTATAGTTTTTAAATTTGAATTAAATATTGATACTTTTAAAATTATTTCCTGTATTAAAATAAAATTAAAATAATATTAGTACATATTTTACTACCAATATATTCTATTTAAGTATATTTCATGAGCAATTAGTAAATTGAAATATTTTAGAAATATAATGTCGTTTCACTAGTTTAAGAAACTCGTGAAAACTAATTTGATTTAAATAAGCTGATATAACTGTTTAAACTACTTCAATGTTTCACTTTGTTTGCGATTCAAAAAACTTCAATAGTTCAGTACCTTTATTTTTATTTTTTATTTAATGGCGATTGTTATCAGGCTACATAATCGTCGTTTATTTACTTAAAAAATTTGATCCAAACAAAATTATATTTTTACCATGGCCTTTTATATTATTGACAATATTGCTGAAATTGCAACGTCGCTGTTTAATAACTGAACCTCATTAAGATAACAATATTCTGATAAATATATTTGATACAACTAAGTATTACAATGAAGTATAATGAATATAAATTTATAGTTTTAAGTATCCCATGTAATACCAAATATCATGGTGCATATCAACGTGTTCTTTCGAATATCCTATAAATTAATTTTCAATAGTGATATATATATACAGGGATATCTACAGGAATATATTCTGTAGATTGTAAAGTATCCTGTATTATTGTATGTCTACATTATTTTGGATTATAAAACACATCGAAATACTGAGGTACCTTGCAAATGTATAATTTAATTATTCAAGTTGAAAATAGTTGTATAAAGCATAATATTTTATAAACTTATACATTTTGTTAAACATATCTTAATTATAAATTTGCAAAAAAAATATTACAGTTATCATTATATTTGCATTATTTGTTAAAAATATTTTGTTGAAAGTTGGAAGGTATATTATACCAGTTTTGAAGGAAAACTGGAATGATTAAATAAAATGTTGTTTATTGCTTACCATAATTAATAGTGGTAAATCTTGATATGCCCCAAGTGGTGATAATATTTTTCTTTTAATCAAAAATTAGAAAGTAATTATGTATATTTATGTATAATATTTATTTTATACTTTTCATTTACTTTTCACAAAGAAACTAAACAGGATTGAAATTTAGTTTTTATACTTTTATACAAGTATAGAACTATTAATGTACCAACACTTATATCTTATAACTTATTAAATAGGTGTTTATAATTTTATAATTGATGACTTGCTGTATAACTTGACTTCGCCCGTGAAAAAATGGACAAAAATAATATTTTAACGTATTTCAATTCACGGAAAATTGGCGTCAGTGCACTTCACTTTGTGAACTGATTCAACTAAGATGGGTAATCTGTTATTTTTATATGTACATACATTATATAAAAATATCGTGAACCAAACCGAAATCCATGTGTAAGTCCACCCTATAGTAACAGTACGGCATAGACGTTTACCATAATATTCCCGACCTAAAAATATATAGGAAAACTGTACCTAAATGTGTATGCATTATATCGATATTTGCAAAGAAAATAAAAATAGTAAATTAGAACTTGTTCAACCAATTCGTATAAATCATAAATGATTCGGTGATATTTTAGTGTTTTTCTTTCGGTTGACCCTATAGGGTAGATAATTATATTAAAAATTGTATGAATAGTTGACCTGTAAAAATTAACATGTAACTATCTAAACCAAACCGAATAATAGTAAAATAAATAAGGATAGGATAGTCTAAAAAATGACAGTATAGTGTAAGTTATTAAAAATAGTTATTTTTTCATAGCTATATTTATGGTTTGGAAAGAGTTCTGGCATATTTTCCAAATAGTATAAAATAAACTCAAGTCAACAGTGTAAGATTAGGTAAGAATTTAAAGATATTAAGTTAATAATATTTCCAAACTAAAAGTTTTTACATAATTATTTCAATCGTTTATTAATCGAAACAAACAAAATCTTAAAAGCACAATTTATCTACATTATATAGTATCATAATCTTATGATCCTGTAAATAAATTAAATTGAAATTTGCATGAACGATCGTCAGTTTTTAGAATTTACGAGAATGACTACTTAATATAATATGCTGCAGGACTTAGAGCTGCACGCTACTAAGCTACTAAGGCTACAATGTCTTCAAGAATCAATATTAAAGTATAAGCTTTCACTCCATAAAAAATTATGCTTATAGGTACTAGGTAGATTACTTACAATAATATAATATACAAGTATATTTTAATTCATCATTTGTTTATTTATGTATCCATAGACAAACTTTAAATCTGAAGTTGAATTACCTAACATTTAAAAAAAATTGTTTTCCTTTAATATTTTCTCCAATATATTCTTCCAATTATAGGTAATTATTTCTCAGGAAATAAAAAGTCATCTTACGTCATCTCGTAAGTTCTATTTTTTGGTGTTACTTCAAACAGATGTTTT
This sequence comes from Rhopalosiphum maidis, assembly GCF_003676215.2. Taxonomy (NCBI): domain Eukaryota; kingdom Metazoa; phylum Arthropoda; class Insecta; order Hemiptera; family Aphididae; genus Rhopalosiphum; species Rhopalosiphum maidis. Next base: position 49,402,126 of record NC_040880.1, on the reverse strand, counting down.
AGCCGAATATTGAGTTTCGTAGTCTTTCGAATATGAGCTAATTTCTACGCTCCGTGTAAAACAATAGTATATACAACAAATATAACAGGAATTGATTGCCTCTATTTTTCTTGTATATATAATATACACAAAATACACTAGATTTTAAAAATAGTGCGAGTACCTAGTGCAATAAATCATATAAAATAATATAATATATTATAGTATTATATTTGTATTATAAATACTTGTATGCATTTTTTACATTTGTTTGTCAAGAATTTTAGCTATCAACATTAATCAAATTGTATATTGCATATATCTATACTAAATTTGTTTACAATAATCATCTATAGGTACATTTTAATAACCATTTATTTTTAATAGTTAACTCACACTCAGTATACTAAAAAAAATCGTATACATAGGGGTCAATTTTTTGGATATGTTACCCTGTTAACTGCAAGAGGATATCCGCAGTACGCACCACAGTCTAACAATAATATTCTCCATAAATTCTCACCGTGTATATAATAAACCCTCACAATAATGTTTCAATGAATATTGAACGTAGGGGCTTACCGTCGCGTTATTATAGCAATGTCATTCAGCATTTCCTTGAACCCGTATTGACCTTATATTCTCTATGACTGCCCCTTCCACTAAAATTTAGAATAACGGAATTAAAGCATGAACGCTATTATGCAGTAATATAAAATATATTATAATAAGTGTATAGAAATAATAAGTAAATATTTTAAAATCTATTTGCAGTTTTAAAACAATATTCAACAAATGTTTTCGAATGAGGATAAATAAAAAAACAACGTTACGACTACTAGGTCATAGTCAACACATAACAATTTAAATAAAATTATACCATAAAAAAGTTAGTTTCTATTTTTTAAACAAATCAATCTTAAAAAACGACAACACGTTTGTTATATGATATATCAGTTTAATGCAGAAAGTGATAGTGTAAATTTTTGTTTATATTTTTTAATTTTTTAATTAAAATAACAAAATTATTTTATTTTTTCATTTAGTCATTTCTTGCACATTGGTAACTATGTTGCAATGTAGTCATGTAAAAATTCGCCAAGTGAAAAACAAATAATTTAAAAATAAATTTATACTTCTTGCACGATTAAATAATAAGTGAAGTGATTTATTTATTTCCTCTTGTATTTCATATTTTTATAATAAGATTTTAAATATATTTTTGGATATTAAAAATACGTATGCATACTGAATGCTTTTATATTTGTCTCTGATTTTACCTTTATTTATATCTCTATAATATATTTTAGTTGATATATAATTATATATTAATAATATACTGTTGTAAAAACTAATTTAGAAGTTAGGTAGTGTTCAGTGTTCACATTCATTTATGGTCATGGAGACCTCTAATTTCTGAATAATGCAGAAGACCAAATGATTATTGCGACTCCCTACTATTAATTAATATGACAAACAGCAATATCATCGCTATAATTATCAATTTTAGCTTAATTAAGGACACTCAAACACATAATATGTCTTAAAATTATAGATTTACAAAAATATTTTATTTAATATTGTAGTTTTTTACAACTAATTATTTCTTTAGACAGCTATATATGGAAAGATTATTCGATTGACGGCTAAAGTAAACTGAGAATACTTCAAACCGCCAAGAATTATTATACACTGCATATTGTGTAAAAACGTACTCAACATTATAGGTACTAACGTATTTTTTTTTTTTTTACCAATTACTAATGAGTATAAAATGTATAATAAAAGAAGAGTAGACTCGTTATCGGTGGTTATCTGTATGCATGTGTCTGTAATATGACGTATAACAACATGCGGCCCTACTCCACACAGTTGCACACCACGTAATAAAATCACACAATATATGGTGATAACAACGCGTATTAAATACATTTAAAAAATGAAGCACGCCTGACATTTAACAATACTTAAACAAATACAGACAATGTTGCGTTGTTGTAGTAGCTACACGTGTTTTTTCGGACCACTTTTATCGGTTTGACATTTATAATGATTTTATTTGAACAAATAAATGCTCTAGGTGTCGGTGGGGCACGTTTTCCAGTTGGGTCAGTACGGCTATCAGTAAAATGTGTGACACATTATGTGTCGTTAGGTACTATATTATTATTATTACAATTAGGCATAGCGATGAGTCTTTAAATTAAAATAAGATAAATAATACATAGTGAGTAATTTAGAAATTTTATTATTATTATATATATATCCACTTCTACGTTCCAACTGTATTATAAGTATGCATTTGGTTATTATAATATATTGTGTTATTATTATGTATTTTGTTAACCAGGAAAAAAACGTAAACAATATTGTAATAAATTGATGGTTATTTTCTTATCGTCCGTCAACATTTAAATCGTTCAATTTTTTTTTCTCCTCTCCGAGCACCATTAAAACAGCAACGTTGCCGTTCATTAATTTACCTACTCACGATATGACTACATGCACCGCGCCCATGCACGTGCGCGAATGAACGCAATGTGTTGCAAAACTCGGCGAGAGATAAACATTGGATATGGACTGTTTGCAATATACATATTATGAAGTCGGTGTTGGTGGTTGCCAAGCAACTCCACATACGAACGACGTTGGCGAGCGTCTATTTTGTGATAATAATAATAACGCGTAATATAATATTATAATACTATAGTCATATTCCATTTTACAGTGTTGTTCGTGATTTAGATGTAATTTCGTTTTATTTTATTATAATACTGTATTATGCTTGCCAATTTCCTATAAAATAATATTTTTATGTCTGTACATCTGTATTAATGTATTATACGTATATTTTTAGTTTACTGGCATTTAACAGAAACGCGGGTTGCACCTTGCGTGTAGGGTAGGGTTGAAGGTTCCCATTTTACGTAATATACACTACAAGTATTTTTCATTCAACCTGTTCCTGAAATCGACGTGAAAACCCTCATGATTTCGAATGCTTCAGTAGTTCAGTGTATCATAATAATTATATAAGTATATCGTGTATACATTTTAATATTTTATAATAGTGCGTTTGCATTAATCCGTAGTGGATTTATCATTAATAGCCGCGACAAAAGGCAATATTATTATCAAGTTTTATAAAAGCATCGATTTCACTTGGGTTCTGTATGTGTTATAAATTATAACATAATTACAATAAAAAAATTATAACTTATAACTAATTATAACTTATAATTATTTCCATTCTCTAAAGAATTCAATTATTTCCGAATAACGACAAGAAAATTGTGTTTATACATAAATGTTTCTAGTAAAAAATCAACAATATTACTTATAGATAAATTTATAAATATTAGCTGCGTACTTGAAGTGTACTTAGGGTTCTAAGCAGACCGATGAATGTATTGATTTTACTACTATAATGCGTTTTTTTTTATTTTATATAATATTGTATATTTTTTTTATATAAATGTATAAATTTCTAATTTTTAAAAATTGAACATTTATTCGAAAAAACGATTTTAGTTATTATATTGTAATTTAAAATAGTATATTATGTGGCAAAGGCGGAAAGTGGGCTATTTCTGTCACGGTCGTCGTGCGTGTCGTACGTGTCGTAGGTGATGGCTAAATTTCGCTCAAATCAGAAATTGCTTTCCAGCACGAGTCACACACACACTTTTATCACGTCTCGTGTCTCTTATCTGTGCTACCGCTGCCAATGATAATTAGAAACACACTCATCATGAATTCATGATTTCAATTTCTTTACATCAAGAAAAATAATCAAAAAGTAAGTTATAATATACAAAGGGTTAATGTTTTATTAGGATCATGGACCATGGTTTAGATTGTCAGTCAAACACAGACTTAATTCATAATGAACTGTTCTTGTCGTTCTCGGTATCTAGATTCACCAAATTATTTTATAGAAACAGCTCGGGAGCAATCCACCTACCAGATATTATTTGATATAATATTTTTTTGTGCACATAATTTTTAATTAGTTGTATTAATTAGAAAAATTTATGATATAGTATTATGATTATTAATATAAAATATTATATGCCATGTTTTTCCAAAAATTAGTATAACATTAACCTAATATTAAATCACCTATTACAAAATAAATTATAAAATATCCTTAGAAGTAGACTGTCTCCGCTCAGAATTTTTTTTTTGTAGTTACTCAATGATTTATCAAATTTAACAAATCCATTACTGTAAAATTACTTCATATATTTAATGACGAGGTTCACTTGAAATCTTTTACACAGTAAAGGGATATTTTTTACTTATAATTTACAATACAATTATGATGTAGCTATATTGCCTTTGGTTGTACTTGTACATATTAAAGGTTATAGGTACCACTGATAATATTCTAAATCCAATCCATATTTTACGTTTTCAAATTAAATTATTACTTATATTTTATTAACATAATAATTTTACATTTTTACCAAATATAATCCCCCAGGTACAAGTTGACTTTATTACTAAAGGTTACACACGATATTGGTTACTACTAGCTTAGACACAAAATTACATACAGATAATATCTCGAATTAATGATCATATTATTATAACGGTATAAGTAATAACACTATTATTAACTTTGGAAATCGAAAACGTATTACATATGTTCATCGTTTATATATAGTTTCTAACGAAGTCACAATCTTGCCAATAGAATAAGTAGGTACAAAAATACACTACTAATGTTATTATTACATACAACAATTAAAGAGATGGAAATGGTAGATTTTTGACATTTTTTAGATAGTAATTTAATGAATTTCTAACAAAGTAAAATAAGACATACTATTATTAAATTTTAAAATTGCTTCTAAATAATCTATTATAGGCAAGTATACTAGAAGCTTAAAAACACAGGATTATTATAGCCCACTTTATAATTCAATATGCAATTATCTGTAAATAATGTGTCTGTACTTCATGTATATACACAATACATGATAAGTAATAACATATTATATGAAAACTCTATATTATGTGTATACTGTATATATATATTATATATACTATATTATTATCGGAATATGCACATGCTGAAATGGTTGTTTTTCATAAAGTTTAACATACTAAAAAAGTAGCGTATAGCACCTTTATGTAATAAAAATAATAATACCTTTATTTATACATACATTTCATGAGCGGAACAACGCGATTTTAAATGATGTAAGAATTTTTAATCAAGATGTAATAATTCAAAATAAAATATTTATATGCGTTTTGTGCATTTAATTTTAATTATTATTGTTAGATTAAATATGTATTATGTACATTTTCTATTGTATCTGTTATAATGATTGTCATATTGATACAGTTTTAAAAAAAATCATCCTTATTTACCATATTAAAATCATATATTTTTTAATTACATTTTTTAGTTATACCTTTTAAAATAATTATTAATATTTATATTTTTTATAAAATTATTAAGATCTTTCATCGTACAAGGTTCTTTTTGATATTCAATTTCTTTAGTAAACCTGTGAACGAGTTATATTTTTTGTGACAATTACCAATGGCTTTCTTTAACAACAATAATTATGGTTATTATTATTTGTAGGCATCTATCTAATAAATATTATAATATTAACTCAACAAATACGTTAAAAATATTTTTTTTATAATAAATTATGATTAAAATCCAGTAGGTTTATGTATTTATAATATACAATATAATATTAACACTAAATGCATTAGTTTTTTACTGTTATATAATAAAAAAATTAAAAATTAAAAATTGTAATATTTTGAAAGATGAGGGCTAGGGAAATGTACTTATTACTATGAATATTTTTTAATTTTATATTTAAATTATTTTTAAATCTAAATATACTAATTAGTTATTAGTAATTAGTAATATTAGGTGTTATTACTAACATATTCCAGTTATCAATTACCAAATTACAAAACCCATATGTCTATATACGTTATATGTAAAACACTGTACTTGAGTTTTGTATTGAAATTTAACATTTTCACTATTCACGATTATTTCGTACGTGATAAAGAAAAAAAGAAATTTGTGATTTTTACGTTTTTCCTTTGGTTACAATGAGATAGTCTGACCATGCTTTATAATAAAATGAAGCGCGTTATGTGTCTATTTCTTTCTAAATATTTCAGTAAACTACGCGCAATTATCAATTTTTTTTTCCAATTTCACAGTTATTATAATAATATTGTGTACAACTTAAACTAAACGTTCGGCTGTGTGCATGTGTGTGTGTGTTGAAGGAGGCGGCGATCGGTTGCGGTGGCGGCGACGGTGGATGGCGCCGCCTCGGTTGTCGGACGAACAGAAGGCATTGTCACGTCAGCGCAGACGGGACAGGCGTAGGGAGTTGCAGAGGTTGAGGCGGGCCGACCCGGTATACCGGCTGGCGGAGCGGGCGCGAAACACGCGAGCCCGTCGGGAACAGAGGAACGACCCGGAGTACCGCAAGAAGGAAAGGGAACGCGACACGCGGGCGCACCGGGACCGGCGGAACAGGGTGGACACGGTGATGCGAAACATCGCCGGCAGCCTGTGGACCAACGGTAATGCACGGGAATCCCCATCACATATTACATAATAATATATCTATAACTATACCCAAAGTATTAAAGTCGATCATCGCACTAAGTATTTACAACTTTAACTACTTACATACGTATATTGTTACATTATATTATCATAATGTGTTGTGTATCGTACAACTGTCTTGTATGTGTAATACAAGAAGTAAGAAATATAGAGGAGACTTGGGAGGGCTAAAAGCAGCTCTCCCTCCATCAATATAGTCCTTTCAAATCTTTATATTGTATTTTTCACGTATATACTTATTTAAAATTATTTTAGCAAATATGGATTAGGTACAAATGACGAGTGACTATAAAGATTTTGATTATTTTTCTAATCGTGATAAATTATATTATATATTAAGTATACTTTTAAAAAATATAAAACATATTTAAAATTAATGTTGTTTGAATTATATGAATCTAGTGTTATTTTGTAAATTATTAGAGAACTTGGTATACTCGTAGTCTTTTATCTATGTATAGATTATACCTAGTAATAATTATTGTATCATTTTATATAAAAAAAAAGAGTAAGCTCTTTCTAAAATGTTATCATAATTTGAGGTATTGAAGCGTTCTTTTAATTTGAAGTATACTTGTCTTGCGTTTTTAGTTTGTTATTTAGAATTTACAATTATACGCATTACTCATATTATAGTTGACCGATGTTTGAATCACCGGATTTGATGGATAGTTCTAAGGGAATTTATAGGATCAGGCTCCCAATCTTTGCCATGTAGTACTTATATTATATTTACTACAGTTCATCTTATACTTTAATATTATTAAATTTAATAGGTTTTTTACCAGAAGAAAAAATTAGATTTTTAATGACCAGATTTGTATTATCATCTTGAGAATTGTTTAAATAAATTATACATAAAATATTAAAAACATATGTGTTACGCATTATAATACATAAATAGATTATGTTTTCAATTTAAGATTAAATCTTTCATCTTTTTCCGTAGCGTTTGCATTCATTATTATTTTTTTTTGATTCCTTTAATATCTGCATCATTACTCACACCATATAGTATCTCAAAAATTAGAAACAGACTTACCTTTATATTCTCTTTTCTTCCACTATGCGATTGCGTACCTGCAGGCTGCAGTTATACGTGAGCGCAGCTATACAAACGTTCGTTCCTAAAGTTTTCCAATAAACCGCGCGTGTACCATGGTGACCCAGAAACGCGATCTTGTTACCTATATAAACGCATCGGTTTATTGTGGCAACCGCTGACGCCCCACCAGTCGACCTGTATACACGCGTCGGTATTATTATTGTTGTTGTTAGCAACGCTAAATGTAATTTGAAATTATTATGTTATCGTGGTCGGTCGTAGTAGCTTATAATTTTTTTACTATTATTTTTCGTTGTATCGAAACGGTCGGAAAACGATACCGCGAGCGTGCACAACGAAGGTTTCCCTATAAACAATACAATAATGATATTGTGTGACGATGACTGGTTAGGATTTAATTAACATATAGTAAAAAATTTCATTGTAGTTAAAATAAAAATTAATCCTATACTTTATACTGGTTTAAGCCGTATTTTCTCTCGCGTGTTTGTGACTATAATAATGCGGTTTTATGATTGCGATCCGACCGACGTAATATTGTAATTTTAATATACATAATACGTCGAAATTGTTTACCAAAATGTATTTCATACGCGGTATACATAAGATAGTCGATGATGATTATTTCACTGCAGTCTTGGAAATCTGCATCTGTGTACCACCACGGCCATATTGCGTGTTAAATTCGTGTCTCATGATGATATTATTGTGGACAGTGTATATCAAATGAATTGATCTTTATTATCGGAATTTTAATTCTGTCTAGACCTAAATGTAATTGAATATCGTTAATAACGTTTTGACAATGTATTATTAGGTACTACATTCGATTAAAGTTTACTTATCGAAGGCTAATATTTTTAAATAGGTTAGATTAGGTTATCTATATTATATATATACACACATAATATATAGATTTCCTACATTTCTGTGGGCAGTGCATATAGAATATAATGAATATAAAATATTGTATTATTATGACTATTATGCGAATTCGTTATAAAAAAAAATTATGTCCGCAAAGATTTCATAATAATAAGTAATATTATAATTTATAGGTGCGGCGTAGGAAATATAGATACAATTGTATAGATATAATATTATTGATGAAATAAAAACTAAGTATCATTCAATTACAAATTCTAATTACTTGTTATGTTCGAATTTGAGATACCTACATGTTTTATTTTTATGCTGTCATAGTCACATAGATATTATTCAAACTAATTAATAATATATACATAATAATACAAAATAATGTTTTATTGCAAAATTTTATAATTTTTTAACATTTAAAAAAAATATATTATACCGTACAGATCCTAATTAAATTTAATTACATAAAAATAATATAGTGCTGTTTTTATTTTTAAATATTACAACATGTGATATATCCAATATACATTTTATATATATATATTTATGTACCTATTATAGCTTTTATCATAACGCATTAGTCAGAAATATGAGTGTCATAAATCAATATTTGTTTTGTATGTTAACAATATTGTAATATATCTATTTATGTATATAATATAATATAATATAATATATGCGCTGTACTACTATTTATGTATATATCGTTCTTAATATATACCCCCAATGGAGATGTTAGTTTTCAAAGAATGATTCAGTTATTGATTATGAACCTGTATTTTTTATACGATTTATTATTAATCAATTCAGTTATTTTACAAGTTAACAAATAAAATGCGAGATAGTTGTTTACCAATATAATTATGCATCACACAGAGCACACGATTAAATCACAACATTTTTTTAACTTGTACGGGTTGGTAATATTAATTATCTAAGTATGCCTACTGCATATTTACCTAATGTCCATTTATAATGCACCATTATATATAAGCTTTAGCTGTCCTTGATTAAAACTTTGAAAATGTATTACACAATCTGTATAATGACACATTACGTGACAGCTTATTCTGCAATGGAACACATCATATTATAGCTACACGTTAAAAAAACAAATCTAAACACTATGTGAATAAATATATAATAGTAAAAAGTTGTTTGGTTGTATTTTTTCACTAAAATAATTGAAATTCAAGAATTTTTATAAAAATGAATAAACTTTTACTAAACCCTAAATAATATTATAAATTATAAAGAACATGGCATTTATTAAAAAAAAATAATACATTTGAAAGTTGAAATTAAATTAAAATGCAATTACTTATTTTTGTAATTATGAAATGTATAATAATATATATAAAAATAAAACAATAGGTTATACAAGAAAATTTCACAATTGTTTACAAATTAATTCTTCACCTATTATACTTCATATTTGTTACCTATTTATATATATTTTTATTTATTGTATCATTTAAATTAATAATAAAACAAAAATGTTTAAGGGATACCCTAAAATTACTAGAATAATACTATCTTATAATTCAATATCAGCAAAATAAAATAATGCAACTATATTATGATTGGATTTACCTAAATTTATTAAATTGGCTAAATTACAGTTAGTAATAATATACTGTGTTTTTATTAATCAATTAAACTGTAATTATTATAAATATTTACATTTTCACAAATATTTGGAACGTATTACAAGGGTATTAGAAAAAAAATTTTTAACGAAAGCAATATTATAAAAATCAATCGTATTAAAGAGTACATAGAAATATAATTATATTTTATCAAATTATAACATTTTTATATTTAATACATATTAACACACATATATATTTATAAGTTTATAACTAAATTACTTTATGCATTAATGTTAAAATATAAACAGGAAGTTAAGAAAAAGATAACGTAGCTTAATAATAAATGTATAAATATTCAAATTTAATAAAGCATAATTTTACTTCTTTGTGTAACTCTTTAATAAGATCTTTATAGAAAATGTATAACATATACTATCACATATACTAGTTATATTCTTTTAAACTTCTAAACATAAATTTAGAACACCTTACATCCCCGTTGTATCTATCCATCCGTTATAGTTACCAATACACATTTATGATTGTTGATGTTAACTATGTTAAGATATTTATTTATTGTCTGTAGTATACTGTACATAGTTACGACTGTTTGTATTAAAACCTTTTAACAGTTCTATTCAAAGTAAATTTATACTAGCCAGTACGAAAAAAAAAATTCAAAATATAATTATTTAATATAGATTGATATTAACCAATATAAAAATAAGCACTAAAATATAAAGGTTAACAAATTGTTTTTTAAAATAACTATAGTTTATTGCGTAGTTTTAAAAGTTCAGAGACCGAGAATTTAGCACACTCGTAGAGTAAGCGTTCCCAACTTGTTATAATCAAATATCAATGTCTATGTATTTAAATTCTTTTAAAACAATAATATCATAGCAATTTTAGTTAGCCTTGATGGTTTCATTAACTACGTGTCTATATTAAATAAATAAATAACTAAAAATAAAATATCTAATAAATTTAATAACTATAAAACAAATTAATATATTATTCATTTTGAATACATTTTACTTCTACATAGTTCAATTATAGTTAACGCAAATCTATAATTAAAATTTAGAATATATATTATATACTCCTCTTGAAGTTCCTTTTAATGGAGGTATTCTTCACTCTGTGTCACATGTATGTTTGTTTTATTTTATTTTCTCTTTGTTATCACATTTACTTATTATTCTTTATGTGAAAAAATTGAGTAAAATAGTTTTCAATATTATGTATAATATTTAATATTATGTTATATGTATGACTTGTTTTGCTTCTAAAAATGTTTTAAAAAATAAACATTACATCATCATTAAAACATTTAAACTTAAAAGCAAAGTTCACAAGTTATATTCTAATATTTTTGAGATTACATTTGTATTTTTACGGCACGTAATTTTTATAGTTAAGAACTTTAAAAAATTTAGTCAATTTATAAAGTATTATATAAAATTATAATTTACAATACTTATTAAAACGTATAACATATTTTTTTTATAATTGTCTTTTATAGTTATGATTTACATAAATATTAAGATAGAGTTAAATGATAAATAAAAATGTTTTATAAGTTGGGTATTTCTAAAAAATAATGTCAATTATCTTAAAATTGTATAATATATTGATAAAAAAAAATAGTATTTAAAGGTATTTAGTATTTAGTATTGAAAATCACTGTACAAGCGTTTTCTTTATATTAGCCTTTAAAATTAAATATACTAAAAATAGTTTATGGTTTAATCTTGATTTTATTGGTTTCTCCGTTGATGATACTATGATAGGACCTGGTGTAAATATTTAAGCTATAGTAAGTAGATTTATTATGCTTATAAAAATATTTTTTAAAAAAACGTATTTTTTAAACATCAAATCCAGGGTCAATGTCGACTATCATCGGGCTTACTACGTACCTTATAGGTACATACAATAATTACATGCTATCTCCGTCATGACCCATATATCCATGCATGTGTGCAATGTATATTGTATAATATTATTTTATTATTGTGTTGTACATAGTTATTATAGTTACACGAATAGATACAATATGGTTGTATTGACGACGGAGCATCATAATAATTGTCGTCGCCTAACTATCTTGTATTATATTTGTGCTGTACCCAACAAAACGAATTGGTTAAATAGATATACTTATATCAGTAATATCATTAATGACGTTGTAGTTATTATGTATATAATATATAAGTGCAATGTTGTATACTGTATACATGAAAGAAACGAAGCAATCTCAACGGCTTACACATCGCGCGCGCGTTTAACGTGGTCGCCGAGGTTTAAACACGCACTTAAACCATTCGGCGTGCGCTTCAGTCACGGTCTGCGGGATGAGTGGGGAGAAAGGGTTGTGTTGAACGAGCTTGGGTGTTGAAAAACGCATGCGTTATATTAATTAATTCTGTGTGCCACTCCGCGTGCCGCGCGGAAGGACGTGGCTGGTGGCTCCGACGAAACTTTTAAGGCGCAACTCTTTTTCGATGTTTTCTTTTTTCTCTCTAATTTTTTTTCGCTACTCCGGCCAAGCTAATTGTTTTCCACGTCTTTGGCAGAACATCTATTCCTGACCCGCGCTCGCCGACCGTCGTCGCACGCCACCTGCAGACCGATAGCATCGTCGTGAGCAGCTCACCGCGCGGAGACGGCGGCGCTAGGCGCGGCGACGTTGTTGTCGACGCCGTGGGTTTTAAACGGCTAGGGCAACCGAATGCCGCCGTTTCGGGGTCACTGCCGCCGCCGTCGGCGAGATAACGTCGGTGAGCCGGACGGTCGGTCGGTAGGTCGGTCCACGTCGTCGGAGAATCCCCCGCTCGAATATGAAAACCCGCACTATAATACCGAAGCAGTTTCCGCCCAAAGATTTTTTTATATTATAAAATATTATTATGTATTGTTAAACTGAGCATGTCTATGTATTTGTGTGTCGGGTGAAAAAATAAACTATGTCCAAGGCGTAATAAAATATATTTTTTTGGTCGTCATAATACACTGCGAAGGGTACGTGGTGTGCTTCTCGTCGTGCAGAACCCGCACATTTTAGTTTTTATATAGCCGCTGTAAGTCTCGAGAGCGAATTATTTATTAATTTATAGAGGTACGCAGCGTAATATTATTGCTGGTATTTAAAATTCCCCCCCCCTCGCCCAATCACAACATCAAACTATACAATAAAATATATATTAATATTATTATGCGGTCATATTAAAGGGTATATTATGCGCGCGATATGCGGGCCCCATGGCATCGAGCCGCCGTTGTTTGAAACCCGATACTGGTACAGTGGTACAGACTACAGGAACAACGCCACGTCGCACATCGCTGCGGCGTGCTTCCGTCAGTCCCGTCCGTCCTCACGTTTGTGGTTTATAAAATTTATTATATTATATTTTTATCTAATACGAAATAGCATCATGTGTTACAGCACGCGGTAGATACTAAATGCGCAGCATGCAGGTCGAAATAAACCAAAAATCGCGTCGCGCATGGCGTTCGTCCAAATGAAAAAAAATTAATAAATAGATAAACTCGCACCGTTTACACGAGTTACGTTTATATTATATGTAGGGGGGGATGTGTCTGAGCAGTCGTCGTCGTCGCCGCCCGACGTCGAAATAAACTACGTTTGGATATTGTTTCGTTTACTGTATACAATTATTGTGTGTGCACCAGCTAACATTATAAACTTAAAAAGTTCAACGACATGTGCCAACTCGTATTAGGGTCCGGCGAGTCGTCGTAGACAGTGAGACTTGATTGCTGCCGTTCAATATAAGCTGCTGTATTTTGCTTTGGATAATAACAATTTTTTTTTTTCAAAACCGATGTGCATGCGACTTAAAAGCAAAACTGTCTGGGATATTATATAGCTAAGCCAGCACTGTATGATTCTATAGTAATTGTATAGGTATAGCAAATAGTTCAGTAATAAAAAAAAGTGTTAATTTGATTTTAATGCATTGCAATTATTATTCGTACTGCACATCGATAATGATTGTACAATTAAAAATACTATCAACACAATTTAATTTTTTTTTAAGGTATTCGTTTAGGTATACACATTTCTACGAGTTTATGATGTTTATATACAGAGGTATACAAGATTTTAGAAAACTCATTTGACAAAAATGGTAGGAATTAATGTTTGTTTCTATGCGATTCTCGCCATTAGTTGCCATACACTATTTGAAAGACCTGTATAAGTAATAAAGGTGTATAAATACATACTATACGCTATTATAGTGATGTTTTATATGATGTCTGTTCTGTCTGTGTATTATTATCTCATTTCGAATCACAATTTACAGAAATGTCAATTACTAATTTATATAGGTAGCTAACAATTTGTTGTTATACGCGTTATATGACCAAAAAAAAAAGATTGTTCCCCACATAACACCCTCTGACGAAGGATTGTATGCTATAAGTAAGGGGGAAAAGGTGTCTTTTCTTTTTTACAGTATATACAGTATACTTACTGCATTTAGTATAGTACATTTTTTCCATTTTGTATAGGCAGCATCGTCATCTATGCCTTAAAATGGAAACCGGACGAGACCGAATTATTTTCTCCTACAGTATATTTGGCGCGTGTGTGTATAGTGTATTACTGTACACGTGTATAGGATAATGCGTTATCTATCTTCTCTCTCACTATATTACTTTTCTCTCCACAGCCCATTGCTATATTCGTGAGTCATTATTGCCCCACTGAAAACTGGTTGTTTGTACTAGTTCGCCAAACAAAATAATATTACTCACATACCACATGATGTGGTATCTCAGTGACTATAGTATACATTTATTATACATACAAATTATAATAATTGAGCGAATTTTCACCACATGATAATAATAATACGGAGACCATCTAATGTCTGCTGCAGTATGGCTTCGGGTCGCGTTACAGATGATATTATAGCGATAATATTGATTAGACGCGGTGTATTTTAAAAATCGACTATTCCCCTATTTAAATAATAGCAATATTATGTATAAAAACCTCTACCCTTATTTTTGTTTGGAAATAAAATATGTCATCGTTTATTGGTTTTAGCTGAATTGGAAAACATGGCACCGGATCAAGTAGGACCGGACGAAGACACGGGTGTAACCGCTCTAAGTAACTGTCCGGCTACAATGATGAACACCACAGTCTTCGTTACAGTGCCAGCTAGTCCTTTCCCAGCCCGGGTGAGTTATTAAAGAGAAAACGACTTCTACGAAATTTTACCCAAATGAGTAAACATTAATTTCTAAATAACTTAACCAAGCAATAATAATTTTGTTATGAAAATTATACATATTTCAAAACAGATAAATTGTAGACACTATTATTTTTAAGTATAAATATTATTTGCTATCTTCAACAAAGTTCCGATTCATCATTATAGGTATTATTCTGTTATAGACCTGTAACATTCCTAAAATCGTGTGTTATTGTAGGTAGTAGGTACATCAAAAATTTTGTTAACAACAATGTAGATGCCACGCTGTGACCGTTTAAAAAAAACAATTTGCATCTTTTAGAAAATAAAATATTTTATATAATTTAAAATATTTATTTAAAGATATCTAAATAAAATAAATATTGAAGCTTAAACCATTAACCAAGTTCAAGTTTTCATGTTTTTACAACATACTACTATCAT
This sequence comes from Rhopalosiphum maidis, assembly GCF_003676215.2. Taxonomy (NCBI): domain Eukaryota; kingdom Metazoa; phylum Arthropoda; class Insecta; order Hemiptera; family Aphididae; genus Rhopalosiphum; species Rhopalosiphum maidis. Next base: position 49,386,313 of record NC_040880.1, on the reverse strand, counting down.
AAAATTGATCCAATAGACGAGGGATTGTAACTTGTGAGAGTATTAAAACTATGGTTTTGTCGTTATACAGATTGACGTCAATGAAAATAAAGTACCTTTACAAATACAATAGAATATAAAATACATGTATTATCCAATTTGTTAAAATATGTTTGTTACATATGTACTATATATTATATAAATATAGAAATGTAGTTATTTAAATTTATAATATATATACTATAATATACTAATACCTAATTATACTATATAGCCATTTACCCGTCTATGTAAATTGTAAATGTACATTTTAGATATTAATTAAATGCTATACACTACGGTTTCTATATAATCACTGTTCAATAGTGCTATGTATACTACTCGTAAACCTAGTAAAGTTAAGAATTGTTAGAAGTTATAACTACGTAATACGTACAAAAATACATTTCTGAGGACATAATTTAATTGCGTGCTACAATTTTTTTTCTTTTTATTGTGAAAACGTTAGAACTCAGAACTTATAGTATTGTTTCCGATGCTTGCAATCATTGTATCTAAATTATCTTCTGGAGATTCATATGGATAGGTCGCTTTATATGGACTGAGATACAACCGCAGTGATTTATTTTTAAAAACGCTCAAGGGGTCAGTATAAATAGAAGCACAGACAAGACGAAGATACGTGCTTGGACAACTATCAAGTGGCCAGCAATGCGACAAATGTTCATTTATTCCCAGGGGGGAAGCTTTTTATACACACGCACACACAAGTATACGCATACTGTATACATCGACGACGTTTTATATCCTTGCCCTGTAGTCTGGAATAATTCAATTTACCTATTAGGGGTCACGTATAGTACCACCATATTATACTGGTGACGTGTCATTATTATGTATAATATCCATATCTATTAAATCATTTATCAATATTCGTGTCAATCGACGTAGTAAACTCATCATTCGGTTTTGTATTTATGTAATTACAGGAAGAACTGTCGTCCGAAAACGTTTATGTCGGCGGTGACAAAGACAAAGGCAACTCGACGGATGACAACGAGGACGACGACCTCACTTCGCTAAGTTGGCTGCAAAACAAGAATCTGCTCAAAGGTTAGAGTAAAATGTGTATATATATATTCATAATAAACAGTCAATATATAAAAGGGGACTGTACTTTTCGTTACGGATTGTTAGTCGAGTTCTCTTAAAAGAAAAACGTTTTCTGTACATTTAGGTCAGGCCAATGTTTTGTAAATGAGGATAACGAACAATAGTGTTGGGTATAACAATTATGCACACGCTTTATATGTATTATAATATATAATACAAATTATAATCATTGGTACTTGCAAGGCAAACCAGCCATAACGATATTCCTTTAAATTACTTATATATATTTTATTTTAAAAGTAATATAAACAATTATTTAATTTTATTAATAAGTAAAAATTTTCTGTATGGAAAAAATAATGCTTTCATGTGACGTTATTCAATTTTTCTAAATTTAAAGTGTATTAAAAGTAATAATTAATAACATACAATAAGTATGATACTAATAATTGAAGAGTTTATATTATTATTATATTAATAATGTTTTTTTGTTATTTAAGGTTTAGCAGTTTAACTTAAACGTTTAATATGTAGGTACCTACTATATAAAAATGTTAGTTAATTGTTACTTGTTAAATATAAAATGAAATGATATGTACGTTTTTACCCTTGCAATATCAATTATTGTAAACCTACGGATTATAAAAATGATGGTATATACCAGATAATTCACTCAAATTCATTGTAATTTTTCCTTTAATTATGCATTTATATGAATTCTATTTTTTGAAATTTTCAAGTATACTTGATACCATATTTTTAAATACTTAGACTTTTTATATAATTTAGCGACAGGCAACGGTACGAACTCTAAGCCATTTTTAATAACAAGAATAAATTTTTCTAGCATTAATTTTTTGATATTAGCACATCTTTTTTATGGGAATTTTGATGTATAATTGTACCTATAATATAAATCAAACTCATTAAAAAAACATTTGTTTCACCACAGAACGCTTCGCTTCTAAAATGGTATAAAAATCAAATTATTTTTTTCAAAATATTGTCTAAGTATGTTAAAAATTCCAAATATATATATAAGAATATGCTTTGTAAATTATCCTGTACATTAACATAATATATACTTAACATTTAATCAAAATTGTAAACAGTGTATTCATTTTTCTTTTTTTAATAATGATTCATTTTATTTCATTTTTGAAGTTAGTACTGACTTTGCCTATTAAATACCCTAATGCTTAAAGCATTTAAGCCGATAATGCGATTAAAAATACAATAGAATTTTAAAAAGTGTATGTTAGCAAAAATAAAAATAAAAACTGACATATATCATAATGCCGTTTTAAGATTCTGTAGAATAAAGGTCATTTTTCGATTTTTTTTAATAGTGTCTCAAACTATACAGACAACTATCGTAATTTTTTTTTAAAAAATTGGCAAATTTAATTTTAACCCAGCTTAGTTAAGAATTGTATTGAATGATTGTATACATTTCTGTATAGTTTATTGTTTTTACGTTTTGTGGCCAGAGTCCAGGGGCGAGCGTAAGAAAAAATTTCGTACGGGGAAGATCTTTTTATGTTTTTTTTTAAAAAAAATTCTTCAAATCGCTATGCCTGTAACATATAATTGTATTGTTTGTTATTAATTATTATTATTATTTTATATTATATTTACAAAAATATAATCGATTCATCTTTGAATTTTTGCCATTTCATCGTTGAATTCTTTTTACGTCTTTTCCATAACAATGTCATTCTGTTTAATCGTTTTTCACCCGTTTTACTTCTTGGATATATTTTTAGCTAACTAAAAGGAAAAAGCGTTTTCTTGAAGTCACTGGAACAGGAAGTGTCATACCGATTTTTAAACAACGGTGAATATTGTCGAATTACGTCGAATCATAAATATTCAGGGTGGTGCTTGACAGATTTATTCAATATTTTGAAATATTTTATTATCGTACTTGTACTGATTTTCAGAATATAAATAAAATATTGTAATATAAATAATTAATAACATGATATAATTTATATAATTATTATATAAATATAAATTACTGTATCCCCAACTCTTCCTACGTTTTCTGCTGTTATCGCTACATTAAACACCAAAATCCACCCACCATATCTTGTGCTGAATCGAATGAAATTAGACGAGTGCCTTGCTCTCGGTTATTGTATCCTATTTTTATTTTATCTATTTTTTCTTCCATTTAAGTATTAACACTAATTAATATATTCAGACATAAATACTTTATGAATTTAAATGGCGTGATATAATTATATTCCCATATGATGCTAAGACTAAAACACCAGTTGATTTAAACATTTAGTTTCGTTGGAAGATATTAAATTAAATCATAGATACTTTTTTTAAAGTATAACTCGTGTTATGCCTATTCACGTTATAATAAATTCGTTCATCACCAATATCATATCCTTTATTAAATTGTCCGGCTTCTTATTTCACTTCTTTTATATTTTGTAAAATTAAGTGTTATATATTTGTTGTTAATTACCGTATCATATTCAATCGATATTAAAAATAAGAAAATTATAAATTAATTAAGCTGTATTTCTTACTCAAATTATTATTTTATATAAAGTATCCATCACAATTTTCATAATGCTTATGGAACTTGTATATAGTATTTTATTCATACCTATTTATGTTTTAAAAATACACGAGAAATTATCTTATCGCGCACCTTTAAATATGTGTACATGAGTATGCTGCATAATATTCAAATTAGAAAGTATAATATGGCAATATTATATATATATACTTGAAATTAATTGTAATAAATTTAGCCTAGTTATGTATAACACAGAGTTTATAATTTAAAACAGAACAGTAACATAATTAAAGTAATATTGGCTTTCCTTTAAAGCATAAAATAAATATTTACTTTATATAATTATACTTGTTACATATTAGTGGATTATTGAGATTATTTTTTATTTAAATAGAAATCATTTTTATTACTGGAACAGTTATACATAATCTATAAGTGATATTATTGGTTTAAAAATAAAATACATTTAATAAAAACTTAGTTTGCCCATTTTTAAAATCATTATTCGTTTGGAAAATCAAAATGCTGATCACCTATTAAACATTAAATATTTTAAGAGGTATACAATAAAATATTAGATGTAGCATTGTTGCTGTCATAGAAAAGTCGACTTTAGAACCAAATCGTATGATTATTTTAATATTGTATTAAACATTTCAGCGTAATAATGAAATCTTTATATTTTTTAATTTATAAATTCTTAATCCATTTTACGAGAATTTGATTTACAAATATGAATCTAAATATAATATAACTTTTTAAATACATAACAATAATCTAATTGTTAAATAAGATTACTTATTTATTTTAAGGAAATACTTTTGAATATAAAAATACCTTTAATATAAAGCTTAATAATGTTCAAGGTTCATTGATATTCTAAAGATTTTTCATAAAACAGTATTTCCCCTATTTGATTATTTCATAAAAACACAAATTGCAGTAGAGGTAGATATGTAAAATATAAAATAACATTTTTGTTACAAAATATTTATAGATTTATCATCTACATGATAAATATATAAAAATAAAACACATTAGTGCAGTATCATATTGTTTTCAAAATATTTAATTTAAATAATTGTCTGATTTTTTTTAATACGTTTTATAAAGATTATATAAATTATCCCTTCTATTGAAATGATTAATAATATCATTTTTTCTCTGTCATGCTTTTTATTGTTTTATAAATGTATGATTTAAACGTTAATAAGTAACTACTATCATATAAATATATAATAGAACATAAAGACTATACTGAATAGTAAGCTAATGCATATTTCATACTCTACTACCTACCTACTTTAATAAAAATAACAATAAATCAAATTTAAATAAATTACAACATTACAAAGATATAATAGGAATACATTTTTTTTTTATCAAAAATATGAAAACAATATATTAACTTTTTATAATAATGTTTGTATTTTTTACAATATCAATTTATGAAATAAAATGTAAATATTCACATAGTTCTATTACTTATTCTTATGTTTTTATACCTGATTATGAAATATTTTAATTTATCTAGTTAGTCATATTAAGATAAATATTGATTTAACAATTAGGTAATATTATTTTGTAATATATACAATATATAGTTCATAAAACACTTTCGTACATTTAGAAGCTGATTTATCTACATACTATATAGGTAAAATCTATTATTTATAATTTTATAAGTTGTTTTTCATATCATCATAATATTATTATTTATATCAAAAGAAAATTACTCAAGTTTGCAAAATAAGAGAATGTTTTAAAGTAATATAAGTACAAATATAATTAACTTCAAATGCATATACAATATGTCAATATATTAAATTGTAAAGTAAAACATAGACTAATTTAAAATTACCCAGATTTGTATTCTTTAAATGTATTATGTTGGTAACAAAGTTTGAATAAAATTTAAAAGTATACATAAACAAATAACATAACTAGTAAAAAAATAGTAATATAACTAAACTATAGATGGAAAAATGTATTTAATTTAAATTAGAGAAATTAGACTCGATTAGAGAAATTAAGAAATATTATTTAGTTTACTTATTTACTATATATAATATTGCACTACTTTAATTATTGCTTTCACTGTGATCTGACTAGGGAATCTAGTTATCGCAACACCACTAAATCTAAATATATCAACTAATTGATTATTTCTCAGACTGCAGTTAATAATTCTCCGAAATTATAAAATAACTTTAAAAAATATATTAGAATCTAGTACAAATCTTACTACATTTAATATTATAAAATTATAATTTTGTATTTTCGTATGAACAAAGAATAGTTAATGAACAGTTGTATAGAGATTTTATGCATCTTAAAAATCAGAACATTGGTATTTACTTTTTAATTTTCACAAAAATGTCAGTTACCTTAAGGACATATGTAATGGAAATGAATTATTACAGTATACTCAATATTCTTATTATATAAACAAAAATAGTCATCATGTTTACCATTAAAAACAAAATTTAACCAAACATTCTTTAATTAAAAACTGCTTATATAGCAACATAATATAATTTTCAATTTAAATAAAACGATAACTAGTAAGAGGATGTCAGCGCAATATTTGTTTATTCTCACAGACCCACGCACAACATAGATAAAACGCGTTCACCTAAAATCGTTTTTTATAATTATTAAGTAAACTTAGAGTAAAATCACCTATTACAAAAATTATAGAGGATAATATTTTTAAGGGAATATGATATAACAGTTTTATATTTTAATATTATTTGATTTTGTATTCGACTTTAAAAATAAAAAAAAATATAAATTTGAGTGTTATTTAAATTGTTTTGAAACAATATTTAGATAAATCGATAAGTCATACCCTCAAAAATTTTATTCTCTATCGTTTTTGTAATGGGTGATTTTAAAATTACTCAAAACAATAAAAAAAAATTGGTTTTGCATAAATGCGTTTTGTCTATGTTACGCATGGGCCAAAAAAAAAAAAACAATGTGCTGGTATCCTCTTAATAAATAAGACGTTAAATAATAAATAAATAATTTGTTCAACATTCACGTTTTACTACGGAACCCCAATTCATATTTTTTTATTGCTTGTATTAAAATAATTTATGAAATAATTATTAAGTAGGCACATTAGTATAATCTTATTTTTTGACTTATGCATGTGTAATATAGTTAAAATCTCCACCATATTTCATCCATTTTGATTACAATTTTTAAATTAAGGTACTACAACCTATAACAGTTATAAAAATAACATTGTATGTCTTTTTAGTTATGTCAATATTTTCATTTTTTTAAATAACTACAAATAATTATAGAGAACTAAAAAATTTAATTCAATTTTCAATTATACGTGTAGATATTGTATTAATATTTTGGGTGTAATTTATTTATGATAAGAATCAAAACATATTAGGTCGAGTATGACCCAAAACAAATTCACTGGTCTGACTATAATAATTATAGAAAGATAATTATTTAAATATTTAATATGCTTTTATAAACGTAGGTGTCACAGACTATATTGCTACGAAATATATGTTAAACTTATACTATACTTATTATAAGTTGCTATGCGAATAAATAAATTGTTTATACTTTTAATAATGGGACGGGCATTACTAACTCTATATATATAGTTTATTTTAAATTTTGATCTTACAGGACATCCTGTAACTACTAAACTAGTGATAATCACGAAGGGGGATTTTCGTTCATGGATTATTTTCTACTTTGGTTTACTAGGCCCCTGTCACAATTAAATCCTTATTACACTGTATAACATACATTAAAACATTAGTAATCACATGCTATTGATATTATAACTTTTTTTTTTATTGAATTAGAACTCACTAAAATCATTAAAATTGGGTATGTTTTATTTTTAAATCTATTGATACCATGTTGCATTTAATATTATGTAATATATCTACCTATCATATTTTATTTTATTATGACATTATGTACATTCTTAAGCAAACGCCACACCCAGTGTGTTGTTTCCGTCTTACAAACGAACGACAGCACGTAGCATATTTTACGTTCATAATAATCCATTTTATTATGTTATTTTCAAAACTAGAATGAATTTACCTGGTATAATATTTAAAAGTAAGATCATTACCTCGAGATCTCGAACACTTTTATTTATATTTTAATTTTGAAGCATGTTGTAATTAAAATCAATAAAGCCTCCTCGATGCCCTAAATAATAATCTTACTTTTAAATTATAATATAATCAATTCACTCTAATTTAAAAAATAACAAGAATAAAATTGGTTATTGTAAAATTTGCTTGATGTAAATTGTAAGACAGAGACCACATATTATGATGCAGGTGTGGCGTCTTCTTAAAAGTGTTTAAAAAAAATCAACCATTGTCTATCAACTCAAGTAAAACTATTAGGTAATTTTATATTAATGACATGCATAAACATAAAAATATACATAATTTTTGCAATTATAATGAAAGTGTGTGCCTAATTTAATTAAAATGAATATATTTATGATACGTCTTTTATATGACTATCATTTAGGTATATATTATATATAAATATACAATATAAAATTATTGCAAAATACAATAGCTACTTAATTTTTAAATTTAAGTTCACATCGTACCACTTGTGATTATATTACGTATTAGTCTTTTATACATTGAAGAATAATGAGTGATTAAATTTTAATTTTAAAACATATTAGTATAATATTACTAATTATAAACGTGTATAGTAGATACCTATATTAATATTACATTTTAATCAATTAAAAAAATACTTTAATATGTATATTAAATATAAATTTCATAATTTCGTTTTAATTAATGTATAGTTTTTTTTTTCCCAGAAAACAAAATATTAATTTAATATATTTTATTTTTTTTTTATTATTTTATATATTGAACTTCGTGATTTTACAACTATATAGGTAGTGTGATTTACGAACTAATTAAAAATTTAAATAAGAAATATGAATATCTACCTAAAATATTATATACCTATGTGGCTATGTGTTTACCAACAGGAAGTCCTAGTTTAGAAACTCTTGTTTTACATTAGCCCATTCGTGACTAATGATTAAAAAACAAATAAAAATGTATTAAACATTATTAAAAGTATGAATATTATTAATGGAATTTTTATTTTCTACAGGTGTTCATGAGCTGCCAAAGACCGATTATGCGGACGACGCTTCATCGGACTCTCGTTCATCTAGTGGTCAGTCAATATCGCCGGTCCGATGTTGGCCGGCTATGGCAGGTCTACCCACTATCATAAATAACAACAACAACAACAACAATACTAATAATAATAACAATAACAACAAGACTTCCTCGTTGCGGTCGTCCAGTTATGATCCAAAGGTAATCCTACCAAATAACTTGGCAGAGTATGAATACTGAATGTAGAATTTTATATTTATAATTTTTGACTTGATGGTGATATATTAAAATATCTATAATACACAATGACGATACAATAATGCATTATTCTTAACACACGCGTATCTTTTTTGAAATTACAGGTGCACACGGAATCCAAACCACCGTACTCGTTTTCATGTCTGATCTTCATGGCCATCGAAGACTCGCCTATCAAAGCGCTACCGGTCAAAGACATCTATGGATGGATTGTTGACCATTTCCCGTACTACAAAAACGCGCCCACTGGCTGGAAAAACAGCGTGCGACACAACCTTTCGCTGAATAAGTGTTTCAGAAAAGTGGAAAAAGCACCCGTAAGTCTAATTTTTTTTTTTGTTCATTTTCAACTGAATACCCACCGTTAAAAGGTACAATATTAGCTACAGAATACAGAATACTGACTTCTCCGCCATCATCCGTATTTGTCCGCGTCAGACATTCGATTTATCTAAATTTTTTTCTTAGAACTGTATTAACTGTATTATATTTTAGAAAATCACGTTTATAATATTATAATAATTCATAATATAGTAATTTTATCTGGATAAAAAAATAAAATTTAGTTTTGAATAAAATATGTTTCACTGAGATGATCTATACTTATAGTATAGAATATAGCCAGTAGGTAATTTTATGTATGCAAACATTTGCATACATGTGCACATGTTTTTTATTCATTTAAGCTGTTGATATATACATTTTACTCTTTTCATCTGTAGACTCAATAATACTATTTTTTCCTCGTTCGCGTTTGGGACCTAATTATTATGCATCGATTATTTGCATTAAACATTCAAATAGAAACAGTGATATATTTTCTCATTTTTTGACAAGTAATGGGAGTACATTGTATATTGTGGGGAAGCACTGTTATGTAGTATGAGTAGAAAAATACCATTATGTTGCAAGAATTTTCTTTTGACCCTATTTCTCAAAGTATGATATTAGTGATTGATGTACTGGACTTGATTGTTGTGGAAGAGGTTATAAAAGCAATTTTTCAAGTTTAACTCAATAATTATTTGTATATTATTCTATGATAATAATGGTGTGATTATGAAAAAATTGGAATTAAAAAGGATATAGATTATTTTGATTTTATGCAGTCATATTCTTAGTTAACTGTTCTCTTGTTAATATATCACTATTTCCTACTACCCAGTTTGAGTTATACTGTCTATTGACATTAGACTCAACACGTCCATTGTTATTATTTTTTTTTATACATGATGCATATATGATATATGCATAACAATTAAATATTAATAATGGCTGTCTGGACGTCTGCTGTAATAGCGTTGTCTATTTGGCGGTTGAGCAGGTGTGCCATGTTGGTGAATATTGTAACAATAACAATAACAATCATTATAGCTTTAATTGACGTTACCCTCTACTTATAGAACTTGGGAAAAGGTTCCCTTTGGATGGTTGAACCCTCATACCGGCCGTGCCTGATCCAAGCGTTACAAAAGACCCCGTACACTAAGGGATACAGCAAAAAGTCGACGGTGAACACGAGCCCGACGGTTCGAGGCGAGACCATGGAGACGGTCAAGGACGAACGGAGCGAAGACGAAATGTCTACGGTCAGTGACGTGGACGCGGCGACCGCAATGTTGGTGCTCAAGCACGGTCCGCACGTGCGCATCGTGCACGACAGAGGTTAGTTAAACAAAACCATAATATTATTATTCTAATAATTACACCAATCGTGGAATGATATCGTAACCTGCACGTTTAGCCTGGGTAAATAAGGTATCGCCAGTTGCATATATGGGGTGGATCATATAAGCTATAAAGAAGTTTAAGTACATTTATAATTATGTTAAAATATACATTTTCCAAGAAAATATTTGGCATTGAAAACTTGAAAAGTTAAAAGCATAATATAATACAAATATACAATAATGACTACACTTTACTGAATTGGTTACTATATCACATACTAAATGATTTATCTAAAATTCGATAAACATAATATCATCACAGAATAAATAAAATAATCATACTATTAAATGTTAGCAAGGAGAATATATTATCATGTCCACTTTGATCGTTAGTTGAAATTGCATTATTTATCAGCATATTTTCCACAAGATGTTTGTCCACTATACCTATATTCCGATAATTTAAACTTGGAAAACTGGCAACTGTAATTAACTTCTCGTTCGAAATCTAATTTTTATACTTCGAAATACTCTGAAAAATATTCAGCTTTGGAATATAAAATCAAAAATATATATTATCCTTTAAACATAAATGGTATAAATTATTTAACGTATCACATACTCATATTATGTAAATCATGATTTTTGAAAGAGAATTAGCACTGTGATTACCAATATGATAAAAATGGCGATGATGTTGATGGCTTTTTTTTTATTTTTAAACTTATTTTTATATATATACATCTCGTAATTGGCGGCGATAACTGCAATAATTTAACTAAATCCAGACCATAATATACTACAGGTGTCAATGAAATTCGTTATGACAATGTAAATAATGTAATACATATTCATATTCATTATTTTTTAATAATATTACATAATTTTCAATGGCTGCGTTGAAAAATAATATGTGGTAATGGCAAATACTTTATTATTACTCTCAATCGATTCGTGGTGATGATGCGATTAAAATGATGATATATTGTATTATTATTATGTTAAATTCGTTCATTAACACACTATAATAATCATATCGGCAGGAAAGACCATATTTTACTTACACAACGAGACGTGCAAGCAATTTTAATTAGTCTATTAATTTCAGATTGGCAGCTAACGCAAACAAAACCTGACACGGATCCAGAACTAGCCGGGGTACGTAAATGTCTACATTGAATAATTCTCGGTAACATTATTTTATTTGATTACCTTGGTTTTTATTTTTACGTTTCTTACCCTCGCACGCGTTTGTTCCGCCGTCACGCGTCTGTCAGAACATGGCGTTTGTATGTTTATTAATAAACATTGATGGAACTCCGTAAATAAGAGCCAAAATATTTACTATAGGTATTTCTGTACTTAATACTATGTATAAATGTATCATATTTAGGACGATTGTACATAATAATGAATACATACTTAGACTAATATTGCTGAATGAATAATATTATACACTTCGTTAATTACATTTCCAAACTATTTTATATTATTTTCTTATGAAAGTAAATGTTTACTTCATTAATTTCTTAAAAATAATATTATATTATACAATGTGTATTCGACGCAAATAAAGTGCTGAAATAACGGCTGTACAAAGAGTTAATTTATTCAAATAATTCTAAATTTTTTAATCAATGAGATAAGTCTATAAGAGTAATTTTACAAATGATGTTAAAACTTGGTAATGAATAATATTGTAACATTTTTTATTTTAAATTTGTAGTTGTATTATTATATAATGATAAAAGATACCCATGAGGTAACCCCTAAAAATAATAAACAATTAAGAGGACGTCTCACCCGCATGTGTTGTCTCCGTCTTACACACGTACGACATAGTAAATTTTCGTTGACCAGTTTCAATAGTGTGCTTTTTAGTTTTAATATTAGAGTGAATTGACCTATTATCAAACTTTTAGATAAGAAAATTATCTGTGTTCTCTCGTTGGCTTTTTACGATATTTTAATTTTTATGTGAATTATAATTATTTTTATATATTTAATAATTTCATACTCATAACTCACCTAAAAATTAAAATATCGTAAAAAGCCAACGAGAGAACACAGATATTTTTCTTACCTAAAAGTTTGATAATAGGTCAATTCACTCTAATATTAAAACTAAAAGCACACTATTGAAACTGGTGAACGAAAATTTACTATGTCGTACGTGTGTAAGACGGAGACAACACATGCGTGTGAGACATCTTCTTTACAGACCTTGATACATGTAATTAAATAAATTTTATTAATGAAAATGGGTCTCTGCGATTTTTAATGTTAACAGAGGACTTGGTACACAAGCAAATTTGTTTGTGTATATTTTGTACTAAAATCATATAATCTATTATAGAAAAAAAGATCATTTTTGATATTAACTCCGATCATCACAATACTATTGTATCTTCAAAAATAAACATAGGTACCTTTTTATAATCTTCTTCTTTTTCTCAGCTTACCGGTCCATTAAGGACCATTTCTGCCTTCAAGAGGTCTCGCCATCCATTTATCTGTTGTAAATCAACTCAAAGATTACATTATGGTCTATCTCTTTCAAGTCTGGTTATTACATCGATCCACCGGGTTCTTGGTCTTCCTAGCGGCCTTTTTTGTACATTTTCTCTACAAGTACTTTTTTATTAGTTGTCCATCTGCTCTCCAAGTATGTCCAAACCACTAGTCGTATATTCCTAATAAACGCTAAGATAATATATTTGATCTGTTGTACAATTTCTGTAATTCATTCTTCTTTCATAGGTATTCATTTCTTGGTTGAAACGTGGCCTATAGATGTTTCGGAGTATTTTTCTCTCAAATATCATTAATTTCCTTTCATTGCCTTTTGTTAAGGACTGTGGCTCGCAATCATATGTTATTATGGGGCGCAGGTAGTTATGATAGAGGCGAATTTTTTATGTCCATGAAAGTAATTTTGATTTTAGTAGTTTGACTATACTATATCACTATAATAACACCTGTTCCTACACGCCTTTTTATAATATTATAAATAATTTTTTTACAAAAAAACTATCTTTCGGTTACAATTGTTTTTTCCTAGACTTTTGTAATAGTTAAATTTTCCTTTAAAATCAAATTTGGAAGATAGAAATAAGTTATGGGTTCAATAATCTTTATGACCAATATAATTTTGAAACCACTGTTAGAAACTATTAATAATTTTGTAATTTTTCAAAAGACTATTTTGATAGTTTATATTAAATAAAATTTATCTAATATGTATCGTTATTTCTGTAAACACAATGATTTATTGTTATACTTTCATATGGTTAATAAAAAGTCTAAAATAATGATTTTTATAAAATACAATTTTAAAATAATAAATAATTTAAACATGTTCTGCAAGCAAAGATGTAAGTTTGTCATTTGTTCAAACATTGTGTACACCGAATTATTAAATGCTAGAATATAAAATGCAATATTTTACTAAAGATAATCAGCTCCATTATTTACTCGACATTTTTCGGTCAAATACGCTGAATAAATTTTCTATTAACTACTAAGTACTAAAATAGATATTTTCCACAGTAAAAAGGCCTTTGATAGCGAAAATTATGTTTAAAGCACAATATTATATTATGTTGATGAATTAATTAATGTTTTTCAGCTATATCCAATTGTTACGATATGCCCAAGCGAGGATCATACCTACGACAACTGCTTCAAAATGGACAGGTACTTCAAATACTATTTTTTCAATTTACTGATGGTATTATTAAATATTTTCTATGTCGTATGAAATTTGAAACATGTGTTATCTTCGTCTTACAAACGTAATTAACGACGTATATATTGTACATTTTCATCATGCGTTTAGCAGAATTAATTTTGTATTGATAATTTTAATGCGAGAATGATTATATTATGTATATATCTGTTACCAAACTTACGGTTAGAATATTATCTCTGTTTGTCGTTTATGTACTAACGATAAACATTTTCAAACGAACAATGATTATGTACTACTAAAACACTGCTGCACGTGCAAAATATTACGAATTTTAAAATGCTCATACTTGCTTCAAAATTAAAATACCTTAAAATTTCAACGTAACCTCACCTTCAAGTTTGATAATGAATAATGATGATAGGTAAATTAATTTTGATAACTATTAAGAAAGATAACATCACAAGATACCTAACCCGAACCCAAATCCTATGTTCTATACTTGCACGTTTGTAAGAAGGAGACAATATTATAATGTGGGGTTATAGCGTCCTTATAATATTATCATTTACTATATTTCGATCTAACGACTAACGAATATACAAATAACCATTAATATACAAATGGTGATATGTTATACATATAGAATATTATTAGGTAGGTACTTGGCAATTATTAGTTAACATCTACTAATTAGTATAATGTTTATTCGACGTTACGGTTGTTCTTTAAATATTTTTATTTTTTGTATTTACATTGACTACAATTTTTACCATTACCATATCGTATTATCATCAAATTGTCGCTGTAGTATATATCCCTTATTGTACTATAATGTACACCAACAAACTACTACACTAATAATTCCCAACAGCCCTGTAACGTGTTAAATATAAATAATGTACATATTATGGGTACTTAGTACTTACTACTTACTAATAAGTAATAATTAATAATTTATCGTTTTCTATACAACTGTATAATACAGCGAGACTAATATCTACAGTCTT
Source organism: Rhopalosiphum maidis (assembly GCF_003676215.2). Taxonomy (NCBI): domain Eukaryota; kingdom Metazoa; phylum Arthropoda; class Insecta; order Hemiptera; family Aphididae; genus Rhopalosiphum; species Rhopalosiphum maidis. The sequence goes on along the minus strand of NC_040880.1, from coordinate 49,370,897 downwards.
CATACCTTAAATCGTTTTTCAAATAATAGCAGGTTTGTCATTTTTTTTCTGATTTAATTATTCCCGAAACAAACTAAGTAGGCACTTGGATTTAATAGCCATGTTATAATTAAAATAGTTTTCGAGTAAACCATTTTGATATTTTTTTACCCTATCATCAACGTCTGCAACGTTCCTACAGGTACCTGATAGTCGCAGTTTAACATATTCATTTAGATTTCAATTTTAAAATTGTCGAAACCCCCTCTCATAAGTATTCAAAATTTTATAGCATGTCTTTTTTTTTTTTACCATTTATTTTAAATAATAAAAAATATTGCTGTAATAGCGACATTTCTCTTATGCTGTTTTAATAAATTAGTCTGATTATTCGAACGATTCAATTCGTCGCATGCAAAAAATATTTCCCGTCGCCCGCGGCGGATTCTTTCAAAAACGAAAACGATTTTAATCACGAATAATTATATACTAATATAGTATAATAAATGCATTGTCGATTTATTCGCAAAAAAAATGGGACAACAGGATGTAAAATAGGAAATAATGACAGGATTGCACAGAGTTTAGAAACATCGGTAGGTTACCTATAATAACTATCCATAAACCGCATCTATATACTCGTCTAGCTCCCTCCCCTTCGGAATTTGATAGGTTGGATTTGTATTTATAATCGTTTTGTTTTCCATTGCAGCCTGTGCAAAGAGGACGCAGAAGAACGTCGTAAAATAGTCGAGGGCGCTGACGCATTGTTGAACCTGGCCGGCATCACCACCCGCCGTTTACGCAAACGTTCTTCGAGCGTCGAGTGCATCGATGCTAAACGAGAGTGCACAGACACCCTGCGACAGATGTACCTGAAGAAACAGTCGACGGACAACAACAACGAGCCCGCGTCGGTGATCATCGAACATCACAAGGACAAATTCAGATAAAACGCACCACGACCGCGGCGTTTAATGAAATATAGCCTACTCCGTTTAGCATTTTGTTGACTAGTTTATACGTAACACAGATTAAAATAGTTTATTTACTTTATTTATACTTGCAGAAAAGAAAGAACTTCTCCCTCCCGCCAGAAAATTAACTATTAAATTAATGAGAACAATAATGTTTAATGATTTACATCGTGCGGGTTAGTTAAAAAAAAATAATAATAAAAAAATAAATGTAAAAGGTATTTTTTGAAATGGTGATAGTTTTTTCTCTCGAGTAATATATTATGTATTGTTAATTGAACGTTTTTGTCTTCTTGCTCTTAGGAAGCACTGTGATAGTATTTTTTAAAAAATTAATAAATTTTTAATTGTTTTTTGGTACGACCAAACCATATTGATATTTTCGACAAAAAAAAAGAAAAATGCCAGGCTGTTCACCATATTTGTTAATATCTTTTTTTTGTTAAGTTTATTCTTATGATAAATATATAATTACATAATATATTAATATATTATATATTATTTTTTTTTTTTTTTATAACTTTATTTTCTCTTGATCGTTAGTAACTTATATCAAAATTATAAAAGAATTAGTTTTATGTGCTTCTATGAAGTATTTGTGTTCAGAGACAATCAACACAATTAATAATTTTCATTTCTATTACCTTCAAGAACTTCAAAATGAACAATAGTACATGTTTATACTTTTATAGTGAAGAATTTGGAGAAGTAATACATATGAGACCTCTCTCTCTGCTTTAAGCAACGCTACAATATGCAAATAAAAAAACCTGATACCTATATTAATACATTTTTACAAGTATTTACAAGATAATAGTCTTTTTCTTTTTTTGTATTTCTCTATTCTAATGAATTTTTTTCTTTATATTTCATAAAAAAAACTAATGTGTTATGTTAATAAAAGACATTAATATGAAGAAACACTTTCTTTATGAATATATAAAGTTTTATTGTTTTTTATGTATTTATTATTGTTTTTTTTTTAAAGATTTGTGTTTTTTTTTTTTAGTCAAACCTTAGTCTATTTATTTTTAAATAAATAAACTATTTGAAAAAATTATTTCACCAAAATTATGTTGTAGGTACTCAATTATTAAAAACTACAAAAACAGTCCTTTATAAGGAAAACTGTTTTCCTACATAAAGGCCATAGTATTTTTAGTAATTGTTTTGATTCAAAAATTTAGTCAATTGTAATTATAATAACATGCTACATTTTAATAATAAAAAAATAATAATAATAAAGCAATAAAAACAATATATTATCTAGAAAATTTAAAATGTTGATCTTTTTTTCCTCAATTGCACATTTTATTTGTAAATGAATAACATCTAAAAATGTTATATATATAAATTACTACCATTGAAATTATTAATATTTGTGTTTGAACTGTTCGTAAGTATCAAAGAATAATTTTCTGCACATAAACTTGGCTTTTAATTTGGAACAAAGTAAAAATATACCTGTAAAAAAAAGAAATGACCATATTTTTTATTATTTTAAATATAATAACATTTTGATAATATTACCAGATAATTTCCTGTGAATGCTATAAATTTCTTCAGGTGGAGGTGCTAATCGTTGATGTAGAATTATTGGTAATAGTGACTGGATACGTTTAGTAGAATTCTGAGAGCCAAAATCATACTCTCCATCATACTGAAACACTTCTCCCATAATCATTACCATATCAACATGAGCTTCCTCCATTGCCTTTGATTCATATCCTGTTAAAAATCCCATTTCTTTGGAAAAATTCAGAACTAGTTCACGATTGTTGTCTGCTGCTGCCTTGATGATTCTTAAATAATCACTTAAAAACTTTTGATCAAAAGAACGAGTTGCTCCGAAATCCAATAAAATCAACTGAAATAAAAAACAATTTAGTTTCTTCATTTAATATTATATTTTAGAAATGAACAATAATAATAATAATAATTATTATTATTATAATTATAATTGAAATCACCAACAAAATATAAAATTAATTATGATACTAATTTACCTGTTTAGTCCTTTCATTATAAAAAAAATTGGCCCAATTTGGATCAGTTTGCATGTATGCAAATTCAAAAAGCTCTTTAAGGCACAGTTGTAATACTAAAAAACACAAATTGTTACGGGTTTCCTGATCCATGTAATCACATTTGTCCAATGGAATTCCCTCAATTAATTCCGATGTAAATATCCGTTTGGTACTAACTTCATCTAATATAAAAACATCTTTTAAGTAATGTATATCATATAGGCTTGTAGTTTATATAACATATTGAAGTTATACATTTTAATTTATAAATTATTTTAATCAGGTTAAAGGCAATTTACAAAAAAAATATAATGTTGTAAGACTTACCGATGACTTTTGGTACATAATAATCATTATAAGGTTCCAATAACTCTCTGAATTTTCTTGTACATTCTGCCTCTCTAATGTAATCTACTTCATTAGACAGTTCTTTGTTAGCCACTTTAACAATATTATCTATAAACATGCCTTCTGGAAACATATTCCACACTTTCATAACACCGACCAAATTATCAATATCACTCTTTATACTATCAGCAACACCAGGATATTGAACTTTGACTGCAACTCTAGTTCCATCTTTAATGGTAGCTTCATGTACTTGACCAATAGATGCAGCTGCAAAAGGCTTCAAGTTAAAAGTGTTGAAACGTTCTTTCCAATTAGTACCCAATTCTTTAGCTAATACTTTCTAAATATAGAAAAAAAAATTAAATAAAAATTTTGGAAAGTAATAACAAAAATTAATTAATTATTACTTCTAATTGCCAAGTTGGCATAAAATCTGCTGATTGGCGCACTCTTTCAAATGCTTTCTGCAACTGTGGACTTAATAAATTGTTATCTTGAATGCTAAGAATTTGACCAATTTTTAAAGCAGCACCTAGAAAATAATAAAAATCAAATATACTAATATATCCATGAAAATAATAATATTTAAAAATCGTATGATAATATTAACAAACCTCGAACTTCGCATAATGTATTAGCAATACGTTCAGCATTTTCTGGAGATATAAATGCACTTTCCATGTAACCACCATCCTCTTTTAAGGTGGATTTGCTCATTCCTAGTGTACGTTTTGTCACTTCTGTAACAGCTCCAATACCTATTCCAGCTGCAAGTCCACCAAATGACAACATTCGACCAATATGTGAAGATGGTACAGTTCTCTGTTTTGCAGAACCACTTAACTAAAAATTGTTTTCAGAATTTAGTTTTATACTCTTATACAATTCTAAGAAATTCTAAACAACCTGTTGTTTTGGTTTTGTGTTTTTGCTAACAGTTGGTTTACGTTTTTCTTTAATTTCATTTTTACTTTTATCAGTTGCACTTTGTTTTGATTCGTTTCCATTACTACTATAAAACAATTTTTGTCCAATAATATTAGATTCAAGTGGATCAATAATCAAATCTCTAGTGCAAGATCCATAGAAACAATGTTTTTTCAATACATCACTCGGAACCTTAAATGGTCCGCTTAATGCTTGACCTTCATTAGGAATTTGATCAAGAGGTGCAATATCTACTAGATTAGGTTGTATAGTTTCTTCAGACTGATTATTTTGCTGGACTATAAACAAATATATAGAATTAGTAATGTTTATTTGAACTTTAGTATTAATAACTTACGTGTCATAATGATGACATTTCGCAGACCTTCAAATACCATAGCTGATCTTTCAGAAACTTCTTTTGCGATGTTTTCTGGCTATAAAAGAAAAATAATTATGAATATAAATCAACACACAAATAAAAATATATTGCTTAAAGATAAAATATAGTCATGATCTAAAAATACATGTTTTTAGTTGCTTACAATAACTCAATATTAATTGACCATATCAAAGACCTTAACAAGAGCCAATAATTTTAAAGTTGACAAAAGATGAAAATATAATACTCAAAAAAGAAATTATTCAACACATAATAAATCATTAATAAACCTGGATAGAAACAGTAAATTATTATTTTACTAAAGACTACTTAAATACTGCATTACTATTTACTGCAGCAATATATTAATTGAGTAATCTAAAAAGTTTAAAGTGGTAAAGTTAAGCTATGCTTGTGATGGATTAGGGAAAAACTGGATCAATATTCTGTATGATTAGCAAAATGGGAATGTTTATCATGTTTTTAATTGTTATCGGTCCATACTATAATGTCACAACATACCTGTATAATACATAAAATTAAACTATACCGGTTTAATGTTTTATTATTAAATTTTTTATTCTTGGTCAATCTAATCTATATTATTAGCACGGGTAATGAAGTCTATAAATTATTGGTATACACAGAGTATACCTAAAATATTCACTATCATCTATTATAAATTATAGAAATTGCATTGCATTACTTTTAATTTAGCTGCTCCAAGCCTGTCGGCAAATTGAACTGTAGTATCTTTAAATGCAGTTGTAATGCTACAGTTTTTCATATTCCTTTTGCATACAAGTTCGTTGGCCTTAAATATTTCCTCCAACACCATTTGCGCACCTCTGAACACCCTTGTTGCATCTGTACCTCTTGAAGCCGACATCGTTAATAAAGATTTGTGACTACTGTGCAATTCTATTTGTTTTTAATATATATACACATCAATAATGAGTATTAATTAATATTATAGTTAGTAGGATTTGCTTTACTTATGATTCACAGTTATGTATCATTAAATAAAATAAATAGTTCCTTAGCTTACAAAGAAAGAAATTAAATTGCTAAGGTAAAAGTGAATACCATAACTATAATTACAAAATATACCTATAGATAAATATTACTCAAGATGTTGACAGAATATTATGTCGACCGAGAAGGCAAGAAGATACTAGATAGTGTTTATCTACCCATAAATCATTATCTCAGATAACAGTAGTATTCGTTATCAATTAACTTTGATAAGCCTAATGTATTATGTGTATTACTATGATTTATTATTCAACCTTGAAAAAGATTAATTATTTAAATTTAAACGAAACTAAAAAAATAAAATCCAAAAAAAATGTCAAAAATTAATTAATGTACTAAAAGGTTATATAGTGGTAGGTTAGACGTAATTTACGTACAAATAAAAAATATTTAGGCCTAAATTTTTTTATCTGTTTGTATAAAATATCCCCGGTACAAACAATTTTAAAAATGGGACACATTTTACAATGACCCGAATTAATTCATCAGAATTCGGAACATGATTTCAATGTGAGATGCAATTTCTTCGATACTGTCTATTCAAATACTTCTTACAAAAATGTGTAAATACCTATATACCGGGCAATGGCTACTAACCACCACCAACTGTATCCAATATTGGCACCTATACTAATTTATTATACATACCTACATAATACATAAGGCACGTCATAACTCATAAGATGATAAGAATATTATTATCCTAACCATTTGTCGGTCTATGGATTCGAAATCGTTGTTTCAAGGCAACATAGTAATACGGCCGAAATGTTCAAATATGTATAAAATATTATTTAATGTAGGTGCGTCTTCAAAACGCACTTGTCATAATATTATTACAGAATGTAAATCAGTTTTTTTTATCAACTGTTTATGACTTTTTAAATTGTAGTAGGTAAAATACCTATATTATAATAAACAAATATTCATTCAAAAAATATAATAAAAAAAAACTTTTGGAAGGTGGTCACCTATACTTATCGCTTTGATCATCACTCATCGACATACCTAACTCAATAAATATTACGCCCCTAAAAAGTAATATTGTATATTATTGTCGATTGATATACCTGTCCGGACGTCCATTATTTCGGCACTTGGTTTTAAAAAAAATTAAACATTTGATCATATGGTGTAACTTCAAATATTTAAAATATTTTACTTTGATAATATAGTATAATAATATTAAGTTCAATACCGCAAGCAAACGAACCAATAACATTATTGGATATTAATAATTTAATACTTTTAGTAATAAACAGGTACTCATAAGCGTTTAGAATTTCACGGGAATAATGCGACAAGTATACGATTTTTAGAAGATTGAAATAATATAATATCATAAAAATATATTATTCTGTTGTAACCATTAAAGTATATTAAACACGCCCAAATAATAATATATTATATTGTTCTTCGAGTAATAATTTTACTCGGTTGTCCGTCGTACCGCAGCAGTCAGCGTGAGCGCGTGATAAGTACTTGCTGTACAGTACTATAAACCTACAGCATACTTACGAGGACGGGCGTATACTTCGGAATGAAATAACAATATACAATTTTAAGGATTATTAAGACCAGTATAGACGGTGGTAACTGGTAATGATTTTTTAGTTGTCGTGGTGTCTTACGTTTGTAAATTGCGCAAGGCCTCGCAAATCACTGCGTATTAAGACGACGGCGGCCGCACCAGTACGGGATGACAACTCGCACTGCATACAGCATATGGGCCGCCTTGGTGTACTGGACGGGCAAAGTGGCCGGGGTTTTGGTGTTGGCCGAGACCGCCGCGGACCGCCGCCAGTTCACGGCCACTGCGGCGTCGACCGGCGGATGGCGGTTAGCCGGCACCCGTGCGTGGAACGCGGTCTGCCTGGCGGCCGTGGCGCATCGGATCGTCGTGGAAACGTGGCCCGTCACGGCGCAGGCCATCACGCACTTGCCACAGGCCTCGTGCTACGACACCGTGTGCGGTGGCGTGTGGTGCGTGTACGCGTGCGTGTACTACGCGGTCGCCTGGCTCGACAGGACGTCGGAGATCTGCGCGTTGGTGGCGGCCGTCACGTGGCGCCGGCAGTCCACGGTCGAATGCTTGAACTCGGCCGCGTCCGGTTACTTGGATGACAACGACGACGGCGGCGACGGTGGCAGCGGCAGTGGCGATGGCGACAGTGCCGGAAAACCGTCGGTGGTCAGTATGCCGTGGCACGCGTATCTGATCGTGGCGTTTCCGGTCGCACAGTTTGCGATGGCCGCGAACGTGATATCGTCCGGTCACCACGGCGTGTGGCGCACCGTTATGATCGCGGTGGCCGCGGTGGCCAGTTGTGCGCCGGTCGCCGCACACGGCACCGCGGCCGCCCTGCTGGTCGTGGCTAACAACAGCATGCGGTCGGTCAACTGCAGGATAACTCACCTGTTGCCGGTCGGGCAGCTGCGTCGCGTCCGATCCTCCGGCGACCGCCTTAGCGCCAACCGTGCCGACGACGCCGACGACGAAAACTGTCGGCAACGCGACGTCATCGCGCAGCTGGCCCGCAGACACTGGCGGATCACCGGGCTGGTGACGGGCGGCGTGTGCGGCGCTTACGGCGTCGATCTCATGGCGGCCGTCCTGCTGGCCGCCGTTCGCGTCACGTACGTGGCCATATCGGTGTTCCATCGGCTGACCGACGATTCGGACGCGCGGACCAACATGTCGCCGGCTGTCGTCGTGCAGTTGATAGCGTGGTTCGGACAGTTTACGTATTTGGCGTACACGTGCGACGAGCTGGCCGCCCAAGTATTTGCATATATATACACATTATAATGTATTATCATTTATCATATTATATTTTAATATTTATTTTCTCGTAAAACCGTCAGTTTTGAATTAAATTCACTGAATTGTAAAAGTATAAAAAAAAAAAAAAACCACGAAGCATACGAGTCATAGTTATAATGTATTAAATACCTATATATAATTAGAGGCCTCCTCCGTTTCTGCTCGCTTCACCCCCCTGGCGTCCCCAAGACCCCTCTATTTGATTATTTAAGTTTAATATCTATAAATTAAAATATTCACTATGAAAAAATGTTTTAACATATGTTAATATGATGAATAGGTAACAAATAAGTAGAAAGTAGACGGTGAGTAAGGCTGAGAAATTGGGTTTTAATGCGTTATAGTTTTTTTGTTTCAACCGTTTTAAGTGAAAAATATATTATATTATAGCAAAATTACCTGATTATTTTAATGATAGTTTTTGGAAAATTCAACTTCTTAGTGCATCTTTTAAACTAGAACATCTATCACAATTTATTTTTAAAGCGAACGTAAATTGTAGTACAAAATTATCATAAAATCCAGTACATCCATATAAAAATACATAGTGGCCAAATATGTTTTCATATAGTTAGGTAATACTCCATCATTTCTCTTAGTTCTTAACGTCCATCCATGTAAAACATATCATATTAATATTTATAATATAATAAAAATAAATAATCATTTAAATTCTATTGATTTTAATGAGATTATATGAAATTTATAAATAAAGATTAAACTATTCAAGTATATTAATTAAATTATGATGTGTGATTAGATAATATAACTATTCATAATATTATTTACATAAGTTTTTAGTAAAACAATAATAAATAAATATAAATTTTATAAAATTGATATAATATGAAAAACCACCTAATGTTCTATTAAAATTAAATACAATAATTAATTGTGTACCTATTAAAAATTAAAAATTTTTTTTTTTTTTCTATTAAATAGTCAAGTGAAATGTTTGACAATTTAAATACACTGTTGTTGGATATTTTCAAAGAAAGTCGACTATCCGGAGAACCATACATAAGTAAAATGCAAGAGATTGAAGCGGTGAGTGTAGGTATAATAAGATAAAGGTAACAATATAAAGTATAATCTAAACAGCTATACCTACTATGTTACTACCTATAGTACTATAGATATAATCCATAACATTATCTTAAACCGTTCGAAATCTACAAATACAGCGTGTACACAGAATATAGGTTTTTCAAAAAAATGGTTTTTGATGAATTTGGTAATAAATTTTTGGTTTATCGAAATTATTATTGTTTTAAAATATTAAGAGAAGGTTCTTTATAGATTCTATACTGCATAGCATAGAAGTCTAACAAACACTCTATACTCTAAAAAAGACGTAAAATTAGTTTTGTATTGAAAAATCGATCAAAAGGTGGAAAACAAATTGACATTTTATACTTTTATATATGTTTATATAAATTGTTTCGCACACTCAACTAATCGTGAATGTGATGTTTCAAAATTAAATTCTTACTTTTTCACCCCATCAACGCATTTATGGGGTGATATGGGGAATAGATTTCCTCCCTCCTTCCACTTTTTTTTTAAAATCAGTTGTAAGCATTATACACTATGGGTACTTATAAATTATAAGTTATAATGTTATAAAAATGCTTTGCGTGAAGTAACTGAAGTTAAATGTAACAGCACTAAACAACTATTTCATAACCTCCTCCTCCTCCTCCTCAATAAAATTATTTATACGCGGGCCGTTGTTCCGCACCTACCAGATTATTCAAAATAATTTTATCATCTCTTTTAAATTAAATGTAGTTATCATCAAGTATATGTGCTTATATTGTCCATTATTATATTACCTCGAATCTTGATTATACTGTTATCAATAAATACAATTTATAATAACTTATGTAAGTATATTATGCTACCTAGCAGGGGCGGAGTGGGAACCAAATCCAGGCCAGAAGTTTAAAATATATCCAGGCCACCTACCAAAAATTTTTTGTATTTACCTATTTCAAAACTATTATACAAGTAGATTTTACTTCATTACTACTTTCAGTATTTTAAAAGTATTTCAATTACTATTTTGCTATTTCTTTTAACTTCTGTCTTCTAACGCATTATATTAATATATCACTCATACCTGAAAGTCTGAAAAATTAAATTAGTAAGTATATATACTTTAATAGTTAAAACCAATGAACTATTAATAATTATATATTGTGTTTTAATGGTTTAAGTATAGTAGGTATAAGGTAATAAGTAATACATAAATTATAAACAATAAAATAAAAAAGATTTATACATTTATAATAATAATTTAGATAATAGCTTAGATTTTTCACTAACTGCATTTATGATAATATTATTATCTATTTCCATGAGAATTTTATTTTCAATGGCCATTAACATAAAAGACTCAAGGTGTTCATTGGTTATTGAATTTCTCAACAGGTTTTTTAAATACTTCAATGTTGAAAACGACCTTTCACAAGCAATTTGAGTAACAGGGAGGGTTAAAATGTATTGATATGCTATAGTTAATGTCGGGTAAGCATTTGCAAATAAATTATATTTAACTAAAACATTATAACAACATATTACACAGTTTTTACAAGACTTGTTACACGGTTTCACGGTTTCCAGGCCATCTGGAAAATTCCCATTTCCAGACCGGCCACTCCGCCCCTGCTACCTAGTTATACAATATAAATTAAAATCAAATTTTTAATTACACTATAATAAAACAGTAAGTAATAAGTAATAAAAAAATTAATATAAACTGTTAGTATTCAGTTATTTTAAAATCAATAAATTATTTGAAGTTTGAAATTAAGAATTTTTAAATAATTAACAAAATTAATAACGCAATATTTACTAATTTTTAATAATTTATACTTATATCATAATCTTAAGAAGGTATATACACAGTGATAAATATATTTTTAAATTTAAATCCATGATTATTATCTTACAACTGTCAAGTAACGTTAGATGTTACACAGACACACAGTAACTAAAATAAAGATTAAAACAATAAATTATTTATATAATATTATTATTATAATATATTTATTACATTTTAGTTATAATAGCTAAAAGTTTCAATTTTTATAATAGGTATACTTGGCGAAACAATACAAATAGTTAGAATTTCATTCTAGCAGTGGATACAAAATACATCATTACTATGTAATAGTAATTACTAATTAGTGTATACGACATAACATTAAATAACAAGAATAAATTAATATTGTTACTTGACACTTGTAACATCACGTTTGGTTGTTTGACGTTTGTATAAAACACTATAGTTTGTATTACGGTATTAGGGTTATTGCAAGTTGCAACTTTTAATCATTTGAAAAATCAAATTTGTTCGTATCGCATCTACGATTTTTTTTAGTGAATGGCACTTCTGTCTTAAAATTTGAGGACGGTTTCTGGTTGAAAATTTAGTTTAAATTAATAATTAGTTCTTTTAGAAAGCCAAAAATAAAAAATGTCCATTAGGTACCTACTTTTTTAAATAATTGAAAAGATAACAAAAAAAGAAGATAAAATTGGATTTTTCACACAAAAAATAGTTTTTGACTAAATAAAAGATTTTGCTATTTTTGTATTATTCAAAAATTACCTATAATCACTGTAGACTTTTCAAAAAATATTTACAACAATAATATATTTAATATTAATATTTTTTAGACATAGTAGATATAATTAAAAACACTTATTTAAAAAAAAGGTAGTATAATATTTAACATATAATATTATAAAATTATTTATGATACTTTGCACTAACGCCACTAACTCAAATGTTCTGTCAACAGGTGCAAGAGTTCATGCGTCAAGTAGTAGCACGCAAAGTCATCGTACACGCATTTGGAGGTCTAATAACGTTAAATCTATCTCTCATAACCACGGTATAATATAATAATAATCTATTATAATTACACACAAAGACAATAATACTAGGTTGTAGGTACCTACTTACCTACGTCATAGGCGTAAATTTGCTTTGTTAAAAGGGGGGGGGGACTAAAATTATAAACATAGAACAGGCTCAATTATTTTAATTTTATTACAAATTTATAATTCAAAATTCATACATGAAGCTTAAATGTTCACATAACATTTATCTATCGGATATTCTCATCAAGAATTACGTTTCACATTTTATAATTTTCTCTCATAAATAACTTTAAATTTCTTGAAAATCTTAAAAAAATGTAGTGGGGCTAAGCCCCCTAAATCCCTCTAATTTACGCCTATGACCTACAAAGTTTTTTGAGAGAATGCAACTCGCTTGCGCATACATATGACACGAAGCTCATCCGAGCGGTCTCTAGGGCCTAAGCTAAATTCACGCATCGTGTGTAAAAAGTACAAACTTTTCAAAAAATATGGGTTTTTTACTAAAAACAAATAGTGTTTGTGGAAATATCTCGCTTTGTACTGGTCGTACGAAAAAAAATTCAGAGAAGACAATTATCTAGAAATTTATTGTAGTATTTATACGAGTAGTTTGCAACTTACACATGGTTACATATTTTTCAATTTTTGAGCTGGATACAACTTATTTTTTGTATTTCGCGTAATACCACACCCACTTTGGAGGGGGGGAGTCAAAAGCTATTTATTGACAGTTGAAATTTTCGATTTTTCTAAGTTTTTTTTAAAATTTATACAAGGTTTATTATAAGTTGTACTTATCATAGTAAAAAAACCGAAAATCAAAAAAATTTTTGTTTATAAACATTTAAAGTTCAAATGTTTACGAATAAATATATCAAAATCACGAAATTTTGAAGTTGAAAATTCATAAAATTGTTGTTTTATACCTAAGATTGAAAAACCCAGCACAAAATTTTGTTTAACTTTTTCTTCTAATAACTGTAAAAAAAAATTCTAGCGTCAATATAGAAAACATTTTATGAGTGTATGAAATTTAATTTCTTACGAAATCGCGTAAAATAACGATATATTACAATTTAAATATAAGTAAATAATATAATATATCCTAGACTGACAAATCATTTTTGTTCAGAATCGTTTTTCGTTTACAATGATACGCCTATCATTGCATTCAAATTTAACACATCAATTATACTGACCAAGATACTCTATATCTCTACTATGCAGCAGAGCGATACCCACTTCTTGCCCACCCTTTTTTTAATCGAATTTTCGTAAGGTTAATCCTAGCAATCACGATGCAGATTATGTGTACATGATAAATAGGTAACACTAATTTTAACAGTAGCACAGTCTTTCAATATTTGTGACATTTCTAAAATAAGCGTGTGTGATTTATACCATAATAAAACCACGTTACAAGATTTCCATAAGGACTCTGTTTTCAATTTTCGGCCTCGACGCTGGCCGTCATTAGTACGGGCGTCAGATGTTGCTCTGAATAGTGCCAGATTAATATTTTGGGCCGCTACTGATCGAATAGGCCTTGTAGATAGGCGTGATTACTGGCCGTATAACTGTGAAGCGATTAAAAAATTAAACCACAAAAATAATTTTCATAGGTACTGAATATAATATTTTTATAAAACAATATTCGTAAATCGTACGGAACAAACATTATAGGTATAGGTACTAAAAAGATCATATACGTATTATGTGGGACACATGCCGAAGATACGTGATGCAGCTAGAAGATAAATTACATCGTATACCAGTGCTTGAATTGTGGGTGGACGTGAGGGGACGGAGTCCGCCTTCTTTATTTTTATTTTTTAGTATATCCCTTTTATTTATTTGAAACGAAACGCTGGAAATGAAACATTTGCTGTAGTGAATTTGTAAATCATCAGTTTTTTCTGATGCAAAATATACCTATAACCTATAACCATAATATTTGTACATTTGTATCGATTATGAAAAAAAAAATTGGTTAATAATAATAATGGGTAATTAATATAATCAATCGTTAGGCTGCGGCGACCACACCTAGACCTTTTTTCTATGTGACCGCTGCGATCCTAGATATTGTGAACGTTACTATTTTTCACTTTTATTATAATGATATATAAAATAGAAAATGTCAAATCTATGAGTGTTTTTTTCAACAAATTTTACACTAATTCACTTAACTAGGTGTTTATAAATAATAAACTTAACTAAATTAACGTGGATATATGTATTACTAAAAAAGATCTTGTATAATAAACAATTATTATCCGTTACAATTTTACAAACACTACAAAAAAAAAAATTACGTTTTCGTAATGCGTACAATGTTTCGAACAGATTCGTATGTCATTCAACGACATCACAGCCACCGAATAATCGGATCAGAATCGAATCGCACGCGTTGTCAGATCATTACAGCGGTATACGAGACGGGCAGCTCAAACGAGAGCGGTACACCCGTAACGCGGAACTCTGACGAGTCACTGGAACTGTGCCATATGCTCGCTAGATCCGACGTACGCGCGACTTGTCATTTCTGCGGAACGTAACCCGCCGTAGCTCTGCGCATATGTCGACAATGAAGATAACGCACAGGGAAATGGAGTTTTACGAATATACATTCTGTTTGGGAAACTTACTTGAACACTTACGAATAACGTATTCCTACGAATGACTGTTTATCGCATAAGTGGCATAACACGGAAACAGAAAAAATAAAATATGCATTAACGCAAATATTTAATACAGATGTGACGATCAGTGTTCGCGCAAACGCAACAAATCCAACCACTGACGCACTGCCCGGACGGTATCAGAATTATATTATAGGCCACTACGGAACAAGGCCAAGGTAGAATTTTGTTTGTGCATACCAGAGCTTGAGCTAAGGAAATGTTAGAGCTGCGAATAGGTATGAATAAAATCACTATTTAATAATATGAGTACAAGCAATGTATGTACAGGCAACATAATATGTTAAAGTTTAAAAAATATAGATACCAGATGCCTTCCCTAATCGCGCAAGTCTGCACGGGGTGGGTCTTGCTACGACGGAGGACAGACAGTGAATGTCAATGCTAGTCGTTTCGCCGGGCCTTTTATACCCGGTGTTCTGTGACAGATAACAAGAAACCGTAGAAACCCCAATAGTGCAATCGTCAATAAACGCACAATTTAAATAAAAGTTATTATAAGAATAAGATAATAATAATAATAAAAATATTAATATTAATAATAATAATAAGATTAGGAATAAGAATAATAAAAAGGAAAAGAAGGATCTAGAACTTTATCCGTGCGTCCCCCCCACCGAATCGAAAAATTCCCCTTCTCAAGACAAAAAATTAAAAGTTAAAATATTAAACAGTTATTTATTATGTACAAACTTTTCATGGGATTTTAAGACTTTTCCAAAGTTTTTTCCAACCCTTTCTTTTGATATTCGCGTAGTTTGCGTCTTTTGAAAGCCGTGGGTATTACCTACGATTTTTTCGCCGTTTGCGTTCGTAGTGGTTGCGATCGCAGTAACGAGTACGACTGCCGACGACAGTCCCCCGGACGTTTTTCTTCGTTTTTTTTATTTTCACATGATCGCGGACGCCGATCGATGTACGTGATATTTATTCTATTGTTATTGCTTAAATGTACACGTACATAATATACGTTTGATTCGAAGCCCGTATTGTTGATGTACAATATTGTTTTTTTTATTCAATAAATTGCGACAATTGCGTTATATATTTATATTATTTTTGTTGTTCTCGGTATAGCTAAACATTTACGTCATATCTTCAACCACGGGTTGTGCTGTATACCATAAAAGCGTTTATCGACGACGTTTGTGTCGCACAATACTGTACTCATGTACATGGGTGTATTTATGTAATAAATAATAATACATGATAAGTTTTTGTAGGTGTATTGATGAGTTATTAATAACATGTTATGTATCTTTATAAATCGTAATTTAAATTATAATGTTATTGGATGACGTGTAATAAATAAATAAATGTTTCTTTATTTTAAAATATTTTTATACGATAAATTTAATGATTTTTGGGGATTATGGGTGGCTGAAGGTGATGTGGGGGGGTTTGCTTCGCAGTCCGCATAGTAATGTGATATTGAATTTTGTGTGGAACGCTCGTTCATCCAACATCCACTGAGTCCCCCTTCTAGTTTTTTTCCAAATCAAGCACTGTCGTATACTGTTACCAAATAAGGAAGAATTCAAGAATTAGTCTTTGAATCAAAAATGTAAACAAATACAATATACATAAATACATAATACATACTTATGTACAACACGTTACTTTACAACTACCCAACTCGCTGATCAGCATCCAAATGAAAAAAACATAATATATACCTGTCGGTATGTCAAGCATAAAACGAATGCATACTTATAGTATTATTGTATATTCATTATTTTGTAAGATGAACACTTTATATTAAACTTTGTATGCCGAAAAACGGTTATACTTTTACATAATAAAAAAAATTAAATTACCTTATTGCAGATAAGATCTACAATTTTTGTTTAAAATTTTTTCTCGTAAACAACCAGTATAAAACATTAAGCGAAATATTTCCCTAGTTGCTACTAATTTATTTGTACCTATTTACTTTATAGTAGAAAAATCACGATTCTGTGAAAGTTTACACGTTGTGGGCTTTATAGCACAAATGCACAATACACAAAAACAATAACTATATTTATATTATACAGTGAGTTCCGCTTAATGTGATCACTGGTATTTAGATTCAACCATTTATTGGAATCAAAATTAAAAATCCCAAACCAGATCTTATGTTACTACTAATGTTAAATGAACCTTTTATTAGAATCACCCAGTATGTACCTAACGGATAATTGAATCATTTTTAAGAACATTTTTTTCGTTTTAATGGTATTTCAAACTTTCACTAAAAAGAAACATTCTTGTTTTGAAAAAGTTAAAAGGAGCTATTCAAAAATATGCCGAAAACAATACTTTTCAGTTGTTCCAAAAGTTATAGATACAATGTACATTGTACATACATTATTATTTATTTAATTTTAAATAATTAAAAATCATGTATATGTATATTATATTGAGTATGGATTTTAATTTCTGGCTATTATGAAAACGAAATTATTAAATTCTCAAGTACAATAAAAAAATAGCTAGTTTCTTTATTTTATTTTAATTTAATTTTTAACATACCTATAAATATAAACTTATTAATAAAAAAAAATGTTTTATGGAATCAACCGGTTAATAAAATCAAAATGATCTGAACCAATGTGATCAGTGATCACATTAAGCGGAACTTACTGTATTAAATAAGATAGGTACATATTTCATTGCCTATATGTTATAGTTATATTCATTTTTTTTATTATTATTAGATCATTGGAGTCACATTAACATATTTTATTGTTTTATTGCAATTTGAATCATCACACAGTAGTACCGTATATAATGGTACACACATGATTCAATGAGAAAAATAGTTTTTCAAGAATGTATTTAAGATACACACTGTATTTTACATTTATTTGAAATTTAAATTCAAAATAATAAACATGACAAGCTGGGTAATAAAGTTAAACAATATCTTATTCCATCATCAACATTGAACTATAAAGGATTCAGAAAAAGCATTGATGTGTTTCACATTTTTGATTAACTAAACCCAATAAATACGTGTTTGGGATATATTGGTCATAGTTTTTTCTTGTTATTTTTATTATTGTTATAGTTTTTATTTTTCTATCTTTTTTATTATTATTAAATATAAAATAAAATTAGTACTTTTACTCTACAATACGAGGTTCCACCTCAGTGTAGAGTAACTTCTAGTAATAATCTAGTTGTAAAATATATATATTATATATTTCTTGAACTAGAATTTTAAATAATAATAAAAAAAAAAATTCCTCTGTTAGTTTAGTACAATTTGTCAGTCTTCAGTATCTAATGGAGTACTAATCCTAGACGACATCAGTTGAGGAGAAATGGTAGTTGTGTGTTATGTAGAAATAAACATGACCGTGATAGATGTTTAAAAACAACTGACGGCAAACTGGTAATCAACAAATCAACACTAACCATGTTTCAATAAATTAAATTTATTAACACAATATGTAAAGTGGAAACATGACCTTATTAATAATTAATAAAATAAAATAAAGTACAAGCAAAAAAGTATATTAAAAAAAAATTGTCTTAAATGTTATACACACACATATATATATATATATATTGTATGTTATTAAATATGAGTAAGTATAGATAATAGTATAAAGATAATAATTAAATAATTTTTTTTAAAAAAAAAAAAAAAAAAAAAAAAAAAAATATTAAAATAGTTTTTAAATAAATTTATTTAAACAAAAAACATGGGTGTATTAACTGTGAATGAATGGTTCAGTTTATTTTTGTTTTGCTCATCATCTAAATGATTGAGGTCAATGGTTTTGCTAAAAAATAATATACAGATTAATAAATTTATGTTTTAATATTATAATACTGTAAGCAAATAACTAACTTTTCAATATAAGCTCGGGCTCTAAATGCAGCCAAATGAGCATAGTAGGTAGGTGCCGGATATGAAACAGAACGTGTACAACGTGCAAACATAAAACATAGGTAAAATGTCAGTTGTTCCAACTGGTCTTCGGTGAAATTATTGTCATCCCATATGAGATGATATTTGGTTGGTCTTGATGTGCCCTTGATAAATAAAAATTTGGTAATAAAAAAGAAACATATTGTATTAGCTTTTAAGTAAATATAACATATAATATTTATAATAACTAACTTGAATACTAGCATGGCTACATAAATAAAAATCGAGTTCTGTTGGATGGGTAATTTGAGTATCTACAATTGTACCAGAAGGAACATTAGCAAACTTGCCGTCCATATCACAACTAGACTTGGGAAACATTCTAGTATGATGTCTTTTCTGTACAACCAAAAATGTCACTGAAGGTCTGTAGTTAATATTGAGTCTAAGACAAGCTCTTCGAATAGCAATCAGTTCATGTTCCAACAACTGTAGAAATTGGCCTTCGCTTACACCATCTCTAAAATATAATATTTTCTTTGGCACAATATTTGTTTTTTCCTTGTATTTAAGCAACTGTAAATGAATTATGTCTTCTAAATCTTGAATGATTTCAACTTTAGGAGATTGCAAGCGCCATTCCATATTGTATTGGCTTCCATGAATATCATGACTGGCTGCTACCTAAGATAGAAAAAAAAATGTTTTTAAAAAATTTTGTAAAAATTACTAATATAAGTATTGTGGTTATCTAAAATTATTTTAGAATCAGATTGCAAAAAAAAAAAAAATAGCGCTATAATAACTCATTTTTTATAGGAAGCAGATGTCCCAATTTAAAATACAAAAAAGCAAAAAGACAGTTTAATAAAAAATAAAAATAAATATCCATCCAATAACCAACATATATAACTAAAATCAGAGCAGTTCTCATGACAAGGGTGGCCAACAGGTCGATCACAACTCCCTTTCGTATTTTCTTAGTTTGTACTTTTTGTTTTTTTTTGGAAATTTGTGTTAATTTATGTTTAATCCATGAATATAAAAATTAGATTTAGAAAACGGCAATAAATAACTGTGAAAAACGATATTATACACAATATACCAGGGATGGCCAGCGAGAAGAGACTCATAAGCCACCAAATATATTAATAAATATGGAAGAGCCAAAATGTAAAAAAAAAAGAAAAAAAGTCATGAAAAAATTTTATGATAGTATATGAGCCGCAAAAGTCTATGTGCGAGCCACGGCTTGGCCACCCCTGCAATATACACTGATATCAAGTAGCTTCATTGCGACATATAGGTGAATTAAATAAACATAATAATAATAATAAGTTAAAAGTAATAATTTGTAATACAATATATTAAAATATGTGTTGTGTAAAACTGTGACATTAAACAATACTTATAAACAGGGCTTTGCACCCAAACATAACCCGAAACCCAAATTATTATTAAATACATAAAAATGAGTGCTATATCAGTGAAAAATGACTGAATGATTGATGGTAAGTATATAATTTTTATTATTATATTTGCTTTAAAAATAAAATAAAACTATTATATCAAATATGCATAGAAAATGTCATGTTAATTGATATAAAACACGTAATTAACTATAATTAACCCAAATAAATTTGTATTTAACCGTAACCAGAAAAGTTTGTTTACCTGAAACACCCGAAATTCAATATCTCAAATTTTCTTTTAACACCTAAAATTCAAAACTCGAAAAAATGATTCCGGTGAAAATTTTTGCTTATAAGTGTAATACGCATGTATATAAAAAATATTTTTATTTATTGACAATTTTTTTTTTTTTGTCAATCGCGACAACCGGGAAAAACTCAGAAGTCAATCACAATCTATTACAGTTGACCATCCCTGCTATATGAGAACCGATTTTTAATTGTCTTAATGAAGAAAAAAAAAGATTTGTTGTAAAAATGGAGGCATTGCTATAGAATTGTTATTTACATCCACTCTAATAGTATGAAATTTAAATTTTACTTACAGCAGCAACTGATGGAATAGCAGTCTGATCAGGGGATGGATGTGTCACATCAGCTCCAAAAATAATAGCCCCTTCCATACTCGGTGGACTAAAATATACATAAAAATGATTTTTATTTATTTACTTAGATAATAAGATTTTATTAGATTCAATTTTGATTACTTAAAAATGTATTATATTAATTTGTTTGAACAATATACCAAAAATAAATATTAAGCATAATTTATATTATATTTATGTCATCAGAAGTTCAAAATATCTATAAGGTATAAGGTATAAGAATATTAAAAGCAAAGATAGTATACATATGTCATACATTGATGATACAATGATAATTTGTAACAAGGATATTTTTTACTGAGTTTTATATTGAATTTTCAAACTGGTTTTATTTAATGACGCTGTTGTCTAGCAATCAAAAAAAAAAAAAAACATTTAGAATTTAGTTAGCATTACAATAATGCTGTAATTAGTTATTTTAAATGTATAATTTTTTTTTTTATAAGTATTTATTTTAAAACAGGTTCAAAATTTGATGAAATTAGATATTTTAAACAAAAATAATAATTTGTACTGTATTTTGAAATTTGGTAAATACATTAATTAGTATTATGATTTTTTTAGTATATTTTAATTTTTTTTTAATTATTTGTACCTATGCAATGTAATAATATGGATTATATTGTTTTTGAAATCAATTATTTTTTATTTGTTTTAATCATAATTGATAGTTATCATTTTATGTTCAATATTTCAAATCATCACAGTTTTGTACTTTATATCCACAATTTGTGATAAATAAAAATATTTATCTAACTTAATTATGGAACATAAAACTTCTATTATAAAGTTAGTAAGCAGTTAGTAGTCATGAAAAGATTTAATTTATATTTTAAAAGGCTTGATATAAATATTATCATCTACAAGTTTATATTGTTTATTATTATATTAGTTGAAATTACAACTATATTATTGTAAGATTAAATGATATTGGATTATTCAATCGATAACTCAAAATACAATTAAAACTGCAGACTTAAATTATTAGATTATAATTCCTGTACAATGAATCATTATCAAGATTCTGCTGTACATTAAAATTGTCTAATTCAAGTATATACATTTTAATTTAGAATATTGATCTATGCTTATAGAAAAAAGAAAATATTTAAATTGTTTTCTATTTTGAACTGCTTTATCATCTAGTATATTATTACCTGCTTTTATTAGCAAGAGTGTGATTAATTCCATTCAGTTTCGAGTTTATTTTTAGTAGAATATTGGAAGATGTTGATGGATTCATTTTAAACATTGTCTTGGATTTAATGCATTGTGTAAGAATACCAACTTCCAATTCTGATTTTTGCTTAACAGCGGCTTAAATAAAATTAAGACAATTTTATATTAAATGGTATAATTAATAATACATTAATTATTTTTTAAAAATGATTACATCACATACATTAAACAATTTAATAGATACAATTGAATATTAGTAATATATACAGTAGACATTTAATATGTTTGATCTGAGTTAGAAAAATAAATTAAATACTCTTTCATAAAATAATTTATTACAAATTAATTTTAATATTACTTACCATATATTCCAGGCGGATAATCTGGAATAATAACCACAACTAATTCTACATTGTTAGCTTTTAGCTTTGTAAAAAGGTTCCCAACTAAGGTTTTTATTTCACTCAAACGGGCATTCCTTTGCACCACATTGTTTATTGGAGGATTCATTGGGTTGACAGAAACATTCAAACTATTACCACTCGCTATCAAAGTTCTTTCAAAGTTTCTAAAATAAAAAATAAACAATTAGTTAAAAAGTAATTAAAAAAAAATTAAAATAATTATAATTTTACTTAATGCTTTGCATATTTGTGCGGCCATCTAGATTTAATACAACCCATCTGGTAATACATACAGCTTTAGTAAATAAAGATTTATCAATTTTCCAAACACCAGCATTTGGTGTCTTTTCCTGAAAAATATACAAATTATATATTTGTGGTATTTCTTCTAACTCTGTGGTGTTCTTCTTACAGGATGAATAATATTATTTACAACTTACTTAAGAATAATAAGTAATAATTATGTATTCTATTTACTTTTATTAGCTACTTTAAATTAAAAGCCTATCAGGCTGCTATTGTATACTATTGCTTTAAATTTTAGAATGACAACATTTTTTTTTTTTATAATAATTTAAAAATGTAAAATTCTTATTTTTATTTGGGCCGCTAATTCTTTTTAATTCATGAATGTGGCCTGAAGTTACCGATTATTAATATAGATCAGTGTTTCTCAACCTTTTTGTAATGGAAGCCCTCAAATTTACTCCTTATTGGTTATGTGACCCACCCACACTAAAAATAAATTATTTATGGGTAAGTTTAGCCAGTTGCGACCCATAGGTTGGGAAACACTGATATAGACAATAGATACAAATTATAAAATAATAAATATAAAAATGAAGTCACTGATTTTTATTGTTCAACTATACAGGGTGATTCTTTTATCATAAAACACTCATTATTTTATTAAGTGTTCATGTTTTTGAGTACATTTTTTTTACATAGTTTCAAGTTGTTAAAAAAACTAAGTTTTTATTAAAAAATTATATTTATAAATATTTTTTTATCATTATATTTTTTACATTTTTTAATGACAACAGAGTTTTAATTTCATATTCCAAAGCAGAATATTTTTCTGAGTATTTTGATACATAAAAATCAAATTTAGGGTGAGTAGTTTAAGAGTTATATGTATTTAAAGTTTAGACAAACGGAGTAATGGACAAACATTTTGCGGGGTAACCTCGTACCACTCCATTCCGTGCAAAAAAACTTTTAATATTTATAACTCATAAACTATCTGCCCTTAATTCAATTGTTATGTATCAAAATACTCAAAACACAATTATTATGCTTTGGAACATGAAATTAAAACTCTGTGTTGTCATTCAAAAAAGTAAAAACTTAAAAAAAATATAAGAATAAAAAATATTTAAAAATATAACTTTTAATAAAAACGTTTTTTTAACAACTTGAAACTATGTAAAAAAAATGTACTCAAAAACATAAAATACATTATGAAATAATGAGTGTTTTGTGATAAAAGAATCACTCTGTACAGAAACAAACTAATTAGATTTTAAAACAATTTAGATAATTTCAAGAATCATGGGAGTTTTAATAATTTTTATCCATTTAATTTTATAAAATAAAAATAATGAATAGAATAAGACATAATATTGTATTTTACTACTCATAAGTTAGAAAGTTCAACTTTTAAAAAGTGTTTAGTTTGAACTACACTGATAGAAAAATGTTAAGAATAAAAAGTTAACAATTATCTTTTAATCAAGAATTTTAATGTACCTAAAAATATATCAGCATTATTAATAGTTATAATATTTTGATATTCATATTTTTAAAACGTTGCATATCCCTTTTATCAACAAAGAATATAGTTTTAAGACCATTAATAGGATAATTGAAACAGAAATATTCATCACAACTATCATAAAAATAATGATGGTTAAAAGTACGTTATACCCACATGTGTTGCTCTATGGAAAATTTGAAGTAAATTTGCATTCATTAGAACACATTTTGTGTTGTTAGCTTTAATATTCAAGTAAATTTTTCTATTATCAAATTTAAAGATAAGAATATCATCTAGACAATATCATATGCTTTTATTGATATTATCGTTTTAAAGTGAGTTATAGCTATGTAAAATAATACAACTTTAAAGTGTTTATAACTCACTTAAAAATGATAATATAAATAAAGGCATATAACATTGTCTTATAATATTCTTACATTTAAATTTGATAATAGGTTAATTTACTCTAATATTAAAGCTAACATCACAAAATATGTTCTGTTGATCACACATTTTCTATGATGTATGTATGTTAATAAGACAGAGACAAAGCATAAGGGTATAATGTCCTCTTAAAAACATCAATGATATAATACATCGCATAAATCATTCAACTTTGAACTAAAATTAAAATTTGCTTTGATCAGATCAAATAATAAATTATTGATTACTTTATAAATCAACTGTTAATACTTAATTTACTAAAACATTTTTAAAATTACCCCATTAGCATATGACAAGACAGGCTGAGGCAAAACTCTTGCTGGGATTGAAGCAAAATTCTCTGTAACGGAAATACCAAACTCGTTCAATACAGGATCTTGGTTGTATTTAATGTCTTTGATGCAATTTTCAATAGTCTGTCGTCGTTCTGCAGGAGGCCGAGCTGCATTTCTTACCATGGTAGCAGTTTGCATTTCAGATAATTTTTTCAAACGCAATTGTCCCCTTTGAACAATGCATAGCTAAAAAATGTATTAAACAATATGACTTGAGTTCAACATTTTTAAAATTAATTCTATGAATTGTATTGTAGATGCTATTACATAAATAACAAAAATATAAAACTATATAATTTTGAACTATTATGTATAAATATTAACTATTAAGTAATATTATACTTATTTACCTCAATCGGAATAGCAGTTTTTTTATTTACATTGCCAACATGTAAACAAGGTAAATTTGGATACTTGATAACATAGTTTCGCGTAAGTTTGAAGTATTGCACTACATTAATTGATTGTACACCTTTAGCAGAATCCTCCATATTAAATCTAAAAAGATAATGTCAATAATTGTTAATGTTTTATTTACAATTTTCATTTTATTTGCCATTTTTCCACAAATTGAAAATTGTTCACACTATTGGGGATTATAATATTACAATTCAAATAAATACCAGTTAACAGATAATAATATAATTGCAATAATAAGCTTATTTTTTTATTAATGGATAGTTTTAAAATTTAATACTACTAATAATATTTGTATATTGAATTTTAAAATATTACTCCATTAAAAACAATATAATTTGTAAAATTTCTTAAAATATAGGACAGACCTTTACAAACTTCACATCAGTGAACTGATCTCCAATTAGGAATATACACTACAAACAAACAACTTTACTCCTACATCTGTATATTGAAAGGTGAAATAGGAAATATAAATGGCATTATAAATTGATTAAAAATGTTAAAAATGTTACTTTATAAACTATTCATAAAACTTAGGAAGAAAAAAGTTTTGTTATTGAGTTAAGACCTTAAGTAGTTTACGATATTCTAACTTTAACTATTTTCCAAAACAAAAAATATTTAGCAAATTTTTGATTTTATTTGTTGTATTATTTAAATTTTACTATTAAATATGCATGATTAGTAAAAAAAAATAAAATATATTTCTAATTGATTTATTAAACAGTATAGAAAACACAGTTGAAGATAACTAGCATTGATTAATGAATGTAAAAGAACGAAATTATTGTGTTTCCTTTTAAGCATTATTCGATTTCTTTAAAAGGCACTGTTTAATTGTCTAGGTTTATTAGATTACTTATATTAGCAATAGCATGAATATTAAAGACCGCTAAGCTGTGCTAATTTAAGTAGTTTAACATTTTATTGCAAGGAATGTACTCCAAGCAGTAATTATGTCATTTTTATACATACAGAATAGGAAATTAATTTAAACACAATTTAAATGTTAACAGTAAGACTAAAGAATAGATTTTGTAATAAATGCTTTTTTCATATGGTATATGATAGACAGATAAAAGTATACTTTCAAATATAGCTCAATATTGCAAGTATAAAGAGCACTTTTAAATTTCAAAGTTTATATCTTTGTAATTTGCTTTAAAATTAAATTAAAAAAAATTAATTGAATTAATAAAATTCTTATTTTGTTGTCCTAACCTAAATTTAGCGGCAGTGTCAAGGAGACCAACGACTTTGTACGAACGCTTTGTGTTGGGTTGATTTGGAACCATAAAGTCAATTTTTAATCCTTTAACATAAGTTGATAATGTGTTAAAACTCCTCATATCCATTTCTTTAGTGAGATCACATTGCAATTCAATAGTTATGTAGTTAATTAATGGTTGATGTTTAGGAAATCCTTTGTGTGCCACTAAAATAAAATATTAATAAATTAAATTAACATATATAAAAGTAGAACATTTAGAACAAAGACTGCGTAAGAGGATGTCAGCGTAGTATTTGTTATCTACATCTAACCTATGCATTTGCAACATAGCAAATTTTACGTTCACAATGACTAACCATATTAATTTCTTAAATTAGAGTGAAATGACCTATTATAAAATTTAAAGTTAAGAACATTATCTAGGGCATTTCATAAGCGTTTTATTATATTTTAATTTTAAAGCAAGTTATGAGTATTTTAAAATTGTAAATTATTTATACATCCTGAATGCACCAAAGAGTAGCACTCTCTCAGTGGCCAGAATGTATAGAGAAATTACATTACTGGACATACATATGCTACAAAATTCTGACATCAATGATACTAGATTTTAAATAATAAATATGAAAATGAAAATATAAATATCATTTAAATATTTCAAATACTAATAGTTATTCATTTATGAATTACAAAAAATCAATTTTATTCAAAATATGACATCTTGTGTGAATACTTGAACACAATTTTAATTTTTAGTTTTTTAAATTACTTTAAAAATCTTTTAGTATTGTTCCCTCTTCATCTCAAATTTTAAGCTAAATCAAATTTTAACCATAAGGCATCTCAAAAGAAGATTGAAGAATTTTGATTATATATTACTTAGTATTTACCATCTATATTAAGATAAGGTTTCCAACCCATAACAGGACTTTGAAAAAATCCTTTCCATAATTCCATTCCTTCACCTAAGTCGACTGGTGTAATACGTGGAAGTGGGAAAAATGATCTTCCAACATTAGTGAATCTATAACACATAATAAATAATTAATTAAAATTTAACATTCAAAATTTTAGGGAACTGTACTTAAGAATAAAACCAGGGGCATTATCTAATTCTTTCAACATTTTTTCCCCCAAAAACATAATAATTATTTTTTATACTTTATATTTTAAGGCTCTTACTTATAGGCTAATAGTTTGTACACGAAAACAATTTTAAATCGCCACAAATTGTATTCATTAAGACATAAAACTTATACACTATAATACTCTACACACACAGTTAAAATTTGCCCATTGTGAATAGACCTATTTAAAACAATATGTTTAACTTTAGCCATCTTGAGTAAATGTTTGCCTAAAATTATATATGTAATTCTTAGTATTATGTCCAGTGTTCAAAAGTCAAGTGTCACAATAAGTCTCATAAAGTTATTATGTGTTGTAAAATGTATTTCTTATAAAACTATTTATTACATATTTCAAATGATTAGCAGTAAAAGAAAATTATTGATTTATAAATTACCATATCATACTGGATACAAACCAGTGGCATGATAATATAGTTGTTATAAGAAAATAGGAACATATAGCTTAAGCTTGATTATGTAAATTAGGGTACACAAAATAGTTTTAAATAAAATTATTGCTGATTTTTTATTTTGTATTAATAAAATAAAACTAAGTATTGATAAATAATTCTTTAAGTATATTGCTGAACAACAAAAAGTAAGAATATTCGGTTCAGTATCTACTTAGGTATCATTTAATATATATGAAAAGGAAATCATGCTATAAAGGATTTTATACTTGCATGTATATAAGGTGATTTCTTAAGCCATGCTCACCCCATTATTATGCTAAAATTATGTATATATTCAAATTCTGATTTTTACATAGTTTCAAGTTGTTAAAAACTCAACGTTTTCATAAAAAAATTATATTTTTTTTAAATTTTTACTTTTTTGAATAACAACACAGAGTTTTAATTTCATATTCCAAAGCAGAATAATTGTTTTGAGTATTTTGATACATAAAAATTGAATTAAGGGTAAATAGTTTATAAGTTATAAGTATTTAAAGTTTTGATGCGCGGAATAGAGTGGTATGGGGTTACCCCGCAAAATGTTTGTCCACCACATCGCTTGTCTAAACTTTAAATACATATAACTCATAAACTACTCGCCCTAAATTTGATCTTTAAGTATCAAAATACTCAGAAAAATCTTTTACTTTGGAATATGAAATTAAAACTATATGTTGTCGTTCAAAAAAGTAAAAACCTTAAAAAAATATAAGGATAAAAATTATTTAAAAATATAATTTTATAATAAAAACGTTGTATTTTAACAACTTGAAATTGTGTACAAATCAGAATTTGAATATATGTAAATTTAAGCATAAAAATGGGTTAAGCATGCTTAAAAAATCACCTTATAAATATAATAATGCATGTGACACACACACAACATGGAAATATATGCATGTAATTCTTAACATAATTTATTTGAATTTAATATCATAGTAAATTTATTTATTATTGAATTTATATGGGAAATATAAACTATGCTCGAGTATAATTTTTTTCTTCGTATTTTCATTTTAAAATGGGTTACAAAGACTTATGTTTTATAAGTCCATTTTTAAATTCATATAACTTGTTTTGAAAAAAACTTACCAGAGTAGTTTATATTATCCTCTACAAATTTGGTATGTTACATATTGTGTGTTAAACAGATAAAACACATGCAGGTATAAAATCCCCTTAATATATAATATATTTACATTATCTTATTCACCTTAATGAAAATGGTCGGTTTTTCAAAATAATATCCAATGCCTGAAATGCTTCTCCTGGGGTAGAGTTGGATGATCCAGATCTTAAATATTCCTCGATTTTACTCATCTGAATTTTATTGACAATCGAGGTAGCAATAGTAAATTCTATTGTTCTATTGTTTTCATCATTTAACACAGATACTAAATCAGTTTTCTACAAATAAATAAGTAATTACTTGTAGGAGTTAAAATCACGATGTTGTATTATTATTATATTTATTAGAGATATCTATAATATAAATCTTTTTATAAATACAATTTATTATTCTTAACCTTGTGAATACTTGGTAAATAACCAGGGATTTAATAGCACTAAAAAAATAGTAAAAAAAAGAGAGTAGTTAGCTGCTCTATTCTACAGTACAAATATATCTCATCATTGAGTAAGTCATTGTAAGGTATGTGTTAAATTTAAATTCAATAATATACCAATGCATATAAAATCTAAGTGGAAACTTGGCTGATTGAGTGTTGGCTTATTATCTTTTAATATTATATTGCTATTAATTAATAATTATTATAGTAATTTAATTTAGAATTAGTTATATGCTAATATAAACTTCTATAAATTGCAGGTAAAGCATAAAATTAATCTAAACCTTTTGAAAGTATTGTTGTGTATACTGAATAAAAAAATATAATAATGTATATAAGAGTATCAAATTCCTAGAAAAAATATTTTTAAATTTCAACACAATAACTACAATTTTTTATTAATAAAAATGTTTAAAAACATGTTTTTTAGATTTTTTTCATTATATATGACTATTACTAATAGAAAATCTTGAATTAAATTTGCAAGGTTTAACCATAAAAATTTGTGATATTGACAAATTTAAATCTTAATATGATTATAAAAAAAAAAATGTCTTTATCTATGTATATTAAATACTTTTAAGTTATGAGCAATACCTAATAGACAAGATATTGGCCTACCGAGTTTTAGAATTTCTAACGTTTGATTATAACTACAGCTGCCTACTGTAGGGTTTAAATAATTTGAATTAATTATATTTTTTACAAGTGTTTGTACTACTTTATAGCAATAATAAAAAAATATATATATATTATAATCAAACACTCAAAACTGGCCCATATTTTGAGACTCATCAAATTCTACTTGGTAACTTGCAAGACCAATCCGGTCCCTGCTTATGAGAAACATTATATTTTTCAACCCAACAAACCATTTTTTATTAATATTTGTTTTATACAAAGAAAAAAGTTTATCTCAAAAAAGAGTCAGTCTTTAAAGTTAATTATGATATATATATAAATACTAATCTAAACATTTAAAATAATATGGTTATTCGTAATTGAGTATAATCAAACATTAAAAACTGGTTATGTGTTTGCTGTTTTTTCTTCATTATTTTTCTTTTCCTAATTATTCTTAAAAAAATAAGGAGAAATTTAATTTTGACTTCAAAAGTATTATTAGATTAAATTTGCTAAAAAACGATCCTCAAAGTTAAGATCGTAAATTTTTTTCAATTATCTATAAATAGAAGGCATACTCTTAATATAACATGTTGAGCTACCAGAATAGAAAAATATGAATCAACCATTTGCAAATATTAATTTGTAGCATACTAAAAGATATATTTTTAATTAATGAACATACGCCATTTATTTCTTTTGTAGTATACATATTTCTCCGTCCATCAAATGCAAAATGAACTTTAGGGTAATGTTTGTTATTAAATTCTTCCAAAGCACATCTATAAAAAAATAAAATATAATAATATATTAACCGATAAATAAAAACAAAAATATAAGTTCTATAGTAAAATATATACATATACCTATAGTCTATTCACAATTATAGCGATACCTGATGGCGGTCAGATGCTCCTCCCACCAGTCTGGCAGGTACACTTCTTATTCTGAATAGACTATAAATGTATAATTTTTTATCACTAGTAGCCAGTGGCACCGAACACAGACTTTTGTAAAATTTTGTGTTGTCCCACCCACTCAATTTATATGCTAAACCTATTTACAATTGAAGCGATCGCTTCACATGCCATACGAGTTCAGTTCCATTAATAATAACGTAATATAGAATTTTAATTTTATTTTAAGTATAGATTTATCGAATATAAATAAGGCATAACAAATATGATAAATATTAATTTTTGAATAAAAGTTGTTCAATATTAAAAAATGAACATATTAATACTTATTAATAATTGTTAAAATAAATTACCTTAGAAGTCTTTTTGGTAGATCTGGAGTGAATTGTACATCTACGTGGTATACAATTTTTTTGAATAATTTATCAAGGTTAAGAGGAAGATGATTCACTTCAATCGTAGTTGCGCGCCCCATAGAACCTCCAGCCTTAGGATTTTTTCTTTTAGGAATAAATAATTTACTTTTTAATATTGTAATTTGTTGTTCAATTTGTTGATTTCCTAAATAAAATATAACTAAATTAGTACCTAGTAAAACAATACTTAAATATAATTTTAAGTTACCTTGAGTTGGAGCTGATTGTGGCACAACAGGTGGTTTATTACCTATGACAAAATTGTAGTTAATTAAGTTCAAAGAAAAAATTGAATACAAATCATTGTTTATTCACATTCTCATGATAAAATAAATAGATGTTATAACTAAATCCCAGATTTAATTGATATTGCAACTATTTTTTGCATTTAAGATAAACAAAATTTGATCAAATATATAATCGATGTATATTTTATGTATACTACCTACTTAATTTTATAATACAATATTTTACAATTGTGTGTGTTTAAATGATCAAAATATTTAATTCAGCAAATTGTATTATATAAAAATACAACTATGATATACCCAGCTTTCTTTATAAGCAGATAATCTGTGGTTGTACCATAAAACCATTATTAAGAATTTTATTTTTATCCATTATTGTTCAAAATATATATTTATATCATTTTATTATCATTGGTATGATCTGACATGGATAATTTTAATTTATTTGAATGTTTAAGGGCTTTCTTTCTTCAGCCTCTTAGCCATCCAGTTACACTATTGCAGCTATAAAAGCCAGTCAGTATAGACATGGATGCCTCTATGGCTGTATTATTTATATTACTGCAGAGTGTATGTGTAAACCGTTAGTCTAAATACATCAAAAACATGCCTAAAATAAAATCAACTTTATAAAGTAAAGCTGAAATAAATTGTACAAAATAATGCAGTCAAATGTGGTTCAGCATTCATAAAATTACACTTATCCAAGTTATCCATTAATCTTACAAACTTGAAAGAATCAAATAGTAAACTTCTTGAAAGTATCAATATGTTTAGAAAAATTGAAGACGTTTTAACAAATATGTCAGGTCCAAAGGGAAAAAAAATTAGGATAAATTTATGTATGTAATTGAATAAAATGAAGGGTATAACACTATTGTCCTATTATGAAGTCATATCAGGTAAAGCCGATGTTAATTTAGATATTACAACACCAACCTTTTGAATTGTTTTGAATATGCACTATTGTCTTTTTTAATTTTATATTACCTTCAGGTTGTTTTTGAGTTGGTTTAGACCCGGCTGGTTGATTCTGTTTTTGTTTTTGATTCGCTTCCTTTGGTTTATTTTGTTTCTGTGTTTGCTGTTTTGGATTTGCCTTAGTTTGAGACATTTGTGGAAAGTCGTTTTGTCCTATTCAATAAATTGTTCATGTTATAAAATATAATTGTAAAGATTATTAATATCTTCTACAATTGGTACTGGTTTGTTATCCTTATCAACAAGCAACTCATAATAATCTAGGTATTCTGTTAATAATCTAACAATTTTATGATTCTCAAGAATAACATATTATATTATTATAAGTCCTATAATTATGATCACTTTTGTATAATATTTGTTCTTATTATTATTATTAAGGATGGCAGGGAGATAACAAACCAGTAATTTTTCTGCTTTTAGATTGTTTTTTAGAATATTTATGAATCTTACCTGGTTTATTCTCTGTTGGTTGGTTTTGTTTCTGGGTTTGCTGTTGTCTTGCCTCTTTTGACCCTGTTTATTTATGTTATTTTATATCAGATTAAAGAAATTTATGCTGAATTATACAGAAATAAGCTTATTATTCGCAGTGATGTATTTCTACTTAGAGCATAAAAATATAGCCAAAAGAGAGAGTACTATCTTTAAAAAGATGTGAACTTGTATAAATGATCTTATTCCAGCTAACAAACATTTAGTATAATTCAACAAAGCAAAATCAAAATTATAATTTCTAAATTAACATTTATGTTTTAACACCTATTAAAGTAATTTTAATAAAATATGTTTCATCAAAGAAGTTAATTAAATAAAAAATAAAAGAATTTGACATTCTCAACGTTATCCACTTAAAATTTGTTTATAGGTTAAAACTTTCACATTAATTTAGATACCACTATTAAAATTTGGCTTAGAAGAATTTTGTCACATTCTACATTAGACGAATAAACAGTATAAATGTGAATAGCGTCTTATAAATAGTTTAAATAAATTTTATAATTAATTACCTGAATTTGATGGCCCAACATTAATATTTGAATTATCTTGTTGATTACCTTTAGAAATAGAGAATGATCAAAATGTAGTCATGAATAGATATATAAATAAATAAAAAAAACTTCCGAACAGCAAATAAATATAATATTGTTAGAACGCACAAAATTTAGATTACCAAACACTAATCATAGTGGGAATTTTATTAAAGCACAAAATGTATTGTAATTTATTGTCAGATGATTTCATTTCATATAGATTTAACAAAATAGTATTATGGTTTTTAGGAGTAATACCAAGGTATCTAATATGTGATATGTAGGGTTAGAATGGATGTTTTTGCACTAAAAATATATGAATATGTATATATCTACTTATGCACTAAAATACGGCTAAATATGCATGAAAATTTTGAAAAATATTTATCAAAAAATAAAGAAATGTGAACAAAAAAAATGCAATAAATATATAAAGACAAAGTTAATTATTAATAGAATATAAATAAATTGGGTCGGTACTATATTTATGTGCTTGTTATATTAACTATTATGTATTACATTTTATAATTTACTATATAAAATGAAATAATCATTTAATATATTTTAAAAAGAATTGCACTGAATAATTATTGTTTGTTTTAAATGTTTCATTGTAAATCTTTGTCTATTTAGTGCTAATATGTAAATATTTTAGTAGACACCTTTACTCCGTATAACCATATTGAATTATCAACAATAAATATGTGAGAATTTGTAAAATACAGATAAATAAACTTATTTCAGATTCGGTTAATAAAATGTAAAATTATGGTATTTTTTAGAATTTAAAACCGTCAAATATGCGCTTAAAAACAGAAAAACACACAAATAATGCACTTATAAATAAAAAATGGTAAAATATGCAATTGTATACAAAATAAAATTTTGATATTTTGAATATAGATATCATGAAACATTTCTATAGAAGAATGGAAACTATTGGACAACATAAAAAAATATGCAAAATCATAAACATCCAAATTCTAGTAATAAGTTAAATCTTTAATTTTTGGTTTGATTAAACTCAGTTTTCTCTATAACAAAAATTATTTAGCAATGACACATAAAAATCATTTAAAATTAATTATTTTAAATAACATTCATCTGTGTAAATGAATAAATTTATTGATATATATTGTGCTAATATAAGTTTATTTATTATTATGTTATATTATTTAATTAAATAAATAATTTATACTTTAGTTTAATGAATTAAAAATAACATTTTTAAGATATGTTACTAATAAACAGTTCACATTTAGTTTCGTTACCTTTAATATTAATGTGAGTTGATCTATTATAAAACTTAATGGTAAGATCTTTATCTATGTTCGTATGTTGGTTTTTTTATGATAATTCAATTTTTTATCAACTTTTGAGTAAATAAAATAGGGCAATTTAAAAATGGAATTATTATAAAAAACCAACACAGATAAATTTCTTGCCATTAAGTTTTATAATAGATCAATTCACTGTTATATTAAAGTTAACGAACCAAAATATGAACTACTGAACGTAGATTTGCTATGTTACAAGCTTGTAAGATGGAGGCAATTGTGGGTACAGCATCCTCTTAATTATAGACTATTAACAAGAATGCAAGACACTGTGTCCTATGAAAATATAATTTTATATTCTGACCATACTACCATGGTATTCTGCCGCAGTGCGGTATACCGGTATGTCCAATGCAACAAAATATGAGATGTTAAGTTTTTTGCCACACTAACATACAACACAGTGTTAAGGTTGGGGAATGAGCTATCTGGCCTCTCAGATAAATTGGTAATTATTATTCTTTTTTTAGCAGCCACTCAGTTTTTTCCCAGTAATAATGGTAATAAATTAATTTTCTGTTCTTTATTTTTGTCAATGATTCAAGGCTCAAGCAATGAAATTATTGGTATCATGAATTTGTGATGATAGAATTAAATAGACCTGTTCAGTTTAGTACTGATTTATGGAGTAATATTAGTTATAATAATATTTTGTTGCTTTCGAATCTAATTGCATAATTTATAAAATTAGAAATTAGACAATTTCTAGTGCCTTAATATTATATAGCATGTACATATTAAATACAATAGATGAACAGATAATTAATTGATAATAAATAATAATAATTAAATTTTATGCTTATTGATTTGTATTAACATTTTGTCATAGAAACAAAGTAAAAACTATATACATATAGTAATCACATTTATTATGTGATCAGAATTTTTTGATGCATAATTATTAAAATAATTTCTCATGAATCATGTACTCGGCTAACATCAATCAATCAATTTACTTTATTTATGATAATCGTATGTGAGATATTTACTAATAAAGTATATTGAATATTTCTAATGGTCAAATCACTCTTAGTTTCCAATGGGCAGGCAGTAAAAAAAAGAAAGTCTAAGGAATTAAATAGAATACAAAAATGTGGAAAAATGACATAATTATAAGATTAGATAGACGTGAGCATTCGGTATATTATAATATTCTCAAGTCAAGTACATGAATCAGATACAGTGTTTATTTAAGACCTTCTACCTTGAAGGGGTATAGTACATTTTCAAGGAGGTATGCTGTAGAAATAAACAATGAAAGGAAGTAAAAATTTTGTTTTAAACTCCATTTATTGACATTAGATAGGTAATAACCCCACCCTCTACTGTCACCTAATTGAAATAAATACTGAAAGTGTGTGATCACCGATCAGCTTAAGACATTTTGTTATACATATCTAATGGATCTATGGATCATTTAAATTCAAAATCTAGATTAATAATTTAATCTTCTAATACATTGAATAAACATTTTTTTTTTACCTTTTTTCTGTTTTTTCTTTCCTGGGACACCTGTAAGCAAAATCATATAAAATTATGACATAATTAAAAACATTATTGTTTATAGTACCAGGAGTTCCATTATTTGGTTGATTGGGAAGCATATCAATTTAATAAATTGAAGTGCGCACTGCACGTCAGCGCGTTAATTAAACAAAACGTCCAACGTCCAACAAACAGTGCAGCGTGAAATCGGATTGATCACTATAAAACAAGAATGATGTTAAAATGGCGAACAAATTCTATCTGTCAGTATCGTATAAACAAAAAGGGTAGTGATTAATTAGACGACACAATATTTAGGGTACAAACAATTAGTTAGATTATAGTAATTTCAGTGACATTGTACTAGAATTGTCTAAGTAGAAACCACTTTTACCAGATATCAGAAAAGCTAAGCGCTCGAATACTCGATGTGACGTATAACGATTGGCGATTGAGGAATGAACAATTCCAAAATAGATAGTGAAGAGTAAACACACTGTATTATACACACAGTAGACGGTGACTGATATGAAGAATTCTGACTTGCTGAGTACTCACTACCGACCTGACACTACTCGTAATAATAGTACTCGATATTACATCACCACTACTAGTTACTACTAGTATGAGTAGTACCTACTGCGCAGCGCGCACTTACAAGTTTACAGATTTTATCAGCTTGAATACTTAATTGTGTACGGAGTACTATGGCGAAACATCACAAGCCAATGGTGAATTTACTAAGAGGGAGAATAGACTGAATCGTCGATTGTTGATTGGTGGTTTGACTTCAAAGTGCAGTGCAGACCATGCCTGAATAATTTAATAATATTAAAATATATTTATATTGTTGCCAGCGTTGCCAACCTCTTTTGCTGGTTATAATTTTTTAAGGGCACCTTGGCTCTTCCGCGTTCCGCATGATCACGTATTATAAGTATTGCATACTCTACTCTTTGATCACAGTATAATACTATAATATACTAATATAATATGATCATATTATGATCTAAGAACATACCATACATTGCCGGAGACCCATAGGAAATCGACGGCTCTTATCGACTCTGGCTGTATCTATTACGTTTATGATATCATTATAAAATCATTAATATTCAATGTTTTCAAATTATTATCTTTTAAATCAATTTGAATAATTTAATTGTAGACTGGGGCTTTGTAAAAAGATCAAAAAGGTATTGCAATTTTGAGTTTTATTTTATTGGTATTCGAAGGAAAGTCGATAGTTCTGGTATTTCCAATGATATAAATATATCATACCTTCATACCAATATAATATTTAGTTTTATACGACTATTCCAGATAAAAATATTCAAACTGTTATTCAACTCATGAGAAAAATAAATCACTAGAAATATACTTTAGTTTCTAATTTATAATGTTAAATATTTTTTACATATAATTTTATTTTTCTCAAATGGTCACTCTAGGTAGTCTAAGCCGATGCATCGTAACTGCGCATGCAACGTGGCCATTTTATAAATTACTTATCGGCTATCGCCTTAACTCCTCATTGTATGAGTCTTACACGGTTTTGTTTTTAACACTGTAACTTCGAACATATTTTTATAAATATATTTTATTTAAGTTAAATTTATTTAACTAGGTGATTATCAAATAAAAATGATAATAATTAATGCGTACAACAAAAATCGTCGTTGTCGGTATAAAATGTATAGGTTATAAAATAAAACATAATATACCTATCTGTAGAGAATAAAGTAAATGTTATAAAATTATAATGTATCAAGTTTAACATAAAATAATAAATAAAAATAAAATATTATTAAACAAAGCCAAACTTTTTACAAAATTATATATATATTAATTTGGTTGTTACTGTAATATAATTCAATATTTTTAATCATAAGTTGTACCTATATTAATTTAATTTCAACACGGTTTTACACTTTACGCCGATAAAGCGCCAAGGCCGTAACTGAAAAAAAATGTTGGGGGTCA
This sequence comes from Rhopalosiphum maidis, assembly GCF_003676215.2. Taxonomy (NCBI): domain Eukaryota; kingdom Metazoa; phylum Arthropoda; class Insecta; order Hemiptera; family Aphididae; genus Rhopalosiphum; species Rhopalosiphum maidis. The sequence goes on along the minus strand of NC_040880.1, from coordinate 49,331,910 downwards.
ATAAATAAAAAAAATAAATAAATAAGTATTAATAATACTAAAATTTTATAGTCAATAAACTATATTTATCAGTAAAATGTGGCCACTTAAAAATTTCGGGGTGAGTCCGGACCGCTTGAACCCCCACAGATACGGCCTTGTATAGGGCTATCTTTATTAATTTTACGGCATGCGAACTTTTGGTGTTAAAAATATTTTTAGAATGCAGAGATACGGCAAGATAATTTATTCAACCGTGCGGAAATACGGTGCATGTGAAGCTACAAATTCATAAAATATTTTTATTCATGCGGAGCTGTGGTGCGTCCGCCTAAACGTATTCCATTATTTTGATCGCTTCAATTCACTACACATAAGTTATGTGACTTAACAGTTAACAGTATACGGTTAGGTATGGCCCCTCTATATATTCTTTACTCTATAAGATTAAAACAGACAACAGTTAGGTATTTGCATCCAAAAAAAACGATTATGAATAAAACTCGATTTATTTAAAACGAGTAATACTTATATTTGTTTGGTTTTTTTTTTCAATTTATTTTATTGGCAATTCAAAAAATGATTTTTTCTACAATTTGTACTTTCAAACTTTATCAAACACTCAGCAAAAAAATATATTTTTTTTAAACATTATAATAGAATTAATAGTACGCGTGCTCTGCTCAGTATACTATAGTAGTAACATTGTAGCATTATGTTACCAAAAGTTAGATTCACAGAGCTTTAATCATTCACTTACTATAGATGAGTATAGGTAACATAATTGATTTTCAACTTATATGATCATCAAAAATAATAAAAAAATAATTATGCTCAATGTTGTATAGTATATTTTATGACCATTTCATACATACAGCCTATATGATATTATAGGTATTATTTAGGTGTGTAAAACAAATTACTATAATATAGGAATTGCTGACCTAAGTCTACAAGAGCATCATTCTAATATTTTTTTACAAAAACACATAAACCGTATTCTTTTATAAATATTTGTTTAAATCTAAACTTTTTTTACTTTAAATAAATAAAAACACTTAGGTACATCGATGATAATGTTATTATGGTATTTATACAATTCGATGAATTAAATGTAGATAAATTAATAAATAAATGTAAATGTTTTTGGTTAAAGCATTCTCCTATGGTTCACAGTAGGTACATGTGCATTTATTTCTTCCATTTTCTAACAGCCACGACAAAGAATAATGCAGACATCGATGCATACATCAGAGAAACTGTTAATATCTATAGGAAAAAAAAATATTATTATTATTTTTGTTTTTGTCTTATTGATTAGGTAAAACTATAAAGCATAAGACACATAATAATATTAATAATAATAAAATGTATTACAATTTTAATGAGTATAGTAAATTATAAAATAACTCAATAGAAGTTAATATCTTCATTCTTCAGTATACCTATAATAGGTATACTATCTACATTCTAGTTATTCTACATAGTATAATTATATTATAAATAGCTCCTAATAGTTAATAGGTTTAAACAAAAACTCTTAATTACATTGTAAATCGTTTATTTATTTTAAATAAATAACACGAAAAATATATCTATTAAAATTTATTATAATTATCCTTTTTTCTAAATTGTATAGAATTCAAAATTTAATTTTATGTGCAAATAATATGTACTAAGTATGTATATAAATATACAAAATAAATTACATTTTTTTAAATCAAAGGCTACGACTAACGGATGAGGTTGTTTTAAAGATATATTATAACATGTCTTATATTTTCTATTAATGTTATATATTTAATAGAAAAACTTAGTTTTGAAAGAATTTTTAGGTACTAGGCTTTTAATTTTTTTAGATACTAACAATATACATAATATTATATAATATTTTATGAAATAACTTACCTGATTTTTTGTTCCTATAATAACAACAAGACCTTGGATAAATAATAATGTAAATATTGAGATTATCAATAATGACATAAACAGATTAAAACCAAATATTAGTCCGTAACTGTCGGGTTTTATATGTTTCGCAACTTCAGAGCTAAAATAACATTCATAATAATAGATTTAATATAAGGTGTTTCATGTGTCCCAGCCCCCGTCAAATGTCAATAACTTAATTTTAATTCATTTTTGAAGATACAGTTCTTAAAATAAAGTATATCAATATAATATCATGTAGTATAGATATCTTTAAATATATGATGTAGTATATCCAGTAGCGTATTTTCAAATTTATTTATTTTTTTTTTTTTGAGGGGGGTGGTCTAAAAAATAATCAAGTTTATAATATTATAAAAAATACAACATATACCTATGAGATGAATTAATAATTATATTATACCATTATAATTTTAAATACAATAAATTAAGAATTTTTTATAGTAAAAGAGGTAAACGTCTTTTTTTTTCTAGTTTGTCAATAAATCATCAAATCATTCTTCAGGTGTTATGAACCTTTATTTTCTTTTGGGGGGAAGGTCGACATCCAGAAGTACCCCCTTTGAAAATACACCACTGAGTATATCTTTATGGTAATAGTATCTCATATTTACTAGGTAAGTAAAATATTCATTTATTTATTTATTTGCATAATATTTTGCAAAAATAAAGCAATTGACGGGGATTAAGATATTAAAACACTAACAGGATATATATAAAATTTATAAAAATTAAGAAGAATGTGCAAGTTATCAGATTTTTATTGATTAAAACATTCATGATGGTATTTTTTGATTTAGAAATTTAATTTAATCGATGTTATTGAAGTTATTTACCTACTTACATAACAAATATAAATCGTATATTTACCTATATAATGTTTACAAAATGAAGGATAATTAAGTACATAATCACCATTAGAATATCACAAACTATTATCAATAATGTATCGTTTTTATAAAACTAATAACTAATAATTAATTACCTATCTGTTACGTTTATGTACCTAATAAAGTATCTAGAACATTGATAATAAAAACTTACACACAAAAAGTATGAAGATACAAATAATAAGGCAATTAGAAACACAAGCATACTGCAAGGCCACTGTGAAGAATGAAGCGCCCATTTTACCAGCTTAAAAGGATTAAACGAAGACCATACATCTCAACGGGGAAAAGATAAACTCTATAGTGGTACACTAGAAAGAAACGGATCGGCTATAGAATATTAAATGACTATAATTTTCTAAATCCATAAAAAATAAAAATCTATAACAATATTTGAAGTGATAGTGTAAAAACTTTTAAATATTTTGTTAATTTTTGTAATAGTATAGTAACCACCAAATAATTAAAATTACACTAACGTATTTTATTTAGTTATGAATGAAAAATGATTTATATATCGTCTAATATCAAATAAAAAATAGAAATTCTGAATAAATCACTATGCTATATAGAGTTGATATGTGTAATTTATTGAGTCATAACAAAATATACCTTGTAGTTAATACCTATCTAGTTAAAACTAATATTTAAGTAATATTTGCATACATATTGATTAATCAAGTAAAACAAATTCGTTCAATTCGTTAATATAATCACTTCTAAATAATGTAATAAATATAATAAACAGATCATACTACCTAGCCATAAAACATTTATAATTAGTTAAATGCCAATAAAATAATAAATTATAATACTATTCTTAAACTCTAGATAAGCAATTTAGAAGTTTAAAGACAAATAATATCGTCAATATTTTTATAAATCGGCAACAATTAATCATAGGTAATTTTGTCATCAAAATTTACAACGGACAGATAATTTATTAGTTATTACCTATTAGCTACCTACTTACTATAATATTTATACCAATAAATGTTTTTATTACATATAAAAAGTCCTACATATGTTTATAGTTTATAGAATTAAAGTGTAAATACGTAACTAGTATAAGCTTTTCATAATTCATATAAATATGTTATAATTAGGGCTAGGCCCGCCGGCTAGAGACGTCTAGGAGTTTGCATTTTTTTCAATAATTCTAAAAAACATATCTAAGTAAAATATGAATTTCTTTCATAGTAATACGAGTGTATATTTAAAATTTATAGGTATATATTTTGCATATTTAACCATTTTTAATTTAAAAGTGCATATTTGACAATTATTTACACATGGGTATGATTTTATAAAGAAAAAATTTATCTTAAATAGATTTTCTGGACCTGAAATATTAGTATGATGGTTTTATTTATATAAAATAAATATTTTAATAAATATTTTTCGCTGATCACTTACACCGTTATTTATCGCCTACCGATGCATTGCAAGCGTGATTTAAAGAAAATAAATCGGATAAGAAAAATAATAATAAATAATTTATAATTTTCGCAATTTTGTAATTAAAATTAGAAACTAGATATTAATATAAAAAGATTTTATCCAATACTATGATTTTTTTTTAATGCATATTTTTATAGCTTATTTAGAAGTTCTTTAGGACATAAATGCATGGATATTTTAAAGTTTTTTAGAGTAAAAGTCTGTAGCCCTAGTTATAATTCATTACAAGAAAATAAATCCTATCTTAGAAAATCTATCTCTCCGAAAATAAATTATAAAATATAGGCGTAAATGCATAATCAGTAGGCAGTGAATTATATATAGTAGATATATCTACCTAATACCCAAGGATTTTAGGTACCTAGTAGATATTTTCTTAATATTTCTATTTATCTACCTATTCTTCAAGAAGATAATAGGCCCCCTAAAAATGTTCATAATAGATTCATATATGTTAACATGTTAATGTTAAGTAGGTGGTATAAGTAAGTAACGATTAAATACTAAATAGATTTACACTTGCACATTCCTGAAAAATTACCAGTAATAGTATCATACGTAGTTATAGTTAATAATACTTGGTAACAAGTACCAAACGATATGTATAATAGGTATAATATCCATAGTGAATTGCAGTAGTATATTATGAATAATAATAAAGCTAAAACAAAGGTTCCAACTGTGAATATAATATCGCCAAATTTTTTCCAATCATAACTTAAGTGACCAACTGCATATGCACCTGCTGCGCCTATTAAACAATCATAGCTATTACTTATTTTTACTAATTATCTTAAAATAATAATAACATTTAAATACAGTAGATTCTTATTATGTCTAACGTCGTTATCTCCAATTACATTTAAATCCCTTTGAAACTATTATTGCACATTAGCGTTTTGCTCTCGGTAACTCGAAAAAAATTAATCGTTTTTCGTTATCTCGAATACACAAATAGTATTTTTATTATGGTAAGAACAACAAATTAAACACAGTACATTCAATATAATGATTGTGATTTCACGTGTTGGTAGTCGATATTTGCAGTAATCCTTCGTAATTCGTATACTAGGTATTTAGTGAAATAGAAAATAAGCGTAAATTAAATATCTTTACAAGTTACAATTAGTTTTTATATTCTTACAAAGACAAAAGTAACTTTAATGACATATATAAAAATTAATATGTATGTTATATTAGTACTTTAAGTATTTAAATTATGCATTTTAACTATTCAAATTATTTACCAAATTTTTAAGAATTTTTTAAAATTCAATATTCCGAATTTTTCGATTTTTTTGAACTTTTTTCTGTTTTCCACGAGATTCGACAAAACGAGAATCTACTGTTTATAACATAGGTACGATACCACAAAGAGTGTGTATAGATTCGACAGCGCCATTCATTAGTTCTATTTTATTTTCGTTCATTAAGTTTACATCTTCCCATAAAACTTGAATGTACGTTGCAACCTGGTAAAAAAAAAGTATTTAAATATGCCAAATAGAACAAGAGTATACAGTAAAAAAAAGAAATATAATAACACATCATTTACTATAATTTGACCAACAACAGCAATTATCCACCAAAAACATTTTTTCACTACATATGCATTTTTATATGCCGATTGAAAGTCATTAAAAATCATCTGCTTAACTTCTTTAAATTTATTGATTTTTGAAGTCTTAGGAACATTATTCTATAAATAAATAATAATTAAGTTTGAAAAATGTTCAATTTAAATATAGAGTATCTTTTGTTGTATACCATATGGCATATGACATATGGTTTAATGTATATCTTAATATTATTGGTAAATGGTAGGTATATAATATTTATATAGGACATTTTAAAGCAAAGGAAAACATTATTCATTATAATATCTAAAGATAAATAAGTCTACTCAAAATAGTGCATTTCTTATTTTTAGTAAATTTTGAACTATGAAAAACAATAAGGATGCATTTTTTGTAGTTTGTATGTGTGATAAGCATGTTTCCAAGTTCCAATAGGAGTGATCTAAGGAAGGTTAGCTATAATAATTTCAGATAAAAAGTTTTTTTTTCAGTTATTTTTTAAATAAACATTTTAAGCATTGTATTGATAAATCATTTTCAACTGTTTTATGTCTAATGTGTCTTAACCTTAACCAATTAATAAGATCCTATTATTTTAATAAAAACGTGTCAGTGTGTGTATTTTTTACGTAGGAACTTTTAGAGGCACACATTGATGAAAATAGGAGAAGTAATTAGTCCACCAAAAATCTTAATGATCTCCTTTAAAATATACACTAGCGATATTTGGACATATAGTATTGTTTAAAACTTATTAAATTATAATTTATTTTTAAATAATAGACATGATAACTTAGTTTTATTATTATTATTATTAATTAATTTTAAAAGAACATTACCTATTTGTATTTTTACGTTCCATTTTTTACGAAATTTCACTGTTAAAGCGAGATATGAGCATTTTTAAATAGCAACATGTTTATATTCATAACTCGTATAAAAATTGAAATATCGTAAAATAGGGTGAAAAAAATCATTGTAAAAACACAAATAATGTTCTTAGTTTTAAGTTTGATAATAGATCAATTAACTTTAATAGTAGTGGTAACACAAGGTTGGTTCTACTTAAACGCAAAAAGGCGCTACTGTACCACTATTTACTTAAAAAATACATAGGAGAAATGAATTTATGAATATACCTAATTATAATAATTAATAATCATAGATATTTATAAAGTACTATAAAAAATGTAATAAAAGAACAAAATTATAAATATCTAACTAATTGAGAATTTTGATAAAAGTTACACGAAAACTTATAAGTGAAAATAATAAAAAAAACTCCTTGTTCTCGCCAAGACTTCTTTCAAAATCCAATATTATCGTAAGAAACTCATCTCTCAATTTCATAGAAATTACCGATCACTAAATAACTGATACAGGGAAATACAAGCCAGCGCCTAAGTTTTAGATTTCTATGCAGAATTTCATAAATAAAATAAAATAATGTAATCATAACTCTTATTATAGTTTATGTTCAGGAGACTATTTTGTGGGCACCCTTTTCGCGTCGTTAATATTATATTTTAATGGTAAGATACAATTTACATTTATTAATATTTAATTCAGATGAGTTTGATTCTAAGCACCTATCTATAAATAAATTATTTTAAACGAAAAAATATTGAATAGGTAGGCTTAATGAAATAAAAACAATAATATATTTTTGGTAGATAATGTGGATTGCCCTCTCATATTGTTGTCCTTCAGAAAATATATATAAATGATTAATACAAATAAAAACAATTTATAAACTTCTGCACGTATAGGTGATAGGTATAGTTAAAAAATGAGAGAATAAAATTAAACAAATAACATTTTAATGTTGGAAAAATGTGTCTCTAATAATTGCAACATTTTTAGCATACCATATAAATTTCATCTCAATAGTTGTGGCGATGTACTTAATATTCATAAATTATATAACTGTAAATAAATAAAAGTTAAATTAAAAACATATATAATAACTAATAAGTGCAAAATATGACCTCATATTGCGTATGAAAACACACAAACAAAAAACACCTTTAATAGAACAACATTTTTTATACATTTTTAAACTAACCATAAATGTAAATCAATTTTAAATTCTGAGTGGAATGATAAATGTATTGATTTTATCATATTTTTTTTTTTATGTACTAGTAGATAAATACTGTATAAGTTGTGGATAAAATGAATCAATTTTCAAAAATAGGGGTCACACTTAAAAATAACAAGTACTTATTTATTTATCTAGGAAAATTACCTACTTATCTAGTAAGTGGTTAAAGCTTTATACACCTAACTTTTGGTAACATTGTGCCACTGAGCGAGCGAAATCGCTATTGTCTATTAATAGTATAACAATGTGATCATGTTTAAAAAAATATGTTTTTTTGCTGGGGTTGGATAAAGTTTGAAAGTACAGATTGTAGAAAATATTTATTTGAATCTTCCAATAAAATTAGTTGAAAACAAGCAATAATATATTCATTTTAAATAAATCCAGTTTTTTTCATAATCGTTTTTTGGATGAAAATAATTACTTTAATATTATATTTATATTATTTTAGTATTCAATTTTGTATAATAATTCGTACTATCGAATATTACCACCTATGTATTAGAATCTTAGCACAGCGATGAATGTATTGATTTTATTATGATGTTTTTTTTTTGTGAATGAGTGGTGAGTACCTACACGATAAGTTGTCGATAAAATATTTCGATTTTTGAAAATGGAGGTGGTTTTAGATGTCATTATATCAAATTAGATCTAGTTTGTGCTTAAGAGAGGCAAAAGAGGTTAAAATTAAAAATTCCCAATTATATTTATAATTGAAATTTTTTATGAAAATCCATTTTTTAACAAAATATATTTTGTTTATTTGATGTAACTTGAAATCAAATAACTATAAATACTTGAAATTTTTACTTAATGTTTATTTATATTATCATGTTCATTACATAGGATAAAATATTCATCATTTTTAACCTAACCTTGAGTAATTTATAGGCAAAAGATATTTTCAATTACATAAATTATCGATTAAAAATTATTGGCTGGGTAGAAATGCTTAAAAATTTAATACAAGGTTCTACAAAAGTTATTTTTATGGCTGTATAAAAATTTTAAAAATATTTTTTTATGCGTATTTAAAGTTAGTACTTTGTCGAAATTTTTCAAAATTTCAAAAAATTACAAACTATTTTGTAGTTAGAAATTCATAAAAACTTTACTAAACTTTACTTTACTTTACTTTTTACGTTTTGTAAAATTTTTAGCAGAAAATTAGTTAAATATAATACAATTATTATTTAATAATACCATAGATAATAAAAATTAATTTTGTAATTATTGCCGGTTACCTATCTAAAAAAAAATCATGCATTTTGTAGTAGTGAATTATTAAGTTAGGTCTAGTATAAATCTATAAATCCAATTGATGGTTTTATAGGTGTACAAGATATACTTACTGATACATTGTCATCAATGGTAACTCCGTTAGATTGTTCTAATTTAATGTTTACTGTTAATTCCTTATTTCTATGAAAGTATAAACTGTGATCTACTTTAGGGAGAATTAATGTCCATAGTGTTACAAATGAGGTACCTACGAATTAAACAACAATCAAGGTTATTAAAATTATTTATTGTTAATGGCCAACAAGTGTGAAAATAAAGACAAATTAAAAAAAATTTTTTTTTTTATAATTGGTAATTATAAGTGCAATATTATTATTAGTAATCTTTTATACACGTTATATTAAATGTTTTAGTTTATAAGTAAAAGTGCCTATGCCCTATACTACCTATAGTACTTAAGTATGATGTAGGTTGTTCTAGTCGGTTGAGGGGGATAAGTACATTGGGTGTTCCATATTTTGTGTTCATTTCGAAAGCGGTAAGTTGAGTCCCAGGTATAAAAGGGTAGGATGTAAGATGGGTCCCAGCTATAAACCATTGGTGCAACTAGGTCTAAAATATTAAAAACTTAAAACTTTAATACTTTGTTTTTATATAATAATTTACTTTTGAACAGTGCCGGCCCTAAGGGGGGCAAGCGGTGCGACCACACCAGGCCCCGTACAAGCGCGGGGCCCCAGAGGCCAGAAATTATACTATTAAGATTTATAAATAAACATAATAATATTGTCCCCGTAGTAACACAGAAATTGCAACCCGTATTAGACAAAATACGTCTATGTAGAATTATTAAAATAATTCTATCTAAATTTTAAAAACAAGACTGATACGTAGTATTTTTTCACATGCATTTATTTACAAAAACAATACTTTGTAGTTCGTATACTTCTGTATCATGTCATCTAGAGATCGGGATAAGTTTAATAGTTATCCGTTAGGAAATTAAAAAAGGCAAAAAAAACATAAGGGAAAAAAGTTTAAATAAACTGCGTGGATCTTTCAACAAATTTGTTACATTATCTTTAAATTCTACCTAATCGTTTCAAAATTCTCCAACAAAGAATAGTCAAAACAGTAAGTAACAATCTATCACAGCATAAGTTATCGGACCTGGTCCTTATCAGCATCAAACATAGTATTCTTTGAGCTATGATGAGACAATTGATCTATTTGATCTATTTGCATCACAAAAAGCACGGAAAAAATATTTAAATAATATTATATTAGGTATGTTAATTTTTTTTATTCTAAGTAAATGTATACTCATTGCATCATAATTATAATTTATGTTCAATATAATAAAAATATTTATTAATAAAATATTGTTTGTACATTGTACCTAAGTACATTAAACCTACTTATTTTGTGTTTTATATAATAAAATACGAATTGGATTTTATTATAGTTTATACATAAAAATTTAGGTTTCTAACATATTTTAAAGGGCTTAAAGCTTACAAAATTATAAAAATTAATGTAATTCCCTATAAAATAAAATAAATATAGATGTGTATATTGTATAATGTATATATAAATAATTAATAAATTAATACATATGGCCATATGGGGCCCCGCAAAATTCTGCACTGGGCCCCTAAAACCATCGGGCCGGCACTGCTTTTGAATAATTCTTTTTTGTGTACGAACTATTACAAGTACAGTCTGAGACTCTGGGACACATAATAAATTACGAAGTACAATAGAAAATAGAAAATTACCCTCAGTAAAGAAAAACACTATGGGAACAAAATAAATGAAAGAAAATACTCGTACACTAGCTAATAATATTGTTAGATTAGAATTTGTTAAATGTTTATCATTTAAACATGATATATATTTTAATTTATATAATATTTTTATACTATATCTTATTTAGAACATAACATTATAAAAACATTAAAAACTACAAAAATTTTAATTTATATTTTTTTTCAGAGACTCAACTTAGTCAATTTACCTACTACCTTTTTATTCGGGACTCAATTTACTAATCTCGCGATGGAGTTTTACCTTTTTGGGTATTATACAAATATTGCGTGCAGTGCCAGAATAGCAGAATAACATAAGATATTATGATGTTGATTATTCAAAGGGGTACGATTGCGCTTGCAATTGAGTGCGACTTTGCCGAATTTTATATTAAACATAAATTAAGTTATATCATAATTTTTTTTTTAATATTTAAATATGGATACGAATACACCCTTTCAAAAAGTATTGAAATACATTTATTCTGCAAATACTTAATAAGAAAAGCTAATGGTTACATAATGAGATTCACGCTCAGTCTACATCATAAATTACAAAAATTATTATTATTAAAAATTATAATATTTAAATTAAATTATAAAGCCCCACCGATACCTATTTCCAACTATGGTCAAAAACTTAAGTATATTTTCTAGTGTTTTAATTTTGCATATTCTCCGTGATGCTTACAGATAAATTAAATTTTCTTTAATATTTCCTCCAATTTTGGATTGATTATTCCTTTGGTTCTTTGGAAATTACTTCATAGTGATGGGATATTTGTCTGGTATCAGCAATAATAAGTAATAATAAAAAATAAATAATCTACTATGGTATTGTATGGATTTATCATAGACTTATATATTTGGCAACGTTGTTAAGAACTTCGAAGTAAAAATAATATAGCATACACAATCGTATGCCTAAAAAGGTACCTCCGATAAGGACCACACGCAATCGTATCGTGCCCGATTTAGTGGTATTACCTATTTTTATTTTTCAGTTATGACTCAATGAGTTATATACTACCTACTTATCGTATAATACTATATTTCAACTTTTAAGCATAGAAAAATAACTAGAAATGTAATAAAAACCATACGATTAATAAATAGGTATATGGTTGGTATATTAAACAAGTACCTACCCTATTTTTTTAACCTTATTTAGATACTTTTAGAGAAATAAGTATAAATTAAAACTAGGTATTATTATCGAAACAAATTTAAAAGTAATAATAAGATAAAAATTATATTTAAAAAAACGAAATTTTGAGTTCGATTTGCTTAAAATTGTTAAGTAACAGTATTCATTAGAATTGGGCAAAAAACTACCTATTTACATTTTTTTCAATAGTTAATTCATTTTAAGACTTTTTAAATAGATAAATTTATTAAGTTATTGCGAAATTTAAAAATCTCGAAGTGATAATGTTTTAAAAAAAAGCGCAAAAAATATCCTATAAGTGCAAATAAATTACCTTTTAAACAACCCATTAGCGGCATAAGCGCAAATAAATTTTACAAAATTAAAGTGTATTTTATTAAAATAATAGGTCATTATTAATTGAACTTTTACAATATTATTAAAATGAGTTAAAACATAAAAATTAAAATTAAGTTTTTCAATAATTTTAAATTTAGAAGTATAATGAGTAATAACTATTGAGAACCTTATAATTAAATTTGAAATTTGAAACATAAAGTTTTTAAGTAACCCAATCTGGATTTGTTTATAATTTTATTTTAATTTGTAAAATACAATACAATAACACTAAACTACAATTGACCTCTATTAATGTGTTTTTGAAATATAAAAATATTATATACTTGAGAACTAAATAAAAGAAGCGTTAGATTTTAGACTGAAACTTATAGTTCAGTGGCGTAATTATCGGGAGTGTTGGGTTTGCTATTCACAGGGGCCCCTATAGATTAAAAATCTCATGTACGATATTTCTACTATAATCTGTAATATACACATATTATATTATTTATTTTAATATAATAAATAATTATGTCTTAACTCTTTTGAATTTAGAGAATAATTCAAAATTACGATTACCTACCTATGTGAGAAAGCAATACAGACAATACACTAATACAGTATAGGTACCGGAATGTGAATATAGACTATAATTGAAAATTTGAAGCTTATTTTATTATTATACATAATTATGTTGGTGTGTGTACTGTGTAAGTCATGACTCGTGAAGTCGTGACAATATTATGTATCTGACGATAATAGGACAGAAAAAACTATCTATAGAATTTTCTTATTCCTATCTGATAATAATGAATTGAATACAAACAAAATCATTAATGACTTTGCTGCCGTAAAAACAAAGAGTTAATTTTTGTTTGATTTTATAAAAAAAATTAATTTAACTAATAATTATATTAATTATGACATGTGAGAAAATAATGTTTTTTAAAGTTAGAATAAGATATGACTATTTTTCATTTTTATTATTAGGTAAGGGCCCCAGTTCGGAATTTTCACATAGGCCCCTTTTTATAAAGTTGCGCCACTGTTATAGTTCAACGAATTCAACATTCAAAGGTAATTCAGGTATCAAATACAATTTGTTTTAGCACTTTTATCTCAATATTAAGGTATAAAAGCACACTACGAATTTAATCTACTACCTAGGTAGCTAGGTACCTAATTATTTTATCAATATAGTTTACCTATAACCTATATCTTATTGTTTATAATTAATTCAAAATCATACTGATTTTATACTTAACTTTTTAAATATATCAAATTGAGAGATCATTCTGGATCAAATTTTTTAATCTAATTTAAAAACCAAACATTTTTAATATTGATATTTTGATAAAAGAAAAAAATATTTTTTAGGAGATACTTAGTCTACTACTTAGTACTTGAAATATTATTAATCTGAAGAAATTTAAAAAAAAATGATATTAGTTTTATATAGAAATGGTTTAACAGTTTAAGATAGGACTATAGTTCGTAATCCTCGTGGCGATGATGCACATAATATAATTTTATTTCCCGAAATTCAAAATTTCCCATTGTTCACTAATAGTTTTTATATTTTGTAATTCGGATAACGTGAAATTATTTTTATTTTGCTTCTTGCTCCTAATTGACGGAGAAAAACTAGTTGGTGTTCTGTTACTTCATTTTTTAATAGTTTTTTAATGGAGATTAGGCTTAATTTTCTCATTAACATGAGTCTTGCAAAATCGTATAAAAATAGCATAAGGTACTTGCATTAGTCTAACTATTTCACAAATACTTTGTATAAACTATTAAACTATTATAAGTAATAGACACACGTCACACACACACACACATATATGCTACTTTTTATTTTATTGTTAATTAAATTTAAATTATAGTTGCAGGTAACTCTTAATTTCTTAAAATAATTAACGAGCTGCATTAATAAACTTATCGAAAATTCAATAAAAAATAAATTGCATCAAAACTAGTGGTTTTTTTTTTATCTTATTGGCCATTAAATTTAAGTAGATTAACAGTTCTAATAGTGTAAATATTAATTATTAATATAGATATTCATTTTATGATACATACTAAATATACTGATATATAGTAGATAAACTTCGTTCAACAAGTGTGTTGAAACAATAATTTGCGCAATTAATCCAGACAGAAATCTGCCGAATAACATAGATGCTTTCACTAGGCTGGTGATTTTTTGATAATATTGTTTGTCGTCGACCTTGGCATACAAATAAGTAGTGAACGCAACTTCTGATGAATAAAAAAATCCAAAGAACACTTGTTCCATCTGCGATGTAGGTATTTTAATTGAAAAATTAGGTTCATTATTTTTGGTATTGGTTATTAATTTTATTAGTTCCATACAAGTATTAGTATACATATATTAATCTCAACAGGAGTCATTTAAAATCTCACTTGAACTCTGAATAAACTTGGTGTTCCTAATAGTAAAGCATATGTTAAAATTCCAGCAATTCCATCTGCAATGATTAATGGTTTATACCGAAAATAATCTGTAATCAAGAATATTAGAACAGCTAATACTAGACACGAGTAAGTCCCCACTGCATATATTTCTTCATTGATCTATATCAAAATAACAATGATAAAATACGAATTATTATTTTTAAAGTATTAAGAATAATATATATTAAGTTATACTTCACAACCACGGGTGAATACCTATTAATAGCTTTTGATAAATAGATCTGAAATTAATTAATACCTACATCTAAATAATATATCACTATAAGATTTATTGTGCGTTAATATTTAAAAAAAATTAAACTAACCTGCCACAGGTTATTTAGCCTAATCTAGCTCTAAAGAATTACCTTTAACATTTATTTAACTAAAATAAATATAATACTAAAAATTCGTAGAAGTTATACGTTATTCCTAATGTTCACCTTCAATAGTTTAGGTACCTATGTTATTTTTTTTCTAAGAATCAATATTTATGCAGTAATTAAGTCGTTATAGTTTTATTTTTACTTATAAAAGTATCAGAAATAGTATATAATATATTCATTTGACTTAAAAACTCTAAATATTACAGAATAAACATTAAAATAATAATATAATTGAAAATAAATACCTGGTTTAATGTGAAATTCATATTTTTGAGATATGAAGTGAAAAACGGCTCAATTGGTCGTATTTCTCTAACCATAGCAAACACACAAACAAGCAAGGACACAGTTTTCCAATTTTTCGAAGTATCCATGATTTCAAAATTGTTAAAAAAAAAATTTAAATAAAATCGTTGTGTATATGCAAATAAAGAAAGACCATATATATTTAATGTAAATATCAATTAAGGAATGCTGAATTTGATAATTGCTCAAACACAAATTGATCATTTGAACCTAAGTGTAATATAGTAGATTTCCAACTAATGCAAACGATAATACACGACAAATATAATATGTTTATTTTATATTGTCTATACGCGCGCGCATACGCACTCACACAAACACGACATAATATGAACGTGAATCGCCTTGAGAAACATATTTTGTTGTATATTATGTAGTAGTTCATTTAGCATAATATAATAAGTAATTTATACATATAAAATATAAAATAATAACAATATTGTTTATAAATCGTAAAAATATATTTATTTTAAATTTTAATCATTTAATATATAATTTTCGGAAAAAACTGATTAATACTAGTTACTTATTCAAATTATAAACAGTCGTTTATTAAATAATTATCACTCAAAACGAGAAGATTTTCAATAGTTTCTTTGTAATCCATTATATCAATTCCATAGTTAAACATGTGACTCAATTTTGAACCTTTTACTTTACTAGAATCATTCTTCAAAGCTATAAACATATCTCTCATTGAATTACTGTTATGTAAACCACTAATAGCTGTACTTTTTGCGACCACTAATTTTATAATTAATAAAATACAAAATATTAATAATACGCATCAATCTTATGTTATAAAAATAACCAATAGTTACCAGAAGTAGATGATCTAGATAATGATTCTACAAATCCATGCTGGTTAATAGATTGAGCAAATATATTAGGAAACGGTGCTATAGTCTCTAATGATGAATCAAATGCATGAACTTCTGTCATTCGCACATGATCACAAAAAGATATAAATAATTTGAGCAAAGCACTAGCTGATGTACAATGATGAGATGGATTTTTTGAATCTCTTATGAGATTACTGAAATTAAAAATATATATATATATATGTATGTATAATACTTAATGATAGAAATTATTTGCCATCCATATTATTATACAAGTTAACAGAACTTGATTATCATTAAATACTTACTTGGAATAAAGCATATTTTCAGTTATGCCTCTCATAACAATTGTTTGAGCTACAGACATTTCTGTAGTACACTGAGGTGAAATGGGTTGCCATAGGGGTAATTTTGCATTCTGTAAGTAATCTAGTAAATTTGACTTTGATTCAAATCCAAGAGGTAGTTGTATTGAAGCTGATACAGCCTTTCGGCCTAAAGGGGTCAATCTGGTACACATATTTTGCATACTATCGTCGTCTGAACGACTTCTATAGCCCAATGTAAATGTATCTATAGCTGATGCTAAAATAGCACTGGAATGATAATCTAAGTTGTTCTAAAATGTAAATTGTGAATAAATCAAGATATTATAAGATAAATCATTAAGTGTACATAAATAATAAATGTATATAAGTTACACTATACTTTGTAAAATAAGTAATCCAAATTAAGATGACTTTGGCTCTTTGTCCATCCACCGGATGATGTAGTCAATGGCACAAACATATTTGAATGTTCGAACAGCGAAGAAAATAATAATGAGGTGTTAACTGCTTGTAACTCAGAATTTTCATCTTCAAGAATATAATTATCTGACATTACAGGCATAGCAATAATGTTTTTATTAGAATACTCGTCTTTTAAGTATTCCAAAGCCTTACAAGCTAAACCACCAAAACCATTTAATGAATCCATTGTAATATGAAATCCCTAATTTATGAATATAAAAATATACCAATAAATATTATTTAAAAAAATATGTATGCAAATTGATTTTTACAATTAAAGCAGACAATTGGAAATTCATATCAGCCACTATTACTAAAATATATGGCTAGTCTAATTAATTTGAAAAGCTTAGTAATTTACTTTTCAAAATTAATTTTAAGACATTACCTAAAACCCATAACATAATGTACCTGTAAATAATCACATTCTTCTGCATATAATCTTAAATTATCAGTCCAAATTTCTTTCATTTTATATGAATCCCATAATGTAACACCTTGAGCAAAGTTATTAAACACATTACTTGAATCATTGTGTTTATACTCATCAATTGACGTGATAGTTCTTGGATGAAAACGAGCTTTCAAAAAATCTGACCAAATTTTAACATCGTTATCCAAATTGTATACTTTTTCAGCTAAATTTATTTTCTCATTACCATCATCTATAATATATTAAACAAAATGTTTTTTATTTTATTTTGAGCATAAATTAAGGCTTTAAAATCTCATTTATTAAAAGAAACAAAACAAAAACAATCTACCTGATGAAGTAAGAAAGATTGTATTAAACTAAAACATAACTAACATACATTTTAATTAAAACTTACCTGTAATTAGTTGTTCTTGTTTGGCTAAGTCTGAAAAAAATTCATTGCTTGGAATTTTTTCTTCTTGAATAGTTTGAATTTTAGTTGAACAGTTCAGTATTTCTTCATCTATATTACTACAATTTAGATCATATAAGCCTCTATGTACATCTGGCAATTGGTAAAAACTGTTCTTAAGATCAATACACAGCATACGAGGAGTATAGGTTACCTCGCCCTATTTTAAATTTAAATTAATAATTTTTATCTTAATTGTAAGTAATATATTTTAATTAGGCAATTAATACATTCAATTTTTTACTCAAATGCCTAATATTTAATAGATATCATTTTTATTTAAGAGCTATGTAATAACATTTGTTAGTAGAGAAATATATTTTTGGTTTATTTAGTAAGTATTTCATACCTTCAAATTAGTTTTTAATAAGACATAGAATAAAATATTATATTCAATTACTTTAGTAAAAACATAAATATATAAATAGATTAACTAACTATACTTATCTAAACTTTTTTTTATTCAACTGATGTTAAACATGATCAATTTTGATTTTCTAGAATTTTATTAAATAATATAATTTAAAGTATTAATGGTGTAAAATTGAAACATTGTAAAAAAATTTTATTTTTTAATTTAAAATTAAATTACAATACCTTTTCATAAATTGAATTAAAGGATATAATATTTAATTCCATCTAGGTATTATACAATTGAAGGCGTGCTTTTCATTGTTAGGTTTATTAAATTAAAACCAATTAATTATTTAGTTAGTTTTTTTAAAAATCTTCATTTCATTTCTAATTTTAAAATTAACATCAATATAAAATATTTATAGTAATAGAACAATTGATCTAATAGTATAAAGATTATATTTAGTTTAAAACTTATATTTATATTGCTGTTCTAGGAGGATGAATAAAAGATGATAATTAATTGAAACTTGTTCACTTATTGATTTTTTGCAGTATTTAAAACTCAGAATTTTTCCGAGTATAGATGTTGAAAAAAAAATTGACAGTATACTTCTGTAACTGATAATTATACAATTTAAGTTAGAAGTTTAGAACTGTATATGTTATAAGTATTTTACTAATTACTGAGAAAACATTTTTATCATAATTATTACTATATAATAATAAAGTATCGTCTTCAAAGAAATTACTCATAGGGCCAATAAGTATATTACAATTGTGTATAGTAAATATAATTAGTTTTGTTAGTAATTATTAACTATTATTTATAAGTATGATTATCATATTTTAAAATCCTCAAACCAACCAGGACATCAAGTGACTTTTTTTTTATGTAACGTTTATATGAAAATAAGTGTACCTATATCTTTTTTTTATTTAAATATTTATTAGATAATAAATACAAAGGAATATTACTAATGCATTATTATTTATTAATTATTAGTAGTATTTTATAAATATTATATAGTAAGTATAAATAGTTCTATTATTTGTAATTTTTCCGTGAAATGCATTACAAGTTAAACTAAAATTTATTTTACAGACCATCAAACATTTTCTTAATTTATCTTACACCTTTTGTCTGACAATACATTATTTATAAGTGAGAAAATTCTTTCTATTGGAGCAGAAGTTCTTGACATATGAAAGATATACTGTAAAATTAATTTTAGATTTGAAGCTGACGTCTGTTTTTTGAAATGACAAAATAGCAGTACTCATTTTCCCTTTTTTCTTAGTTTTTATTTCTTCTACTTTCCATATTTAACTTTTGATAACCAAATTTTTTTAGCTAAAATAACTTCATAAAAAAACTGATCATGGTTTAACAACATCATTTTCAGTTTCTATTAACTGGGACAATGAATGACAATAAATGCCTACTTATAAGGTACCTTTTTTAAACTAACTGTGAAAACAATTTTTTTACATTTTTTATCAATCTTTTTAAGAAACTTAAAGAGATTACCTAAGTATATCAAACCACCTCTGAGTTAAGAATATTAAAACTTGAAACAAATTGTTTAATTTGTTTACCTACCTTTAAATTAACACCTTCCCTATACAAGACATCATGGCATATTTCTAGTGGCTTACTGTTTTCATCGTAAGTAAAACTTGCTTCCTATGAAATAGATTATTTTAATATTTAATAATTTAATATAATTAATAATGGTATGTAGGTGCTGAGAAAAAAACCTGTAAATTCCAGAAGTGTGTGCCAATAAAATTAGAATAGTGACCAAACTGCAATGTTATTATTTCACGAGTTGAATTCATTTTTTAAAGATGAATATTTGCTAAGTATTGTAATTATTGAATTTAAAATCAAATATATTTTAGAGGCCTCCGGTTTGTAGGTAGCTTTTGTTATATTACAGACTTGAGATAATTGTCTAAAGATAGCTTAAGAATTGAGATTTTAAATTTTAGAAAATCAGTTTTGTCTTGTTAATACTGAGCATCTGAGCGTCTTACTACACTTGCTGTGTTAATAATTAGCATCGCGGTATCACACGTTATAGATAATAATATATAATATAATATGATCTAAGTTGTAGCATCTGATGCTTGGCCGTCGAGATAAAGAATTGCTCGGGCACATGGTACTTATCAAATATCAATCGGTGCCTATCACAAATATATATATACACCTTGGTTACTATCACAGCCTGAGAAAAAAGGCGTGATTCGGAGTGTGCATTATAAATTGCGCCATCTATCGGTAATAAAAATACTAAAAAAGTTTTTTAGTAGTTCAAACATAATTTTAGGTGAATCTCAAGCTTTCCAGATTACCTATGTTTTTATATTTTTAACTTATGAGCCGTTTTGACGCTTGACCGCCGAAACTACTTTCTTCCACCTTTGACCCTTCTATATCATAAGATGACTGTTCCCAGTCAACTCCAATTTCTTGACACACATCTTTTATATCTATGTTTATGGAGTTATAATATATGATTATTACCTAAGTATTTGGTTAATGGTTGTATACTTGTATTATAAATAACGTATGGATTGTAATAAAACTTTATTTTATAGGTTGCCATCAATGGTTAACAAAATAAAATGGTCATAGTTTATACAGACAGACTTTAATTAAATTAAAATTTTCTCTTATAACCAAACTAAAATGTTTGTATCTGCTGTTTGTGAATGATTCGACTATAAGATGATAAAAAGGTGATTTTCATAATTTAAAAAAAGATATATTTATTATTTTTTTTATTTTATGAGGTTAAAACTTAAAACTTTATAAGATGTATAATATACCAAATACGAGCACGTTCGAATTGAAAAGTATATATTGTATAATATTATATACTATTACTTATTAGAGTATAAATATTTCTCGAGATTTTAACCGGCAAAAGATTATGCTAATTATTTTGCTCTGTTAGTATCTGTAAAATCAAATGAAATATTAGTATTTTAACCTCTTGATTTTGGGTTTTACACTTCTGCTTCTGCTGCAGCATAAATTAGTTGGTATGTAGGTTTATATTAAACTATTGATGCATTGTAGTCTAGGTACTTATTTAATTGAGTTATCTAATGTCAGAGAAAAATATTAAACATAATATAATTAATAATTATACAAATAAACCGCAAATTGGAATCAAAAAAATATATAAAATGTACGTCTGCGACCTGCATATTCTGGCTACGAAATAAAAATAATGAGCTGTGATCATAGAATTTATGCTATTAACTACTAGAAAAGTTTAAAATTTTAAAAGCAGATAGCGCTGTCGTTATCGCCTGGATTAACTAATCGTATATTATAAAATAAAAGTTATTTTCCACTTATAATATTAATGGCGTACCCAGGTTAGTGGATTACAATATTTCTTAAAAAATTTTAGACAGTGTGTACCCCCCCCCCCTAAAAATTCTGGATACGCCACTGTAAATAATATAAGCTATAATTATATTATAATATACCGTGTTCATAAGTTATAACAACATTAATTACATAGGTACTCAGAATTTTTTTTTTGAATGCAATCATTTAAAACTGCTTTTAAATGTACAATAGTACGATGCATTTGATACTGATTACTGTTGTATTTATACACCTACCGTTATCCGTTATACTGGTAAGCTTGGAGATTTTATAGGGCCACAAGAACCTATAGATGCTTAAGTAGAGCTTGGGAAAAATTATTTTTATCCGGTCTTGCTAAGGAATTTAAATACTATTTTGTCACCAGCAGTAGCACCCCCTACCTCGTAAATAGTTGTGTTTTTTTTTAATTCTTTTGTCCCACAACTATACCAATATTAATGAACAAAATAAAAATAATAATAAATCACCTGTTGGATCCAGATTAACCGAATACATCATTTTTTTTTCTATATTTTGTACAAATAAGACATTCATAGCCATAGGCTATCTATATCTATGGATATTTAGGAAAATTACAATAGTTTTAGCATATTAATGCGAGGATTATAAATATTTTTATATAAGAACTAAAGAATAAATATATCTAAAATATAAATTACAGAAGTAAAAATATGTTTACATAAAATACTAATATTTATAATGTTTAAACGCTAGTTCCTTTTCAAATCGAAAAAATCTTTCGCCTTTTGAATACATCTAGATTCAATCAAAAAACTTAAAAGCGTCTTTGTCCAATAACATTTTTCCCGAAATAGAAAAGTTGGTGTCGAAAAACAGATGTCAAATATCGCAAACCTCAATAAAGAATTATAATATGATAAAATAAATGACAAATAATTGAATTGTACACGTTATGTTCGTAAACCATAAAATTATTAAAATTTTCTTTTCCGATAAACATTTACATGCGACCCAGTTTGCATAGTAAACTAATGTATTTGGCCCACTTAATACTTTGAGTTTAACATGCCTGGATTAAAATTTATAAAAAAAAAATGATGAACGCGTTGTTATCAATTATTCTCAGAGGCAAATTTAGAATAATATTTTATTTTCACTTTAAATGCCCTATTTTAATCTTGGTAGTTATTTAATCACTAGTACAATCTCGAAGGATAAATCATATAATAATATCTTTTTTTTGAAATCACCGCTACGGGAGTGGAACAGGAGTGGTTGATTCACGGATCCTTCCCTCTGGAAAACAAAGTATTATAATTATTATAATATACTTTATGAAATCTTATGATACTTATGTGATTGACAATTGCTCTTGTTATTATCAATTGAATGATTAAAATACGAATACTTAAACACTAAATATAATAATAATATAGTAACGTGTTTAAATCAAGAATTTTGGATAACATAAATGAAAAATGTAAAAGTGAAAATAAATGGTCAATGATTATCAATCATGACCACTTTTTTACTGTTGTTATGTTTCAATATATCATTTAAAAAAAAATAATTTAGAAACTTGTAAGAAGACCAAGTTAAATTCTAAGTTATTTATAGAACTTATAAATTATATTAATACCCTAAAAAATTATCACTTATAAATAGTCAAATAGGTAAATTAAAAATTTCTTGTTATGGTAAAATAACAAAATCAGTAAGTTGTATTATTTACTATGCAATAAATTTGGATTGGTAGCGATTAGTTATTACTTATTTTAGCCAAAATAAAAAATAATAATAATAAAAAACTTACGCGTAATATATTGAAAAATAAACAAAACTTAAAAATAAAAGTAATAATTGTCTGAACAAATTAATGATATAAGTGATGTGTATTACGTCAAATGATCATAATAAATAATAGTAATTATAATAAAATATGTAGGTATGTTATGTTTAACTAATATCAACTTAAGCAATTTTGACGTGTGTTATCGGATGTTAACACTAGTAGGAACTAGGAAGGTCCTAATACTGGTAGAATTTCCATAAACCCATTCAATGCCGGCTATCTCGAACAATTTAACAGGTATTCACTTACAAATACCTGTAGTCTAGTACCCTTTACTAATATTCCAGATAACCCAATAAAATACTCATTTCATAAAAAAAAAATAAGTATTTACTTTTATAGTAATATGTACAAAATATTTTATACATTATAGTATAAGTATTACGTAATACTTAACGCAATTACACTTATATGACATGCCAAATACCACATGGATATTGCATTGTGATGCTTAAGCACAGAGACTGAGCTTTAAATATTAGTTTGTTAAAACAATAAGTCTTGTAAGTTGATACTGGAGTTTGGATGTCTGAGACCCAATGGCTACTGCTACAATCCATCCACCTCAATTATGAAAGGGATCCTTGAGCACCTTTTTAGATACGCGATAGTCGCCACTGCAACCATACAGCTAAGAAAGTAGAACTGGCGAAGTTAGACAATTGTATTAATAATATGAAATATGAATAATAAATTGTAATTTGATAATACATTTTTTATTTTTAAACATATAAATTATAAATTTGAAGACAGTGTCGGCCTGATATCCTGTCAGCCTATTAGTAAAGTTGTCGACTCAACGTCGTGATCCTACCGGTTGAAGCCATCGACAGATGCCACCCTCGTACAATTATGCACATGTCAATAACTCGATAACAATAAAAATGCACTACACGACTTTTACAACAACTTAATTATTGATTTGACAAAATTAAAGTTACTTAATATACTTAAAAAATATTTATAATTTTTTTGAATAGTAATAATGTAAAATATTACTTATATCTTTTTTTTGTTTTACTAGATATCTAAAAAAAATTACAAACTGACGGACAAACACAATTTTGTAGTTAAGTATCTAAAAATGATACTAACTGTTTATGATTTTTATTCTTTATATATAAGTAACTATAAAAGTTCTATACAACTGAAGGAGTGAGTTTTGAATATCGAAACTTCACATCATCCACGATTAGGTGTGTTGCTGAGACGATATATACACATAAAATATATTAAAGGTAACTTTTTTCGTTTCTTATAGGGCCCACGGTTACCTGTTAATGGTTTTTTGAACTGAAAATTAATTTTACGTATTTTAACTAGTGTAAGGTGCTTGTGAGATTTCTAAAAATAGGCTAGAGTGTAAAAAGGATCGTTGCCCTATATTTTAAAACAATAATACATTTCACTGTTATTGCTGTGGCCTCATATTGCAGGAAACATTTGGACTGTTTAAAAATTTTACAGCCCTGTTTTAATCGAATTGGCTCCCCGTCTATAACTCTTTAAAATATTTAGGAACATTAAATTTAATGGATCTTTTTTAATTACGTACTTGTTTTCTGTAATTTATTTGTATTGTTTATACATTTTTACGGCAACATAAAATAAGAACAAGGTCTTTTATCGAATTATTTAATAAATTATGCTATAACCTACGCGAAGGCGAAATTACATATTTTTGTTTTTGTTACAACTGTAAGTTAATCTTCTATTATACGTAAAAAATGAGGATATCCGATACAACATCTATAAATATTTATGTTGTAAACAACATCTTATTATAATTTCATGTTTAAGTTGGATACCTACATAAAAATTAAAAATATTATGTTATATCTGCAATTCTTCAGTAGTATACGCATTAAATTCGTTGGTTGGTCTCTAGTGAATTGCTAATTTATAAATGTAACTACATATAAATATATTTTAACTTGTTTAAATGTCTTTAGCCGAAGGTCAGTACAAAACGATAAAAAATTAGATATTTGCAAGTTAATTTCTGTTATTAGAAGTAATTTCTAGGTAATATTAGATATAATGTCGTGTTCTTCATTCTGTTTTTCTTAAAAAGGATGGTAGTCTAGAAGTGCACTATTTACGTTCAGTAGAATCAATCTTATATCATTAGATTTAGGATTAGAGACCAGAATGAACCGACTATAGTCAAAATTAAATTAAAATAATATTATTCGGGACAACTCATACGATATAAAATCATGAGAATTTGAAAATAATTTTTAGTTAAAAATCTAAATAATTTTAAATTTTAATTTATAAGGCTTTATATTTTATATAAGGGTGTTCATATGTTTTTCATATGTCTTTTACAGTGGCTTAAAAATATATATGTATAATTTTTGGTAGGTATTTCTACTAAAAATTTTCAAAAATTGGAAACTAAAATTTATTAAATAACAACTTTAGTTTCAATGACGACAATAACTAACATAATTTTACTCAATGTTCGAACTTGAAATTTTTCAACTTTACGTATGTAATAATTTACTGATAAATGATAAAGAAATTTTTAAAATATTTAGAATTATATTAAGATGTTTATACTACAAACATCACATATATACTTATGTAAATTTTTTTTTGGCATAAATATATTCATTTTTTATTAGTATTATTTCTAATAGTTTTAAAATAAATGGCGAATAGTAATATCCGTATATTATGATAAAATATTTTTAGAAAAAATTCAGAATCGTTTTACGCCTTTTATCTTTGTTTTTACGCCTACTATACAGAGCAACTTCCTTTCCGGGTTTTTATTACTTATATTTAAAAATTAAAACAAATTCGAATAATACGATATAACTTAACAATTACCTATTAACAATAATTATAATATATATAATATTAAAATTGATCTATTCGTCATAGAATATTATATTTATATGATACTTATAATTTACATCAATACACTGTATAATGAGCTATATTTATATGATAAGAATATTATTGTAGATTTATACATGCAACTTGTATTTAGATTGTATTTAAATTATACACATTATACATTAAGGTACCAAACATTTTTATTTTGGAATGAATTTTGAACTTAATTTTACATTTATTACTATTTATTGCGATATCAGGAAACATGTTTATAGAAAACTATTTTAGATATAAATCTTGCAATTTTGGTTTTAAATTAGAAATACACTCTAAATACACTATAGTCAATTATGTATTGTAATAAATGTATAGAATTATAAATCTAAGTAATAAGTATATATTATTATTTAATGTTTTACTGGTAGTTTCTTTCAAATTATGATTTAATTCTTAGGTTTTTACGGTATGAGTGAGTAATTTAAATCATTGAAATTTAATATACACACAATATATTATGTATAGTCATGTAACATCATAGCTGAGTTATAATAATAATTTATTATTTTATATACACTATATATTTGTATATTGTAGTTGTTCAATAATTATAGATGAAGAACTCGCATATTATATAATGTTGTACTATTCAATTGATGCAGCATGAAGCCGATTGCTGATATATCTTCAGATAGCACTATTATAACTCATAATTATTAGAAAAAATTATAGATTGCTTGTTTATGATTATTAATTATTACTTATAGTTATTAATGTAGAATTAAAATTTAAAATAGAGTCTACTCTTTCAATCATATACAATATTATATTTTAGTTATAAACTGCGTACCTATATATGCATATTATACCTAATATATATTTTTTTTAATTTATCCAAATTTAATTTGAAATAAATAATTGTTTAAACCGTATTCTCAGAATATTTTTTACAGTTGGTTAAATTTACCATTACATTGACACAATATAAAAAATTTACAGCAACAACAAATATTTTGATATGATAAATGTGTGAATGATTTCATTATTTAATTATTATATATTTATATTATGTGCGTACGTATTGTAATCGCCAATTGGACTTGAAGTTAATTTTATAGGCTTGTTGGTTGTAGTGTCATGGTTCTAAAAATAATACATGTAATATATGTGTAACTGTACTCGAACGAATTAAATAAAAGGAAAGCGTAAAATCAAGGTCTTACTTCACATTACGTTTGAATAAAATATATGATTATTATTTAATCCGAAAATGTTGCATTTATTTTATTATATTATGAGTATTTAATTATTATAATATTATATATTTTTATCATAAATTATCAACGTATGTAACGTAAAACATCCTTCTGTAATTACTGTAAACAGTAAAAGTAGATTCATTGTAATAAAAAGATAATATCTTAAAATAAATCAAAAATGTCATTGTATTAGTAAAATTCATAATAGATAATATAATATACGTACAAATTTTAAGTTCCAATAATTTTTTTTTTTATATTATATTAAAATAATATTAACAACGTTATATATATTGTTTATATAAGTTATTTTGTCAAAATTTGAATTTAAAATGTCTATCAAAAGGAATTGCCTTTTATATTTTATGGTTTCAGTATATGAACTATATATGTAGAAGTTCATATAAAATTTTCAAAATTAATAAGATATGAAAAGAAAAAATTTTATAAATTTCTTACTATTAAATAGTTTGAATATTTTTGTGATTTTGACGAATTTTACTAAATTTTATCTTGAAATGTATATAATAAAGATTTTTAATACAACTTTTGTGGGTATTTGTATTAAATGTTCTAGAATTTTGACTAAGTGAATAATATTTAATTGACATTTATAGAAAAAAAAATGTTCATGTTTATAAATAGCTTATAAATAGTTTAAATATTTGGAAAATGTTATCATAATATCATATAATGAAAATGATAATATAAACAATAAATTTGATGAGAATTTCAAGTATCTACTGTTATTTATTTTGAATTATAACAAAATTAAAAAAAAGTTTGAGGAGAAATAATAATTTTACGGATAAATATCGAATGTTGTAAAAATTTGAACTTCAAATGTTCTTAAAAAATTAATTTAGCTTTCCAATAGAATTATTTTTATTTATAGAATGAAAAACTTACTTACATTTTCAAATCTTAGATATAAAAACTCAAAAATGTTTATGAGTTTCTAACTATAAAATAATTTGCTAACTTTCACGGTTTTAAAATGCTTAACAATATAAAAAAATACCAATATATTTATCATTTTTTTGTTAAATTTAATCAAATATATAATCATTATTTTTTTTTATTAATATAATAATATAATGTGCACAAGAGCCTTGTTAATACCAAAGTAACTATAGTTAATCATTTTTGACTTAAAATCATGTTTTTAAAATGCATTCACCATAATCATTGCTTTCAAAGTTTCAAATATTTTTTAACATTATCCTTATATTGATTATAAATATTTTACTATAATAATAATAATAATAATAATAATAATAATAGTAATACAACTAAGCTAAGGTAAATAATTCAAAATAAGTGCCAATATATTTATTACTTACTAACCAGTTGCTGTATATATTTCTGTCTATAGATATTTTATATTAAATTTAAAGTTATTATCTTATATAACACTAATCTTTTAAGTTATACATTATAATAAGTAATAACTGATTACAATAACAATAAAATAGATTAAATTAAAACTGGTTGAAAGCCAAAATAAAATATGTTTTTATACATTACTATAGTTAAATTACCTATTGCAGCTGGGCTATAGTTAAAATAAATAAATAAAATAGTTGAATAATTATAAATATATACATAAATAATTATAAAACATCAATAGTTTTAAACTTATAAATTAATAATGCAACATGTTTTTATTTAGAAATAACATAAAAAATAAAATGATTTTACTTCTATAGTTTTAATAATACTCAAACATAGTTATAGATATCGGGTATAGAGTAAATATTTCACCTAAAATGTTAACAAACAAATTCAGGAATTAATAGAAAACGTATTATAGGGATCATGAATACGTGTGTGCACACGACAGTTAGTGAATTTCATCGCTACGTAATTACACAAAAAACTAAATATTTCTAACTTTTTAATTAACAATTTCTTTTTAACTTTTCTTATTTAATGGTACACTATGAACTTGCATTTAAAATAAAAATGACACAAATTGATTTGGGTAATTTCAGAAGTAGCTGTCCAAATAAATTGTCTTACGTTTTAATAATGTATGAAGATAAAGATAAAGATACAATATAAATATGTACCCAGGCTCGGATTAATACAATCGTAAGCCCTAGGCAAAGCCGTAGCTGGAGGAAGGTCCAGAGGTCCGGACCCCTCAAGATGTTTTTAAAAATAGAAATATTTTATACTAATGAATAAAGTTAATTGACTCTAAATTTTCAGTATTTATATTTTAAAAAAATGTTCGTAGGCCCTATGCACAGTGCCTATAGTGCCTACGCGCTAATACAGTCCTGTATGTACCTATACTTAATTTCATACAATATTATTAATTAATATTTATCCATTTATCTAAGGCTTTAGTTGCTTAAGTATAAGACCTAATAATACTTTTTTTTCATTTCAGGTACTTACTTATTATTTAGACATAAATAATATTAAATAATATATTATTTACTTTTTTTCTTTTTAGTAGTATAGACAGTGTAGTTTACGGTAAATATTTATTAGATTTTATTATTTTTTATGAAATATACAAATATATATATATAAAAAGTTTAAAAAAATTTAATTAAAATTAAAATGTTTTAAGTTTTTTGATGTACGTATAAAATTAATGTTGTTCTTGAGAAGCGATGTTTTGGGACATTCAGAAAAAATTGCAATATTTATTTAAACTATGCCCTAGTTATATGATTAAATAAATAAATTGGACCAATGCTAGCTGTACCGAAACTCAATAATTCGATGGCCTATATGAGAAATTACTCTTTTTTTGAGGATAAAAAAGTTAACAAATGTAATTAATCATTTTTGTAGCGTGTTTAAAATTGTATAAATTTAAAATTGAATTTATTATTCTAAAAAAGCTGGTTTTAAATTATTTAATAGTTTTCAAGAAAATTAATAACACAATAATGGAGAAGGAAATCATACGTAAACGATATAATATAGGAAGTACCTATACCTAGTCGTTATTAAATCTTCAGGATTATTATAATAGTTCGTCACTTTTTCAATAACTCGTAATTGATATTATATTCAAAAAAATCAAATGATTTTTACTATTTTATTTTTACAATCAATACATTTATATTTTAGGCATAATGTCCATGAATTAAGAACCAAAGTAAGTAGGTAAATGAATAGATTAGGATTTGTTACGTTTATTGAGAATTAATTTTTTATTTATCCATGTGTGACCGGAATACACAATTTCCAAGGTGGTAATATTAACTACCATATTACATTGGAAAGAAAATAGGTACGTCTGATATTTCTGATATGTATGTCCTGTTTAGTGTTGTACAAACATAATATAGAGGGGAATTCCAAAAAATATTCGATTCGGTTCGTTTAGCACACTAACGAGCCCCTGTAATATGTGACGTCATGGTAAAATATGTAGATATTTTTTTAGCATTGAATTGTGGACTGTGATAGCTATATATAATGGAAAATAATTCTCCTCAAGTTACAATTCATTTCTGAACGCCATAAGACGTCTTTTTTCGCTTTTCAGTACAATACACTAAAACGTAATACAACAAAATGATCAAACTCCTTCTAGCAGTTGTTTTTTGCGTCGCTACAACGATGACTGTGGTCCAGACTGCACCGGCTAAATATACTAATAAATACGATAACGTAAATATCGACGAAATTCTGAACAACGACCGCTTGGTCGCCAGCTACTTCAAGTGTTTGATGGATACAGGAAAATGTACACCAGAAGGCGAGGAAATTAAACGTAAGTATTAACTTATTTTTTAAACTTGCGCATTGATTAATTATCCATTAACGGCGATGGACAATTATACTTTATAAATTAAATATATCGTTTTTGATAATTGTATTTTATTTAATCAATCGAAAACCGTTTATTGAGTTATATAAGTATAGTAGATACTATTAAAATATAAAATAAAAATATTCTAAGAATTTGCTATTATATAAAATGTATTAAACTATTAAGACAACATTAATTGATATGTTAACTAATATAGTAATATGTATATTTGTATAACTTCATCTTTATCTAATCCTCCCAATAAAATATTAATATTTTTTAAACCTAAAATATTCTTATCTCTATAGGTAATTGGTTTTTTATGAAAATATATATTATAGGCACGTCAAAGATATAGCATATATTGCAATAAACGTTATTATTTTTTTTTATGATAATTTATTTTTATATAAAATAATTTTTACATTAATTGTTATTGTTATTCATTTCTATTTAATGTACAAAATGTATAATTTGGTTTCATAAATTTTTCACTAAAAATATAATAATTATATTTGACGTACTTAGTTATACGTAATTCATGTTACATAATATTATACTAAAAGGAAAAATAGTTGTTTTAAAGAGATAAGTATAGTCTACCAATAGTGAATTATGTATTTATGTTGTTACGTCAATGTATTTTCTACTGAAACGTGAATAAAAAAACATCTTAACTAGTTATTACTGTATACATTTTTACGTACAAAAATCATAAAATAATTGTTTTGTAAGATATTCACCATAAATAAGTTGTTTACAGACGTAGGAGTTAAAGTTCTGAATGCAGCATTTGCTAATACATTTCAATATATGCCTCCTGAATTAATGGGCACTATAGCGGAAATGCATGGGGCAATCAATCAGGCATATCAAAAAGAAGCTGATCAATTAACGCAAACTAATTAAATTAAAATACGAGATATCATTTTTATACGTTACACAATAATTTTTTTTCTGTTTTTGTCTTATCAACTTTTAATATAAATATATTTTTATTGGTTAATAAAATATTACACATGGATTCGTTTAAAAAAAAGGCATCTATTTTATGTTAGGTTAATTACTCAATGCAAGGTGTAATTTTTTTTTAATCTTAAACCTTTTCATTATCAAAAAGTAACAATAAATTCTACATAATATTGAGCTTAAAAATCATAAATTATTTACAATATGAATGTGTTTATGTTACCAAATATATTGATTAATATTTCACTTGTATAATATAATATGGTTACAGGATTGTTACCAGAAGCAGTAGAAAATAAATGTGCAGACTGTTCTGAAAAACAAAGACTGGGTTCTGAAAAAATCATTAAGTTTCTATTTGAAAAGAAAAATGATATGTGGAAAGAACTTGAAGCAAAATACGATCCTAAAGGAACATACAAACAACGTTATGCGGAAGAGGCAAAGAAATTGAACATTGACGTTTAAATTAATCAAAAAATAATATAGTAATATTGTGTTATTTATTTATAATACAAATGAGCAATGCATTTTTTTTATATATATAAAATTGCACATTTCATAAATACTTTTATTTATGCACGTATTTATAAATAATTATACATAAATATTATTTATAAATAATTCTTTTATACAATACTTTATAATTTTTTTAAATAAAATATTTATTATTTATACATTAACAAATATATGAGATAATAATCAAATTGTTGTGTTTATTTTTGTCATTATTCATTATTGATTAGTAGTAGTAGGTATATATTATTTATAAAATTCTATATAGGATTTTAAGGTTTTGAAATTGTGTGACAATATATATGTATATATCATGACATTAGTTGTGATATCACAACTTAGAATACACTATTTTTAATAACATTTACAACTATTTAATTGTTATATTAATTAAAGTACTAAAGCATAATATGGGAGAGAAGGGAGCTTCTATGACTTGGTCCATTCATATTATACTCTCAAAGTTTTACACGTTTTTTCTCTGACTATGTAATTATATTAAATATTAATTATACACTCACTTATATTTATAAACTGAATAAAAGAGCTATCGAGAATTTTCTGTGGTAGTAAATACTGTTTATAAAATTATTGATTGAAAAGTTAACATAGACTATAATATAAAAGGTTATTTTTCAAAGTTTTCTGCTGTAGCTTTTGAAATTATTACGTAAAATAATAATAATGTATTTTTGAGATAACTTCTCTTTTATATTTACTCACGTGCCAGGGGTCCACTTATTAAGTAATTGCTAATCGAGATAAAATCATACATAGTATGTATAATAAAGCAGTTATTGGATGGGTTAATGATGAAAGTATGGACTGAGACCAAAACATGTTTTCGACAAATCAAGTTTTTAAATTACTGAAATTCATATATTATATTGTATAACATTTCAAGGGCATAATATATCCATTCATTATTATTCCAATAATAATAATAATAAAAAAAAAACTTAACGTCACTAAAATTTAAGTTTAGAGGTTTAACTGTAAAATGTCAACAACACATTCACAATATTGTTATTTTTTAGGTAATATGCTTTTGAATTTTGATTTAATTAATTCTTTTAACTTTAAGTAGATAAAGACTAGATAGAGTTACGTATATTGTTGATGACTGAATTATTTTTTCTTTAATCTTATAAAATGATAACCAAACTACGAATTTGTTTTATGCTTCAGTTAAAATCGAGATTATATACATTTTATTTTGAATTTTTTAGAACTTCCAATTATAAATGCATTTTTTTATGTTATACGCCATTTTTGATATTTTTAAAATTCAGTTCATATAGTATAGGACATTTTTTTGTAATTTTGTACATTGTGATACTTTATTTTTTTTAAATTTTAAACTTCAAAGTAAATTTATGAATTCTTGAAAATATTAATTATACTATTATTATTAAAGATTTTTTACAGTAGTCATATGCTTATCGAATATTATAATTCTATATTGTATCGTAGTACTCGAATATATAAAGCAACTCGAAAAATCTTAATAGAATTATAAATTTTTATTAATGATATATTTATATACCTACATAATATATATAATAATAATTTAAAAATCCAATTTTTTTCATTTCTTTAAGTATATTTTTGCAATTTTTTTAGTTAATTTTGATGTGTTTTTTAAATTATTAAAATCCTGTATCTTTAGTAATGACAGTAAAAGATATATTCATTATTAATATCGAGTGGACTTTCAAAGTATTAAGGTCTATGATAAAAAAATTATTATATGTATATAATATACTTAAACACACATATTTATACACTTCATACTTCATCCTATAAACCATTAAATTTTCCAATCGGTACTATTTATATTATTTATTTTACATTTTCACTATTACCAGTATCATGCAATGATAGTTAATTTATTTTAAATATTTGTCAGTGAATGACCCAGATGTCAAAACTTATCTTAATACATAATAATACAATATTAATTATTATAACTTAATATTTAAGCCTAATTAAAAACACTACCGAAAAAGAGTACACAAAAGTATTCATTTTACACGATAATTATCGTTTTAAGCTACTCCATCGTCATAGCACTAAGGAAGAGACCTTAGGAAAAATAAAAATAAAAAGCATACTTAGTTTATATAAAAAAAATGTAAATTTAAATTAAACATAAAATATATATGGCTAATTATTTTATTTAATCTACAAAAATTGAAAACCATTATTTATAAGCTCTAATTAGATTGCATCTAAAGCGGATTATTAAACTGGTCTTTATTTATATTGTCTATAAATACATATATATTTAATTACTTTAATGTTAAGAGTAATTTATTCATCTAGGTAGTGTAATATTTTGGGTGATATAACTTGAAATAAGATGATCTATGTTCAGTGTACATTGTACTCAATTGTTATGAATATTTTTGAGATTCATAATTTTTATCATTAGTGTTTCTATGAGAATACTAGACAAATAATTACTTAAGGTATAGCAATAGCATTTTCATAGTACAGAGTCTAAATAAGTTATAAGTTATAACTATAAAAATATTAACTTTCTCTAACTAGAATATTACAACCATATTCTACTTGTTTGTATTATATATTCATATGTATAGTTTATCATTTGTAAATACTATTATTAGTGTTTTATTATATTAATGTTAATTCAAATAGCATGAATGCCCAAATTATAAATATAGAGTTAATATAAATTACGGAAAAAAAAATTGAAACTTATTAAATATGATATTATATTATAATAATAAATTATTTAATAATTGGAAAAATAATAGTTAATTAAAAATAAATAATAAATAAAAATTATTTTTTTTAAATAACATAAATAATATTTAACATTGGCTGCAGTTTAAATTAATTTACTTTTCTAATAAATATTAACCTTTGTTTATAATAAACATATTTTATTAATTAGGCATACTAGGGAAAATATAAAGCACAAAGCTAATATCATGATATAATATATATATACATATGAGTATTATGATTATAAATCATAAATTAATTAAAAAGGTTATAAGTTATAAGAATTCAATTAATTATTAAACTTTATTTGATTTTATCTTATGTGTTATTATTAGTTAAAGAAATATTTACATATCTCACTGTATTATCAGTATCGTGATATGGCCTTATGTACTAAAATATTTCATAAAAATATGCACTTTATAACACACTATTATTGAAGTAGGTAGGTTACTTTATGACACAAGGTAAATGTAATTCTGAAGAATATTTAGTTGTTAGATTTAAAAACCATACAAATATGATAAAAATAATTGAATAATAATTACAGAAACAAAAGTACTTACTTGGATCGTTTATAACAATGTACTGAACAAGAATCTACAAATATCCATAATCTGTTAAAATATTATAACAGCAGTTAATTCGGTCAAGGAATCTTATGGAAAATTCGTTTTAGATACGCCGTGAGAATATTTCAAGGTTTTTTAATTTTTTATTTAATTGTACTCTCTTTTGTCAAACATGCAAAACTAAATGTGTAACAATTAGAAGGTTTGTTGTTACACTTAATGTACTTCAAGAATTCAAATATGTCTTAAAAATAATGGTTTGTAAACGTTGTGACACATAATAAATGTTATTAGTTACCATATTCACCTATTTAATCGAACATTTAAGTCAAGTAGAGTTTCGGTTAATCAGTTCCGCATTGTTTCCGTCTTCAGTGAACTATGAAACCCAAGTGTATTAAGAGGTGACTTCCGGATAAATCAGCTATGTTTAAAAGTACAGCGTATCTATCGATAGGTCGCATAATTAATCTTGATCACAAGAATAAACTATCTATCTAACTGCTATTTCAAACGAAATTATTCTATTGTCTAGAACAACCATGTTCAAGTTGGTCTTCATAACGATTATTTTAGGTTTCGTGTCAACGGTACACTGTGGTCCAATGCCACAATATCTAATAGATGGTGACCAAAATCAGAGGCAAGAAGAACAAAAACACGCGATTGACCACTTTACGACAAGACTGGTGGGAAATTCTAAAATTCGCAAAAATTATCTCAATTGCTTTTTAGATAACGGACCGTGCAGTCCGGAAGCTAATAATATTAAACGTAAGTATACATTAGAACATTCGAATTTATTAAAATAGTTAAAATAATAAGATTAAATATAAAATTCATTTCTGTATGTTTTGAGTGTAATTACAATTATAATACTTATAATATAAATATGTTTAGTGATTACTGGTTAACAGTAACGATCAATTACATTAATTATTTAAAATATAAACATTTAAATTTAAAATATATTATTATTCATAATATGAATCATTTTTGAAAGAAACTAAAAAAAAACTCCATAAAAAATTCACTATAATACATATCCTCTAACATTTTTTAAATCATTTTAATAATTATTTATTTAATTGAAAGTTCGGTATATTTTTTAATAATATTTCATATTTTAGTTATCTATAGTTAAAAAAAAAACAAAAGACAATATTAAGTTGCCATTAAACTAGAAGTAAAAAAAAAATAAAAAACAGTAAAAGTTGTTAACAATTATTTCTTATATCCATATTATATTATAAATCCTTATTAATTAAATAAAAATGTGTGTGAAAATTTCAAAAACTTAGATTTATAAGATTCTGAGCGGAGCAATGATCATATTGGTTTTACAATAGTGTGTTTTTTAAAATTTTTAGTGCGTCATAATTCATAAAAAATTTCAGTTTATTAAATAAGTAAAAATTATTCAATTTTCAATTTTTGGGGTGCTTATTGGTACTTATTTGGTAAAAAGTAAATTTACATAATACTATAGTTTTTGGCAAAATAAATTTTTTCTTTTGTTGTAATTTAAAAATTAATAACTATAGATACTTTATAAATTTTCACCAAATATTTATATTTTATAGACATGATATTATTTTAATATTTTTTATGAACTTTAACATAATCAAAAAATTTCGTAATTTATTCGAATTAAAATATCTTTAAAAAGTTAAACAAGGTTTCACATAAGTTTTAAAATAATCTTAATATTAAGAGTAATTTTAAACTAATTATAGGTTTTTATATTTATCAAATATTTTTTTTAGTTTAAAAATAAAAAAAAAGGTGTTTATTTATTAACTAATATTCTTAGATATTTGGTTGTAATTTTGTAATTAAAAATAAAAAAAAGTAATCGAATAAGGATTTTAAATATTTATTATTATGTATATTGTATACTAATATTTTCTAGGTATACATAATGATATTTTAAAAATGTTTTGATTAATTTTAAGCTATTTATACCATGATTTCCCCCTCAATACGTTAAGTACGTGAATACAGTAATTTAATAATATATAATTTAATATCATAATATAATATATATATGTAAATATTTTTTTTATCAAAAATTAGTTCAACACACCTTATGACTAATGATAAAATAAATTACAAACAGTTATATATCCTTTGAAAAATATGAAGTGCTAGGACGCACTTTTTACCTAAAAATGTTTTTCAAATATAATTATTAATCATTGATTTTAAATTTAACTTCTCAAGTGGATAGGTCACTGTAATAGTGGCTCAATGACAAGGTATACACGAAACTTTCTAAACGACATTTCGAGTTGAACCTTTTTTTTTTAATTACAACAAAATTAATTTTATTCAAAATAGATATACCATAAATAATATCACAATTTTTCAGTAATTTTTTTACTAACATATGTTATTGCTGGATGTCGGAGTTTTACTTTTCAATGAGAAAATCACAATCAATCTTTTATAATTACTAACTAAATTCAATTTTCAGTATTTTTTTAGTTCACATTTGTCAACTATAGTTTTATACGTTATAGTTTTTAATTTGTGCGTAACTACAAGCAATTTTATTTTTTAATACATAATACTACAATTTATCTAACTAGAACGATAAAACTAACTATCTAGGAGTGACGATTGTAGCAAAAAAAAAAAAATTAATTAAAAAGAACAACTGTTTTTAACAAAACTGTAGATAGATTTAGTTTTTTATTGAGAAAGTGGGGTTACTAATATATGTCTTCAAGTTTT
Source organism: Rhopalosiphum maidis (assembly GCF_003676215.2). Lineage (NCBI taxonomy): Eukaryota > Metazoa > Arthropoda > Insecta > Hemiptera > Aphididae > Rhopalosiphum > Rhopalosiphum maidis. The sequence continues at coordinate 49,292,710 of NC_040880.1, read as the reverse complement.
TAAATATTTTATATTTTTCATTATTATTTGATTTAAAGACGTATAAATGTACATACATATAATGCATTTATTTATGCATCTAATACTCTTAAAACATAAAAAAAAATATATAAATTTTAAATAAAAAATAGGTGTTATCATAGAATCAATGAAATCATATAAAAATACATAGATTAATTAAATTATTATACCAATTCTGACTTATTTTATTTTTAATTAGCTTTGATATAATATATATAATATATTATTAATTGTTGTTTTAAGTATAAATGTTTCCAAATTACCTCTCTTTTTACTAATGATACTAATACTTGCCATTTCCATCCAAGCTTTTTTAAGTTTTTCACTTTTTTTTTACATGATTATTTCAAACAATTTTTTTAATAATGAATTTGATTTAATTTAAAATAAAAAAAAATAAAAAGTTCTAAAAAATTACCACAATCTATATTGTTGTTAAATAAATTGTAAGTAGCTTCAAAATTACTAGTTCCGTGGTAAGAAAGATCTCTTTTCTCAAATTACTTCATAGTTTCAATAATACGGAACATTATTTCTTACCTATTTTTCACTTCTACTTGTCTTTGAGATATAATTAGTCCATAAATTAAATATTTAAAACATAATTGATTTTGAAGCAACATAAAACTATCTGTGCAATTAGAATTATTTTTACTAATTTCATATTTGTTAATTCAATGATATAGATCTATAGAATTAGTTTCTAAATCGTATTTTTATTAAATGGGCTTTTTATCATTTTCAATATTTTTAAAGAATAAGAGATATACCGAACAAAAAAACGAACTTTTTATGCTATTAAAATTTAATTAGTTTCTTAATATCATATTTTTATTTATACATATAATTTCACACAATTCCTCAAATCCTTGAGTTGGATGCGATAAAAAAAAACTTAAAGTTCATTATGGTTTGATTTTTCAAATAGATAATTATTTGTTGAGTTTTTTCTTTAATCTTTTTAATTTGGCAAGATAAATATTATTCTCGATAATTTTACTGGAAGTTAATTTGTTTTCAAATTTCTCAGGGAAAATAATAACTATATTAAATTGTAGAGTACTCTCAGTTGTGTTAGAACTCGATTCAGTATTATTATCAAAATAATATATATTTTTAGTTTGATTTTAAAACATAATATCTAAAGACCTACTCTTTAATACATCGCTAAGTAATTTCTTTATTTTCTATTTTCTCTTAATTTCTCAGGATTTTTTTATAATGACTTTTTTTTTGTTTCTGGGAAAACCTCACCAAATCGAATTTACGTCACTGAATCAAAATATAATACCTGTATTTAGTTATACTCTATACTTTTGTGATATTTATTCTTCATATGCATTCAATGGTAAAATATATTATTATACATATGTATTAAACTAATTGTATAATTGATTATAAGGTATAATGTTCGATATAGATTTATATTACAATAAATTTGATTAAACCCACCTTTTGTCGTAGCAGGTATGGTTCCCGAAGCTATCCAAAACGAATGTGCCCATTGCACTGAATTACAAAAAAAAGTGATTGAAAAAATGATGTGTTACCTGAATAATCACCAACCGGATATATTAAAAGAAGTAGCTGCCAAATTTGATCCAAATGGAGAATATATGAAGCAATTTATTAACAACTTAGAGCGGAATGGAAATGATCAGTTTTTGAATCCAAATCTACATCAATACCAGCCACAGCAAAATCCAAATCAACCACAACCCAATCCAAATCAACCACATCAACATCAACCACAACCCAATCCAAATCAACCACATCAACATCAACCACAACCCAATCCAAATCAACTACATCAACATCAACCACAACCCAATCCAAATCAACCACATCAACATCAACCACAACCCAATCCAAACCAATCACATCAACACCAACCACAACCCAATCTAAACCAACCACATCAACACCAACCACAACAAAATCCAAACCAGCCACAGCAAAATCAACACCAACACCAACCACAACAAAATCCAAACCAACCATCGCAACATCAACATCAACACGAACAAAATCATCATCAACCACAACAATATCAAAACCAACCACAACAACATCAACACGAACAGCAATTAAAAGCAACGGTAGTAACAACGGCACCTATATCTTATACGGCAACTTAAAAACCTTGACTCTATAACTATTAAAGTTATTATTGTGTATTTGTGTACGAAATAGAGTTAAAATTACTGTTATTTATTCTACAAGGAAATTATGAATTAAACGAGTAAGAAAAATATAAGTATATGTAATGAGTAATAACGGTTATTTTTTTTCGTCATTAAACTATTATTTGGAAGACAAAATCTATATTTATATTTAAAAATAAAGATGAATTCAACATATATTTATATAACTAATGCAAGTATCGAAAATGGAAATACATATTTTATAGTGAATTATTATTGTTAACTGTATAATGAATAATTTTGTACAAAACATAGTTAATTAATATTAAATAATTGTTTTTAATTTTATCTATTCTAAATACATTTAAATCCTAGTAAATAAAAAACTATATTTTAATCAATTCTTGTATTATTTGAATTATATATTAATGTAATTTAAAATGTTTGATAATGCTAATATCACAAATAGTTATATAAATAGTTTAAAAAAATTGTATATTTTTTGAAGTAATTTTTAATAAATACAGTATTACACTACTTTCTATATACATATATATATATATATAGCTAATATAAGGGTATATAAACAATAAATGTATAGGCATAAGATATTATTTTTATGATTTTATCTAACAACTATAGTAAACCTACTTAAGTACCAACAGCCTAGGTATCTAATTTAAAATAAATTAATGAATCTAAGTAGTTGATTATTATAGAAAAATAAACTGTTTTACGCTGAATAAAATGATTATCTGTTGAATTATTTATTTTGTTTACAGATAAATTGATTGGAATTAATTATTATTTTTATAAAAAATTTTTATGAAGTTATGCAATTTATTATAAATATATATCACATTTCATGCATATATTTATTATAATGCATTAATGTTCAAGGAATTCAGCTACCATGTTTTACAATAATCTGCTTTGGTCTTATCTGAAGTTCCTTGAACATAAAGATAGTTCAATTATATTTCAACCGTCAGCGCACTATATGATTCGTTTTTTTATTTTTATTTTCCGCTTATGACCGGTTTTGTGCAGTTGTTTCAATATTTAAGTGGGGTGTATATTATGCACCATTATAAAATATATCGAAGATCGATGTATTAATTTACTTAACGATTGAAATAAATATGATGTTATGATATTATTATTTCAAATAGCAGTCTTAAATTGAAATTTGATATTTTAAAATTTCTGTATATTTGTATGATATCTAAATAACTTATACAGTTATATATTATTATAGGAGTGTAAAATATAGGTTTCAGTAAATAATTAATTATACTTTGATAAAATAACAAAATATGTATACAAGTCATACAATAGAAATATTGAAATAACAGCCATAGTTTATATTAAATTGGAATAACACAATTTAAAGCAATATCCTTGATTGTTATATTAAAATAGGTTCTACAGATCTTTTAATCTTAATTTATTTTTTATCTCTTTAGTTACTAGTTTTATTCACACACAAGTTATAGATTAATTCTTTATTTATTAAGTACTTAAATTATAGTAAACAGTTATATTTTTATTGTATTTTTATAATTTATGTCGTATTAATAAAATGTTATAACAAATTATTAATGAAATTTGTTAAATTACATATGATTTATAATTTGGACATGTTATAAATATATGAGGATCAATTCGTTATAATAAATTTAAATTCTTGCTGAAATTGAAATATTTTTTGAATAATAAGCATATTATACATTTTAAACTTATTAAAGTATTTATTATAAAAAATTACTGAATTTTATGAAATACCAATTTATTAAAAACTTAGGTAAACCTCTACATCAAGGTTTCATTAAGATCTCACTCACAAAAGCAATACTTTATATAAACTTTATATACAAATAAATATAATTTACTTAATGACGTTCACAATTGAACTATATATTTTTGAATGGCTTGCGATTGAGCTTCCACAGAGTAGAAATCTATGTACATTTATTGATAATAGTTATCACTAACGTCGGGAGATGAGCGGGTGAAATTTAAAATGGCAATCTGGCATTCATGTTTACGCAGAGGATGACGGTGACCTTGATATGGGCACGTTTTTTTTTTTTACTACGTTTCCGTTTCACGTTCAACAACAGACGTCCTTAAGTGCGAATCGGTTGAACTATTCCATCGGTCGATCCGTTACTTTTACACTAAATCCCATGTTAAACAGTCGTTAGAACTTAATACAAACACACATAGAATTAATAAAATAAAAATAAAAATATATTAATAAACAATTGTGTTTATTTATTTGGTTTTATAGACTATTTAATGTAAGTACAGCACACATGAATTTGTTTACGATTTTTTGTTATTTAACTGTGATGTGCGACACTCAAGTCAAGCCGGCTGCGAGCGCACAAAGATTGCAGAGCGTGAATCAAAATGTGACACCAATCAACGATGGACGTAAAACTATCAGAGAAACGTCAACATATTCAACTCGATACGATTATATTGATATTGAAGCTGTTATGAACAATGAACGAATTATAAAAGTTCTCTTCAATTGTGTTATGAGCCGAGGACCGTGTACCAGAGAGGGTTTGGAGCTCAAAAGTAAGGTCTTGATAATATAAATACAGTTTTTTTAAACAATATTTATATTGTTTAAAATATAGTGTATAAATTATATTATAAATAATATAATTTTATAAATAGTGTATAACATTAATAACCATAGGATCACTCTGTAATTATACAATAAACTAAATTAATTAGAAAGAGTAAACACAATTTAATAATTCATTCTAAAATAATTATTTTTATCTACACATGTTTTTAAAAACTGTTTCAAAATGTTTTCATATTATTTTATTTTGAAAAATATTTTAAATTAGGATTAAGATAAATAAGTATTCGTAAATATATGAAATCAAATTAAGGTATAGAGGACTATAATGTTTTAAATTGAATTTATATTCTTTTTTAATTTAATAACAAATATATAATTTTGGTTTTTTAATAAAAACTAAAAACATTCTTATTTTTTTTTACGTAAATGTCAAGGTTTTTATATATATATATATATATATATATATACTCGTATTATGTACTGGTGTACTGCATACATTTTCATATAATTTACTACAAGTTTAAGGCAGTCTACGAATCTATAATAATAATATAAGTATTCAATTTCAAAAACATTTATTTATTTATTAATTTTATATATTTTTTGATTTTATTATGAACCACTTATGAGCAATTTTATATTTAATTTTCAAACCTTAAAAATAAAATTGCACATTTAATACATTTTCATCTACAAACAAGATTAATATTTCCGTAATTTTAATGAATATTGTCAGCGTTTGAAATTCAAATACTTATAAATAAATATTTTAGTTGAGTATTTTAAACACTTTTCTGTATATCTAATGATGTAAAAATTTGAATTGAAACGCTCATGAAAAATTAAGTGTAAAATTATGAGAATTTTTTTAATCAATTTAAAATCATAGAAAAAAAAAAATAAATTTTATGAAGTTTTAACTACAAAATAATTTAAAACTGTTCGTGATTTAACGAATTTCGTCAAAATTCTAAATTTAAACAATTGTAAAAAATATTTTGTACATGTACCTACTTTAAATATGTCTTAATTGGTAAATAAACAACTTATGAGAAACCTTGTATTACATTTTTAAGCATTTGACCAAACAAATAATATTAAATCAACATTTATAAAAAAAAAAAAAACTACAAAAATAGAAAATTTCGAATATTTATAAATAGTTCAAAAAGATACTAATGATTTTAAAAATGATATAATAAAACGAAAATGCTAAATATTTGGTGAAAATTGCATGTGTTTATGGTTACTAATTTTTGGGTTATTTTATCAAAAGAAACCAAATCGAATTTGTCTAAAACTGGTTTAACGTAAAAATTTTCCTTCATTTTTTGATTGTTTTTTCCGATTAATTAAAATATATTGGGAATTCTCAATTTTGACCTTTAATACAAACTAGTTCCAATTTTCTAACAAGAAATAACCCCATTGTTGAATATCGAAACATTTTTTTAACTACTATTATTTTGAATAAAAAAAATAACACGTATCTTTGTAAATTCGATAAGTACATAACTCAACTCAGAATCTAAAATACAATTAATCTGTTAGAAAATAATAAAAAGCAATTATCAAACATTAAATAAATGAAAAATAAACATAGAATAATATGACAACCGTGTTTGCTAACAATAGGTATAACTTATAAGAATAAAATCACCGAGACTATTAACTCTGTATACATAACTCCCCGGTATAGTATAACCATATTATTATGTATTTTAGGTTTTCTTATTTATGTGGTTTTTACATCCTCTTAGGAAAAGTTAATTTATCGACGCGCTATAAAATGCTTTTTATATATTATCATTATTTTTTTGTCTACGAAGGAAGCTTAAAAGTAACTTAATTTTAATTAATTGAACTATTATATACTTTTATTAGCACATTATTATTGATTTACTGAATTTTTTAAAATTATTCATTTTCTTTCTTTAATTTATACTTGAACTTAGTAAGAGATGGAAATATGAATATATTCAAAGAAATATACGGTTAATTAATTAATAAATGTTGTTAATAATAAATCAAAAATAATGTTTATTTCGGCATTAACTATATTTGTTACTTTTATTTATTAATGTTGAATCAGAAATAAATGGTTATATATTTACTTAAATAATAATACATAATATGGTTTATAATTTATTCAAAAATTATTAATATTTTTGCAATAAAAACACATTTAATCATATGCAGAATGTAAGCATACATATTTATTTTCCATATAATACGGCCAAGAGTGTACCATAACCATGGGCGTCCCCAGATATTTTTCTGGGGTTGGGGGGGAGAATTAATTAAAAAAATAAATGAAGATTTTTTTATACATTTTATTTACTGTACATTATTATGTTTCGTAATTATTACAATTAGGTATTATTAGTATACATTTTTATTTATAGAATATTATTTTGTTTCGTCATTATTACATTAAATTATTTCAATTAAGTATAGATAATGTTTTGGAAAACAAATTTAAAATTCTAGGGGGCAAGTGTCCCATCTTGCCCCCCCCCCGGAAGTCCATGGTCATAACGTTTCTTTATTATTTACGTTGATTATATGAGTCTTAGATGTCAAAATAATAAATACATTTAAAATATATGTCTTGCATATAAATAATTATATTTTTCTCTTTGTGTAAATTATTAAAATTAATAGAAGATATAAAAATTGTTTATTTTAAAATAATCAAAAAATATTAATTGAAAAATTCATAAATTGAATTAATTATAACTTATTTTTGGGGTAGTCTGTGACCTTAGATAAACATTATCCAACTTGTATTAACTTATAGTGATTTAAGTTAAATATATAGTGTTATAAAGAGTGCCTACCATTTTTATCATTATTTTTATTTTTAATCAACCAACTTTTTTATAAATAAGTAATATTTTTTTAAACTCAATCTAAACATTTGTTTAGCTCATGGCATGATTAAGCTCAATACAGAATTAGTTTTTATAAAGTATATTAATATATAGGCCTAATTATTAAAAAAAAATTTAATTATTAGATTTCATTAAAAGTAATTTTTATAGTTATGACAAGATTTAATATTACAAAAATAATTAGTTTCTTGACGAGTATAAATAACAAAAAAAAAGTATAAATACATTAAATATAATTATAATATATTAGTATGCAAAAATATAAATTTAAAATATGTTATCTTATGAACTTTTTATCTGGGTTTTTTAGAAGTTAAAAATATTTACAGAAATATTTAAGACACAATAAATAATTATTTAGCTTGTACCTAGAGAATAATATTACATTGATTCTTCTCATTGCCAACCTAGCTTTTACCGCATTGCCTAACAACCCTCCCCGTCGTCTCAAACGAAAACGGCCACGTGATTTTATAATTAATATTTAATACTCACTAAATTAAGTTCATATTGGAAGTAATGTAAATGGACGCTCCCTTCCTTCAAGCTGTCATGCTAAGTAAAACTAAATAAATGTCAACAAAATTACTTATTGTATTATTTGTATACAGATTGTAAATTTTTCTATTTTTAATAAAAAAAAAAAGTGTACATTTAAAATATTATTTAAAAAAATATTTTTGAACATATTTTATTTGAACACATGATTTAAACAAGACTCATAACTAATAAATTATTACAACTTGGATGTCTTGGATAAATAAGTTATGGTCATAAATAATAGTAGTTGATTTTATGAAAGTGTCACAAAAATTATAACGTCAATTAATTGATCTTCTAGATCAGTGAAATAAAATACACACCCATTTACAAACATTTAGAATACACCACTTTAAGAATTTATTCAACTACCTAAGTATCCCTATCATTAATATAAAAATAGATGCAAAAATATTTTTATCTTCCACAAACAACAGAAAATCACATGCCCTTAAATACTTTTCCAAATCGTTAATAAATATTAAATACTATTCACTAATATTAAAATTTGACAAGGCTAGAAAACATCAATATTTCATAACTATTTTCAAATGTTATTTAAACTAATATTTCTACATAAACTAAGCCTTTAGTATAAATTGTAGAATTAATATTACTATTTTTAGTCTTCAATGTCATAGTTAAGACAGAATAAGCAACACAAACAAGACTATTCAAGGAAACACTAATTAAATTTGTAAATATTGAAAACGCCTAACTAAACTTGAGTACGCAACACTAAAAACACCTTGCACTAAATTACGCAATCCATAATACATTTATATAAGATAAATATTATTTTTCCATGGCTTCCAATTATAAAAAATATATTCCCAAAAATGTTAATACTCTTCGATATAATGATTTATAATGTAAAATAATAAACTAAAAATATTTGTATTTATAAAAAAAAACATATTTTCTATAAATTTAAAGTTGAACAAATGGGTGATTTATACTTAAAAGTCAAATTGGTATAACTACTTATACATTTATTTAATATTTTTTTATATTGGTTCTAAATTATATATTTTATTATGAAAATATTTACGTGTTATATTCATTACGATTTATTAAATTGAAATTGTTTTGTAGGGATTGTTCCGGATGCAATACAAACAGAATGTGCTAAATGTAACGAAAGACAAAGAAAACAAGCAGGAAAAGTTTTAGCTCATTTACTACAGTATAAACCAGAATACTGGAAAATGCTGTTGCAAAAATTTGATCCAAATAATGTATACTTAAAAAAGTATATGGCAGACAATGATGATGACGAAAAATTATCTCTTCAAAAGCTTAGCAACGATACTACTAAATAATGAAAACTAAATTTTTAGTTATATATTTTATTAATATAAAATAACTAATTTTGTATTTTCTTCTGAATATGTATATATATATATGAATATATATATATATATTAAATTATGTATAATAATTCAATGCACCTATAATTATAGAAGTAGTTTTTATAATACTTGAAAACATATTATTTTTAAAATATGTTTTATGTAATTCAGTAATTGATATTATTTATTTTTATATACACATATATTATTTATATTTTTGATAGTTTTTATTTCATACACATTTTGTAAATTTTCATTATTTTAAATTGCTATATTATAATATGCCTATTAATAGGTTAATATATTAGTTGATGTTTTAAATATTCATTTGTCATTTTAAATTATATATATCGATATTAAAGTATTTTTAAACTGTGGTCTAATAATAAATCATTTTGTGTGAATAAATATTTTGAACAGAATGTAATGCTTATCTGTTAATATGTACCGCAATCTATCGATATTAAGATAGTGTATAGGAATTAAATATCTCTATTTTTTAAATGGATAATATTTTTTAGTCAAATAAGTTAGTTAAAGAATTATTCTAGTGACTTAATTAATTAGAAGTTTTAATATTATTAATATTTTTTATTTTTATATAAAGTACTTATACTAATTTAAAAATCGTTAAAAATATTGTTTTTCATATTATAAATCTTTTTGCTGTGTGGGAATTTATAAGCAATAGTATGTACATTTTATGGATACTGATAGTGATAAATAATAAATATATGCACGAAGACTGCGAAAATTTAATTGAAAAATTTAAAATGGACTTTATAATATATAGTAGGGTACAATTATAACCAATATAAATAAAATTTATCTTGAAATATTAAGATGGAATAATGCAAATATAATTCACAAATATTCCATTTGAAGTAAATTAAAATAATCCTAATAATCTTGACGGACATATTTTTTTTACATAATAATCACCGTATCAATAATACGGTAATCTAAATATCTAATTTTTAAATTAATATCTTTATAAACTATTTTTTTATTTATATATACATTCAAAGAACTCAACTTTTATAGCCATGAGTTACAATTTTGTTATCTAAAAATACATAAACATAAAATACATTAAAACAATGAAATATTTTTTTTAAATTGTGTTTTACAAGTTGGTTAATTTTAAAAATTGTATATTTATTTGTATTGTTTGTACTCCTGATCTCAATGCTGTTTCAAGAGTTTTTTCCATTTCAACCTTATGTCGTTATCGTTTACATAATAAACTATTATACATATTATATGATGTACAAAAATCAATGTAATTCAATTCTAAAAAAGTTTTTTTTCAAAATATATAGATAAAAAACAGAATTTTATGCTAATTGTAAAATTAGTAGGAAAAAAAGAAAAAGTTATATACGTTATAAGAATACGTTGTAGGTACGGCCCCACTGAAAACGATTTAGCGTTTTTGCATTTCGAGCGTTTCTGCGATTTTACTAGCGCGATGTTGACGGTCCTACTGAGAGCGATTTTGCATCACGGGTATTAATTTTATTTTTCATTTGCTCATAATAGTTATAAAGTACTTTTTATTTTTAATAGAGCCAGAGAACAAATATAAAAAGGTTATAATATTTACTTTCTTTCTGTTAAAATTATTTCGGTAGGTAAAATAAATCAAATTCATAATTTTCTGAAAGCCAAGTATTATCATTTATCGAATTTTGTGATTTATCATTGCTTAATATAGCTAATAGCTATTTCCGTCAAATATCTTATTCATCAACATTTTTTTCAATGCATATTTTGGAAGCATATTATTGTATTTTTTCAGGTATCATGTATTCATGTGTACATTTTTGACCATTATAATTTTCTAGGTATTGCGAAAAATTATAATGGTCAAAAATGTATGATTTAATAAATTAATAATAATTTAATAAATAAAAATATTAATAACTTATCTTTAATTTTTTTGCCTTTTCGATCCCAATTTGATCACCCTAGTTCTTACCTTTAAAAGGTCATAGCCATTTTCCTCCAAAACCAAGATACCGTTTTCCTCCACTGTCCATTTTCCTCCAGATTATTTTTAACTAAAATGATGTCTATTTTCTTCCAATATTTTAACCAATTTTTTAGTGTTGCGTTCCGAGTTATAAAGATAGAAATGGCTAGGATCACATTTGCGCGTATCTGTTGATTAAATTCTGGTCGCTTAATTTCTAGGTATGTAATTACAAAAAGTAAAATAATTATTCATATTATATTTAATTTTTATTTTCTTTAAATAGATATTCTTTTATTGCTTAAAATGTCTTATAATTATAAAATAATATAATATTATATACTGTAGTGATTTTACTATATTTTATATTTTACCTATTGTCTGGTTGCATTATCATCAACAACTTATTATTAATTATTATCTAAATTTTTATTATTATTTTATTTTTAATTTGACATTCTGACAACGAATGATGATTTTATTATTTTATTTATTGGAGGAAAATGGTCAAGAATTATTTTTTATTGTTTTGGAGGAAAACTGATAATGAAGGAAAACGGTATCTTGTTTTTGGAGGAAAATGGACCCGCCTCTTTAAAGATGTATGTCTTACACCTCATCTTTACTCACACCAACTCGTTTTGTTCAATTCAATATTTTATCAATACATCTCTTCCTATGTATTCCCTCTTTATCATATACATTAATTTTCATATTCACTGTCTCTGAATTTGAATCACTTCGAATCATAATACAACCAAACTCTCACGATATATTCTTCCTAATATTGTACAAAACTCGTGCCATACCTAAATTATCTATAAGTAATTTGTTTTTTATTCTATCCTGTTTATTTCAAAAATTAGAATTATCATATCTGCTACATTCATAAATATATTTAAGAATTATTGAAATCTTTGAGTTCAAATTTTAATGAATAACCAGATTATTTGCATTAGGAATAGTTAAGTTTTTAAATTATACATTTATTTATACTAATATTTTCAATGATTTGAGTTTACATTATATGAATGTAATATAGTAAACATTTTAAATCAAATAATATTTTTCTATAAAAGACTCTATGAATCAATAAATAACTTTATTTGATTAATTTAAAATACATGTAATTTTAAAGAATAAAAACTACGTAAATAAGTAATAAATCATAATTATGGATTTCTTAAAGGCAAACTGCCTCAAACTTGTTGAATCACGAGTATAATAACTTGTTTTGTATCTTATTATTGTATTGCTAGACAATAAAAAAGACTTTTGAGGTCACCGATACACTTGTATTTCAGATAAAATTGATTGAATTTTTTTTTAAAGATGATTTCTGCGGATGATGGTGCCAGAATTTCATTTGGTGATTAACTTAATAAAATTATAGTACCTTTATTATATTTACCTTTTTTATCTATTTAAAATTCTTTAAAAATTGTGGCATTCAGTTGACTAAACCATAAATATCAAAAATTTTTATTTTATAGATTCATTTTTATCGTTACGATAAATTATTACTGATTAGTTATAACTTATAAACAATACAATTCTTGATTTTTATTTATTTGTAGAACTAAATACATTTTTAAAGTAGAAAAAATGTTTTTATCTTCAATTTTGATTGTAATTTCAGTTTAGTTGTATTTTTAGTAAATTAATTTTTATTTAGTCTCAAAGTGACTTCCCTGGCTTATTTTATTCAACATGTTTAGGATTTTTTCTTTTTAAAATTGAATTTTATCTTTAAGTATATCTTCTTGAAGTTTCAATACATTTTAGAAGTAAATTTTAAGAGTTTTGATAATTATTTATATAAAAGTTTAAAGTCTATACATTTCAGTAAAGTCCTAGCGTCAATTAATTTATAATAAAAAACCTAATTTGTAATTTTTAAAACTAAAAATAAATAAATATTATAAAATAATATTGTATGTTTAATCGTTGTATATAAGATAGTAAAATATTCAAATAAAATAAAAGTCTAACATATAAATATAAATAAATATATAAGTTCAAATAATTATATACTTAAATTTTTAATATAATATATATTTATACATTATATAAACATATTTTCAATTAATTATATATATTTTTCAAATTTAAACACCAATCTTATGAATAATAATTTTAAAAAAAAGAAACGATGATTATTATCAAGAACTTTTGAAAAATCTTTAAGCTTTATAAAGTTGAATGGAGAAAAAACAATATGTACTAATTTATTTTAGTTTTTTTATTCCCGATTTCCGATTATATCGTGTAATTATTTGAGATAAATTATGTCTTACGATTTAATACCGTTGCAATTAGATCTATGTCATCATTTCTGATATTCGCAACACCCTAAAATTATATTTCCATTGCATTAGCATAAGCTTAGTCCTTAATTCAAGTTGACATTAACCTCATATTAAATAGTGATATCTTATTATAATCTCTATATCCTTATGTTATGTTTACTTAAAATTATTCTATCAAGAAGATAGTATTTTAATTACATTCAAAGAGTTGACTATAACATTTCACTTAAGTGTGGATTTTATACAAAGAAAATTATAAAGAAATAAAAATTGATTTTTTTGATAACAATTAGTGTTTAATTACTAATTTTCTAATATTTAATTTATTTGCTGCTTATAATGACAACTATAGTCTATAATTATAATAAGGAAAAATTGTTTTTTTTTATTTATTTTTTATTTCAATAAAATAAATGCTTCGTAGTTTATTTTAAAAATTTGATAAATATCAACATATATTTATATTTAATGAATCATCTTTACAGCATCAAGATTGCATTACTAAAAATATAATAACTTCTTAAAAGCTTTACAAATTTATATTTGAATGCAGTTTAAGATATTTTGTAATCATAATGTTTAAACTACTTACTAAAAAACCTACCCTATCAATATTAATTATTATATTCTTATATCAATAAGTAATTACACAATATTTATTACTAACGAGCCACGTAAAACATTCAAATAAAAGTAACTATACTTTTACATTAAAAAAAATGTTTTTGTAATGATTAAAAAAAAAATACTTTTATTGTAATGATTTTCAAGGTCTTGGAAATTATAATTATTCTACTAAAATATAAAACAGGTATAATGTACACTCAAATAAGTATATTTTTTAAAGCAAGGTCACTTTTAAAATAAAATGTAACCACATTTTATACTAGTTTATCAACATATTTTCTTGTTTTGAAAATTAATTATTATCATTACATTTCTATATTTTTCTTTGTCAACTAATAAAGAATAATTTAAATATTTGCTTAAAATTTAAAAAGTAAGCGTACTTGGACACAATATTAACGTTTTAAAGTCATAGACTATACATTATAGCATGTAACATAATAAAATATGTAACATCCATATAACCCATGTTTTTAATAATCTAGAGTACTTATAGCATTTTGGCAATATATATATATTTCCTCTTCATTCCATTATACAATTTAGTTAAAAAAATTAACATTAATTTCTAATGAATAAAACAATAGTTAATAGATTTACAAAATATAAATAAAATTTTATTCTCAGTTAATACTTAATAGATTTGAATTATATTATGGATAAATTATAATGTATAAAGAAATTAGCATACTTATTAGGTTATATAAGTTACTCTATAAAACACGTTATCTAGTATACTATATTACTATTTATACGCTCGTACTATATATAGTATATAATTTTTGTAAAACAATATGCTTAACAGTACTCAGATCACACATTTGTATGTAGATTTTTGAAGATTGTTTTTTAAAATTAAATTATTGACAAAATCCTTTATGCTTTCATAAAATTAAAAAAAATAATATATGTTGCACTAAAGTATTTTTAATTAATATTATAATATGGGTTTTCTGTAAAAAATATATTTTAAATGTAAATGATTCAATCAAATTCATTATAATGAATTAATTCTAATATATTGTGTTAAGAAAGATATTTTAGAAGTTAGAACTAATAGGTTTATTAGGTTTATTAAACAACAACTTTTATCTTTTACTTCCTAACATTAATTTTAAGAGTTTATTTAAATTAAATTAGGAAACTTATCTTCTATACATAATATTTTACCACGGAATTGTTTATTATTTTTATTTTGTTTGACTATT
The DNA here is from genome assembly GCF_003676215.2 of Rhopalosiphum maidis. NCBI lineage: Eukaryota > Metazoa > Arthropoda > Insecta > Hemiptera > Aphididae > Rhopalosiphum > Rhopalosiphum maidis. Next base: position 49,277,035 of record NC_040880.1, on the reverse strand, counting down.
CTATATCGACAAATTGGCTATTAGCACTAAGTGCTTATAATTCGGTTGAAGTGTTCATAATCAATTAATTTAAATAATATTTTTTTAAAACATTTTTCTGAAAAGTTATTTTTTTGTTATTTTTCAGAACTTTTTTATATGTGTATTAATTTGCTTGATAAATAAGGAATATTGTGAAAAGTTTAACTTTCATCAAATTATGTATGATTCTTTGTATTATACTATTATGAAAATCATGTATTTATAAAGTTCATACTAGGAATGTACTATATTATTGCAATAAGAGTTATTAAGATCTATTCTTCAATTTAAATCTATATGTTTAGTGTGATTTCTATAGATATATATTTAATGAATTATATTGAAATAATTTATTCTACATATAAATTCACACGTGGGTGTACAATTACTTTGGTAATTTTTTTCTAATAATATCAGATTAAATCAAGGGATTGTATTAATTTTTTATCTAATCTGATAGATTTTAGGTTACATAAATTAAACTGCATTTCCTATTATCTTAATGCAAAATCTATGATATTGGAGTTAAATATTCTTATTTTTTAAACAGTTACAGTAGGTGAATAAGGAGTAGCTTATCAAGTAGCGAATGTTGATGCATAATGTTTTACTTAATTCAAACATTTATTACATTTTATTATACTGAAGCAATAAATGTATTGATTTTAAAAGGGGTATTTTTTTTTTGAATTTAACACATACATTACAACGACCTTAAATTATAACTTTAAATATGCATAATTTGTAATATTGAGAAGATATAAATATTTTTACTGTTAAAATAATATTGTTTTAGTTTATATTTCTGTCTCTGTAGTTACATTTTAAATTATTAAAAAATGTTTTAATCTTCAACTTAAATACATTTTCTGTGTTAGTAAAGTAGATCTAGTTAATATTTTGAATAGATAAAAATTATTATACTTACTTATACTATTAGTTATTACTATAAAAAAAAAAAAATTATTTTAATAAATACACATTTAAATTTTACGCTGCAAAATCGAATCGGGTTTTTTTTATTATAACTCAAAAACTTATAATCCTAAATAATCAGAGATTCAACCAAATTTTTTTATTAGAATTATCTATATAATATGATATATTACTGAAAATATATATCATAATATCAAAATATTATGAGATTTTTAAACTATTTATAGGCATTTGAAATAATTGAATTTTGTTTTTAGGAACTGGTAATACATTTTAGGCTTTGTCAGCTTAAAAAATAAAACAAGATCCCACATAAGTGATTTTCAATTTTTCAATTTAAAAATATTAAAAATATATAAATGCTCGAATAAATTTTTTAATTGAAATTTCAAGTTAAAATGTTGATAAAATTGAATATATTTCAAACAAAAAAATCAGTTTTGTATATTTTTTGTAATAAAAAAATATTATTCGTGGAAACTTGAAATTTTTTGCCACCACTGTATACTCATATTATTATAAATTGTTCATAATTAAATCTTCAATATATAATATTATTATATTATTTACTAATAAAAAAAATAAATTACTAATAGCAATATAGATTTATCATAAAACATCTCGACAAAAAAAAATTCGTTTTTCTTCAGATTTGTCTTTCGTATGAAATTATAGTAATCTCGTCAATGAAGTTCACTCAAAACAATTTGTATGTTAAAATTATGATTTTTAATTCATCTAGTCTTATACTAATAAAAATATATTGTTTAAATGAATTAGTCAAGATATCAACACACATAGAATGTTATAATATAAGTCAGTTAAAAACAATAATACAATTTATTATTTATGATACGTTTAATATTTTTGATGTTATATTGGATTAAATTAAATTCCTGTGAAAAAATATTTATTATTTAACAGTTAAGAATAGCGAATATTAATTTAAAAAATGTTAAGTAGAATAAAATAATATTATACATACGCCAATAAAAAATAACCATCATACAATTTTTATACTTATAATTTTTCTTTTAATTTTAACGAAATTTATCATACGGAGTCACGAATACGATTTGATGTACGCAATTATGAGTTTGTAAACATAATGATATTTCGAAGAATACGTTTAACGGAAAATTATGATATCATAATGACGTACGATTGACGTAGGTAAACAAAATTTCTCTAAAATGTAATTATAATAATAATAATTTAACATACTTTGCTGAGACTATTTTTTATAATAATTAGCAGGTAATTTATTTGTGTTCCAAGAAGAACCGCCGGCAATATTATGATGTATTACGCTCCTGGACCACAAAAATTGAACATAAAAACGCATTCCTGGTCAGGCCGTTCGATACCACAACAATAATATTTATGCATAACAAGTATAGGCGGTAATCAAGGAAATAAGTACTAACCAACTGGTGGGTCGGGCAATGGGGAAATGAGTTCAAGAGGTAGGTACTATGACGACAATCACGCGTCACTAGAAGGTCATCGAGCATAAATTATAATGCTGTTATACCACACTTTGTCTTAGTTTGGCAAAGTATAAAAAAAAAAAAAACAACACACGATTGATTCCAATGATTAGTGCTTATAAAAGCCAGTCTGAATCGTTGTCTATTCAGTATACAATTGTACGCCATGGATTCAAGAATTGCAGTAGTCTGTGTTGTTTTGGCGGTGTTCGCAGTGGACCAAACGGTCGGAGCGCCGCAAAAAGATGCTGTAGCCGCAAGCGGTCCCGCTTACACTACTAAATACGACCATATTGATGTTGACCAAGTTCTGGCTTCCAAAAGATTAGTAAATAGCTACGTTCAATGTTTGTTGGACAAAAAACCGTGTACTCCCGAAGGAGCTGAACTAAGAAGTATGTATACTAACTGCACCTTTATAGTTGACAAAAATAATTACATTTTAACATGTTAGATATAATTTCTTTACCATTCAGTATGATTCCCAATACTCTGCTAGTGAGTTAGATAGTAGGTTTTTATTAAAACCAACACACTTTTTACTAAATCACCAAGCTTTACGGTATATATATTACTATTTACTTTTTAATTATTTTTTAAACCAATAAATGATAGGCTATCACTGATAGTTATATTATAACAGCCCGACTTTCATAAAAGTACATTAAATTTAGTTCATAAATATGTGAAATATATTGGTCCTTATGATTAAACTAGAGATTTCAATAATTTATTCTAAAATTAGAAATTTAAATCAAACACCTAATAGAAAAATAAACTGTTGATAGTAGGTATGTGTATAACGTTAATGTGTTATTAATCCAATGATATTTTTTACATGAAACATTATTTTATTATTTTTATAGAACATAGTAATGTGTTAGAAATAAAATAAAATATAAACACTAATCTTAAATATTTCCGTTTTACAGAAATTTTACCTGATGCCTTAAAAACACAATGTTCGAAATGCAATCCCACGCAAAAAAATGCTGCTCTTAAAGTTGTTGACAGACTCCAGAAAGATTATGATGCAGAGTGGAAACAGCTTCTTGACAAATGGGACCCTAAACGTGAACATTTCCAGAAATTCCAACAATATTTGTCAGAAGAAAAGAAAAAAGGTTTTATTAAATTTTAATTATAAGGACAAGTAGTTAACCAATTAGTAGTTAATAATAATTTAGTTTTTCAATACATAAGAATGTAGTACCTATACGCACTATTTATCAAATGTATACAAAAATAATAAAAATATCATTACTTATTTATATGTACAATTCTTGTTTGTTTATTCTGTTAAGATCATAAAGGAAATAATAAATATTTTGGTTTATGTTTTTATTATGTTATATTTATTTTGTATTCGTCTAAAACATAAAAATGAAGAATAATATATATACTCAATTAACATACAGTTTTGTATTTAATTTGAAATAAAAGCAGTCATTTTAATTAAGATTAATCATTTCGTATTCTATAAAATCTTACGAGTGTTAAAAAAAATTCACAGTTCGTTGTCAAATCATTATCCTTATAATGTAATAATAACATTATTACGCACTAAAATATTATTTAAAAATGATAGTAATAAATTTAATAAGTACTAATAATAATTATTATTGTTTTAAAATTGAACATTCATATTGACAACTCAATATAATTCGTTAGCCTATAACAATTATTACTATTACCATGATCTAAACGAGATAATTTATATAGGCAATTTAACTCGTATAAGTATAATACAAAAACAAAATTTCGAACATGCTTTAACTTCCACTTCAACTATGTATTAGCCGAGTACCCATAACGATCATATTATTTCACATTAATTTCTAATTAATGAACCAAAAAATTCAAGAATTATTTACATTATTATTTTTGTATAATTGTTAAGTTGTGCTTAATACAATATAGAGGTGTTATACTAAAAGGATAACAAAATAAATTACTGCAGTTTTTTTTCAACGGTAGAAATTCACAAGAATTATATAATTTCAATATAAATGTTCTACCCAAGTAAAATTACTAAAAAATGTTTACATAGTATAATATTGTTTTTATGAGTAATATTAAATTATGCCTATAAAAGTCTACTATCGAACTTGATTGAAAGCTTAGTTCTCATTAAGAATGATGAACTAGTCTCTCACGACAATCCTGGGAGTACAATATTTTATGAAACAAGGAAAATGTTGTACCCTGTTATGTTAATTTTACCGGTCATACATAATATTATATTGTGTATCTAAAATAATTATTATTAGTCTGAACTAAGTATAATATTTTAATATGTATTATACTATATTTTGAAGAAACATACTAAATTTGTTCATTAGAAATGTGTGCGTAAAGTGCACCTTAATTCAAGTCTAGGAAATTGTGTGTTCCGTAGTATTGTACATTTTAAATTTGTTTTAAATGTCATATTAACAATACTAAAAAAAAAAAAAAACAATAATAATCATAAACTCATAAGATTAATTGGCACAGTTAAAAGCTTCTTATATGACATAAAAATAAAATAAATAAAAAAAACTAATACAAGAATGACAGAGGTAATCATATAAATGAATTAAAATTATACAGTCTTTTTTTTAGACTAGAAAGATTATGTAGTAAATTATGTTTTACTATTACATTGTTTGTACGAAATCATATAGAACGGAAGTAGGTATGACAATTACAAAAATTAACGATTCTATTAAAACATTTAAATTGAGTTAAATACCATCAGTGTATCGAATTAAATTGTATTGAATACCGAGTATTGCGTATATTAGTCTTAAATAATTATTATATGCAATTATATAGCATTAAATTTTGTAGGTAACACAATTTCGTTTTAATATAAACTTATTTATAATGTATGACATTAATCATTATTGTTTTATATTTACACATAATAATTTATTAAATATTGCATACTTTTAGAGAAAAGAATTTGTGTTGTGTAAGTTTAATATAAAAACAATTAGGTACTTCAATGAAAGTACTCACATGACAAACACAAGATAGTGATGATATAAAATTATAATAACTACTATTTTTAAGATACAAAAAATGTATTGTTGCGAATGAAATAAATTTTTTTAATTATTATGTATAAAACATTTATTTCCTTAATAATTAAAACCTAATTTATTTTTACATCGCGGTTTTAAATACAAATTTTTCCTTATTCTACCTGTATAATATGTTAATCTACGAACATTTTATCAATTCTGGTCCCAAATACATGGGTCCAAACGCAGGCTTGAACACCAAATACGAATTATTATCGCTGAAAAATATGAAAAATAATACCAATATTATAATTTAGTTTTAATTTTTTTTTACATTTAAGAATAATATTCATAGGTTTGCTTAATATAAGTTTGTTTTACAATCATAAAAATTCATCAACTTTTGTTAACACGTGCATAAATATATTAAAAATAAATGGAAAATTTTACTAGATCTTCTGTCGACATTGAATCTACAATTTTATATTGTCCATTATTAAGTCTAATAATGAAAAAAAAACAGGCTGATACGGGTGTTGTATATCCTATCTCACTGATGAGTTGTTAACACGAAGTATATCATATAGCTGAACTCACAATAAGAAAAAAATAAGAATAATTCAAAAAAATCAAAGATGCCATAAAGGAATAATGAAATCAAATAAAAAATATGATATTTGATAATAACAAATTAAAAATAACATAATTGATTGTATAAAATTAAAATATTTATAGAACTTTGACAAAATTCGTAGTAAAAACCATTAAAAGTCATGACCCATGGAAAATATTTGCTAATAACATAAATTAAGAGAAAAACTAAACCGAAACCACAAAATAAATATAATCTACGAAAACAATTTAATTATGGTACTAAACGAAGTTTCAAACAAATTATGAAAGTATTTTTATTTCAATAGTTATGAAATATTTTATAACTCCAGTTTTATTCAATTTAAAGAGGGACAAAAAACTTCTATTTTCAATATTATTGATCAAAACAAATTTTATTTAAGTAAACTACTTGTATTACAAGGGTTATTATTATCTGTTACATTATTACTGTTTAATCAGTGGTAATTAACATAATAAATAAGTAATGTAAATTCCCAATAAAATCCAACATAATATTATTTGCCTACGATATAGATAACGCTGATCTTATATAGAAATAAAAATATCAAAAAAATACAAAAATATCTTTAGGAAATTACATTAGTTTTAGTAAAACGGTTGGTAAAAACTGGTTTAAAGTTTTCCCCTAAAAAATTGATCTACATAATTTTTATAAATAGACTAAACATAGGAGAATTGAAAATAAAATTGGACAAAAAAAACATAAGAATATACATCATGTTCCATTTTAGGATCACATAGTCTCCACAGATAAAAATAATATCTTAATAGATATCGACTAATTAAGTACTTTTACTTTTAATTAGTTTTTTTTTAATATTTACATAAACAATAAAAACATAATTTAACTAAGGTTCGATTATATATACAGTACAGCTTCAAAGATTTCAATAAACTTCATCAACTCTAACTACAACACAAAAATTCGAATGGCTGTATGTATATTAAATCATATACTTTTAGTGATAATTATTTATTGAAATTGAAAATAATTTTTTTATAAAAGTTAAAAGCTAACTCAAAATGAAATAAAGTCAGCAACGTAATAAATATTATAAGTACCTGAAAAATTGTCCAAGTTTATTTTTCATATATTGCTCTGTTTGCGTTTGGTTGGGGTTTGTTGGCCACTGTTTGGAGCATTACCGGTAGCTCCATTTTCGAGTTTGGCTAATTTTTTGTACTGCGATGAGTTAATAAATCTTGGATAAGAATCCCTATGCATAAGCGTGTAAATTTGTAGCTGAGCTTCATCGAACATATGAGATGATGGTTGATTGATGTTCTTATTGACAATATCACGAACACGAGAGTCTAAACTCACCTAAATAAAAAAAATAATACGTGTTGTAAATAAAACTTAAAATAAAATAAGTACTACTCGTATTAGTCGGGTTACCTGTATCAACTGAGAACTTACCTACTTACTTCTTATTTTTCATATTTTTATTCTCAAAAATATTTACATAAATATAAAATACATTTTATTTTGATAAGAAAATACAGTAAAATCTCATGAATATACCTAAGTACCCAATGAAATTAAATAAATATAATATTATCATTATATCTAACTATTTTTATTTCATAACATTTTTATCTGATTATTAATTATTATGGTTTGTTTATTAGATATTCTTTATATCTATTATAAATCATAATTTAATAAAATAGATTTTTTTATAATAAGTGAATTTTATTGTTACATATATTTTAAGTAGATAATTATATATTAACTTTAGGTATATTATTGTTTACTTGATAAAAAAAAATAATATTACATTGATTATTGTAAATTTAAATAATCTATTTTTCAATGAATACAAAATCAATGTTAATCCAAATAATATTTAAAATATCATAGTATAACAAATTTGCAACTTATAGAAATAGTCCAAAAAATACTTAAATATCCTAAAATGCACGTAAATAATAACTATTGCCTGTTCTAATGTTATTACAATTTACTACGAATCTCTAAAAATACACTTACTTCTTTAGGAGATAGAATCGAAATGTAATCTTCGTAAATGAACCGAGCTTTTTCCTCTATTACATCAGGATTCGATTCTTTTTTTAACTCTTCAACTGCCATCCAGAACAATATGTTCTCTTCGCTGTATTCGCATCGTAAGAAATCACGAAATATCTTTTTTCCCGCTGCGTAAAAAAAGAATAAAATAAATAATGATATTTGTTATGTTATACCTTTTTAGCACAATTATATTATACGTAATAAATATAATAATATGTTTTTTATTATAGATGTGTATATGTGTGTCAAATGGCAGCACAATATTTACTGTAAATAAGGAAGAAACACATTTTCCTTTTTATTAATCCAAAACTGAAAATGTTTTCTAAATTTGATTTTGTGTTAAATGTTTTAATAAATACTCCCTATAGTTTCTATATTGATTTATATTAAAATTTTGGCTTTGGTGAAAAAAAGGAATTTTGATGAGTGGTTTTTGAAAATTATGTGTTCCCCTTGTAAGAAATTTATTAATTCGATACTGATGTATGTATATATTGTATATATTATATAATTGTATGAGTAAGAAAACAGAACACAATAAAATTATATAATATACTTATAGTACTTATTGATTTAATTACCAGGACACTTTAGAAGTCGATCAAATGATTTACTCCAACTTCGTATTTCGTCCAACGGGGGCCTGTAATGATAATAATAATAATTACAATTTTTATCACATTTGATATTATAGCATAGAAAAAAATTAAAAAAATTGAAGATACATAAAAGTAGACAATTGTCTCGGAGTTTATTAGTTTGATAAACATAAGAGAAACTTTAAACATCACATCTCCAATATTTTTAATAATTTATATTAGTTAATTCATTAGAGTTAATAATTTTAGAGAAATCACTCTATTATATTTTTACTTTTTAGTAGAATTAAATGATAGAAAAAGTAGTAATGTAGTAGTATTATTAAGTTAATGAAATGTATTGGCCCCAGTTTAAAGTAGATTTTAGGTATCTGCATAGATAGTATTGAAGACCTTTGAATTACATTTATTTATGGCCTTAATTTAAAAATGTATTTACACAAATCTAATATATTTAATATATCTTAGAAAAAGTTATTTCTTATAAATTTGTCTATAGTTAAAAACATAAGTAGATCTATTTAGTGCAACTTTAAATTAGTTGCTAACGTTTGTGATTAATACCTGTTACAAAATATTATTTTTCATAACTGTACAAGTGCATACATTTCCATAAATTTACCTTAGCTCGACGGGATTTTCGATTATGCCGCCGCTAGACCCGTTTCCGTTTGTTTTGGGGGGATGACCTTTTAATGGGAAACTGAAAGTATATATAAGTATTGTTAGCTCAACATATTTTTCCAATTTAAATCCAATATTTTATTATAAATCATAATCATAATTATATTATGAGTTTATTATTTTAGTCCTAAAAGAATATTATGGTGTATTAATACATAATAATATTTATATAATTATATATTGCACACCCAATTGTGTAATTGACAGATTCGTTTACAATGTTTGATTTTAACTGTTATTTTAAGTTATACACTAAATTAATGTATAACTATGAACATGATATATTTGAACTTTTATGTATAACACATCGCAAAAATGGTTAGGTAGAAATACGACGATAACTGATAGATTAGGTAGTTGTGAAAATATTTTTAAATATAATATATTAATACAGCATAAAATCATGAATACATCTACGATAATAATGTTAGTTAACATTAATTTTTAATTTTTAATATTGGTACATAATAAATATTAATATTAATCTTTAGTCATCTTGGTAGATCATATTTTTTTTATCTATACATAATACTTACCAAAAACGATCCCTGTATGCGTGAAAATTCAAAATAAAAAGCAACAAACCGTGTTAGAGATAAGGATAAGAATAATTTTATTATGATTTTCTTTAAAGGATAAATAATGTTAAATAATATATTTCTTAATATATTTTGTAAAATGTTAGACTTTTAAAAATCACATATAACTATTAATATATGTACATATGGTATAAATACAGATACACGATAATAATTATTCATTAGAGTCTTAAGGATAGTCTAATGATTAGGCTAATGGTATTATATGATATAAATTAAACATAATAATTTTGTTTATCTTCTCAAATGATCCCATATAGTTTTTGTAATCATAAGCATTAAAATCAATTCTTATTCAAATTTCAAATGTATGTAATATTGTTATAAAATAAAACATTATATTATTATTATTAGGTTTGATTATTATACTAATTATATTTACTAATATAAATATAACAACACAGAATCTGCATATTAATATTAATCATATTTATTACTTTTTTAGTGTTATTATATTTTTTAATTATCAATTATTTATTTTGTATGCTTATATTTTAAAACCTCGAAAAATATTTGATTTTTATCAGTGACAAAGTAATGATTTTTAGTTTTTTTTATATATTTAAAATCTGTCATTTAAATTATTTATTACATTACACAGTTTACAGTTTTATAATGTATTTTGACAGCTACTTTAACTTTTTATGGATGATGATTTAGATTATATAGTTATATGTACATTTAATAAAAGAATACACGTAAATAGTATTAGCTAATAGGTATAAAAATATATTATTTATATTATTATTATTAAAGAATTATTTTTTATTTAAATTCAAAATTAACACTTCCAAATACACTTAATGTATAAATTGATCTTTACTTACCATAGCTTGCATATCCTACTCCTGTACGCATGCAAATAAACACTGATTGTACACAAATAAGTCAATTAAAATAAAATATTAAATAAAAGAAAAAATTATGAAAAATATGTCTTGGAACTCAATACACATATGCTGTAGCATTTTATATTTTTTTAATATTATATAATTTTATAAATTATTAAAAATAATTATGTTTTTAAATTGTCCACTAACAATATATATTTTTATACATATGCAAAATGCATGGATACTTCCCCAACTTTTCTCGTTCAATAAATATACCCATCCAATACACTACAACATGGGTGCCTTATGAGAGAAAGGTTGGTAAGGCAGAGCACTTGCCCGTGAAAAAAGAAATATGCAGTTCTTATTTACTGATACCAATTAATAATATTCATTTGAAGTTTATTTCTACTTTTTCTTGTACTTCTTATAATTTATTTTAATTTACTATGAAATACCAATTCAAATATTATCTATTAAAATAACAGGGTATAAGTATAGCATACTTATATGCAAGGCCATACTTAAAATAAATTTTCGCGGTGATTTAGCAAGCGGTGATAAAATAATGAACAATTTTTAAACGCTTTAAATAGTTCAATTATTAAACATATATATTTTAAGCACCTATATATAAATTTATTAGAATTTTTAATAATTATTTAAATACGCATAGTATATAATATAAAATAAAATTCAATTTTACAACAGAAATTCAAAATTTCTATTTTTAAAAACGGTTGATCATATCTCTGGATCGATATGAATATTTCTATGTAAACTATAACTAAGTAATGCTAAACCGGTCTATATCCAGAGCCTCAGCGGTAACGTTTCGCAAATAGTTCTTAATTAATTTTAAAGAAAAAAATGTCCTTTTGTGTGTCGAGGTTGACACCGGTAAATTTATCATTTTTAATAAATATGAAATTTTTGGAAAAAAATTTCGGCTGCAGTTAGAATATGTTTCAAGTACTTCGATAGGCCGTTCTGGTATAAATTTATGTGACACTTTCTTTTTCAAAAATTTAACTCAGCTAATAGTAAATCCAAGCACAAACAATTTGAGTACAAATTAAAATCATTTGTCTTTATCGACGAATATATTCCTTTGTTCAATAGAAATAAATACAAAGAAAATGTTTTTTTTTAACTGATTAATAAAATCATCAAAAATGGAATCATTATAGCGGTATGGAAATATTTTTCAGTCCAGTCGGCATTAATATTTACACAATTTTGTTAACAAGCAATTATTTTTAGAATTTTATTTTTTTCTCATTTATCAAAATATTTTAAAAGAAGTTTCAGCTTTTTCAAAAATTGATTAAAAGGTTTAGTCCAATTTTTATGTACATTTTAAGCTCGTTTATAATTATTTCTATGAATTATTCAGCTTCAACTAAATCAAAAACTTTAATCTATATCTTATTTTGAAATTGTTTAAGTTGTAATGATAAATTATTAATATCATATTAATAAAATAAAATAAAATTGATGTTAAATTTCTAATTTTGCGTAATGTGAGACAATTTCAGTGTTGGAGTTATACTCCTAACTACCCTTCAGGTACAGCCTTGTTTATATTTATATATTGAAATAACATAACACCTTTATTTAGTTTAAATTTGATATTTTTTTATTTTGTCCCCCCCCTTAAAATGTTATCTGTGGGTGTTCATGTGCTACATTGAACCTGCTTCAATGTTTTTACAATAACACATTTATTGTTATATATTTTTGTAACTAATACTTAAAGCACGTGCTTAAAGTTTCTCCTAAAAGGTTAAAAAACAAATAAGATTGGAGGGAGTCAAATTTTATGTAGCCCCTTTTTTATGTAGCTAACGACTTAAAAATGATAACATTTTGTAGATAATTTACAAATATTTGCAATTTGGTTTTCAAAATTTTAAAATCATTTAAAAAAAAATAATAAGATTGAGCGATGATAATAAACTAATGGCTGATGTGTCAGTTGTCAGTCACCTTTTGATGATTAAGTAATTTTGTTTTACACTGTCTGAATTTTTTTTCGTTTACATATAACATTTATTCTTACACTTCTTGCGTGATTCTATTTATTGTTATTACACGTTATCTTTTTTAAATACGATTTAAGAAATTTTTAAATAATATTTTATTTATAGATTATATAAAATGTTTCAAAGAAAAAGACCTACTAGTGAACGCAAAAAAAAGAAAAACTTATTAGAAGGAAATGTATCAGATAAAATAGGTACTGACTACTGACAAATGCCGTGGTAGGGCACATACAACAAAAATAATGAGATTTCTTTTCACAAAGACGATCATAATTATACACCGAATGCTGAAGAAATTTAATTAGATATACATTATGTTATATTTTATTTTTTCGTAAAAGTCAAGTCAATCTTAATGTATTGAACTGGACAGGGAAATGTCTTATGAAAATGGTTACTGGAAAATGACCGACGGAAGTGTCCCGCATACTACATGCACGTATATTATGTTTGTATATTAAATATTAATTAAACATAGGTACCATAATTTTTATTTTTGTGTACAAAAAATATATTAAACTCTGTATTGGCTTGGCACGGAGGAGTAAACACAACAGTGTTCTAATGGTGTCAAGCAATATGTGCCCTCAATTGCTTTTTTCCAGATGATTAATCGCTTGGGAATTCAAGCAGAAATGACACACTATTACCCTCTACTATTTATTCGTGCCATTTAAATAATTATTGATACACAGTATAATGTCATGGCTGAAAATTTTTAACATAAAATAAAGCAAAAACTTTCTTATGTAAAAGTTGAATCGTATTCTCAATATGCATATATAAACTATGAAAATTCCTAATATGGTAAAAAAATTATATCATTACTTAGGGGATATCATCATTTCCAAAGTTTATTAGATAATATTATCACTCATCGCTTTCTTAGTAATAATTTAAAATTTTATATTGAAAATATAAAAAACCCCATATAGATTATGTACCTATATTTAGCTACAGTACAAATTTCCGCATAACTAGCGCAAATATTTATCGCAATATGTATGTGTTTAATTAATTAGATTATTATTATTTCCTTTTTCCTTATTAAGAATTGTCATTGTTTCCTAAAAATCAACATTTCCATATATATATAATGATCAATGAACATTATATTACTATTATTATTAGTTATTATCTTCTTTTTAAAATTTTAAATATTAATATACGTTATTCAATAACATTACTAATTGGTAAATAATATAATATATTTAAGTATTTATATGTATATATATATATTATATACTCGTATTAAAATATATTATAACTAAATTTTATTAGTACTTATCGAAATTTAAATTATTTTGTAAATGTTACAAATATTGCTTTTAATAAACTATTAAGGGGTAATATATTTAAATGCATATTTCACAGGAAATATGTAATAACAGGTTTTGTAAACAATAAATATATAAAATAATGCTTTTTATAGTATTATTATAATTATTGTTTTTATTAATTAACAATTTTTATAATTATTAAACTATGTACGAGCATTGTTCATTTTTAAATGGAATAAATCATTATAGATTTAATAATTATTTTAAAATAACTTATGTTTAAAGGATATCTTTAAGAATATTATTAAGATTATATCATTTGTATGATAAAAAAACCAATGGAATTTTCACGCAGGTTTTTTTTTGTTACATATGGAAATAATAAAAGAAACTTTAATTTCGATAGTCAATTACTACAACCAATTATAATGATGGAAATAATTTTAATCAATCGAATCATTATTATATCAAACTAATTAATTACCTCTTTAAATCTGTTGAAACTACTTAAAATGCTTATTCAAAAACACCAAAGAATTATGAATAGAATTGACAGTACCAATATATATAATATATAAAATGTATAGATAGAAATTAATCGTATCTGTATCAATTTTCGCAGAAAGTAATCATACTATAAATTTAACATGAAATTCACACGTTATTGTAAAAAAAAAAATGTTTTATTCGCTGTTCACATTGCCCGATATTGCCAAATAAACATATAAAAAAAAATCAAAATACTTTCTATTTAATTTCACAGCGACTATTAAATATATATTGTATAGCTTAAAAATAATATATAAATATAATATATATTCTTACCAAGAGCATCCGCAACAACAACACCAACAAGATATGCATGGATGCTTATGAGCGGTCGTCACTTGCGTTTCAATGGCCGCGTTCGGTTCGGCAACGTCTGGAGGCACAGGCAGTGGATCTGTCGGTGTACTGGGATTTCCAGGAGGAGTGAACCTGTGCCTGGCCGTGCACGGTGGCGACCCACCCTGTGATCCAACTGGATCGCCCCTTTCAATCGGCACAAGCACACTCATCTATAAAAAGATAAATATCATGTTAAAATAATGTATCTACGTGTATAAAATATTTAATATGACGAAACTTTTTTGTACACGACAAAACTTTGTTTAAAAAAAACACGTATTCTACCAGAAGTTATAAAATAAGAAAAAAATGTATACAAGAAAAAAAAATTAGAAATACAAAGACAATAGAAAAATCCTATTAATCTTAAATATGTATAAATATACTTAATAAACATCAGTTAATATTATATAGAAAAGTGTTTTAAATAAAAATGCATTAAATAAAGAACAAAATAAAATACAAGATCAAGTTCAAAAAAATATAATAAGCAAAAACATGATATAACTATTCTTCTAACCTAAATCACTGTAAAATAATATTTCAACTTTTAGCTTTTTATAGGAAATTTATAAAAATTTTAAACATATAATAAGTGCAAAAGTAATTTAAAAAATCTTTAAATGGCCTAAAAAAAAAATACCATATGTGGGGTTGCACTGGTTACAGCTAAAGTGTTTTAATAATGGAATTGATTATTCAATTAAGTTACCCTTTGCAATATACGTGAGTACGTGACTAATAACTTTAGTTTCCTTTTTTCACTATAATGCTAAATTAAAAGCATTGTATTTTTTTCCTCAAGGGTAGAATACATTACTAAAAACTAAGCTAATGGATCTTGATTGATTGTTTGGTCACGTAGTATTAACACTTTGACCAAATCTAACCTCATGTTTTCTAGCTACCTTTAGCTATTTTAATGGTTTTATTAAATACAAAAATAACATAGGTACTCACTTTGACTTAAGAATAATCAATAATATTGCCAAAATAACCTTTTTCAATTTTTATAGTAAATCTATGTATTATAAATGTCACCATTAACTAATAATTAATGTTTATACTAAAATATCATTCCATATTTTATCAAGTGTATTGCTTAATACAATTAATTATGATGTATAAATTATATTAAATTATAATAAAGTGATGATATTTCAACATAAACTTAATGTTTTCTTTATGAATTTTTTATTATTATTAACTGTGTAAGATTCATCAAGCGTATTCACTTTCCTTTTTTCATTAATTATGCAATTATTGAAAGATAATTTCTAAAAATTTTAATTAAACTTTAAGATCATATTTACAAATGATTTTTAAATTTTTTTTTGTCATTTAAGGAATGCCCTATGGCGATACAAACTTTTATTTTTCAAATGACAACTTCTTCGTTTTTTTACTGTAAATCGTTCAGCGGATAATTTTATTAAGAATGTAAAACAAAATAATTCTCGAATAAATAGTTTACAAGTTCATTAAATATTCTTATGTATTGAAGATAATAGTCCATAAAAGAGATATTCTAAAATAAAAAAAGATTAATTCGGTAAAAGTTGACTTGAGTCTAAAAGAATTAAACATTTAACATATTACAATATATTATTATGTACCTAATATTTATTTAGTCAAGCTCTATTATTCCTATTTATTGGTATAATTTATATAAAATTATAAATTCTAATAAATTGATACAATAACTTTTAAATGAATTAAAAACATGCCATATAATTTATGTTTTATTTTATTTATCTATTGAGTTACCTATTTTTTAATGTTAAATCTGTTAAATCCATTGATAAAAATAGATAATAAATAGTTATTTTATAAAAAATAAATAATTATATATTACTACTACCTTATATAGTTACTATGTAATATATTACTTAGTTTTATCTTAATCATTACGATAACCAAAATTAGAGACAACTTCACATCTTCCTAGTTATAAATTATTTCTGTTAACGATGTTTCGAAAATTAATTTATAATAAAATATAATCATTACTAAATACTAATTAATAATATTGATCAAATAAGAGCTTTGCAATAATTCAAAGCCCGTTGTTTTTATGATAATAATGACAAATATTATAATATATACATATATATGATTTATAACATTATAATATATATATATATATAAATGTGACCTAATAAGTATTGTCCAATACTAATAATACTAAATTAAAAATAATATTCTAAAACATATTGAAATAAACAAAAAAAAAAAGATAGTAGTAATATAAATTATGTAGTGTTACCACATTGAATATTCATACTATGAACTAGGTAGGTAAGTAAATAAGTATATTATCATGGTGAAACCGATATATAATAATTTATAAATTATAATTCATGTGTTATATAAATATTAAATGCCTATCTATTACAAATTCATATTACTGTTTGTTATTTGTATATTTTTTACTTTTTAGGTTTTTCATGATAAAGTGCTAACACACATTACTAAAATAAATTTAATACGGTTAATAAATTTGCTTATTAAATACAAATATTTTATTATTGATTTTCAAATTGTCATATTATTTATTATAACTTAACTAAGACTCTAGTTCTTAATAATATTCTTATCATTAATAATTATTAAAAATAAATTTGTTTGTAGAATTCTATTTCAATAAGTTATTTATTATTGATATTAATAGCTAAAAGCTTGTGTTGAGTTTGTAATTCATTATATATTTTTATAATTTCATAGTTTAATATATAAAATATAGTTCAAAGACACAAGTCATGTAGACGAACAGTAATAGAATAAGATGATAGAGTATTAGTACTTACTTAATTAGTTTTGGTAATTTTTAATCTATGCCATTGAGTAAAAAAGTTGTATGTTGTCTACTAATTATTAAATTAATTTAACAATAGCAATAAGGATATTTATTAAATAATAATAAAAGACTTTAATTTTAGCTATTAAAATGTATACAGATGTCATATTTTTCTTTACTAAAAACGAAGAAAAATTGTATTCAAATATGGGTAATTAAATTTTGAAAGATATAAATCAAATTTCTATAAAAATAAACTTCATATAAAATCATTAAAAACAAAAGTGTAAGCAGTTAAAGTAACAGGTCATAACCACAATTAATTCCCATAGTCTAATTAATAATAATTACGAAGTTGTTATAATTATTATTTTTTGAATCCAATTTTAATTATTACAATGTATAGTCCTAACACACTTATAATAGTAAAAAAAATAAAATAAATAAAACCACAGTTAAACCTTAAGCTGTTTTAAAATCTGTTTTTGTTTTTTTAGTTTTTAAATTAGGCCCTCGGAGTTATCATGAATAAAATCTCTACAGTTTAAATATCAATAAAATCTTTAGCAAATAAAAATTATTGAAATTTGAACTACAAGAACAATTTTCTTAAAAGATTTATTTTAATGAAACTACTCACTTACTAATTCTATTTTTTTTAAATTTTTTTTATCCTGTTTTGCCATTCATTACCAAATTATTATAACATTATTGTTTATTTTAATTTTATTAAAAATACTTTATTAAAAAATATATAGTTAAGTTATAAATTTAAATGTATTAATAAAAGGTCTTAAAAATATATGTTTTCACATAAAAATACAACTTTTAATACAGAATAAACTAACATAAAATGTATGGTTTTAATATGCTTAGCATTAACCTTCAAATGAATACAATTAAGTCTATTTTAAAGTTAATATTAATCATTTGTCATTTATTAAATATACCAATTGATTAGACAAAGTGTTTAGTACTTTAATCAAAAACAGTACTTGTTTATAAAAAATCACATCTAATATTCACCATAATATTATATACCTTTTATTCAAATTTCAAATACATTATATTGAATTATTTATAGTTTCAAATAATAACTAAACCAACATCTAATTTATAACCATAAAAATGACAGCGATTTTGCTAACGAATAACGAGTGACTATTTTTATTTGAACAGCCCAAACTAGTGGGCAAGTTAAGGTTGCTACTTCAACTCGTCGTCCAACCTTGATTTAATAAAATCAAAATACAATTTTTATAGTTTTAAATTTTTATTTTGAACATTAATCGTTTTGTTTAAATATTTAGGGAAATGTTAATATTAAAAAATATAAAAATTTTATGTTTTCTGAAAATACAACAAACTTTTCCGATTAACTTTTATAAAAAAACTAAACAGATAAACTCCAATGGAAGATTGGAAAAGAAGCCTGGTACGATTCATTTTGTATTGTAAATTATACTATCATATTAACTACTTCCATAATTAGTTGGACATGAATGATGAATTAACTAAACTTTACATTAATTATAGAATTTATTAGATTTAAAAATTTAATAAAATAACAGATTCATTTTAGAAATTATTAAGGTATTAAAGTACACATGAGTTATAAAAATATTTTTATAAATCATAAAATGTTGATGGGTTAATAAAACCTAACAACATTTTTAAAAATCGTATTAAAACTCTGATCAAATTCCAAATTAGATTTATCAACATTTTTGTTAAATTATCCTCTAAATAATTTAAAATAAAAAGCGGATTCTAGTTTGAAAAACCGAAGTTTGTATCACCACAGGATACTCTTTGAGTGGTCAAAGTCTCAAGAATTCGTAAATATAGTTTTAAAGTATATTTAAAATTCTAAAAACTAGACTATAAATAATTGCGTTATTGAAAAAAAAGGGGCGAGCATGCTTGGTGAATCACCCAATATTATTTATTATATTTTATATATAACTAAACTTTATTCTAAGAAATTCACAATTCTTTTTTAGATGATTTATTTTTTTTATGGCAATCTTTATTTATAATTTTATAATCAAAAATAAAATAGTTTTAGGGTTGAAAGCAACTGGGACATTTTTATGATGACCTTCTAAAACATAATCACTGTACCATCAACTTTCAATCGATAGAAAAACTATATGAAACTTTTGAAGAACTTCTTTTATCCAAAAACATAATCTTAAATAAAACAAAATAAAAGCACACATAATTTTAAAACAAATAGCTTTTTTTGCTCTTTACAAAAACTAAAACTATTTGTATTATAAAGGCAATAAAATAATTTAATATAGTAAACTATAATATTATATTTATATCCCATCATTTATATACTTTTATATAAATAACATACTTATCTATATATAATATAAAATAGATATGTAATCTACGCATATATTCTTTTGTAGTCTTATATTTTTTACTCTATAGCTTTAAAATTAATTTAATATATTGAAGTATATATGTTAAATTACAAAGTTATAAAATGCTACACATAGTTATTTTTTAGTTTATAAATCTGTGATACAGCGGTTAGCTTAACCACCTAAAAATAAGGTCAAGCTTTCCCTTAATTAGTTTTATATATACATAATATAAAAAAGAGATCGAATAATTAAAGTAATTGAGATAGATCCTTAATTTTTTGTAAACTATAAAATACATAATTACTGCAATATATATTTTAATAAAATATCAAATAAATTAATGTGTTTTAAATTATTTATATTATAAGTTTGTAAGTATTTTCAAAAAAATATCTTTAACAAATCTCTGTGAAAACCACGTTTACTGATATTTTTCTTTCAAAAAAATATTATTGGATTCGATATATAACTATAATTGCCAAATTATTATTTTATGAAAGAAACCAAAAATTAAATAATATTGCATAGGTTAAGGTTTCAAAAGTGAACGTGCTTAATGAAACTACGGATAGCTGGTATATTTAAGTATAACATTTTAAAAACAATTCGTCAATAATTTTAATTTACAAGCACTTACTTTCTTATGCATTTTAAATTAATATGGTATAATATAATTGTTTTCTGTGATATCACTTACATCAATTATCAACATACTTATTAAAAAGTTAAAAACAATTTTTTTAATATGTATCATTATAATAGTATACACAACAGTAAGTAGTTAAATAAATATATATATATAGCACTACTATAATGACGTATCAATATTATACCTGTATCTATACTAAGATTGGAAGGTAAGGGAATATTAGGAATAGTTTTAAATTATAGTCTATTTAATATGAATAATAAACGTGGAATTTTAAAACAAACGAAAAATAAGTATTATTTGAATAATTATATTTTCGATGAATTGTGGATTTGACCAATAAACGTTACGAATTGTCTAGATTTATGAATAACGGCTATTCATAAAATGTTCGAATATTAAAACTTAGCATAATATATTCGTACTGCCTCAAAACAGTTTCAACAGTTAAAAATAATTAAAAACTTGTATCTAAAAATAATGGTATTATATTATAGTAAAAGCTATTGGATTTACAATTATGTACTTTTGTTCGGTATGTCTAAAAACAGTAAAAAACACTTAAAACACTTAAAACACTTTCTTTAATTTAAGCATAGTGCAATCCAAAAATAGCATATAAACTTATATAACATAACCAATGTCTAGTACCTAATATATTTCGAGAAAATTAAAAAAATTGATCAAAATTGCAAATGTTGCTCAAAATCAAGTACAATAAGTAATTTAGTTTGTTGTTAAATGTTTATTTTTTACTTAAATTTAAAATTTTAATACGAAAATTGATTCAATTTAATTTTTTATGAATAATTATTAATAACTTATATGTATATGACATTGAAAGACATTGTTATTTATTGAATATTTGTTAAAATTATAAGACGTTCATTACTAATATTATCATAAGTAAATAGTCATTACTTAACAGTATAACTAATAGTAATAATATTGTAGCTTAAAACTAATTAAATAGTAATGGGCGTGATGAGAGTCAATATTAAAATCACTTGTGATCTTTAAAATAACTTATTTGAGATTTATTTTAAATTCTTGATTTTATTACTCCAAATATAATGTTTTACATTGAGATCAGAAAAGGTGAGCACATGCATTAATCTATTTATTATCAGATGTCATTATATAATATATATCTCGATATAAGTCGAGTATCTACACACACAAGTGTACCGAAATTGCCTATATATATCGCCGTCACATCTTAATCACTTGTGAGCATCTGTAAACAATTTTATAGTTTTAATATTGTAATATTTTTATTTTATAGTTGAAACTGCAGTCTACGAAAAATACGTATCATAATAAACGGATTAATATTTGTATCATCAATACACATGGCTTTATAAATAACAGTTTAGTAATTTCTTATACGTGCATACACATACACAGATACACTAATTACACTATAAAAATCACCGATTTAATTTTTTAATTTTTATAAGTTCAAAAATTGTTTTTAGAATACATTTAGATGTAAAATTTACATTTATCAATGATCATTTATATCAATTTATGATTTAGAATTATCATATCCGTTACGCCATCGTGATAATCAAATACCATAAGGTTAAAAAGTATCCGACCGCTGCACGTCTGGCAGCACTGCAAACGAATCGCTTCACTCGGACACCTCGTATACTATTACAGCAGAAAATTGGTGCCTCTAAAACATCCCCTAAAAACCTCAATAGTTATTAACCAAAAATCCGACGTTGCTACGTGGCGTCTACTCAACGAAACCTCACAGACAATGTTACTTTTACAGATGTAAGAACGATATCACATATATACATAGATTTGTCACGATGAATTTCCTCAACCATTATTATTAAATATAAATTAAATGTTTACATGAATATTGTAGATATTATACTGAAATGGCTTAATTCGTATTAAATGATGGGCATGGAATAATAAAAAAAAAAATAACATGCAACTAGTATTAGTAATTGCACAATAATATTTGTCGTTTCATAGAGAGTCAAAACGTATAGTCAAACACAACATTATGATCTCATATTTTCATCGTACTGTTCGAATGGGGTTCCAAGAGTTTTGGGTTTTTCATTTGATTTTTAAATACCACTAGACATTTTTTAAGCATATTCGTCGATCGTACGAGCGGTCGGGTGTGTCTCGTAGTAGATTTAAGCGAAACGACAACGACGGTAGCAGTGGTGGTGGTGGTAGCTGCCCAGCCGACGTTTAGTGAATGACCGTACAGCGGTGATCGGCGCGCGCGTGCGCACCCACCGGGCCCCCAATCAATATGCCGGGGACCCAGTCCCGCCCCGGGCGTACCTGCCCACAACATAACCCGGTTATTTACTATATCCACCTATATATAGCCAGCCGGCACTTCCGCGGGGGTTCCAAAAGACGCTTCCGATCAATTCCGGCAACGACATTGTACCTATATGTTACACTGTAAATAATAATAATACATAAATACGTATAATAATATCTACTGTGTGCAACGATCACTGGACTCTGGCGTGTCAAGTATAATTTCTTTTACACTCTCTATGCCATCTACACCGTACCGATATCACACGCATGTCAAACGCCTCACATTCCACTAACGCACGCCACTCAGATTATATCACTTATATCACACACACATGCACACATGCACGCTCGCACGCACATACGTACGCACATACACAATTACCGGTGTATGTACCTCTGTGTTCTAGCGAGTACGAAATGTACAACTGAGGTCTTATAGTAATTGAAATAATATACGTGTATGATACGGGCAAAAGTCGAAATCGGACAAACCTCAGAAATGCCTGGTCAAAACGAGAACTACCCTACTACTTAGGCAAAACGTCATATTTCGACTTTTGCCCTGGCAAACCTATAGTTGTGAACAATATAATTTGATTAAAACCATAAAAACTCTATACTTGAGTATATTATAATAATTCTAAATATAGTACATAATATAATAATATAGTTTTAATCCAAATAAATAAAATATCTGAATAAAATATATTATTCAATAATAATTGATTTTTGAAAACTTAATGAGTTTTTTTTTTAATTTTTAATATAAACTTTGTACTACTATTAATTATAGTATAATACAAGTAGGTATATTAATTTTATCGTTATTTATATGCACTCAATATTTAAAAAAAAAAATAATATAATTCCCGATATGAAATATGTAGTTGCTATAGTTTTACCAAAATTATGCTGATCACAACAAGGTTTTCCCAAGTGTTATGGTCAATTCACGTTTTGCCTTGGAATTTCTGGGATTTGTTCGATTTCAACTTTTTTCCATAATATAATATGTACTATTACACCTCAGATAATTTCTTTTTTTTTCTCTATTGGATTTCTACATATTATATAAAATTATGGAAGAAAGCGCTATTGTGTTATTATAACCATGTTTTAGCGAACACGAACGATATTTCCTTCAATATTATTCAGTAGTAAATAAAATAAAACAATCAAAAATAAATAAACAATTCCTACTTAAGTTATATTTTAAAATTTTAGATAATAAACCTGAAATAATAAAAGTAAACATTTAAATATAAATACTTAATTTATTTTAATATTAAGGCCAAACCAAATATTTTGACACAGAATCTGGGAAAATGCAGACATATACAGAGTATGATGTAAGTTAAATTGTATTTCCTTTAGTTATAATCTAATTGATATAATAACATTTTATATAAAACGGTTTTTCATTCATAATGATAAATAACAAATGCTAATAATACATTTATATTATAATAATATAATTTGGAACTGAATAATTTATGTCATATAAAAAAACACTTTAATAGTTATACTGCATTAAATTTAAATATTTAAATTTTAGATAGTCAAATGACATTTGGAACTCTAAATAAAAACTGTGTTATTTCAGTACAATACATAATAATTGTAAACAAAAACCTGACATCTTATATTTCCATATTAATAAATTTTCACGATTTAAAACTCTTTCTATATTACTATAATATCTCTAACTACCGAGTTGATAAATTATGCAATGCGATATAAATACCTTATGCTATCAATCAATACAAATTAACAGTGGCATACGTCAATAAAATAAAATTTCTAAAATGCTGTGATGCAACTATTATTTTCAGATTACTTGTTTCTAAAATAAACATAACTATAAGTATTTTCTGATATTTTCTGGTATGTTGTAGACATAAATCTCTATTATTTTTTATTTCTATCCATAATTAAATATTAAACACAATTAATAAATCATCCTATATAATAAATAGCTATCATGTCAGTAACTTTGAAAGTTATGAATACAAAATGAATGGGTTGGAAAAACATTTATCAAAAAGTATAATTAACTTTTGATACATAGGTACGTTAAATAATTATATGTTAAACATGCAAAGCATAAATATCGAATTTTCAAAAAAAAAAATAATTTTATTAGCAATACCTATACAAAATCTATATATCTGGGACATAATAAATATATTTGATTAAGTGAAGAAATATATATACATGTTTATTTATTAAATACAGTTTCTGAATAATAATTCAGCTTATTATAAATATATAATATTTTCATGAAAGCTTTGATATGAAAATTCATCATGGTTATTTTCAAGGTAAAAAAAATAAACATTATATTTATACAATAGAACTAGTTAAATAACCATCGATATGAAAAAGTATTATTTATTAGTTTTATTAGTGTAGTTTTCCCCGTGTATAGTGTTTTTTTTATATAAAAGTAAATATTCATTTTCTCGAAAAGTATTATTTTTTTGGAATCTCTTTAACAACGAATTTGAGAAACATTATATTTTTATAATTTTGAGTTTTATATTCCAAATTATAAAATCTATTTTGTAAGTGTCTTTCATGTTCGGCTTTTTTCCTTATCGTTATTCCACTTATTTCTATTGATTTTTGTTTGTGTACAATATATATATATATATATATCTTTGCTGTATCTTATAGACTAATAATTGTACCTTCTATGTTTCATGTAACAAATAAAAAAAACTAAAATATTTTTCAGAATTTCAATGTATGAAATTTGATGTCTAAATGTATATAGTAAACCAACATTTATGGTACACCACTTATAACTCCTTACCGCTAAAAACATTTTTAAATACTTATTAATTAAAACTAATCAAACATTTATCTAAAATACAACTTTTATAATGTATTAAAGTTGTCAGAAAAATATTCTGCTTTGAAATATAAAATATAAATTTGAAATTCTACGCGGCCATTAAAAAAAGTAAAATTAAAAACTGATTTTGATAAATAATAGTAAAAAAGTTTTCAAAAATGTTATTTTATGACTTGCAATTATTAAAAATAAAAATTCATTTCCAGAAATATTCATACTTAACAAGAAAATTAGTGTTTACCTTAAAATAACCATGCCGTATACGTTAAATTAAATAAACCGTTACCCGCTTTCCTAATTATGTATAATCTAATTTTAGAACACGTTTTACTAGATTAATTTAATAAATATTAATTTTTAATTAAAATTACTAAATTAAGATTTTAAACTATTGTAGGTATTTAAATGACTAAGTTTCTTTTACCTCAATAAGATTGTTGGTAAATTTGTAACAATTAATTATAAAAAAAGCATAATGGAAAGCATTTCTTGTCATAAAATTGTATGCATTTAATAAAAAATAAACGATGGGAGTGGTTAATCGTGTGAAAAAACAACAGTGAACAGAACATGATCGATAATGTCCCTTCAGAGACGTGAAACTAAAAAGCAAGAGCATTGTACGTATACTATACATTCGTGATTTGTATTGAATGTAGTTTTTTAGTTCGTGATTTATGACCTTAAAAAACTTCTGTAAAAAATGTTTCCGTCGAACCCTTTAAATTATCAGTCGTTCTGTTTTCAACTTGTATTTAATGATATCCATTTTAATTTCAACAAAAAATTTCACCTGGAAAAATGATCATCGTTATTATTATATTATATTCAATGGCTGTACATATAAACAAATAAACAATATACACTCAAGAAGTTATGTTCTGTTTAAAAAAATACATTGTCGTAAAATTTTTTATAATATAATTGGTAATACATTTATATTTTACACTTACTAAAAATAAAATTCTTTGTTATTGCCATAGAGTACAAAAAAAAAGAAAATGTTTATTAAAGTTATAACTAAACTAAAAATGAAAAATAGTTATTTCATTAATTGATATTCATTTTAAATAAATAATCATTAAATTTAATTGAAATGTAATTCATTTCCCGTGTATAATTTTAAAATACCAATGAATTTATATTAGTAAAAACATATTATGTGAATATATTATTTAAATTGCGATATAACATTGAGTTTTAAATATTTTAAATAATAATTAATACTAACCATGGTGAAAATAGAACCAACTCACACTATGTTCAATAAGTGTTAGTAAATGTTAATTATTTATAATTCACTAGCTATTAATTTTATCTAGTATAGTACAGTTTTTTATTATGGTTATATTTTTTTAACTTTTATTGTAATCAAACATACATTAAATTCGTTTTTTTTTTTTAAAGTAAAATTTTATCAGTTTATCATGATTTATAAAATAATTAATAATTATTATTTTTAAATATATTGTATTGTTTTAATAGTAGGCACGAATCCCATTTTAAAATAATATACAAAATTACTATCGTTAACAGCAACATGTAGTATAAACCGCACTTTCTATACAATAATATTTGTATAATTAAATCCAACTATTTTAACGTTTCAAAATCTATATATCAGAAAAAATAATGAATTAGATAGGTGCAACATTAATCAAATATATAGGTACTTATACAAAAAGAAAAAAAATTGTATAATATAATTTATTATTGGTTTATTTAATATATATATACTTATTCAATGAAACATTTTAAAACTAAATTGATAAATAATAACGATCAAATTAAAAATATAATCTATTTGATCCTTAAGTTTGATAACACTGATTAAAAAAATAAAAACTATACTTGATAAATTATTGTCATTTATTACTAACTGTATTTTTTTCCTAAAAAAAAAGTATTTACTTTAGTTTTCATGAAAGTAAATGATTAAGAGGGGAAACTATTCAAGTGCCACAGTCATAATTTTTTTTTTTTTTAATTATCTCTTTATCTTCAAGTTTTTTCTCAGCATTTTTTTTTAAGCTGATGGTCTCTTTTTTTGGAATCTAATCTAATCTATCATCTTTATAAACATTTCCATCAGTCACCAGTACGATATGGCATTATCCCAAATGTTATATATTATATACAATATACATATTAGATTTTCATCGTTGAAATTGTCCGACTCGTATTTATACTAAAACGTTTTATGCCTAAAACGCATTTAAAAAAAAAACTTTTCTTGAATACAATTCAATTAATTTATTAGTTTATCTATCTGTAACGTTCACACATTTTATTCCAGATAATGTATTTTACAAATTTATATACATAGTGACTTGTGCCGAAGAAAAATAATTAAAATAATACAATGTTCACTATAATGTGTTATGGATAATAATAGTTAATAATAAGTAACTTTTTCCATTTTATTAAATTATTAATGTTTTACATTTTTAATGACAAAGCTTTTACCACTTTTAATTACGATATTAACAACAACCTATAATTTAATAGAGAATTAATATACTATCAGTTTTTATTGTAAAATGTGTACTAAAAGTAGACAGCGTTTAATTAAACACTGTTTTATTTATAAATACATCAACGTATAGTCATTATGCTATAGTATGACAAAGTTTTTGAAGTTCTAACCATGTTACTCGATTATTCTAATTACAAAAATTAAACCAATAATTATGCAATTTATAGGCTACAATACACTTTATTATCATTACAAATTACAATATTTTTGGAAATTGAATACAATATAACAAAAATTAATTTCCATTATAAGTTGGTACGCCATATTTTAGTCCGCAAGTTGCAATAAATAAGAGTAAACACCTACGTGATTTTTCTTACAGACGGAAAGAAGTTTGAGCAACAACATTCTGGAGACAGGACAATAATACCAATGTCAAATTGTATGTAAAAAGAATTTCCTTTAAAATGTATACATTTTAGATCTTATTTAGTATTTACAATTTTTAAATAAACAAATTAAATGTATTTCTCATCTATACGCCAATTATAATAAATGTATCTAAATTAATGCAAGATTTTCTAATTGATGGATATCCTAATATAGATTAGATACTAAGCATATAACATATTATATCTGTACACCAATTTCTAACCATATATGACTAAATTTTATTTTTCTTGTCTCATACGAGTCATACGTCATACGAATAAAAATTTACTTTAAGGTCGACTTTAATAGATACCAGAAAACTCAATTGTTTGACATTATTGAATAATAAAAATAACTTTTTATCTACATACTTTAAATTGACGATTCAATTTATGCATACCTTATAGATGAAAAAATTATTGGAAAAAATATAAAATTTAAATATTATTAATTTGTAGATTTAAAAAAAGAGGATATAAACTATAATTTAATATTAATTAAAGTTGTTTTTTTTATATATAACTAATGATAATATAACTATTTTTATATTCATTTTATAAGTTTATATGTTTATTATAAAACTATAAAAGTAAGCATGAGGCATGGGGTAAAAGGGGAGGCGAATTGAGAAGTGCCTATCAATATTCTAAAATCCTAAATTCACAACAATCACAACATTCACAACTGACCATAATAAGGTTCCAGTTTAAACGTTTTTTACTTAAATTATTTTAAAATTATTCCTATCACATAAATAAATTTAAATGCGTGGATTATTCGAATTAAGTATAATTTAATATATACTAACATTTTTTATAAAAATAACAATAATATTCCAATAACTAAAAAATAATAATTCATGATTTGACGTAATGGTAAAAAATAGCAAATACCAATATAATATGTTTTTTAAACATATACACAAATTTACAACACTATACTAAAACTCATGTACCGCAAATACAGAATCCTAAAATCTCGTTCATTTTCTTAAGTTCCAATAATACTACAGCAAGTAATCCACCATACTCATTAAAAGTCTTACAACGCAAATGGCGGTACTCTTTTAAATTTAAATAAATACAGTTCAGATTTTAATATTTTTCATATAACGATTAAATAAATACCAAATATTTAAAAATTATTAATAGCTGTATGGTACTGTATTAATCCTAAAAAAACGTTATATACATAAATTAGAATAACAACCTACTTGATTAACCAGGAAATATATGCAACTATACTAATACTATAAGACCTTAAATCACGGCGTAACAAAATTTAAAAGTCTGACAATATAAAAGTATAATTTAAATAATACTACAACAAAGTTAAACATAAAAATATAAACAAAATAAAATTCAACTCACTTCGTTAACTTCAAATATTTTTGTTAAATAATAAGAAATATTTAAAAATATTTTTAACAAAGCTGGATTTTCTCTAGAACGATCAAGATCTTTTATAAAAACTAAAAACATATTTTTTCATTTTATCAATTACAATTGTATTTGAAAATATTAATTTTTTTTCTAAATAATTATATTTTTAATGAAGTTTTTGTATTCTGAATAAATATTATAGTATATAAAATATAAATTTATATTTTTCGTAAAAATCAAATCTAAAAACGGGGAAATCCTAAAACACTTAGACAACTGCAAAATAAAATATTATTTACGCTAGTTAATATAGTCAGTAAAATAATAATAATAAATGCTGATATTTATGTACAATATATTGATGCGCTATTATTTTCCTCCAACCTGAATCAATAAAAAATATGCAAATATTTAACTCAACTGACATCTCTTTCCGTTCCTACAACTGTCCGGTTTCACAATATGAAGTGCCATGTTTAAGCGTATATAGTAATTTGAATGTACATATTTGTTGTCAGATTAGAAAATTGTGCATAAAAATAAATCATTATTTTATATCTACGATACGAACAATTAACATAATTATGAAAAATATGTTCCCCGAGAAATAGTATGAATACATTTCAATCGTTATGACAATTACATTAAAATTAAAATGTAGGTACGCTTAAATAACAGGTGTAAAAAGTTTATGTGTGAACTACATAGATACAATAACACAATTATATTTATTAATTATTGGACGATGTTCTCAAATTTAGGTTCATACTGTTTACAATTTAAGACTTTAAGTAACGTTAACAAATATTTAAATATAAATCGGATATATATATTATTATGTTATGCACTTATGCAGCACCCTCAAATACTACAAAAATCATTACCTAATTCAAATTGTTCAAATTGTTTTCATTTTTTAAATACAAATAAGTATTATTACTAAACTATTATCACGCCATGTGGATTTCTTTATAATTTTACTAAACAAGACACGTTGTATACTCGTATAGATAATAGGTATGTAATTAATTTTATATAAAGTGTATAGCTTATAATCATATTGCATCAACAACTTTCAATAATGTGACGGGCAATAACGATCAAATCGTTATCATATCGATGATAATATTATTGCATTTCTAAATCGTATCGAAATGATTATATAATTTATTAAAATGTATACGTTTATAAAAGCTATACATGCGATGGGTATATAATTAATCGCGGCCCGTTGCACGGTGCTATCGTTTTTTTTGGGGGGAAGCATTTGTGGAGTACCCATGTATGAGGGGAACGGGCGCGGGGAAGGGTAGCGAAGGGAGAGCATCACAACGGGTGAGACGGTTGCGAGTAGCGGCGGAGTGGGTGATGGGTGGCGCGCGCGAGTAAGGAACAGAAGAGTATAACAGTAGACGACTGTAGGGCGTGTGTGGGTCGGTGTACAAGTGGGGCGGAAGACCGGTGCGGGGTGTCGGACGGGCTGTGAATGACCAGGTGGCGGTGTTGGTTTGGGTGGGTTGGGGGGGGGGGGGGTAAGAATCGTCTACGGGGTACGTGTTACCTTTTGAGACACCGCTGCGCTGGATCATTCAGATAGGATTGTCAACTGATTTCAGGTACATGACGTGCCGCGTACGTGGTACACACGGCCTGTACGCGATGCCGTCGCGCTGTCCGGCCGTACTCCATTCGCCGCACACGCCGACGTTCCCGCCGGTGCCACTGGTGCTGGTGCAGGCGCTATCGGTCCCGGTGCTAGTATCGTTGCTGCCCGGCGACCAGCCGAATGGCATCGTCGACGGCCGGCTATAGCACCCGGACGAACCTATTGACTTCCACGGCCGTGTTCGATCTGTCCCGGTGATATTCGGTTTTGGTTTCCTCGTCTGACCCGTTCACCGGTCGCGGTCCTATCCGCGTCTCGTCTCGCCCACTACGGCGACGGTGACGGTACGCCACACGGATCGCCTGCCAACCGCATCATAATACTATTATATATAAGCATACAACTTAATGACAATAACGAACGTTTCCGGCGATATACCTTCGCGCACGACGGTTCGCGACACTATGTTGTTATTATTATTATCGTTAAAAATAGCGCCACACGGCTACGCGCGCCGCACAAGAACAACGAAACATATTATTATTATTAATATCGCATATTATAATAACAAAATATTATATCGTGTGTTCTATATATATATATATATATATATGATGCGATACAGTAATATTGTATTGTACGGTAGGTACGTATCACATACCGCGACGGCGTTAAATAGACAGTGACGACGATTACTTACTCAATAACAGTAATTATCGCACGCGTGCACACCACTGCAATATAACGGAACGGTACGATGCTGCAGCGACAACGGCATAATAACAATAATAATAATAACGTGTGTGTAATAGAGGACGACGAGCCTCGCCAGCCAGCCAGCGCGAGGTAGAGCCCACCGCACGGACCGAGACACTCAAAAAACTGACGACGCGGAGGGCTTACGGGAGTACGCACTACTCCAGTTGACCTGACGCCGCGTGCACACGCACACACACAGACGGCGGATTAGCCCGACTAGAAGGACCCTCCCGCACCCTGCGCGAAAACGGCAACGCGCCCGCACCCGCACACGCTCACACGTACGCTACACACACGCGCACGTGTACAAACACACGCACACGCTCGCGCCAACCCGCATTACGACACACACACACACACACACACACACACGCACGAGCGCGCGCGAGCGACACAACGGGCGCGCGCACGCACACCGACACTTTCGCGCGCGCGCGCGCGCGTTTGCGATCGCTCGCTTGTGGACCGGGCGCACGCGCACCCGCGGCGACACATTTCGTGCACTTGCGTGGCCCGCGCTCGCGCACACGCACACAAAGACTTGTGGAAACCGGGTCATCCGTAATTCACCAATCAGTGCGGCCAAAACGGCACAGACCCATTACCGTTCCAAACACCTGTAAACATTTACATTTACACGGAGCTGCTATACAATATTTTATGACCCACAACTATATTATCGTCGTCATTCGGCGCGGTATCGACTGTGGCGGTGGGGTCTTATTATATACCTGTGTGTCACTCTTCTGCGCGGGCCCTCATCGTGTTTTAATATTGTTATTATTATTATTTTTTTCCTATTATATCGTCATAATGATATTATATAATATGGTCTGTCGTCGACGATTCACACACAGAAATCGACGTCCATCAAAATATTATTTCCTTCGTCATGTACTGTAATAATATGTATGGTTATATCATATTATTGTTATTATGACGTATAATTTTGTAAAACTATCCAACGGCATTATAAATAATATATTATAAAAATATATTAAATCGTACATTAAAAATGTACTATTATGAATATTATATACGTTTTGGATATACGTAGGTACTCTTGAGAATACGTTTTGAAATGAACGTCACTTTTCATACTAAAAAAGAAGAATTAAACAGTTTTTACCATTCTGGTATATATAGTCTAACACGCGACGTGTATCGACGTGTACATCAGCATATCGCACATTGCGAGTCAAACGTGTTGCCGATATTTTCCTTTCTCCTGACAACCGTGTTCGACGTTTACAAACGAATAAATAAATATTGTACGAGTATACAAACATTACAAACGTATCCGCGCATTTAAATACGCAAAAACGTTTATACGAATCTCCTCCATCACAGGCAACTATACACAATATAAGCAATAACGAACCGTATACCTTTGCTCCTATATAAAGTCAATATTTACTGTAGTCGTATATTCCTACTTAGGTTAACCGTCTACTGTTGACAATATAAAACGTATGTATATAGGTGCTAACTATACGTCGTTATTATTATAAAATGCTTTCAAAGTACGACAAGTAAAATATAGTAACGACCATCGATTTTGACGTGTAACGATTTCGTAAATCCGATTGTTTACGACAATTCTCGCCTCAAGTTGTAAAAAATACCGTTAAAAATTCTAACCCTTTCCCCTCCTCCCACGTATGTTACGAATGACACGGACGAAAACGTATATAAAAGCTCCCACGGTTGGCCGTTCGGAAATGTGCTATTTGCAGGATTCGCGCTATCTGGCTGCGAAATCCAACGTGCCGGTCGCCGTTAGCAACCAAAAGCTGTAGCCGATCGAACGATTTTCGTAGCTACGCCCTTACCCGCAACGCTCTACACCTACCCACAAGGCTGTGCAGCGTACACGCAAACCGCCTACACCTCCTCTTCCACCTCGCCCGGCTGCTGTTGCTGAGTCTGAGACCTAAAAAATGTATTAAAAAAAAAAACAACTAAAAATCCCAACCTCCAGATCCGTTGTTCGTTTTTTTACCCGGATTTTTTTTTCAGCCGATAAACGCAAAACCAAACCGTTTGCCGTCGGACGGCGGATGTCCGTTGTTGTCAGTTATTGCCGGGTAAACGTACCCATCTACCGGCAGAGGGAGCTGTTGGACGACCACAATACTCTCTGTACACGTCGCAATGCATTTATTTAAGTCAATCATCATATACGTTTGTGGTGGTAGTCGTTTATTATCATTTCCCTGGGCGCGCGGTCATTTGTCGTGCCGTCGTCGTTATCCGCGTCACCACCATTCGGCCACGGTCGGCAATTGATCCAGACGCCGCGGGAACACACCACGGCTTCTCTGCGATATCGGTACGTAACCAAGACACGCATAATAACAATAATAATACACGACAACAACAACAACAACAATAACAACAACAACAACAACATCGACGACGACGACGACGACGACAATATTATACGGTATAATATGATATTATGGTACAATTATTATTATAATATATTTTATGGCAATAAATAATACGGGTGTGGACCGAAAATTACTGTACCCACCTACATACCACGCAGACCCATATGACGACGGCCGCAGCTATATTATATAAGATATTACGAATGATTATTGGCGTATCCGTTCGGGATTAGGTATAATAATATTAACGATATATAGTAACACGTGTATCACCGTCTTTGACGCTGCATATATTCTCCAGCTAACAGTAACACGCCTTTATTACCATATATAAATATTAAAACAATATATAACGATCTCGTCGTCATAATAATGCTGCGTAGCGTACCAGTGCCGCGTTATCACACAACAAGTGTGTACCGCGCGCAGTACTCGTTCGTTCCAGGTTTATTGATTATCACGATTTTGTATTGTATTCGACGTGACAGTCGAAGTGTATGATATTATTACATTATTTAAATATGTCTTTATAATGTTAAGACATGCGTTGACATAGATACACATTACAGCGCCCCCGAGGCAAAATATTTACGTCAACCATATATAATAGGAATTAAAGACCCATCACGTTCATATTGATTAAATTTTAACCGTAATTCGTCAGCAAAATATTTGACAATCGCCTCGCCAGTACCCGTATTACACGTGTAAGGCCTCCAAAAAATTGTATTCCCCGACCCCTGAGACAATATTGCCTATGTAGCCTTGCTGCGGCTACTCCGCTGAAGACGTGGAAACAACTTGTTAATATATCTGCAGTGATGATGACATCGAAGACAATAGTAATATTATTCACCGCTGTCTAGATCGATGATAAAAAACTTCTGTACATTAACAATATTAATATTATTATAGTTTATTCGGCGACGTCATCGGTGGTGGTAGGTATATCGACAAATTCGTTACACGGCGCTTAGGTAGGCAATTGTGCTACATTGATGTATAGGTAACCAAACAAATACTGGTGTAATATCGTGATGTAATAATAATAGTATTATGTAGGTATATCATATTTTGTTTTAAGGAAGGTTTTCAAAATCGATATTAAATATACTCGTAAGCTATTGCGACGTAGGTCTTGATTAAACTGCATGTCTGCACTAGTCCATCATTATCCATGGAACATTTGCATTGGATAATAAAAATTCCCGTTTAAAATATTTCTATATACTCTGTAGTATTTATTAATTATTATAAGATAGGAATAATTATATATTACCTAATAATATTTCTCATCACTACTAAACGTACTAACTGAATTATTAACTTCCAATTGAACAGTACTTTACAATTGTACCCTATATATGGTGATTGATCTAGCATGCTCATCCCCATTTTTCTTTAATAATTAATTTACTAAAATTTTGTTGTTTAGAATACTTATGGAGGACAACATTTTTAAACACTTTAATTGCATATATAATTAATGATACCATTTTCTTTTCTTTTTAAACATAAATATCATTCAATTCTTTTCTAAAATGTTTATCAAATGATTTATCAAAAAATGTTTGTGTACCTAAATCAAAATTTGGACATATAATTTTGGGATTCGTGATGATTTTAAAATGTTTGTATTTAATATTACTTTACTCTATCTTATTTTAAATTTATAAAATTTCCCTATGTACAATAAATATTAGATCTAATATTACATATTATAATATTTGATATTTTTAATGAATAATCCTCAGTATATATTATACATTTTAATAATTCATAAATTACTCGATTGAATTTTGATAGACAATATTTTCAAAATAAAAAAATAGCTTAGATATAAACAGTTTTTCTTAGAAAAAAAAGATTATAATGCAAATGTAATTTAAAACATGTATCTTAGGTAAATTTGAAAATTAAAAAATCAGAATAAAAATAAACTGATAACTAAAGAAAATAATAAGAGTGAGCAGCATATGCTTACTTAATTACTTTGTTTAATACTAATACCTATACATATAGTTAAAAATCGATTGTTATATTTAACCACGTTTATCGCTAATTATCTCACACATAATCGATATTATATTCAATTTAAATCCAATGAACTAAAATATTTTTGTATACATTAAAATATTGATTTTTTTAATAAAATGAAACAATTGCCAAATGTAAAAATATAATATGTAGCCGCCAATGCAACGAATAAATTATTCTACGCATAATAATAATTAATAATTTTCAAATACTTTATCATTATATACAATAAAATTATGATAATTAAAAACCATTATCATTTTGCTTTGTTTTATAGTTCCATCACTAAATAAACTTCCTAAACATATGGCCTGTGTTATTTTTTCATATAAAATGTATGACGTAGGTTTTTATCTACAAGTGTACACATAATAAATAAATATAAAAAAATAAAACGTTGTTTACTTAAGAAATAGTTGAAATTTTGATTCCTGATAGCATTTTATAGCAATAAAATTAACATGGATAAAAGATACCTCTTTTAAGAACAGCATTATTAAAAGAATATTTGAAAAATAACATCCAAAACAAATAATACCATATTATTCCAATTATTTCAAGTCATACACATAAATAATTAATAATTATTAATGTAATTTTAAACTTTAAAGTATAATATTTATTTATTTATTTAATAAAGTTACTACGTAAAGAATACTGTACTAATGATAATATAATTATATTATATACCAGTGGTGGCCAACATGACTATGTACGCGAGCCACATATATTAATGCAATTATATCAAGAACCAAATTATCTAATCTGTACTTTTATACCATAAAAAATAATAAAGATAGCTAACATCCGATAAACATATCAAATTACGAAATATGAAATTATAAAATAAAAATAATAATAATAAAAACATTTTTTTTTTTATATAAATATATGCAAAAAAAATAAAATTTTGGTTTTTGTAAATAAGACCGCGAGCCGCATACGACGATGAAGAGAGCCGAACGCGGCTCGCGAGCCACAATTTGGCCACTCCTGTTATATACATTTCAAATGTATTCTAAAAAATTGTATAAAGGGGTAGTAATATAGCATTAAAATAAACATTTTTGTGCTTAATTGCTAATGTGCTAATTTATATTAGTTCTATTAAATAATCCAATTTTAATTCGTATCATATAATATGTTATATCTAAATAAAATATACTCCTAAATTTCAATATCTTCGTGGTACAAGGCAAACGGAATAGAAAATTGGATTTATTTATTTAGATCATCCTGCAAAAGATGGAACAGATGTTTTATACGAATCAATTAAATATAGGTATCAGATATTTATAAAGATTGGCGGTCCATATATTATTAGGCGAATATCATAATCGTATTAAAATATACGTTAATCTATTTGTATTGTTTAGTTATTTAAATTAATTTATAATTATCATCTTAAATGATAAGGACTAAGAAGTGTAAAATTTGAAACGTTGGCGATTGAAGCGCATCAGAGTATACCTATAGTACTATGATTATTAATTTTACTACAACTTTCATAACTATATACAATACAAAAAAATATATATGTTTTAATGTTTCAAATATTTATTTAAATTTAGGGTGACGCGTGCCCCGTACAACGATCCAGTTGGTGGAATTATATGATAGGTAGCCCACAATGGCAGACGTGCAAATGGATATTTACGAGGACATGTTCAAAGAGATTACGAAAAAAATTTACGGGCAAGATACATCGTCATCCGAGGACAGGCAGTTTGCTGGTCAAGACGCGTACAAAATGGTAGAAGAGGGCTTGAGCATGATCGACAACGACGACGCGGCCGAGTCGTTCGTCGAACAATCGCAGCCTGAGGACGACCCGTGGGTGACCAGCAACGAAACGATCGCGTGGACTACGTCAAAAATCGGCAGCTACAACGTGGACAAGAAACTATTCAAGTGTCAGGAGTGCGATTCAATGGGCCTGCTTTCCAGTGTGGCCGAACACTGGCTGGGCACACACGCCGACGTCAAGGTGTTCCAATGCCCACAATGTCCGTACGCGAGTGCATACACAAAGTGCATCCGCCTGCACTTGGCCCGGCAACACAACGTAGTGGCTGAACACGGGACACATCAACAAGCTGGCCGGAAGTCGTGGAAGGAGAGCCCAGTGCTCGAAGAGGTCACCAGCTATCTGGGCCGGTTGAAGGCAGCGGCGGACAAGGCGATAGCCACAGCTGCAGCTGCCACAGCGGCCGCCGCCGTAGCCGCATCCGTTGTATCAACGTCCGCCGAACAAGACGTCGCCGACGACGAAATGCGACTGAACGCGGCTGACACGGAAACGCAGACCGCTCAAAAGCGATTCAACTGCGCCCACTGTCCGTACGCCACAGACCGGCGAGACCTGTACACCAGACACGAGAACATACACAAAGAGGACAAACCGTTCCAATGCGACATATGTCAGAAGCAGTTCAATCGGGCGGACCACGTCAAGAAACACTACACGCGCATGCACAGAGAACACGAGTACTGCTTGAGCCGAGTAAAACGCGATCCATTCGCCAAGTCGGCGGCCGCGGTACACCATCAGCAGAGAGTGACGCTGTACTCGGGCGACCCACCGCCGCTGGAACCAGAGACGCAGATCATCGTGTCGCGGCGGATCGACGAACAACCGTTGGCCACGGCACCGATCATTACCACCAACAATCCCACCATGCCCACTTTAGTGCTGGACGACCATCAACAGCAACAGCAGCAACAACAGCAGCAGCAGACGGTCGTCAATATCGCCGTAGTCAATTTTAACGAACAGACAGGCACGCACACTATACAAATACCGATACCCACTAACCAGATAAAACCGGTGAGTTGTTGACTTGAATTTCGATTTTTTTATTGAACGTGTGCAAAAATTGTAACCCAAAAAACGCCAACAACTATATATATACTTTATCCGTCGAGAGAACGCGCCATTGTGCGAGGATGCTCAGTAAAACCGATTTTCGTCGGATCCGTCGTGTTCCCTCGCTGGGCAGGGTATAATATAGTGGTGGACAAGTTCAGAGTTATACAGTGTAAACTGTAAAAATGCCTATACTACAAAACATATTTAATATGCGTGTTAACTATAGTAACTAGTAATTAATGGATTTAGAATATTATTATTAATATAAATTAATATCTCTCTATTATAGACACTGAGTGGTGGGTACATCCATTGATAGCAGGTTGAATATCAAAATTTTAATTTTATACGAAGCTATTAAATAATAAATTATGTTGAACCAGATTAATTAGCAAACTCTTAAAACAAAAAATGAGTTAGTATGATAATGCTACACATGCGCACCTAAATAATATGGGTAAAATATGTTTTGCGTTATCTTTTTAAGTCTTGTGGTTATATGTTTATAATCATATCTACTTTGGCTAATAACTATTGTATTTGTATTCCGTTTAACTGCCTAAGAAATCGTATAGTTGAACAAATTCTATACTACTAAATCGTTTAATATCATAACGTTCGTGTTTAAGCTATACAAGCTTTACGACAACAAATAACAGTGATAACTCAATTAATAACCACGTGCATGTTCGATAGGTGATGTTTGCGCCAGACACCATTCTGTCGGTGGACTCAGTGGTGCCGACGAGCACGGCGGCGATGACGACGAAACCGAAGGGAAAAGGTAGTAGGAAAAACTTCGAGAAACGGTATTGCTGCACGTTTTGCCCGTGGTCGGGAGTCGACAATTGGTGTCTGAAACGGCATCTCAACACCCACATGAAGCCGTATGAGTGCGTGTTCTGCGAGTACAAAGCGGCCAGGGCTGAACGATTGGCCACCCACGTGTTCAAAGTACACAGCAAACGAATGTGCTGCCGATGTTCGTACATTGCTCAGGACCAAGACGACCTGTATGCCCATCAATCCGAAAACAATCAGTAAGTTCGGTTTTCGATATTCAGAATGATCTTGCTTTGCAAACACATAGTTAAAATAGTGTATTATAATATCTTAACTTAGTACAGAGAAGGTGCAATGGATATAGTCCATGTTACTAAATCAAAGCATAATATTATAATATTACATAATACAACTTACATGTATATAAGTGTAAAAATGATTGAATTTCCTAAATCCTTATCATTATTTTTTGTAATTGTTTCTGATCAGTTGATCAACATCGTGGATCTACAGCACATACATACCCTACGAATAAACTGGGAATTGATAATTCACAATTATACTAGACATGATCAATGGCGGAAATCTTCAAGAGCAGGGTGGCATTCCCCATCTTTCCCTACCCTAAAAAAAAATGAAATAATATGTGTTTTAAGTAGGTATACCTATGTGTATATCTTGGATCCTAGTAACTGGTAGAGGTTATATCTTATTTAATTATTTTGTTAATGTAAATATGTAATGTTATACGATTAACCCATCGTAATGATTAATGACGTGACAACTACCAACTAGTAAATTTCTAAGATTGTCCTTCATTAAAAAAAAACGATTCATGCGATTGGAATTGGACATGATAAATACCTAGTAATAACTAAATAATAATTGAATAGAAACCATTGCATTATGTTCTGCATACTAGTCATACTACACCGTGGAAAACTTATTGGGGAGTTTTGTTCAGTTATTTTATTTTACCTTATTGTTTAGGTTAATTAATATGGTAAAATGTTCATTACACCGCAGTGCCAGCACATTACCAACAGTTCCGTACACCAAATTTTCGTCTTAGTGAAGGGGTAACATTAACTTATCCGCCCAACTTTTTATACAAAATTTCTCATAAGTATTGTTCGTTTACCAACTATAAAATATCGAAAATATATAATTATACTTTCCGTCCACCTTCTTATGATTAAGACATCAAAACCTGTATACATATTAATATATTATCCAGTATTCACCTATAATTTGTATATGTATTAATTATTTATAAGTTATAACTAATTACAAAAATAAATATTATACCTATAATAATACAACATCGGCGGTGTAACAGTGTCGGTGACTGGGTCTAATTTGATTAACACAATGCGCTATTTACCTGCTAGGAATATATATATACTACCAAAGTCTGTGTAGTGCTCGATGCGGTCTGCGGTAATAATTACAAAATAACTACACAGTAATTATTATTCTACTTCTATTTATAAGTCAGAAACTCAGAACTAATTAGTATAGGTAGGTATAGACGTATAGTATCTATATAGCCATGAACATAGTACAATAATGGCACGAAACCATATAATATTACGTTATTACATTCAAAAATTCAATATATTATGTCTGAAACATTGTTATTAAATTATACTTACGTAATTACGTCATGTTATTTGCGTTAATATTGTTTTTTTTTTCTTTAGCAAAAGCGTAAGGTCTCGTCGTACACAGACATCGCCAATACCGTCGTCGCCCGAACAATCCGAGGAAACTGCAGACAAAAATGACGTAATTGTCGTTTGGCCAATGACGGGCGTAACGGATTCTCAGAGTTCTATTCAAATATAATAATTAATTGAATCGATGTGCCAAAACGAATAT
The DNA here is from genome assembly GCF_003676215.2 of Rhopalosiphum maidis. Classification (NCBI taxonomy): domain Eukaryota; kingdom Metazoa; phylum Arthropoda; class Insecta; order Hemiptera; family Aphididae; genus Rhopalosiphum; species Rhopalosiphum maidis. The sequence continues at coordinate 49,234,372 of NC_040880.1, read as the reverse complement.
TATTGTCTAATCGCATAGTTACAGGGATGAAATAAACTATCGATAGGCATGATACAACACACTAAACCTCAACTGAGCATTTAGAATAAATAATTCGAATCTACATGATATATAATAATATAAATGACTCTCAAATTAAACTGTAATTACTTTTTAAGTACAAAATTGGAAGAAAAAATTGTATTATTCCCAAAGCCCAAAGGTATATGATAATTATATTGTGTATATATTATATAGAGAGATTAGTATTATTCAATTTACTATTTTAACATATTTTAATGTTTACGTAGCATCCCAAATATATATACTGCATTGTTATATAATATTGCATAAGTAGGTGTAAACAATATTATACTATATTTTAATACTCTCATCATTGCCGATCGCGTCCGGCTTTCAGGTCGTCAGGTCGACTAGAAAAAGACGGAAAGCAAGGTACCTACTCGAATTAATTGAACGTAGCTACCACGCGTATTATGTCGAAGGCGTAGGTATAGCGTATAGGTCTGCCCATCCAACTATTAATTACCATTTACCATGTATTACATAATACAATTCACGTACCTATACATCAAAACGTCTAAAAACATTATAATTAGCATACAAATAGGACTTTACAACATTTTTGAAAAAAAAAGCGATAAATGTAGAATACCTATTGTTATAGTACTTAACATAGGCCATTTAAAATAAATTATTAGCACAATTTCAAAATATAGTTATAGATTTAGGTTTTAGGATTTATTTTAATTTTTACATTCCGGTAAAATGCATAAATGTTTTATGATCAAAAAGCAGGTAACCTTTAATAAATATTAAATATACCTATATACTAAATAGGTAGGTATACTAAACAAAATATAAATTCGAAGGAATTTCGGTTGAAATCCCTGCTAAATCTTACAGATATAAAAAAAATAAAAGTTTATAAAATATAAACTACCTAATACCCATAGTATATTTCTACAATATTTGTGTGTTCTAAATTCGATATTCATAACCGAACCAAAAAATAATTAATTTAATTGCATATGCCACATACCTATTATTCACTAATCAAATTATTAATTAGCTAATACAATTTTGTTCCATTAATTTTTATATTTATATTTAATTGTTAAAGATTGTTGTAATATTGGTTGTTAAGCTTACAACAAATCATATTATAATTATAATAGTTACAACATTTATATCTATTTTGTTTAAGATTATGTTTTAAAAATTTCTCGCAGGGTCTTTTTTGCCAGTATTTTGATATTTTAGGATTCAAACTAATAAAAATGATTTTACATAATTCTCATAAACTTATGTCTATTCATAACTAGGTAGGGTTCTAACTAACTAGGTACCTAACTTTCTTGAATTATTTTACAAAACTTTTAAAGTTTTAACTTTAAGTAAAGTAGTAAATAAGTAGGTAGGTGGGTATCAAAAAATATGCTGTAATATAGTTGAATACTACCTAGACAAAATTACATTACCTACCTGTCTACATTTATTGCTAGGCCTCTACTTTACATTGTTATGCCTAATTTAAAACTCAACAATTTTAAAATTTTACATTATAATCAATGAACAATGAGTACATACTATATATTTTTCAGTAAACATAATTTGGATCTATATAAATGCTCCTATATGCTTTAAGTTACCTATAACTTATAATAATCTACACATAATGAATAATTTCAAATACAATTAAAATTGCTAAAATCAGTAATATTTTCTGTAAATTTACCATTGAATTACTTCTTTATTTTTATTTATAGTTTTAAAAAAGTAAAGATAATTCTTGTATTGTATACCTTATTGGTATAATTTACATAACTTGATTCGCTCAAAATCTAAAAATTGGTAAAAATAACAAACATTATTTTTTAACTTTCATGAACTCACTATTTAATAATTACAATATTTTATTTGTTCCAATAGAAATTAATTCCTAAGAAATAAATTGTGATTATACACAGACTATTTAAATTGAATATTACACTTAATTTAAACTTGCACATTTATTATTATTTCATAATAATTTCAAATTTCTTTCCTTTTATATTAAAATAATGGAAATACATCTATTCATAATTGTTTTCTAAAACATGAAAAAACATCCTATGGAATGGCTTAACTACTTATATAGAGGCCTATCAAAGTAAAAAGATTGTCTGGATTTTTTATACTAATAAATCTATATTAACTGTTGTCTGTTGTGTATACTATACACACACCTTTTGAATATATTAAAAGTCAAAGTATTACATTATTAAAAATATTAAAGTTTTATAGTATAAATTAATAATTATAGCAAAATTTCAAGTATCAAGTAAAAAAAAATAATCAAAATATGAAGCAAACTTCTCAACATTTTTAATATCTTCCAATATGTTATTTATTCTTTATATTGTAAAAGATTATCATTGGTCAAGTTAAATACATAATAAATAAGTTGTATGATAAACTTATTTTTATCAGTGTATAATTTATATATAATATATAAACTTCTTAACTTTACTGTAACAACTATTTTTAAATAATTATTTACAACAAAACAAAATAGTACTTAAATTAATAAGTATTAATATTTTAAAAATATTTTTTTTCCTGTATGAGATGCATTTATTGTTGATTGAAATACTAAATATTTTTCATAGTCAAAAATATTTAGAATTTTTAATAAATCCATCCAATTAACTTAAACATACTTTTAAACACATCCTACTTGTTAATTGTAAAGATAAAATGTTAAAATTTTAATTGTATTATTAATTTTTTTATTAATTAAATATTAAATTAATAATATATTATTATTGTTGTGTTGATGAATTTAAATAAATCGCATTGTTATCTAGACAAAAATAGTTATAAATAGAAACATTTATTGATAAATTAAACAAACTAGGATTTAAATATTTGTATGACAACTTACATATAACAAGTTATACTATTACCTATTAGTTATAAACTTATGTATTTTACATTATTATATTTTAACAAACATTTTCGTTATTCTAAAATCCGAAACATCATGATGAAAGTATTAAATAATTTTTAAAAAATTGTTATAATTTTGTTAATTATTAAAATTAGTTAAATAATTGAAGTAAATAATATGTATGAATTTGTAAGATACATAATACAAATCAATAACACTAAATTGCATTGTATATGTAAATATAAATATAAAAAAAAAAAAAAAAAACTATTTAATTGAACTATGTAAATATGAACGGAGAGAAGAAATTACGTATAATTAATTTGATAAAAATAAAACTTAAAATCAGAAAAAGATATTTTTTTTTTACAACAAAATTTGATCTTAATGACATCAAAATAATAACAAATTAACAAAAAATTATACATATTATTAACTTTAACTATACTTAGCTATGATTAAATTATTTTTCTGGTGAGGAAATACTTGGATAAAATGAGTCAGTGTTTAATAAAGAATCAGTTATAACTGGAGTATTTAATACATCATTTTCATATGCTGAATCAAACGACATGGGAGTGTTTGGTATCGTCCAGTCTGCTGAAGCTGTCATTAAATCATTTAGATCATATGTATTCGGCGATAGACATGATACAATTTGATTATCTGGTGTAACATTCAACCCATTTTTGGCTAGAATATAATCAAACCATAAATCATTAATTATTAAATATTAAAACAGTATAAATATTTAAAATTATACTATATTTCAAAAAGAGTACTTATTAAAATGGATAATTTCTTAATATATATTTTTTACAATCGAATATTGAATGTACAATTATGAGAAAGCTAAAAAAATTTAACATTTCCCAAGCCATATCACAAAATTATACCCTAAATATAAAGAAATAATCAAACTTAAATAAAAAAGATAAAATCAGTACATACCGTCATTGAGTGTCTGTTCTTCTGATGTTATAGGCAAATTTAAATTTGTAGGATCATCATTAATGAACTAAATAAAAATTTTAATTAACTTTCAAAAACTATTATTATTGAAAAAAAAATTTACTTACATTAAGAAACATATTTGCGTCAAATGTGTATTTATCATTTAATCCTTTCAATAAACTTTCTAAGTCAGCTTGAACCACATCAATTTGTTTAGAAACAGCTTCCCTGCAAAATAAAAAAAATAATAATAATTTATACAGAGCTAACATAACACCATAATTATTTTTTTTTCATGCCTGCAAAAAGTATGTTTGTCTGTTATATAGAATATTAGAGAAACTTATACTATTATTTGAAATACATCGGTATATAACGAAAATATCAATATATAAATAAAACATATAAGCAAAAATTAAATATATAGTCAATCACTCACTACCAAATATGTAATTTTAAATTTTAAGGTAAACTTCTTTAAAATTATTAATTAAAAATAATTGATTATAAATAAATGATTTTTCACCCTAAAAATGAAAATGTAATAAATTGGAATTCATAGTTTAGACACTATTTATCATTATCTAAAACAAAATAATAATTAGGCAACATCATACTTTTGTATAACATTATTAAGGTAATTTGGTGAAACAGAACTGCTCCCGTCACATATATTAACTTGCCTAGGTTCTGGGTTAGCAAGCTGCATATTATCAGAATTTGAAGTTGTTTCATTATTCCATAAATCATCATTATTAGAAATAGTTCTGAAACAGAAAACAAAATATATACAAAAAGGAACAACTAAATATTTAAGTATACGCAATTAAAATTATATTATCCATAATATTTAATAAAAAATATTAATTTATTCATTACAAAAATCTTATAACCAACCAGGGGAAACATTTAAAAAGGGTCATAATACAAATACATCAAAAGCCAATTCAAATATTAAAAATACATATTTAATTTAAATTTTTGAACATAAAAAAAATTTAACGTTAGACTGCATGAACATCATAGCTAACATATTAACATGTCAATCCATGTGTGTTATTGTTTTGACAGATATATTGTTAAAAGTAAATATAAATGATACTATAAAACACGTAACAGAGTCCCAAGAACTCATGAAAAAAGTATGCAGAAATAAAGCATTAAGAATTAAATCATATAACTTGAAAATATTAAAATTGAAAATATTTAAAATATTAACTTATATTTCACCAGCCACTTCAAAAAAATTAATCAGACCTTAATTATTATTAGTATCTTACTAGAATATACAATATGAAATAACTAATAATAATTATATTTAAAATTTACACTTACACTTCAGGCTCAACAAAATCCATGTCAGGAATAGAAATTACTGGTGGATCGTCTCCCATTGGTTCTACTTTAATGATATATGGTACTGCTGAAGGAGTAGGTTCTTGATTTAGAACATTATCAGCAATATTTATCTTTTTTTTCTTTGAAGGATTAATATCTTTTTTTGTTCTTTTTTTAGATATTTTATCACTGGTTTTATTAATCTTTGTTACTGAGTTAGATGAAGGAACACTCACAATAGTTGTGTTTGGTTCAAATAATTCTTCAGTAGGAGATACTGACACTTCTCTGATCAAATCATCTAATGGTGAGTTCATTATGATATCATGTGGAGCAAATATCTCTTCAACTGTTGAACCACCAGGGCTACTTAACATTTGTGATACACTGCTAGGACTAAGTACCACACCTTCTGGTTCTACTGCTTCACTATAATTAAAAAAATAATAATACTATATTTATTTAGACAAAATTTTATTTTTATAATAAATTAAAAAATTTACTTAAGAATTCTTTGATGAATTTTACTATCTTCGTTTGAATTGAGGACATCAGCAGCATCTAATTCGTGAATCACAGGTCCAGATGACGTAGATGGTTTATACTTAGGATTCTTTTCAATAGTAAAATATATTTTATAAATATAAAACAAAACCTTTAATGTATATATAAAAAATAATAAAAACTCACAGTAAATGTTTCTCCAGAATTTGTCTTTTCTGATGCTTTATGATGCATAATAGGGAGAACATATCTGACATTATTTTTTACTTCTCGACACAATGTATTATTAGTACTAGGTTGTCTTAAGGTAACTAAAAATTGGATTAACTGCAATTTAAAATATTTATAATAAAAATACAGTTAATGCAAATAATAATATAAATTACTATTAAGTTTCAATAAAAAATATGATAAAAGAAATCATGAAAAAACATTATAAGTACAAGTACTAGTATAAGTACTAGTATTAGTATTATATTAATACTAATAAACTGATAGTAATATTAATGAACACAACCCAAAATTTAAAATTTAAATTGAATATTAATAAACTTGGGTATATTAGTTATGATATACTACTCCTATTCAGAAAGTTCAGTTAAAAGATTGTTCATGAAATAAATGATTGCAATTTAGAGGTGATTTTAGTGATTTTATTATACATAATTTATACATATATTAGTCTAGGGCTGTGAATTTAATGAACTAAAAAACTTAAAGTATGTAATTAAAATAGTTTTTAATTTAATTTTTATATTTATAATAATATTAATATACTATATGCATAAAAATGTATTTTTAATAAAAAAAAAAATTATAAAAAAAATTGATTGATTCTTTAATAATGCTATTTGCCTGAAACTTTTTTTAAAAGATTTTCAAAGGTATTAATTGCTGGAATTTAATTAAAAACACAAAAAAATAAAGTAAAAAAAGACAAAAAATGACCTGAAAAAATAAAAACGTCAAAAAGATTCAAAATAAAAATATGTATTATAAATGGAATGTTTACACATAATTAAAATTATGTACTTACAAGCTACGTTTCACAACCACAAAAAAATTCACTTTCCTACAAATTCACAGCCCTATAATTTTTTCAAATAAAATTATTTATACATATTCTAAATTCCATAATTTATCAATTTGAATTTGTTTTATTGAATTAGTCTGACACATCGACAATAAAAAAATAAAATGCAATCAATGATTTTATAAAAAAAAGTATTTGATTATCATTTTTAGCATAACTGAAAAAACAAAGAACAATTCTTATAATCATATTATTAAGCATTTATATAACTTTAAATAAAAATAATTAGTGTATAACGGGTATGTCCACGATACACACCAAAACTACTGATTTTGATGAAATTATGATCAATGTGTGTATTTGGTCTCCATTGTAAGATAGGATAGTTTTTATCCAATTAATGACCTCAATAATACCTCTTTATTATGTTAAAGTTATGTGATTATTTTTAACAAATGATACATAATTAGTTAATTAAACACAGATGCATTTTGTACGAGCAATGAAGTGTGTGGGGTTTAGCTAGTATATGTATAATATTATACTTCTCATAGTTATACATATATCATTTTTTTTTTATTCTTCTCAATTGAAAATAAAAAACATAATTATTATTTAAGTATTATCTAACTTAAAATGTTACATATTACTATGAGTACAATAACTAGTAAAACAACAATTATTAACTGATGTATAAACCATGTGTTTTATTCAATTCAAACCTGATTGAGAATTCTTTGTTGTTTCATATGCTTTTGTCGAATAACTGCTAATTCACGCCACAAACATTCATTTTCATGTTTCATAGCAGTAAATTTGGAATCAAGCATCTTATTTTTGTCTTTAACTGAGTTCACTTCTTTTAACAGCGTACTGATTGTTTCAATGGAATCAATATCGGTTTTTATGCCTTGATGCTATTTAAGCAATTAATAAAAAAATAAATACATTTACCATTCTATGTTTATAATTTATAACAATATTTACACACCAATTTTTCCCCTCTCTTTTGCTTAATTGATAACAATAAACAAGGATGTTCTTTCATAAAATATGGATGAGCATATTCACAAGATGTTCCATGATTAGATGTGTGATCAACATCAGATATTCTTTTACTAAAACCATCTAAAATATAAAATAAATAAAAAAAATACAACATTATATTTTAAAATATAACTAGTACAAAAATGTATATTATTATTTGTATTAATCAAAAAGTGAAAGCTTATTATTTTAAAATCTTATCATATCAGTAGTGGCTTGAGTCTTCAAAATTCTAAAAGTAAGCTTCAAAGACTACTGGGTCGCTCACCAACTAAATTTACTAGGATCAATGCAGTATTTTTAGTTTTTCTAGAGTTATATTTTTCACGTACTTTAACAATTGATTATAGATAAACTTATTTTAAGTTTTATAACCAATATTTTGTTATTATTAAATCTGACTCGACTTTAAAAAAAAATTATTTTAATAATATTGATTAATTAATATCTAATATGTTATAATAATTTAAAACCAGTGAGCAAATTGGTACTACTATGCTGTAATGTTTAAGGTTTAGATTCATTTTTATATTGGTTCAGTAAAATTAGATAGTGTATATACAACTAATTAAGAAAATAATAGATACTTCAAATTCAAACTTGACATTTGAATAGAAATATATTAATATTAGGTATTGTAGCTAAATTATTAGATAATTATCTTAATACAGTTAGTAGATAGCAAATCATTAAAAATGTTAGCATTAGTGAATTACTACCACCACATTTGATTTATTTCACTTCAACACATTGGGTATATATAATAATACAAGTAAATTAACTTACATATGTGTAACTGCCGTACAAAACTCATAAAATTATTATGTTTGAAATATCTTGGTAGAACCTTACAGAATTCTACAGGATTATTTATAATAAAACTGTCACCATCCTACAAAATAAAAAAAAAAGGAAATAAGTACTCGTGTTTTCATATAGGTTTTATCAGCAGATAAACCTACTAGGACAAAATAACAAGTTTTCAAATAGGTAATTACCCAAAAATGATTTAAAAAATTAATTTAAATATGTAAATTTACCTCACTCCATTTAATTACATTATCGGTTTCTTGACTACAGACCAATGTCCAAAGTTTTCTTAAAAATAAAGAAATCCTTTGGTCGTTCACTGGATTGTCATCTGGCATCATTTCTTTTACGACGAACCTTGAGTATATATTAAGTATACTAAACGATTGGAGTATTAGATACCATCAATATCGTTATATTATCGTACTTATTACTTTGGAATAAACTTACGAAAATATACAAAATAAATGGGTAATAAAATTCATTAGGTACCTTTCAAGTATTACTAGTAAATAATAATACCTAATTTCCGTAGGTCGTAACATAAAATATATATTATTGTATTGATATGGTGATTGGTGATACCCTAGTTCTCCCGGAGTGATAATAAAAAAATTAAATCATTCAATTTTTCAAATTCAACGGTGCCAACTTGAAAAGTAAAAATCCCAACTCTCTCCCCGCAATTGTGATACATCAGCTATTTTCTACTATGGATCACACAGGTATTAATTGCTGTAGTTTTTTTGCCTAGTGTTCTGTTACCGTGAAAAAAAAAACCATTGGTATTAGGTACGAACAATTAAAGAAATACTGATGATATGTTAAAATATAAAATTATTCGTGGTAAATAGTAATGTAGCTACTAGCTATGGTATGTTGAATGTTTAAGTTCAACAGTTGAACTAATATTTTCCAAAAACAAATAAAATTGATTGTAATACAACCTATCATTAGGTATTAATAAATAATTATTATATTTCTAGCTTATTAAAATGTATTTTAACATTTTAAAAACTTCATTATATATTATAAACAACAACACACCATGTATGTTGTTTGATTCAATTCCAAACAAATAATTTTTGAGACTTCTTGATTTGAGAACCATTTATTGGTTTTATGCTGTTTTACTAAAACTTAAAAATGACATCATGCATGATTGCATAAATCAAAAAGAAACTAAAAAAAGTAGAAAATGTTTAATGTTTAAAAATAGCACGAAAAAAGTAAAAATTCTCTATTTAAATTAATCTTTAATTTAATCATTAGTTTTTGAATTACAATAAAAGATCTAATTTACTTCCAAAAAGTGTTCAATCAAAACCTTTTACAGTTTTAAAATCTGATTTAAGACTACAAAAAACTTAACCTAAACCTCAACTTCAGTGGAAGTCGGCAGATACAAGTGTGCCACTGATGACTGATATATATATTGGTATGTTGTATGTAGAACACTAGTGTTACTTACTATGAAAAATGTGTACCCAAATAAGTTGACTTTTGCTACTTATTCATTTGAGCCATTAACTTTAATTTATATAATCAAATGTATATCTAAAATATGAATAATGTCTATAGTAGGGGTTTTAAAAAATGAATGCTAACCGTCTCACAGTAATGCGATAATTTGGAAGTGGTTATTATTTGTCATTATCAACCATATAGCTCACGGTTTTTTAACCGTCGAAATATCGAATTTCAAAGAAAGATAAAATCAGTAATAATTGTATAATTAATATCTAGGTAATAGGTCTAGTAGTCACCAATCAACGTTCATTTTTTGATAGTACGCATTAAACGACATGTGTCAATACTGGCAATAGTATGTGCCTTTAAAACATTTAGAATAAATGGTTACAGTTACAGCACAGTGGGTATAAATGAATGTTTTAAGAGCCTTATACCCTTATACCTATATTATTTATACAAAGTCTCTAGTATGAACTACAAAACAAATCAGGTGTTCCAGACTATATTTGTTTCATTATTAATTATACTATTGCTATGATATTTGCTAAATAATAGAAATAATATATAATCAAATAATCAATGATTTAAATTTTATTAGTTTGAATGGTTGTTAAATGTTATCATTTAATTGATTAGTGCTTTACAAAATTATGTATTGAGTATATCAACAGATAAATAAACATGAGTTATTTAAAATTTACTTAATATAAAATAGTATACATAAAAAAATATAATTATTTTTGTAATAGTTTAAACAAAATAATGAATACCTACTATTTTACCCAAAATTAATGACTAAGAATAACTTATGAATATTAATTATAGTTGAATTAAAATCAGATAGGTAATGGCAATACCCGTATTAATTTAATTTATAAAAGCTTAAACTAAATAAAAGTAACTTAATAGCATTTAATAAATACATTATTAAATACATGATATATAGACTATAGAGGAATGATGATTATTTTTGAAAAAGAATTATTATAAATATTGATTTAAAATATAAAACATTAACTATATTAAAAGTGATAGCATTGGTAACATTTATTTTATTGCAAAACTAAGTCGTCTAATTCTTGGTTCTTAACAGTGTCAATAGTTTTTAAGACTTGCTCTAAAAGAGTGTCTGTTAACATTGACACATCTTGAGCTGCATCTACTTGAATAAAATTATCGTTTTTAAATTTATCATAATTTATATCAACTTTATGTTGGAATTCAATATTTTCATATCTTTCATCACCAAAACCAGACCGTTTAGCCATCTCTCCAGTTGATAATTTTAAAAACATAACTATATCTGGTTTGGGTAAACCATTTTCTGGACCACAGCACCATTTGAAATCCACACATTGCTTGGCACTTGTAAAAACTACACCAGAATACGAGTACCGATCTACAATTAATGTTACACCAGACTCGATTTGTTTACGAATTTCTGGTTCTAGTTCCCAACGATTAGCAGTAAATAATAAATGTACTGATCGATCTGGTAACTCTATTTTCCTTGATAAATAATCATTGATTAATGAACCAATAGGAGTAGATCGATCTGGGAATGATATTTTTTTTGCTGGTATTTTCATATTATTTAAAGCTTCAACTAATTTTGCACATTGTGTAGTTTTTCCAGATCTATCACAGCCTTCCAAAACAATTAATGCACCTCGCATAGCAGACTTTGTCATTTTATTAAATTACCTAAAAAAATAAAACAAACCTAGTTACATAAACATATTATTATTTAGTGTGTTAACAGAAAAAAAATTATATAATTTATATGATAGGTCATGAGATAATTATTAAAATACAAGCACTATCTTTTATTATTAAAATATATCAATAGGAGGTACCCAATACAAATTCTAATGAATATAAAATATTCTATTTAAATTTAGTATTAAAATTAGTTTTATTTTTAATCTAAATATTTGGGTAAATAGAGAGAGGGCCCTAGGATACAATTTTTTACCATAACAAATCATTAATTTGTCAAATGTTGATAATAATTTTACTTGGTACAATTAATTTTATTCAACATTTGATAATAGTGTTAAGCAGTGGCGTATTTTAAATATTTTTTTGGGGGGTGTCCAGATAATATAGGTATATACTTACTTGTTAATTGGTTGCAATATTTCTGTTTTACATCTACTACCACAAAGGTCATAATATACTCATAAAATATTGTAATGAAACATTTTTATTTATTTAATTAAAAATAGTAATTTTTATGTAATTTAATCATACAGGTATAAAATACCTACTATAAACATAATTATTACAATGTATTTTGCTTATTAAATTTGATACCAGTGATGCTATAAGAATAACAGTTTTATAAATAATTAAAAATATAATAGGATAATAATTATATTATTTAAAACTAAATTTATTTTATTTTCTAATTAGTGTATTACTTTATATATAAAAAAAAAATTGATATATAATGTCGATAAATTTTGAAGGGAATTTGGTAAACAATAACATGTGATTTGTTATTAACTAATTTAAAATTAATTTATGACTTTATATAATATTAAATTAGTCAAAAAAACGAATCACATATTATTGTTTGCCAAATTCCCTTCAAAATTTATCGACATTAAATATTAATTTTTTTTTTTTTGGTTTGGGGGTGTCCAGACACCGTGGACACCCCCCAAAATACGCCACTGGTGTTAAGAGGATACTACACCCGCATGTGTTGTCTTTGTCTTACACATGTAAAACATAGTAAAAGCTGTTTTGCTTGGAATAGAACCACTTAAACTGTAGAGATAGTTAAGACTAATTATATCCAAATTGATATATAATATAGTTAAGAACATTATCTGTGAAATAAAATTTTTTTTTAATACCTATCACTTAAACAAAAAATTTCATGTTGTCTGAAATCCATTATTTTTAAACTTGAATAATTTTTTTTTTTTATTTGTAATATCTAAAAAATAAAAACAATAATTCATAGTTAAAGTTCTCCTATTTGTATGGTAAAAATTTTGTTTCTTAGTTATTACTTCTCGGTTCTCTCCCGCCCAAAAAAGTTTTTGCTTTAGAATCTTCATGACTCACTTAAAATAGAAATATCAACAAATTACCTGAAATGCATTCCGTTATTAAAGCTAACAAAATAAAATGTGAACTACTTGTAAGATAGAGACAACATTAGGCGGGTGTGATACCTCCCTTAAGAACTTACATGTAATTTCTCAGTCTCATACATTTACAACATTGCAAATTTATGTTCAGTAGAATCAAATTTGTGTTATTAGCTATAATTTTGAGTAAATTACCAGATATCAACCCTAAAGGTAAGGATATAGATCTAAATATATTATAAGGCATCTCATTTTATTTTATTGATACTTTAATAAGTTACAACTGTAAAATAAAACAATTTTAAAAAGTTTAGAATTAAATTTAATATATTAATAAAATCATATGAGATGTTCTTGCATATATAATATTCTTACCTTTACATTAGATAATTCACTACATTATTAAAACTAACAACACAAAATTTATTCTGCCATACAAATTTAGTATATTATAAGTTTACTTGATAGAGCAAACACATTCGAGTTTGGTGTCTTCTCAAATGCTTGATGTTAATTTTAACATACATCATCTTAGAAAAAAGTCAATCAGAGTAGAACCATCATAATAGTTAATATTATATAAATAATAAATTAATATTATATAAATAATAAATTAATAAATAATGGCACAATTATATTACCAAAATTAATCAGGGCCAACGAGACAATGGAGAGATTATCTTTGCACAGTATTGTCAAAATTTACATAAAACGAAGTGACGAATGTCGAAAAAATAGCAGTAAAAATACCGTATACAAATCTGTACAAATTAAAATAAAAGAAATTTAAACGACGTTAATGGAAAATTGTACTCTGCTATTCAGTTTAAGTGAATACGAACGAACAACTAACAATTATAGTAAGTTAAAATTAATAACTAATAAAACGTCACTGCTAAGTAATATACTTTTAGCTTAAAAGTTGTAACTGAAATACTGAATGCCAGAATGCTGAGACATAATAAATTAATAAGCCATAAGGTAACATTTAATATTGTTCTATACAGTATGCGTAGCAGTGGCCTGTGGGCTGTGGCATACAAATTGGCGCGAAATTGTTATAATAATAACAATAAAGAATGATAATATTATATGGAACAACCGAACAACTTGATAACATATGGACATGGTTATGGTGTTTTCTAATTTCTAGACTCTGGTTCTGTTATTAATTATTATTTGTTGAGGGTTTTGACTTGGAATCTAGAACTACTGGGATTCAAAAGTTTCAAGATTGTTATACTCAGTTGTAGTATAAATTAAAGAGCCTAGATATAGAATTGTTTAGGCTCTCTAGTATAAGTATTTCCTTGTCCTATGCATACAGTAATTATTCTGTGGTCCTATGAGACTATAATAGAGTATGACCTTAAAGGTTAAAAGTAGCGCGTGGTCTAGTAGAGAAGATACTAATGGTATACACAAGGTGAATTGATATCAATTGGGTATACGTTAATATAATGGTATAGGCAACCATTTGATTTGTTCATGATTTATGCAAATTCTGACATAACATTTTAGTTGGCACAAATAAAGAATTGAAGACGGACATTTGACTATTTTAGCGTTGTTGCGATTGTTTTTGTTTATGTTTGAACAAGACGTGATTTGCGGATTTTCGCAGATAAAGCTTAGTGTAAGCACTCCGAACAATTTCTTGCACAATTTACAGTTTGTACCGAACAATTTTTAACTTAATTTTGTGCCACATGTCCTTATTAAACATTTTTCTATGGTATCTAGTACTTTACGTACCACCCGAGCTACCGGAGCACCGCTAATTTTATACATAATTAATCAATAATCATTATTTATTTTTATTATTATTCAGTAATTTTAGGTGTGCTACCCCAATACCTCACAAAACAAAAAAATACCGTGTTAATTGATATTTTGATAACGAAGTTTTATCGTTTCGACGAGTCTTGTACCGTCTGAACATTCAGAACCATCTTTTCTGACAGCCAGCACGGCAGAGGAAATCACAAATCGGTAAGTCAAGTTGTACAATACCACTCGACACTCACCAACACGGAACGAGAAGTCGGGAAATACGTCTTATAATAATATATGATACTATAATAACAGATGGTACCAGCAGCAGCAGCTGTTGTCACCTATCGAGTTTTCTCTTTTTAGCCAACGGGCGACGAGTACGGACTAGGACTATCGGACAATAACATTACTATATTGTGTACTATGAACTATAATATTATACCTACTATACATATATATATATAGTAGTAGGCAATAGCATAACAAATAACAATACCAACGGATGAACGCTACGCCCGCCCGCACTGACGCATCCACTCACCCACCACGTCAGTAAAGTACACAAAGTACAATCACTGTATAATCTTTATATTGCTACATAGTGACAAGTCATGGTTGATGGTTTGATGGTGGAGGTCCCGCACGGCCACCGTTAAACAGCTGACTTGCGCCGTTGTTCCCGACGTTCCCGTTGTGTGTCGTGTGTGCGCGCTGCAGCCCCACAATTCTAACACTAGTCTCTGCCGAATATCGATACAAAGCACTGTGTACACTGGTAGTCGAAACGTTCGAAGTGTATTAATTTGAAACTAATAATAACATCGCCGTAGAGTGTAAACTGCTACAATTCGCAGCGCGTTTCACCGTCACATATTGTTGTTTCGTCCGCTTATCGCACAAGTGATATTAACGTCCCAATTTTGTTTGCGCAAGTAGATTCGTCTGGTGACAAGGTGCCCATCACTTAGCAGTAGGTACCAGCCACAGTAATAATCGTCATGTCCAACTGATCCATCTGGTGATTTTTTTCATTTTATCGACACCACTCCTACTGTCTTGCAACATGGACGACAAAAACGGCATTATAGCTGATTTTCAGGTAATATTAATATTAATAATGATATATTCTGGTTCGTGGGGGACAAAGAACTCCCGTCGACCTCCTTCTAATATTGTTGTCTTATTATACTATAGGCCATCACCGGTATCGATAACGCTGGCGAAGCATTGATGCACTTGTCGAATTTTGATTGGGACTTACTGGTAATTACACGAGCTTTCTATCAAAACGTGATATTTGTATTAGCTTAGCTGAATCATCTGAAAATCTATTACTTTTCAGGCTGCTGTCCAACATGTCACGCCTAAGCACACCCAACACTTGCCGTCCGAAGGACGCAGTACTCAACTAAATGCACCAACTGTAATGGTTGCAGATGATTTCAGGGGTATGATTGCGTCAACATCAAACCAAACTCATCGTTTAATTACTATTGAAATTGAACAAAATGGCCATATAATTGCCACAATAAAAGTCAACGATAGTTCAACAATTGGTAATTTCCTAATAATTTATTTTCATTTTTTAAATACATTTATTTATTACTTTGTAATAAAATTAATGTTTATAAATTTTTTATAGGTATTTTTAGGTAAACTAATGTCAAAAATAATAATAATAATAAATTGAAAAAACTTATAAAATTGTTGCTAAATTTTTAATTCTAATATTATAATTTAAAGATTATTTGCTTTATTTTTTTTAAACTTCCATTTATAAAAGTTGTAGATAAACAGTTAGTTAATACTATTATTAGTTCTCTACTTTAACAAAATATAATACCTTATTCCTTGTATTTTTAATTTTACTCTATACTCTAATTAATTAAGTTCTTTAATTTGTACAACTTAAGATTTTTTAAATTAAATTATATCATGTTTGAAATATTACATATTAAACAATTTTATCTACTTAATAAGTATTCTTTTTATTTTAGATGATTTAAAAACAATGGTTTATGCTGAAACTAACATACCATGTTGCCTACAAAATTTTAATGGGTGGCCAAATAATCAACATCCTTCAAATAAAGATACACTTTCTAAACTTAACCTTCCAGATAGATTTAAACTGAATCTTAATAGTGGCGATGAAGATTTAAATCAAGAGCTAAATGGAAGGTATGATATTTATTAAATATTTTGATTATATTATCTAGTTAATTTTATATTTCTTTTACTACTTTTTAAAAGAGCTAATTTGCGAATGTTCACTCTAAATATAACAATGGAGGCTACAACTTCAAGTGAATATCAAGTTTATAAATTGTCATTTTCGTCTGATCAGACTGTTGCACAAGTGAAAGAAGTTGTTGCTAACTTGACTAAATTGCCTATAAGTAATCAACAATGGTTAGGTTGGCCGCATTTTGTTACTCCTGCTACAACTTTGGAAGAATCTCATATCAACTACCCAGTGCATGATTTTAAATTGAAGCCATCAAACTCAATACTTAAACATACCAGAAGAAGATACAACACTAGATTAAATGTAAGTATTTTTTTTATTATTATTATGTAACTTATAATCAACTATGGTACCTACTATGGCCCCCTACAAAAACCTATTAAAAATGTATTGACTTACCATTAATTTTTTATAATAATAATTTATGATGTTGATTTTATTTCTCTTAAAATTTTAATAAACAATCTCATTTATTTGGTGTACATGAACTACAAAATTAACAAAATAAATAAATTTCAAATCAATCAAAAATTACTGACTTGGTTATTCATATTATACAAACTGTTTGAGTCATTGTGCCACTGTTAAAATGTCATCACCTTTTTACTCTGGACATAACCTCATAAAATATACTAGATTTTAAAAAAAAACATGATCAATAGTTAATTTATTTAATTACTTTTAACTTGCTTAAATTGTCTAATAAAAACTTTTTAGAGTGATTGATTATTGGTATCCTATAAAATATGTATTTCTTGATAAGTAAACATGCTAGAATAGTTGTCTTAAAATTACTTATAGTCTATCCAGTGCGAGAACACACCGATTCTGTGCATCACCATTCTATCAAAATTGGTTCACTTATGACTGGGTATCAGTGGGGAATGCGCAGAATAACTGATTTTGGTTGGTTTGTGACGTGTTCTCTCGTTATACAGAGTACAGCTAACTATTTAGATGATACTACTATTTGTTAGTGTTAGACGTAATAGCACCACTATATCAAGTTAACTAATGACTACTATAGTATTTTGATCGATCATTTTGAATAAATTATTAATAAAAAAATTTATTGAAGCAGTCTGTTGTGGATATGGAAACAAGTGATTCTCCAATGCCTTCATCATCTACTTCTTCTTCATCCACATCGTCATCATCTTCAGAAGAAGATCCATTTGAGGATGCAGCAGAATCATTAAGTGGTATTGACGACGACGATGATGATGTTGATACTATGTTCATGGACACTGAGGCACCTACTCGGATCCGTCCATTAAGTAAGTTTGATCAAAAGAGCTATACATGCCAGGTACATTTTATATTATTATTAATATAATATCGATTAAAAGAAAAAA
This sequence comes from Rhopalosiphum maidis, assembly GCF_003676215.2. Taxonomy (NCBI): domain Eukaryota; kingdom Metazoa; phylum Arthropoda; class Insecta; order Hemiptera; family Aphididae; genus Rhopalosiphum; species Rhopalosiphum maidis. The sequence continues at coordinate 49,215,798 of NC_040880.1, read as the reverse complement.
TTCAAAATATCACAAACTTTTTTGCTGTATAATATGTTTTATTCTCAGTAATTAATTGGATTATAAATTATTTAGTTGCTGAAGATACTGAAGATGAACTTGCTGGTGTCATTCAGTTCATTGATGAATTTCAAAATCGTTATGGTGATATGAGACCTCAGTTTTTTTTGGGAACGTTGGATCAAGCTATCAAAATTGCATGTTTTAAACCTGCCAGAGATGTAAGTATTATTAACATGATATAAGGACTTGAAATTTATTATATAATCAATTACCAACAAATTATATTTTACTGTATAAAATAGCTTTTATTTCTATTAAGATATAAAAACTAAAATCAATAATTTTGAATGTATTTATTTTAGAAACGTTTATTAGCTGTATACTTGCACCATGATCGCAGTGTGTTGTCAAATGTATTTTGCACACAACTATTATGTTTTGAATCAGTTGTACAGTACCTCAATACAAATTTTTTAGTATGGGGATGGGACATGACACACCCGTCTAACAGAAATAGGTAACTAGTAATAAATTTAAAATTGTATTATAAATACAATTTTTATATATTTTTTTAGAATATTGCAATCAGCCTCTCTATCATTGGGTGCAATGGCTGAAATAACTTTGAGAGCTATTGATATCAACAGGCTTCCAGCTTTAGTGTTATTTACGCGCAATCGGTCAAATACAGAAATATTATCAGTTATAAATGGTAATACTTCATTAAAGTTCATTCTGTAATTTTTAATTTGAATTACTAAATGCCTATTATAAATTTTACAGGAGATTGCAATATAAGTGAATTACTATCGAGCCTTATAAATGCTCAAGAAATGTTTGCTATACAACAGCAAGTGGAAATTAAAGAAGAAGGGGAACGTAATATGCGAGAAATGATTAAAGTAGAACAAGATGAAGCCTATCAACAATCATTGGCTATTGATCGGTATATTTCAACAGCTTAAGAGAACACTACACCTGCATTTATTGTCTATGTTTCTTAAGCGTATAACAGCAAATTTACTAATTCACATTTCATTTTAGTAGTTTAAAAATTAGAGTGAATCAACTTATTTAGAAACTTGACGGTAAGAAAATTATCTTTATTTGTATGTTGGTTGTTTAAAATAGTTCAATTTATGAGGGAGTTGTGGACATTTTTAAATACATTATTTTATGTATGCTGAATTCTCCAAAAAATTGAACTATCATAAAAAACCATCATACAAACACATATAATTTTCTTAATATGAAGTTTCATAATAAGTCAATTCTCTCTAATTTTTGAACTAACAAATCTAAATGTTAATTTCTGTGTTAAAATTTGTTATGTTACACATTTAAAAGATGGAAACAATAAATGTGGGTGTAGTGCCCTTTTAAGAGGTCATTTTATGTTTTATCTTTGTCTTATGTGTGACAGAAAATTTGTGTTCAACAAAATCTATTTTTATGCTGTTAGTTTTAATATTAGTCACTTTACCTGTTATAAAACTTAAAGTTAAGGTAATTATCTTGAACATCTCATGAGATTTTTATTAATATTATAAATTTAATACAGTGTGTTAAGAACATTTTAAAGGTGTAATATTCTTTACAGCTAAACTCATCTTAGAATAAAAATATCAACAAAAGTTTCTGAAATGCCTTGGATAACATTCTTATCTTTTAAGTTTGATAATAGGTAAATTGACTTTAGTATAAAAACTAACAGCATAAAATTAATTTGCTTCACGGAAATTGTTATATGTTAGTAAGACAGAGACAAAATATGTGGGAACAATGTCCTCTTAATTTTAATTTTTTTAATTATTAATGTAATCGTAATTGGTAGTTGGTATACTTATTAATAATAATTATTGGTTTGAACCATATTTTTAATTTGAGGTGTGTAGGTTTTTAGTTCTGATTTACAATTTTTAAAATACTAGTTATAAAACGTTATTTAATAAACTAATCAACATCATTTTAGAGCTAAAGAAGAAACAAAGAGAGTGCAAGAAATGGAAGAAAAGGCAATTCGATCTCAAATTGAAAGTCAAGAAAGACAAATTGCTGCAGAAAAAGAGGTATTACTGTGATATAAAATTTATAAAATTGTATTTATTAACATAAATTTGTTTTTTCTAGGCTATTCGACAACGTATTGTAGCATCTCTTCCAGCAGAACCAGAACCTGGTGATCAAGTTGCTAAAATCAGATTCAGGCTTCCTCTTGGAAAGTTTTTAGAACGACGGTTTCTGGCATCAGATAATTTACAAGTAAACTATTCATTATATGTTGTTCATATATAATATTTTTTCATATTATTTTATTTTATTATTAAATTATAAATATACATAAATATTGTGTCCATTCATTTATTTTGAGTATAAAATTAAAATATTGGTAAATGAGAACAATTACACATTTATTTAAATCTAACTGTTGTAACATCTTTAGTTTGAAATATTATTGTATAGTTAAAAATAATTTCTCTCTCAATTTATTTATTCACAATATGTGTGCATATAGATTAATTTAATATTAAAAAAAAAAATCTTCCCAAAACTAGAATAAAATTGTTGGAATTGAGAAAGTTGGATTTTTTTCTAAAAAGAGATTTTAAATTTTAAATGTATCTACTAGGGATTAATAGACTATTTTTGATATAGTGGTCCTGATGATTGAAACTGTGTTAGTATTATACCGTGTGTTCAATTTTAAAGGTAACGGAAAATATTTCAAACGCATTACTATGAGTTTAATTTGGAATTTTTTTACTGCATATATGATATATAAATACACCTGTAATTGATAAATTCAAATTTTTAACTATTCAGCGCATGCACAGTAAAATAAAAATTTCTTAATTAGGAACTACTATTTTTGGTACTGGATTTGGATTTCTTTAATTTTCTGAGCAACTTTGATGTTAAAAGTTTTAATTTAGGTAATTCGTAATTATAGGTATTATAATATTTTATTTTGATTTAAACTACAAGGTGTATTTATTATTACATCAAATTTATAAATATCATTGGAATTTATCAATAAATTATACCTATAAATGTATGATTAAGATAGAGCATTGAAAGATTGCGAGTACGCAATAAAAAAATTCTGGATCAAATTCAAAATCATCCATTCATTTAATTCCCGTTACCTTTAAAATATAACACACAGTGTACAGTAATTTATTTGAATCCTTCACTACTGTGTGTTAATTCACCATTTAATTCTCAATGCCTTTCTTTTGGCTGATTTTTCATTTTGTAAGACTGAATTCAACCAATCTTTTAAAATCCAAGAAAGGCCTTATGAAAAAATTAAATAATATGAGTTAAAGCTTTTAATAACAAGTTAATATTTTAGGTATTGTTTGACTATTTATATATAAATGGCTTCAGTCAAGAAGAGTTTAAAGTAATTTCTAGTTGGCCTAGAAGAGATGTAAGTAAAAATAATTATACTTTTTTTATTATTTATATCATTATTAAATAATCAATTTTATGGTTTTTATAGTTAACAACATTAGGTGTTACTCAAACCATGAAAGAACTAAATTTGTATCCACAAGAAACATTAACCCTGGAAGAACGATAAGTCTCTGTATGTAAATACACGAATGTATAAATTTATCACAAATAAGGTTTTTTTTTTTATCAAAAATAAATAGAATATTGTTTTTATTATTAAAAATTATAATTGTATGCTACATAGCTTTTCATTTAAAATTAAAATTTATCAAGTGTTATGTTTTATTTAAATTTGGTAAGAGTAAAAAAAAACTAAATGTTGACAAAATTCTTCTCTTTATTACAAAATCTATTTATAAGTATTTAAATCTTCAATGTCTTTAATTATTTTTTCTAAATTATATACCTAATACCTAGTTAATATATTTCTTTAAAAACAATTCATACTATTTACAAAATGTTGTGTTGCTATTGTCCTTTAATACTTGTTTCAATGTTAACTGTCCTTTAGACAGTTTTCTTTTTTTCTTATGCCCAAGACCAACAGTTGAATTTGATCTTTTCCTCAAATTATAATCTTCAAAGTTATTCATATGTAATTTTTTCTCTAAATCTTTAGCCATCAAAAAATCATTTTGTTGTTGAGTCCACAATTTGTTCAACAATGCTATTTGAGCTGTACAAAATGCACAAGGATTATTTGTAGTCAAATTATCTTGCAAACGTCCACAAATACAAGTATCCAAATTTTCATCTTCAAATATTTCAGATACATCTGTAGTTGAAGAACTTGTACATGGATCTGAAGGAAAACCTAAAAAATAATTTTATCATATTACCAGACAATACTTAAACATACTTTTTTAAATTATCTTACTTGAAAATGATGCATTAGAAGATTGATTTGAGATTAATGTACTGGATGAAGAGTTAGTGCTAGATAAACTACAATTTTGTATACTATTCCATTGTATCTTAGAATTATTCTCAGTTTTCTTTGCTAAACAGATATAAAATATATTAAACTAAGCTAACAATGTACAGCTATTAAACATCTTACAAAATATTTTATCCAGAGGTCCTTTTTTCTTTTGATTTTTCTAGAAAAAAAAATTAAGTCAATTTCTATTTTATAATCATACAAGTAATAAAATTAAAAATATTTCACTCACTTTAGAAGCTAAATTATTTATACACATTTTTGTTTCAGTCGATATCTTTAACATAAAATCATTGGTTTTTTATTATAATATTATTTTTTATATATATCTATATGCTCACCTCATCATGTAATTTTGTGGCCAAATCCAAATCTGATTGTATTAAAACTATTTCTTCTTGATGAAGTTCTTTCATTATCTATCAATAATATTAATTTGTATTTGTATGACAAGAATAATATAAAAAAAAATTAGATTCTCACATTTTCTTGAATTGACGTTGCAAGTAAAGAATCTTCACGTGTTAATTCTTCATTCAAAGATATTTGTTTTTGAATCTTAACATTTTCTTCTTCCTTTTAATAGGAAAAAAATGAATTTAAAACATGACAAGTATTAAAAATGATAAATTAAATTATCTATTTAATGTACTTGTAATTTTTTAGCAATCTCCAAACTTTGCAGCTCTTTTTTTTCTTGTTCTTTAAAAATATTCATTTCCATGTCATCAAATTCTTTTTTTATTTCTCCTTCTTTGAGTTCAATTCGACTAAAGTCATGGTTTGTAATGCCTAAACATAAATACATTTATACAATGCTGTTAATTAGTCTATTTTATATACCTAACCTATTTTGTTTTATTAATTAGTCACTTTATATTTCAAAGTTTATTAGAAATGATAAAAAAATTTGATTCAAGCTATATCTAGCTATTTATATCACATTTTTCTATTTATTAGTGTTTAGATTACAAAGTACTCAAGTGCATTCTATTTTTCAGTTACCTAATTTTATTCGTATGAATCTACTTTTAAGTTATGAAGAATATAGTACTCCTGAGCTTTTATGACTTTCGCCTATCATTTATTAACAATATGTGTTATTTACAGACCATAGAAGAACAAATAAATGCCTCTCTCACTTTTGTTTTCTTGGGCCCAAAGACCTTATTGAGTTGGGACAGTTCATGCCTTTAAGATCCTTTCTCTTACCAGTTTCAGTGGATTTCCTATTTTATACTTGTCTCACAGCTCCAAGTGGTAAGGTTCCATAACTTTGAAGTATTGGATATGGTGTGGCAAGATAGTTTGGCATGCAATATAAATCCCTTCTTCCACAGAAATGACTTGATTTTTAGTTACCATCAGTGAATTAACCCCCAACTCCCTCACAATATGTAGCTCCCCAACTAGCTAAAAAGCCTAATGAGTTATTAAGTATAATGCATAATATTGTACGTAGATATGTTAGAAAAATAATTAAAATATATAATAAGTATAATAAACTTTTTACCACCCTCCCCCAAAAAAAATAAGATGTAAATATGCCACTGATAGAAAAGATTGTGAAAACTGGACATTTACTAGATATGTATTAAACAAAAATTATTAATAATTACGTTCTTCAAGCCCATCATCTTCATCATTTAACCTCTTCTGTACTTCTATTGGGTACTGCTGTTGTATAGCTTCCCAAAGGTTCACATTAAGCATGGCATCCCAATCATTTTTGAATTTTCGAAGCCAATTACTAATACGCTTGCGGCACAATGGACACTGGTATGCTGTTAAATTCACCATACTTTTGAAACATTCTAAACAGAGTGTATGACCACATGGCATTGTAACTGGTTGTAAATAAATACACCTGCATGCTATACAAAATACTTCTTCGAGATCTAATTTATTTTGTACTTTTTTCTGAAAAATGACAAATTACTTTAATTAAATTGTACTAATACCTAATTGTATTTATTACTATATATTTTCCCAATAAAAATAATGATTTAAATAAAAACAATTTAAAAGGTTCTCTCTTTTATTACTTACGGAATTCATTGTTTGATTTTTTGTTTTCATTTTACAATTAAATCATAAATGTATACTGGTGATAGATCGTTAAATTGATTTCTCATAACATCATAGTAAGTTAATCGCTCTGGCTTAAAATTAATAATCAAGAAGAATAAAACAAAATAAAACCAGTAACTGCTAATTTAGTGGCACAAAACCCGTCAGATAATAAAAATTCGTAGTGAACAGTGAACACAATTATTCATATTCCAGTCTCAGTATCTATTAAAAAAATAGGCGGTTAAACTTTAGCTGTAGCCGTTGTTTTCAATATCACATACAATTGCCTTATCTTAGTAGGTGGTTTCCGCCACAAGCATGCTGGCGAAGGAATTAAAAACAGTGTTGCCAGGATAAATAAATGAGAAAAAGTATATACAATTCCAAAAAAAAAAAAAAATAGTAATTGGTAGGTATGCCTTTTTTACAAATTATTTAAAAACAATAAAAAAGATACTATACGTAATATAAGTCATGTTATGAACTATAATATAATGTATTGTGCATGATCAGGGAAGTACGCAGAAAAAAATTTTGGGGGTTGGTCTTGAAAATCAGTTATTGAAAAGTAGAACTTTTTTTTAATAAATATACAAACAATTTTTATGAAAATTAGGTACCTATACTTAAAATACATTTTTTAAATACAAACATTGATAAAAAAAATTAACATTAAAATTGAATAAGTAAATAACCATACAAAAACCCAAGTATTTCGGGGGGTGTTTAAACACCCAAAACACCCCCCGGGTACGTGCCTGTCCGTGATGAAATGAACAAAAATGTCTTTATCCGTTACTAGGGCCATTGATTATAAAATAAACTATGGGCTTACATAAAAAGATCAAGTAGTCTAGTTCAAACGTAAGTTTAAATAATGGCTATTCCAAACTCACTCGAAACGGATTTTTCAATTTATGAAAATGCGGAGGGTTTATATCCGTATGACCGCATTATATCTACATTCTACCTATAATATTATTATAATACTATGATTTTATACTATTGGTGGATATAAATTATGTAAATTATAATGATATATATCAATATATCATATAGGTATATAACGTCATATACTTGAATGTATAGAAATAGTAAAATCAACCTGCCGGATGATGGGTAATAGCTGTATGGATAAAATAATTATAAAACAATTAAAAATGAATAAATCTTAATGATGTCGACTATATTGGAATACCAACATATAGGTAACTGGTAGCCGGTAGGTACTAGCCAGTAGCCACTAGGTACTAGTGCTACTACACACTTGCATCAAAATTCTACCAGTTATGTGACTGTAACAAATATAGGTAGATATTATGTGCGAAATAATAACACAAGGACATTATTTATATTAATAACATAATAATTGTTCGTATTATTTTCCATTTAATAAAATTGTGACATAAAAGTTTCATTTCATCATGACGACACGATATAGTTGTTTATGCGCTGCAGTTATGTCCCTATACTACCTATTAGATGCAACATATATTATAATATATATAACTACTTTTAATACAGTATATATTACATATAACATAAAGGAAGTTGTGTGAATTGTGTGTAACCACCGCGGCCCGTGAAAAATGTACAATTGTTTTTTAAAAGTTTTTAATTGTCATATTTATGTTGTACGTAATAATATTGTATATCATTGCGTTTAGGTATATAGATTAAGTTTCACGCGAACTTGATATTATTGTTACCTATTGCCAATTTCGGAAATTCGACAACAATAGTCATAACGAGGTGGTCTTGAGCACGACGTTTCATAGGAGAATAAATTTGAAGTTGAAAGCATTTTAAAAGATGCATCAGTACGCCCGCGGCAAACTGAACAAGGCCAACTGTACCTATACTATATAGGCAATTGTTGTTACAGCGATGAAAAGATACGACGTAATGAACACCAGGATATATACGATGCAAAGTCCATTTCAGACACACACATTCATACGTATCATATTCATGTATATCATCTCGCAAGGCTGTGTAACTGGTAGAATGGTAGATATAATACCTACACGATTGAATTCAGATGGTGGTCACTGTCACTGGTTATTGCGGGAGGTACAATAATAATTATTATTTTTGAACACAAAATATAAAGCATACGTGATCCACATAAACATAAAAAATTATTTTAGAAATTCACGCGAACTCTTATCCTCGCACCCACGAAATCAAAGTTACATAAAGTCCTAAAAATTACGTTTTTACCGCACTTAGTAAAAATTATGAAAATCAAATATTATTTACAAATATATCGCAAAACATACTTATTTATATGCAAACTTAGTTTTGAAAAACTCACATCACTCATTACTCCTTAAAATTACGTATAGTAAAAAATTCAAGGAAACGACCATCAACAGGTGACACTGACATATTTCGATAATGAAACTTAATTTATTAGACATTGTAAATTTAATTTTTTTTTTGTCTGTAAAAAGCACGATATTTAATTGTCGATTAAAAATTATTCTCTGAGAAGATATTCTCAAAAATTTAATACAAGGTTTTTTAATACATTTTTCAACCTATTATATACAAAAAGAAGTTCAAATTTTTATGATAATAGACGTTTATCGTAAAATAATTATTTCTCCTTAAATAATTTTTCAAACTTTGTGTATTTAAAAATAAATTAATAAAACAAAATAATTTAAATTATGATTTCCAGCTGCTTCCCTTAGAGAAAATCCACATTTTACCTCTTCAGCAGCAGCGTATATTTAAGTCATCTTCATTTTTTTTTTTTTTTACATTGTTTCCCCTTGGAATCAGAATAATATACTGTAGTTCGTATAGGTATTTAAAAATTAATTGTATATTATAAAATTATGTTCATAAAAGTGTGAAATAACACATTTTTGGTATACTGTTTATGTTTTTGTTGCAAACCACCCTGATTATTACTAAATACTAGAAAGTAGAAATATTAGGTATTGATTCCAAAATGTATATTAAGTTAAAATATGTACCTACGTTGTTGTTTTATAAATTTCATTAAATTAACAATATTTTTTATACAGAAAAATAATTTATTATGATGGTATCATTTTAACAATATTCACAGATTAAGATTTTGGATGTTATATAAAATGAATAAGTTAATGAAATGTGGAAGAATTATTTTCTGTGGAGGTAGAAATAATTTGAATATTAAAATTTAAAAGCTTTCAATAAAATAAATGCAATATTTTCGAAAAAATTAAATCAATCTACTGTAATACTTAAATAAAGTAAAATAAATAACTTTATAACTATACATATATGTCTATAGTCTATTTATGTAAAACGGAACCATCTTAAAATTATAATGATACCTATATGATTGAATTAAAATTTAACACGCTCATCATAATTTACACCTAATGTGCCTACAGTAGTGCGGTACCATTTGCGTTATAAAGTAAATAGTAATTCAAGAACAATGTAAATGTAATTTGTAATGTAATTAATAACTATTAAGTAATTTAATTGCCTGCAATAAAAGCATTCTTCTCAATTTTTTGTATAGGTAAATATTTTATACTTTATTAATAAGTATAGAACCATAAATAAATAGACGAGCACCTCTCCGACGTGCATTAATAAGTGTTAAGTAGTCAAGTATGTCACTGTATTGAATGTATTAATTTTGTAATTCAATTGAGATATCATTGCATACAAAAAACGTATCTGAGCGGAGACTGTAAGCCTTTATTTATATTAGTTCATGGTATAGTTATAGCATATGAATTCATCGCGCGTTAATTCACTGTGGTCATCTCATAATACCTAAATCGTATATTCATATATGTAATATACATATACACATATATATTATAATATTATATACATTAAATCAACTATAGCCTGAAAAACATAGAATGTCGCGTTAGTACGTTACATTACTATCATTGATTATAAATCGCTATCGTAATTATTGTTACTTATCTGTGGCTTTGAGGTATTACGTATAAAAGTGTACCTACAATTAACGATCACAATGTTACTATTGGCCAGTTTATGCCTTATGCAGTCATGCAGTTGGTCGAAAATCGACAAACTTTATATTGCCGGGTCGTCGTTTCCTTGTTGGTACGTTTCACCTTTTCTGTGAAATTATGGGCCATGGCTATTTAAATGTTAAAGACTAAAAGAGAAAAGTATATATGCTTCCATTCAATGTTTACATTTTCGTAAAAGAAATAGAAAGTGATGTTAAGTCAATATGGAAATGTAGCCAATATTCAAAAAAAAAATGTCGTGGACGCGTTTATATATATAAATGACGGAGAAATATTAAAAAATATATCGACAATAACCACATTTCGAATTCAACAGACACCCGAAACACTAATGTTAAAAAAGCACTACATTTATTCTAAAAGAAATAGCTACTAATAACATTGATGCAAGTTCTCATTGTATATAGCATAGCTACAGCATTATCTTTAATCCTGTAGAATGTGCGGTTACTGGATAACTTATACAGTTATACCTAATATTCATAGACTCCAACGTACTATAGATACAACGTGTACGTAAACAACAACTTCTGCAATTACTAAACAAACCAACCGATTTGAATCAGGGGCGGATCCGATCGACCCCTCCTGTTCCCGTCTCGCAAGCTAAGTTTTTAACGTAATTACTTCATAGTTCATTATTTGTATTTCGTAAGACATCATAGATATCCTGTTTGCCCTTAATAATAATTTAGGATTATTATTACGGTTATTACAGAAAAAATGCTTGCCTAGGGTGCTAATTATTTTAAATTTGATATCAGTTTTAACTTTTAGTTATTTATATTACTACTAAAGGTATTGGATATTATGCCAAAAGCAAAAGCATGCTGACGTGCTGTTAATGCGAATGTCCGTTGCCTGTTATACACTAATTATATCTCTCGGAGTCCACAACTATATTATATAGTATATTAGCATGGTGAGCAATGATGATGAAATCATTTAAATTATAATAGTCGACAAGATATTATATTATATTAGTATCTATTTGTTTATGTCAGTATAATTGATGTAACACAATATGATGGTCGGTGATTAACTCGTAAGTTATAGTTGAAATAATGACATATCTTGCTTAATGCTTGATTACATAGCCAGAGGTACTATGAATATTACTTATAAAATATAAATAAATACCTCTAGTAAAACATGTAATATACAATATGTATTAACAAAATATTATTTTTTATTAAATTAATCTTCTGAATCTCTTTTAATAATTATTAATGACATCTTAATTTTTATTATGGCTGCAGTATTAGCGTTCCTAAATCCTAATACACCAATACTCAGGGAGAGGAAAGGTTATAAATATTTTGGTTAAAACACTGTGACCGATCAGAGTGCAATAAGTAGTTCGTAAAGGAAAATTAATTATAATATATACATTGTATAACCATAAATAATAATTAGGAGACCCATCTTAAATGTGTTAACACAAAACAACAAATATTCCATAATTATAGTATATAATACAATTTATTTTAACAATTTTTAAAATGCTATAACAACTTGAATTAATCTATACTAGTATAATTTTAAGAACTAATTAACAGAAAATATATTTTATTATTTGTTTGAAGAATTTATTGAGAAGTGGAAAGGTTCTATATTAGCAGTCAAAAACTATGTAGTGATACTCTAAATATCGAACAATTACATTCTCTGATAATCATAAATCCAAGCTGGTTTATAGGAATCACTATAATTGTATGATATTATGATATACATGTATACTAGTATACGATACTATACACGGTGTACCTCAGTAATTAGCTACTTAAAATGTATTATTTCTGATAAACTTAATAAGACGCTGATACCAGATGAGAGTGCAAGAAGAATTATTTTATATTAAAATATAAATTCAACATTGCATAATATGTTTTGTAGATTATATAGGCTTATGTAATTATAATAACAACGTAATAATAACGTTTATGAATTATAATAATAATGTATACTTGTTATCCAAAGGTCAGGGTTAGCACTAATTTACGTGAAATCGATATTTTATATTTAGTTACTACCAGTTTAACATAAAAAGTAAATACATAGCACAAATATATTTATTTTCCGTTTTATATGCAAATAAACTATAACTGCATACAATTGTGTTTCCTAATAATCTAATATATTATATGCCACATGGTAAATAATGCCAAATATATAGTCAAAAGGAATATTCTGCCCCAGTTTTTATTCGATATTCATTATTAAATAACTATAGATTAAAAGTGTTAATAATCAGAAAAATTAGCGATTGTTATTTATTAATAATTCTAGTATAATAGATTAAGACATTATATATTTTAGTATTTAATATATACAATAATACACAATAGAATGTTCGTAACAACTTTAACTATATCGACATATATGTAGTCGACAGTGGCGGATCCAGGATTTAATTTTGGTCCATAGTCCAAAACGCAAATCTTAAATGGTTCAGTAATTAAAAAATACACATAAATATGTGTATTTAACTTATGCCAATGGGATTAATGGGAGAGGGGCCGAAAAATCCGCCACTGTATGTAGACTATATCCATATGGTATATTGTATAATTATTAATTTATACTATTATAATCCACATTCTATAGTCTTATATAGTGTATATTAGTGTGGATTTATTGAATTTGACAAGAAAATTAATTTACGAACCCATTAAAAATGTATTTTTTATTTAGATATTTTAAATAGGCTTGATTTAAACTTAGAACCATTTACCAAAAATAAATTAAGTGTTATACCTAAACATATTCAATTATAAACTGTACATTATATCATTCATGGACTGATCTAGGGTTGATTTCAGCTAACTTACAATTTTTTTTCTCAATATTATATAGTAAAAATTAAGATATGATAATATAAGACTCTTTTTATTTGAAAAAATATGTACAATATTAATTGTTTAAAAATAAACTATATATTCAAGACTTTTGAATCTTTACAATATAGGTAAACCTAATGGTAAATGAACATTCCCCTCCTACCGACTATTTTTAGTGTAATAGTAGGACATTTTTCACACATTTTTTTTTTTTTTGAAAAGTTTATACTATTTAATAATATTAGGTATATTATTTATTATTTAATATGAAATTTTTTTTTTTTTAATAAATATAAAATATTTTCAATTTTTTTTTATTTTCATAAATATAATTATGTTAACTGAACTAATAAAAATTGCTATTTAAATGATAATAAAAATAATAAATAAATATAATAGGTAGCTAAAAGATTTTCTGCGTAAAATATAATTAATAATTAATAAAAATGGCTAAAAATACAACATAAGATGAGTATTAGATGAACATAAAATCAACGTAATATGTTTATTGGCTGTCATTTAACATATTACTGATCTTATGTCTTGCAGATCCCGGGGTGTATTTACTATTTATTTAAATCAACAAGTAATTGTAAAGAACAATGGTGAAATAGGAAAAGTGCGAAGTATAATTATGTGTTTGTAAATATTCAACATGAAATATTTGTTGTTGGAAATATCACTCCGTTAGTTCATGAAATAATATGTTGTTAAGGAGATAAAAAAAAATTTTTTAAGCCCCAAACATAAGAAGTCATTAATGTTGTCAAAAACTAGTTTGTAATGCATCATAAGACACTCATAAAAGTAGGTAAATTTAAAAATACCGTATAATCATTTGACTAAATTCATTATTAAATGATGAAATGGGGGTTAGGATATTTTATAAACTATTCTTTACATTTTATATTATACTAATACACTAATATGTTGTTATGATAAAAATACCGAATAGTGATGAACAGTGCCGGCTCGAGGTATTACATGGAGTCCGGGCAAATTTTTAAACGGTGCTCTTGAAAATTTAGCTTATATTATAACATTTTTATTGTCTTACACAATTTATTATTGTAGATGAATGTATTATTATTATTTATTACACACTGTTATTATTTACAAAAAAATATAATTATATAAAAAAGCCATAAGTTTTTACAATTTTTTGAACATCTTCAAATGCGCTTCCGGCGCCCCTTTTTTGGAGGCGCCGGTTTGTCTGTGTCTTGGGCCACCACTGATGATAATAGTTGACAATGTTGATATGTATTCAATTTTAATAAATCTTAAACTCAATATGTCTTACACACATTTAATAGTCATAAATTAGTTATATAATTTATATATATAAATTGGCTATTTAAGGTAATCCATAGATATTAATTTCCATATTTATTATTTCGAAAAATTTTATCTTTTTGAAAATTTATTTTTAAATAAGTAAGATTCCTCATAAGTTGTTCTTGTTAATTTGCCAATTAAAAAATTTATAGAAGATTGGTTAATTTGTAGAAATATTATTCATTATATAATTTATGTACTATACTGTACGGTGAAAAACAGAAAAACTAATGCGAGTATATGTAAGAGTATATCCGCATGACCGCATAGGATAGATTTTGTAGATTAATATATTTTTATTTTATTATAATATATAGATTATTCAAATTAAAACTAAACAATTATTTTCAACAATTTATTATCTAATTTACTATACAGTATACAGTCACGTCGTTGTTATCAATTCGGAATAATAAAAAAAAAATATGTTGTTATTTTAGTCCAAACCGTTTATATATTAAGCTCTAATATAATATCATAACAATATAATATAGTAAATATTATAATTCCAATCAACTCCAAATCCCTATCATTCATATATTATTAAATGATTGTCATACCGATTAATTTTTATAATTTTTACCAGGCATTTTTACTGGTATTTAATGTTTATGGTTTTGACATTTTTAAATACCTATTATATTAAAAAATAAATTTGTAGAGATAACAGATAAATATTGTGTAATAATTGTGTCAAGCAAAGTTATGAGCACTGAAAAATTATTGCCTATGCTATAATCCCAATTAAGAATTTCAACATTTAAACGTCCAAGCTGAAACTACTGAGTATCAGAGTATCTATACTAAAGTATATTATTAATAAATTAACTTATAACTTGACAGATTTAAAACATCCAAATAAATCTTACAGAATTTTCTTTAATATAAATTCAAAAAAAAAAAAATAGCATTTCAATTTATGATTTGATAATTATCGTTTCTACAGTTTTATTTTTTAGATTCTGTAAAGAGCGTTGTTTTTAAAATAAAAATAATTATCTTAATTATCTATATATATGGGTATAAAATAACTTGCCTTGACTTAGAATTTATCATTGCCTGGCTCGAATCACCAAAGCTATGAATATGACATTTTGACAGTAGTTTAATTTTATAATATAGAGATAGAAACCTACTAAGAAAGGAATTCAACATTTTATTAAAAGGAATAAAAATGGAAAACTCTATTTTTAAGTGGAATTTTTATTGAAATTTAGCATACATACTTTGTAATAGTCATTTTATAATTAAACATTATTTATTTGATTGTTGTTAATGTTAAGTATTATGTAAGGAGTTTTTTATTTATAAAACTATTCATCGGAAATTAATCTTATTTCAATACTGAAACTAACATACACTTACGTGTCACAAGTAAAAATGCACACATAATATATTAGGTGCAAATAGCACATACACTTATTGCTGATAATGCAACAGTTGAATAATGGGGATATCAATCGACAATCTTTCGCATTCTCTTATAACGCTACAAATTATTTACCTCCCACCCCACCTCAGGGAACGTCAAAAGATGTTTTACATAAGAGTTTAATCGTAAATAAAAAATAATAATATAAACATTTAGTGAAAATTTTAAGTAGGTATCTTTGGTTATTCGTTCTCAAAATACATTAAAAAACAAAATCGATTTTATCAAAGATTTGGATTTGCCTAAAAATTTCAGTTTTTCTTTAATTTTGTTGTTTTTTGATTAAAGTCATTTTTTAATTTTGACCCTTTCAAAGTACCAACTAGATATTATAATCTGCAACCAAAAACCTACCAAAATCGAAGTATTGTTACTGCCCTAAAAAGTGATAACAGACAGAAACAAATTAAAAAATATATATCGTTGTAAATAACTATTACATTCATTGCTTTACTCATAATCTAAAATGTATTTATATTTAGTGCCCTAGTGCACTTTGCCCTCCTTTATCATAGTCTTAAATCCTTATACGAGATATACGAGGTATGACTAGTATGAGGATAACGGGTACGATAGTCGACGAGACAAAATTATTGTTTAACATTACACTAATACACTATTACAGTTATACACTTATACCTTAACAAAAGGCAATGAAAAATGTAAGCGAAGTAAGCTATGTATAGTGTATAGCCGATATATAACTACAGGTTACATTTTTACCTTTATAAATCACGATGTATAAAAGTTAAAAATTATTATAGCCAAAAATGACAAAGTTAATGAAAAAATATTATTTTTATTCTAGTAACATTAGTTAAAATACGGATTCATATATATGCTATAGGACTTACATTTTAGGGCCCCAATTACATGTCAGGGGGTGCCCAGGCACACCCGGAACCTCCCGTGCGCACGCCTATAAGGTATACATACTATATAGTATAATGACTAATTTGACAAATGTTAGTAAGTATGAGGAAGGTTTCTATAGTAATGTCACCAAATAAGAATACAAAATTAAATTACCTACACAAAAACTATAGGTTTATCCTAGGTGGGAAAATAGAAGTCCAATATGTCGCCACGCCCACACGTCCATACGTATATCTAGCTATATATAGAAATAGAAGATACTTATCGGATTTATGTTTAGGTATTAACTGTAGTATAGAATTTAAGTGTCTGTTAAATATAATTATATATTAATGTTGCTATTGTTACTGTGTTAACTATAATAACTATACTGCACATAATACACATATTATATAGCTGTTAATATATAAGTTACACAAGGTATTTGATGAAGAGTTGACTGTAAAATTGTTTTAAATTGTAACACTTAAGAAAAAAAAATTGCAAACCTAAGATAAGATCAGATTTTTTATTAAATAATTCGTTATATTCCTAACGCCATATTGTATACTACAATAAAGCATTTATAAACTATTTAATATATTTTTAGGGTCAAAATTAAAAAAAACCAAACGTCTAGGATTTTGTCATTAAATAATACGGTCGACAAAATTGGTGACATATAAAATTGGACACCGTTGAGTGTCAGTGTACATCAAGGCCATAATATAAGACATAAGTGCTAATAATTGTGATAGGTATAATTAATAAATGTATTACATATTAATATTATATAAGTGGATTACCTAGTTGTAGACTACAACACCATAAGCCGCGGACTAATAATAATAATATTAAGTAGTGGCATCGGTATTAATTGTAATAGCATTATATACATATATTTTTATACCGTGCACGTGGTTCCCCTGCGGATGCCCTAAGGGTTCGCCAGTCGCCCGGACTACCAGAGCTCGCCGCCCGGCGCGTAGTACTGACGGTCGCCGCCACCGACGGCAGCGACGATCTTTCGGTGGGGTACGCGCGGCAGCCGGTAGGCGGGCGTTTGCATAGTGTTACGAATTACGATGATCGCCGTGGTAGTATGCCTTTGTTATCATCCGAACCCATTCGCGCCAGGTGTCTAGTAAAATCAAATTTGGTCACGACCCGATCAAACGTCGCCAACAACAGAATGCCAAACATCAAGGTGTTCAGCGGCACGTCGCACCCGGACTTGGCGCAACGGATCGTCGACCGGTTGGGCATCGATGTCGGCAAGGTGGTCACCAAGAAGTTTAGCAACCTCGAAACATGGTAACTGAAAGCGCGCCGCCCGACCGGTCTAACAGCTAAGCCCCCCCGACGCGTCGGTGTCTAACCCATAATTTCATTATTTTCCTTCTATGGTTTGTCATATTATGACCGTTTGTGTTTCCGGCCGAGAAGCTACAAGACCACGTCCCACGCATCCATATTAATCATAAGCACCGCGGAAACTGGTTTTATGTTTTGCCGATTTTTCTCGTCGTAGGTTTTACGTCACCGAGTGTACTGCTTAGGTCGTACCGGTATCTATTGTCTAGGTCGTGTACTTGTCACAAATCCATTTTCGCGAATATAATTTGACCCTTCGACACACTTCACGTCATTAAGTTGGTAAGGAGATGGAAATTCACCGTCAGTTCCGTTTTCCGGATACGTTTTTTTTGTAGGTTAAGAAAATGGTTTTGTCCGGCGGAAACACGTGTTTGCGCGCGCGTATCTCAGTTTAAATGACGTCCATGCTCGTGATTTTTCCATACGCGTTCAATTCCTGACATAGGTATCATAATGCTTCCGGTACACGTGTAAAACATCAACCAACATAATGCACGTCCACTGTACTGCTGTTTACTATGTCAATCGAAAAGACGTGTCTCGTACAGCGTATAGGTGCTATCTGTCACCGAGACAAATGATTTTAAGACGTTTTGCAGTTCTAACAATCAAATTCTGTAAGCATCAATGATACTTTTTTTTGTTTAAGCTACCTGTTGATCATCTTTTCGAGTGTATTTATAATAAAGATCTTTCATAGACATAATTAAAAAATAGGTATCTTTAAGGTCAATAATGTTCTATAAGTATATAACCTATTGTAAAGTACTGTATTATGTCGTTTTAACTGCTGTCATCAATTGCTTTGTTTTATCAATAATCCTTATACTCCTTAGCAACATAGTAATATGTTGTCACATTAACATAATGTAATAGAGTTAATTATGTTTTTATTCATCTAGAAAAACTAATTTTTCGCTCTAAATTAAGTAACTGGGTATATTGGTTAATATTCAATGATTTTGTTTAACTGATGAGAATGGTTTTTATAAGGTTTTTCAATTAAAAACCCATTTAAATTGTAAAATTATAAAAAATGAAAAAAAAATTGGCAATAACTTGATTAGGTACAATTATGATTAAAAACAATATATTCCTTAAGTTATTATTTTATATAACTCAAATTGGTATGTAAATAATTACAATAATTATAAGTACATGACTAAATTTGTCTTTTTCATATTTACAGCCTTGTTATGTTAAGTAATTTCCATGTATTTATTCATAGTCCTTAATCTTTTTTCAATGTGTGTTTTAGTGTTGAAATTGGAGAATCAGTCAGAGGAGAAGATGTCTATATTATCCAAAGTGGTAGTGGTGAAGTTAATGATAACTTGATGGAACTATTAATCATGATAAATGCTTGTAAAATAGCATCTGCTTCACGTGTTACTGCTGTCATACCATGTTTTCCATATGCTAGGCAAGATAAAAAGGATAAGGTAAGTTATTAAATTAAATTAATTTTAGTTCTAAACCATAATCATTTATCAATTAGAATATTGTAGTAACTATTACATTTTCATTTTACATTAGTACATATTTACTAAAAAGAAAAAAAACTATTTACACTGCAATTCTACGTACATTTATTTTTTTTTCTTTAAATTATTTATATCTTAACTAACAAAAAATATCTTTTGTATGTGTTAAAATGTAAAAAATAGAATAATTATTTTTTGTTTAAAGTATTAATAACTTAAAAGTTAAAATTATCAGGTATAATAATGTTATAATGTTGAAGGAAGAATATGCAATATTATAAAATAATGTACTTCAATTATTTAATAATTAACTCAGCCTCAATGATTTAAAGTTTGCATTTGTGTAAAGAAGAAAATGTACCATTTAATAAATACCATTTGTTCAAGATAATTGAATTTAAGATGATTTTGTTATTTAAATTTATTATAGAGAATTAAAATGCTTCTAGTACTAAAGGTTTTTCTTTTAATCTTATATTTTGTTTGATAATAAAATTTACTACAGGTCCTTATTATAATATAATATGGCTTATAAACTAGGCTATACTTTTGTATTAGTTATTTGTTATTCCTTTTCATAAGTATCTATAAAAAAATTGTTCATAGTTATTTAGGTAGTTCATTTTTTATTATTATAATACATTTGATTCTTTTCTTATGTGCAGATATTTAAAAAAAATATATATTTTTCAAAATGTTCACATGCCAATTAATCTGTTTTCCTTTTATTACTTGCATGATGAATATTACTCTAATCCGCACCTTACTTATTAATCATTTTTCACTGTTCATGCTGTAAACAAAAGAATGGCGACATCCCCGAGAATGACAATAATAGATCAAGGGCAACCGTCAAGTGCAATGAATGGAAGTTTCGGGTATAGTTTTATTCAATGACACATTATTAAATATACTTACCTGGGCATTTTAACTAAATTCATACATTATTTTATGGGATTTATAAAAAATATGCGTCTTGTTGGGTATTGTGTGTTTTGAAATGTCAGTTTTCAATGTATCAGTTATTGATTCTTTATATCACTGATATTATTATTGTAGTTGTGCCATTAAAAGCCCCTATTCTCTTATGTTGAATATCACTTGTTAATTTCACGCAGTTATAAATTATTGTATGTTTACAATGAAAAGTATTGGATGTCACGTAGTGTTGCAATTAATTTAATAAAGGCTTATTATTTATATATATATAGGTGACAAAAATTAGGATAGTTGCCAAAAGTGTAACCATTATGTTACCATTAACGCTTCACTCAGAAATTTTCTTTTAATTTTAAACTCGACAAAGGTACCTACTACAAAGCTTAATCATTTCATGTTTTGCTTTAATTATAAACAATAATTTTGTGGATACATTTTTAAAAGAAATATTAGCAATATTTGTAAAAGCTTATTTGCCGCATGTGTATATTATATAATATTAACATATTACTACCTACTAAATTTCTTTTTTGTATTCTATTAAAAACTTTATTTTTAGTTAGGATCTACACTACTTTATTTTCTTGGCATGAACACCTGCACATATATATTTTTTTGTTTTAGGGTATCATTTTATACTATGCAATTTATTTAATTACCTGCTTTCACAACCAACCTAACTTATTTATTTTAACTATATTAAAGATACAAGTACTTATTCACGGTAACAATAATTCTACAAATAATATAATAAAAATTTAACATAATACGATGCTTGGTAAAATAATTATTGTAAATTTTGCAGCGTAACATTTTCATTTAAAATAAGTGCTAGTGTAATTTGTACTATGTATATTATAATGTCATTGAATTAAAATCCATGATGAAATAATTTGATTGCATGTTTCATAGTTTATTTTATAATATCGTTTGAATACTTAAGTTGTGTAAACTACATTTTGATAACCCATACACATATTAAAAAAATAAAATAAAAATAGCACTTAATAAAATTATCTATTTTACGAGTATAAACATTGAAAACAACTAAATAATATTTATGTAAAATAAATTAATTTTTGTGTTAGTCATAACTATAATAGGTTTCATTTATATTTTAAACCAATTATAAAATAATAGAACCATGTTGGACATATTGTGATGTTTGAGTCTTAATAACTAATAATTATATTGAGTGAAATGGTAGCGCAATTAACACAATTTATGTTACCTATTTTAATTGCTATAATTTATTATTACAGTTGTTTAGTTTCAAGAAATGAATTAGCCATCCAATTCATATTTTTGTTTGCTTTATTTTTACAGGAATTATTTCGAGATTTTGTGATCGGCAATCAGGTGCTAAAAAAATGTTTTTTAGGAATTGTTGAAACAAAAGTTTCTGTAACATTTCTTTATGTTTGCATGTTTATTGTTTGAATATCATTAATTGATTTTTACTTTAACATACATTTTTAATTTCAAAATTGTAATTGATGTATTTATTGATTATAATTTTTAAAATTTTATACTTGAATATCTTATTTTTTTTATTTCATTAGTATGATATCAATATTATCATATTAATCTAATTTATATAGTTAATTGTTTCAAACTTAAAATTGTAGAAAACAATGTATATAATATATTGTGTTTTTTTACCATTTCAAAGAATTAAATGTTAGAAACATTAGTAGGTATAGTATTTTTTTTTTAGAGTTGCATTACAATTTGTATCCATGTAAAATTTGGTATCTATAATTGTATATAATTTTTTTTTATTTTTCATAATTAATAAAAATAATTGATATTAAAAGGCCAATATTCTATTTTAAAGTCGGTTGTTCTGATCAGTTCCAGTAAACTGGGGAACTTTTTGATGATATATTTTGTTATTATTATTCAACTGTTTTTATACATTAAATAAATTCATAATTAGAAATAATAATACTTAGAGTTTTTATAAAAATTAATTACTGGTGCATGATTCTATTTAATCAATAATTATCAAGCTAGTAGTTATTTCAGTTTTATATAGTGGTTGGTTTATCAGTGGAAAACATTTTTGTAAAATATTGTTAAGGATTATGTTGAAAATAAATAATAAATTACCTGAAACTTCCATGAATTCACTGATTGACCAAGCTACTAACACTTAACATATGACTTGCTTATCGGTGAATGGGTGGCTTTTGGTATAGGCAAAAACAACATATATACCCATATAATACTATTAATCACATACATATTTATATAATATATATTTATTTTACATGGCATAAAAAATAAAATTAAAATAATTTTTTATTTACCATTATAGAGTAGAGCACCAATATCCGCTAAATTAGTTGCCAATATGCTGTCAGTAGCTGGTGCTGATCATATAATAACTATGGATCTACATGCTTCTCAAATACAAGGTTTCTTTGATATACCTGTTGATAATTTATTTGCTGAGCCAGCTGTACTAAAATGGATAAAAGAAAACATACCTGAATGGAGAAACAGCATTATAGTGTCACCAGATGCTGGTGGTGCTAAAAGGTACCATATTAATTTAAATTAGCAAATCTAAGAGTTCTTATAGCTAAAAATTATATTTTTCCAGAGTCACATCAATAGCCGATCGTCTAAATGTTGAGTTTGCTCTTATTCATAAAGAGAGAAAGAAAGCTAATGAAGTGGCATCAATGGTTCTAGTGGGAGATGTTAAAGAACGCATTGCCATCTTAGTTGATGATATGGCAGACACTTGTGGCACAATATGTCATGCTGCAGAAAAGTAAAAGCTTATTATAATATAATTTGTCTTATTTTACAAGATTTTAATATTTTCTTTTTTTTTAGGTTAACTGAAGCAGGTGCCACTAAAGTGTATGCAATTTTAACTCATGGTATATTCTCTGGACCCGCTATATCTCGTATTAATAATGCATGTTTTGAAGCTGTTGTAGTTACCAATACCATTCCACAAGATGGGCATATGAAAGAATGTCCTAAAATTCGTGTAAGTATAATATATTAATTTGGATTTTAGTGCTTTATTCATCATAATAATAATAATATTTAAAATAATCCAACATAAATCATTTTTCATAATATATACAAAAATATTTTTTTTTCATGATTTTTTTTATCATATATTTGTAAGATTTGTAAAATTAATATTTTTATGAGCTCAGCAAAAAAAAATTTACTATAGGGGGTAGGCTGTATACAAATTTTTATTTTTTTTTGAAGTTTATAATTATTTATTGTTTTTATTTTATTATAATAAAGTTTGTTGTTTAATGCCATAATTCCCAAACTTTATGACATCACAACTCAAGAATGATTTTTAACAAATTGTTATAAATTCAAAACTATAAGCATTATATTTTAAAAAATGTACAAAAGTGTATATAAAGCATATGTTTATTAAAGACTCCACATTTATTAATGTTATATGTTTATTTTTTAGTGTATAGATGTATCAATGATGTTTGCTGAGGCAGTTCGGCGGACACACAATGGTGAATCAGTATCTTATTTGTTCTCAAATGTGCCTTATTGAAATGTTTAATCATGTTTTTATTATCATTGCTATGTACATGTTTATTTATATATTCATAGATTCATACAATAACTTAATATGCTCAATAAAATATTGTAAAATTATACAGTTTACATGAAATTGAAATTAATGTTACATTTTGAAATAGATAAAATCTGTTATAAATGTAATAAAACATTTTTTTTTTTTTTTTTAATGTCAATAAGCGGTCTATACAAATCACATTTTTAAATCTGTTAGTTATATATAACTACCTATAACTCTTTTTTTATGTACATAATATATACATTTGCATATTTGGTTTGTTCATAATGTTTATTATAAAATCCTGAGTTTAGCCAATATTAAAGTTTATTTAAAATTGAAAATGCTATTTTTTGGTTTAATCATTAATACTTATTTATTACATTTCATTTATTAGTATGGTAACATTAGTTGTAGAATGATTAGCGGTAATTAAGTGATTTGAAAATTATTTGTTTGATCTAAATAATTTTAAATGAAATCTAAAAAATGTCCAGTTATTTCATTTGTGCCTAGTTTACTGTTGGTGATGATCATAATTAAACTGATAGTTTCAGTGCTTTTAAAAATAACAAAATTGTTACCTAAGTTGAAAATGCAAATGTCAATCTCCAATTCTATCAAAATACTCATACATTTATATATGTACTAATATCATTTAACTTCCCAGCATTATTTTACATATATTGATTTATACACATAAGAAAAAGCTTAAATTTTGGGGTTTACACTTTAAATAGTAATTCTTCATAAGTGAGTGGCGATCCCATTCATATTTAAAGATATTAAGATAGTTACTTAGCAAAGTAATTTTTGTGAATAAAATTATAGAGTGAATAGTATATTGTTCAAATATATTTAATCTTTTATGGTACCTATTTTATAGATCCATATTCTGTTGGTCTATATTGTATACTTAACAATTGACTTGTACTTTAATACTTTAATATAGTCTTGAATTTCAATCTCTTTTTTTGTATCATTCAATATCTTGTATGATTAGACTCGAGATAATGGTAATCATAGAAATCTTATTATTCAGTAATGACATGACTGGTAGGCAGCTAAGAAGATCAATACTGGTTGTTTTTTTTTAGTTGATTACTGTGTTTAACATTAACCTTTATAATAATTATTTTGTTGTAATGTTACTATACATATTTATGAAGTATAAGGGCATTTTAGTTATTTCATTTTTAACAACCAAAGTGAAATAATTTCAATACTTATACTTGTATTGACTAGTTTTTAATATAGGTAAGCTAAAATATATAACATAATAAGTTACAGTACGCACAAGTGTTAAAAATATTGAAAGTAACGTGATACCTATTTACTTTCAGCTGGTATAATATTATATTGGCATAAACTATTGAAAAATAAAATTAATTTTACTCAATATTAATTCTATGTATCAAACTATCTAGTTGGAATAGTATTAATATATAATATTTTATACATTTGTAACATGACCACTCAAATCATACTTTTAAGAAGTAGTTTTTCAGGAAAATACTTGAAACTTGTGTGTCTCATTAAAGGAATGTAGAACATAATTTTTACCATAAATATCTATTTAGATGCCTAATATGATAATAGTTAGGTACCCATAGTATTATAAGAATCGTAATAAGATTTATGAAACGAATGCATTTCATACATATTACAAATTATAAATTATTATTTTTATAAAGGCGATTGTGTGCCTTATAAAGTCTATGATCATCTATTTCGTTTAATAATTATTGTTTTAGTTCATCATGTTGTGTGAGTAATATATAATTTAAAGGATTTTATAGCAGCACTATAGTATAGCAAAATTATGTTAATATTAGGTAGATACCTACCCCAAGGGATATTGTTTGATGAGAAAATAACAATGTACCTATCTATACTCGGTACTGCATTGGCGCGTTGCACATACTACATATATACGACCCACGTAGTAAGTATAATAAAATGGCATTTATGACATTGAGATAAAGTAAATCTCGTATTTTCATGAATCGATATTAATACATAATATTATTAACAATTTAAATAGGATAATATTCAGGAAGTATTTTAGAGGAATAGCCTTAGTAGTCCAACTATAATATTATATACACAACTACACAAGCCAAAGGGACAGAAAAGCTTTCTTTAAAAATAAAATGAGTGGATTATTATATCACGTTGCAGGACAATTCGAGGAAATATATATAATGTTATCTATGTCGTAAGAAAAAATCTTATAGGCTCGGATTAAAAAGCATGTTTTTTTATTTAATTTATTTTAGGTATATAGGCACAAGTACCTAGTAGCTATTTTATATGTATGAATTGCAAGTACCTATTAATCATCAAACAAGTAATATATCATTTTATTGAATTTGTTGTGGGGGGAGGGGACGCCAAGCCCGAGTACTTGCATTTTGTGGCATTTCCGTATTTATTATTACGTATTTACGCGATGTCATCAGCCTCCACCTATTTTATATTATGGACGACGGTGGTTGAGTAGATCATTATATTTATGTGAATAATAATGTAAGCATTACAACTTAAAAGCTACTTGTATCTAGAATCTAGATAATCGAAATAGATTTACATTTACATCTGCTAAATTAATATCTAATTTAAATGTTGTAGGTATTAAGTAGGTATATGTTAAATAAGGTTTATTTTATTTTTATTATACATTTATACTTGTGTTGGATTATTGACGAGAACAAGTTTCAAAGCAAGATGTTTTACAAGAGCAAACTTCAGGAAATATTAGAATGATTCAAACTGATTCTTTGATTTAAGAATACTCATTACTTTAAAAACTATTGACGTTGGTTTTTGATACATATTTTTGACACAATTACATTTTCACTATTTTCTATAATTGTAGTTTTTAAGTATTTTGAATGAAACCATCCATTTTTTTAGATTTTGAATATAACGATGAATGTACTGACTTTACAATGATGTCTTATATTTTATATTTCTATGATCACCTTTTGGGACAGTAAAATTAGGTCTAGCTTTATTTTGAGGAAGTTATAAGTAAAAAATATCCATTACTTTTTTTTATAGTCGGGAAAAAAAAATAAAGAAAAACCGCAATTTTTCCGCAAACCCAATTTTCAACAAAATGCATTTACTGATTGTATATGAATAATCGTAGATATTTGAAAATTTCACTAAATGTTTACAATATTATTTTCTATTTAGGATCAAATTTTCAAAATCTAGTGATTATTTATCAACAATTTATAGAAATGAGAAAAAATTTTTCTTTTTTTTTCTAAATTATTCGCTGGGTAAAAAGTAGAAATGCTTAAAATTAAATACAATGCTACTCATACATTTTTAACTTCTCAATTAAAAAATATCGACAATTTAAAACTACAATATTTTTTATATACGTTTAAAATTAGAATTTCGATAAATTTCATAAAAATCGTAAAAATTAGCAAATTATTTTGTAGTTATAGAAAACTATAAAAACTTATTTATATATTTAAGATTTGAAAATATATAAGGTTCTCTATAAGTTTTACAACTCATATATGTATAAAAATAATTCTACCTGAAAGCCAAATTAATTTTTTATGAGCATCAAATATGGTGTATTTAAACATTCGATATTCATCTGTAAAATAATTATTTTTTCTCAAACAATTTTTGATATTTTGTTGAATTTCAAGGTATTTATCGGTTATTGCGACTCCCTAATCAAATAACTGTTCGGTATTAGCCGAGAAACGACGGAATATTTTTAGTTTAACATAGGACTACGTCTACACTTATACAAGCAATAAAAGACAATATATACCAAGGTACAACTATTTATTTTAATTATTGGCGTAGTTATATATACTGCAGATAGACTACCACTACAGAATGCTGGGTTCAATCAATTAACCTTTGGCCCCATTTACAATTCTGTCGATCCCCAAACTGGTGCTTACACACAGAATTTCGGAAGGTTTTGGGGATTCCTTAAGGTTTAAATGGTGCAACAAAAAAGTACTGCTCGTTAACATAATGTAAACAGTTATTTGGTTGAATTCATGTGGTGTCAAAAGCACGATATAATCTATATATAGGCATTTTAAAATTTTAAAATGCATGACTGAACCATTTTCCTCCTCGAGTTAATTATTTTTATTCCTAGTTTTTTAATAGTTTTAATAACTTTTAATTCATTTCTTTAAATTATGCCGCGTAAAGAAAGGTAGTCGCGATAACCTATAAGTACCTTTTCAACATTTTAAAATTTTTTTTCTATAAATTTAGTTAAAATTATTCACTATAGTTCCTATGTGTCTGTATAAAAATATTAAAAATACACATAGGTCATCAATTTTATAACATACATTTAAAATTAGAATTTTGACGAATTTCGTCAAATTTGCAAAAAATGAAAACTATTTTATAGGTAAAGTTAGAAATTCATAAAAACTTTCGATAATATATTCAAGTTTTGAAAATTAAATGGAAGATTCATGTAAAGCAGTTCATATACAGAAACCATAAAATATAAAAAGGCAATTATTTTTTATAGACATTTTAAATTCAAATTTGAACAAAATTATACTTATTAAAACGATAAATATAACAATGTTAATTAATTTGTTATAATTTAAAAACATCATTCGTGGAACTTAAAATGTTTACGTTTATTAGATTATTATGGATTTTAATATATGCAATGATTTCTTCTTTGCGTCTTCAATCGTTTGATTAGTTTACTGAAGTTATCCATGCTTCTCCATTGTAACCTAATTCCTTTAGTTCTCTGTAGCTATCCTATCCCATGCCTATCATGATTTGTTTCATGTATTCCATCCTTGGCATTCCTCTTCCAATATAAGCTTCTACGTCACCTTCTATAACATTTTTCGTTAAACTATCATGGCGACATGGCGTAGTATGTATCATATCATTTAGTCTCTTCTAACTTTAATAATACTGCACCACAATTATCGTTTATCCTTTACTCAATGATGTTTTTGATTTTTTTAATAAATTATCTATTTATACTAAGAATCTATTTTTACTGTTATACGGTATTTATGGAAAGATATTATTGAATTTTGAGTTATAAGTTGATACAATATGGTAGATATTGCATGTTATAATAATAATTAAATGTGATAATATATTAATATAATTAATGCAATATTGTTGGAAATCAATAATCATATACTTATTACTTGTCTAAAATTCAAATTTTTTCTATATTAATATTGACTCAGAAAAAATATGCTGCTTTTAAATGATAAAAATACATTTTTTTTTTTTAAAATAACGTTGTCGAATATAAAGCGCCTTAAAATAAAAGAAATATTTTCAAAATACTACGTTGTTAGTTTTGAAACAATATAATGAGTGTTGTTTGATAAAAGAACCAGCATATAGATGATGTAGGAAGGTATGAAAAAAAGTTTCCACGGACTTATATAATGACTCGTCATAGGTAGTTTTAATAATGTATTTTAAAAGTATACCTAGTAGCGCAATATATAATAACGACTATTATCATATACGTATATTAATTTGTACGTAAGTATATATATAATAAATATAAATGTGTATTTTGCTATTTCACATATTATGATTATAATAATATATAGGTTGTATAATATTAAATATTACATACGTATAAATGATAGGTATATTATAATATATAGCCATATAGGAATTTTAGTATAATTAATGTTTTTTTTTTTTGTTAAATATTTATATTTTAGTTAACTTTCAATTGTGTTTTTCAATTTGTTTCGGGGCATGTAAAATGCTTTAACTGCATGTTTTATATTATAATGTATCATTATTTCCAAGGTTGGAATAGAATAAAATTATGGTTCATGAATTTAATATTTAAGTTAACAAATTGTACACAGACGCGCATAGTACAACATATAATATTATTTGTTTTATGTTAGTTTATAGTATATTTAGTACCTACTGTTGTAGTAGAGCTGTGTGCCCGCGTGTGCATTATATTTACTTATACTATAGGTACCTTTATTTATTTTATATATAAAATTGATAATGACCGAGCCCACTATTATCCATATTATTATTATTAACTGGTTTGTATAATTGTAATACTATGGGAATGCAATACCAGTATATGTTTTCATCATAATGCTTACCCTTATGCATGTATAATATATACATCTATCTATTATTATGCATTATTATTGTGTAATTGTGTTGACAAGTTATTATTATTAGTATTACTATTAGTTATGTAATATATGAAATATAATATTTGTACGGTATGTATTCTGTTCGTGTTTTTGGCTACAAAGTATATAAACTATAAAACTAGTATATAAATTATGAGGTTCATGATTTTGTATTTAAACTTGCGTATAGGTACTAGTTTCATAGACCCTCCACCGTGCGATATAGAATTAAGATTAATATTATAGTATAAGTGAAAGACCAATTCTGTTATACGAGTAGACGAATATAAATTGATTAAAATGCATATCGGCTATTTATTATATATACAATATATTACACTTTCTTACTTTGAATTTATTTTTTTTAACAATTCGTACTTACCAATGATTCACATGATTTGCATCGGTCAGCGCTGTGTATAATTTGAATATTTGATTAATAATAATAATATTATTAGTATTAACTAGGTATTATGTATCTACCTATATATCTATAAATATTAAAAACATCATGTTGTGCACATATACAGGAGTGGATCTAGCAGGAGGTGTTCATCTTCCTTGATGCGTGCTATCGTCCTATTTATTTTTGTTCAATTATATAATTTTATTTTCATTTTTGTGTCTAATAAATGTGTAAAATAATAATTTATTAGCATCCCCTATAAAAGAATCCTATATTCACCTCTAATAATATATGTGTGTGTATGTGTGTGTGATGGAGGACATCGGTAATACTTATAGGTATTATAGTCATAACTATATATTACCTATTATATTATTGCTGTACGAAAAGTGTTAGGTACCATTTTGAAGGTTTTTATTTAGTAACCGCATGAGTGATTTGATGCACACCTTACCCCCACCAAGTAAGAATATAAGTACCTACACAAACGAATTTTTATTTTTAGATTTAGGCAAAATATGTAAAAAAGCACATCAAAATAAGACCCGTTTAGGCCTGTTTTACTTGGTATACACCGCACGCTGCAAAAGTTATTTACGCGTATACGTGTAAACATTATATGAATATATTTATACAATTTATACATAAGTATATACGAATTACGAGTAAGTACTTACTACAGTTAGACGTACTATAATATATACCTAATCTAATATGGCAGTGGCATAGCCGGGATTTTGCTTTGGGAGGTACAAATTACAGTTTTAAATGTTTTAATATAGAGTATAAGTGGTTTACTTTTTACGTAATACGTCCATTTAAACAGTAAGCACTGAATGCATTTTAAAATTTTCCCCAAATTTCAGTAAGAGTTGTAGACCTCTCAGATTCTAGCTAGACCACTGCTGTAGTGGGGTACCTATACCTATAATGTTTAAGAGAATGTGGCGAGTAAA
This sequence comes from Rhopalosiphum maidis, assembly GCF_003676215.2. Lineage (NCBI taxonomy): Eukaryota > Metazoa > Arthropoda > Insecta > Hemiptera > Aphididae > Rhopalosiphum > Rhopalosiphum maidis. Next base: position 49,183,930 of record NC_040880.1, on the reverse strand, counting down.
ACTCAATTAAATGAATATTATGATTGTATAGTGCAAATATAACATCGTATTATTATTATAATGTCCATTGTTTTAAAAAAATAAATCGATAGTTGGTATACTTACTGTTAAGCCATTTAGGTACACGTGTTTCCAATCGTTATTGGTCTCAGCAAGCACAATTATATTTCTTATTGTAATATTCTTATTATCGAATATTAAAATCATGGACAAAATTATTATCATTAAAATTTAGTCCTTGATAGACAACGATCGCAGTGAAATGTGCAGTTGATGATAACTTAAATAACGAATTGATTAATCTTCACAAACTACACACACATATATATATATATATATTTATAAATATTATAATAATATGTACATTTACACTTTATAGTACACATACATGTATATAAATATAATGTTGTGTTATTATGCTATTTATTTTGGAGGTCACGTTGACAATTTCATAATAATATTACAGTATTCATAGCGTTAGTTTACTCATAATGATATTAATTTACATTACAATAAACATTTTGTTTAAACAAGCTCGGGATTAAAAGTAACATATAGGCAGATTAAATAATATTTTATCTATAAGACTACAAAGTATACGCACTATACACAATATATTATGTTTATTAATAATGTGTATAAGATTAATATTATGTATTTTGCCTAAAGTAATATTTTAAAGATAATACCTATATCTATAGCTTTAGGCCGTCGTATAGCTGCATAGTTGGTTAATTAATTAATTATTAAATAATAAATAATAATAATATTTATAGGCAAATACGATTTAAAAATTTAGTCAGAAATCAGAATAATATTTAAAAAACGTGAGCACTGAGCACCTGTGTTGTAGATATATTTATTTTATTTTTCTAATAAAAAACGATTATTATTACTTAAATGAACTCTTTGTTTATATACTTTACAATATATGTGTCATGTAAATTTATTATATACCTATCGTTTATACATTACAGTGAAATTGCAACTTAAAGTTGTGTTTATCGATGTTGGTGTTTATTATAATTAATATGTTTAAATCGCAATAAGACAGATTTTGATGTATTTTAGCAAGAAAATATTTACGTGAAAAATACTTGTTAAATATTTATTTTCAGGACAAAATAATTTCTAATGATGAATATTGAATAAACTTACTGCATATAGACATATTTATGTCAAATTTACATGATCAGAATGACATAGAGACGTATTAAACATAATGTTATATTTTTATACTCTTAGCGTTCTACTTATATAACATAAATCAATGTCTAATTTTTTTATTATTATTAATTTAATATTTTAATAATAATTTGTATGGTATCAACAACATTTTTTTATCTGTTTATTATTACACTAATGCTGAAAGTATTTGTTTAAAAATACTATTATAATACTGTTAATATCAAAAATATTTTAATATATATTACATAATATTATACATTATATGATAATAATTAATGATGGTCTATTATTTTAATTTGACTATATAACAAAAATATTTTCTTTTATAAGTTGTATTTTATGTACATTAATTGGATAATATATTTTTTTACGTTATTTATTATTTATTTTTAATTTTTTTGTTTGTCTGATGCCAAGAATTAATAAAATAATAAAATAATTTCTATAAATAAATAATGAGAATAACACGTTGAGTATGTAATGTAGCAAGGTTTATTTTTTTAAAAAATATACAACAAAAGAAAAAGTATTACCTTTTTTCTATTAATAATATACACGTCGGAGTATTACAATATTATTTATTTGTGTAGTCTAAAACAAGTACAATTTTTTTTAAGTCCATTATTAATAATAATAATAATAATAATAATAATATTTTAATGAATACAATTATAAACAATACATAATTAATCAAAATGTATAATATGAGAGTTATGCATACAACAAGCTTATGCTAACAAAAGTGTGTGTAAATAAATTAATCTAAAACTAAAAAAAAAAAAAATAATAATAATAATAATAAGGAAATAAGAACATGAAATATATTTTACTGGCCTAGTCCGTTGAGAATGTTTGTCTTTCAATAAATGATTTACAATAGATATTTACGTGCTAGGAACAGGTAACCAATACAATCTTGCCTTAAAAAGTATGTATTAAATTGTTTTTTCGATACTCCAAAAACTACTCTTACATAATATTAATAATTATCATGGCAACCGCACGTCATATTTTACAAGCATTACTGTTTATAAGTTTTTTTTTTAAATATTTTTAATTTTTTTTTTTTTACAACCTACTGTTAATTATTAATAACACATTTTATTGTCCGTCAGACATAGTATATTGACACATATCAAACAATATATACACACCTATCATATATATATATATATGTATATATATATAATATACATTTTACGTAATATATTTTATACATTGGTGCTCATTGCCCACATATATAATGTCATAAATAATAGTATACGAATAAATATATTATATTATATAATATACAAATATGTAATAAAAAAACTACTTGTTGATTCACGTGATACGCGAGTAATAGTTTATAGTCATAGTTATTTTGACTATAATGTTTTTTTTTTTTTTTAAATCATTTAAAAAAACCGTATATTACAATAATATATTATCTTCAATAAATATTTGTGAGTTTTGTTTTCAAACCGCTGACATTTCAAAATAAAATATATGTTATACTTTTTTATATTGTATATACAGAAATCGAATGACGTAATTGCGAATATTTTAACGATTACATAGTGCGAAATTTAAAATAATAAATATAATATCTATTAAAAATAAATGCTAGGACTGCCAATCGATAATAATATAAGTCTATGCTTTAAATTTACAATAGTTTATTTTTTTGTTTTATTTAATTTTTTTTTTTTTTGTTTAGTTTTGTTGATTTTTAATCGACGACCAACTCACATGACCACAAAGTCTTTAATACATCAGTATTATTGGATTTGTTCGCTATAGTTTATCTCAGTCTGTGTGTAGGTGTTATTTTTTATTCAGTCCGTTGCTCGATGACTAACGGCAACGGCTGCTGATCGATGTTGTTGCCCATTGACGAGCCTCCAGTACAATGGCTGTTCTTCACGAGCTCATCAATGTCTTCGACGAACACGTTATCTTGGTTGGAGTGGTCGATGGATCGCTTGTAACCGCTAAGGCTCACCTGTTTGAAAAATAAATAGTTAAATAAAAACGTGACACGTTATTTATTTGTTTATTGGAATATTCACACCAAACACCACATAAGTAATAACTTATACGTGGTAAAAAAAATATAATTATGTTAAAAAATGCAAGTTAACAGCTATAAAAATCCTATTTATAGGAGTCTATAAGAGGACGTCGCACTCGCATGTGCTTTTTCCGTCTTACTCACGTACGACATAGACAAAACGTGTTTGTGCAGTCTGAGTATAGAACTCGCTCAATTTTGATTCTAGAGTAAATATACCTACTGTAAAATTAAAAGATGATAATATTTCGGAGGGCTACACGCTGAGTTTTTTCCATTGTTCCCAATATAACGTTCATTATAATCGTTTAGAATTAGCGATAATGTCAACATTTTTAAATAATCTTTAACTTATCAAAATTTACATTTTTTAAAAAAAAATCATCACGCCCCCCAAAATATTGTCATATTTTAATTTTGTCATAGGTATATTTACTCTAGAACCGAAATTGAGTGAGTTCTACTCAGACTGCGTAAACGTGTTTTGTCTATGTCGTCCGTGTGTAACACATGCGAGTGCGATATCCTCATAAGGATATATTGTATTATATAGAAATACAAAAATACAGTTTACTCAGGCCGTGCAGGGAGTATCGGTTTTGAGTATAGGTAATGGGAGTGGGGTTATCATCGCGTAGGTGCACGAAGTGATGTGACTCGCGATAGAGAAGGAAGTTGATTGTGGGTAAAATAAGAAGTAATTCTACATTATTACTATTACTATTGAGATATTAAAATATCCTTTCCGAAAACCCACTACTGCAGGTATGTTGTTTTGTTATTATTATTGTTGTTATTATTATTATTATTATTATTGTTTTTGTTGTTCTTACCTCGACGTTGTTGTTGGAAACTAACGGTGAATCGGGTGGAGACGAATTGGGTGACATGTCAGCCGGACTGGGTAGGTGCGAAGAGGCGAGTAGGGCGAACGCGTCAACACCCGATGAAGGAGAGATGTTATGTCCGGCGGCGGCCATCATTTGCTGCCGTATACCCTGCGCGACAGCAGCCACAGCGGCCGCGGCAGAGTTTGGCGACACAGGACCTTCAACCGACTGAACCGCGTTGTTACCATAGTGACCACCAGACATTGGGTCGGATAAACACTATATAAACATAAAATATCGGTATTGTTATTATATAAGTTTCACGGAGGAAAAAATAAATCTTTTATAAAATATTATTTTAAATTAAAAATGGTTTTGTTTTTATTTATTTTTTTAATTTGCATAAATTTAAATTAATTTACTCTTGCCATATACTTTTAAAAGACAAATTGGATTGAATAATAAATTATTATTGGCCTTACTATTTAAGACATTACTTTAATGGAAAATAAGTATAATTAATAAGTAATAAAAATAATGACAAAAAATGTTTTAATCTCGATCTAAATTTTTAATGTACAATAGGCGAATTTAAATTAAAACAGGTATTTACGTAAAAATTCAACTGTTTGTTGAGTATTTTTTTTTTTTTAATTACATTTTTTATATAAAATTCTTTGTTAAAAGAGTTTTATTTGTCAGCTTAAATTTGTTGTATTTTTTTTTTTTAATCTAAACACAATTATTATTAAATACTAACACTGTACCTACATAATACGTTACGACGATAGCTAATGTTCAATGCGTTTAATATTTTAATGTCATCATTAAATATTAATTTATATCCCAGTTTTGTTGTCAGACATTAGACATTAATTGGTAATTATGAAACCCATAAAACAGTGAACTAGAATAACATTTTACTGAAATAGGTATAGATGAGATAAAATAAAATGTAAAGTCGGTATTTAGAAGAAAAATTGTTGGTACTATTTCGGTTAAATAAAATTATTAAAAAATAAAACATGTTACTCAATTGAAAAACTATATTATTGCCTTATTGAGTATCTAAACCCTAGTGAATATTTTTGTGTAACAAAAATATTATAAAACTATAAATAGGCTTTTTATTGGAGCATATGTATATTATTTTTTATTTTTCAAGTTGAATATTGTTTAGTAAATAGAATTATATATTGCTTCTTGGAAAACAAAAAATTGATCGAAAAAAAAATCATGCAATTGTATGATTTGGTAAATTAAAATGTTGAGTTATAAGACTTAAATAGTAGGTTTTTGTTATACAATACATAGGTATTAGGTACTCACATACCTACAAATTATAACTAGTATCTATACTGTTATAAAAATAATATGAAACATTTATCGGAGATAAGCTACTCTTATAACTTTTAACTCTGATAACGTAATTCACGAGTGATGACTTAATACTTATTATTTTATAATATGACGACGCATAATCTTTCGTGATGTTGAAACGTTCCATTTGCTTAAAAAAATTAAATGTCAATGGTATACGCATAAGCGTGCTTAAACGTTCGCGGTAAGTGGGTACAATCTCAGAAAATCCCATCTCAACCCCTGGTCGCCTTATCATAAAATCCTAAGCATCCCTAAATATCCACATATTAATTTAAAAAAATACATTTATTACAATATGTTTACATCTGTATATGTAGGCGTATCTATTGCAGTGAAATTAAATAAATAGTCATTTCAATATTTTAACGTTCCATTCAAGTTTTATATATTACACATTTATTAGATAGGCAATGAATAATAATATAGAGTTTAGATAGTTTCACTGACTACTCATTGTTACAATACGTACGATGAGAATTGTTTTGCTAGTAACTATCAAAATTCGAATGCATTATTAATTTGAAAAAGTTTTTCCACAAACCACAGGAGGGACCGCGGTTCACTAAACGACTTTCTCCCCTCTTGGATTCACATATTGTATAATTATTTGTACATAATTTTTTAATTCCGTATATTTTTAATTATATTTAAATTAGGCTTTAGATCATGTACCTATATATATATTTTATACAATTATATACAGAATAAAATACATAAATATAAAAAAACGACTCAATGGAATACTATTTCAAACACGCAACTGATGAAATTTATTTTTGATTACAAATAATGGCAAAATAAATAAGTAATATAACAATTATGTTTTTCAGTTCTTTTTTGTGACGTATTGTATAGTACATTTATTATTATATATGCCATTATCGTTGAATCATAAATTATAAGCTTTGCGAAACGTCCTTGATTAAAATTTAATAATGGTAATTTGTCAATATTTATTAAATTAAAGAATACGTACAAACTGTACACATAATTTATATTTTATTGTACTTAAAAATATTTAAATTTAAAGAATACTATAATTATATGTGAATATTTATTTAATTCCAAGAAGTAATAACAAAATATTTGTTTTCAATAGTTAGAACTTATGAATTTATATTATATAGTACGGCAGACAGATTTTTTTCACGTTTAAATTACCCCCTTTATGTAGGTACCTGACAACTATGGTTAAATATTACGGTTTTAATTAAATTAAAGAAATATATACATTTTTATTTTCTTACCGGTATTCTTGGGTAAAGGTGTAATGCTTCTTCTTTGATGTTTTGTGCGTCTCTAAACACAACAGTCCTGATTACATTTTGAATGTGATCTTCTGGCCAAAATCCTAACAATATCCTTTGAGGACGTCCTCTGCCTTTAGGCCTTAAGTCTGTAAACAAAAATGTATTCAAGAATTTATACCTATAATCTATTTCTAATTTATGTATATTATTTATAAAAATATAGAAGTTATTAATTAGGACATATTATTATATAAGTAAACTTAAAAGTAAGTTATGTTCTGTGTTCAATACCTGTAATTATTGAAAATATTTTAGGTTATCTTTATGATTTATTAACTAAGAATGGTTCGCTGAATAAATGAATAGTTAAACAATGTGCATAACTAGTAATTAATTTGTATTCTATCTGGTAATTAAGTTCCAAGTTTTATAATTATTATTTATAAAAAAATAACAAAGTATCTCAATTTATAGAATTAAAAATAAATAATAATAATTTAAATTTAATCTAAGGTAAATATTTTTAAGTTTTTATTATTAAGTATAACACAAAATTAATTCAATAAAGTTGTTTAAGAAAAATAATTACAAATATATTTGAATGTTAATTTCTATGAACGAAGTCATGAATTATATTTATTGAAAATAATAAATTCAATTTTATAAAAATGCAAATACTATATTCTGATCTATTTTATACAAGCAGATACATATTTTATAGAAACAAATCAGTGATCTAATTTATAAAAAAATTCAAAGGTTTCTTTAAGCGCAAATGAGAACTACCGAGACAAAACGTGGAAAAATTGCTTTTAAATTTAATATCACAACACACCACTATCCTGCGTCGATGTAAACAACGAAGCGAGTCGAGTGCCCAACACCCGATGACTGTATCCTGTCCGACCTTTTCATATTAAACATGTAAAAAAAAATGTATAATAATATGATGGTTAATGAATATTATAAGTGTAATAAAATATATGTATGTTAATTGGATATTTAACATTAAAAAAATAATTCAAAGATATATATTAAATCACACTTATTGTGAAAAATTTTCAAATTATCTTTAAAAACAGTGAAGATAATATTTTTTCATAGTTAGTATATTAAAATATATTAAAATAATAATTACAACATATACTTGTTTAAAAATATTTTTTTTTAAATTTCCTTTGAATGTATATACTATACTAGATTAATTAATTTGTGTATACAAATTAGCATTTAGTATACTTGTATAATGAGTAAGAATGAAAAATTTTAATTTGAAGCATAAATCTTATTTTTCTGTAAAAAGATAAAATACAATTTACGGATAATGACATTTAATTGTTTTCGATTTGTGTAAACCACAAAAATAATTTTATTTAAAAAAAAAATTAACTACTTCTCTCTACTTGACTGTATATTTTTTCTTTACGTCTAATTATTTATTTAAAATAGCTATTAATCAATTATTAAAGTTATATTTGTTATACCAACATAGATTGGCGGCTTTTCAAATTTTGATGAATTTCCGGGGAACTGAACAACCAAGAAAAGCATTAGTTGTTCGGGAAAACTTTTAATTAGAACATTTTGTGTTTTTAATTTTCTTTGCGAACACGGTCGGTAAAAAATGAATTAATCTTAAAATGAAAAAAATGAAAAAAAAATTATAACGGCGGTGAAGTGTGACAATATTTGAGGTTTATTTTGTGTCAACAACCGAGAACTGCGGCTTTGGGCGATCGTCTGGAGGAGATTATATTTTGAATTTTCGTCCCTCGTATAGTTTCAAAACAAGTTGTGTGCAAAAACTAAAAATATAGACAGAATATTTTTGATATATTTTCGATAAAATATAAATTATACCTATTGTAAAATTAATTTTGTATTAAAGACATCAAGTGTCAACAGTTATATTTTATCAAGAGAAATATAAATAACAGCCATATAGGATATGCATAAAAGGTGAAGGTATGAAATACTTGCTCACTCCGATGCTCATATAGGCATAGGGTAATAATTTGTTGTGATATTCAATTCAAAATCCATAAAAATTAAGCAATAAATAAAAATGTCTAGTCTTATAAAATTTAAAAACAATCATGTTTTATGCTTATAAATAAAAAGTTTAAAAATAGTAAAACCTAATACCCAAACCCAAAATTTGTACCAAACACATTTTTACAAACACAAATTAAGTATACAATTAATCGGGAAAAAATCAAGTTTCTATTATTATAATTTTGAGAATAACTAGAAAATACTAATAAAAAAAAGATAAAGTTATATACGTGTAAAGTTTAGCACACCGCTTACCATAAAAAAATGCTGAACAGGGAACATAGCCCAATCATTCAATGGAGAAAAAAATCTCAAAGGTATTAAAATTGGAAAGTATCCTAATATTAACGCGCCTACTATAATATGTATATATAAAAACAGTCGACATGAAATACAAAAATCGTGGTATAATTATATTTTTTTTTATATAATATATACCTATCCTACGTACACAACGTATAAAGTAGATAAGATGCACTCGTATATGCACGGCAAGTTCATATGTATATATATATATTTATTATTTATATGTATATGTATAAAATATTAATATAATAATACGCGGCCAAACTGCTACGACCACAGCGACGGAAACGCCGTGGGGTAAGAGTAGGACGACGGCGGTAAAACCACGAGGCGAGCTAATATGGTTAAAAATCGTACCGCCCCTATTTTCTATATATATCATAACACACGCGACGGTGCCGGAGGGGATTGGGAATGATCGACGGAGGGTGCAGTAACTATACTCATTACACGTGTTCGTATTATACGTGTATGACGACCGACGACGACAACGACAACGATCCAGAGCATAATATATAATATTCTGCACCCCTCGCACATAATAATAGTGTATATAAATACATATAGGTAATATATATATATATGCGTGTGTGTGTGTATGTGTAGGGGTATCGAGTACAAGTATAGTACGAATATAGCACGCTTGCACACTACTCGCACATATATATTTATGTATACCACTACAAGCCCTAGGGATTTTCGTAATACATATATGTATATCGTATATATATGTTATAATATATGGTGTGGTGACGTGGAAAAGTCTGGAAATTCGGGTCATACTTACATACTATATACACAACTATACACGTCCTTATTATTATTTGTCGAATCGAAGGGTTTTGAAGATAAAAAAAATTCGATAAGCTGTCCGCAGTATTTGGGTACCTATAGGTATTTATTATTACGTTACCGAAAATTGTTATATAGCTATAAAATATTAAATTATATACTATACATATAATATGTAGGAGATCGCCCAGTTCTTAATAACAGTGACTCGCTGACCCCCACTTCCATCTTCATACTCATCAACGAAGACGTATTATTTATATGAAATTCTATGATGCTCTTTGGAGTTTTACTCACAATAAACAACGACGTTAATAATACATATAACTACATAAGTACTTAATAGTTATAATAATAATAGTAATATAAAAAAGGACGAGTTAACGATCTGAAGAGACTGAAAATATTAGTGTGGTTGTGATCTCCGTAAAGTCCGAACGAATTAAATTAGATATAATATAATCGTTATGACGACCACGACGCTTTGAAGTTAATATTTTAATATTTAATGGATAAAAATGAATAATAGGTACCTACATGACTATATTATTCTAACCTAACCAAAAAAACAAAACACAAACGCAAACGTTGTTTGGAAGGTCTGAAGATAAAATTATTATTATATCACTGTTAATATTATACAAGCTGAATGAGGATTTATCTAATATATTTACCACCTCCTCTTTTTTTTTAATAATAAAATTATCCTATATGATTTTTGAAATTTTTAAAGATATTTAAAGCCAGTATTTTAAATCATTTAGAACTTTTATACCATTTAAAGTGTCTTGTGGTGATACAAATTTCTTTTTTTTAAAGAGGATCAACTTTTATACTGTAAATTGTTTAGCGGATGATTTTTTTAAATATGTTTATGTATCGTAATCAACACTGGACGAGATAATGAATAGAAATGACCAAATAAAGCTAAAAATGTATTTGTTATGAATATATATTAAAATAAATACAAAACATTTAACTGAGTTTTAGTTGGCTATTATTATATAAATATTATACCAGAGATTTAATATTGGTCTAAGTCATATTTTTAAATAATAAGCACACCTATCAAATACTAAATCACAACAAAGAAATTTATACAAAGTATTTGAACTTTACGAATTGGTTTTTTTTTTTAATTATAATTAATATTTTAATAATTAAATTGTTTAAATATCACTCAAAATTGTATAAATAAAGATTTCTCATAATTTAGCTACTATACAAGCTATTTTGCAAACAAACTTTAGTATATAATATTCAAAATAATTTAATTATAAGCTAATTATTAATTATATTACTCGAGCAAAAAATTCAGAAATAACGTAGCCAGAATTATATAACTTTAAAGATCTTTGTTTGAAAATTCAACAAAAACATTTTGACTATATTTTATTATTATTTTGATTATAAGAAAAAACGTTGACATTTACATATTATAAAAAAAAATATATATTTTTTAATAACTGTCAGCGTACATAATATTAGTGTTACGTACACATTGCACAATATAAATTATTTATATTAAATCTTACGAGTACAGAGTTCAAACGATATTCTCGGAATTTTTTGTATATTTTTTTGTGAATATTATAATAATATATTGTTATTGGTATTCATTTAAATAATAAAAAGAAATAGGAATAATAGACCGATAGACGATAAGCAATGTCGTCATAAAATTAATAACATAAAAAAATTACATTAAACAAATTATAAAGAGTTCAGCGGTTATTAAATATAATATATTATTATTATAAATATACAGAGTGTCTCACCGCGTATATAATATGTATGTCTCCGTCAATTTTTTTTAATATATATGTATACATATTTTTGAAGTATAGTTTTGGAAAATTATTGCTGCATCTAACCACCAATACTTATTATATTTATAATATATTATATTCAGAGCTAATTTAAGTAAATATTTTAAAATGTCGGATTATTATTATTCCCATTATAAGTTATAGACAGGAGACCTAACTATGATATTATACAATATATATATTTTAATAACCTTATATATATTTTATTTAATGGCTTAACCATGATATATAATGATGTACTTAGACATACGTTATACAAGTCGTATATATACATAATATACATATTTACGAGGACAAACGCGGATAAACACCCTGTATTCATTCTAAACAAATAAAATACACACACACACATATATATATATTTATAATATATGTAATAATGATGTACAATATAACAAATTATATTATTGTGCAATTCGATCTGGAAACGTTTAATTGTTCACATTATAATATAATACGGTGTATATACGTAAGTATAATAAACGTTATGAAATCGAAATATAATATTATATTATATATACATATACACATTTATATATATATAATGATATACTCGAAGCGGCGGCACCACTTTGATTACGAGAAAAGAAATTATAATAAATAATAATATTTTATATTGTATATTTAACGTGACGCGTATGCGTATAATATTATACGCACACGTAGTATATTATAGTCGTATAAACACGTACACAATATTATTATTATATACAATTATAATAATTATTATCGTTTGGCCCTCGTAGATTGGTATACAATAAACCATATATTATTGGTACCTATAATATAATATTATATATCTAACATATTGTATAATGTCCGTGGCTACGCGAGGTTAGTATTTCAAGATAGGATAGTAATAGATGATATAGAGTTTCCCGGTGACTATCCTGGATCGGCACAAGCCAGATCGGTTTAAGACAATATAATATAATATACGGAACTATCAAACCAGTTGGGTGGCGGTTGGCGTTAAAAAAAGAAAATAGTAAACAGAACCCTGTCCCATTAAACCTCACTCCTGACTCGAAACGCCAGCATAAAAACGAAGCTAGTTCTGTTTATGAACGCGCAAAACGACTTAGTAGGTAAATTGCTAATAAACTGCTGTCCTAGCTCGGAATTACTAGCCTCGCGCGTACGGGTCGGCTGCGGCACGACGCGGTTGATAAAATTATTATGAAATGCGCAGTTTGCAGCGCCGCTTACCTGCGCCGCCGTCTGCGGATGGACCGAGCAAGTTGTGCACCCGGTTGGCGTACAGCACGAACGTTGGATACGGGATGTCGTACTTGCGGGCTGCCTGCGACAGCGAAAGGCCCTCCTTGAGCACGGACAGAATAGCCTCGGCCATCGTTTCTGGTCTCCACGACTTGAGCGGACCACGCTCTCTGAACCGCAGGTTGTGCACCAGGCTCTGGTTGGTGTTCCAGCACTTTTGCCACATGGACTGCAACTGGTACTGGTAACTGTCGGCTGTTAAAACAAAGATTGTACACGCCGGTTAGTGAAGTGCATATGTTTATATACAAATACAGTAAGAATAGGTATTATATAATAATATTGTTTATTATTATGTGCCGATGTCGAGTAATATGCTACACGAAAGTGAACCGCGTACGAATGATATATAAGACGAATGTTATTTAACTTAGAACAGGACGAGAAAAGGAAATAATGCGAAAAAAAGAGATTTATAAATTGCTTAGTACTCCGAGTACAAACTGGTGGTACTAAAGTGGGAAACTAGAGAATGTGGATTTTTCGAAAAAGATAAATCATCTTATAGAATGATATTTTAGAAATTCAAGATATTATTAATAACAAATAAATTACTATTTAAAAATAATATATTCGTTTATAATAATAAATATATATATAATACATTAAATTATCTTATATATTTCCTAATGTTGTTCGACTAGAATTTAGATAACTACAATAAAGTATCAGTAGATATAAATGTAGGTATATATTATAGGTATAATAGGTTTTACAATAGATTTGTTGTTTACAAGTTTCCAATCGTGTAAATATTATTTTTAAATTCTTAACTACCTAACATGTGTTTAGCCGAAATACTAAAATGTGAATTTAAAAATTAACGTCCAAACAGCAACTGGGTTGTACGGGGTAGGAATTAAACGTCGCAACAATAACACATACATAACAACATTCTATACGCGCACTATACGACGCGACAGCGGCATCACTGTATAATATTATTAAAAAGCCTATACATACGCGATTTACATTTAAGCCCGGCTGTTGCATACTGATATATATATGTGTGTGTGTGTGTGTGTGTGTAATATAATATACGGAGATTTAAATTTTTTTTCTCCGATATAAATATAATATGCGCTTCGATGACGTACGAGTTTTGCATGTGCGTGGCGGTCGGGACTTTTTAAAATATATAATATAATCGAGACGGTCTAACTCCGACCAAATTTAAAACGTTGTACACTACTACACTATATACTAAAACGTAAGCAAATATACGGTAAAAACAAATAAAAATATATATATATATATACCATATTAACATCTATAAACATTATTTCGACTGTGGCGTGTTAATTTTAACAATGCAAGCTGCTCGTTTGTTGTCTATATGTATATATAAATATATACGTGTCTACTACACACACACACACACACACACACATTTATGTTTATATTAACGGTGGTGGATGTAGGGTGGAGGTGTATAACTGTAGAAGTGACAGAAGGCGGTAGTAGAATATTGTCAATATATACCGGTGCACCTCCACCAGGTTACAATATAGACTGCACTTTTATAATATAAATTATGCATAATAAAACGTATTGTAATATAATATTATTATTTACAAGCATATAGAGTATAGCCATAACTACTATATGTATTTGTATGATTCGAGTATTACAGTAGAGTTATACATAAAATATGTTTAGGTACATTATACAGTGTACACACATTTCAACAACCTGCAGCATAATTATCGCGGACTCTCACCTACCTGCAAGCGCGACGACTGTTATTCGTACAGAAAAAAAAAGTGCGTAAAAGTCGAAAAAACATATATAATTTGAATTTATTACAAATTATTAATATATACAGTGTGGCAAATAAGGGGTGCAAAAAACTAAAAAAAAAAGAATAATAAAAAACGGGATACAATATAATATACATATTATATATAGGTACGAGTATCTATAGATATTATGCATTATACGTACACACGCAATTTTTTTCCATCGAATATACTGATATTATTTATAGTATCGCGAAGGGGAAAAAAGGGTCAGGATGGCTGTATTAAAAAATAATTGGTAATAAATATCTTATTAGAAATTTTGTGTCAATCCATATAACCGTGCTGCAGTTTATTGACACTGGGAAATAAAAAGGGGCGAGTTTTGTAGAATTTAAATACAAATAAAGTCTAATGTTGTATGGAATGTAAACAATGCGACCGACCGAACCAAGTAGTAGTAATCAATATTTATTTTTTATTGCCTATTATTATCAAGCAAACACTCGAATGTATAGAATTTCTAGGAGAGTCCGGATGGCATTTATTGGAAAGCTCAAGACAATATATTGTATAGTAAATAAATACACTAATAAATTTTCTACATAAATCGATGATATAAAAATGTATTATAATTTATTATGTGTTTTTCTTTTTTGGAAATTTTATCGAAAAATTGCGTTACACGAATAATAATAACCATAATAATATAGGTACGCAAAGACCGCGGATATGTGCAGTTTTAAATGCATATTACATATTTTGTTTTAACGGATATCGACATATCGTAAATACGTAGATAAATAATAATATGTGTAGGTAGAATAGATATAATATGGCAGATGGATAGCGATATATGCTTAATATCATATATTGTATATATGCGTAGGTATAGGTGCCTATGAATAAACGGCGTACCTATAGCAATATGTATATTTTATGCAATTGGAAAATAAATCGATCGAGTTTATATTATACATGCCTACTATACATATATAGGTGCCCATATAATACGCGCGTGGAACCCCCCCTTCAAGGCTAGGAATACTAAATTTTGATAATTTATTTACGACTCACGGTGAACGATTATACGTATATAAATATATAATATATTATATCCTATATTATGTACGTACACAAGAATATTTTATATTATGCGTGCGCATATTATTATGTACCTGCAATGTATAATGTATCAATATTTTTCTTTGAACGTCGTAGCATAATAATAACCATTTCGTCGAGAAATAATATATTTCAACGTATAAAGAAGAAAAAATGGGAAATAATAACAACAACGGCAATAATATAATGTAAGCAACAGTATAATATATATAAAATATAATATGTTACCGGCGTCTGCGCCCGTGTGTCGTAATGGCCGTGTCCATTCATTAGCATTTCGTATAATAAAACAGGGCATTTAACTATTGTACAGTAAAATTATGTACTATGTAAATTGTTTTATGTAAATCCATCACAAGTCGCCGCACTATAATATTATAATATATATATGTATATATATCGCGTTTGCTATTATAATATATATATATATATATATATATGATTGCTGGTCTACGCCGAACGACAAACACATTGTGTACGTATAATATGCCTTGTATATTTATTGGACGCACAATATACATACCGCCGATTTCTCTCGTCCGTTTATTATAGGTAGGTACCACACCACTTCACCTCACCTCAGCATGAATGTATAATATATTATTATAAGGTATATATAACACCCCACACCGCGACCACCACCATCACACCATCATCACTGCGGTATAAGGCAAATAATAATAATAATAATAATAATAATAATAATAATATTGTCTCCCGACACACGTTGCACATACTTATTATTATAATAATATTCGGTTTCCTTTTCCTATATATCGTTACACGCGTTATAATATCGTATCTTTATAATGGGTACATAGTTGTGTAGTATAAGTACGTATGCAAGTATATTATATGGGTACGTGTTACTATATATATTATAATATTATATATAATATTATTATATATATGTATGTGTACAAACTCATTAACCTTTCGACCTCGTTGTGCTGCAATGATAATGGGTGTATATACGGACGAGAAACAAAAAAAATAATAATAATAATAATAAAGGAGAAAAGGGCGAGAGGGAAAAAGACGGGCAGGGACGGTATGTACACTGTAGCGGGATGGGGCTAAGCCCGTTTGTTGTGTATCCCTTGGGCCCTGGGTGGTGAATAATGTACGATGGTAGGTACCACCATTATATTACGCGCGTTTGACCGCTCGACTCTATATAATATATATTATATAGTTAAATTTTTAATAAGTTCCCGTGTTATACGGAATTACAATTTATTCGCATTATCCGGCGGGGCATAGGTGCCGCCTACAATATTATACACAGCGACTATACAATATAGCGTACGATAATAATATTATCACGAACGATGATCATATTATTTATGCAACGTACAGTAGAGTTAGGATTTTGTCTTGTGAGGGGCTGATAATTCGCAATACAGGGGACACTTGACTAGAGCTTCTCCTCATAAATTTGGAATATTGATGTTGTGGGTATATATAACATTTTAGACTTTTGTAACGATCTTAATACAAATTACCATTTGAACACAACATGGCCGCGTTTAACCACGTAATATAGTCACAAAACACTAAAGGGGTTTTTTAATTTATCCGACATTTTAACAGGGATGAGAGACATACGCCAAAACACTCACGATCTAGTTATTGATAACAGAATAAATTTACTTTTTCTCACACTTTAAAAAGTTCACTCGGTGGACCAGCGAAAATTCCTCAAGACCGTCAGGTGGCAGATATGCACACGATATATTATTATTACATCGGTATTACAGGTAAAAGCATCGTATTGTCGTTAACGCGTGAGTCGCTCAGATTACAACCGCCAAGAAGTAGTGGTAGTAGTCGCGATAGGTGTGGGTTAGGTATTAATATTACTATATTATAATAATATCAATCGCGCGTTAAATAAGCCATCGTAGTCACGCGTGATACTGGTATATTATAATATTATAGACGTGCGACACCGTCATCGCCTCATCGGTCTTTTAATTTAAGGCCTGATCGATTAATTTTCCATAATGTGTATGATTACGTTTTAATGATTTCTCAACGCGCGGTTGACGATATGTAGGTATCTATACAATATTACAATATTGTATCGTAACGATATAGCTAAGTAGCGGATGAAATGCTGCAGGTATATATATATACGGTATACTGCACATAAGTCATCGCCGGGCGGCCCAGTAAATCTACGCGGGACGCAGCGGGTCGCGGTGCAAAATTGCAAGACATAATAACAATATAATAATATATTTTATGTAGATATTTTATAGATGGCTCGTGCGGCATTTGCTTTGAACCAGACCGCCAGCTGCAATACACCGCAACACACGGTATATAAATAAAATATATCGGGCAAGGGGAAGAGCGGCAGCGGCGCAGCGAACGGATTTCGTTCATATAACCATTGATCGACGAAATAGATTTCGGTTCCGAAGTTGGTAAATAGTTTGTTCGCTATTATAATATATTATGTGGGTGATTACTGATTAATGATTATATTTCTGTTATATGAAGTTGTAGATATTTAGGCACCTGTATATAAATTAGGCCGAAAAGGAGAAGTACAGATATGGCACGTATTTTTTTTAAAGGCACGAAAACGATGTAAAAAAATATTTTAATATTATACAAATAAAATAGATAAACATTTTAAAACATTTTGAAAGTACGTGACAATTAAAAAGTACGAAAGATCAAATTACGATACGAATATTTAGGATTATAATGTTACGTACTCGTATATTACGGCGCATTACGAGAAGTTATCGCTCTCTCATAAATTCATTATAATGACACTCGGTGTATGTACATAAAATTATCTATAGGTAGGTACATGTATATTTCTTCATTAGGATTAATTACTCAGCGTATATAATATAAATATAAACGATACACATAATATACTATACATTATAATATGATATTCATCGTGTATTCATTGTTGTACACAGATAATAATATAATATATATAATAAAATATTTAAAACATGTATATGCGTGTGGTTAGGTACCTATATATATTATATTAATTCGATATCGCGACGTTATTGATCGGTCGGAGCTCTTCGTCGGATATAGAATTAATTATTTTCAATTACTACAAACTTAAAAGGGTATAGGTAGGTACATGTGAAAACAAGACGACTCTATATATTATTATATAGAACTTCTCTGCGTTCCTATTATAATATAATAATAACATTATTGTAACAATATTATTCAAAAACACTAAAACAATTATCATCTAAGTTGGCAGTTTCGAGTTGCTAAATGTAATTATACGCGTTCTATAATTTTACGATCACCAGCATATATATATACACGGTAGTACTTTATATACAGAATCCGTCTCTTGCCGTGCTGAAACGCAGTGAGCGAAATGCACCTACGACGGGACAACTTGTCGGCGAGGTGTCTCGTATATTCGTTTTCAGCAAATTTTTCGGACCGAATGATAAAGTAACGCGCGTCCCGGGTGCACATATGAGATGCAGTCGATCGAGCGATGCGCAGGATCGAAGGTCAGTACGAATGACACCCGATGCACGCCTTCTCGGACGGGTGCACTATACGCGGAGACAACGCGAAACGCATTTCCGACGACACGTCCACGTGGGTTTTTTCTCCCTCCCACCCGCCGCCGAACGGTTGTTTACAGTCACTAATCACACTACCGGTGACCGGCGGCGTGGCGCCGCTTGCACGTGGTGAGCGGTGCCGT
This sequence comes from Rhopalosiphum maidis, assembly GCF_003676215.2. Classification (NCBI taxonomy): domain Eukaryota; kingdom Metazoa; phylum Arthropoda; class Insecta; order Hemiptera; family Aphididae; genus Rhopalosiphum; species Rhopalosiphum maidis. Next base: position 49,164,384 of record NC_040880.1, on the reverse strand, counting down.
CAACGGATTCGACGGTGGTGGCGGCGGTGACGGCGGTGGTGGTGGTGGTAACTGTAAAGTGTAAACGGTGGCGGCGGCGGCAAACGGTTGTTTTTGTTGTTGTATTTTGTGGTGGTGGTCTATGCGGACGGCAGCGGCGGCGGCGGCGGCTGTATAGCGATAATCTTCCGCCGCCGTTGTAGTAGGATGAAAACACCACCGCGTCGCCGCCACAACCAACGCGTCGAATGCACTTTTTTCATATTGTACACAAACACAATCAATTATAATATCATCGCGTCACGTGTTATAACTTACTAATGTGGACAAGGAAAATATGTCCTTTGAAATTTAATATTTTTTTTTTCGACCAGATTGAGTGAACACAAATAAGCTATAATTCGTCATTTTTAATAATGTTTTTGTGAACAAGTGTGGTCGATTCATTACGATATTATAATGTTGTTTAAGTAGTTAAATGGATAGATGCTCTAAATATTTTCAAACTTTTTTTCCTACATATTCGGGTGGCCGCACTTGCATGGACTTAGAAAACTTCAAGAGCAGCACAAGGATGTGTCCTTATAGATCACATCTATAATAATAATAATAATAATAATAATAGTAATTGAATTAATAGTTTAAAAAAATAGTTGACGGAATAGAATAAGTAAATTTTTTTTACGTTAGATAATCAAATAGAAAACACTATAATCAACGATCTGTATAAATCATTTTTCAATATAAAACATATAATAAACAATCAAATTTGAACCCTCGTAAAAAGTGTAAAAGTTTTATGAAATATATAAAATATCTTACATAGACTGCAAGCGGGGAAGAGTAAAAATACTTAAGATTTTGGGTTTGATAAATTATATTATATAATCACGCATTAATCGTGATAATTAAATGTGCAATATGGAATTTTTCATTGATGTTAACTTAATAAAATTGTTGAATTATTATGAACAGTATTAATATAAAGTATTTAGTCCATCGATATAAAAATTCCAAATAAGATATTTTAAATAAAAATATATACAATACAGAACAATGAATATTGCTGAATGTTGGTTAAAACACGAATCTACATCGAATGTATTTTTTTCACAAAATATAAACATGCTTTATAAATAAATAAGGTTTTATGTTATTGAAGCCAAAATCGTAATAACAACAAAAAGTCTTCTTAAGATAAATACAATACGTATGTTTTATATATATTATATAGGTATATTGTATAATCATTATACATGTATAGTATAATGTATAGTTATAATATAAATATTAAACTTACAAGTCATTGGCGAGGACGTGGATGCGAGCCAGGCCTGAGAACTTTCAAACATTTTGGCCTAGAATCACAAAATAAAAATTTAATTATAAAAATGTGTATACATATTTGTTATAAATAAATAAACATAATATTAACACATTCTATTCTATGTTATATATTTTATATAATATAAAGAGTAAGAGGGGTTGTCTAAAACGTTAATTAACTGCATTTTAAATATATTATAGAAATCCAACAATTTTTTCATCCTGATAATTTCTTGCTTAACCTATGCGTTTATCTACTAAAAATAGTAAAATACTTAACGGTTAATTAGGGGTTAAAGGTAGAAAGTTCATGGTAAACCCTCCCGACTCATTAAAAATAATCAAAAGCTTTGGGAAAATCCTTATAAGGCATCTCTCATTCACTCTGTAAGCATATCGTGGTGGGCACGAGTCATTAATGCTGTATTGTGTTAACTTAATTCTTGAATTAAATATGGTATACCATTAAAAAAAAAAACCAATACATGCGTGTAAAACCGAATTGAGTCTTATACCGCGCCAATACATTATAGACATCGTTCTTTAATATTACATACAGAGGTCTAGTAATATGTCTATTAAATAAAATAGTTATGAAATTTAAATTTGTTTATAATTCCGAAGCTTCGGGCGGGCAATGACTGCTGACGCGTGTAGAGTCCCGCATTTACAATTGTAAATACGTAACTAGTATTCGAGAACAATAAAAGATATTTACATTAAGTATACAATATTACACTTTTTTTTATAAATTCAACTATCACAGATTATATTATATTTATCTCGGTCCGAAATCTTGAATGATGTATATGATCATAACCAATGACCCGAAGTTGTGCATGTGTATATATATTCATCAATTGTCGGTCTATGAACTTTAAAATTATTCTGAATATATTTTTACGAATTTGTTCACGATTCATAATAATATTCGAAACATAGGTACCACACTTGGAAATATTAATGCAATGGAATATTCATAATCGATATTTATAATATATTATATAATATATATCAAAAGGTCATTCGTACACAATAAGGGTAAATGTCAAATGACCTCTTTATATAATGAAATACCTAACCTTCGATACAAATAATAACAATACTATGGTTTATTTCATTATTTGTTTGATTTGCAGAGATAAACACTGGTGAAAAATGTTGATACTTATTAACAAGGAAACAACAGTTTTCAGAGCGTGAACAGTAAGTTAAACTGAATAACACGAAAGGGATATCCGATTAGGACTAGAAAACAATTTATGGAAAAGGGTAGGTTAAGTTTGTATCAAGCTTACGAGGGTCAATGACGTGGTTGGGATGCACAGGTCAGAACTTGACGCGACAAAGGGTGTTTCATTGTGAACATACTTTTATTTTTATTTTTTCCATATGTCTGGAGGCGTCGCCTGTCTCGACGTCGTTCAATTTTTCAACAATACCATAAGGATGAAAATTGGCGCGAGACACACGTCAATAAATATTTAAGTGCATTATTTTGAACGCGACAAATACTAGCTGGATGAAGTTATGAAGGTCCTACTAAATTAATTATATAGAGAATTAAACTATCTAAAACAGTGAGTATAGAATATGTTTTAAAAATAAAAACTTAACTTTTATATATTATTAAAAGTTTGGTTATATATATATTTAGATTATTATACACAATATCATGTCGATTAAACTAGAAATGACGGGATTTATGATATTCCAATTAATATAATAAAGTTATATTTAATATAATATACGTAAAGAATAAAATGACAAATATTATAATATCGTTATAAAAGTAAAATAATGTTAAATTTACCGCTATAATAAATAAATAATTGATAACTAGAATTCGCCAATACTTTAGACATTTCTAAAACCAAGATTTAAATTGTAAACTAGCTATAACTAGATACTGTAAGTATGCAATGATAATGTATAATGTAATTAATATAGGTAATGTTTCAGTATAGGTACACAATATACATAACAAAATCACTTTTACAAATACGGTATTATAATTGCCGCCTCGTAAAATTCTTATAAAATATTATATTGTACAAATTACAAAATAAGTATGCCAGCATAATCAATCAATTATAATTTACAGTATTTGTAGTATTTGTAGTATAGTGGTTAATGGTTATAACAAGTATTTAAAAATATGTAAGATTAAATAAAATAAAATAAGTTCGTTATAATATTAATTTTAAATATTTGTGATAAAAGTTACAGTTCTTTTTAATCTCAAAATATAATATGCTATATCTATATAATTTGTAAGGTTTTGAACAAAAAATTCAATGTTCTGTGTGACCAAAGAAACTGCCGCGATGAAAAAATCAATAGTCGAAATTTATCATCCGTAGGTACCTACCGCAGTAAAATGATCCCTCCCTTTAGTTTCAGAACGAAATTACATTTATTTTTCCACTGCACGGGACAGCATTTACCATTTTTCCCCATTACAAGATAGTCATCGATTTATTTCCCTGACAAACGAGACTCGGAGAGAGTACAGGAAAGACAGAGAAAAAGAGAGAGGGGAAATACACATACACAAAACCGGATACTATTGTAATAATAATAATAACAATAATAATAATAATAATAATAATAATCGTAAAATATAATATTAAAAATAATGATAATAGCATATACGATATACACGACGCAGTTGAATGTTATTTAAAAATATAAAATACAATATTTTGCCACACGAAAAAAAAGGATCGATGAAACAGAACGTGCATGCACACACACATTTTGTTTCACACAACCACAATAAATATTAAAGACTATGGTGTGTACACACATACATACATATACATATATTATATATATATATTATACACATACGCCGAACACAATAGTATGGTATTGGTTTATATTGTATAAATATAATAATATAGTGTTATGCTGAATAATACATTTTTATTATTATTGCACACATACACTAAGGCATTCTCGTTATTATCATTGTGCTGTTACGATTCCACCAAGACCCCCTAGCAGCTATTATTATTATTATTATTATAGTTATGGGTTATTATTATTATCATTATTATTATTATTATTATTATTATTATTATTATTATTATTATTACTATTATTATTATTCCGACTGTACCCCAAAGCAACTGCTACATTAATAAAATAAGTCTGATGTCGGAATAAAAATATATATTTGGTAACCCTCTTCCCCTTCTATCCGCTCACTATATTTATATATATGTATATATATATATATATTATAAAGACGGAAAGATATGAACAGAACCGAGGGGGGCTATAATAATAATAATATTTAACTATACAGTCACGTAGCTCCGCATTAAAGTAATTATTATATAGGAATATTATGTGTCTTTTTGTTCTATTCTCGTCTCTAAACAGAGACGGAAGACTGGTGTGTGTGTGTGTGTGTGCATTGAGAGAAAGAGAGAGAGAGTGAGTGAGAGCGTGCGAGTGAGACAGCGAGAGACGAGAGAAGGGAAGAGAAAATGTATAATATAATATCTGATGGCGTATATTATGTGTACACATTATAATAATATACCAAACGATTATTATTTTATGCCTGTGTATGTGTATGTGTCGGTTTTTGGGGCCCACCTGGGAACTGGTTAGCGTTGACGGTCTAATGGATATATTTACTGTGTATGTGTGTGTTGTATGCACAACCGGAATAAAATAAATATTAATATTTAAACATGGGCGCACTTCGCGAGATAATACTTATCTATTAAATAAAGGGTGGTGGAAAACATGTAATAATATAGGTAGTTTTACCGTGCTGTGAATGGTAACCTTCGTTGGTAACTTAGCTGAGAAGTTCATCAAATCAAAATAAGTGAATTAGTAAAAAAAGTTTATCTATTAAATTATAAAAATTAGTAGTTATAAAAAAAATATGAAAATATTTCAAGTATAAATATCTGAGGTTTATTAATCTTTCATAAACAACAACTTTTACTGGCCTACTTAATTTTATGTTAACAATACCGTATAAAATGCAAAATATGCACAAATAAATTGCAATATAAACAATAATACTTCGTGCAAAATAAAGTACATTTTCTCGGAACAAAATATACGCCGCTTGATTTAAGGTAACGTAGTTTAAAAATTGCATAATGTGTATGATATATACCTACTTATATGCGACAATCAAAGCTGATAAATAACTTCTTCCTTACATACAATTATTTAAATTAATACATACGACAACGGTTGCGTACAATATATAATAGACGTATGTAATATTAAATATGTAATTATATATATATATATAATTGGAAAAAAATATATTTCCCTCGTGAGATTTTATTGTATAGATACATAACCTTAACTTTATATAACTCAATGCTGGGTTACAATAAATAATTATAGCGTACCTTTACTGGAAGATAGGCGTATAAAAACGAAATAAAAAAACTCTATCCTATTATCATAGGTAATAATATAATTCTTTATAACCTATAATCTATGTATTCTAGAATTGAATGAGAAAAAATAGTTCGGTTGAATTGAAATGAGTAATTAGTATACAACGTGTAGTTCCATTAGTGAGTTTCCAATTTTATTCGTCTCTAAAAATACCAATGAACATCTGTTGTTTTTGATATTTTCTCATTTGTCAATTTTTATTATAAATAAAAACATCTGTTTCAATAAAATAATATAGGGGCCATATAATATCAATTAAATTTTATATAATAAAATACATAATGCACGCTACTATAAAATAATAATATTAAATAATAATATACGCATATTTATTTTAACCAATAGTTAAAAATATTAACCCCTATACGTGGTCATGTCACACCCGGTGCTAGTCCAGGTCACGAACCGGAGAAACAAATGGACAAAGAGGGGAAATAATGGGTTCTGAGCGAATGCGATAGAGATTAACTGGTAGATCTCACCGTAGAATAACATACTCAACTTGAATGTTGAATACAATGAATAATTCCAAACGTTGATCCCCGTATGTTCTATATCTATGTAATATTTGCGATGACGTAATAGTATAATAATAATAATACATACTTGTATATAGATTTAATAAAATCCAATAAATCAACACCAGTTTCCTATCATGAAAATTATTGTAATAACTTATTATAGTTATTACAATATTGCACGCGTCCGTAATAGTTATTAGTTATATGAATACATTTAAATATAATATTGTGATTTTATTATGTGCTTAAATCACGGATCACATAATATTGTACGGATATAAAATAACATAATATTGACATACTGTATTGATGAACTGTATTGATGTATTTAACTTTCTGAAAAATTTTATTATTAGGTAACTTAAACGATTTAGGTATACGGATTATAAAAGATCAAAGAAGTGAAAAATTTAATAGAATAAAAAAAAATTTCAATTCAAAATTACTGTAAACATAATATACGAATACATCATCGAATTGATTTTGTTTACCTTCTGTTTTAGATTTCAAAATAATTGAATATACATGATAATCGAAAAATATATATCAACTATCTATTTACTCATGCATCAAAGAGGTTTTAAATACCTAATACCATTTATAGAATAAAAATAAAAATATATTTTTTCATTTGTATCAAAAGCTTTACTATAATGTTTTTATTTTAAAAATCTATACAATGGTAATTATTTACAGATAAAAACGTAAAACTTTGGTGTTAAAAACATGTTTATTAACTTTGAGAAAATATATATTATTCTTTGTTGTTGTTGCATGTATAGTAAAGTTGTCCTCTTTTCATTATGTAAAAATGTTTTACCTACGTTGTGAAAAAATATAAAGCTCTTAAAATATAAACGTTTTTTTTTGCAGTTTTAATGGGATATGACATTTTAGTATTAATAATAAATTATATTATATAAATATATATTACAGTATATATTTATGGTAATGCATATAATAATTTATTTACGTCACAAAAATTTAACAGCCTTAACCAATATCATTAAATGATTGTATTTATATAAAAATAAAAATATATTCAGTTATAAGCAGACAAAAATTAAATTGTAATTTAGAGAAATTATTATTTTTAAATGAGATTAAATCGTACACAAAGAAACATTTTATTAAATAAAATAAAATGGAAACGGACAGCAAATAGTTATAAATCATTGCTAAAACACGGAATTTAGAGCGTATAATATGATAGTTTTTTGTTAGAAAGGGAAAAAATGATTTTATGAAAAATACATAAACAAATAAATACGGCCGCGCTTAGCTGTTCTAGTAGTGTCAGAAGACTGAGGGAGAGTCGTCAATGTCAATTAGTTCAAAAATTCATAAAACTTTATATATATAACTGCTGCTACGTTGAAAGGGGTGTACAGAGATTTTTCAGTAAAAAAATTAATCATCATCGTTTTGTGGCACCTAATAAAACTTGTAGAATAATCATGCGAACATTATATAATACATTGGTGTTTACGGAAGAGCAATGGGCGCCACGGAAATTATTCATAGGAATTATTCAGGAAAGTAAAAAAGAATAATACGTAAAGTCTTTTCCATGAAAAAAATACCAACCGCAAAAAAAAATATTTAAATAAATGCTTTCAGGTAAGTAAAAACAAAAGCCGAACAAAAAAATTGTTGAATAAAAAAATTGGCGTCTACAACGGTGCTAACACAAGGGGTCCACCCAAGCATCGAACACAAACCCATTTTGTAACCTTCGGCGGTGGTAGCTAATATGATATATTCCAAATTCATAGCTAGACGGTTGTGGTGCTTAATTAATGTACAGAGAGAGCTTTCAGTATTCTAATCGATATTTACAGAGGGTTCCCTATGCCCCGTGTCCCTGCGTCGCATTGTGCGTAATATTATTATTATTATTATTATTATTATTATTATTATTATATTGTGTTCAGAAATGAATAATGGAAACTATTACTGAAACACCATTCGGCCTCACGTAGAGACATTAAAACTATTTTATGTGCACATTTTATGCACAATGAGTAATCGTGATGTTTCCAGTTTTGGATTATTTTATATAGATAATAATATGTGCTGTATATCCATACAGTATATATACATCTCGAAATAATAATTGTTCGTAAAACAAACAGACACTGAACGCACGCACTCGCGATCGTCAAAGAGTTGTAACTAGGTAAAAAGAATTGAGAAAGGATTATTGTAATATCGTTTTTATACAAACGAATCATATATTATTATATTACTTCTAATTATTCATAGCCATGTTTTTCTCGGTCTAGCTGCAGAGAACCATTATAATTTATAACGTTACTTTCTCCGATATTTTCCCATTATTTCTATATCTACTCTAATATTAATAATTATTTTAATAACTTAGACTCGCAATATTGTAAATAATATTTTATTCTTTAGATAGGTATAGAAATGATAATTGTATAGCACTTACGATCGTTAGTACAAAAGAAAATCAAACATAAAATATAATTATTATTTTAAATAATATGAGGTATTTAAAAACAACCTTTAATGTATATACTTAAATACTTACATTATTACACGTTTCGATGTACATATTATAACACACACACACACACACACACACACAAATGACTCATAAATTTATATACATAAGTGATTGAGATTCATAGAACACCCTAACACTATCACCCTAATTTTTTTCTTTGATTATGATTGGTAATTTATTCAAATTAAGATTTTTGAATTGTTAAGTATATTTAAGGGCTACATTTTTAAATAATTGAATTTATACTCTAACACTATTTAAATAGTATCCTGTGTATACCAACTTATTTTTAAAATGTTTACAATATTTTTTGCAAATTATTATTAATGCAAATGGATTTTTTAGGTATTTCAGGAAGGCGCCCTAAGTTCAAAATTCCTAACTCAAACTATTTTAGAAAATCAGTTTTCAATTAGTAATTATTTCTAAGCAAACATTCGAAACTTGTTATCCAACTTTTTTTTAATGTCTCTGTTATCAGAGTGCTAACATGATTTTTTAGTGAAGATATTGATGAATTTTATTTAAATCAAAATTCGAATGAGCATAGTTTCTGAGTTATTAAAATTTACACAATAAGAATAATTATTGTTAAAAACAATTTCACAAAAATAAAAATAAATATTATACAATAATTAATCTGTTTATGATGTAGAAACATTGCACTTGAACAATTTTTATAAATAAAAACATGAAAATATATTAATATATCCAAAAACAGTAGCGAATATGTTCATAGTGAATCACCATGTATATATTATATGTATATTATATATATAAATATATAATTATGTTATTAATATTAGTAATATTACTATTAAATGTACAAATAAAACTGCACCTAATTAAAGTTCTTACTAGAAATGATTGTCAACAAATATAATTATTATTTATGTGTTTTATGGGTATGGAAAAAAACATACATTTATATAAATATATTATTATACAATACAATATAATGACAGGAACGAAGGTTACGTATACGATGATGACGATAATAATAAAAATATATATTATATATTATGTAGAGTATCTTCTTCTCTGCGTGTGTGTTTTGTGTCAGTGAATGTGCGCTCGCGCGTGGTGTGTGTATGTGTGTGTGTGTGTGTGTGTGTGTGTGTGTGTGTGTGTGTGTGTGTGTGTGTGTGTGTGTGTGTGTGTGTGTGTGTGTGTGTAAAACCACTTGGGCACAATAATATATAATATGAATAGGTATATATTATAATATATAATACGTTTATACGTACATACATAAATACGTATAACGTATAAATACATACATGTACGCGCTTAGCACAGGCCATTTAAATCCCGTTTATTCATGTACAAACACACGTGTTCCATTACATCCGCATGTACGCAATGTATAAATAAGGCCGTTATTTACGATATTATAATATTGTGGCCGACAACAAGTCCGGCCATTTGGTCTCTATTGTTGCGCAAAATTCAAACTTGGTGCGTATATTATATTATTATTATTATTATTATATTATAATATATTATATTATGAGTAGTACCTATAACTATAATAATATCGACCTCTTTAAAACACGCAGTACTACACCGCCACCTCCACTGCTGCAGGTACAACTTCCTTCGCCGTCATAATATCCACCTCCACCGTAGTCACCGCCACTACCACAACTACCTCCACCTCCGCCGCAACCGCCGCCACCACCACACGGCGGCGGCGGAGCTTAAGTCCGCCGAATCGAATGAAGATTGTCTCTCTGGGCTTACAGATTGTATATGATATTATGTATGTACGTATATAAACCTCCACGGTACACACATGGTTATAATATGTATATACATACATATATTACACGCGTGTATATGCGTGTATATTATTATAGTGTTATACTACGTATATAATATGCCACACACTTCCACCTACGAATTATTATTTTTCTTTTATTTCATAAATTATATAATCATAAAAATAAAAATAAAAAATAAATAAACCTACAAGGCGGAATTGTTATTTTTATAATTAATGCATTTTTTTTACATTCGACCATATGTGTGTTTGTATTTTTTCTCTTTTTATTATTATTGCGAATAATACTAAAAAATATACGTTTCGTTCGTGTTCGTGTTTATAAATAATATGTTTTATTGCCTCGCACGGTGTTATTATAAACTTTGTTTATTTCACCGTTTCCTGTTGGTAATGGTATAAAATGGTATTTAGACGTACAGGATTCTTCCTCCTTTTAAATATATTTATATATGTATAATGTAAATATTATAAAATATATAATCGAAAAACATCTTTATGATATGGGGTAAAAATAAACGGTAAAACTTTAATAAAAAAGGGTAGCTACACTTATAGGTAGGGAAATGTTCTAGAATTAATTATAACATAAATATTTCACAATTTGTTTTTGTATATATAATATATATATACACATGAATATAATATTATAATATTATATAAGCTTGACGAAAATAAAACGTCCTGTAGGCGGAAAAACTTCTGTAATATTTTCGGAGGCGTGCCAGTGGAAACTTTTCATTTCTCGCCATTTTATGCAAATAAATAATTTCGAAAAAACACTCAGACGTGAAACAAGTACGTGACGGGTTCTTTTCTGGGAAACAAAAAAAAAGGGTTCCAAACAAATAACTCCGGGACACGACATAGAGATTGAATGACCCAACGTGTGTTATTCATATTATAACATTATAACGTACATCGATCCGCTGGAAATTAAATAACGAAAAAATATATATTGTCAGAGCAATTTTTAGCCCCCTGATACATACGCGCGTGCGATGGTAACACACACACACACACACATAAACACGGGAATCGGGCAATGTGAGAGTTCGAAAATTCAATTTGCGGCCCTCCATTTTCTTTTATTATTTTATTATAAGGACCGCCTGTGCGCTGTTGCAATTTCAATTAAATTTATCCCCAACGTATACAGTCTACTTATTATTTTTTTTAATCATACATTTATTATACTAGCGCATACATATATATGTTTTTATTTAATAATAATAATAATAATAATAATAATAATAATATAATATGGGCCCCGCATATGGGGGCCTTAATTATACGGACTCCTTTCCTTTTATGTTCATTCTCGATCCCCCTCCCGCACCCAATAGTTTATCATTCAGAATCCGTTACCAATACACTGAGATCTAATAATCTATGAGTAAAGGTACTTGCTACGACTTGAGACGACCGCGACGGTCGGCGTGGTGTCATCCGTGAAACAATTGTTTACAATGTAAAACCGGTTAGGGTAAAAATTTATCGATTATAAAATGTTACATTTATCTCTTGAACTATATATATGTAGTAGTATTAATTTGTACGCACACGATATAGTGCATATTTAGGTAGATTACAAATATAAATTTCAATCATCGTCGTGATCACAATAGATTATTACAAATATATATATTAAACAATTTATTATATAATACATTATGTACTTATGCCAAAACTTAACGTTCCAACTTATACAGTTCCTATATTTAGAAAAATATGTTTTTAACTAATGGAATCCGTGTACCTATAATATTGGCGAATTTATGATTACAAAACTTTAATATCTAGATTTTAAATGATAACTATAGAAAAAAAAAGATGAAATGCCTTATATTGTTATAAATTATAGTTACAATTTAGACACGTGCAGTTATAAAATATATTTTCGGTAAATCAGTTGAACATATTTAATAATATTCGAGAAAATATTTTAATTCGAGAACAGATAAGAAGAAAAATAATAACGCCAACGTTGTTGATATAATATTTAGCTCACAAATATATTATATTTTGAAACATTAAATTAATATAAATGGGTTTAGAAAAAAAAGGTTACATATAATATATTATGTATAAAAAAATAACATATAATAACATAGGTGATACACCTCTTGTACGCCAGCTGTAGTTAATGTACCGGTGACCGAGAATAAATAAATGAGACGGTACGATCGGCTCTAAACGTCTATTATAATAATATATTACGTGCTTTTTTTTATTATTATTATTATAATTCCAACTGTTACCACTACGTTCCACCTGTCCAAGTTATTCAATCAGACGAGTGCACGGAGAAAAATATTTTTTAACGTACAATTTTATAATACCTACATAAATACATGATATTATACTATAGAAAGTTCATACGATTACCATACATAACCCAAAGACAATAATTATCTGGGTGGACTTAGCGACGACGACGAATATGTTGTACAATGTTAAAAGAACGATAACAATCGCAACATATTATATTATAGTTCTTTGTATTAACCTAATATTTTTTTCTTATTGCCGTATTAATTGTGAAATCAAGTCGCTACATTTATAAAGTATTATTTTCCAGGTCATTTTTTTGTTTAAATTAAATTTATTGTAATTTAGATAACAATTTTTAAAGTTATTTCAATTATTACCATAACTAATATCAAATATAACAGTTTTGATATTTTTCAACAAAGGGTATTGTACCTATAATATAATGAAACAAATAATTAGTAAGAGTAATGAAGCAACTATATGGGTGATTTGATGATATATTTTTTCTAGGTCGTTAATTTTTTAAATAAAATATATTATAAATTATAATATTTTTTCAACGATTTTATGTCGTATTTTTTTTATAAGTTTCTAGGACTTCGTGTAATTTTGAAAGAACACGAGTAGGTAATATAAGAAAATTTACAATAAACGAGTTAATTTTTTTATCGTGATTATTGGGGGTGCATGAGAATGGAAGTGGCTAAATGGGGTTCAAAATTAATTCTTATTTTTATTTGAGCTATTTATTATTATTATGATTCATTCAAATAATTGGTTTAAACTATATTATTTATTACACTGATAGAATTCACGATAAATAATAATTATAATAATTTTAAAGAATTTGTTTTTATACCTACCTAATATGTATAAAAACTATATATATATATTATATTTTCCATAATCTTACTTAAAAATAATTTGTAGTTACAAAACGTATATTATGATTATTGTATGTACAGTGTGCTACTAGAATTTATACTCGTTCTACTCCTTCCTTCAAATATCAATAGTTTTTTTTTTTTTTTAATATTGACGTTAAGGGAACACATAACATAATTAAATTCTTACTAAATTAATGTCCCTACACGTAAATTTAAAGATCCTAAGTCCACACAATAAAAGTATATATGAACGGTTAGCGTGTTTGGCGTAAAATATCGACGATGAATAATTACGGTGTTTGGCCAGCTTTTTTATTATTATTATTATTTTCGAAGTGAGGGGTGCGCGCTTATATCGAACAACACACAAGCCTTTTTTTTTTTTTTTTTTGACAATAAATAATAACCAAGGGACTTCCTCCAATTATACAAAGAGTGCAGCCGTCGCTTCTGCGTTCGCAATTTCCTTTATTAAATGTAAATCGATCGTTAATTGTTTATTCGGTCGACGCTCATAGCTCGTTTTCCGCCCCGAAAACTTGTATATAACTGAAGAGAATTATTTATTGGTTTTACCAGTCGTAAATTTTAAAAAGAAAAGTTTTGGCTGCCGCCGGCATTCGCGAAGTCCGCTAAGCCAACGGTGGCCGGATAGGGTGGCGGTGTAGAGAACAGAAAATGGTTTAACTTAATTCGATTAATTAGTATTGGTAAATAATAAATTTAGAACAAAACTCGCCACCTTCCGGCATATCTACTGATGGCGGCGAACTTGCTAAAAGTTAGGTTGGGTCGACTAGAAATATAACTTGAATGCTTGTTATTATTATTTTTCATTTCACCTTTAAGATTCTTTTTTTATTTTTTTTATCTAGGAATTCATTATCCTAGATATATAAGAAGAGTTTTTAGAGACACAACAGTCGACGACAGTGGTAATTAAAATAATCCAAACAGCCGGAAGAATGAGGGAGAGCATTGTTTCGCATATACGATTGTAATAAACCCACATTATTTCCCCTTTTCCTATAGTTACAACTGCCATGATATGTCATAACCAAGATCAACCATAGTTTTGAGCATTGCATTTTTTTCTATACTGTTCTGAATAAGATTGAACGTATTAGAACATCAATACTAGGGTTCCTAATTATAATTTAAAGTATTAAATTCTTTACAACTGATGAGTTTATACGGTTTAGTTTTAATTTTAACTAATATTATTCATGTATACTATATCCAAGAAATATTAAACAAGATCTGTATGAACTTAAAATTTAAAGTAATGAAGATTTATTAGTGAAATTTTATCATATTAGATTGTAGAATACAAAATTCTTAACTTGATAATATTTATTACATTTATAAAAAATATTACATAAGAACAATGCCACTGAATGATGGGAATGAGATGTTTATTTCAACATTTGAATATTCTTTAAACCCATTTAAGTTTATAGGTAGAGTAACTACAAAGTTTTTTTTTTGTACTAGAAAAAATAAGTATTGAAAAAATAATTTTTGTAAAGGTAATATTTATTTATTGATTTAGAAACTTTAGTAGGTATGTATAAATAAATTTATGTATACATTTTTTAAAGAATATTGTTTGCATTGTGTAATAAAAATAAGAAACTCTAAAAGAGAATTGCTATCCGCAGTGTGACATAAATGTATAGTAATTAAAATTAATGCTGGACGTTTTTTTAAATTTTTTTATTATTATTCTTTTATTGGAAGTAATTAACTTTAACGAGTTTAATTGTTGGCACAAATGTCACATCCCCGTTTCGCCATCCGCTTATTATTATTAGTTGTTTTCTTTTAATTGCTAAGTATAAATTAATTCCAATTAATATAATAAGAGATCATAAGGAGAGCGCGATATAAATCCACACAAAAGCCTATTTCTTTATTTTGCTGGGATGTAAGATTTTTTTATAAATTCATATGGTACGTTTATTTTTTTATAAGTTCAAAATTTAAAATTTAAAATCGAACGATTATTTTGGAATAGTTAAAGTTACATTATTGGATATACTAATTATTTTGCATCACTCATAATGTATACCACATAATTCATACGAGTGCATAATGCATACAAATATGATTAGTGAAAATAGTATAATTATAATATATTAATATATATATATATATATATATATATATATATATATATATTATAACGAACAATAAAAAAAGAATATTTTTAACACAGATAAATTATTTTTAAGAAGATATAATATAAAAAAAAACTACAAGGAAATAAAAGATAATCGTATACATCGTTTTATTAGGTACTTGTTAGATATATTAGTTATTATTCCCAGTATTAACAATAATCCTTATAGTAAAATAAATGTATAAATAAGAAATAAATTATATCTTTCTATAATTATTTTTATATTATTTTACGTTATGGTATAGGTACTTGTCATTAAATAGTTTTCCAGGTACCGTATGGACGACAGCAATATAGTGGCAATGAGAAAAATGATGATTTATAAATGTGCGTATATTTTCATTGACAAGCATTTAATTTTTTGACACGTGTCAAACAATTGACAGTAGTATAGACAATTCTAAATGTATTAGAACATATGCGTACCAACTATGAGTTCAATTAATATTTTAAAGGCATTTTAACATTTCATATATATAATGAAATAGGACTTGTTTGTAATTCATATCTTAAAACAATTCTCAAATTGAATTAACATAATATTTTATTTTAATTTTTTTTATATATTTGAATAATATTACAATGACACTAAAATAATACAATCTAAATTATTTTATGATTCCTTATCTGTTTTAATTTATATACATGCAACCGCTTGGGGCTTTAGGGATTTATCATTTGCTATGAATTTTAACAAAGTCTAAAGTTAAGACCAATATTCACAGAACACGTCTTCATTCTCTTTTTCTCTCCGAGTATAGTAAGTTATAATAACAATAATAATAATAATAATAATAATAATTATTATTATTATTATTATTATGAAAACATTCAAAATCCACATTTATAGTGACAACAATAATGGTGATCAATGAATATTTCGGACAAAAGTAATTTAACGGCAACAATGTCCTCGGAAAACAAGAGCTGCATTCTAAATTAATCGAGGCTAATTTTTGAACAGAATATAAATAATGGAAAAACTTGTCATCCACTAATGTCCTCTTATAGTAATAATAATAATAATAATAATAATAATAATGATAAATTATTAATTAAAAATCACAATCATAAAGGCTAATCGGTCTCCACGTAACAACAGTTATATTTTATGGTTTTATATGAATTCCCCACACAAACTACGCCGTTCACAGCCATTGTCATAAAAATATTTATCAATGTCTGCCATGAGCTTGGTAAAAGAAAGTATTTACTATTTATAATACGAATATTTCGAAATTAGTCTTTATACAATCAACATAATTTAAATGTATTATTGTTAATCTATGTAAATGGTTTTTGTTATTAAGCCTGTTAGGTACCTATTTTGTAATTTTTTCAGAATAAAATCGTATGTTGTGACATTTTATGTTTATGATACGATGGTGCTAGTGAGTTTTTTTAGAACTAACTACAATTATATTATTAAATTGACTATTGTCACGTCAAAGTTTGAGGGAAAAAGTTGAAATCCTAAATTCTAATCGAAATATGACAAAATATAGCACTAAATATAAGCAAAATATAATACTACCATTTATCATCTATTTAGCTTATTAGATTAGATGGAGATGAAATAAACAATTAACCTAAAATATTTTTTCATATATTTTGTTTTTCACAAGATGAATATAAGAAAACAAAAGCTACTTAAAAGATACATAATCTCTACCGGGTACTATTCTACATATTTTTTTTTTTTTTATAAATTTTAAAATGCCTTTCCTGTGATCAATATATTCTCAACAGCATATACCTACATTATAATACATAATATATATATTATATTATATACGTTTTCTGCCAGGGACAACGTGATAATAAATATTTATAATATTCATCACACTGCAGCATGGATTTGTGTATAAATCTGAATAAAATATTCCACGAAAAAAAAATAAAACAATGTTTTAATTAAAACTATAGTTGGTACCAGCCTTTAGGGGTTTTAATCTCTATCACTGTGCCGGGAAACGGCATAGCCGAAGGTTTGTTTTTTTAGTTTAAAGTTTTACAAATTCCAGAAATTAAGTTTAATTTGTTTAAATAAATAAGCCCCCCAATCAGCTTTTACGAGAAAAGAGAACTGGTCGAAGAGATAATTGTATTACAAAAGAAAACTCTTCGTTTTTATTCCGTTAAAATTATAATAAAATTTTCAGATATACCAACCCTCTGTCCAGCGATTCCGCGGAAAGATATACTACAGACATGGGATAGGTATATATTAAATTTATTGATTTATTATGAAAATATAAAAACAAAAACAAATGGAATGCATGGAATTTATCGTGGTTAAAATAACATTATAATGTTCCGTAGAGTAATCATATACATAATAATATATAAATATATAATTTAATAACTTTTTTTTTATAATTAATCAAAATGAGGTTTTAGGAATAAAAAAATTTAAAATTAAAAGTTATTAGGGTATTAACTTTGAAATTGACCAGCTGAGTCCAATATACGTAGGTTGTAATCTACGTTCTAACAATTATTTTTTCATCAGGACTTAGGAGACCAGCTTCGTGATTTATACTTTATAGTATTATTACATTTTACAATTATGATTATATTATTTTTTATGTCTGTATAATATAAGACAATAAGAAAGAATTAAATTTGAATCTGAAACTCTAGCATGTAAGAATAACTATATTTTTAATGAAAACGGTAAAAAAAATGGGTATATCAGTATTAATAGTACCTATAGAGATACTTATTTTGAATTTACCATAACAATATAAAAACATCATAAGTGCATACAAAATTTATTTATTATATAATATTATAAATTAGTTTTCGGCAAAATATATGAAAATTAATGTCAGCAGATAACAATATGAAAATGAATGTAAATGCCATTTGTATTTTGTTGGCAACATAATTTGTCAAATATACATACCTTTAGGTCATAACAGCCTAGTAATAAATGTTCTGTTTCCCACGAACATAAATATAAAACAATAGGCTATGTATTATTATTATTGGATTGGCCTACATTGTGGTATTGCAAAATACTTAACATAATAACAATGATAAAAAAAAAAAAACACTTGGGCTACCGGAGATTTATAAAATAAATTATTTATGAATTTTGCTGATGGTTGTGTTTATAATAAATTTAGGCGTTATTTGCAATCCGAACGGAAGTTTACTTATTCTTAGGCATTAATTATTTACGAAAAATACAAAACCGATTCGTTTAGGTCAGTACAAAACAGCTCGATATACAGACGTCTGTCGTATTCCGTTTACAACATAAGGCACATATTATGTATTTCCTCTTTTTCTCTCACTCTTTTTTTCTCTATCTCTCTCACTCTCTCTCTTTCTCTCTCTCACACAAACGCATACATACACTTCTCCCATATTAAATATTTCATCGTAAAAATAAATGAAACAATTTTACTCGGTGATTGATTTTTTATGGATCGTTATCAAAAAATGCATAACTTATTATGAAGTAGGAAAACAAATAATTGCGTTTAATATTAAAACAATTATCAAATTAATAATTATTGTCACCACCGGTAATCAAATAGTTAAATAGGAATAGGTTTATAAAATGTTCGTTTATAGTTTTTTTTATCTCGGAAAAGATGTTACAGAGACTCAAAAATTACATATTCATAACCAGCTATGAATATTCATTTTTTCGTTAAGTTCGGGTAATGTCGAGTTTCGCCAAATGATAATAAAAATTATAATAAAAATGGAGTAATGCTTTGTATAGTGATTCGTCGCATTAAAAATATATAGGTATATATAATATGATAACAATAATAAAAATATAAACGTTTTTGTCGTCCTCGAAGTGATTCCTGGAAAATATAGCTACTGTTCCTACTCTGTATTCACCTCTTTTCTCGGCAGTTTCACCCCTTTTATTTAATATGTTATATCAGATCTAAAAATACCAAATCAAAGTTCTTTTTAGAATTTTAGGATAAAAAAAATTGTTAATTTTCTATTAAAAAATTTATCTTTTGATCTATTAAAATTAGAATATGTATAAAATCCATTATATATTTGTATTATTTGTATTATGTGTCCATTATGTACACTTTACAAACAATTAAAGTCAAGTATGTACATTTATCAAGAATAAAATATGTTTTATAATAATAATAATAAAAAAAAACGTAGAATCAAAAACATAAAGTTTATAACCACAACTTGTAGGTCAGGGGTAAACATGTCGGGAAAGGGGATAATTTTCCCAAACTTCTAAGGATCCTTTTAGCTTTTTCTACGCAATTCATTTTTCTCGCCTTGTAGAGGTGTTTTATAGCCTGTAGCTTTTTAAATTCATTCATTCAATTTGACGTTTAAAACTAATATCACAATTATTTTGTAAAACAATAAGAAATTAAATGATTTATGAGGCTACGTTATTTTTTTATTTTTTTTTAATACAACAAATATGTCGGCAAAATTTGTTTAATACATAAATATAGTTTTACAACAAGTCATTATGATTTAAAATTCACTCGGAAAGAGGATATTTTACCTTTAGCACATTATCTCCGAGGTTGGTTTAAATTATCACCCAGTGAGCATGACTATATATATATATATATACTAAATAATTCAACGTATCACACCACACACGACAAGTATATTGTTCAACGTAAAGTTTAAACGCTTCAACGCAAAAAGAATAGCTACGATTTTTTGAAAAAATAATTTTTACTGTATACTAATCTTAAATGGTTTCAGTATAAATAGTGTATGATACATCCTTCTTTATCTCTATACAGAGACAAACTAATAATGTTATAATAAATATTTTTGAAATCGACTAGATAAACCCATCAACAAGTTATTTAGTGAACGAAAAAAACGCAATTTTTGAGAATAATAAAATGCATAAAAAAAAAAATACCAAACAATTTGACAATTAGCGTGGACTGCGTTTTCCTACTACCAACTGTAAAAAAACACATTGCACGGATACTTAAGAAATAAAAATAGAAACTTTTAAAATCGGCTGCGAGTGCTTAAACCCGATGATCGTTAATGGGTATTTATAACGTCAGACTTACTGGATGTATACAATATAGTTTAAAAAATGATGACATTTTTATTTGTGTTATTGCAAACTTAAAAAGCAAGAGTATAAAAAACAAAAAAAAATGTCAATGTAATAAATATAATAATGAGCAATTCGCATAATATTTATAGGTATCTATTATATAATATTATGTTCAAGAACCCGGTATATCACTAATAACATAATAATTCAATGAATTTGTAATTTTATCGATATAATTTAGCCAATAATTGAATTGATAAAAAATTAAAATAAATATACTATTGATAAATTATAAATAATTACTGAATTTTATCTCGTACAAATGTATAAGGTACCTTTATCGTCCGACATTTTTGTATTACTTACATTTTTATTTTTATTTTATACATTAATTTTAAAATAAATATTTTCTATATTATTATTTGTAGTGATAAAAGGAAGTAAATGCGGAAGAACACGCGCACGCATACAATTTAAATATAAAAAGAAGGCGGAGTGAAAAAATTAACATTGCGGGGTGGAATGGGGGCTCCGGGTGAAAGCTTCGAAAAGTTGTGTGAACGAAATTACGGTGTCGGGGGGAGGCGTTGGTGGTGGCGAGCGGTGACGTCACTGTATACACGGAGGCGCATTCTGCCATTGTTATTGTTATATTAATAATAATAATAAATAGGGTTAACGGGCGGGCGTGCGGGCGGGCGGGCGGTTCAGGCAATAAATTCAACTTGCCTCATTTAACTACGACTAGCGAGTGAGGGGGAGTGTAAGAGGCGGGCGGGTGGCGTGAAAGGGAGGGAAGGAAGAAGAGAGAGAGAGAGAGAGATGAATATATATATATATGTATACATATTTTATTTATATATATATAAACAGTGAGAATGAGGGGAAGAGGAGAGTATGCTCTTCAATCAATAACTCCTTTTAAACGTGTTATTACATATTACACACATACACACACACTCACACTGTGTGGTCCGTTATTTATACCATAAAATATAATATACATAATATATATATATATATATATATATATATATATATATATATATATGACTTAAAATAGATGTTGTCCCGGACGGGAGAGAAATGGGAAAAAAAAACCTTCAGAATAAAATATTAATAAATAATAATAAATGGTAAAATATAATGTTAAACGAGACGATTGTATTATTTAGAAAAAGATGATGTTAAGGTTTAAATCTGATGGAAAATAACTCACTCTTTCTTCCTCGCGTATCATCTCGGCGATACCCGGCTTTATCTCCATATCGTCGGCCACGCTGCTCGGCGGTGGTATCGATGACGATGACGACGACGACGATGAAGCGGACGAGGCGGACGGCGGCATGGCCTGTGGTGCCGGTGGCTGTTGTGACGACTGCTGCTGCTGCTGCTGCTGCTGCTGCTGCTGCTGTTGTTGGTGTTGTTGCTGCTGTTGTTGTTGCTGCTGCTGCTGTTGCTGCTGCTGATGTTGTTGTTGTTGTTGTTGTTGTTGTTGTTGTTGTTGTTGTTGTTGTTGTTGTTGTTGCTGCTGTTGTTGTTGGTGGTGCACGTGCGATAATTGCGACTGCGCCTGCTGCTGTTGATGGGGGGCTGGAGGTGGTGGCATGTGGTGCAAGTTGAGCGGCGTGTCCGCGACCGACGATCCCATGTCGGATATGACAGACTCTGGGCTAGCCGCCGGTGGTGACAGCCTGTGCCGCTTCCGGGCTGGCTGTTTGGGAGATTCGGGTGCTACAGTCGTGGGTGTCACCACAGTGGCCGCGGCTTGTGGTTCACACCCACCACCGCCGGTGAGTTGTTCGTTGCTGACGTCGGCCAAACCGCGGACTTTCAGTGTCTCGGCGACGCGCAACAGCGGGCCAATCTGTTCCTGATAAACGTTTATCTCTCCCTTGTACATGAAGTCGACGACTGCCCTAAGTTCGGGCCACTGGACGTCTTTCAATATGACGATCGGGTGCTTGCACTTATTCTCGGCCAGCATGCTCTGGAAGTATGGGCTGCATGCGGACAGCACGATCTTGTGCGCTTTGAGTGTATGACCGTCACAGGCGATCGTCACGTCCACGAACGTGCCGTTCTGCAGCAGTTGGTCGAACACGTTGGTCAGGTTGCTCTGGTAGTTGTTCCAACGCAAGCAGAACTGCTGGTTGCCGGAACCGCCTGTCGCGCCGCAAGTCTTCTCGGCCGCCGCCGACGGCACGTCTTTGGAGCCGTTGCTCGGTTGCATGGTGGCAGAGGCGGTTGGATGCTGCTGCTGTGCAGTGCGTGACTACTCGGACGGACTGTCGAGAAAAAAAATTTCGGCGCGAAATTGACAATAATCGCGAACTTACGGATAACGTCCGTTGCGGGTGCGAAACGAAAAAAATATTTAAATAACAACGTTCGATCACCTCTGAGCACACGTTTTTTTATCAACGCGAATACGACAGACGAAAGCGGCGCGCGCGTGACGGACGAGAGCACCGGTCGCGGCGGAACTGACTGTAGTCGCGTCGGGTGCCGCGTTTGGCAGGCTGGTAGGCGGGCGGCTGGCTGTTTGGCGGCGGCGGTGGCGCGCGCTGACGAAAACGCCGGCCGCGGCGGGTGCTTGTGCCACGGCCGCAGTGTGACCAGAGACCGCAGGACGAAATTACTGTACCGCCGTGTGCCGACTTTTCTGCACGCCGTACCACATAAAAATAAATTAAAAAAACACCGTCCGCGTTCCACAGCTCCGTTATTAATATTTATTTTCATTTTCATTATTTTTTTTTTTTTTTATCGTAACACGTCTTGCCTTGTTTATAAAATTACCCTCCACCGGGTTGGTTTTACGATAAAATCGTTAATTGTTACGAATCAAATAATAAACGTATATAAATAACTCGCTACTGCTGTTGCTATATATACAAGAACAAAAAATGTATTACTATTTTATTTAAACGTGTAAAACGTTCTTTTCCTGTGCAGTGCGCAGGTATTGTATATATAACTGTAGGTATATTTTTTTAAAACACGAACTTCGTATAAGTACATGTGGCGTGTAAATATTTCATAACAAATAAATTTTTTTCAATAGATAACGCTTGTAACTTGCAACATCATACACGATTAATTTTGTAATACTGGTACGCACTCGGCAGTATGCACCTTCCAGATATCAAGAATTTGTTAATTTATTTGCTCCTCTAAAATATATCTGTTTTTCAAATATCAAATTTCAAATATACACCGATATAATATTGCATGCCGACTACCGATACATTAATTAATACATTTTTATACTTAAATAAATTATCAACAAAATTGCATTTTTCAACTTATTTGTATTAATATTAATAACAAAAGTTAAACATTTTATATATAAAAAAAAATATTCCTTTTATATAATTGTATTATATTGTGCACAGGCAACGTATTCATGCATTATTGATTTATAATTTTAAATTAAACATATTTAAATAAAAAATGTTATAAATGCATAATCAATTGTTTTTTGAAATGGGTTCTGTTGAAATATTATTAAAGAGTATAAAAGAGTTCCGCGAACTTTAGCAGAATTGTGTTTTAATCGGATTTATTTGGAGTGAGAATTATTATAATTGTAAAATATTATTAATAATTATTAATATATTATACTATAACTCTAAACGTATTCAAATGTAAAATCGTATTTCCTAATTTAAATTACAAATATCTACATAAAATATACATTTTAAGATAATTAACTTTTGAAGAAAATGATTATAAATAATTTAAAGATTAAATATGTCAACATTTCATTAAAATATGTCTTATTGAGTAAACGAAAATATTTGTTTGGAGCTAATCAAAATTTTAATATTGAATAAAAAGTAAACCGTGGACATCGTATTTTCACTATACATTTTTACAAAAATATATAGGTAAGTATTATATTAAATACAATATTTATTATTATATTATGCTTATACAATAGTATAATATTAAAGTAAAAAGTAAAATTAAAAAAAAAAATTTCCCATGAAAATTTTCATTCATGTATTAATATATACACACTACACAGTTTACATAATATAACATATTGTATAAATATATTCTATAACATGTAGTATATACAATATACATATATTTATTTCAAATATAAATACTTATATTACCTTTATTAATACATAGTAATGCATAAAAAATAATTGAATAAACAGTACAAGATAAGTTTTTTTCTTATATTGTTATTTAATTTTTTTTACACTGTACCTATTACAAAATTTCAGTGTTGAGATTAGCAATGGGTGTGCATACTCAGCATGTATAAACTAACCCAAACAAAACAAAAAGTTATAATTATTAATGATGTTGTCATTTACTAAATTTGTTTAGTTTTATTTTTGTAGATAATAAATTATTATTTTAATTATAAATATTCCAGTTTAAAATAAATACATTTTGGAAGATGTTATTGTTTTTAGTCTTTGGTATTACTTGGAGCTATGAATAATTATATATACTTAAAAAAGATTATAAATCAAATATATTTGTTATTATATTAGATTATATAATATATATGCATTATAATAGGTATATCATTTTTTTTAACGAGAAAAAATCGCTTTTAAAATTTTAAAATCTCATTTATCAATTTAGTTCACCAAATTTGAAAATATATTGTAATAATTTATAACTAATAAATAATAATATAATTTATCCATCTACAGGGAAAATAATAAATACAATTTTCCAATAAAAGTTGGCACAGTTTATAAAATATCGGGAATTATTTTTTTCATTTATCGTATACAACTTTGTTTAAGCATATTTTTATAAAACTTCTTAATAGATTAAATTACATATTTTTATATATAAATGTATGATAGAGTTTATATTGGTTAATTGTCATTATTAAATGAGTTTATCCAGTCCGGTATAGATAGAAAGATAATGATGTTGTTTACGATAACTAGGACTATCTGCGGCTTCATAATATCGGTTTTGTTTAAATGTTAATCAAGTAAGCAACAGTAAAAAAATTATTTCAGTTATTATTTATATTAATTTAATATATTAAACAAAAAAATATATCTTATATTAATGTTTATAATATACTCATTATATTAATTAAGTGGTTAACAATTATTAATTAAGATATAAATATTTATTGATTTATAATTTAAAGTAAATTATAGTTAGTATTCTATACATTTTCAAAATCTAAATTTTAAAATTTGATTACCTATAATGGCGGATATTTTACTATAAAATGAAAATGAAAAATTCATTATATCGAAGTATTCGAAATAAACGGGTAAGTTTATATTTCATGCTAAATGTAAATTTTTAAATACACCTTATATTATAGATTATTTGAATGAATTTCTTAACATATATTTATTAATTTACCTTCATTATAATATCTCATTTATGGTAATATCTATATTATACTTATACATATTACATTTACATCTATTCTACTATAGTATTAACTATATGTATATTATAATTATACGTATTATTCTACCTGTATTACATTGACATCCAATGACCTTAATATTCAATAATTACTAGCTAATAATATTTAGTAGTATAATATAATCAATACTATATTCTCATTTACTCAGTATTTAGTTGTCATGGTTTTAATATTTAAAATACTCAATTTTCTAATATTATATAAACTATAGTATACTCGTACAATAAGTAAACTATGTAAATATAAATCACAAAATAAATTTGGCTAAATTATTTTATTTTGAGCTAACACCAAATTAAATGTGGTGCTAAAGTTATTGTTACTTATAGCTAGGTATCTGTTACATACTGCTTATATTTGTTTGTAAAATGTAACGTTAGAAATAATTATGTACAGGTACTTGATACATACATATTGAAGTGTTTTCAAGCTTATAGGTAAAAAAAAAATATACAACTATATATTTAAGGATGTGTAAAAATGTGCCATCTTGAGATATTATCATATACTTATTTAAATGTTAAGGTATTAAGTATATTAACTATAATTTATAAGTCGTTATCGAAATTATTTAAAAAAGACAATTATTGAATATTTGAATTAGTAATAAAGAATAATAATAAACGTAATGATATTTTATTTAATGTCTATGCCCTGTGTGGCTATGTTTATTTAGAAATATTTATAGGCGTAAACTTTATATTAAAAGAAAACCAGTTTGATAATTATTGCTTATAATATTTTATTTAGAAAAACATTTGTTGTGGTTGTAAATATGTACTCTAAATGCTGTTTCAAATAAAAAAATATGGCATTTAAAAGATCTGATAAAAACATAAAAATTCCAAAAAGTTTTTAAAAAAATGTTGAACATATTTAAAATTAACGATAGGTCTATAATTTATTAATTATTTTTGTCGTAACTCCATACTTAGACTTAAGATCATTTTTGAACACAACACTCGTTTGTTTTCTTAATAATTAAACTTAATTAAATTAAAAACATTCATATAGAAACTATGCAGATGCACCAGTTTTTTATTTAGAAGTGAACGACGCGAGAAAAATAGGTCCTGTGTATACGTCATATACATGGAATCTACTGACGGCAGACTAGACTGACATTGTCGATTACAATAAATTTGTCATTTGATAATTGACAAATATTATGGTCTTGAAAGCTAAAAAATATTACTATTAGTAAATGGTATTTGACAGTAGTGGTAAATAAAAATCATTCTTAAGATCCTGAAAAATAATATTTTAATTACTATTAAAAATACTAATACTATATTAATTAAAATTCAAAGCCTTAAAGGTATATATTTTATAAAATAAAAACCGTCACTTATTTATTTTTACATAGTTGATGCAAATATGACTTTTTATAGAAATATTAATCATTCAAAATTATTGTTCAACATATTATTTTGAAGTTTGTAGGGGATTCAGTATTATTTACTATTTGGTATTCGAATAATTATTGAATTAAGATATTATGTATTTTACATTTACATATAATATTAAATATTAGGTACTTTTTTTAAAAACATTTTATTAGGTACCTGTATAAGTAAAAATTTTTATAAAATATTTCAATTAAAATAATGAAATTTTCAACGTTACCAATAATAATAAACTATAATAGTAATTATGTAATAGTATACATATTATACTAATATTTAACATAAATATTAATGCATCAGGAACAATATAAGTAATTTATTATTTTTATATTTGTAATAATTTTTAACCATAATCCACCTGATAATATGCATTACTAAAATAGTATGAAAATATAAAATATAATAAAATAATATTTTATAATCAATAAAATTATCGAATGAAAGTCATAACATTGGCCTTTAATCTATATAAACTATGCGTTTCGTCATCTACTATTCATAAAACAATAATTATAAATTAATACATAATGATACCATCAGAGGATATTAAAAGTTAATACTATATTGCTGGTATCGATCGATAAGTCTCCCAGAGAAGTGAGAGATTATAGAAATAATGATATTATTTTACAATAATTATGGTTTAATTACCCATCAATACAAACTTTCTAGAAACACTGTATAGTAGGTAGTGAACACTCAAGTTTTTTTTTTATACATGTATTTAATAACTGTTACTCTTAATCAAGGACAATATTTACCACAATTGCAAATATAATAATTTGTTTTAAATTCGTTTAAATACATAAACATAACACAATGTATAAATTGTAAACAATCTCATTGATGTTAAATACCAATTACATAGTTAATTTTAAGAAAATTAATTTTATTTTATTTATAAAATAAATATTCACTATATGCAGTAGGTACCTGTAAAATATACTCATATCTTATAAGTATAATTCAAAACTTTATTAAATCATGTACTTAATATATTACAAATTTAGGGCTTTTAATTCCAATAAACAGATACAAAATCGCTTTACTTCGATACATACCAAAAAAATATGTAAGTAAATTAATTTATCTAAGACTAAAGCGTGTTATTATATCAATGAATGTCATATAAGAATAATTGATATAACTGTATAAGTATATTATAACTTTAATCTATTCAAAATCATAATATTGTAGTAATCTAATAAATAATTATCTTTTATAGGTAGATTCTTAATAATAAGTAACAATACTTATATGATCATACTAATCTATTTTTATCCAATATTTTTTTCCTTCGTTCTCCCTGACAATCCATCTCGTTTAGCTTATGCGTAAATAGCTCAGAGATTGCATATTAATAAATACATTCTAGAAAATAATAATAATGTCAATGGACATTCTATACTCATGTTTTCGTGTGTCTGATAATAATATCTTTTTTGTATATTTACTTATTGTATTCATTTTATACGAATTTTATACAATATTCGTTGTATAATAAATACAAGATAGATCTGACACTAAACTAATTTATTATATAAATATATACATAAATTATTAACTGATTTATTTAGTTTTATAACAATTATAGTTTTTTTTTTGCCTAATAATTGGAGTCATCTTAAAAGGACACTATATATAAGTATGTATCTGTATGTGTTAAAAACGTACAATATAGCAAATTTGTTTTCAACTTTATTTTGGAAGCTGGTTTTGTTGTCTAGCAATCTTACTTTCTCTGTTGTATTGTTCGACGTTCGTTAAATTGTATATTTGTATTTAGTTAAGTAAATTACGTAATTGTCAAACTAAATAGTATTGTACTGAAAGTAAAAAAAAAAAAATACAAATTTGAGTTCATCATAAATTGATTTTGAATTGACCCACTACTAAGCTTTAAAGCAATAGAACATTACCTATGTTTGTACGTTAGTTTTTATGATATTTTAATTTTTAAGCGAGTTGTGAGCACTTTTAAACTAAAATACATATTTTACATACTCATAGCTCGCATTAAAATTAAAATATTGTGTAAAAAGTAAAAACCTAAGTATTGCGTATTTCCACTCTTTCCAATATTTATTTTAACGTAAGTATTCTTTTAAAATACGATAAACAAACCTTAAAGAAACAAGGTCAAATATTCATAGTTTTTCTGAAAATTAATATCAAGTTACCAAATACCAACAACAATATAATTATTTTATTGTTTTAAATGTATTTTTTATGTATTTTATTTATTAATTATAAAATATAATCAGTTATTACTTATTAGTTTATTAGTTATTACCCATAGGTTTATGTTAATCAAATAATATGTTATTTATATTTATTTACAAAAAAGTAAAATTTACCTATTTATACGAATAAAAAAATAAATTAAAAAATTTGGATTCTTTTTGGTGACGTATATATCTAAGTATTTACACGAATATATTTAAACCCTTCCTATTAATTGTTTATCTTATTTGGTTAGTTATTGGCAAGCTTACAACATGGAGTCCTTTAAAATTATTGTTTATTTATTGAAATCAGTTAAAGAAATTATAAAACTGTTCAACTGTCAAGAGCAAAACATATTCATTCGAAGATTAATATGTAAAATTGAGATTAAACATGAGTAGTTTTGTAATAGATTCCTATTATTTTTAGATTTGTTTTTGTTATTATGAGTATTCCAGATTCCATATACCACTAATTAATATAAACTATTCAACTATTGTTTTCAAAGTAATATATAAACAATAAATATATTTTAATATCATAGATGAATATTATGATGAGCTCACAATTTCAATGAATTCTAGTTTACTATTTGGAGGAGAGATGTATTTTCGGTAGAGCTTTTACGTCCTGGCGAATTGGTTACAAAATTACAACTTTTAAATATAATAGATAAGTAAATTTTAATACTTTGCATCTATGGAAATTTGTAATATATTATAAAAATTATTATTAAATATTAGCTCAAGATCTGTTACTGTATAATAGCCATAATTATAGTAAAAGTTTAAGTACAAATTAAAAATACACATATTATTTTATTAACCGTTATTTTATTGTCACGAAAAAAAAGGTGTTAAATGAGTCGGTATTTGATAAGTTTTAATTACTATATTGTCCATATTAATGATTTTAATACATTTTTTTCCCATAAATTCGATGAA
Organism: Rhopalosiphum maidis; assembly: GCF_003676215.2. Classification (NCBI taxonomy): domain Eukaryota; kingdom Metazoa; phylum Arthropoda; class Insecta; order Hemiptera; family Aphididae; genus Rhopalosiphum; species Rhopalosiphum maidis. The sequence goes on along the minus strand of NC_040880.1, from coordinate 49,133,408 downwards.
AACAGTATCAATGAATTGATTTAATAATCATTACTCATTACAATAATAGTTCCTAATTTTAAAGTAAATGATTTTATGTATCATGACAGTATATATATATAGGTATAGATATTGGAATTAAATTACTCGAGCAGCTGTTTTACTTAATAATTTAACTAATTATTATGTTGGTTTTATTAGTTTTATAATTAATATATAAATATATTATAAAACACAATTTAAAAGAATCCATAGTTTTAACGTTTAAATTTTTTTTTATTAACATATGAAAAATACATATTAGTACTATATTTTTATTATTTATTGCCGTGTCATGTATAAACTTAAGAGATATAATATATTATGATGCATTAAAATGAATTATATTATAATTTCATTTATCTACGACCATTTATTTAACAATAGTAATAAATTACTGTCCTCGAGGACATTTTATTAAAGAAAAAATATAAAATAATATCCTCTATTTAATATATTTATTTACCTTTGTACTCGTATATAACTTCAAACAATAAACCTATATCACAAATTTATGATTCAAGTTATGTTTTGTCTAAATAACTGACTAAAAGGGTACTAATTGTTGTACTAGTAGGTAAATAATTAGCCATTAGGTAAATTTTATCCAATAAATATTCATTATTGCCTACATTCTGTTATATTTTTGAAATTTTATCGAAAATAATAAATTAATTTTAAAATATTTTTTTCAAATACACAGTCAAATATTTCAATCTATATATTCATTGTTATAATCATTCTGTAAACTTAAAATCATAGGGACACATATCATTACTCAGGAAAATGAAAATAATGTAACTTTGATCTAATAAATAAGTTGGAAAATTAAGTTTTGGTTCATTTAATTTTAAGCATATTCCTTTTTGTTAAACAATTCATTTAAGTTGTCTAATAATATTGTATTGCATTTATATAACTATAATTATTTTACTATCTAAGTTATTTTAGTACATTTTATTATTTCAGAAGCATACCTTATTTACATTGATCAAATGTATGATTTTAGATACCTATATGTGCATATGGCTATATGTATATTATAATTTAAAATTTATATTGACTTATATTTCTAATCTATTTTTGAAAATATATTATACAGAAATATTCTTTTATTAACCAAAAAAAAAAAAAACTAATGGTGTTTTTTTTTTTTTTTTGAGGAGATGAGTTTGTGTTGATTTCTAGAAAATTAATAACCCTGAATTATTTTTAGTTTAATATGGTTTTCTTTTGTTAATTTTTAATTTATATTAATTACATCTGTAATTGTAAATATATATGTTAATGATGAATTATAATACGATAAAATACTATAAATTGTAATTAGTATAATATAAATACTAGCTATTATAAAAGTAAAAAATTACTTAAATATCAATAGTAATTTTAAATTCAATTTTATATTTAAAATTTTTTGTTACATTACATTATGTTAGAAGACAATTTCTCTTTTGATTGGAAGAGATTTTAAGAATAAATTCAGTAAGTATTTAGATTAATATTATTACCGTTTATACATTTACCCATATTATTAATATATATATTATATGCACATAAATTATATTTTGTTTTCAACACCCCATAAAACAGTACCTATACATTTTATTATTAACTGTGAAACTGTTAATTGTCTTAATCAATATATATTTTTGTGCATATAATTTATTATATTCCGAATGTCAACGAATAATGGTAGACTAGAATATCAGCGAGCAGTCTGAAAGGGCCGCTGGTCATAAAAATAATATAATAATAAATGTTGGCCACAAAATAATAACCAACATTTATTTTACTTTATCACTGCATATTATTAGTTACTGCTTTACTAGTTAATTACCAATAACAAACAGACAGTATAACTTATAATATATTAACTAAGTAATAAGTATCTACAAAATTTAGACAGCGTGTATTAGTTGTTGTTATGGAGTAGCATAAGTCTTTAGGATCTGGATGAGTTAAGCTCAGTGATAGTTTATACTTTATACAGACTGTACGTCTGTACAAGAAAGACGCACAATTCAAAATTCAAAAAAGCATAAATATAATGTTATTACTGCTATCAATGTTAAAAGTAGATAAAACATATTATTTTTAGATGTTAACGATAGGTAGGTACAATACATATACCATGTATGACGTATGTTATTAAATATCTACTATGTATATTGTTTTATTTATAATGTTTAGCATTGAATTGTTTTTTGATTGTTAATTAAAAACTGTTGATGGTTAACTGTAGTAAGTATCTATCTGACATATTATTGTTTTTAAATTTTTCTTAACTAATAATAGTTGTGAACTACAGTAAAATTTAAATGTATTAATTTATAAAGGAAATGAAATAAACCAATATATTTTTATCCTATCTAGTAATATAATTATATTTAATAAAATAATTATTTCTATATGAAAAAAAATATATAATTTATTTATGAAAAAAAATATATAATTTATTTATGATAACGATATGTAATACATTTTGTATCTTGCATATATTTTTATAAAAATAGTTGTAATACTATTATGCATAAATCATAATTAAAAATATATAGCAGATGATAAAATTAATTTTTATTAAGACATACACCTACACTTTAATTTAATACTTACATCTATTCAACATTCCAGTACGTAATAAATAAAAAACTATGTTTGTATACATCCTTGACACCTTTGTTGTGGGGCGTTATTAAAAATTAGTGTAAAATAACTAATTTAAAAATCAGAAAGAATAACTACATTATACAGGCGGTAATCTAACTAAATATTGAATATCTTTTTTTTGTACTTCAGTAATATTTAAAAAAAAAATAATTTTTAGAATTGCATTTTGTATTTTGTGTGGATTGTTCTGAAATAATACTGATAAGCGCGTACAATTTTCGTGACTCGCGTTTAAGTTTTAATTGTAATTTCACCACATTATAAAAACGGCTTGCGATGAGAAGCAATAGCAAAACACACATCTAAGATCTAACCACATGGTGCTATTCTTCTACTCAGAATATCGTTTAATTAGTTTAATTATTATTTTATTTTCAAGAATGAACAACATTATTGAGTTATTTCTTCCATTTATAGAAAAAGTAATTATCGGGTTATAAATATATATAGACTACTTCGGATAGACGTTAGTAGGTGTCTCCCTAGAATACAAGTAAGAGTATGAAGTAGGTATATGATGTACCGAAGTATAAGTAGGTACTTGATTTGTCAAAAACTTGGTTTCTATACGTATAACCATATTATAATATAGGAACTATGGATTATAATACGCTAGGCATTAGTAGTTCTCTGCCGGATGTTAACTTTAATGTTTTTTTTTTGTTTTGAGATAGGTTAGGGCAGTCTAGTTGTTAATATTTGGTACCTAGCTAAACGTTAATAGCGAATCTATTTTCATAACTTCGTCTCGACCTCGCGGTCCGCTCACCCCTAGATTTCGACCTGATATCGACAATAATGGTTTGTTGTATTGTGCACAACCGGACGTGATGCTTGTTGAAACTTGATTCTATACACTTATTGATGTTTCGAATAAATGTGTGATTTTGGTGCACCGATTGTAGCATGACGACGTGTTTATATATATACACGCAAAATCACTGTACAACACCAAAAAAACTGCTTGAAATATATCAGATTGATATAATTATAGAACGGATTCGGATATCGTCCACTTCGCGCGCTGCTGGTGTGCTGTCCATACGGTCGCCAATAATTCGTTTGCCAATATCGCAAGGAGGGTTTGCAAGTGGGTAGGTACACGAAGCAGACCGTAATGTTATTAATAATAATATTATAGTACAACGATATTATGCAGGCGTTATGGATCGTCGTCATCCGAACGCACTCGACACACGATGTTGGTTCGTCTGGATTCGAACGCGCGCGCGTTGGACGTGTATTATTGTGTAACGATAGTTGTAACGTTGTAGACGTTAATGTATTGTATAACGTCGTAAACGTATTGTAATAATTTGATAAAAAAAAAAAAAAAAAAAAGCGAAATAACATAAAACAAAAAACCGATAGTGTAGAATATATTATAATACCTACAGATTACCGCGGTGAAACAATACGGTTTTCCTACACGCACTACACGCGGTTATACTGTACACACATACCTTCCTATAATATATTATGAAATAATATACGTACACGAATGTACACTACTATAATTTTATGATATTATATAATATATATATATATTGTTTTCGAATCGCCCGGACCAACGTCGTCGGTCGTTGCACAGACGACTACGGCGACGACGACGACGACGACGACGACGACATGTGTATACATATAGCCGTATGCACAGGTCCGGGGTACATAATAATAATAATAATATTATTATTATAATATACACATATATTACGAGTCATATAATAATGTATATACCTATATGGGAGAAGGGGACGGATGGATTCCACCGGTATTAAACCGCCTATACATATATAATAATAATAATAATAATAATAATAACATATATGCACATACAGAAACAAAGATAGAAAACATGCATTAGTAATTACTATATAGCCTATACGGAAAGCTATTATATTATATTATATATATATATACATATACATTACATTTAATGTAGAATAGTACGGCGTCGTGGCCGTTGTGTGCGTATAGTGTATACGAAGAGCGAGCGCGCCGGTGTATAATATTATATTGGGTGTGTGTGTGTGTGTGTGTGTGTGTGTGTGTGTGCGCGCGAGCGCTGTATTATATAAATAATAATATGTGCATGTATATAATAATAATAATAATAATAATAATAATAATAATATATAATAATGGATGGAGCCGTTTCTGTTGTCAAGGCCGGACCCCGCGCGCGTCTCCACCCATGTGTACGTGTGTAGTACGTGCATGTGTGCGTGTGTGCGTGCGTGCGTGTGTGTGTGTGTGTGTGTGAGCAATGCGTTTGAAATTATCCCCCCCGCCCGTCGTAGACGAAGCGGCGGTGGCGGCGGCGGCGGCTGCCGCCGCCGCCGCCACCGACGCCACGATGGAGCCCCTTGGGAAATTCTACCGTGCTTTGAAAATCGTTAGTCACATTTGCTTATATTATTATTATTATTATTATTATCGTTATTATTATTATTTATCATTATTATTATTATTATTATTATCATCTGTCCTGTCGTCTCTGCCGCCGTCGCCGCCGCTACGGATACGGCGAGACAACGAGAGTTGCTTTTTATATACATTAATAGACGACAACGGATTTTTTTTTTTCAATCATAATAATATTTAAATAATATTAATATTACTTTACGAAAATGTAAATAGTCGAATATCTAATACTATACAATAATTGGTATCTATCATGTTCAAAATGTATTTTATAATACATCGAATTCTCAAAAATCATCACATTTACAATTATTGTTCATCGGTAAATCGAGCAAAATTAAAATAATGTTAATTAAATTATTATAAAGTGATTTTGTCAATACCTGTGTGTATAACATGTGTAATGCATATAAATACATATTACGTCTCTTGTTCCTATCGCACATTCACACTTATCCAGTATTTGCTGTATGCTAACCTTTAATTTCAAGTTAAAAAGCAACGATATCATATAGGTGTAACTAGAATAAAATAAAGTATTTTATTTCTGTTATTAATAATGACTAATTTTTAAAAACCAAAATTAGTACAAATCAATAACAAACGAACTTTTAGCGTTTCATATGAAAAAAAAAACATATATCTCACCGACTTAAAAATCTGAGTTCTAGTTCAACTAGAATAATTCTGTGATAAATAGCTTTAATTATTAAAATATTGGAGACAGGCGTAGAGAATAAATTATAATATAAAATAATAAATGGAATGTCCTGCGTGTAAAAAGGAATGGGAAATAAGAAATAAAAAGTAACTAAAATGTGTTCGAAATATACGTAAAAAATAAATTGTTTTTATTTTATATTTTGTATAAGTATAATAAAATATTGAACAACGTGGCCATTGGTGTCTGATAGATACAAGATAACATCAAACAAAAATGATTTATATGATTTATATAATTAAAATATAGTTATACCAATTTGGCAATTTACGCATGTAAAATTGGTGGTTTTATTTTTATAAAAATATTTCTAAAGGTTAAGAAATATAATATAATTTATTATATCTTAATGTATACATTGGTCCTTGACACGTAGGTACATAAATGATAAGAGAGTTATGGAAGAGAATACATTATTAATTTTTTATATTATTATGACCCTAATCAGGAAAATTTAAACATTTATTTATAAATTTACAATAATCGAATAACTTTAAAGTTTAGGTAACATATATTAAAAAATTATATTTTCATAAATAAGTAAATAACATAAGTATAGGTACAAAATATTTGAAATTTTGGATTCTGAATGAAAAAAAACTATATATTATGCGAGTTGTTCAATGATGTATGTTTTTTAAATTCGTATTTATTATAAAAAATGTTCAGGATAATCTTAAAACTTAGTATGTAGCTCGTATTGAACAAAATCTGTACTCCGAATACTTAACAAATATACAATTATTTAGAAGTAAAATATTAATCATTGAATGTTCTATTAATATTTCAGCCTCTAATCAAATTTTACATTTTATTGAAAGAAATTAAAAACAATTTGAATAGAATAACACACAACTGCGGGTATTTATGATTTATATTTAAGGCAATAGTATGCCATCTAATATAGAAATGACTTAAGAATACTAAAAAAAATATAACATGTAATTTAAAAATAAAATAAAAAAATCATAATTTATTATACCTAATAGCCAATCAATTACATATAATATTGTATAAATAATTGTGCTTACCTACGTAGAAAATTATAGTAAATTAATAATTTTTAATTTAATTCAATTTTTATTTTAGTATAGAATTGTAATATTGTTTTAACTGTTATTGAAATCTAAAATAAGGACCGGGATCAGAAATTCAGAACGCCAAAAATTATATTAAATTTAATATTGGATCTTTTGTAAAGGTTTATAGAAATAAATTGGTTATAAATCGGCATAATTAGTGTTATTTAGGCTTAATGTTAGGTTTAATTAAAAACATTTATATTTATGATCATATTATATATACAACACTGTAATATCTAAAATATTTTGGATACTAATTACTCATTGTTATTAGTATTATTAATACACCAATAAATAATGAATTTAATAGAATAATTACATTAGGTATACATTAGGTATATTATAGTAATAATGTCATATTCCCCAAGCCACGTGTTCGTTACCTAACATATAAATGTCCATTTTAAAACGTATGTGTTATATAAATTCGATTGAAGAGAAATAACAACATTTTAGTAAATTTTGGTTTTAACAACATCATAAATCAATTTATGTAGAGCCATACAAGTAAACTTTATACTTTTGAGTTTTTGGTTGTACTGTAGAAAAGTACCTACCTGTGTAATTACTTTTTATTGTATTTTTAAACAAGATTGACTACAAATGAGAATTCTTTCCGCACATAGCGAAATTCCGAGGATTATCAATCAGTTAATTAAAATATGATATTTTCATTTACACGTTTTTGTATACTGCTCACACGAACCTCTACGAGATGATCACGAGTAGGATATGTGGCAGTGGCTTCATTCATAATTACTATAATATGTCTGAAGTACTCATCACTCGTGTTAATAACATTTGATTATTTTTTCTTCCTTTTCGACAATTTAAACATTCAATTATAGTTAGTAATTATCGTGTGTAGGACAAGTGGGTACTCTATAGCCCTTGTCTGGTTTATTTGTGTAGGGACATTATGAAATACACTTTTTTTGTGTATGTGTGTGTATGTGTGAATAGTAACGAAATTAAATTGAAATATATACAATATACATATATAGACTACTATCTTTGAAGTTGAATCCTTATTTTTGTTTCTTACATAGCTGTATTCAATCAATAATAAAGAACAATACAATCAAATAACTGTTCCAACGTATGCATTTTACAATTAAAATTTCCTTCATTTAAAAATACAAAGTTTTGTTTTTTTAGACACACAATAGGTTTAATGATTATGGTGTATAATATACATACGTTGTATAATACTATCATCATCGAAGCGACACGAATAACAGAATTTATTTGTATAGGTAATATAAAATACAATACTCGGTAAATTGTAAATTAATTGCTTGTGTCATAGGACAAACATTTAATAATAATGTACATTATCCGTCAAAGCATATACTGGGACTGACCCTTTATAATAATTATTCCTTCTGACATATTTAGGAGAAAGAAGGACTTTCTATGTAGTACATAAAATATCGGTGCGCCATGTAAACGGTTGTGTTATATTGCAAAACTCACTGGTTATATATTATAATGTCTCCGTTCATTAGGCGTTATTTACCATTATGCGGTAAATTAGGCCATTAGAGAACTGACTTTATGAGTCATGTTTAGATATAAAATCTACAAGAAACATTTATTATGTTATAATTAATGTAGTTTTTCTCCTAAGTAACAGTCTCGGTTATCAGTACTGGTAGACATTTTTTCGATATTTTTTTTAAGTTATTTGAAAAAAAAAATTTATTTTAATTAATAGTGATATCTATATTAATTTAAAAAAAAGGTTTTAATTAATTATTAAAGAGCAATTTATTTTTAAAAAACGAATAGATTATTATATTTCTGTTTATATTTATATAAGTTTCCAAATATGTATGTATTAATGGCTACAATGTGTCTACTTATTAATTTTACAATGTTTTATTTTTTTGTCGGAAGGTTAGATTAATTTAGAAGAAGAAATTTTGGAAATTATTTTTATATATTTTCAAAAATGTAAAGTAATTTTTTAGAGGGTAATATTGTAATGGTAATATGGTATTTCGGAATATTTAAATATTAATTAAGTTTAAAATTGGAAGTACTTAACTAGAATTCAATATACAGTTACATTATTCAGCGTATATAAGTTATACTAGAAAATCATTACAAGTTGGTAGAATACTGTTGTATTAAAATATATTATGTATAAACAAGGGTAATATGATGTTGGTATTATTGAATTATACACTACGCAGCATGCAATATAAAATACCTAGATATATTAAGAGCCATGAAAAATACTTTATAATTTCAAATTTGTTTGAACGAAGAAGAAAAACTATTTATTTTTAGAAACATTTTTACAGCTTTAGAAGGATTTAGCTCATCTCTTAAATACGACTGCATAAAAAATAAATGTAATATGGAATGTTCATTAAAAATTTAAGTTTTTAAATTTGTAAGATACATTATATAAAAATAGCGATTCACGCAAATAAAATTAAAATTTTCATGTAAATTACTTAATATTATGATTGATTGTCCTAAATTACTGTAAAATATAAATTTTAAAATAAATTCAATAAACTTATAATCTTCTAATTTATTTAATTTAAAGCGGTCTAATACAAATTATACATTATGTATTATATATAATTCACCAGTCAACATTTTAATGCATGCAAGTAATTCAATAAAAAGTATTGATTGTTTTAGTAAATCTTTTAATGTTTTTATGAGAAATATCTTAAGAAATGCTTAACACATAACTCCTCTTTATTTTGTTTTCTCCTCTCAGAAATATTGTATAGCATAAATACTTATATTTTTTTCCTTTTTATATAATTATTATTATATTACTGATGTATATATATATATAAATATGTAAAAAAAAAACTGTAATTGGATATTATTTCCGTAATAAAGAAAATATTATTATTATAAATAATATATTGAATAAGTATATTATATGTGATTTCACTTCCCATTAAGTTCATGACACTTTTAATTAAATCTGGAATTTTAAGTAAGAAAAATATTTTTAAAAATGTAATATAAAAATGATATAAATAATAATTAGTGTTAGGTACTGTAAATATAATTACTTAAAAATTATGGAGTATTAATATATACTGTAATATATATATATATATATATATATATAATAAAGTGATAATCTAATAATTTTTTTTTTAATGTTAACAGTTTAGGTCTTCGACTAGAGAATGGAATTATTTTGTTTACATCTAATATAATATATATATATATATATATATATATATATATATACACAACGTGAATACAACGAGAATTAACAATGTTATTGGTGATAAATAGACTCAGCACTCATCGATTTTCTTCACTGTATAAAATAACGGATATAATACTATTAAGGTAGGTGTAGGCTTTATATTTATTCTGTCTGGGACGTAAGATTTAATTAGTTTTTGCCTTAATGGCTTTTCTTAATCATCGTTCTTAGTTTAATATTGTTATAATCATACCCAGTTTTTCGAATGAAAGAAATGTGAATTACAAAAAAAGAAATATTTATATTACCTAAAATTTAATAAAAAGTAATTAAAATTTACTTCTCAAAGCTTAACGGAAAAAAAATTATAAAACGTTAAAAACATAGTAGGTATAGCTTTATAAATATGATTATTTTTGAACGATTCAGTGTGTATGAAAATTCAATCGTACAATAAGTGTTTACAATTTGTGCTAAATTTTATATATTCTTTGAAATGACACTTTAAGAATATAAATTATAAGAAAATTGTAAAATTAGGTTTAGTGTTAAACGATTAGTGATACTCTTGACTTAAGAGTAAGAGTATTTTATTTAATATTTTGTAAATATTATTATAAAATCTATAACAAGAGTAACCAAGCAATAAAGTAAAATTAATCACAGAAACTATATTATAATGTGTGAGAAATCCGAGAGAATTTCTTAATGCAAGTCAGATCAGATTGAAAATATTATTAATAGCTTTTATAATACCCAAACAGATTAATAAACGTTTAAAATATTGCGGAAACTGAAAAATATAGATGATACAAAAGTTTCAATATCATTTTAACCTATTCTATATTTTAACTCTTAAATTAACGACAGTAGACGAGGGGAGGACTGGACTAAGGAGTATCTGTCTACTCAGTACCCACAAAATATGTTGTTCAATTCTCGTTAAATAAAATAATTAGCTAATAAGTGGTACAATATTAAAACTTTCAATAAAATAATCAGGGAACTACCTTCGCTATTGTATAGTAGGTTTTGAGCGTACCTCGTCATTGAATTGGTTACTGTAAGTCCGTAACAAATTTGTCAAATATTTTAAATCAATGATAAATCATTGTATCCGAAAAAACAATTTTGAGCACAAAATATGCGAATGACGTACATATATGATTAATAATAATTTTGAAACACAAATTTTTTTAAACAATATTTACAGTAGTTACTCACGTCATCTATAAATTACATGCTTTAATATAACTAAATAAGTTTAGCTTCTCGAAAATTTTATTGCATTTTTATTAATCTAAAAATGTACATTTAAGTTTTGCTCAGTAATAGCTAATTAATTATGTTTTGTCTGTACACCTTCACTTTTGATTAAATATTTGTAATTTTTTAAATAAAGTATGATTAATATAGGCAAAGATATTAGTATTATAAAACAATAATTATATATTAAATAAAAAAAAAATTAATATTATTGAATTATAATAATTTATTTTATACAATATATAGCATATAAAAACAATGAATTCAATTTTAAATTCATTTCCTGTAGAATGTTTCATAATTATAAATGTATTGTTCTAACTGTGATTTACATTTTATTTATCTTTTATAAAATTAAATACCAACAATATTAAAAATATACAACCTTGTATCGAATTCAGGATTATAATCATAAAAATAATTATAATGTTAATATAATGTTTTTTATTATGTGCCTACTTTTATATAATTCAACCATAAGTAAATAATAATGATTATGGTTAAACATTGCGTGTATGCTGAACTGATTGAGAAAATTTTTGTATTGAATTTAAATCAAGACACCGCGCGTATTATCATGATCTTACTAAAGTCTTTCTGAATACACAATTACTAAATTGAACTTATGAATTAACGAAAAGCACATTTCCGGATCAAATCAAAACAGGCGGATAGAATGGTAGAAAAAACCTGGCTGATGGCCGATGGGCACTCGCTTTGCTTCCTTCGTCTCGTTTGGTGGTAGTTTGTTGGCATGTTATGATAAAAATGATTTAAAATCAATAATAAATTATCAAATTCAAACGGGTTATTAAAACGGTTTTAAATGGAGTAAATACCACGTTTGTTGATATTTTTTAAAAATTGTTTTTCAGTTCTAAATATTTTATTCTTGCCGTTTTGAACAATTATTTAAATTGTCTTTTTAAAGTAGTATTATATATGCCACTGATTAAAATTAGTTTTTTATCTATAAGATCACATATAGACATAAAATAGGAATGAATCCTCTAACTCAAAGTATATAGTATCCAAAAAAATTACAACAAAAAAAAAAAACTCAAAAATCAATACATTTCTATTACACTTAAAATTTAAAATAATTAATATAATAGACATATATAGTAGCAGGATATGCGAGTATATAAATTTAAAATTGTTTTATAATATTTTCTCTTTTCTATTGTACTGACTACTGAGGAGCTACTATTTTCTTTCTGGCATAATATTCCGATATACATAGGGTTTAAAGTAGGAAAAAATTCTAGTGGGGACTAATGTCTCCATATAGTTTTAAGCGTTACATATATCATTTTATATAATATTATGTGCAATGCATATAGTATAATAAAATATAATGTATAAACAGTGATTGTGTAACATACTCATCCCACTTTTATCCTGGAATGATGTTCAAATTTGTAATTTATGTCATGACAAATTTAAATCACAAATAATATTAGATTTTTAAGAATAACTAATGTTTTATACAAATTTAATATTTTTTCTCATAATATTAAGTTGTAAGTATTGGTTGCTTTTTAAGAACATCCAGATAAAAAATATTTAAATCATAAAAATGTAGTGTTTTTAGTGCTTTAAATTGCACAAGAAAAAATTTTAATTCTACGGCATGGTGGAGTGAGCATACTTAAAAAAATCACACTATCACACTTTACTTACATACATATATATATGAATATGTGAAGCTCAATTTTACATTTTTTAATAAAGAGCTACTTAAAAACAACAACCATAAATATTCAAATAGGAACATAAATTGTATTTTCGTTAATAAATGTTTTCTTTAATATTAAATAATATGAATTCATAAAAAATAAAAACCAATATTTAATCTCAACGGAATTTTGGAGTTATATTGACTAATGTTTGGTTATAATTGGAGCGTTCTGGCGTATCTTACGAATAATTTGTTTAAGGGGACGGTTTTTAACCACCATTAGAGGTAGGGGGACTGAGTCCCCTTGCAACCCCCCCACACTATAATCCCTGGATATATATTTATTATTATTTAATATATGTTTACTTCGCTTATACGCAATGTGTATATGGTTTAATTAAGTCAGATCAAGTAACCAAAATGATATGAATAAATAATAATGATAAGAAATATTCTATAATAATAATGAATATTCCAAATATTATTAAATATTATTGTGACTGGTGTTGTCGATGAAACTCGACAAATATCTCCTGCGAAAAAAAAATAATATAAACATTCAAAAAACAGACAAACACGGTCAGGTCAAGTAACAATACAATGAATGGATATTAATGTTTGGTAAACACAAGGAATTTCGGAAAAAATAAATGCTCGGGTTTTCTTTAGTTTGTCTTAAAATATAATATTTTTATGTACTATAAAAACTGCCAATTGCCAATTTATATAATTTTGAACTATAATCTATTTTTACGTACATATATAATAGGACCTTTAAATCATATGGGACTTGGGTGGTGGTGTGTTTAGTTAAAAACTTAGTAAGAACATCGATGAATAGTTTTCGCACATTTTTTTTAAAAATAATATTGCCTATATTTTAATTTGTTTTACAATTTTCCTAGGTAATATAAAATTTTGAATATTTTAGAGTAAGTTGAAATTAACTAAAAATTATTTTTTGACATTCAACACGCAATTTGTATTATAATTATTATAGTTCGATATAGAAATATTATGTTTATATATAAAATAATTAATATTTGACAAAGTTTTTATCTGTTTTATAGTGAAAATGTATATGTAAAATTATAATCGTGATGATATTACTATAATATACTACATAGTAATATTATTATTTTGTTATTTATTTTGATTTCAAACATAGAATATTTTAATATTATAAGAAAAAAATATTCAAATCGTAATGAGATGGTGCAAGCATTATAGAATTTAAACTAATTTTAAACAGTTTTTCCATTCAAACTAATCAAAGTTATCTATATAAAACTTATAATTCCTAAAAATTACCTTTTCGTTCCGAACAAAAAAAATATCATAACAATTGCAAAACAAGACAAAAATATAAAATTATTATTATATTCAATCCATTAACTCAACTAGTAAGAATTATTATAAAAAAAATAGGAAAACTAGTATTCGATTAATCATTTAAGAGGACACTACCCTCACATGTGTTGTATCCATCTTACAAATATATAACATACCTAACAAATATACATTCAGTTGAACCAATTGCATGTTGTTAGCTTTAATATTAAAATAAATTGACTTATTACCTTAGGTCTTTTCGATATTATAAATTGTATGCACGATACGAATACTGTAAATATTGAAAATTAAAATGCTCATTTCTAGCTTAAAAATACAAAAAGCCGATTCTTCAGCACATATAATGATAATGTTCTTACGTTTAACTTTGATAATAAGTCAATTCACTCTAATATTAAATATTAGATATGTTTTCATCCTTTAATAGCGAATTTATATTTAAATATACTTACTAACTATAGTTTAAAATGCTTAGATTTTTTTGAATCAATTAATGTAGGAGTATTTTGTCACAATACAATCTATTTTCAAATGGAACCTATCTTATTTGTTGCAAATTTTTAAGTATATGATTTTATTAAAAACTTTGAAGCATCAAAATCAAAATTCAAACAACTGGTACAATAATTTATTAACTTAGGATAATTGTCCTTGATAATCAGTTTTGAAGATTAAGTTAGGTTACATTTGAATAAATAGTAATTTATATTACTTTATAAAACATTTAATAAATATTTTAGATTTAATATTTCATATATTTTATACTTTATGTTAAATCTTCATAATTTATTAGGACTATACATTATTATTCTTAGAAGGAACATAAGGTTAAATAACTCAAATACTACTTTATACTGCTATATAAACAAACTTTTTTAAAAAAATCACCTGCACAACTATTTACAGTAAAAAATCGAGATGGGGGGTCTCATTTAAAAAAAATAAGTATTTGTATCACTTCTTGAATGGTATAAATGATCCAACTACTAAAAAATATGGATTATATTGATCCAAAAATCATATTTTAATTAAATTCTTTTTCGAACATAATAAATAGAAAGAATAATTAACATGCTTGATGAAATTTATATAATAAATTTAAAATTTACAATAATGTGTATTTATTTGAGAACATTGTTACAAGTGATTTACATTTATCAATCGGTTAAGTTTTAATTATCTATTTATTTTATAATTAATAATTTTTATGATATAGGTATTTGACATTATTTACCTCGCAATTGTAAATAATTATAAAATTTGATCAATTTTATTACCTGTCAATCTATCAAAAGAGTTATCTATTTTCATATAAACATAATTTAATGTGGTTATAAGTTATAGTCGTTATTACTTAATTTGTTTTTAAAATTGTATCTATAAACTCTTTAAATCATTCTAAACCTTTTACTATAATATAAAATATTAAGTTGTATAAGCTTCGCTTCAATTTTATAGATTTGAATTATTAACATAAAATAAGCAGTAGAAGTATATACCTAATATGTCTACCAATAAATAAATAATAATAAACGTACGTAACAAATAAATGTAAAAAATAAAAAGTATCATTGCTTTTCATAGTTCCAAGTTTTGAAAGAATATAGATTATACAACTAAGCATATTATAGCTTATTTCAGAAGAGGAAAAGAAAATTCAAATATATTCATATGGCATGCCAAACAGAACAAAATGTACAGAGAATGAAGTATATATGTAAAAAAAAAGATAAGCAATTAGGTACTGCTCTACTGTACATTAGGTGTCAAGTGGGTCACTATTATGGGTGAGTTATACTTGAATTCAATGATACATCATTGTATACGAAAAACGATTCTAAATGGAGACAGTCTGTTAGCTTATATCACCGAGTATATTTTGTGATATGATTTTTTTTTTTTTATTAAATTAATTTATTTTACTTTTAGTATATTTAAGTAAGTAGATATAATTTTTTCCGAAAATATTGCATTTATCATATTATTAGAACTAAATTATTATAATGATATATATAAATACTATATCATATTGTATCAACTTCTTTAACTCAAAATTTAATAACATCTTTCTGTAAATACCGTATAATATTAAAAATAGATAATATCTTAAAATAAATCAAAAAATCTTATTGTGTATAGTAAAGTTCATAATAATATAATATACGTAAACATTTCAAATTCCCATGAATAATGTTTTTAAATTTAACATAATAATTATCATTGTTATTTATCGTATAAATAAGTAGTTTCATCCAAATTTGAACTTAATGTTTATAAAAAATAATTGTCTATGTATTTATTAGATTTTACGATTTAAGTATAAGCTACTTGTGAGTAATTTTATATTAAATTTTTAAAAGTTAGATATTAAAAAAGTTATTACTAATTTTTAATAACAAAATAATTATCATTTTTTTGCGATTTTAATGAATTTCATATAAAAATATTTATATTCTACCCGTGCATTATTAATATTTTTAATTCGTGTGCAGGTATAACTATATAAGAACAACTTAAGTTTTGCATTTTCAAGAATTTTGACCTATCGTAAAACTCGTTATCAACAATTATAAAAAAAAGTTGAAAATATGTCATACCTTTAAATAGCTCAAAAAGAGTTAAAATATTTTGAAAATTATATCATATAAAGAAAGTGATAACAAACATTTTGTGAAAATGTCAAGTATCTCTGGTTATTTGTTTTTGAATGATAACAAAAAATAAAAATTGTTTGGGAAATAATAGTTATTATACAAGTGAATATATCCAATGTCATAAAAATTTGAATCTTTTATTCATTTTTTTAAATCCAAAATAAAAAAATAAAAATGTTTCTAACCAACAAATAGTTATTTTTTTGCGATTTTTACAAATCGCATCAAAATTTTAACTTTTATTATATTTAATAAAAAAAATTATCTATGCCTATGTAATTTCAATATTTTTATATATATATGTAACTTATATTATATAAAAACAAATTATGAGGGATCTTGTATAAAATTCTTTAACTTTTAATCGAACTTTAACCAAACGAAAAAATGTTTATTATTAAAAAAAAAAAAAAAACAATTATTAAGTCAAAAATTTCAATTGCTTATATTATGTATTCTATGAAGAGTCAAAATACAAGCAAATTAAATTAAATGGAATTTGAAAATTATACCATGTATAGAAAATTTTGTGAAATTTTCTAGTGTCTATGGTAATTTGTTTTTGAATTATAACAGAATAAAGAAATACATTTTAATGAAAACTTTAAAAATATGTAAAAATATCCCTTTTACCCTTTTTTTTTGTGTTTTTCTGAGTATTAAGAAAATATTTGTAAAACTTTTATTTTGAAACACATTGCATGGTGCTTTTTTAACTTATAATAAAAATATTAATTCATTTTATAGTGTCTATAAATAAATTTATTGCTATAAATCTATCTATTCATGGTTTGATCTTTATTGTTAAACAGTCCTATTTTTTTATTGTCTTATATACAAGGGGTAGTAAAATACCCTCCCTGGTTCACCTATCCACCTCCATTTCTGATAAAAGGTACTATTCCATACCCACAATAAAAACGATTTTCGATCCGGGAGTACTTGCGGCAAGGGGAAATTTTAAGTTGAGTGTAGAACACAGCAGGGCAACAGTTAAAGACTCGCAAACATAGGTTTCCACAGCAAAAGCGCATTGCTGGTTTGTCCACGCCTTGGTTATGACTAAAACCTATCGTACCATATAAACTTTCAATACATCTGCATGAATCGATACAATCCCCACTATTATACGACTTCTAATAGTTGTACAATATTACAATGTCATGTTGAAACTATAGCAAGGGAGTTTCGCCGCACTCTGTACAATGATATTTATCTTCCCCTTTAATCTTGATCTGCGAGTACAGTATATGTATGTATAAATACATGAATTTTGGATATAAAGTAAAAAAAAAAAAGCTTGACAAGAGACAGAAACAGTGTTCAGCACTCGTTCAGTCGTTCGCTTACCTCACCGCATAATAATAATAATGCAGGTGTGTAGTGATATTTAATTGGAAAACACAATAATAAATCATCAAATTCGGAAAACAATTTTTAGAGTAGTTCAAGTAAAACCCTGCTTCTAGATTATTTTTAAATTTTTAGATATTTTCAATAGTTTATTTTGACAACTATTCAGGAAAGGCAAAAAAAAAAATACCTAACTTAAAATACTTCCTTGTTTCAATTCTTATGATGTTTTTTCAAGATTTCAAAGAATGTATTTTATTGAATTGTTATTATTTTGTTATCTATTTATACAGCATAAAATACTCGTAAGTTAAATCATTATAAAATGTTTTGAAGTAGTTTATATGTTTACATGCTTTCTCTTTTACTTTCATCCTATTTACACGTGGTCATAAAAATTAATAAAATACATTTATGAAAATTTATCTAAATATAAAATAATTTATATTATATGGAAATAAGTAGTTAACTTCACGATAAAATTTGGTAAAATTTTTAAACACAAATTTTGGTTTTAATGGCAATGTAATTAAATAGTATTTTTAAAATATGTGTTTTATAAAACACATTTTAGTCTCACATTTTAAAGGCATTATATATAAGACCTAGTTAAAATATATTAAAAACTTTAACTTATGGCTTTGACAACTTTAAATGTTATAATTATGTCTTTATTTAACTCTTGTAATCCAAATAATAATTTTGAGTTTTTGGCTACGCTTATAATAATTTCAGTATTAAAATATAGTTATAGTTGTTATATTCATTATTTTACAAAATTTTTAAAAACAGACTATTGTTGTATTGAGTATAGAACAAAGTCGAAGATGCTAGAAAAATATGTATTCTTTAATTTATTTTATTGTATAAATAAAAAAATAGGTAAACATATATATTATTAAAATATAGCAAAACAAACATACATACATACATACATACAGCTATTTGTAAATATTGTCCAACATTTTAAATAACTTCGAATACTTAATTATTGTTGTCTACATTTAATCTGACAAAATTATTCTTTATAATTTGAAAGTTGCGGGAAAAGTATCCAAGTTGTGATTGTTCAAAACTTTTTCTACCTAAATTATATTGTTTATACCTGAAAAGTCTATCATTTCATCCTTTTGTTTATATTTTCGTAATTTCATATATTATCTTCTTATCGCCTTTTGTAACAAAAAAAAAAAAAAATTCAAATTGAGGACAGAGATGAAAAGGACGAGGTTATGAGGCAGTTATACGGGGGTGACGGAAAAGAGTATAGTATAAGGGGTGCGCGGAAGCGTCAATCGGCGCGCATGCACTCTCAAAACAACTCCGCCATGTTGCCAAACTAACTATTAATATAATATAATTAATAGTAAAGACCGGGTGGGACGAACGTCGGGTAGAGTAGTGGACGGTAGGGAAGAGCGCCACGGTCGTGATAGGGGGTGGTATGTACACCGATAGGCGAGTGAGAGAGGGTGCGTGAGAGGAACGGGTGCAATGTGAGAGAGACAGAGAGAGTGAGAGAGAGAGAGAGAGAGAGAGAGAGAGAGAGCGAAACTCTTGTTAACATTGTGTCCAATTATTGATCTGCGTAAGTATGTAGGAAGCGTTCACACTGCCTTTAAGTAGGACATGTGGGATAAGGAAATATCTGTATGATCACGGATCGGTGCCATTTTTAAACGATGACGAGGATGATGGTACTTTGACAGAAAATGGTCATTTTTTTTTGTATTTTGCACAATACAAACTTTACCATTTAAAATATATATATATATATATTTCTGGATAAATAAAATGTATGAAAGATTCAGTGATATTGAGTACTTTCAATGATTAAACCGTTAAAAATGAAAATCATTCAATTAACTAATGTTGAAAAAAAACGTGCAATTTTACAGAATTTAAATATTATGATTGTTTTATAAATGAAAACATGAGATCATTTATTTGGTTAGTTAGTTTAATTTTCTTCCAAAAAAAAAAAAAAAAATATATATATATAATGTTTTAAATATTTTTTTGATTTTTAAAATTTTATTTAAAACCAAACCAGATTTTTCTTATAATGAAGACAAAACTATACTGTAACTATTTCCTTCCCTATTAAAATTATTCATACCTAACATAGGTGTAATAAAAAAAATAAACCTAATATCAAACAGATGTGTAAAATAACTAATTTTTGTCAAAAGTTTAGTTCTTTCGCGATTGCTTATTGAAGTTTTCAGTTGTAAATTATTTATACAAAAGGGAAATTGAGAATTTAATTCATTGAAAAAAGTGAACATAAACATAAGAATAAGAAGAATTGTTTGTTGATGACTTTTCATGGTCATGAGAACGGGACTCGTTTTCTTAAAACACTGTTAAATAACATCTTAATAAATTGTAAAGTTAGGAGACGATAGTAAATTTATTTTTAAGTAAATCATAAATAACAATTAAAATTTTACTTTTTGTTCAACTTTTTAAATATACCATACAACACGTCAAAAAATTGCGTAAATTTAAGATTAACGCATTTTTTTGATTTAGAAAGTAAACAATTAGTTTAATAATAGATACCTAATTGTAGCCATTTTATTAAAATATATGTATATAGAATAATATCATTTAACAATAATCAATAAAATGTAGGTTACATAGAAGAACATTATTAAACATGTACTCTAAAAAATTTGATATAAATTTAAATTAAGTACTAATAAGTGTAGTGTATTTTATTTTCTCAAGTGAAAACAATGTATAGTCTTGAGAGGACACCACAACAATATGTGTTATCTTTTTTTCTTATACACGTAATACTATTAGACCATTTTGTAATTTTATAAAAGTGGGATTTAGATTAATATATTATTAGCGATTAACCTATTATAAAATACACTAAAGAAGAACTAATTATATTTAGATTAATATATATTTTATACTTTTTATACATATATATATATTAGGTAACATTTTAGATATCACGGATAATTAATACAATAGTAATAATTTAAACTATTATCTTATAATAATAAAATAATAAAATATATTTTATAACTGTTTTAATTATATTAGATAAAAACCAGGATTTTACTGTGCTGTATAGTAGATATATCCACTTAATAGTGTACCTCGGCAATCGTTATAGAGTGCGTAGGCCAATGTAATTTATTTTTAATTTAATCATTGCATATTATGAAAAACGATTTTGAATTAAAATGGTGTTAAATATTAAAGCCTATATAAACTATAACAATTTAAGATTTGATGACTTCTTGCCTATACTAACATTTGCAAAATAGTGTGATCTAGACAAAATTCAAAATTCAAACGAAAAAAATTGTGCTTTTATATTCTTAAATTACTAAATTTATAATGTATAAGAAACATTGTATTACATTTTCAAATTTTTTAACTAAGAAAAAAAATATTTATCAAAAAATAAAACTTAGTCGTAAGTTTAAAAGTCTAAAAATAGATTTTAAATATTTTGAAAACTATATACCAGTACTAATATCAAAATATTTTGTGAAAATTTCTTATGTTATATTATTTATTTATTTTATTTTATTGTATTATTATAATTATATGTATACTTAATATTATTATATTATAATAATATGTTTATTTATTTTTGAATTTAAACAAAATAACAAAATAAATTTGGTTGAAAATCAGTATTTCCTAAATATTCTAGTTTTCTTGTATTTTTATAGTTTTTCTCAATTATGCACTTATTTACACATATTATTGAAAACCCAATACATTAATTTACCCGCTTAGAATCTAAACATTCTAAACAACAGTTTATACATGATCACAAAATATGTTAACAACATTTTTCGTTTTGCATATCGCAATAAACCAATAATAATTAGTACCTATATGATGATGTATTACAGTCTTAGAACTGACAAAATCTTAAGCTTACAATACTTTATACTTTATTGTATATTTGCGCTTTAATTTTTATTTTATTTTACAACTTTAATGTTGGAAACAGGTTATCATTAACGTTGTTGTATGCATAATAATAAAATTAACATTGTTTATCTACTTATTTATATATTATATTTATGATATGTAGTATTAGTGATATGAAGTATATAGATCGATGATAGGATTATTGCAATGAAATATTTTTTTTCAAAGCTAAAATTGGTGGTGGACAGGTCAACCTATCATACAGTGGGTAATATCTACCAAGAAAGTATTGGGTATTTAAATATTTTGCATTTGTATACAATTATATTATGGTTATAGTTTCAATAATTAATATTAGTATTATAAATTTATTTTATGAATACAAATAACAACATAGATATAGTAAAGCGTAAATTTAGTTGATTATTATTAAAACTCTGCAGTTATATTCAGAAGGCCTATGCGAATTCTAGAATAAAGACAAACTCCGCTTTTAAAAACTTCCATAAGTGTTCAAAAATATATACTAATCGTGTTAATTAATAATGATTAATAATGTTAAATACAACTTAACCATCACGTAATTTTTTTTTTGTATTTTTCTTCAAGAATAAAAAATAAAAATAAAAAAATTGTATAATTAAATAGTTTTGAAAATCAATTTTCTGTTATGATTTACATACTTAGTCATATTCTTTACTTATTTTTAAGCTTTTGAAAAGTTATTTTCTGCATTCCTTGACTGAATCAAATTTGTGTAAAACTAAATGAAAATATTTTTAATACGTTTGCTACGGACAAACTTATTCAACACATATTATAGTTACCATTATAGATTTTGTTTGATGTAATAGTTTGCCTTCAGAAAGAGTTATTATCGGAAATTTTAATTTGTACCTATATTTTTTTTATTCGTTTATTTACATACCACTAGACATATCACTTTAACTTTAACTCCATCTATCTCTGCTGGTCTCACTGCTTGATATGGTACAATATTATCAGTTAGTCTCATTATTACTGTCGAATACCATTTTTGAAATAGCACGCAGTTAGTAATATGTTATATAATATGCAAGGAAGTTCCTTGGTATACAGAGACTTTAATGCAAACATTATGTAATTACACGCGGGCCTCCATGTCAAACTTCGAAATAAGATATCTGGCTGGTGGATTTGTTCTAAACTAGACGTTCTTATTATGGCTATACTGGTTGTATTACTTAATGTGGGGTTACTATTCTTTCTATTGTTTTCCGTTTTGATAAAAAAGGAATCAATTTGTATAACTTTTATTATAAATGGTCCAATAATAATAAAGCCTATAGTGTAGCACAATCAAAAAGTTTGGAATCCAATTCGAAAATATTTTAAATACTGACCATGTGAAACCTATAAATAGGCATATCTGCAGCCGACTTCAGACTACCGAAAGAACACCGCGAAAATACTTTTAAGATATTTTATGAAAACATCTCGGTCGTAACAAAATATGTGAGCACTTAAATATCGTCTACCATATGACCATAGGTACACGACTTTTCCGTCTATTGTTTGCTTATTAAAATTATTAAAATGTCTCTAAGATTTGTCATCATTTGCCATCATTTGCCATATATATTATCAAGTATCAACTACATATTATAAATAATATGTCTATTTGAACTCTTTCGATTAATGTCATTTGATTTTCTATTTCATTATTCTCATGACAAATTAAACTATTTACAAATCAGTCTACAAGTTTGTGTATCACCAAAATTTGAGATATTTCATCTAAATGTAGATGAGTATGATGCCTAATAAATAATTAATATGAACTTTTATAAAAACAATTATCGTTGATCGCATTACAACGTTATGTTTATGTATAATGTATAAATATTATTATTTATTTATATAGTTAAATATAAACGATTGTCTACACTTAACGCCTAACTCCCAGTGGCGGCTCGTGTGCTTTAAAAGTGGTAGGGCGATATAAAATT
This sequence comes from Rhopalosiphum maidis, assembly GCF_003676215.2. Taxonomy (NCBI): domain Eukaryota; kingdom Metazoa; phylum Arthropoda; class Insecta; order Hemiptera; family Aphididae; genus Rhopalosiphum; species Rhopalosiphum maidis. Next base: position 49,109,096 of record NC_040880.1, on the reverse strand, counting down.
GCTTATTTATGGAAAGTATCGAACACAAATAATATTACTAATAGTTATTTAATTAAATCCATTTAATACATTTATAATGATAATGAAATAATAAAATAATAATTGATTACGAGTTAAGACGGCACAAAGTAAATAATAAACACACGTAAGTTCGGAATCCGTGCATATCGGGCAATTAAAATCAGCAGCACTGTATTATTGTGTTCCCCCTTCTTAGTTTTTGTATTCCAATCATAGTTATGACGGGCGACTTTTAACATCGCCCAAGAATCGAATTCGCTACTCGCGGATTTTGGCAAATTATTATTGGTAATCGATTCTCAGAAATTGTAAACTCCCATTATCTGGTAATGTTTTCATAATATTTATTAGTGTAAATATAGGAAACATAATTTTTATTTTTGACAATAATATTATACTACAATATAAATTTGAAATTTTATATTAAATTTATAAATTAGTAATAAATAATAATTTTAGAAGGGGGGCGACCGCCCCATCGCCCCTATCTACGATCCGCCACTGTGAACTCCGTACTTTTATAGGGTTTTGAGCGAGAGACGAGAACTGCAATTTTCGTTTTCAAATAAAATGTAAAGGTACAGTGAAAATTACAATCATTATTATTAAATTTCATGGGGTTAAAGGACGGTGATATATATGTATAATAATAACACACAATATATATTTATTGTATTAAAATTATTATTATTCTACGAGTGGTATGTGATAAAACGCGTAAAAGCAAATGACTACGACCGCAAGGACGCTATCGGGTTGTTTCGGGAACGTGTATTTTATGCATTGCGTGCTCGGGAATAAAATACTTGTCTAAATCGTTTGTCCGTAGCAATAAATAAACATTTTAGATCACCTACCTAAAACAGTAGGAAAAAGACTTTCGTAAATATTGACTCTTCCGGTGAAACCTGTGCCGTATATATTATAGAGTGAGGTGCTTAGGTATATGTCGTGGGGACGCTTTAGCACATCTCCGTTGCCACTCCGAACTAGAAATACAGATTTTTATGAAAATATACCGAACAGAACAAAATGTACGAGTTAATTTATATATACTTGAATATTTTGTTACGACTAATTCTCGTATTGCCTTTTAATTGTTTGTTTAAATAGTTATATATCTTTTTTTATCCTTAAATTCAAAATTTAACACATACGCTACGGTGATCTACTCGACGATCAACGATGACACATACTTAAGCAGAGCAACTTTCCTAGTTTTTCGTATTTGATTTTATACCAAATAACTATTTTATTATTATTATTTTCTAACGCGAAAACAGAAAACGTTTTCTCTCTCTAAATATGTCGAAACATACAAATTATGACTATTTTACTTTTTAAATGGTATATTTATGACTTCTATAACGTAACTTTAGTAACAATCCCTCTATTTTTTATTTTCATTTTTACATAATCATGAATAAAAAAAATAGTTAAATGAATAAAATTTGGTGTCAATGTGATAAGTTCTGGTGATTGGCGAGTACTAACAAACTCACAATCATTTTTATAGATAATTACTTTTTTATAACTAACTAGCTGATCTTCCATGGCGTTGTTCGTGACAAATTAAATAATGTCCGCGAATTAAGCTCGTCTTAAACTCTATTAAATGTAAGCTACACAGATTTTTAATGCGGTATTTGGATGGTTTTAAAAAAGTTTGAATATCGCATTATTTTTTACTTTTGTGGGGGACTGGAGACACTTATACACAGCCCGGCTCCACCTAATTTTTAATACTACGTCTGACATGTTAATTAGGTACAATATGCTAAATATTTATCAAAAAAAAAAAATTAAAATGTTTGAATTGAGAAAAAAAATTGGAAACCACGTACCTACGTAGGTATTTATCAAACTTAAAATACAAGTATAAAATGATATTCAATCATACAATAATTATTTTCTTTTTGTATCCAATGAAAACTGAATCATATATGTAAAAAAATCCGGTTTTTGTAAGCTTACATATAATAAGTGTGTGTTCTTTTTTATAATACAAATTTTGGAAAAATCCCTTTTTAAGCACTGCATAGTGGTATGAAGTTACCATTTCAAGTCTCTAACTATATCATAGTTTTCGCTGTACGTTAATTATGAATTAGTCAGTGAGTCAGCGAGTCAGAACTTTTTCTTTTATATATACTCATTGTATATAGATTAATTTTATTCAAGTGTTATAAGAATTTTTAGTCGAATACATTTACCATAAAATCGTGTTATTTTACGTGCCCACTCCCCCCCATCGTTACTCATGATAATGAATGAATAAATCACGTGAGCAGTGCAACTGAAATTTTCTTGTCTCACTAGCAAAAAAGTTCATGCTGCCATTGTATACAATTTAAATTAATTATAAACACACATGAACATAAATATACTTACATAGAATCACAATATTAAAATATGATGCTGGTCAGTATTATTTTAAAGAATAATATATTTTTCATTTATTAAAATCATAAGAACGATATATAATAAATTCCATAAAATTATTTATTTATTTTTTTTTTTTTAATAAAAGCAAGTATATGTGGCAACAAAATAATGTATGCTACAAACGAATAACACAACGGTCCTGTATTATATTACCCTCTCCAATCATTGATAATATTGATTGCATTATTGATTATTCAATGTACATTTCCATCAATCCCTTTGTTTGGTTATTAGTACACACTCTCAAATCAAAAATAATACCACACTAAATACAATTGTTTTATACACTAAAGTAACTAAAAAAAAGCTTAATGAAAATTAAATTATTAAAATTTAATATGCCTAATTTAAAATTGCAATGTTAATTTCAAAACACATATATACACTTATTTATTGTAATTCGTATTTTAAATAATATTTACATAACACTATGTATATCTGTATATCTAATGCAAATGCATTGGCGTATCGTCGCCGATAATGAAAGTAATTCATATTGAGTCAATGGTGGCCAAAGAAGTCAAGCCATCAAGGCTATAATAAAAAAAATGAAAAAACAATTAAATATACACATTATATTTTATAATATTAAATTGCTAAAGCTTATTAAATTGTAAAACTATTAAATGTAAGATATCATAGAATATAATTTTGCACAAGCTCTTAAATACTATAGGTAACCTATACACGTGATTAAAATAACAAATTATTGTATTTTGTAACGCTATGTAATTGCGTGGACACTTCATATGACTAGTATTATAGATTCTGAGCAAAGCATAGAGTGTATAATATTATGTTTTAGTGTTAATATTATTATTTTTTAATTTTTTATTAAACATTTTTTATTTTTGGAAAGAATGCTCAAAAATGTTCGTGTTTTAAAAAAAAATATCTAATTTAGCTAGTTATAAGATAGTACATGAAAAATTTAGATTCTCTTACGACTACCTCCAGATTACGTTTAAAATAAAATTATATATATTCCGCAACAATTAATTGAATGCGTCAGCGGTTCCTCGGCTATAAGTCCGAATGGCGTCGGTAATAATTGTTTTTCGAGATAAATAATTGAGAATCATTTATGTTGTTTAACTGCAGGGATGGTTTTTCGGTATTTTATCTGTGGATATCACCGAAGTATATATTTCTATACAGCTGAAATTAATTTTGTATTTAAGTTTTAACAATTTAAAATGACACTGCAACAGTGATATTTTAAACTTTTAAAATTAAAATTTATTAATTTGTAATGAAAGTTGATGAAATGTTTATTGAAAGAAATAAAAAAAAAAATTATATCATACTATTTATATTTATAAATATGCTTTTAAAAAGTTTTTAAATAATAATATTTAAACATGTTTGTGTACAAAACTTACATGTAAATCTTATTTTTATATAAATAATAGTCCTCAGTCTGTAAAAATGAGAATGAAAATATAAAATGTTTTAATTATACGACAGAACTTGAACTTTTCATTCTAGCATCAAGGAGAAATGGGTAATTGAATTAATATGATCTCAATAGCAAATTGCAGGTTAGGATAAGCTAGCCCAAAGCCAATAATGTAATGTATTACATATTTTATTTAATTAATTAACGCTAAGTGGCATTTTTAAAAGTAAATAACATAATTACATAATATTTAATAGAATTAGACTTAGATAATAACAAATAACCGTCAAAGTGCAATTATATACGATAATACTATTATTACAATAACATTAAATTAAATTTTTAAGGTTAAGACAGATATGAAGGCTCATTATTATTAATGAAACGAAGCTATGACATAGAAGATTATTATAATCATAAGAAGTTGAATAAGAAGGAATATAGAAAAAAAGTATGATTTCTGGCACGGTAAAAAGGGATACAAAATTACATGTTCAATAGAATGATATTTATTACATAAATGTAGCTGTTAAGAACAGAAGAAATTAACTTGAATTCGGCATTAAAACAACGAGATGATAGTAGAACATAGTAGAGGTACATTTTAATTTTAAGTGTGACCAAATAAGCGAGTAATCGTAGAGCGAATGATCAATTTTTAGTATATTCGAGGCATAAGAAAGGAATCTATTTTGTACACGTTCTAATCATTAATAATCTTTGACCAGATAAGGATTCCAAATAACTGAACCATATATATTCCAATGTAGACCGAACTAGAGCAAAATAAAGTATATGAAGACAATTATTAATGAATGTAAATATAATGTTATATACAATATTATGCATCAGTGTCAAACATTTTTGTTTATTTGGTTATATAATTAAATACAATAATTGAGTCATTGAACTAATAACTTTTAAATAAATATAATTATATTTTGAAAACACAAAAGTTAAAAATAATCAAGTAAGTGGCGCTGCTATATAGTACTGCAAGGAAATAACTAAAACCGTTATTTTTTGTTTTAATGGAAGTAAAATTATTATAAAAAAATGTGCACATGTATTTTAAGTATTTTCAACTTTTGTAAATTACTGTAAGCTAATTTATGACAAATATTGTATTAAATTTTTAAATTCTTATGTCAATAAACGAAAATTATATCAAGATAAATTTAAAAAAAAAACTTCAAATTTCTGCGAATATCTCAAAAAAGATAAACTATTTTTAAAGTTGTATCATGTCTAGAACAATATAATATAAAAATATTACATAAATGAAAGTACATAAGTAATCCGTTGCTCATGGAAACAATATACATACAATAAACTGTTTTAAGTACAAACCAAAAATAATACATTGTTAAAAAATATAGCCATTAATGAATAATATATGAGTTATTTAAATAAATAAAGTAATACCCATCACACGACTATAATATTATCGATGTCATGGGTTACTTACCATATAATTATTATTTAAAAAATTATTTGTATATAGTATATTTTATATGTATACATTAAGGTAACCGTGTTTTTCCATTTGAATTTTCAGATTAATAATAAATAATTATTGTTCTTAATAATATGTATACAAAGTTCGAAGAAGAATCATAAATCAAAATAATCAATACACCTACATTTTATCATAAATTTTAATTGTTAGTTTGATTTAAATTTGGTTAAATAATAGTAAATTAGTTATAACAATAATAATAATTGAACACATTTTTATATACCTATAGAATTTATTTTTATTTAAAAATATAAAGCAATAGAGGAATAATATTTTGCATCAATTGTGTTAATATTATTGACTTAAAAAATATTCACATGTAATCTCTAAATGCATTAGTGTGACAATGAATATGAGTGTTATCATTATCAATAATATTGTTGACGGTTTAAATAGTTATGTCAGTAAACCAAAAGAAACATTTTTGAAAGCAATTAATTAATTAGATATAAATAATTCAATTTTAACTATAAATATTACATTATAGGCCATATAGGTAATTCAATATTTTGTTAACCCTCGAATCTTAATATGTACATTAAATTAGTCTTAAATTGTATTTAAATATTTTTTTTTAATCAAAATTAAATTATACAATTTAATATAATAGATTCATAAATTTGTTAACATAAATTTAATTGTTTTTATAGTTTTATAAAAATATATCGGAAACTATTCAATTTTATTACAAACACCCATACATTTAATTTCCAAAAAAATGATAAAAATATATTTTTACTTTAAAAAATGAATTCAAATAAAACATAAAGCAAAACCTACAGCCGAGTACAGTATATGGTGTGGTCGTGTGGAAGAATAGTTTTATTTTGAATTGAGAAGTTGAATTAGCTAATTTATTAAGCTACATTAGTAAAATACAGAATTAAATACATAACGGTCATCTGCAGCCGCCTTCTGCTTTTCTGCGTGCCATCTATATCAGCCTCAAAGTGTGATCGCATCACTCATTAGTTCTTGTCCACGACTGCATAGCATGTGGGATCTGAATATTGTACGAGTACTCACAAACGTTAAACTCAGTATTTCAATGTTTTTTTTCACCGCTATTTGTTTCCAAAAACAGTAACTTAGAAAATATTTGTATACCATACCAAAATTTGCTAAACATTTTAGATATACAAACAAGTCTTAAGCCTAACGAAGTCTCGAGCTGTATAACGGAATGGTACACATGGTGAAGTATAACATTACTGTAACATTAAAAATGAACTTAACTAATATTACTGTGGATGCCTCGCAGGGACGGCTTTTAGGGAGGCACCATAGGGACCATGCCCCCTCTCACCAAAGACATCTTACTCTTTATTTTGTCAAATATTTTCATTGATTTAATTATATATAATTTGTATAATATTAATGTAAAAAAAATATAGCCCCCTCCCATCCAGGTAAAGAACTAAAAAGCCACCCTTGATGCTTTGTACCAATAACCTGTTACTGGCCGTTGTGTCTTCTTGATAACGTGACAAAAATCAAGAAGTAACTACAGTATAGTAATATCAAATCTGTCTCAAATAATAGTAATTTCGAGTGGCGACAAATTTTCGTCTTATCCGGTCAGACCACATTCATTGATTAAATCAATGTTCGCCGTCAACTTTTGTTTTCGAAATTCATTCACCACCTACAAATTGCTTTCTCTTTGTGTTAAAGTATTAGTGAAAAAGCTTACATACTCGTAGTATACAAGTGTTATGTAATACAAGAAAAATACAGAGGATAGTTGTAATCTTATATATTAGAAACTCCTTCACTACTCTAAATATAGTGAGTTATAACACGTCACACGGATTTAAAAAGGATTATTCAATCGTATCTGAAAAATCGATCTGGAGTTATTCAAAAACACTAAAAGAGGACAACTGGTAAGCAGTGACAATATAAGCTATCTGCAGAGTACCACAAGGAATCATTCCAACAGAACATCGCTTATGAGTTATGACGTGGTGTTCGAGTTTCTCCATCCCAAGAGAATGGTAACAATTGGCTAAATTGTCTGTGGGCGGAAACCGAAATAAATTAATGCGGCAATGATTATGATTACAGATCAAAATCGGTATCTGCAGGAGTATTATAGCTATAGCAACGAATAAATCGGAAGCTGTTACTAACCGATACAAAATTCAATAACTCAAATTAGGACGATATTTTTGAGGCAGGTAACTAAATATTTTTAAATTAGAACTGTTAATCAATGAAAAACAGAGTGAGATACTCTGTAATTTATATTTACTCATTTTCTGAATATTGAGGTTATTATTATTATTATTATTATTATTATTATTATAATTAAGTATTATATAAACTATAGACTATAGTACCTACGTCTTGTCCTACTTACATATTTACAGATAATTCAATGATTGTTCATGTATTTCAGAATAAAAATCCTACTACTTAAGATATATTGTTTTAGTAAACACTAAACATTATCTAGTTATATTTTTATATTAACTATTAGATTAATTACTTACTATAATATTATTAAGATTAAGCATTACAAAATTAATTTTTGAAATATTATTAAAATATGCTGTGTTATTTATTTTTACTTAACTCTTAAGCCTCTTAATTATATATACAATTAAATACTTTTATAATATCTATTACCTAAAATTATATTTAACATATTTTATTTGAAATACAGTTAATCAAAACAATTTTTCAACAAAGCAAAAATAATGCTATTCTCATTATTAATGAAATTAATGAAAAATTTTCGTATCAAAAAAACTATTTACTTGTTATAAAGATTAAAAGATTAGAAGTATGTATTTAAAACATTATTATTCGAAGTTCGGCGAATGATAGAAACTAGTGTAGACTATATAGATTTAGAAACTATGAAGTCCAGTAATTAGAGGAGTCACTCCTTTTAAAATTTTGAGTAGCGTGACAAGTATAATATATTTTGACAATGTTATCAACAATTTAGAATTTATCAATTTAAAAACATCATTATCCTTACTATATAAATTAACAAAAAAAATTATAATTATAGTTTAAGAAGGGGGAAAATGTAAATCTGATTAAAATTATTATAACAAATATTTTTACACCACAAAACAATATTTTTTTATTTATAAAAATGGTCACTATTGTCATTCATCTGTATTAAAACCAATTATCTCACCTATACGGACGGCTATACTAACCTAATATTAAAGTACCCACATTTCTCTCCAACTCGTTTGTTATTATTTTTTTCACATACACATATTACAGTGGGTTAGATATATTATTATTATTATTCTGATAATTATTTTTTTTATAATTGGATTGACACCGGTAGAAATTACAGTTTACCAATTGTTCTACACGTATTCGACGATTGAAAATTTATTTTAATGAAATTAAAAGGTAGGAAAGTGAGAAAAAGAGGAGAAATTACATACAAGAACCCTGGACTGAAGCTGATTTAATTGGAAATATTATAAACAAATTGAATAATCGCCAATATATGAAAGTTATTACATTTTTAATATAAACTTTTCCATTTTATTTAGGTAGATCTGAATAATACATAATAATAACATGCTTAAATAAAATATAATAATAAATATATTATTATTTATATAATTACAAACAATATATTGGTAAGTTTAAAAATATCGTAGGTATTGCCGGTTTTTAAACCGTTGATATATTATATCTTCGTGAAATTAAATAATATATATATATATATATATATAATGGTAGACAATATTATGACATTGTTCAACAGAATATTTTTCAATAATAATTACTTTTAATATATAGACAGATAAAAATTTAAATTTAAAATAGGTTTAGACGTCTATAGTATATTTTTATGATGCATAAATTAAAATATAAATTATTCATATTCTAAATTGGGTTAAATGATGTATAAAGTTATAGCATGTAATGAGTTATATTTTAAATAAAACAATAATATATTACTTTTTAAAGAAATGATGTCATTAATTTAGTATTAACAAATATAACATATTATAACTATATAGTATTTACACTCATTATTTACATTAATAGTAATAGTAATAGTTATAGTGTCATTATATACGTAATCAAAAATTAAGTATTAAAAATTTTATAAATTAAACGATTTTTTTAAATATGAAATTATTACTTATATTTTAAAGAAATTATATACCTTTATGACAAATAGTTTATATTATTGAAACAGATGTCTATTTAATTATCACATCAAAAAGCTAGATTAAAATTGTAAGCCTTGTGTGAATTTTTATGAAAGAATTTTCATTCTTCTATCTTTGAAATAAAAAATGATAAAGAAAATTATATTATTTATTTAAGCTAAAAATACTTCCAATGAATAGAAAAAAATTAATCCAATTTTTTATAGACCATTAAAAATATAAACTTAAATCAAACAATTTGGATTAGGACTAAGGAAGAAGTGTAAATTATTTGTAGGCAATAAAATGCATCTATTTAAAATAGATGCAAAACATTTAAATAGCTTAGAATAATTACATAAAAACATATTGTTAATTTCTAACTAACTGATGTATGTGGAAAAATTAAAATATTTTGTATAATTTCTAACACGTAAAAATTAATAGATTTATAAATAACAATTTGGGATCATCTACAGCAAACAATTGAAATTAAAAATATTAAACATTTTAATATTTAATTTATAAAACTATACTAAATTGAAATAGACACAGAAAATTGATTTTTTACTGTTTTACATAAAAATTCCATCAATCTTTAGCCTTAACCATTATTATTATTTATTAATGTATTATTGATTCACGTGGTTTTTATATTTTAAACGTCTCTTCAAGGCTTACATTCGTATAACTTTAATACTTATCAACATATTATATTATTTTAATTAATTATACTTTTTTAAGTTATTTTAAGTGCGTGTAATCAGAAACTGTTCTTTATTTTTAATGGTTTAACGTTTAATCAAAATATAAACATTTTTCTATTATTTCGTTTCAAATAATTTTAATTTTATATAATATGCGATTGATTATTTAACCTAACCTACGCGATGTTCACCTATATTAAATAATTTGTTTATTCATAATAATTTTAATAGAATAATATTAGAATGAATAGCTCGATTGTAATTTATAATAGTACAAAAGTAATTTAAAAAATAATAACATTCATCTGTACATTTAACACAAAATTTGAATTAAATAACACAAAAATAAAAATGCGTAATTATCATATTTTAAATTGAATCTATATAAAGATTATGTTTATATGAAAATGCTGTATGTAACTATATATATGAAATATTGTTAAAATCATAACGAACAAATAGTTTGGAAATAATTTTTACAATAGATCGATATACCTACCAGGCTACCTACGGTATAGTTCTAAATGCTTATAAATAATAATACTCAACGCGTAGCAGAGTTTAACTAGGTAAGAAAATAATAAAATAGGAGTGACAAATACTCGTACATTATTATATCGAGCGAATCGAACATCATACAAAAAAAAAAAAAAAATATTATGTTTTGGAATTACACATATTACATACACCACGCCGTATTATGCATCCATACTATTCTGTATAGTTATATTATAGTACATAATGTTATATTAGTGTATATTCTTAGTTCTTACTCATTTAAATTTCAAGGGAAATATCAAAGTTTTATGGTCTATCAAGGTCTTAATTAAAATAACTATAGGTCTTCATTTTTTTTTTTTATAATATAATATATACATACTTATTAATATATATATATATATATATATATGTGTGTGTATGTGTGTGTAAAAAATAATATTTTTTTTTTTAAATTAATATGTACAATTAGTTATAATTTAAAATTAATACAGGAATTATATTATGTAAGTAGTGGGTTATAAGATTATATTTAAATAATATTTTATTGGTGTTTATTTCGTTCTTTGAAACTAATTATAATTAAGTACCTACCTATATTATTATGGAAGCTAAGAAAAACTCATTCTTCTAAATAATATCCAATAACCATAGAATGTACTGATATCCGTAGGGATAAATTGTACTTTTTTATTAGTGATGTTAAGATTAATGTAATAATACAATTTTGTTTAATCGTAATTAAACAAGCACTTAGTTGTATTGAGTAAAATACAATAGTTCAACTTATTGTACCATTTTTATATAATAATGTTCTACAAGATAAATACATTTATCTTTTATATAATATGTTCAAGTTTCACTGAAAAATATTTAGTTATAGGTACTTATAATATTATGTATACTATCATTATCAAAACTTAAAATACCTGCAAGAATTTTAATATTTTAAATTATATTGGGCGTAGAAATATTTTTTATGCAAATTACATGTATTAAACACAATTTGTTCAGAGATAAAGAAAACGGTTACTAATATCAGTTATTATATTACATATTAATATGTTCTTATAATATTGACATTGTTTATAATATGGCTTGATACATGCAATGATGTAACCAAAATAAGTTTTCAGTGTATGAAAAAAAGGACTCAAAATACGTTTAATAATAATTAATTATTGTGATTTTATACCTTTATCTCATCTATACTTTAAATATGTGTAATAATAATTGTGCAATATAACTTATTTTTTATGGATAGACAATTATATTTTTTGACCTTGTATATTTTATATTATTTAAAACATCTTATATGCATCATGCTTAAATCACCTCTACGTGCAAATCTTACTAAATGTGAATTATTTGAAGTCTTTTCATGAAAATGTGGGTTTTTCTGTTTTTAACAACACTACGGTATTTTATATTAATGATATGCCACCATCGATTTTAATAAAATTGTACAACGATTGTGGCACTAGAAAAAAAAAATATTAGAATAATATAATATGAAAATTATTTGATAGAGACCTAGAATTTTTTAATGCAATACTATATATTTAGTTGAAAACGCATAATTTTTATTAATATAATGGAAAGTATATAAAATTGAAATGTATTATTATAACATGCACCTATTTTATTATGTAGTGTATAACATAATTTTACAATCAATCTATATTCTTTATTATTCCGACATGTTAGTCATAAAAAAAAATAATTACGTTAATATGTATTGTCTTGAATATTTAATTTATTATAGACTATAGTATAGGGAGCATTGTTATGGTAATGTGTTAGGAACGCTAGTAACGGATTAGAATATATTAATATGAAGGTGTTTGGTATATATTATAAGCACACACACTCACACACACACACACACACACACACACACACACACACACACTACACACACACACGCACAAACATAATATATTATATGTATAAAGCATTATAGCCATATAGGTTGTAGATACGAACATCCGAATATACAGAGTGTTTCTCGTGTTTTCTAAATAATATTTATTTATTTTTTTAAATACGAGATTGTCAATTTATAGACAAAATATTTACAAATACTTTAAAAATGTATGTACCGATTTTCATTAAGTATTCAATTGCAGGGTTATTTTTATTTTAAAGTTTAGACAAGTTGTATGGTTAGAAGAATAAATGATATTAAAAAACCTACTGGGTATACATTTATTCAGTCGCCGAGCTTGTACCAACAATGAGGACTTACTTGGCCAGACACTCTGTATAATATGCATGTCAAAACCTTTTTTTTTTTATCTTCGAAAATAACATACTGTTATAAATAGTTGACTTATTCAATAAATGTGTATCTGCATTCTACATATATTAAATATATTGACTTTTATTATTGTATATGCAATTATTTCGCAACTGTGTACAATGCTAACTAAATATATAAATAGATTTTATCCAATTATTGTCGTCTATAATATATTAAAATTAAAAATAAATTGAAAACTATTTTAAAGTTAGTGCTCTGTAATAACTTATGCAAGTATACCTATATCTACATATAGCCTATATGTATAGTGATTGTTGAAAAATTTATACCAACTATTAAAAGGAAAACTTCACCGAAACACGTTGTTTATATTTATTATTATTTATGTAAGCTTATAAGTAGGTATACAATTTTTTTTTTTTTTTTTTATTTCGAAATTCAAAACTACGATGAATATTGCAGTAATAATAACAATATCGACAACGAGGTGGTCACGTGTCTTTCAGGCCGCTGCTGTCGTCCCGGAATAATATTATATTGTATACACCGTTACTGCTCTGTATAGTATTATAGTAGTTTCAGTGGTATAATATTATACACGCACACACACACATACACACACATATATATATATAAACAATATAAAATATGATATTATATGTATGTATACATATTATATATAAATGTGCACGTATATATATATATATATATATTTATAGCCAGGGAGGAGGGATCGAGTAAGAGTAAGGTGATGGGGTTATAGTGGGAGGAGGTGAGAGACAGTTTGAGAGAGTGGATGGGGGAGGGAAAGCGAGTGAGAGAGAAAACTTCAAGTGAGCGCACAACCGACGACGTCGACGGGACTGTGTGGCCGGAGGGGGCTTGGACCCCTTATTTATTTAAGTTCGGCGTATACATAATAGATGTGCGCGTTCGCTGGATATAGAATTTTCAATAATAAACGAGATATCTTTTAATTTATTAAATAACCCCCTCTTGTTTCGGCTCGGTTTCCTTTTATAGGACACGGGCGAGGCGCTAACAGCGAAACTCCCAGAAAAGAAGCCCATCGCGATCTCCGTCCAGACCCCGCGCGTCCCGGTGAGGTCTCATAATTTGTTTTGGTTGTTTATTTTTTATTAAAAAAAAAAAAAAAAAAAAAGAGGAAAAGGAAAAAAAGAAAAGAAAAAAAAAGAGAATAAAAAAAGAAATCCAGAGGCGACTACTACGATATTCAGACTTTTATAAGTAATTCATCGAGTTGGACGAGTGTTGCCCGTTTGCAATATTAGTGTTAAAATATTAATACACATTTATCCCCTAACAGCTGCACGGGGTGTAGCGTAGGGGGCGAGTGGATGTAATATGTATACGCCGATGCATACGCATATAATATATTTATATAATATGTATGTGTACGTATAGCGTATACGTTACATTCGCCATGTACTTAGGAGGATATTGTGTGAGAACGTTAAACATACACGCGCGTGCATGTACGATATTATTATTACTCGAGGTTCGTTTAAATTATAATGTGCGCGCCGGAGGATTAAATGCGCCATAGGCCATTTCAATATATATATATATATATATAATAATAACAATAATAATAATAATAATAATAATAATAATATTGTTATTTCCCGGAAATCCAGTTTTAATTAAGTCGGCCGCTGCCACGTGACGGTGACCGGGGGGGGGGGGGAACGGTATACCTATACATAGTGATGCGGATTCCTATGTACACACAGCGCGGGTGCATGTAGTACTACCCATGTGTCGAAAAAATAACACCACTTATTGTAAAACATATTAATATTGACCACCGTTCGGGAGCAAAACGTTTCATCGGATACTAAAATATGTAATCGATTTCATCGAGTTGATAACAATAATATCACCAACGATAATTTTAATCTAAAAAGCTCGAATCGTTTCGTACACACAATAATAATATTATAATGGCGTTGATGACTAATGGATTATCGGTCGATTTGGCATCGAAATTAGTGTCAAAAATACCACCAAATTTGTAATATTTTTATTCAATAAATAATTGTTTTTTTTTTTTTTTTTTTAACAGTGTTAGGGTATATAGTGGGTACACGGTAAACATTTTATAGTTATTCGAATTTATTAATAATATTTATTAAAACATGACAAACATTAATTAATACACATCACTGTAGTCTACAGAACATGATTCATGATTAAATTATTACCTACTTTATATGTAAACGCAAATATTACGATATAATTAATTCTGAACAATTGATATGTAATATTATCAAACATATTATTAAAGCACCTATACTGTAACTTACTGTATAAGCTATAGGTAAAATAAATAATATTTGTAGGCAGGTACCATGCATATTTAAATTTATTTTTAAGTCACTCTCTTATTTTTAATTTATTCATTAAACTGTTTTGGTATACTATCATGAACATTGGTTAGCTAATTATAATAATAAATGTATACAATCAAATATCATGTGATATTAATAAGAAAATAGTTTTTTAGTAAAACTGGAGTGTTTTACTCAAGCGAAAAATAAATCATTGAAGGTATAATTGGTTGTACATTTTATAAATTCTGAATTGAGCAACGAATATATTTGTAGTGGTTTTAAAATAATAGGTAAAATCATATTATGTTAATTTATTCTTAATCAAAAATGAAAAACTGAAGAGACTAATTTATATCAGCGTTTCTATAGGTATGATATAATTTTTGAAATATTTTAATTCTTTTTGTGCTATGTAATATTTATTCATTATTGTAGAGATTTGAAACGTTTTTAGATTTTATTCAATTTATTCATGATAAAATGTTTGTTTGTAAGTGTAAAAGCCTGAAAATTTAATTCAAGTTCCTCATAAGTTTCTCTTAAAGCTATTTAAAAATATTAAGAATACATTAGCGCATTTTTTTTACAGACATTTTAAGCTCTAAATTTTACGAAATTGGAAATTTAAACAAAAAACAACATTATTCTTTTTAACGGTTATGCTATTGAAAATTTTAAAATATTATCTTTGGAACCCGAATCATTCAACCATTACAAAAATAATATTGTAATTCTTATTTTATTATAATAATGTTATTTTCTATATACAAAATACAATTCTTAGAATATTTAGAACAATTTTAGGCTATATTCACATCGTTATTCGATGCATCGGTGTTGAGTCATATAATTTATGCAATGTTTTTGAAAACAATTAAATCAATCTAGAGTCATAGGACTTGAATTTTACTAAAATTAATATACCTAGGTAAGTTATAAAATGTACTTGAAATAGAAACTGACATACACCATCTTCGCTCAAAAAATTGTTTTCCTATGCAATAATTTCTTTAACTTATTCGTTATATTTCACATCCTTGATTCTATGGTCATTCAATGACGAGGCACACACTTGGAATCTACATCGACATCTCCGGTTTTTAATCATGTGTTATCTTCTTCAGAGAATCATTTTTGATACTGTTCAAATGTTCCTAAATGTTGATATTATCTATATACAGTAGTTATTATTGTACTAGTGTAACAATAATAAATATTGTGATGGTACTGATAGTAGATACTTTAAATGAGTAATTTGTATAAACTTGTTAAAATGTTGAATTATAAACCACTTTTTAGTCGAAAGGGCAACATAACTTAAATATATTATATGACATTGATTGAAAATTTAAATTTATATATGTATGAAGAATGAAGATTACTAAAATATAGTAGCATTATTATAATTTTGATAAATTTTCAAGATAGATTATGAATTTAATTATTCATATTGAAATGTATATTAATTTTACAACGGTATTATTGTTATATATTTATACATTATACATTTAACTCATTAATTATTATATTAAACAACATAAAGAGCCAATGAACTATACATTTAGTACTTATATTAAAAAGGTATAATTTATATTATCTATATAAAAAAATAGCCAACTATAAGTACATTAAAAAAAATTCAAACACTAATTCGTCAACATTTTTAAAAAGTGTTTAAATTTTAAAGAATATAAAGCGGCATAATCGCTTTAATAAACTAAACTTTTCTCATAATTGTCTTTCGAATGCGATAGTAGTTGCTTTTAATTTTAATATGATAAACACGGCAGTTCACTTTGCCCATTCACATCATAGCCCTCACTACAAACGAAAAATGTCCTCTTTTTTTATAAACCTAATCTATCTTCTGGTTTTTACTAAACTTTTGTTCTGTTAATACTTAAATTAAGCGATTTTAATTACTAATTGAATTATTGTTTATTATTCCGTATTTTTAAAAACAAAATTAAAAATAAATATCATTATGTAATCATATATAAATGTATATATATATATGTAATTTGTATTATGTTTAAACAACTAACTATATTGTTAATAATTTTAAAATCAAAAATATTAATTAAAAAATTATTAGTGATAATAAATGTATATCAAGAACACTTAATTTTTTATTTAAAAAAAATAAAAGATATATTAAGGGGATTGGAAGCGGTGATTTTCTGTCTTTGTCTTACACACGTGGAACATAGGAAAAATACGCGCTTGACAAAATTAAAGTACTTCTAGTTGTTTGATATAAAATATGTAAAGATGATTGAATTGGTATACACGTTTACTTTGCACGTTTACGTTTGTTTGGTCGAAGCATATTTTTAATATATTTAATAATAAAAATCGACAAATTCATAAAATTTAAAATATTTATTCTCGTCAAAATATTTATTTTAAATAATAAAACAATCGAAAAAGTGCTTCGACCGATGCAAAGTAAACTTGTTTACCAATTAAAACATCTGTACATATTTTAAATCGAACAACTAGGAGTACCTTAATTTTTGTCAGGCGTATAATAGCTATGTTCCACGTGTGTTAGACAAAGATGGAAAGTCACCGCTTCTAATCCCCTTAAACAAAGTTCCAACTATGATATTTAACAGATACAATCACTATCCCCAAAATATTTATAAATTGGTTTTTCTTATGCTTGAGTCTATTGTGATTAAGGAGCTATATTGTTTCTTCGATTTTCGATAATTTTCAGGAAAATGTCTATAATATTTCAAAAATTACATTTCTAAGGTATCATCGCTGCATCGAATTTTCAATCTACAGGGTTATTGTTAAATAATATTTTATATGACATTTTTTTGCGGAACTTCTCTTTCAAACACAAATATTACACATATTATACAATATTAACATAAACCCAAATCATTGTAAAGCTTCGTGCTAAGAAATAAGAATATTAAAGCTATTTTACATCTCAAACAATAAACTATAAACAAACAAAGTTTCGTTCTTGTATCTTATCACGATATCTAGTGGATGTGTGTCATTAAAATATTATTCTTGTTATTATTTTATAGTTACATATAGAGCTGTTTATTCAACCTGTGTAATTGTGTTCTAAGAAGTTTCATTACCTGTATAATAGTAATTATTATCATTATTTTTAATCTTAAACAAAATAGATGTAAATAAATACATGTCAAAACATACTTATCTTCTCAGTTATATCTTTTCAAAAAGTATTTACTTCATTAATAATTAAAAATAAGTAAAAAACAGATGTATTATTTTCTTTAATAATTAGATAGGTACTTTGTTTTAAACAAAAAGACAAAAACTACAATTATAGTATAAGCTACCTATATATTATACACCTACATTATAATAATTCTAGTACAGTATAGTAACTATTCAATTAAATAATCAAAAATTGTTTAAAATTAGACAATAATGATGAACATTTATAGAAAAAAAATGTATTTAATACTCTTGTACCAGTTTACTAAATAATTTTAATTTAAAATATTCAAACATTTTCAACTTAATAAATATTATGAAAATTTAGTGTATCGTGTAAAAGTACGTAGGTATAGCTGGTAAAGGTACCACCATATAAATTTATAAAAACAAATTTCTGTAAACATAATTAATATTCTATCATATTTACTTTAACTTTACTAAAACTTAATTAAATTTATAATTAGTTATGAAAATAATTAATTTAAATTATATTATTATAAACAAAATTGTTTTAAAAATATTTTTACGCAAAAGAAATGATTAAAAGATTAATAATAAAAATACTTTTTAAAGTATATATGTTTGTGTGTATGCTGTAATAATATTTATTAAATTAATTCTGATTTTTAGGGATTTATTCGTAAAAATAAACTATTTAATAATATTATTACTTTTAAGTTATAATCTATATAAATATATTATTTTATGTCAAAATAATAATAAGAAATTAAGAACTATAAAATATATTTTATATTTGTATTTTTAATACTATAATTTAATAGTTTTTAATTTATTAGATTTAGAATAAATTATTTCAAACAGCTCATAGGTAAATCTATATGGTTATAAGAAAAATTAAAATTTGATCTTCTTATAATTTTAATTTTTAGTATTTTTTTAAGGCTATTGATAGAAAAACTTTTATTAACACATAGCCATACAAGGACAATCATATATTATATTATATATAATATAAATAGTATATTGTAGTAAGTAATAAGTATTATGTAATATAAATCCTTGACATTCAGATAATAAATTGTAGTAAAAAAGTCATTATCATTACATAATAAAATATATAAGTAATCATATAATAATTTTTATAATTTTTATTAAGGATGATGATAATTTGTAATTTTATATACCTATTTCTGTTTTTTTTTCAACTTTAATAGTTATTACGTAGGTATCTGTCTATATAATTTTGATTAGTTAATCAAACGGATTAAAGTTAATATTATTATCTTCCAGTGCCCACAATCAGTTCAATAAAATTCAGTTCTTGAAAATATCCATGCGTTAATCCGTGAGATACTACATTAAGATATTACAAATTGTAGGTTCCTAAATGTCATTAAAATATGGAAAGTTATAAAAACATTCATAAAAATCCATGCAATATATATACGAGTGTACCTACCGTTGTTTAAATACAAATTACTAGGAAATCTCTAAGAAAAATTCTCAAATAATTTTTAAAATATTATGGTTTGATCATACATTTACATTATTTAACCAAATACAACAAATTTCTATAATATAATGTAATATAAAAAAAAAAAAATGCAAATTATATATCTAGAACAATTTACAAAATAATAAAGAAAAAATATCATTCCTCAATCATAAAAGTCCCATGGTTTAAATAAATAAAAGATTTGTAATAACTATTAAGTACTTAGATACAGCGATGACGCACATAAATCAACTCAACTTTAGATATAATAAATAAATGCTTAAGACTCTGAAAATTATTAATTATTTTATAATAAGGTTTATTCTAACCAAAAAGTATAAAAATAATTTATGTAACTCAAACATGTTTATAATTTAATTGCATTAAGTCTTGTTAAGTATGGATATATATGTAAGATATTCTAAACACAATATATAGTTTGTAGTAACAACTGTAAGTGAAAATGGTTATCGGTTTATCTTTACTATAATGGTAAAATAAACTATAAACTAATCTAAAGTAATTATATATTATCAATACTTATAAGTTTTAATAAATATAGGTATTTATAAAATGTATAGTGTATCAATCGTTAAAATTATACATACCTACGTTTGTACAGTACCAATATTTTAAATTGTATTTCTTTCATATCGACTAATAAATATTAAATAATAAAAAATATATTCGAAAAATGTAAAACCTACAAAAATGTTTTCATTGATTTGATCATGATCTAGAAAAAAAATGGAAAACGCCCCATACACAGAAATCACGTAGGTATGTATTTTTATATTCCATGTCTACAATAATATTCCGTAATAAAAATAATAATATAACACATTATTATTATGAGTAATAATATAGTGAGCCTTACAATAGTATATTACAAGAAGGTAGGGAAATAGAAACGTGGCCGCCAGAAACGATTTCTTTATGTCTCTGTGCCCTGTGTTATTATATTTTGATTACAGTTGGCTTGTACCCTTGTCATTACACAGCAGTTACTAACCACACAGGTCATATATTTTACAAACGATTTCCTATAAAAGGTACCAATAGAATGTTATGTATTGTATAACGAACAAATGGTTTAAATATAATTTAAACATAGATACTTGTGCACCTTATATAAAATAACAACATATTTATTCATAATACGCAAGAACAAATAACAGAATACTTTTAAATTATTCCAATATTTTAGCAACAATTTATATTTGATACAAAAAAAATAATACTGAAAAATTAAAAAAAAAATTAAATTACTCGGGAATACATTTTTACAGTATTTTAGGCGAATAGGTACATTAATTTTTATAAATTTATATTGTACTATACTGTTTAGTAACATAATTATTAACAGGTATATAGTTACAAAGATAAAACTCACAAATAGTTTGTCATTTAGAATTACTGCAGAAATGAGAGAATAATTTTCGTTATTTAAATAAACACTTTTGAATTTTTCTTTAGTAAAAAAAGTAGATATGATTTAAACTTTTAACGGTAATGATAAAAAATATAAGCTCTTTTAATTTCATACTCCAAAGTGGAATATTTTTCTAATCATTTAAATGTATAAAAATGTAATTTCAAACGTGTAGTTAATTCCTATAACTATTATAAGTATTTAAAGTAATAGAGCGATATAGTGGACATTATATCCGGTACCATGCTTTGTGCCAGTTCACTCTGCTCATCGAAACTTAAAATGCTTATAACTATAGCCCGGAAGTTCATGTTTTTTCAGAATAGACAAAAAAACAACTAGATCGACTACACATTGTAATTTAAAAAAATACCTTTTATAAATAACTACACTTTTGAAGTTCGATTTTTATATGATGATATTTCTCATAAAAATTTCTGCTAAAAATAAAACATTTAAAATGCATGCCATCAATTAAAAAAAGTAAAATGTTAAAAAATTATGACAAAAAAAAAATAGTAAAAATATTATAATTTAAAAAAAAATGTTTTTTTGCAATAACATTAAAATATTATACAAAAAAAAATTCAAAAACATTTATACTTTGTAGGATAATAAATGTCTACTAATAAAAAAGTAGATATTAGTAGAAGTATATATATTATTAGTTCATCTATTTTCAAGCCATGTATAAATGTATAATGATATTCTATTTTTTTTTCAATGATTATGTAGTATGCAATACAGTCGTATTCGTATGGGCAATGTTATATATATAACCTAATCACTTTCAAAAATGCTCAAACGAGAAAAAAACGTGGTATCCCAACTTTAGTTACTATACTAATATACCCACCTAATTTTGATATTATAAATTAAATATTAATGTATATATATATATATGCATACTACGTTTTAATAACCTAACTTAAGATATTTTACAACAGAAGAAATAACCAATAAATTGTTATATGAACAATTTAGTTTCGAACCTTATTTTAAGTCTTCAAATTTTTTGATTTAGAAAGTTTTTATCAACAAAATCAAAAAATTAATTTAAAAATTTTGAAAATTTTAAATGTACCTACCTATATAAAAAATATCTCAAAAGAGACTCAAAGTATTTTGAAAATCATATCATTTATAGAGAATGCTAACATAAAATATATTAGGTGAAAATGTCCATCATCAACACCTATATCTTAGTTTTATTCATTAATGACAAAATTACAATATAGATTTTATCGAAAACTAGTAGGTATTAAATAAATATTTCCTTTTCTAAAATTTTTTACTTTTGATCTCACTCAAAGTACAAACTAGATCCAATTTACTACAAGAAATTCCCCTTCTCCCCAATATCAAAAATATAAAAATTATAAATTGACACAAATACAAAAACAATACATTTGTCAAAACACTCAAAACCATTAAGAACCTAAAATGTAGATTTTTCTCATAAAATATTTACCTTTAAAAGAACCACTTTGTATATTGTATAATGTACAATGTTTATCTATATAATATCTTTCAGTGGACAACGAGTATATAAATTCAGATAGTCGATGGATTATTTAGTTAGACGAATATTATTATAAAATATAATATGATCATTTTGGCATATAATTGTATGTTATTATAAGTAATTAATTATTACCTTTATGGTGTATCCATTACGATTTATGAAATTCCAACTGAAATTAATGCCACTGGCAGCAGGTATGTTTTATTAGTAAATTATCGTTAACAAAATATTAACTTAAAAAAGTGTTTGGTACTGTGATTTTAATCGAACAATGTGAAAACGTGTATGTCCAATATTATAGTATTATTTATTACCTACTAAAATAATAAATTATATATATTTTTTGTCAATTATTATTTTACTAAAGTATTTTTTGATTATAAAATCGTAAAAATAACCATATACCAATTACGTATATTTTTTTATATGAATAATATTATTAATATTATCAAATCATTGATCAATTGGAATAAACGAGCTGCATCATCTGCACACAGATCCATGTTATATTGTACCTATCCATTGATCTTACCGAGCAAATATATAAGTCAAGTGCCAACACCTAGTGTCTTTGCGGTTAATAAATATTAACTTAAAAAACCAAACAAACTGAGAAGCATAATAAAACATATTGTTCGTATTTTTTACAATGATGTACCTACGCTTTATTTTTGCCAACCTTTTTTTCAATCATTAAAGTTTACAAAGTCGTATGCACCACTTTGGGAACTAAACACTGTAGAATAAAGTTAACACTGCCAAACAGTCTTTTTCAATTATTTTTCCGTTGGTTTTCAGATAAATTATGAAAACATAAAAAAAACACATCAGGTGAATCAATTAAAACTAGTTACCGTTTTTAATATATCTATTATAATGTTGATCATTTTTGATAAACCTATATTTTTCCCAAATCGTTCATATAAAAATAACGATTAAATAACACAAAAAGTATGTGTGAACACCTCCGAACATATTAATATATTAGTAGGTACCTATATAATGTTATGTACAGTACTTATTTATGAAATGTGTCCGGTGTCAGTTATGTATAGCATGAGTGTTTATTGTTGTAAAGTATAAAACAATTACTTACGTAACTATTGTAGACACTATTTTTTACGAATATCCAAGACATCTATTGGGGCATTGTTAGAAATCAATGAATTTTAAAGAAAATTTTTTTCGTAAAACAGAAAAAAGAATATACATTTATTTTTATTTTTAACAAGAATCTTCATCTATTATCACATACGTATCTATACTATTGGAATAATATGGTAATCTAAAAGAACAACATTTGGGACTCTAAATAGAAAATGTAAATCCATTTCATTTTTAGTAATTAAAAAAAAATATATTTCTTCTAATTTTTGTGTATAATAGGAGGTATAAGAACAATATATAATCACAGACTTATGACAGTATCACTGACATACGTCTAACCAGTAACCGTTAGTATATATTTCTGTGAACGAAAACAATAATAACTTACGGTTCATAAATTCAACTCGTGATATAATATTATTATAAATATTATAATAAAATTCTTGTAGTGTAATTAAAATTCGAAATGTTCCGTACTGTAATAAAACCCAAAAACCCGTTTTACGGGGCTCTTAAAAACAATGCGCTACCCTCCCACAAGCACCCCCTCCAAAAAGCGCAGTGTAAGTAATGCGGCTTTTAAAAATTATTTTCAAAACAGTCTGCCTAGCCAACGTTTTATATTATTAATATTTTAAACACCATTTTACTGCTTTCATTCTCGTTTTCGCCGTTGTTATTTGGAGGTTTAACCATTATGACACGAACGTTCCGTTACAAAATTACATTTGTTCGGGAAATCTAATATTAGGTCTGTGTAATTAAATTTTACAAGTTTTGTTTTCGGCTCTTATATAACTCCCTGAGGACATTGATTAAGATTATTTATACCCCTGCCGAAAACAATAAAATACATTTATACTACAGGGTTGAACATATTTACAAACACACAGGCAAATTATTATTGTTATCGGTAAGCAGTAAACATTTTAATGTAGAAAAAAAAAATATTTTTTAATAGACATGTAAATAATACAAACTTTATCTACAATTCAAATATACATTTGACTATACACATTTTTTTTTATTTAAACATTTAAAGAAGGACTAATTTTGAATAACGTTTAAAAAATTCTAGTTGAGATTAATGACATTTGTATAAATAGACGATGTGATAAAAAAAAATATCTTGTTCTTCGTTAGAAAATGCTATTAGTTTCTATTTGAATCACACTACTTATAATCGATTAATTTCAATTTTAATAAAATTGTTGTTCTTTATTGAAAATTTATTAGAATGAATTGTATATTTTTTTTATAAAACGTAGAAACAACAATATTTTTAGTTTTAAAATTAATAAAAATAAATATATATGTTGAATAATAATAATTTATAGGTACATAATGAAAGTTTAATTTTTGAAATTTTTAATTAAACTTACTATAATAGTAATTACTATATTTTCAAATATTTAGATTTGTATACTGTTTAAAGTAAGAATTTTCTTTCTCATTTGAAAATAAAAAATTGGTATCGCCACAGGAAACTTTTTTAATAATATAAAAATCTAAGTATTTTAAAATATGGATTTTAAGTATACTTATAAAGATCAAAAATCAGAGTTTCAATAAATGTATAACTTAGAAAAAAATAGGAGTGAGCATGTTGAGTGAATCACTCTGTATACTCCAATTCAAAAAATTGCTTAGTTGTTTATTATTTGTTTAACTCGTTTTACAATTTATAAGTATGATCAAACAAACTAGGAAGTCGGAAATGAGCATTAAATATGAATACTAGTTAATCGAATTCTACATTTATGACTTGCGCACACACACACACACCACGTCACACACTATTACTTGTTCACTAAATACAAATTTATATATTATAATGTAAATTGCTGATGTAATAAAAAATTAAAAACAAAAATATTCAAAAAATTTAAATTAGTATTAATTAGATAAAATTTTCTAATAATTATATGAAATCAAATAATAGATTGACCAAATTATTTATGTGTTATGTATAAATGTGTAGTAAAAATATATTAATTTGTCCTTATTTTTTTATTATTATTTATTTAGGAGTAGGTTCATCAGTCATCTGAATAGCAAATTCCTGGTATTGTGTTATAAATTTTTCCATTTTGACGTATATTATGCACATACTACTGTGTGCTGACTACCAAATTAATTATTTTATAACTGATTTAAAAGCGATAGTTATGTGCTCAAAGGGCATTAAATTTGATTTTAAATGCTATTAATTTATATTCTGGTGTAATAATTTTAATAAAAAATACAATTTGACCAAATGTGCCTCATCATAACAAATAAATAAATTTTTCATAAACATTAAATAAACCCAAAGGCTATAATCACTAGTAAAATAAAAAACAAAATTATACTCCAGTGGAACAAATACTATGTTAAATAATAATTTTTCATTCATTTTTTAATTTTAAAAATTAATCTAATTCATGAATATAAAACTAATTGTCTCATAAAAAATAACTTTATGAATATGGATAGTATAAGTATAATATTATGTATATCCCGTAGCAATGTCAAATATATGCAATATGCATAAACATGCATTCATTTATTTTATTTTTGTTTAGCAAGAAATCAATTATGTCGAATAATATTATCATACCTGCCTGAAGTGTAATTAAAAAAATTCTGTGAAAAGTTCTTCTTTTTATCGTAAAAAGGTCTAAATATACATATTTTTAATTATTATATACATTGTTATTATTTAAATAAGCTGATGACAACAATGGTTATTGGATGATGTTGAATACATTTTTTTTTTACTATTTCATTGAAAATTGCTTACGTATATTAATATAAGTAGGTATTTGTTATTAACTTTGAAAATGACTGTAACAAAATTGATTTTGATAAGAACAATTATAAATAATTACACTGTTTATAATATAAAGAAAATTTAGAAAATAATATCTTATAAACATATTATAATTATGAATTTTATAAACTTTTATTAGAAAATACATTATATATGAGTTAATTTAAAGAAAATTAATTTTAACTAAATATTATTACTAAAGAAATAATTTATTAATTTATTAATTTTAAGTTGAAAAATTGTAAACAACTTTTGTTAAAAATGAAAGTAAAAAATATGTATTGTGATATTTAATTGTTTAACTAAATTAATAATTCACAGTTAAACCAAGCAAATTAATTATTAAATATTTCAAGATTTGAAATTTTAATTTTAATCAAGCATCAAGCTTTAATTATTAATTTATTTTTGATAATTAAAAACAGATATAAACAATAAATTGTTAATGTATTTTTTCAGTAAAACTGTAAAACTGTATTGTGTTGTATAAATACTTATAATAGTTATAACCTATGGCCTATAGGTAATGTCATAATATCATTCAAAAGAGAATGGAGACCAGACGCATATATTTAGACACATCTTATGTTTAACCGTAAACTAGTTACCAGTAATGTATTAGTTACTCAATTCAAAATGTTACTATATTTTAGTTGTAGTTGATTTTTTATTATATATATATATCAATTTCAATATTTTAATAAATTATTATAGTTGGAGTTCTAGTATAGCGTCAAATCATATTTTATGAAATATGCAAATATAAATTCAATTTTCAATGACCATTTAAAGTCTAAAAATTGTGACATATTATTGTATATTACTAATACGACTAGAAGATACAATTTAAATATGAGTTTTAGAAAAATATAACCATAAAGCTTACCTAAAAATTGCCCAAACTACTATTCATACGTAAGACGTAACATAATCTTCTTACCTTTCATATTTTTAACGCAACATAAAAGTGTTGACAAATAACTCACTTATATCAAGTTTTTCACGTTTCATAAATCTATAAGTACTTCCTATGAAAATCCTATATTTTTAAGATATTTATTTGCATTATAAAATTTTGAATGAATTCAAGTTTTTTTTGTTTTATAAAAACGTAGGTATTTATATTTTATTGTTTTGATTTTTTCTTAAAAACAACGAGTTCATATTTTTCATTCAGATTAAGAAAAATACAATAATTTTTATATTACATTATTTTAAATGTCTAACATGTAATTTCATAGCTGGCTTAAATTTATAAAATGCATTCTCTAATATTCATGAAAATATTCAAAATATTAAACAATTTAAAAAACAGAGGCTTAAAAATATAAAAGAATAATATACCCGACCGATGCACTCGTCACTATGGATACATGTTTTTAATAAACTAATGTACATTATATAATATTATATTATATAAGAAGAGTATAATGACGCAATAATTTAATAACTTATGCGCCCCAACTATTTAAAATAAATGTAATAAAATATTTTGTTAGCTATCATAGATTTTACTAGTAGCTAAAAAAAAAACATATATATTGTATAGTATTAATTATATAATGCATTAAAACTATGAATATGAAAACTATCTGAATAATCTTAACGTTTGCCTAATGGCTAATGTCTATACAATATAACTTTGCACCCTAAATCAAATAATGAATTCAGGTATCTGAACATCTGGTATCAAGGGTTAAAGATAAAATCGAGTATTGAATACTGGTATTATTGACGTGCTTTTTTAATATTTTGGGTATCGATTGCCTTTATTAAGCCGAATATTGTGTACTTTAAAAATGTTTGAGTATATTATTTTGTAAATTTGTAATAAGTTTCTGGTGCCAACTTACTATTTTGGTTGACATTTCTTATAGTTTTTATTACATTTTGTAGGTGAGCACCTACCAAACATAAAATACACTTGGTAATAATTCAATTTTTTTATCAAAGATTATTGGAAGTAAAGTATAAACATATTGTTCATATTTATAACTATATAAACTAACTAATAATTAATGATAGATACAAATGTTATATTCTGGCATTGAAAAGAGTTCACATTGAAAATCTTAATTCACAATGGGTTTTGACAATATATTTACTTCAAATTTTCTCGGTAATCGGTATCGGTATCATATTATTTCTGTTACTTTGACGGTATCGAATAAATTCTAATGCAATGCCTTGGTCGGTCTAGAATAATACATACTAGTTATTACCACAGGAGCATGTCATAGATACAGATATTTAATTTCCGATCGACTTTATACATGATAATAAAATTCTAAACCAATGGCTGTCGCATTTAATTCGGTAAAAGCCAAAAATATTGTAAGAAAAATAATATTTATCTGTATAGATGGATCGTTTGCTATCTAATTTCATTCGAGATTACAAAATCCATGCCCAATTGACATAAATTAAGTATTTTCTTTAATCGTGAAAAGTGCGCATCGTAATATTTAATAAGAAATGTGTAATAATTAAAATTCCGAATAATAAAGCGCGTATCACTGGTCTGCATAATATTTTTCGTCTCGATTTGTAAGTTTTTAGCGACTAAAATTTATGTGTTTTGATTGATCGACCCCGGAAAGCAAAACAATAACAGTGGTGTTTTCGTACCGGAAGGAAACGGCGGGCACACAGCGCGGTGGCGACGGCGGCGGCGCGCGCAGTACCAATTCATACTCGTTTATTCTTACCGCCGTGCAAGTACAAGTGCATGTCCGGAACGATACAGGTTGAAGCCAAAACCCTATTCAGACACACACAATGTAAACGGCTCTAAGAAGAATATATTAGTATATTATAGCAGTTTGCAGACAAACACGAATATATGGAATTACATTTCTTAATTGCATTAAAACCATTATGCTGATAAGGTTTGGAAAGTGTAAAACATCCAAACATCGTAAAAACAAATTCCATTAACTAATTTTGCTCTTGGAGTATGTACGAATACGAATCGTATACAATATACATGCAAATTATAAGCACGCCATCAAGACGACAAAAATGTTTACACACGCGTATATATTATACTGTACAGTACCGCCTACCCGAATATTATTAAATAATATTATTATATTTTTAAATTTATTGTGTACGTATTATATTGTAATTAAAATTATATGTACCTACAGGATTTGCACTTAATTTTCTCCTTTTTCATATAACGTAAAAGATAAGCGAAAATATATAATAGTACGTACACGTCTATACCGATATAGCGGGTAAGTATAGTATATTTTAATTTTATTTTATTTGATATAACTATACTTTATTATATTGATGGTTTAAATAAAATACTGAAAAACGATATATTAAGGTCTCGAGAACTTACGACATGCAGATTGTCTTGAATTTTATATTTAATATTCTTATACGTTGATCTGTGTAGGTTGACCGTTTATAAAAATAACATTTTTGGACAACAGACTGTAGAAATATTTTTGAGAATTTTCATAATTTTATGCTAAGAGTATAAGGAAAAATAATTATTTCCCGAATGGTTCTAATACGAATCGTTTTACCGAAACCTATAAACTCTTTGTTTCTATTCAAAATCGCCCCACACAACGTTTCTACCCTTTGCATAAATTAATTAATTAATGCAAGGATAGACGGAAAATGGATGCCATTATTATTTATTTCTACACTCACACATATAATATATACGTATACAATATAATAATTATAATGAAATATATATATGCGAAGGTATACAAGTATATATTATCAAGTATGATAAGGTCATAAGGCTAAACGGCTAGTTATACATTATTTAAATCCTTAAAATGTATTATTATGTGTTTGTAAAACAAACATGAATGTAATTCGAAATTAATTTTATTTAAAACGTTCTATATATTTTACAAAATAAAGTTTGTTACCGTTTATTCTGACGAATAGTATTTACACATATGTTATGTTAGAGCGTATAGTTGTTGTTGGCTGTCAACGTCATACAACTAATAAAAATAAAAATCTCACAACTTAATGTTTTTCGAGGTTATTATATTTAGGTATACAACAACAATTACATGCAATATACTGTTAAATGTGAAATAAAAATGCCGCTATTTTCTAAACAAACCGTTAAACGTGGTTAATTTTTCATATTTACATAGGTACTCGTATAACTCATACCTAAGTAATGAACAAGATACATAATTAGTAATTAGTAATTACCATTATGAGATAGTGAAATAGTTGTCACTTATCGTCGTAACTACTTAGTATATTATATAGGTAACAATATAATACAGTTTAACTAAGAATAAAATACATATTAAATGGATGTCTGTGTATTTGATAATGTGTAAATTTAAGTTGTATTTGCTACAGTTATTTTTGAATTCATACAAACTCGTTTTTTATCAATAGAAAAATGTATTAAACAAGTTTTTTTAAATTTCATTTGTTATGTTTTGTACTTACTAAATTGTGCATCACTATAGAATCATAATATGTATTATACTTCTATATTTAATAAAATAACAACAGTATGTTTATTATAAAATATTATACGTATTTAAGTATTATATTATTTGTTTTATACTTTAATTTTAGACAAGATACAGGAAGGTTATTCAGATCTATGTAATAGATAATAAACAATGAAAACTATTTGTATAAATTAAAATGTAGATAATTTGCAGGCACTAATTTTATCTAAAATAGGTGTATTACATAATATATTAATTTAGCTAAAACGTGTATTATGTAAAAACATTATAGATTATATATAAATTTCATATTTAAAATGTGGTTTGGAAATGTTAGCCCCGAGTTTCATTATAATTTTTTTTAAATAAAGTTTACGTATTTACTTTCATCCCTAGTATTATTTAGAAATGGTTAAGAAAACAATTTAAAATAAAAATGTTCTGCAGTTTCACTAGCTGATTATAAAATGAATACTGAAAAAAAACATTCCAACCAACATTTTGTCATTAGTTTCAAACAAATAATAATAATATAATAACTGTTATCAATTATTATTTTGTTATTATACTTTTGGTATAATTTGGGATTTGATGATTTAGAGACATCACGTTTCAAAAGTTCTACAAAATTTTTGTTCTTCATCTGTGTATCAGTGTGTCCATTGTATAGTGTATACTGTATATTATATACAGCATTATACACATACACTATATTTCGTTGTGAATACAGTTTGCTGATTTATTTCCTTTAATAATGTAGTCAGTTTCGAATCATTTCACACTATAACCACTTGTCTGCTAAAGCATCAAATGCATGCAAAAAAATAACCCCTAGAGGTTTATACAGGAAATTCAGACGAGAAAATTACTTACAAGGGTGTCAGACCCCCTATAAGGAAATTGATGGTAAATTCTTTCTGGTCCACCCCTTTTGACCACCACCAATCGTTCCCCCATTTGCTGAACCGAAATATCGCCGATTTACCGACTCACCACAGTCAACGCCCACATGCTGGTTTTTTATATTATTTATGACAATATGAACAGACTTTTATAGTACTTGTATTATTTATTTTTATTCAAAATTTAATTCTAAATTGTATATACGCTAGAATCTTATCTTTATTTCATATCCCCTTTGCCTTTTTAAAATATTAACACTGTAGTATATAGATATATATTTTTTTGATTTTACAATTTAAATGCAAAATAAGACATAACATGTACATGCAAATAAATTACATACTGTTATAGCTCCAAATCTGAAAAAATGATTGTAATTACAATCACTTTTCAGTATAACTAAGTTGGAATATAAATACGCCGCTGTTACGACAACAAAATATTAAATCTACAGTACACAATTACTATATTAATGCATTCAATCGATTAAATAATATGCTACGTAAAATAATTGGGTCACGTTAACTGCCAAAAATTACTTGCTGAGAAAAAAATATAAATAAATATTTTAATACCAATATAATGTTTTCGTACCGTCGAGAGCATAAAACACAACAGTAGTGAACGTGTAGATGCCATGTTTAAAGTATCGTAAAGTATAACGCAGTAAAGAATAACTATTGAATATTACGCATTAATTTTTTTTTTACCCGACGACATTAATTTAAATTTTTATTGTTTTAGATGTATAATTACGCAATGAACTGCTCTAATGTTATAGGTATATTATATGTAATAACCAATAATATATTTAAATATATTCTGTACCTATAGACGTAGTCATTGGAATTCATATCTTCCGACATTAGGTTAACAATAACTATCATAAAAATTATAAAGATGCCAAAAAAAGAAAGATAAATAGACATAAAGGTATATAGGTAGTATAACATAATACTGTGTGTGAACTGTGAAGTACATTTTCTTTTTTTTCTCCGCTGTATAACTACAGGGCCGGAACTTGCCAGGCCCATCCCACTAGGTATTTTATTATTATTATTATTGTTTTATTATTCCTTTTCGCCACGAAACGTCTATTAAATCGAAAATTACGCCGTACAAATAATGACTACAACATTTATATTAAAATTATATACCACAACGTACACCGACTACAACTACAATAATATCATTCTGGTATAAGCTATGTACATATATAGTCACTATTTTTTTAATACTTATATTCGTTTCAGTAAAGAAAAAATATTTGAATACTAACTTACTTACAAATATAAAAGACAAACGAAATATTGCATAACATATACGAAGAATAACATCTATAATTTACCATTTTTTATTTTTTTTTTTTGAAAGTTTATTATCTTATAACAATGTATATACGTATTCACAGTTAGCTATATCTACCATGTAATAATCAATAAACACAAAATGTCTTAAATATAAATTGTTTTTATAAAATAATAATAGAACGACTAAGATAAGTAATTAAGTTATTAGATATAAACATTTATATTAATTATTACTAGGTAGTTTAAATTGCACTATTTATTAGATTTAATGAATACCAAAAATAATTGTTGAAAAAAATATTGTGATTTTTATTAAAATAAAAAAATTATAACTAATTTTTGACTAAACGATTTTAAAATATAATTATTTATTATAATGGGTAATATTAATTGCTGCGTTGCTATATTATCAGCAAATAAAAATGAAAACTAAAGAAATCAAAACAAACCTAATACGTATTTTTTTATTTTATTTTTAGTCAATATACGATATTATAAGCTATTATTCTATATTCATATTATGTATTTGTGCACAAGTACTATTAATAAATTATTCTCTTTATTAAAACAAAAAATGTAAATAGAAAAATAATAATAGAGTGCTAACAATATTTAAAAAAAACCCTTAAGAATATTGTATGATTGTAATGTTATGTCTAAAAACATGTATAAATATTTTAATAAAATCATTCGCTTCACTAGATGTGCGCCGTCACTTTTATATACTCTGCAAACTAAAATACTTTGAAAAAAACACATTTTGTGTTTAGGTGTAATAATTATGTTTTTAAGTTGGGTGGTTACTGTTTTCTATTTTTCTGTTACTATATTTAACCATCATACTAGGGAAACTAAAAACCACATGTGTATAATACAATTTGTGCACAGAAACAAGTGAAACAACAAAAGATTTTTTTTTTAAAACAACAATTTATTTTGACTAAATATTAAGATTTTCAATTTAAAATGTTTATCACGACATAAAATTGATCATTAGAATAATTATTAAATTTATTTAAGGTTGACTGCAGCTTTGAAAATATAAAATAAAAGTTTAATATCATTGTTGAAAATATAGGCAGATCATAAATTCTATAATAAATTGTTCACTCTCAATACAAATGTAAATTATAATTCCTCATTTTATTTTAATATTATCGTTTGTATTGACAATTGAGACAATTGAGTTTGCCTAAGGCTAATAATTTCAGCTGTTCCATGACTAAAGACAACAGGTGTAATAATCATATAATACAATATTAATTAACACATTATTTAATTTTTAATACGTGTTCTATAGGTCGGTAGGAATATATTCATTAAAATAATACTATGTAAAAATTATGATTTGTTCTTTATAGGTACAATATACAGTTATTATTTTTTTAGATAGTAAATAGAAAATTAATATTTCAATTCAAATATACATTAATAAACATATTATGCCTAAACGAAAATAGTTATATTTCTATTTATATATAAATATATTCATAAGAATATTTAAATTATAACTTTAATATAGCGACTTATAAGTAGTAATAAATAATTATTATTATTATAATTATTTTCAATTTGACATCCTAGTATCATAAAATAGTAAATATATTTAATATTTATAAATTATATTTATATTTCTAATCAAATAACCATTACAATTAAATTATGTATATGGATGATTATTTTCCTTTAATTTAAATAAATTATTTATAAACAAAATGCATATTAAAAATTAAATGTAAATAGTTATTTGAAGAACTTTTTGTATTGTTTACACGTGTAAAATTACAATAACAAATTATTCGAATAATAATGCATTATTGAAAATTAAGTATTTATGAAATAAACTTAAAGCAACAGAAATTTAATAAAAAATAACGAATTCGCATTAATTTTTCAAACAAAAATCAAACACTACCATATAGATTAGGTACATACAAATAAATAAACATATTATTTTAAACATGAAGTATAAAAAATTTAAATGGTTACTCTTATAGCTCCTGTATAATATAATAATCTAATTAAAATTACACAAGTAAAACAAATGCATATAAGTATCATAGAGGTATAAATGATATAATATTGTTATTTATTTGTGCGCATATCGAATTTATATTGTATATATTATAAGTATATTGTTTATTATATATTTAAAGTAAAAGTATCTATACAATTTCAAAATACAATTCTGCATAAAATATTTTATTTTATAATTTAATACTAACTGTCTTTGACGTTTGAAATTTAAATATATTTATCATTTAATAATTTAAATAAATTGCTATATTAAATTTGTTTTCCATATTTTGGAATATTCTTGGTCGGATAAAATGAACGGATTGTAAATATTCCGTTGTTATTTTTTCATTATTATTTTTATATTTTTAATTTTGAATAATTTATACTGTAATAAAAACCGTATATTAATGTAAACGACCCGATCGTTGAACTCCAAACATGATATAAAACCATGGCAATATTTCGTTACTTTATGTTTTATAACAGTTTACTAGTGTCCTCTAAATAAAACTATATCTTTTGATTTTATTAAATATTATGTCATCATATTTTTACTAAAAAAATAACATTACGGCAATCGAAGTCAATATTTTAAAAACATTTTTGGGGTGGACAGTTTTAAAATTTTTCATGTATTTTATTTATAATTAAAACTAATAATAATAATAATATATGGGGATGGTTAGTATACCATTAAATAATACATAATTCATAATATTATATAATATTCAGAATGTTGTTATTGTTGTATAGATTAAATCTTCAAATATACATAATAATACCATGCGTTGTCAGGTAATGTGCTTAATAATATATATAGTATGTAATTATTATTTCATTTCGAATGATACAAGCAACTAAAAAAAATAAAAAAACAATCTAAGGTTACAGTCACAGAGACCAAATACCTACCTATATTTCTTCCCGACATAGTATTATAGAGTTGTGTTATACCTATTTATTGTGATATTGAAAGTAATTTCAAATGAATTTGAATAGCGTTTATAAAAGTTGCGATTTGCATTGAAT
Source organism: Rhopalosiphum maidis (assembly GCF_003676215.2). Lineage (NCBI taxonomy): Eukaryota > Metazoa > Arthropoda > Insecta > Hemiptera > Aphididae > Rhopalosiphum > Rhopalosiphum maidis. The sequence goes on along the minus strand of NC_040880.1, from coordinate 49,072,494 downwards.
TAATGAGTAAACATTTTCAAAATGTATTTAGTGATTAAAACGATATTATAAGTACCTAATTTGTGGTTAGTAATTAATTATACATGTATACAAATTGTAAGTCTTGAGATTATTAGTAAATATCCAAAACGATCATTACATTACATTAAATTAAAATGCGTAGAACAAGTTATAAAAATAATAATATTAATATTCGTTATTGTATATTTGTAATAATCAGTAAAAAAATTTTAAAAACTTAAAGTACAATTTATTTCATGAACATAATTCAAACTATAAATTTATTCAAAACTAATTTAATAATAATTTTAAGCCAAGGTTCTAACCTCTAATTTCTAAACTTATAATTACTTTAAATTAGAATACATGTACAGTTTAACCTATACTTAATCTATTAATAAAATGTCGAGCCTAAAAGTAAAAATTTAGTGTATAATATTGTTTACAAGTATTCTTTCTACTTAAAATAGAAGATCACTAAATAGTCCATGAAAAATAAATATTTAAGTAAAACCAATAAATTTTGTTTGATATTTTTTTTTTTCTTTTTGCTTCATTCAGAATCTAAAATAATATAAATATTATTTTAATAAGTAATCGAATAAATAACAATGGCATTAGTATGTAACATAGAAAAAATGTTATGAATGTTCTTAAACTATATATGTATTTATATATAATAAATAATAATTATTATGAAAATGAAATATTTAATGTATAAACAAATAATTTATAGAAATTCAATACCTATAATGCGTTTATATTCTGAATATTTGTATAGATTCTATAAGTATAAATAAATGTTATAAATAGCAAATATTCAGATGAGTCCGCTCATAGAGTCTTTTTTTTTATTGCAATATTCATTTAGTCATAAAAGTCACTTACAAATTGAAATATCGTAAAATTCCATAGTACAAATAATGCACCTATATTTACTTTTAAGTTTGATAATAGGTTAATTCACTCTAATATTAAAGCTAACAACAAAAGTTTGTACTACTGGACCAAAATTATTATGTTATAATGTAAGTTTGTAAAATGGAGATACACGTTGTGTTGATGTGGCGTCATCTTAAAAAAATAATTTTTTCACCAAACTAATTAGTCGAAAAAAAAGTTAATTGAGGCATTCAAACACAAAATATACAGCACAATATACTATATGCATTAGCATGCCTACATAAAAACTTAAGTGTAGCCAATGTACCTTTATTATATTTGTTAGATAAACTATAATATTATGTATTTGAAAATCAGAAAATACAGCATTATTTAGTTATATATAAAATACAATATTTCAATTTGGTCGTAGTTATCAATTTCCTTAAAATATATCAGGTGATATCGGGATGTTCAATCTCATTTTTACACAAAATTATTAATATCCAGAATTATTTTCCGATCGGCGTATTACAATTTAAATTATTTATTTTCGCCGTCTGGGTTTTGGATTGGATAAGGGTACGAGTTCAGTTCAATTTAAATCAAAGAAGGAAATTAGAATCAAGAGGAGGGACGTATATGTTGATCAAAAAATACAGTTTTGGGGTATGGAAACCGTCCAATGATGGCACAGGTTTATTGGAAATATATAACCTCATCTTAACATTGCAGGGAATTTTCCCTGTAGGAAAATAAACAATTTTTATACGGAAGTTCACGCATTGCTTGTCGTTGCATTTCCTTTCTCGTGCCAAGAGAAAATTGAAAATATTTATGATTTTTAATTAAATACTAACATAGCTTACATGCGATTTCATTATAAATACATTATTATATGAATGTATTCGTGTGTACGTTTAAATGCAGGATAAAAATTATCTAATAACATACTAAGTATATTAATGATATATTTTTAGTTATGACGATATTTTATTTTATGTATTTTATTACATTTTTTGTTCAATAGTAGTAATTATTATCATACTGATGATAATAAATAAATCTTATAGATCACAAAAATCACGGAAAACATATTATTTCATAAAAGATAAAACTTTCATCTTGAGAAATAGTTTTCAATTAACTATGTATAAATGTTGAAAATATTTAAACTAAATCATAATAATAAAAAGTATAGAATAATATATGAACACGGATTATTATTCAACAAAAAAATGTAAATGTATAGTGTTTTTCAACATTAATAAATTATAATATTTAATGTTATCGATTTCACAAACAAAAGTATCATTTATATCCTTCAATATAATATCAAGATAACATATATTTATTATTGGTATTCAATGAATTTTGTCTTCATATTTTAACAATAGTATAAATAATCCAGAACAAAAAATGAGATACAAGAGTTAGATGGATTACTGAGGCGAAGATTTTTAAAATGCAATTATAAATTATTAAATTCAAATAACAAATATTAACAGAATTCAAAATTTGTCAATATTTTATAATCAAAATGGGCGCTTACCTTTATAATTTTTACAAACTATACTGTGGAATTAAAAAGTTAAATATTTGTGTTCAATTTCTAATCTAAAGAACATTTTTTTTTAATAGTATTATTAAATATTTTATCAATTTATTTACTGAAAAAAACAATAAAATATTTTTAAATTTATGAATATTGTTTTATACACTAATACAGAAAATCTTAAATTTGACATGAACACCAATCTTAAATTTCAATACCCTCAATGATTGGAACAAAAATATTATACTAATGTAGCTATCAATAATATGAAAATAATATATTAATACCTACATAATTCAAGAATAAAATATTATTATGTAATCAATAAAATTAACATAAGTTAAAAATATTAACCCAAATATGATAACTGTATACAATAACTTTCAATACTTATTGTTGAATAGAAAATAACAATTTAATACTCTGTTATGATCAATAATATCAGTATGAAATATTATTGTAATAAATACCAAAAAAAAAAAAACGCCAGTATTAAATTTAATTAGTAATAATAATAATATGAGCCTAAACAAATTATAAGATATTATCATTTTAGGTAAATTAATGTTTATGTACCATACATATTGTAACTATGCCCACAGATATAAACATGCATTTTTAATGTTTATATGTATATAAAATATATACAAATTACTAATTGGACATGAAGTAAATACTATATACCTACTTGCACGTATAACGCGTGAAAAACTGACAGCGATGCTATAACCATATTTGTTAATTATTAAGGAGATGTCACACCAAAATTTGTTATTTTAATCTCTCAGGGGCCCTATATTCTTGTAAGCATACCTGCACTATATACGAATATACGTTCGCCATTTATATTTATACTACAAGGTTCATATACGAGTATTATTCCTATGGTTTTCACAAATATAAAGGCTTATAGACGACATAACATACTAACAGAATCGTACTATAGTCCTACAACACGTCATTTATATAAATTACAATTTATTAACCTGTTATAATAATTAAAACCGAGAAATCTTTCGTGATGATAGTATTGATTGTTTTGTCACTAGAACATGTTAGTCGAATCTTGAATATCTAATATAAAATGACTGATATAAAATACCGAAATTACATGATGAATATTCTATTTCAATATCATACAAATAACTAAGCTCGTAGCAGTATAGTCTATTTTTAAATGTTATAAGTATATAGAATATATACAAATTACTAATTGGACATGAAATAAATACTACATAGGTACCCACTTACACGTATAACACGTGAACAACTAACAGCAATAAGTTAAGAAATATTTTGAATAAATACAAACATTTCGATTTCAAAAAATATAGGTATAACTCATGTCTGTCACTGACAGTAGGGTTATTCGATACTTGATAGAAAAAACTATATTAGCTAGGATAGTATGAAATTAAATCTTATTTGATATTGCAAAAACTCATTCTTAGTATTTTTTATTTTTATCCTCTAACTTATTCTTATTTATTTTGTGATTTTTCTATAACCGTTAAGCTGTTATATTAATTTACAATAAAACTGTCCAATTATTTTTTATTTTTGTTTCCATTTACTGAAACATAATAAAAGTGAAACACTTATTTCTTAATACATACTATTTGTGCAACTATTATAAAAATTCGATAAGAATTTACCACAGTTCAACGGTGGCCGGGTGACTTGAAAAATGTACTTACATAATACTCCATGAAATGTAGTAGATCATTACACCATGAACATTCCATGATTATACTCGAGTAACGTAAAAATTCTGATTTTCGACCAATGAATCCCATTTTGTCAGTCTCGTGACTTACGTGGACCTCTGTAGCTTTGTATTCTATATTTATAAATATCGATTCAATAATATTATCAAATTGAAGTCCAGAGTTGTCGGGTTATGCTTTATGCTAAGTTCTTTTAGTAAAACTTCAAATAACGCTTTCAGATATATTAGTGTAAAATATGTGTATATCGTTTTAGCTTGTTCCGCGGTTTATGACGTAATCCTCATCTACAAAAATAATATTTTCGTATAGCGAAATTAAGTTGTTATACTTATTATTGTTTATTAGCTACGTAGAGTATTAGATGTTAAAGTAATACGTTTTGATGATGAACTGATGATAAATTGTTTCATAGATTATTAATTAGCAGTGTATTAATAATTAGGTAGGTATTATTAAGCTATTATAAAAAGAAATATAGGTACATTTAAAAAACACATTTTATTTTAAATAAACCTTATTATAGGTTGATACTATGTATTGAATATCTATATTTAAAGTACGATTAATTTAAATGTCTTTAAAACAAAAATGTAAGTGTATAGTAAAATCTTTTATTTTAAAATTTTCTTTAAATTAATTGTGTGCATTGTTATTTGTTATCACTTGTAATGTTATGAGTTTATGACTTATGACTATAAGTAAACCAATATATAAATATAAGTATGACAAATATAGATAAATAGATAATTGGAATTTAATGTAAATAATTTAATTACTGGTTAATAACCACGTAGTTGATGCCTTAAATAATTGTCATGTTACATGAAGTTATAAAAACCGATAAAAATAAATAAATAAATGTTATTACTTACGAGCTAGCTACCCTTATTTGTTGCTGAGTATAGAATAACCGTTATCTCGACTCGCAAGTTATGCTTTTTAAGTGCTGTATTATCTGATGCAAATATGTAATGCATTCTTATATAATTTTCAATTTTTGATTATTAATACGAATTTGCATATTTATTTGATATGTGATACAATTAACAAATACTAGTAGATAAATAAAATTGATTTGGATTTCAAATTGCATATAATGTCTACCCATTTTATGGGTGTAGAAAAATGACGGAGTCAATATTTTAAGTAGATACTCATAACTCGTTATAAAAAAATAAAAATAAATACAATGTCGAAATATTATTTTACATTACTTATCTTTTATTTATTTTAAACGTGACATATACAATATAAAAAATTACAATTATTTGGATGAATATAATTTTAAGTTTTACGCTGTCACAACAACTATAAACATTAACTGTAGAAAAGTTTATGCGTTCCTACGCACTTGGTGTTGAGTTTGATGATAATTTCATTATTTTAAATAATGAAATAATATTTCTACCTATACATTTTCATAATTGTCACTGATGTCGGTCATCAAAACAATTCAAGAATATTCTTTGTTTTTTTGTCGACAAATTGATTGCAATCGGTTAAAATTTATGAAACTCCACAGAATTTTGTCGTATTAGTACAAAGACTGGAGTCTGATGTATTTATGAGTTCTAAAGTATTTGTTCGATAAGAAGTTGATTTTTCATTAGATATTTAATTTCCTCAGCGAAATGTATGATGTTTAACAATTTAAATTAGAGTAGAAGTTTCGGCTCTAATTTTTTTTTTCGTTTTTTTCATAACTACTGATTATGTTATTTGATTTTCAATTAGTTAAGAATGGTAAGACTATAATATACTTCAATAATTTATAGTCTTGTTATAATTGTATCTATTAAAATATACTGTTGATTGTATTTTGCTTTTATTGACACTTGTTTTCATATTTAGTAATACCTGCCTTGGTTGACTATGAATGACGACAAAAAACGAAAATTGCAACGCCACTATCAAAGAAATTTTTTTTTTTTAATGCATGTCTGTTGTACAAGTTGGTTATTTGTTGACGATTAAAATTAATTTCACGAAGGCTTAAATTTGTGGATTGTTTTCGTTAGTTCTTTGTATTACGACCAGTTGTAAAACAAATAATATGTATGTATAGGTTTCAAAGAATTATTTATTGTCGACATAATAATTAATAAATAATGATTGTAATCTTATTTTTGTGTTATATAATGCGTTTGTTTAAATAATTTTATTATTTATATATATATATATATATATATTATGGTTAATGTCATCGATCAGTTATAATAATTTAGTTATATTATGTAGATGTTTTAGTTCAATTATTAATTAGTTATACATTTAAGAAAATATTTATATAGATAGACGGGAATAGAATAACCAAAGTGATTTAAAGACGTTTTTCTACTTATTTTGTAATAGATATTTTAGTTTTAGACACTGTAATTTCATATAGTCTACGAATATTTGCGAACATTATAAGTACCTAGAACAGAATATAACAATAAACTTATATATAACTATATTATTTAAAAATGGGATAAAAACATGAAAGTGATAAAATACACTGTTTAACATAAAATATTGTAAGAATAACAAAATAGTATTATTCAAGTAATATTCCATTCAAAATATATGAACTATGACATGACACATTCTACAAGCAAGTCAAAAAATTGTGTTTTGAAAATAATCATAATATAATTTAATTTAATTCAGGTTCGATGTTGTTTTATATTTGTCTAATCAATAACCATACAATAGAAAGCGAATATGACCGGACGACTTCTATCTAAGTATGTATAGGTATAATATGTTACGTACTATTTCAGAATAATTATAATAATTTTAACTATATATATACAGACATGTATTAGGCAGATGTTATTTTGTATTAGTATTCGCATAACCATTGTACATTTCTATCTATTTAATATATAAATAAATAATATTGCTAGTAATTGAATTATATAAATTATTCATAATTTATAATTTATGTTTATATTTGTATTCCGTAATCGTATTAATTAAACTGTTCGTATTAGTATTTAAACGCAGTTTCACAGTAATTCATAATAATATAACGTAAACTATATCTATTACCTACCTACTAGAAATGTCAATAAAAGTTACATCGTTCTCGATGTCACATACTCGGTAATAAAAATAATATATATTTCTTACTATACGGTCGAATACTGTCATACTGTTTTAATAACAGTAATAATAATAAACTGCAATAGAAAATTTAAATAAATAGCAATGAGGTTTTAAAATAAAATGACTAATGAATTGATGAAAAACAAATGTGAATAATAACAGTTATGAGTTTATGACTAACACAACTAATATGTACATTTATAATTATAATTATTCTTGGAAAATAACTCGTAAAATATTACACGTAAATGTAATTAAATTATAATATTGTTATACAGTAGGTAATTGTAAGTTGTAACTAGTAAAAACTAAGAAAATTAATTTCATCGTTTTTTTTTTCAAATTTCAACCTACTTAAAATACATTTTTAGTTTATTCATTCATAATACGAAATATCATTAATTGGTTTAAAAGTTAAACTTGCACCGTTGCACGTGTTAAAATAAACAAAAACATAATTATTCCTTCGGTTCGTAAAATGGTTATGCCAAGATTACGTTTTTGATTATTTGCCCAATAAAACTCATTTAGCTATTATATAAGTAGAATTATAATAATTACATTTACTTCCAAGTGCCGTATATATTTTATAAATAACTCTGAAACATAACATTTTGGTATGTAAGTGTATAACAGCCATAGGTCTGAAACACTCGATTCATCATCAAGCAGCCGAAATAATATACAAGATTAAAATAACTATACTGATATTAGGCTGCCATCTTATAATGAAACAAAATTGCATATTGTTACTGTAACCAACCTATACCTTACATAATGATAATATACACATTCCACATATCACAATGAATACAATGTATACATTTTTTACTAAAAATAATATCAATACAATATCTAAATTTAATTACAATATAAACAATCTGCCTATATACCGGTTGTTATCAAAACTAACGCACACAGAGAAAATATAGTACATGTTGAACATTCTAATATAAGAATTTTTTATTAAAATACTTTTTATACAGTATATACTTTTTTAGGTTAAGTTTGGCCAATATTAAATTCTCAATTATATGTACAAAAATAATTAATTGAAAACATTTTTAATTTTAATCAATAAAATCGTAATAAAAAAATAATGTATTAATACAATAAATTGTTACTTTTAAATTTGATTTTATTAGCTATTATAGTAATTACTATTAAAGCTCCACCGTTAATAATTCGAAATTTTTTTTCAATTATAACTGTAAAATATAAGTGCCTATACCTACTTAGTTCAATGATAAATATTTGTACACGCCACACAATTTTATATATTGTTGCATACGATACATATGTGAAATAAATGATAGTTCGATGTTTTTACAATATTTCATTTTCAATACAATTAATAATAATATTCATACGATGAAGGTAATAAGGCCTTAAAACCATAATCTACCGGATGATTATTTTTAGTACTGAGCTAATATTTATAACGAACACCCCTGCGTGTAGGTGATACCACTTCAATCCTCTCAATTAACTTTTAAATATTGATAACTATAAATAATTACTATTTGAAAACTTTTATTTATATAAATCAAACATTTTCAGATAAATATTTTGTTTCAAAATACAAAACTAAAAAAAAAAAACAAGGAAGTCACTCTGTACTGTATAATAACTGTTGAGTAAGAGGTGCATTCATTGATTGGTCATCGCCGCGCCGTGATGGATGTGATAGTTCAATGATAAATTATATTGCATGTACGAAAAATGATTCTAAGCGGTGTAGATACCTATGTCTATGTTATTCTATTTATATTTATATATTTCTAAGGATATTTCATCATAATATATTTATATTTTATATTGCTATTAGTAATTTATTTTTCTATACATAATAGTAATAATATGGGCAATATGGCCACTGGGTAGGTTTAACAAGTTATTGCCAAAAACGAATCAGTATGCGATTTATATTTTAAATTATAATATAGTAAATATAATATTACTAAAGTTATTTATATTAGTATTACTAGCTGTTCTTAACTCATAAGTTAATACCGTTTATGGTAGTATAGTCCGGTGTGAATAGACTAGTGGTATAAATAACATCAAAAAAATCTAAATATTTTGAAAATGACATTGTGTAAGGTAAATAATCATAAACGTAATGACAAATAGTCCCTATGGATAATTTTTTTATTAGCAACAAAATTATTATTTATTATTTTTCATTTAAGTATTTAATTTCGTTCAAATTTTAAATTTAAATGTTTAGGTACATGAAAAATCATACAAATATATTATTTTCAGTTTTAATATGTTCTACTTTTGGAAAACCTTATGTTAAATTAGCTATATATTATATTAAATTAGACATAACAAAAAAATTAACATATAATACATTTTTACTATATAAACGAATTTGAAAATTTTATCTTCAAATATTTTTAAAAAAATGTGCATACCTATAAGCTTGAAATATTTGCTAAATATTATAAGTACACTTGTTTTAAAAATTCAAGCTTTTTGGATGAGATACATTTATAGAAAAATATTAAAAACAAATTGTAAATTTAAAATGCTCCTAAACCCTTTAAAATATGTCTAAATATTTTAAAATTTTCTTTGTGTACCTATTGTAAACAATAATTTATGAAATAAGGAAATGTTTTTTTTTTAAATTTACCTATATTTATAAATATAATGACGGCAAAATAACAAAAATCATTTGAAGATAAATCACCGTTGTACAATTGAATATTTAATTTTTTCAAAATTTGAACTACAAATTACAATCATCCATTAAAAACGCACAACATGTTTTTTTGAATTGTAAAAAGAAGTTATGAAAAAACTATATTAAAATTACATTCATAATTAATTTCCAAACGTTAGCTTTTCAAATTAAAAATTTTATGAATTTTAATTTTAATTTTAACTTTAAAATAATTTTTATAAAGATCGTAAACATTTGACGTAAAATTATTTTTAAAAATAGTTTAATTTTATAATTTTAATATTTTTTAAGAAAAACTTACAAGAAACATTTTATTAAATTTCCAATTATTTTACTTAAAAATAAAAATGTAATCATACATTAAACGAAAAAGTAAAAATGTAACGAAGAATAACAATTTTTTCAAACATTTTGGTTTTTTTTTGTGTTCAAATAATATATTCAAAAATTTTAAAGATTTACCTTATTGTTGAAAGAATCATCCTGTATAATATACTTATGCATTTTACCTTGATCATTACTTCATAAAATATATTTTATACATTTAGTTGAATTTCATTACACAAGTGTTTTTATTTAAAAAAAAATTGAATACTGAAATACAATATTGTGTAACCTACTTTACGTTTATATCATTTATGTATATTTCAACTTAGAAGATGTATAAAGCAAGCAACTTGTATAATTATTATTGCACTACTTTTTTTGCTCGAACTTTCAGAAATTTAATGGCATATAAAATATATCTCATAAAAATGCTTATTAGTGTGTCCAATATTGTTTTTATATTAAACAATAATTCATACCTAATACTGTAATAACTATTATTAAAACAAAACAAATAGTTATTTATTATTTTTGAGTTAAAAAATTTAATTATACGTATAAATTCATTTAATTTTTCAGAATTGTATTATAAAAAATTATTTATAAGAAAATTTAAAAATAACACATTCACGTAACGCAAACGCTATAATATAAATACCTTCTATATAATATTCAAATTACGAACAAGTTTATCTATTGTGTTAAACTTCTAACATTAAATTCATTCGAGTTTCTGTCTTTTTTTATGGAATAATACGCTGGGTACCTATATTTACCTATATTTTAAATTCACGTACGATGCACTATTACATCAAATAGTATTTGCAATAACCTATGCTGAATATCTAAACATTAAACAAACAAAATCCTCGTCATAAAAAACTGAAAAATATAACTGACATAACACTGTTTACTTTTGGTTATACTAGTTCGTTAGTATGTTTATTTTAGTTTGATAAACATATTTTTAAATTAAATCACATCTTCAGAGTTCTTTAACTCTTTATAAAAAGTTAAATAGATACTAGATTGTTTCTCCGAATTGTTGTTTTATATAATTTGTAATTTAAAATACATATATCTATATTATTTGTGTATCTAATATAAACCTACCTTATTTATATTTATGAATAAATTGTAAAACAAATATCTATAGAATGTACGTCAATCTATAATAATCATTTAGGTATATTTTTGGATTTTGATTGAAACTACTAATGTATTGGCTTTACTGTGACGCGCGTAGCGTGTGTGTTTTATTTTATGACGGTGTGAATCATTCGTGGTAGACTGGTAGCTTAAAACTAGTTTAAATATTTTGAAAATTTCATTGTGTATAGAAAATTATAACTTATGAAATGTCAGAAAGGTTTCAAGTGCTTATGATATAAGTACAGTTTATGAGGAACATAGTTTTAAAATTGAATATGTGTAACTACAAAATAATTTTTAAACAGAAATTTTTTTGAAATTCTAACTTCAAACACTAGTAAATAAACTTGTAACCACTTAAAAAATATATTTTTTTTTATAACAAAAAACGTGCAATGCAAATACTAGATAGATATATAAATAATTTAAATCTACTCGTGTCAACACGGGCGCTAGAAGAATAATTTAAATAAAACTGATTGGAAAAAAACGGATAAAAATAAACATATTATACTTAAAAAAAAACCAACTATACTAGATATAGGTAAAATTAAATTATTTGATTTATTTAATTTTTTTCATTAATTGCTATATATTCTCATAAAGTAACATACAAAAATAAACTAATAGATCTATTCTCATTGAATGTTGAAAGGTTGAAACATTACACAATTATTTTCTTTTGTAAGTTTATTTTTATTATTACCTACATAGATGACATAGAAGGTATAACAAATTTAAAATAGCGGGCCGATCAAAACGCTACTTGTAGTTTTTGACTCTATATAACCCGTCCCATTTGTTTTGCGCTAACTACTTATTGCATTGGGTTTACACGTAGATAATCTGTCTAAGACTTGAAAACGTCGAGATTTTAACATTGCTTAGGATGTCTTTACGATGCAGTTTGCATCGATTATTTGAATTAAAACTATTCAACTTATATACATGTGGTAACGTGTTGCCATCATTTTGTAACCAACACACGTCTATTGAGAAAATTATTATTTATTACACATATGAAAGACACGATAGGTATAACAGACACAATTTTCTTCTGTAGTTTGAAAACCTCTCTTCCACGCACCTTTTAAGTGAGAGCCGTTAGCTACCAAGATTTAGCACAACGTCTAAATTGTCCATTAGCAATTATTATGTGATGGTAATTAGACATATCACATGCTTATACAATTAATGCAAGTGACCAAGTCTTGTGATAATATTGGTGATTAAATATGGTGGATATCAATATAAATCCTAACTACTACTATGATGCTAGTTTTCTTGATGATTTGATAACCTAACCAATCGAGCTTAGGTGCTCTTATTATACCTTTGCTCTACGACGGCTACCAAACCACAAACATTAAACATGGATATGCAATAAAGTATGAGCATGTCTACTATAAGAATGAAAATCGTCTACAATATTATTAACAATCGAACACCGCGGCAAATCATCTCAAACAATATCAACGAATAAGTCACAATATTATAAATACACTATACTCGGTGAATATTTTAGATTGCTAAGTATCACCATAGGAATAAAAAAATGTATTATTCAGACTAACTGTGCGAGTGCCTACTTTTTTTTATTTTAAAAATCCAAACAACATAATATTATACAAAAATGCATACTGGTGTATCAGTGATGTATTCTGATATGCTCATTAGTCACTATTAGATATTATATTTTGAGTTTTCTTTAGTATATTAATTTATTAATAATTTTCAGTCATCTAAACATACAACGCCTACGGGCAATAAGTGTAGAAATTATATGATTTATAATAATTATCATGTGTGATATCCTACCGACAGAGACATATGTCGCCATGGAAACGCAACATCAGCAAACTATATTCGTGCTATTGTTACCGCTAGATGGCAGTATATATTACATAGTATTCTAAAAACATAGGCTTATATACAATAATATTATATTCATAGTTGATTTATTATTTTATTGGCATTTTCATTTCCAACCAATCTCGTCTCCTCCAACGTCAATATTTTGGCATTTCCTCTTAAGCCTGAAATAAGCCCTCTTAAGCGACCCATATTTTGAGCACAACGCAATTCATAACTTATTAATATTATAAATATTATTTTAATTTATTCCGAAATTGAAGTCGACCAGGTTAAATATAATATATTATGTAAAATTGTATATAATTTATGTATAGTGGGATCACTGACTCTAAACGCGCATAATTATTCCGTTAAAATATTATTATTTCGTAGAAACAAAATATCCTATTCAGTCCCACATGAATAATACCTAATTCTTTAATAGGTAGGTATACAATTCGATGTTGGATTCTTATATTATATAGACCAATAAATGTGTCATATTAGTCTTACAATTTTTATGTGTTCTGTGTAGTTGGCTAACAGGTATTTAACTACAAATACCAATCAGCTATCACATTTTAACTAAATGTAATTTGTCATGATAAAAGTTACTAATTAATTATGTTAGTTTGTACCTATTTTGTAGCATTCCTGGCTACAATATAATATGCAAATATAATATTTAGTCTTTTTACATTTTTGATTTTAAAAATAATATCGACTCGTTACGATCATATAATAATATTGTAGTAAAATTGTATATAACCAAACACCTGTATATTTATAAAAGTACCTACTTTACCTACAACTATAATGATCTTTTTTAAATAAAATATAACTCAAAATCTAATAAAGCAATAACATATTATTATGGTGACATGGTGTACTTATCACAGTAACCGAGGTAATAAAACAACTAATATTTTATTATTTTATTACTATGCTAATATAGATACCTACACATTTAGTCAGTTTCAGTTTTCAGTTTTCGATAACATTATTGGTATGGTTGATAATATGATCTGTGATTATTATAAGCAGCATCCATTGTATTTATCCAATCACATTTTAGGTTTAAGGAGAGAAAATGTAATATCATTCTCCCTCGCCCTAAACGTGACTCTGTACAACATTAGCCCCAAACGATAAATTTTTATTGAGCCTACTCTACTAGCAATTTCAGTGTCGACAAAATGTTTCCTTCGCTATTTTTTTTTTTTATCGTCAATAAAATATAAAAATGTTATTTTTATGGTAGGTAGGTATACAATTTATAGTTTTGTATTGTATATAATATATAATATTAATTTCTCGTGTTTATAATTAGTTCGTTAAACATAAATATTCAATAAAATATACACGTGGGAGATATGTAATAAAATAAAGTTTTGTTTAATTAACATTAAATACTTATTATTTTAATAGTTTCTTTGAGTTTTTATCGTCAACAATGCATTGACAATAATTTATTGTATTAAAATAAAGTTTTATTAGATATTGAATTTTTAATTTATATATTTATTTGTACAAATTACTTTATTTTATAGTTATTAGCTATAATAATTAATACGTTGTAGGATAGCAAGTATCAAATACCTAAACTTAATTAATTTCAGTTTTGTAGTATTAGAAATGTTTGTTCTGTAGGTATCCTTAAAATATAGGCTTATTCATTATTTAATTATTAAACTACAGAAAACTAAATGTATAGCTAATAAAGAAAATAAAGAAAAATGTTTTAAAATACAAAAAATAATTTTGAAAAACTAAACATATATTAATAATTATAGCAATGTAGTGTTAGCACAATTAAAAATTTAATTAAAATTAAAAATCCAAAAAGTACTATATTGAATAAACATAGTACAAAATATAAATAATAAAATACAATAATATGATTCGTGCATATTACACGAATGTCGAATAGAAATATTTTTTTTTCTAATACCTAGTATTTTATGATTTACATTGTCATCATTATATTATTATTTTCTTACTAAAAATGGAATGTACAAAAGTGTATCAAAGTTTTTTATAAATTTGAGTAGTATTTGGAAACATGAAAAATCTCAAAAGGTATAATGATTAATGAATGTCAAAATGCATAATTAGATTATGTCGAAGTCATAAACAAAAAAAAAAATAAAGGCATACAATTATATATTAAATTAGCCTTCTTGTTTCGTCAATAGTTATTAATTACAAATCATTAGTTTGATCTCTTGTATAAAACCATACACAACGCAACGTCTCGTTTTATTCTCGAATAGTTGATAACATATTTCCTGTATGTTTCTCGATAAGTTTTCTTCGATAATAAAACTTCAATGTGGTAAAACTCGTAATATTTAATTTCCAAACTTAAATTCTAAATTATTATTTTATGTATAATATTGTTTAAAATTATGGAATTCAAAATATAACACTCGTAAAAACAAAAGATATAAAATATGATATAACATTAAACAAATGGTTTGGCATAAAAAAAAAATCCAGTTAGGTTAAAGTTTAAACTTTGAAAAACATACTGTACAATTATTTATTTAATACAAAAAAGTGTTAAATAGGCGGTAAGTCAAATTATTTAGATGCCCTATATTTTTAAAATGTTAACCTCCACAATACACATTTATAGAAATAAAATTTATGTATTTTACAATTTATTTTTATAAAAGACAAGTTTTATTTTTTAGATTATTAACTGTATATATATTGTATTTATTAAATACTGAATAGATATCTATGTACCTATTTTTATTATTGAATTACTGACTTCACTAATCACTAATTTTTTGACATAGGGAATTTGTAGGTACATTTAATAATTTTGAACAATAATAACATAAATAATATTTTAAAATATATTTTTCTAATTACTTAGAGCTCTTGTGTTGTCTTGTTACCTACATAGATTTTTCTAAAATGCATTATAATTTATACCTAATTAATAACTTTACATAATTTTGTTAAAAATACCTAACATATTCCTACTCATTTCTGAATATAATTTCTTGTGAAAAATCAAAATGATACATACTTAAATGTATTTATTAATATATCGTACAATATAATAAATAATATAGTTCTACATTTTGTATATAAAAATGTTTAAATTGTATTAATATATTTAATTTTTAAACGATTGGAACTATTTTAATATAAATGTTATAAACTATAAAATATATGTGTTATAATAATTCTTTATAAAAAAAATAATCTCATAAGATTAAACAGATTGAGAGTAACCCTTGTGATTGTGCATGTATATTTTGAGTATTTTTAGGCTTATATTTTTGGACGTAGTATAGAACATAATATAATACTGGGCTACTGCAGGATTCCAACACGTGACAACTGTTTTCAATACACTCTCAGAACACCGTTCCGACATCTGGTTCTACAAATAATAATAATCCTTATAGAAGCCATATTTTGTTCGTTGAAGAAAAAAGATTAAAATGCATTGCGAAAAAGGACAGATAAATGGAACGTTTGTGCTCGAGAACCAGTATTTTGCAAATTTATAGTAAATAGTATACAATAGTGCCCAGTTTACACTTTCTGCACTATACCAGCCTTGAATTATCGATCAGCTGTAAACACTTGAATGAACCACAATAACTACCCTCATTCTATGACTCGAAAAGTGAAAGGAGTAACGAACTGTAACAACAATTAATTCACGATATTCCCCGATAATATTATTGAAATAATGTTGTAATTGAAATTGAATTGTCTGTTTGGTATTTTTATCCCCATCATAATTATATCAACAAAACAATATTGATTATACGTATCATATTGTGTATAATAGTATTCGTTATAAAATGTATTCCTTATATTTATTAAAATATCCTAGGCCGTATGTAAAAATTAAAATATTATTTAAACAACTATTATACAATTTTACTGTTCACTATGTAGTCAAAATAAGTTTTATTTTTCGGAAGATCATGTGGAGACCAAATGTTTGTAAATAATTTACAGAGGACGTATTTTAGGACAAGTGCTTCTCAAATAGTCTCATCTGGAGGGTGAACCTTACCACTGAGTTACCGAGCCAGTTTTTCCGCACATATGTTTTAAACGATTAACTCCAACCACGGGAATGTACACAATATTCATAAATATATATATATATATATATATAAATAAAGAGAAAGATATTTATCGATTTTCTTTTGTATATTTTACACCATAGTCGAGAGCAAAAATATGTATCTAAAGTTTAGAAAACGGAAATGTGTTCTATTTTGCATAAATATAATATATTATACATATATATTCATAACCTTTATATTATAACATTATATAGTAGTATAATATATATATATGAACTATTACAAGATAAAGTGTGCCTGTAGAAGTGGCGTTGGGTGACGAAGAGTAGGATGATGAGGGTGGTGGGAGGGGGAGTGGCCGTCAGGTTTAGGGACCACTGGCCGTTGGCGGCGGTCATGCCATGACATGTGTTCCGATGATCGGGAGCACGCACGAGGGATGAGTACCGGATTATTATTATCATCACCGCACCGGTCGGTGCAGCATCACCGCGCACAATATTTATAATAATACTATGCTATACAGCCACAGTGCAAGTCCGTTCACGCAACACGTTTAGCCGAGTTACGTCCGTCACGTACCGCAATCCGTCGTCACGCACAGCCCGGCGATGCATGCGATCGCCGTCGGCGCTTTATGGGCCCTAGTGGCGCTGCAGCTAGCCCGCCCGGTTTGGCCGGAAGTGCTGACACCGCCTTACTTCAACTTGGCCGAAGGCCGCCGAATCACCGCCACCGCGACTTGTGGCGAGGGCCTGCAGGGCCCCGAGCTCTATTGCAAGCTGGTCGGAGCCAACTCAGAGCGCAACGTCGACTACGAGGGCAATCTCGTCATACAGGGACAGGTGAGCGGAAGAGACGACAGAAATGAGAATGTGGCGAGGCGATAGCCGTGGCGGACGGGACAGAATGAGAATAAGACGTACCACGTCACCTGTTATTAGACGTACAATTTTCAGGATTTCGTTCGTCCGGAAACCGCCCCGTCACCTATTCTTATGCCTATTTAGTGGCATACTCAGGTGTACATTTTGAGAGGGGAGTTAAATTTAGAAATTGGGTAATTTTAACTAACCGAAAAAATTAATAATGAAAAATTCTGGGAAAATGTCCACGTCTAAACATTATCGGATAGGACGGATTATTTCACCATCTCATTTCTTTCCCACCAGTACACCACTTTACTTATATATATATATTATACTATACTTATATACTTACCTACGCAATATCATTCATGTGCATTGTACAATACTCAACTGTGTTTATGACACGATCGATATTCAAATTATGGTAGCCTATATAGACGCGAACGTGATATGGTTTTTTGGTTTTTTTCTGTAAGCTTATATAAAATAATTTTTATCTTAAGAATAGGTAGATCATTTTTTCATACAAATCTATAGTCTACATTGCATTTGAATTTCAAGTTGTATGTGCCTTAATCTTTTACCACGTTTTTGGTCAAATGTTTTTAATAAATACCATTCGGTTTCCTACTTATATTACGTATATATTATATTATATCAGGATCAATAATATTATTTTTCAAACATTCGTTCCGTGAATAATTAGACTTTTATGATTAGTACGGTTTTAAAAAAGTTCCTATATCAACACAAATATCGATCTCTAGTTCTGAAAAATTAGAAAATTCGTATTCGGTTCATAAAAATTACAATTTTCTGTTCCGGTTAGATATAAGTAACTTATTGACGATTTTAACCTGCAATTCCATTGTATTTTATAAATACTTAAAAAATTAATTAATCAAAATTATAAAGCCAATAACATAGTAAAATATCTTTACAGTACTTTCGAAATATCGGTGTCAGTACCTAAAATATTTAAATAAGAGCTTCGGTGAGTTCAGGTTTCAACATTTTCAAAAGGTTTTAGTTGTAAAATCCGTTCTTTGTTCCATGATTCCGGTGCACCAAACCATGGTTATAGTTCTTTTTTTATATCTAATGGTAATCATAGACAAAATTGCAAATAAACTCTTTAAACTAATCATGGTCAAATATATAATATAAAGCTTTTTAGATTCAATGGCATTTAGACGGTAGTTAGCAAATTCGGTTTTAAATTATCTATAAAAAAAATGGTTTAATCTTAAATAAATAAATATTTAAATTTTATTTTAGTCATTTCCTCAAATATATAGTCTAATTATAGTGTATATATAAGTCCTTAATTATTAGTACAAACTACAAATGCCCTAATAAACTAATTTTTAAATAATGTATAATCTGAATTGGAAATCTTACGATTATTAAAACAATTATTCATAAGAAAAATACGAGTCTTTAGCATTCTGCGTTAAAAGTAACTTAAACCCAAATCTAGTTAAAAACTTTGAACAGTCTGTTACTTCTCTGTTAATCCAATGAATTATTCACTCTTAAAATGTCAAGTTTTCCAAACTTCAGCAAATACATGTTATACATATTTTGGGTATTGTCCTGTAATGTCTATTTTAATGTTTTCAATTATCATAAATAATTTTATACTTGTGTAAATAAATTATTTACATGTTTAACGAATTTAAAATATTGCTGGCCTTATCTTTAAACTTTTAATTTCATAAAACCTGTAAAATCTTTAAAACTAAATAATAACTATATTAAATTTAATTTTAAATCATTATTTCTAAAAGATGATATTGAGAAACACATTCTTTAATTATTTAAAATTCTTGTCCAACTTACATTCTAACACCGAAAAATATCATACTGCATATCTTAAAATTTAAAATTTTTATGCCATATTTTTCAAAACCTAAAAATTAAATTTTAACCTAAGGTTCCTCATCATTTAGTAATTTACACAGTATTTACTATAACTATTTAGTTACCTATTAAGTTGGTTTATAAAATTTACTCAAGAACAATATTAAAACTTTATTGAAAATATATTTTAATATCGTTCAAAAAGTAGAGTTTTAATTATCAATAAATGTATATTTTTTATTCTAAAATATAGCGTGACTAAAAAAAAAATATTTTAAAACTATCTATAGTAATTTATTAATAGCATGGAATTATAGCCATAGAGTCATTAATTATCGTACAACATAATTGTATAGTCTTTCTAATTTCGCCATGAATATAAGAACATTTTAATACCCTTTTTATTTAAACATGTGACTACCGACTAACCACCCTTGATGTATATAATATTATATGTTACAACCTGTGTTTAAAACCAATATTTACAAAAATAATTACCCTATAAAAAAAATACTATTATGTTCTTACAACCATAATTTCATCACAAAATTCAATAATAACGCATATAAATTAAATTGGTTTATAAAGAAGAGTAATTTTGAATAGGTTCTATGCAAATTATTAAATATTGATTATAATTTTGAAAACTCGGAATAAATATTATGAATTATATAAATAGCAATTTCTTTATTAAATCATATAATTATAAAGACAAATGCGCAATTTTACGCATGTCTTTTATATTGTAGAACAAATTTATGCCTAATGAAGTTTTGTTTAAACTTTGCTGGTGTAGTGGTGTATACCATCCATTGTGGTAAACTTTTACTTTCATCTCATACAATTATTAACCACGTGAAAGTTAAACATTTGCAGGGGGTCATGATGGGATAAGCGAGTAGAAGGTAAACAATATTCCAATGCATTGTATTACAAATTAACGTAGTTCTACTATTTCAGACCTGATTCAATTAAAAAGGCTGCTTTCTGCATATAGTTGATCAAACTCGATATGTTGCATTTACACCGGAAGGAGTACCTGAAACCGTGTAACCTGACTTAATAAAATTTAAATAATTTACAATTGAATATGTATTAAAATTCGAAAGGCAAAGGATTTTAACTAATAATTATATTCACAACTCAGAACAATAGAATGAGTATTATATTGCTTATTGTTGTTACTGTCGCCAGAAGCAGTTATAGATTTCATACATATTACAACGGTAATACTAATGTCCAATACGGACGTCGTATTTTACATGTCATCACTCATCATAAGAGATGTTTTGACCTCAACATTTTTGAATAAGCCTTTTTAATTTCAACACCTCTTTTGACATTGTTCTGTATACATTTTTTTGGTTATATTACAGTTAATTTTATACACGGTTTGTGCTCAACTTTTGCATGTTGGATGTTCATAATGTGTTGCATAAAAAAAAAATACTAATTGGCATAGGTAATTAATTCTACACATATAAAATATTTAGTCATTACTGTTAGGTTGAGAATCTAACTGAACTTAATAAAATAAGTGTACAAAATGTATGAAATCAAACAAAACATATATTTATACGTAAATTATATAGACATTTATTAAATTTGGTTAATAATCGATATTTTATAAAATATTCTGCGGGAAAAAATAATAAAAGTATTATTATTATTAATTAATTAATTTGGAACAATAGTTTTTTGTGTGTTATTATAATATATACTTAGTGATCGTACTTAAAAATCATTAGATTTTCAATATAAAATAAAAACATAATTTTTAATAATAAACAAAATATATTTTAATTTTTGATACATTCATTAAATTATTAGGTTTTAATGTTTTATAATTTATTCAAATACAATCGATATTAACTCAATCATGAAATACCTAAATTAAAATTTTTTTTTTTTAATTTATATTCATAAAAAACATATATCCATAGATTTATCCTTATAATTAATTATATTAATATACCAGAATAATTATTCATATTACAATATATATATATATATATTTAAATATTAATTTATTTCTGGTTTTATTTAGTCAAAAATAGATTACTTTTATTTAAATTGTATTACTGTTGACAAAATTGATTCAGTATGGTTATAATATTATACATTGTAAATGTTTATAATTTATACTTAAATTTTGCCAAAAATTGAATGCATATTTGTACAAATATACTTAGGCTATATTAAGGAACCTATCTTCTTCAATAGCATAATTAGGGATATTTGATTGATTTTTATATGCATTTACAATTTTATTTGTAATAATATATATATATATGATGAAACGTATCATAAGATAATAGTACAAACATGAAACATTCCCGACACTAAACTTGATTTTTTCTTATTATATATTTTTTTTTGCGTTAATTATGGTTGATAAATATTTTAAATTTTTAAATTAATTTATGTTATGAACAAATAATTAGATTAGCAAAAATTCACAACACCACTTCTTCCAAGTCTTCGCCAAGGAGTTTCTAGCAATGTTAACTAGAATGATCATTTTGTTAAGGAATATAATTATTTTAAAGTCTACTACGAAAACACGTATATAGAAGATGTGCGTTTTATCATCAATAATTTTCAAAGCAAAATCATTAGAAAGTGATCAATTAATGATAAATGGTATCCCAATAAATATTCGCTGACGTGGAATTTTCTAGAAAATTTGAATTTTGTTTAAATTCAATGTTTTGCTACATCCCAGAGCTAGCACTACAGCTGTATTCTGCAAGTGTAATAGGCTTAAATATTTTTAAGAGGGCTTTTTGATTTAAAAACGGTATATGATGTGTATTCTATGATAATCAGTAATTAAAATTAATATAAAAAATAGTTCACGTTCATTTTCTATTATGCGATATAGTTACAGTAATGGTATTAAATGTTGCTAAATATAAATGTTATTATTTCTGAACTGATGACGTAGTCGATAAACATATATTTTACACATTAAATATTGTCACTTAATCGTTAGTTGTAAAACATTTTAGGTATTTTATTCATTACTTTTGTTAATCATTGGTAAGTTTTGATATGTACCTATTGTATTTATTCCGTAGGACATTTATTAAAAGTGCTTATAAAAATAACTTTAAAAACTATAAATTTATTTAAAGGATATTGAATATTATATTAAATTGTTTAGAAATACATATGTCTACCTAGGTGAAAATCAATTTACGTCATTAATACAACATCACTAATAAACATTATCTATGTAAAACATATTTAATAGAAAAATATATCTTAAAATTGTTTTAAAGGTATCAAACAAACAAACAATTTAGCTTATACCTATTGAAAAATAAATAAATTATCTAAATCAACTACCTGACTAAATATGTAAAGAGTTAAGAAAAAATATATTTGCATTATAGTTTTGCTTATTTATATATGTATCTATTATAAAGAAAGGTTAAGAATCATCAACTTCAGAATAAGGTTTAATTTTAATCAAACACATTCTGAAATTAAATATTTTAACACGTTGGATTTGCGTCTTGTGTCAAGCAAACGAATGCACCATAAATTATAAATACAAATTGTAATTTTCAATTTTAATGTTTGACACTAGTTATAAATTAGCAATTATATTTTAATATTAGTACTTTAGAGTTTCTGTGGAAATACTTAATAAATAAAACATAATTGTTTCTCTCTTAACATTTAGCCGCCTTTGTAAACGTATTTTATTTCCTAAATGCATTTGTGAAATATTCATCTAGATTTTAAAACTAGTTTATTTTTGTAACAGATAAAATGAAAAATGTAAAATATATTTTACTAGTTTAAGCGAATTAATTTAATATGATACCTATGTTATATAGGTATGTAATTTATAAATGGTATCGTACTTAAAAAGTAAAAACAATAGATGAAATCTATAAAAATGTTATTTTAATTAAAAATATTTTTCTTTATTTATTGTACCTATACTAATTCTTTAAGTTTTTATTAAACAGAATAATATATAAAATAATGTTGGATCTTTTGATAAGGAACAATTTGTTTTTTTAAGGTATAATGATTTATTTTATTTATGTGTACCTAATATACATTTATATTCTAGGTGTGCGATCATTGTGACGAGAGTCGTCCAGACAAATCTCATCCGCCAGAATATGCAGTTGATGGACAAGAAACATGGTGGCAGAGTCCACCTTTATCCAGAGGAATGAAATACAACGAGATTAATTTAACAATCGATTTAGGCCAGGTATATTTATTTATAAGAAAACAAATAAATATTGATTTAATTTAATTTTAACTTATACTTATTTTAAATTATACAATTTCACAAAATATGTATAATAAATTGATAAAAAATAAAAACACTGTTTATCAAGTAACATACAATTTTATGTTAAATAAAACAAAGTTTATGAAATACGGTACCTAATAATTGCATTATCGACTAATTCGGAAAAATATATTTTATCAATTCAGAATTAGGTAATATGAGTATTAGATTCAACATGTTCCTTATTGTTTCGCTTAGATATAATAATTTAAAAGTGATTATTATAACAGTTATTAACCCGATATTGGCTATACCTATACATAATATATTACTAGGTATATTGTGATGAACAATCAACAAGGCCGTCAAATGTGCATAGTTTTTGACATTTCGAACTTTTATGTAACGATTTCTTAGGAAGTAGATAAAGTTATGCCGTTGTACTAAAATAAATGTACATATAAAAACAAGGTCGTGAATATTTTCTAATTTGCTCGAGAGCAAAATTTAAAGCCTATGCATCGAATGTCCAGGTGTACCATGTGCAAGCGTATAAACTATAAAAGGTCGTCCGTGGTTATCACACTTGCCATGCTCGTGCGGTTCAATATCCCAGGAACCAGATAAGTACGACCTACATGTCTGATAAATTGATTCGAGTTCGGTTTGAATACTAGTTTTTTGGAACACAACGACAATATTTTCCTTATGCACGAAGTTATAATATAATATTAAATTATTTAATTATTATTGTTAAAATAATATACTGCCGACTATTTAAAGAATGTTTTCCATTTTATAAAATACGAAAACCCAGTAAAACTAATTTGTAATTTCATAAATTATTTCTTAATATTAACGCTGTATTGCAGCTGATAGATATACGAGTTTATAATGTAATAAAAAAATATTTATATTACAACGAAATTTTGTTTTATAATATCTAGCGTTCTTGATATGCTTTTTTATTATCAAAATCACTTCCGCCGGACGATTAATAGACTAACAAATAGATAATATTTTTATGAATGCCAACTATTTAAGTTCATTGAACAACAACTACAAAATATCGTTGTATTAATGAACTAAATAATAGATTATATACAAATTATTAAGATGGTATACAGAGTGATAATATTTATAGTCATTTCTAATTAAAATTGATTTAATGAATACATATATTAATTGTGATACTGTATATTATTAATATAACTATTATGTTTATATTTAAAAATAAATTAAAATTAATATAAGTACCTACGCACTCCCGATTACATTTAAATGATGATCAAACACTTATACGAATAGTGTCTATTATAAAAATAATATTCATACAAATATTAAAATAATTGTAATGCAGCACTAAATACAATAATAATAATATGATAATATTATATTGATATTATTTAATTATGTATTTGAGAAAAAACCTATATAAAGTAATGTTTTCTTGTAATATGTATAAAATATGTATTATAATATATTTATATTATACTAGGTATCACCGTGCACTTCGTTGCTCATACAAAATGTATCCGTGTTAAAAATTAGGTTGGCTAATGCTAACATTTAGCGTAACGCGTATGGATAAATAATAAATATTTGGTTTTCTGATTTGGTGTATAGATGATATTTTCAAAATATTAACTTAACATACCTGTCTCATCCAGCGTTACTTTTTTTTTACCATTTAACTGCAGCATTTTTTAAAAATATTTTTATTTGTTGAACAACCCAATTATGATTTCCTTTTCATTTTGGACCAAAACCAATAACTCATACATTTTTAATAGTGTGAACTAAAAACAACGAAAATGCACTAAAATACTAATTTCTATTTTCTAATAACTGTTAATTAGTAACACAGATGAAAAAAATATATCCTTATGTGCATAAAATTTGCGTATTCACCGATTATTTAAAAAACTAATAACTATTTTTCAAAAACTATTAAAATCAAAAATAAATTTAAAATATGCTCCACGATTTATAATTTTAGTTTTATACTACATATAATAACATTTTATATTTTTTTAGGAATTCCATGTCGCTTATGTTGTTGTTAAAATGGGTAACTCCCCTAGGCCGGGTGTTTGGGTACTTGAAAGATCAGCAGATCACGGTCAAACATACCATCCGTGGCAATATTTTGCTGACACTGTTGCGTAAGTAATATTGTAAGTGGTTATTAAAGAAATTGAGTATTTATCAATATCTATATTTTTAGGGACTGTGAATCATATTTTGGAAAGGAAAGCATTAAACCCATTTCAGCTGATGATTCGGTTATTTGTGACACGTCGGTTTCAAAAATTGTGCCATTAGAAAATGGAGAAGTTAGTATTCATGATTTATATAAATGACAAGTGTTAATTGTAATACAAATGTAATACAAATATATCATAAAACTAAATCAGCGGAACTTATTAGAAAGATGGATGGAAAGCCTTTACTAAGAAATATAATAATATATCATGTATATTATGTGTTATAATGTTATAAATATATATACTTTATAAACCATTTATTTTATTATTTAAGATTAACAATACAAATATTCATAAGGAATTATTATTAAACAACGTATGCATTACATATTTACAGATATTTGTGAAGCTTTTGTCTAATAGACCTTCAGCAAACAACTTTTTTAATTCTTTCGCATTACAAGAGTTTACTAGAGCTACTAACGTACGATTCAGATTGCTGAGGGTAAAAAATCTTCTTGGCCATCTCATGTCAGTGGCTAGACAAGACCCCACTACTACAAGACGAGTAAGTAAACAATTTCACGACTAATATTTTGTTCGTTTAATTCATTTGTGAATGTTTGCTTTGTTTTTAGTACTTTTACTCGATAAAAGACGTGAGTATTGGTGGTAGATGTCGTTGCAATGGTCACGCAGATCTATGTGACATAACTGATCCTACAGATTCGTATAAACTCATATGTCGCTGTCAACATAACACCTGTGGCCATAACTGCGAAAGATGTTGTCCAGGTTTTGAACAGAAAGCTTGGAGTCAGTCTAAATATGATAAGTTATTTGAGTGTGAACGTAAGACAATAAATTATATAATATTTGAATTAACTTAAAACTGTATAAATAATAATAACGAAACAACTGGTTAATTTCATGTCAGCGTGCAATTGTTATGGTCATTCGGAGACTTGTGTTTACGACAACGCAACAGACGCGTCGCATTTATCGATTGATATTCATGGGAAATACGAAGGAGGTGGCGTGTGTCAAAACTGCCGAGACCATACAACAGGTATCAACTGTGATAAATGCGTTTTCGGTTATTACAGACCCGTTGGAAAGTTGTTAAACGAAACGGATGTGTGTCAACGTAAGTCGCTTAAAATTATTATGGATTATATGATTAATTTTAATTAATATTTTAATTCTTTGGTTTTTTTTAATTTTTAGCTTGTAATTGTGACCACTTCTATTCAACCGGAAATTGTACGGAAGGTTTTGGTAAGTGTGAATGTAAGGCCGCTTATGCTGCCCCAAATTGTGACCGATGTAGTGAAGGATATTACGGATATCCGGATTGCAAGCCTTGCGAATGCTTCTTGGATGGAACTAGAGGAAGACAATGTGAAAATACAGGCGGGCAATGTCCCTGCAAACAAAACTTCGGTGGGAAATTTTGTTATCAATGTGCTGATGGCTTTTATGACTTCCCGCAATGCAAATGTAAATTTATATTTTTAATTTCTTACATCTATTCTCGTAAATACGTGAAGATCAATTAAAAAAAAAAAATGTATTAATATTAAAAAATACAATTTTTTACATTTGATCTTTTATACAGCTTGCGAATGCAACGAAATTGGATCTAGAAATTCGATATGTGACCAAAATACTGGTCAGTGTTCTTGTCATAGCAGTTACGGAAATCTTTCATGTGATCAATGTAACCACGGCTACTATGGATTTCCCACGTGCTCTTGTAATTATTTTAACATAATAATATGATAACATTTATTAGTAAATTATTATCATTTACATTTTTATTTTTTAGATTGCAATTGTGATTTAATTGGCTCATTACCTGAAGTATGCAATAAAACAAATGGGCAGTGTATGTGTAAAGAAGGATATGCTGGTCCTAGATGTGACAAATGCTTACATAGTTATAACGGATATCCAGACTGTAAGCCATGTGGCTGTTCAGAACGGGGAAGTGCAACATCTATTTGTGATGCATCAGGAAAATGCCCTTGTTTGCCTAGTTTTGCTGGAAGAACATGTGAACAGTGTAGTCCGGGATACTATCAATATCCTGAATGCAAATGTAAATGCATTTATATCATATTATATAACTTTCAATTTAACTAAAATATTTATGAAATTATTATTTTAGTTTGTGATTGTAATAGTCAAGGATCGATTGGAGTATCATGTGATAATGATGGTAAATGCAAATGTAAACCTAATTTTACAGGAACTAGATGCGATAAATGTAAGGAAGGTTTATACAATTTTCCAATATGTGAAGGTAAAAATTATTAATTTGTACAAGCCATAACACATTTTTTAACTTGAAGTATTAAAGTTTGTAATATATTTTTTTACAGAGTGTAATTGTAATCCTGCTGGTGTTTTATCAACTTTTGTTGGATGTGGATCATTGCCGCTGGGTGAATTATGTCAATGTAAACCTAGAGTCACTGGTAGAATATGTGATGAGTGTCGAGAACTTTATTGGAACTTACAACCCACAAATCCGGACGGTTGTCAAGGTATAATTAAATATTTTTAGAAATATAAAGTAAATATGTAGTTATAATAATAAGTACCTAATATCTTATTTCAGAATGTGATTGTTTCATGCCTGGGGTACTTAGTGGTGTAGGTGTTTGTAATCCAAAATCTGGTCAATGTGTTTGTAAACCATCTGCTACTTCTAGAAGATGTGATGAATGTTCCGAAGGATTTTATAGTTTAAATGAAAATAGTTTGTTTGGATGTACAGGTAATTATCACAGATGAAATATTGTTGATAATTAAAAATTTAATACAAATTAAAATAACAAATTTGTATTTAGAATGTGGTTGTAATGTCGGTGGTTCAATAAATGAAAAATGTGATAAGAATAGTGGACAATGTTTGTGTCAACCTAGAATTGTCGGAAGAGCTTGTACTGAACCAATGCAAGCACATTATTTCCCAACTTTACATCAACTTTTGTATGAAGCTGAGGATGGTAGAACTCCAGCATACACCCCAGTTAGATATGGGTTTGATGAAAAATTCTTTCCAGAATATTCTTGGAAAGGTTATGCTGTTTTCTCTCAACTTCAGGTAAATCATTTAATTTGTCTTTGTAGATTTTAAATTGTTTTTAATTGTATTTCATTACACATGAAATAGAGTGAAATTGTTCAAGAACTAAATATAGAGAAACCGTCAATTTATCGAATAGTATTGAGATATGTAAATCTAAATAATGAAACCATATTGGGTTTAATATCTATAACACCTGAAACACCAAATAACATCAATATCGAACAAAAATTCATGGTAAATAAATTATTTATGTTTATTATTTATAAAATAACTGTTTATTAATATTTAATTTTATTTAAAGGTACAACTAAAGCCTACAAAAACTCCAACTTTTGTGACAGTATCTGGAGCTACTGGAAATATTCCATCACCATTTGTTATGAATCCTGGGCGGTGGGCTGTTACAATAAAAATTGAACAGAATTTGTTTGTGGTTAGTTATAGAGTTTATAAATTGCATAGGTATATATTTGTTTTAATATAATACTAAGTGAGTAATATATTTGTAGGATTACTTTGTGATTTTACCTGCTGAGTACTATGAAGGAGATATTCTTGTTGACAAGGTATTGAATCCTTGTGTTATTGATAACATTGAAGTTGGTCTATGCAGACATTTTGACTATCCTAGTACTTCTAAATTTGATCAAGTCAAAAGTACTACTGCATTGACTTTTGATGGTGAAGAACCAATTGATTTCTTTGACGATTTAAAAGTAAATAAAAATGTGCTTAAACCTTAATCTATGAAAGAATAATTATATTTTTATATTTTAGCAATTGGACATATTAGGTGTCCCAAAACTACCAGTCATTAGTGAAGCACAACCAGAACTAAAACTAGAATTATCAATTATAAATCCTGGACCCTATGTTATCTTAATTAATTATATGACACCATCTTCTATTCAAACAAAAGCAGTAATAGAAATTGAAGTTGACGAAAAGATGAATTCTGGTAAAGCAATATTATACGCGTGTCATCATACTACTCTATGTAGACAAGCTGCAGTGGATGCCACCGGAAAAGTGGCTTTATTTGATATAAATAAACCAGTTACCAAAGTTATACTAAAAGGAGGAAAAGATCATTCAAGAGTTGGGATAGAATCAATAGTCGCTTTACCATTAGATAAATGGTCTTTAGACTATATAAATCCAAATCCTTCATGTGTAAAGAAAGATGGAAAATGTATTCAGTCCTTTTACCCCACACCTCCTGACACAAAAAAAGTAGAATTTAAAACTGGAAATGAGGCTCGTCTCTCCACAATTGCACCTAAAGATATATTTGACAACACTACAGCTTTGATTATCCTTGATCATGAGGACAGTATTGTAGATTTGGCTGGAAAAGTTCCTAGTCCAGGAGCTTATGTTTTTATTGTCCATTTTTATCAACCTGATTTCCCAGGTAATTTACAATTACATAATTTATAATCACCATTATACAAAAATATTAAGATACTTAAATTAATTAAAATAGTAACTTGGTTTTACATTATTTAGCTTTTGAAATGAATGCATTAATACATAATGGTCAAACGTATGAAGCAGTTTTGCCAATAAAACATTGTCCATCAAACTCTGGATGTCGTTCTGTAGTAAAACAAGCTAATGGAAACATCAATTTTCAATTGACAGAAAACTTTTTACTAAGTTTAAAGGTAATTATTCTTTTTAAATATAAAAGTAGTGACTGATGATAATCAAATATTCATTAAGTAGTTCTGAGAGTAATTACTATTTTTAAATTCCTATTTTACATAGTTATTACATAAAATAAATAAATTATTAAAGACTATCAATGATTAAAAATATTTAAATATACATTCAATTAAAAAAGTAATACATTGTTGAAAAAAATGAAGTATAATTTAAATTTTAAATGTATTTACTGTTAATACATTATTAAAATAACTATTTCACATGTTAACATAATTTTAGGAGCCAAATCATAAAAGTGTTTGGTTAGAGTATGTTTTGGTTGTCCCAGCTCAAGAATATAGTGATTCTATTACAGTAGAACAACCGTTTGACTATACTGGATTATTCATATCAAATTGTGGAAGCAATCATTTTTACATTAATACTTCTACTACAGGTATTTTTCCAATACATTTGTTTTTATTATTTATTTATTTGTACATTATAATCAATTATTAACAATTTTACATGTTTTTGGCTTTATTTGTTATAATATATTTAACTGAAACCCCTCAGTCCTTATCTTACTTACTATATTATTATTTTTTGTCTGTAGGCTTTTATATTTTAATACATATTAAACATTTAAATGTGTAAAGTACCGCTTACGCAATTTTTGATAGTTATAAAATATTTAATTACAATCCCCAGTTGTTAGATTTGTAATTTTACATGATAACTTTATTTTATTACATTTTTGTTTGTCTGTAATTCTATATCATAATTATTTACTATTATAACTATTAGATTTTAAAATATTTTCATAGGTATATATTATGTATGTCAATTAATTAATTCTTTACTAATTAGTATGAATAGATTTTATACTCCTTACATCAACTTATAACTTTTCAATAAACTTATTAATCATGGAAATTTATTTTAGGTTTTTGTAAAGAAGCCACTTTTTCATTAACAACTGCATATAATAGTGGAGCACTACCTTGTAATTGTAACTCTGATGGTTCATTAAGTTATGTATGTGATCCTTATGGTGGTCAATGTCAGTGTAAACCTAATGTAATCGGTAGACGATGTGAAGTTTGCAAAACTGGGTATTTTGGATTTCCGGATTGTAAATCATGTAACTGTCCATCAGTCGCTACATGCGAAACTTCATCAGGAGAATGTATTTGTCCACCACGTGTAACTGGGAAAAACTGTGATCAATGCGAACCAATGACATATGGCTTTGATCCAATAATTGGATGTGAAGAGTGCAACTGTAACATTTTTGGCGTGGAGGACAAAAATCGTCAATGTGACTTATTTAATGGATCTTGCGAGTAATTACTATAATTTATTTTTTTTATTCATAGATATTCACTCATTATTTATTAATCTTACTATATTAAAAGCTATTAGCTTTATATTTTTATAGTATTTGTATTAATTTATTTTATATTCTGAGCGGAGTGATAAATGTATTAATTTTACAATAATGTATTTCTTTATTTTCTGTAATTTTTTTTTTTTTTGAGACATTAAAAATGCTTCAGTTTTAAACTTTGGAGGTAATTTTTGATGCAAAATTGGTTCTAATTGGTACTTTGGAGAATCAAAACTAAAAAATTCTAATTTTTTTTCAAACTAACTGAGAGAAATGAAAAAAAATTAAGGAAAAACAGTAATTTTTATACAAAATTGGTATTTCATAAAATCAATTATGTTTTTTGGGAGTACTTTAAAACAAAATAACCATAGCTACTTGAAATCTTCACAAAATGTTTTTGTTTGTATTTCTTATACATAATATAATTTTCTGAATATTTTGTATTTTGATCTATTTGTAGAAATTTTCAATTTTTTTTTGTATTAATACATGATAAGAAATTGTTTGTTTAGTCAAAATATTTGAAAATTGAATTCGAGATCTGGAATAATTAGTTCATACTAAAACTAAAAAATCTAAAAACTATAGAAATACAATTATTTTTATAAACATTTGAAGTTCAAATTTGTACAATATTATATATTTTAACGATGAATAAATAAATCATTTTTTTCATAAGGAATTAAAACTTTTACGTATATTATTCTATACACATTGATGTTTTAAAAATATGTTGATTAATTTTAAAATTTAATATATTAATAGTTTATTAAAAATGTTATATCGTGAACCTATTTTCACTGTTGTATAGCAAGATAATATTGGATCAAAAGTTAATAAAAATAATATGATATAAATATATTATTATAATAATTAAGTACTAAATATGTAATTAATATAACATTTTTGGAAAAAAATTAATCAACCTGTCATAGTATTAATTGTAAAATAAATTAATTTAATAGCAATTTCAATAAACATATCTTCAAATTTACTTAGTGATTTAAACCGACAGACCATCTGCGCTCAGAATAATTTTTGTTTATAATGATATATCAATGAATTTAAGTTTAACACATCCATTACAGTAACTCATTTAACACCTACTGTACAGCAGAGTGGTATCCACTGGTCCACCATTTTTTTTTGTTAATAATATTCATTGTTTAATTTGCAAGTTCTATTATTATTATTTTATATCATAAATATAATAGGTATAATAATTATTTAATTTATACATCCTTATATTTTATAATTTAGGTGCAAGCAAAACATTGTTGGCCGTTCTTGTGATCATTGTCGTTCTGGACATTGGTCTTTCCCTCGTTGTTATTTGTGTAATTGTGACTACAGAGGTACAACATCTGAAATTTGTAATCAGGTTTGTTTTTCATTGTACATTTCAAAATTATAGTAAAATTTACTGATTCATAATTTTACTTATTTATCTATTACAAATTTTTAAGAACAACTCGGAGTGTTATTGTAAATCTAATGTTTATGGTCAAGCATGTGATTTATGCAAAGATGGAACATTTAATATACAAGAAAAAAATGATGAAGGATGTTCGAAATGTTTCTGTTTTGGTAAAACTACCCGATGTCAAAGCTCCAATCTTTACAGAACAGAGGTATTTATTAAAATACTTGTAATAGTATATTTTTAAAAACATTATGTATATTATAATTGGTTTTTAGATAAATGATATGGAAAATTGGTTGTTAAAAACCGTCAATGTAACAACTAAACCAATTATAATTGAAGATGTAGAATTTTTACTTGAAAAAATAGAAGATAATGAACTTGGAGTTGATTTAACACCTAAAGAGCTTCAAGGAAAAATTACATATTTCTTTGCTCCAAAAAAATACTTGGGAAATCAAATAAAATCATATGGAGGATTTTTAAACTATTCCATTCAATATACTTCAAACCTTTTTGGAAGTGCTGTTGGTGGTCCTGATGTTATTTTATATGGCCATGATACTTATTTGTTTTACTTTTCATTGGAACAACCAGCATCAAATACTTTGTTCCCAAGTTTTGTTGAACTTGTAGAACAAAATTTCATACTAGCTAATGGATTACAGACGACTAGAGAACAAATAATGCAGGTTTTACAGAATTTGCATGGCATTTACATCCGAGCTACTTATTGGGATCCAACAGTAACAACTAGGTTTTTATTTAAACATTTTAATTTTAATTTTTTTTTTTACAAAGTATTTAAATTAAAAATCTACATCATTTTAATGCCCATATTAATATTCAGCACAATATAATAAGTAATAACATTATTCAGGGTATCAAGTATATCATTGGAGACTGCTCAAGAAGAATATATCCAATCAAAAGAAATTGCATTGTCTGTTGAACAATGTCAATGTCCTGCCAACTACGTTGGATTATCATGTGAAGATTGTGCTGATGGTTTCTATAGAGCACAAACAGGACCTTATGGAGGTTTCTGTGTCCCTTGTCAGTGTAATGGACATTCCAATACTTGTGACAAGGCTACTGGAATATGCAATGTAATCTCATTAAAAATTTAATTTATTTTTAATTTAATTGCTTATGTATTCTTGAATAATTAATATTTAATTTATCTGAAATATCTCATAATCCATCCCATCCTATTTCTTCTTAAAAAATAAATCATCAGGTTTGCATAAGGATACTGTTTTAATATAAATTATGAGTATTGCTGTACTAAAATAGTTAAATAATTTTTAAAATTTTTACATTTTTCTTACGGGATCAAATTATTGCTTAATTATTAATTAGTAATATTATAACTAATTAACTAATATATATCTATATAAATGGGTGACATAATAATTAAATAAGTTTATTTATTAAATACTGTGATATATTTTTTTTTTATTAGAATTGCAAGCATAACACTACAGGTGATCACTGTGAAAAATGCATTGTAGGTTATCACGGAAATGCATCTATTGGCACTCCTTATGACTGTCTTATATGTGCCTGTCCACTACCAATAGCTTCAAACAAGTAAGACAATATATTATTTATATAGTCTATATGATATAGTATATTATTATAAGATTAAATAAATAATTCAATATGAAAACATGCCATAAGAAAATGAAAAAATTAATTGTGTTAATAGATAATATGTATTTTATTTTTAGTTTTGCGACAGGTTGTGAAGTTAGCCCAGATGGTAATAAAATCAGCTGTGATTGTTTACCTGGTTATTTCGGAGCAAGATGTGAATCTTGTAATGCTGGTTTTTATGGTAGCCCTGAAACTCCAGGTATACATTTATTTTCAAAGTTTAAATTATTTACTTAATTTAACTTACATATATTTTTCTGTGATGATCATTATTAAACAATATAATATTCATAAATAGTATGATTCACCAAACATAATTACTCAAATTTTTTCTTTAATAATTAATTAATTTAAATTTTGATTTTTAGTAAGAATAATGACCATATTTTCAATTATTCTTAAATTTTATACTAAGAAAGGAGTGTCCTGTGGTGATATAAACTTCGTTTTTTTATTAGAACCATGATTTTTATTGTTAATATAAATTATTTTTTAAATATTGATGTGTATAAATTAAAATTAAAACGATTAGTTTCTGAGGCCTTATACACTTTAAGTATCTATATTTAAATTTTCCTTAAATCACTAAATGTATTAATAAATTATTAAGAGAAAAAATGAAGGTGAGTATAATTGGTATATTGCCCCGTTTATAATTATTTAAGTACAAAATTTATATCAATTTAAAAAATACACATTAATTAATATCCAATAATCTAATCTAAACCAACGTTTCTCAACCATTTAGTCTCGCGACCCCCAAAAAAGGTACAAAATGTGCTCAATCACTTTGCAACTCCCCTCCCTATCTATATTAAGTATAAATTTGTATCATATCACAGGGAAAGCCAAATTTTGAATAAAAGGTTCATTTTGTAAATCAGTGTTTTATTATTTTTGACCACCAAGACTCCCAGCCAAGACAATCGCGACCCCCAGGTTAAGAAACGCTATTTTAGATATATTAATTAGAATATAATTACTTAGTTTATTATAAAATATTATTTAACTTCTTTTAAAAAAAAAATGTACTTTTTAAACGGCATTTCTAATTTCTAAATGGGATTTCCTTGTTTATTTAAGTTTTATTATTTAATGTTATTGTATCAAATTAATAAAATATGAATTTATTTATGTTTATAGGAGAAGTATGTAAAGAATGTCAGTGTTCTGGTAACATAAACAAAGAAGATCCTGGATCATGTGACTCAATTACTGGAAAATGTACACGTTGCTTAAACAGTACCTTTGGTGAATCATGTCAATATTGTAGGCCTGGGTATTTTGGAGATGCTGTAAATTTGAAGGATTGTCAAGCATGTGATTGTGATAAATGTGGAATGGAAAAATGTGATAACTATAATGGCCTATGTGTCTGCCATCCAAATGTAGAAGGAGAGAAATGTGATAGATGTGCTGTAAATCATTATGGTTTCGAAACTTGCAAGGTAAACCTTTAAATTATCAAATATAATTAAACAATAAATATAGTTTAATCAACAAGTATTTAATATGTAATATTAATCTGATAATCTATAGTTATGCTAATAAAGACACCACATAATTTTAAAGTTAAATCAAAATTACTCACTTTTGAAAAAAAATTAATTATAAGTACTAATAATTAATAATTACTGATTATATGGATTTAAAGTTCAATATTTAAGGAAATATAATATTAGAACAGTGGTTATCAACCTTTTTATGCTCACGCTACATTTCTTATAACCATACGTTTTGGACGGAACACTAAAGTAATAAAGTAATACTATACGCGTGTACCACGGTCGTTACGCACGGAACACTGGTTGAGAAACACTGTATTAGAATGTATTATGAATTATATAGTTCTTGAATTTAACATATCATACAGAAGCAGAGTAAGACACTATAGGTTTCTGTTTTTTATGTTGAACTTGCAGAGAAACTAAGATACATCAAAGATATATATGTATATAATTATTCATAAAATATTCCAAAACAAATAAAAAATGAATGTCTAGCTTAAAAATCTAAAACTTACTAATTCATAAAAACATTTATTTTTCTCAATTGCATATAGGGTTGTAAGGCATGTGAGTGTGCATTAGCTAGTGAAAGTTCTCAGTGTGATGATAATACAGGATTGTGTAGATGTAAGCCTGGTGTTGCTGGCAGAACCTGTGATCGATGTAAACCTGGATATTGGAATTATACTGAAGAAGGATGCATATGTAATAAAACCTATTTTTAATTTATAGATAATTTATTAAATAATTCAATATATTATATTATATTTACAGCATGTGGTTGTAACTCTGAATATAGTGTTGGTGTTAGTTGCAATCCTCGAACAGGACAGTGTGAATGTTTACCTGGTGTAATTGGAGATAAATGTGACCATTGTCCTCATCGTTGGGTATTAATACAACCTGAACCAAATATGGATCAAATGACTGGAGTTGGTTGCTTTGAATGTGACACTTGTACACATTCTCTTTTAGATGTAACAGATAGTTTATTTACTAAACTATACTATGTCTCCAATGAATTTAAAGTATAAGAAAGAATCCGATAAAACAATTTTGATGTTAATAATTTAATGTTATGATTTTCTAGAATGTGGAAAATGGATACTTCACTGCTCAACGTCTATTATATTTAAATGATACAGTATCAAAATTGAAACCAAATTTAACTAACCTCATATCAAGTAGTACTGATTTGTTCCCCCTAAATAAAAATTTGACTGATTTCCAAAAAGACATCACAAATCTAAATAGAAAGGTAATTTTTATTCAGTAATACAAATAACAATATTAATTATTTAATACAAAAAATATGTATTGTTTAGTCAAAGTCAGCTTTATCAGATGCATTAGTATTAGAATCAAAAGGTGATATAACAAATAAAATGACGATCGAAGTGGGTTTAGCCTTGGATGAGGCAGTGTTACAATCGTCTAAAGCTGTCAGTGAAGTAACTAATTTAGCACAAAGTCTTCAAGATGGCGCAGGTCCACAAATTGATACAGCATTAAATGAAGCACAAACATTGTTGGAAGACATAAAAAAATCGCTTCCAGACATGACAAATAAAAATAATGAGTCAGAAAATTTACTTATTAAATCAAATGATATTCATGACAAAATGATACAATTTGCATCGCCATTAGAAACACCTGCCCAATCAATAAAATCATTAGAAAATAAAAAAATAAAGTTCTTTGATGATATTATGGATATTAAAAACTATACTAATATTGCTAAAGATAAAGCAATGCAAACTGGTGTACTAAATGATGCAAACCGGTGAGTTAAAAATAATCGTTGTTTAACTAAACAAAAAAAAAAGTTCAATACTAATTTATATTGATTAATTTCAGTGAATCGTTATCAAAAGAAAATGATCGAATAAATTCATTGACAAAACTAAAAGATTTAGCAAATGATGGTATGGAAATGTTAATGAAAACAGTAAAAGAGGCTGTTGATAACATAAAACAATCTAAGGATGCATTTGCTAAGCTTAGTGCAGAAAATGAATTAATGAAAGCCACTAAATTTAAAGTTGAAACAGCAATTGAAAAAGAAACACGAGTGCTGGAAGAATTACAAAGAGGTTTAGATAAAGCGAAAGAACATTCCAATAGACTTAAAGAACAGGTATTTTAATTTTATTTTACAGTATGCATTGCTGTATATATGATTTAGTTTTACATTAGCAATTAATTGATGATGGGAATAATCAAGATAAATTACTCATAATACTCTATTGTTAGAGTTAATAAAATATTTTGATTGTTTTGAAAATTCTTGATTGATTTTCTTGGTATCGAAATCAGCTGAAATAATTGAATGAAAAATTATTTGGCTAGTGATTCTTTCAAAATTAAATTGACTATGTCTAAACTCTATAACATAAAATAGTCAAATGCAAATTAGTAATTACTAAATTCTTATAATATACTTAAAAACCTTTAATAACCTATCTTATTTATCCTATTTTATTACTTTTTCGCACTTCTTGCTCATACTTTTGAAGTATTTGCATTCAAATTATTCATAATCATTCATAGGTAGGTAATCAATTTATAATTTTTTTGGCAAAATTTATACAAATTAAGTTATTTTACAAGTCGTACAATCTAATTTTTTTATTATTATTTAATCATATTAAGTAGGTACTTACTACCTGCATAGATATAAAAATAAAGAATAAAATATCAATTTAAATTTTAATTAATTTAATTTTACACCGCTGTTGTGAAGGAATTTAATTATAATTGTTTTAATAATAAAATATCTATCATTAAAATAAGTATAATTATAATATTATATTAATATGTTTATTACAATGTAAATAATAATTTTGTTTTTTGCCAAAGGCTGATTTGATGGAGTCTTTAGTCAAAAATTCAACCTCTGCATCTGAAACAGCAATTGCAGCTGCTAATTCATACAAAAATATAGTAGCAGAAATAGAAAAATCATTAAATGCTGCTAAAAATGCAAGTACTGCAGCCAAAGAAACCATTAGTAAGGTATATATCATGTGTTAAATTGTATGGCTAAGATAAATTCTAAAATTATTTTCCTTACTATATTTATTATTACTGATAAATATTAAAAAAACTGTTTTAGTCAAAAGGACTTGATGAAAGAGTTGCTATAGCTGACCAAAATTCAACAAAATTACTGCAGGATGTTAGAATGGCATTAGAACAAGTACAGGGAGGCTTAGAAGAATCATTAAAAGATGCTAAAGATAAATCATCAATAGTTTCAAATTCAAAAAATCAATTTGACCAAAGAATAGACGAGATATTTAAGTTAGTTACATTTACTCGCTTCACATAATTGTTATAGTATTAATATAGAGCAGATTCAGTTACAAATTAATTTCTTATAATAAAATTAATATTGTCTTACAATTTTTTTTTCTCATAACATTTAAAATAAATTTAAAATTGCTCATTTTACAATTTGTGTATATTTTGTTATTTTTAGCTCTTATAGCTTCTGAACCTATTAGCCTATTATTTGATAATAATTTTAAATTTATATTGTTTTTTTTAATAGACAATTAGAACAGATTGCATCCGAAACTCCAAAATCAAAAAATAACATGGAAACTGTTATGGCCAATGATGAAAAGTCTCGACAATTAATCAATAGTCTTGATAATGTTGTTAAATCATTACCAAATCATCTTATCGCAGCCCAACAACTCAATAAAGACACGGACAAAGCTATTAAGGATGTCACACAGTCAAATAAGCAATGTAAGATTGTTTAAGTAATATAATAACTAATAAGATTCTTCATTATTTAGTTAAAAATTTGGTAATTTTGTCACTTAGTGGATAATGCACTATCACTTTTACCAAATGCAACTGATTCTGCAAATCGCCTGAAAAATAAGCCAGAAATACTTCAAAAAGAAATAGAAAAGTTGAAATCTAATGTAAAAACACTTCAAACTAAGGTTATTACATGCAGAAATATGGTGAACAGGTAAGTTCTCAACATAATTAATTTTATTAATATTTTTTGTAATTTAATAAAATATGTTTCCAGGATTAAAGTAGGTGTAAATTTATCAAAGAATTCAACTCTCGAACTTCGAAATCCTGAAAATTTAGCTCAACAAAGTATTAGCACTCTTGCATCAATATATATTAAAACAGATCAGCCAACAGGTCTCATATTGTATCTTGGAAACGAAGTTGGTACTAGTCGTCGAATGAGAAGATTTAAAACTGTAATTATATCATCATATTTTATTTAATATAATTGAAAATAATTTAAGTATGTAATTCATATTAGGATGATTTCATGGCATTACAAGTTAATAATGGATATTTAGAATTGTTAATGGATATTGGTTCTGGTACTACAATACTTTCTAGTGATAAAATAGTGTCGGATAACAAGTGGTATAAAGTCGTTGTTGAAAGGTACCTAATTTAATGCAACTATTAGTAAAATAAAATTATTACAACAATTTGAATGTTTTTATAGAACTGGTAAAACAGTGAAATTGGTTGTACATGAAGATGTAGGAAAAGGTTCAAATTCTAATGAAATAACTTATTCCAAAGAAACAGTTCTTCCAGGAAATTCTTCTAGTTTGAATTTAGATAAAGATCATTCAAAGTTATTTGTAGGAGGGTTACCTGCTACATTCCAAGCTCAAAACGATATAGTAGATCAATCGTTAGAAGGTCGTGTTGAAGATTTAATGCTTGGAAATACATTTGTTGGCCTTTGGAACTTTGTAGATTCTTCAGGTGTAAATAGTGGATCAATTGAAAGGTACCTATTTAAAAATACTTTGCTGTTTGTAGATAAAAATGTACAAATATTTATTTTATTTTAGGAATAAATTTATGAACACATCTAGTTCTGGGCTTCGTATGAATGGTGAAGGATATGTTGTTATAGAATCTCTTTATTACCAAATGAAATCTAAATCATCTATTCTTTTAAGTATAAAAACCACGTCTACTGATGGACTGATATTTTTAGCTTTCAAAGACAATACTTTTATGTCTATTGAACTAGAAGGAGGAAGTATTGTTTTTCGAGTAAGTATTTCATATTAACTATGTAAAATATGAGTACTTATTAAATTTGTGAAATTAAAACAGCTAAATTTGGGTGCCGATACCACATCATTTATTTCTCCTCTTTCGTATAATGACGATAAATGGCATACAATTGATGCAACTAGAGTAGGTAAAGAAGCTATACTGAAAGTTGATGATAAAATCATAGAAACAGGAGAATGCAATGGAAAAGGAACCGATCTTCAGGTATGTATCACATTAATTATACCTATAGTAATTTATTTACATATTGTGTATAGTTTCATACCATAACATTTAACACGTCATGTACTCATGTTCTATATTTTTTAAATAATATTTAAAAATTAAATATTTGAAAAAAAAATCTTGATTACTAGATTATAAATTAAATTTAAAACAATTAAAAATATTATATTCACAGGTTTCTGAACATTTGTACATTGGTGGTTATCCAAAAGATCATGGAATTAGAGAAGTAACTAAGTTCAAGTACGACGGATGCATAGATAGTGTACAAATTAGTACAGTCCAAGTAAATCTCAACAAGTATGTCGATGCCCAGGGTATTATTTCAGGATGTCCAGAAAGGGTAAAATAAAAATATTTAATTCATATAAGACTTATTTAATAATATTGAGTTAAATTTTTAGATTACCAGCCTTGTATCATTTAAGGCAGGCAGTAGAGGCTATGTTAGATCGCCAAATTTGTTTGTATTAGATAATTCAATTGAATTAATATTAAGATTTAAAACTACTCAATCAAATGGTTTACTAGTATATGGTA
The DNA here is from genome assembly GCF_003676215.2 of Rhopalosiphum maidis. NCBI lineage: Eukaryota > Metazoa > Arthropoda > Insecta > Hemiptera > Aphididae > Rhopalosiphum > Rhopalosiphum maidis. Next base: position 49,029,371 of record NC_040880.1, on the reverse strand, counting down.
AAGATGGGTCATCTGTTTTTTCATTGCGTATAAAATCTGGAATCTTAACGTTTAAAAGTGGAGGAATTCATGTTTCTTCCACACAATCTACACGATATGATGATGATCAGTGGCATGATGTATTTGTTGCGCACACAAATCAAGAACTTTTGCTTCGTGTTGATGATTTTGATAATTTCCAGTAAGTATTAATATTTTTGGATATTCTATGATTTAAAATTGAGAAAAAAACTCAATGTTTTTAATGTATTGAAACTCAATTATTTAGATCTGAAAACCCTCCTTCACCAGTGCGGTTCCTATACTCTGACTTTTTCTTTGGCGGTGTTCCACCGGAAGTCGATGCTGAAACTTCAATGACCGACTCATTTGTTGGTTGTATTAGTGATGTAACATTCAATGGGAAAATAATTAATTTTGCTCAGCTTACTGATGCACCAAGAGCTATAATAGGAAGATGTACAGAACCGTCACTAACTGGATTTAGTGTACCAGAATTCAATAACACAAGTAATTTAAAATAATTAAATAAAACCATGTAAACATATTTTTTTTTAATTATATTAATTCTGATTTAGTGAAACCAAAACCTCCGCTAAGAGATGAATTAGACATGAGCATGCTGGCACCCATTTTACAAACTACCGCCTCTTCCACACTTATCCCAGATGAAATAACCACTAAACCTACTCTCCCGGTAGGGTTATGTGCTCTATCAGTAAATCCACAAGTAGATACTGATATAAATAAAGATAGTGGATATAGATTTGGTATGTTAATTAATTTGTAATATTGAGTCATATATTTCATAATTATGATTATTTTCAGGAAATCAAGTGGGGAGTCGTTTTGAATATGATTCAACAATGATAAAAACTAAAAATGACAAAAACGAGATTTCAGTTGACTTAAAAACTTCTAGCACAGATGGAATAATATTTTTTGCCTATCAATCCGATGGGACGGACTTTACGGCTGTTTATTTGGATGAAGGAAAAGTAATATAACCATTAACCATACATTACAAATAGGGTCAACAATATTTTATTGATCATTAATATTTATACATTTTAGGTTAACTATCATTTGAGCTGTAATTCTACACCAATGACAATTAAAGCTCAAATGCTAGTTAATGACGGAGATTGGCATTCTATTAGCTGGACCAGGTCTAATGCAAATGCTGAGTTATTCGTAGATAGTACACCAGTTGGATCCAGTTTGTTGTCAGGCTGTAAAAACACAAATTCCATATTCTATTTTGGAGGCACTAATCCAGCAGCTTATCAAAAAGTCATTGAATTTATAGTAAGGACAAAATACTTGATTAAAATTATTATCAAAAATGTGTTTCTTTCAACGTTTAAAAAATATTTTTTAATTCATAACTTGGATACAATTATTTTCAGGGAATGAATGAAACATTTGTAGGTTGTTTACGCAATTTCAAAGTCAACTCTAAAGATTTAGGAAGTCCTAGTCGTAAATATGGTGTAACCAAATGTTCCGAAAAAGTTGAAGAAGGAGCATTTTTCTACGGAAATGGCGGTTACATTAGATTATGTAAATTAATAATATTAATTTGTTCATTACAAATTTTATTTTACATTTGACTAACACTTTGTTTCAGTGGAAAAATTTGTTATTGGTAGAGAAATTGAGATTTTAATGGATATAAAACCAAGAAGTGTTGATGGAATTTTGATGTCAGTTCAAACAGTAAAGAAGAATTTATTGATATTGGAAATGAAAAATGGAACAATATCATTTTCTGTGGATACTGGTAAAGGTCCGATTTCTGCTTCCTTTACTCCAGCATCTCCTTACTATTTATGTGATGGCTTATGGCATAGAATTAAAGGTTAGTTTAGAATTACTAGTATTTAGCATTGAACGTAGGTCTTATATGGCTTTGTGTGGTTTGATGTTATACATATTTTATCTGATTTTTTAATGATTAATTGGACTGGTGAATAGGTCTTGGTAAGAATTGAACTAAACTTAGTGCCTCTAATGGAGGATATTGATTTAATTTTTAAAACATCAACTAAAATATTCTATTTATAAAATGTAGCTGGTCAATGATTTATTATTATTATTTATTTTTGTTAAATTCTTTTACAGCCGTGAAACTGAAAAATGTTGTACAATTGGGTGTAGATAATATGTTTGCAACACCAGACCAATATGGTAAAGGAGGAACATCCAGCAATACACCGAGCAAATCATTGTACCTTGGTGGTAATCCGATATACAACAATCGCCAATCCAATGGATACTTAGGATGTATACGGAATGTTGAGATAGTTAACAATAATTTACATGATAAAATTTTATTTAAGAAGTTCCCAACCCAGATGGTGCATGGCAATGTCACATTAAGTGTTTGTCCAACAATTTAGTTACTATTCCAGTATACTGTATAGATAAAAAGCAAATATCAAACATAATTTTAAATTTATATTTTATATTTTTGTAAATAATATTTTTACTTCATGATAATTAATAATAATAACTTGATCATTTTTATATAGTATAATGTAAAAACATAACCGATTAAAATATAAAAGGTAATTGTACAAAATATGAGTACCTACTTTTAAATCTAGTAAGACTTAATTCCATAAAGTTATTGCTTAATAGTATAATGATTAGTTAAAAATTATATAATAACATATTACTTACAATATATTATATTATATAGTACAAAAGTGTATTGCACACTGTATATAAAAATTCAAGTATATTATAATACATATTTTAATATATAAAAAAGTATTTTTCTTGTTTTTTTATATTATACACAAACTAAGATTTAATAGGTAGTTGTATATTTTAATACTTCAGTACTGTTATGGGATTATAACCAGTTGTATTTTTCAACAAGTAATCTATAGTGTGTAGTATTAATGCCGAACATGCATAATATTACACATGACTAAAGGGTATCCCATAAAGAACGCTTTTTTTTAAATTGGCTATAAAAACACTATATTTTTTAAACAAATACAAAAAGAAATAAATATCATTCAAATGACCTCCCCTGTCTTGTTGACAGGCTGTAATGTGGTCCAGAAAAATAGCAACAACTGCATCAGTTCTCTAAGGTGAATTTTGCAATCACATGTCAAATTTCTTCTTTCAAATTGTTGTATAGTTCTCAGTTTTGTTGTATAAGCCTGAGATTTGACAAATCTCCAAAGGAAAAATTCACAAGGAGTGATATTACATAATCTTGCTGGCGAGTTCACATCACCCCAAAGTGCAATGAGGCGATTTGGAAACTTTTAACGCTACAGTGTAGCGAAAGACGCTATTCTACTGTAACCACAGCTTTGGGAAATCCACATTGTAAAGATGAGAGACTTTGCTCTCAAGTCCAAATTTTCAATACTTCAATATTCTCAGCAGCCCTACTTACAAAATAACAAATCTAATCCAAATAGCCAGCGTCGAACTGGTTCCAAAAGGCCCCATCAGCAATATCTATAATGGGCCCCCAAAAACCATTTTTTAGATAAAAGTTTAATCTGATACATTAGTATATGTCCAAAACTTTCATTTCTTTAAAACATTTTTTTAGAATCCTTACTAAACTTAGGTATTTGTTGTATGATCAAAAAAACAATGAATTTTCAAAGTAAAAAAATTAAATTAAATTAATGTTTTGAAGCTATTATAAAATGCTTTTTTTTAATTATTTTTACAACTTATTAATCTTACTAACTACTTATGTTAAACCATATATAAGTAGTTACTATCTTACATTAATTGACAATAGAACAAATAAGATAACATTATATTATACCTTTTAGTTTTATACACATTTTATTCTAGAATATAATTTTTAAAAACAATAAGTCGAATTTTATCATACTTCTTTTTAATAAAAAACCCAACATACATTACATAAGTGTTTATAACAAAATTTAAAACTATTAAAAAAGATTGCCATTTTCAAAAATCAAAACAATAACGTCTCATACGAACAATGAACTTAGCAATTTAAGATCTTCACCTTTTATAAGTTGTATTCAACACTTAACCGCAGTGGAGGATTAACTACTAGATTCGTGAGGCTTGATCCTAGGGCGGCAAATTTGTTGTTATTTTATTTTTGTTCTTAAAAAAATGAACAAAAAAAAAAAATTAACCATTTTTGTTTTTCACTCCCGAGACGGCTATAGTGCTATACCCGATAACCACTCTTCGATGTTAGCCCATTTAAACTACGATCCTTGGATAGTATTAAAAAAAAAAAAAAGGACGTAAACATTGAGCGTGTCTCAGGGCACCGTGAAAGTTAATCCGCCACTGCTTAACCGTCACAACCGACATAACTATATAAGCACAACAGCGCGCGGCACATGAGAAACCGTTTCTAATTTTCTATCGAGTTTACATCAATTAGTCGTCTCGAATTGTCAATTGGTCGTGGACTCTTGGTAAATTTTTGTCGTGTGATGTGAATATTGGTTTAATAAAGTTATATAGGTACAAGTGGGCAATAATAACAATTATTATATATGTACTAGGTACACGTTTTGCGATAAAAAGTTCAAAGTTGAATAACAGCATGTACAAATGAACAAATGTACAACCAGCATTATATCACAAATGCGATTATATTATGGTACGATAATAAATGTTATCAGATGCCACTTATCTGGAATCCAAATATGTTTAATAGTTTAATACAATAATAATTTGCTTATAAATATTTATTAGCGACATTTGTTGGTAAAATATTATTTTACAATTTTTAAAATAATTAACAGATAATTATTATTAAAACAAAAAATAGTAATAAAATAACATTTAGAATAGAATTTTGATTTTCGAGGTCTAATGAAATATTTGGGGGGCTACGTATGAACTATAAGTATTCCAACTATAGTGAGATACGGCATGTACGTTACTGTACATAACTATTATCAAGTCTTTGATGCTACCGATGCTGATGATGGACAGTTATGTGACCAATTACATATCGTAGTACACTAATACCTACGTCACAACTACCACTGTTTAATAATTTAACTAACATAATATTTATTAATGGATTCAGTCTGGTTGGTAGATACATTAATATATCAATAAAAATAATTAGCTAAATAAACCTCATCTCATACTTAAAAATAATTTTATAAAAATCACTAAACATTGTATCCAACAATACCACTTGATACTGCATCAGTTTACTTCATCATGTTACACAATAAATGATGCTTACCTACTTATTAATACAATGGTACCACATACTTGTACAAGTTGTATATTAAATGAACACTATAGGTATCACTATTTACAATTAGATGAATTTACCAAAGTTGAAGTAATTTATTTGTCAAACTAAATCATCCTCTTTTATAACTTTCTCTTTACACCCAAAGGTCTATCTTTCAAACAAACTAAATAATAAAATTATATTTACCGTCTTTGAAGTTGAATATTGAGCTTTTAATTTTAAGACTTAACTTTTAACAAACGCCTCACCTCAAATCAAAATGAAAAACAGCATATTCTAGACTTTTCACATGCTTTGTCCTCTTATCCTACTCAAAATATTATAAAATGTTGCCTACTTACAACATTTATAAAAATTTTAAATAAAAACTTAAACAAAATGTTTAACCTACTTGTAGTTTGCTAGTCTATAGTCTATATGTGAAAATGAAAAAGATAGTGAAGTTCCGTAATGTATAATAATATGATATTTATTTTTATGTTTTAAATATATTTTTAATTAGTATGCAGTATGCACTCAAAATACCTATGGGTCAAATTTATACCAACTCGTATATGGTACCCTAAAAGAAACCGCAATTCATAATACATTTTTAACGCGGGGAGCAACTAGAAGAGACTCCAAATATCGAGAGGCGCTAAGTTTAATAAACAAGTCTATGATAAGATACATTTTAGAGTGTTAAAGTATGAAAAATTATTAAGAAGTTATTAAATTTGTGGTATTGTGTCGATTACGTCACCTAGCATCTTAAATTTTTATGTCTATAGGTATTCTTTATTATGTTGTTAGATATCAACGGAAATTACTTAGTTGTGTACTCGAATTCACAATAAATACGCCACACGCATGGAAATTAAATATTGATATGATAATTGAGGTAATCATCAATAGATAGTCTCCTAATGAGCTTTTGGTTGGAAAATGTGAATTCTGTTACCAGTTTATTACCTTCGGTGTGTCCGTACATTTATATAATGTATAAATGAACATTGAACATACGTAAGTGACAGAGTCGTGGAAATTGATGAGGCTCATCCACATTTCTACGATTTATGCATCAGATATACCTAACCTTCCCTCTTCCATGATAAAATTGCCGTCTACGTCACTGATGTAAAATACCAATAAGTACAGCGTGAATGAGTGTGTTCCGCTTCCTCTCATCACACCGTTTGAAAATTAAAAACGAAAACGGTTTATTACAACATTATCAACATATCGTACGCTGCTGAATGCTGATCGACGGAAGTAGCGTACTCGTACGGTCAGTGGTTACTGCATGTTTAATAATTGCCGTCTGGCAGAAACGACTAGTCTAAAGTGTGAAACAATATTATAAATTATAATATATTGGTCAAAGTGTTGAACGTCCCCGCAGGCGGGCAACACTATCTATTTAACACACAGACCTTATACCCTCATCAGCAACAAGGTGGATCCACCACGCTTATATAACGTGTATGATTTAACACACCGAGGTGTGACAAATTGTCACCGTATTCCGTGTAACCTGTTACACGTTGACCTGTTAACGCGTTACCATATGGGTCCATAATAGGTATTAATGTGTTATAACACCAAAAATAGTTTGTAATGTATTCGTCTATGTACTTATCGCGGCTTATTAGCGTATAATGCGACTTAAGCGATAAAGTACGACGCTTTTAAATAACAATAATAAAAATAATAGATGATGATTCGTAGTCAAAAGTCGTCTGCAGCAGTGGATCGGACTCGGCGGCGGTCATTCGCGCGAAATCCGAGCTGAGCCGTCGATGGACGAGCGGCAGGTAGAGGCGGCGTTTGTTTTGCCGCGCGGCCGGCCTGTTGTGCGGTATTATAATATGTACACATATATTTATATATAACGTTCATCTCTTGTAGTAGTCGTGTAGGTATATACACTCTTTATTGGCAACGCGTCAATACCGCAATGGCGGCGGCGGCGGCGTCGAAGGACGCGTAAGGGTACTCTCGTATACCCGCGCGTAACTCAGTGCCATTTCGTCCATCAAATCCGCAGCGGAAAACTACGTTTTTTGCTATATAGGTAACCGCCGTCACGCAATACACGTCGCCGCACAGCACGCCTATACCGACGGCCTTTGCGCTTTCGTCACGAGGTGAGTCCATCAACTGCACTGTACACGGTACCCGATTTATAATAATATTATATTACATAATATTATCGTTGTTACGCGTTGAAACGCCCTAATCTGGCTACTCCGCAAGTCGGCCGCGGTCCCGTCGATAACGTTCGGTTCCCGTACGCGTTCCAACATTGTTCCTACTGTATCAGACGCGGTTTGAAAGTATAATATTACATACCTGACGTTATTGTGTAGGTATATTTAGTGGTGCGAAATGACCCAGTCCGTCAATGGAATTTGTGATAAAAGTAGTCGTTAATCACGTTAATTGATAGCTTCTATACGAGTAAATTTCAACCGCGATTATCATATCTCCCCTTTAAAGTCCTTACGAATTGCTCATTTATATCATTGACAATTGAAATTGTACCATTGCAGTCATCACATACGCAATAATCTACCACCATTCATACCGCTTTCCCACTTTCTATAGTAAAAGTTCAAACTGTGTATTCAGACCATCACTACACAGTCATTCCACGTATATTAAAATAATTGTACAACATGTATCATCACATTGCGTACTTGCGTTCATCTTGTTTGTGATGCTTTTCTCATTTCTCGCAACGGTCCCATGCAGGTGCGACATCGACTCATTAGTCATTATTATCACGTACCTACTGCGTAATACGTCGGTCATGTCTTCAATTATGTAGCAAGTACGTCGCTTGGGCGTCTAAACAATAATCAGCAGTGTATGTCATTGTGTCCTCTACGGGTTTGCCGCCGCCGAAATACAAATATATTTTTCGGACCACACCGGTGTATTACGTATGATGTGTTTTAATATGCACATATATCACCCGGGTGCGGTGTGGCCTACACCGCACCCGGGTGGAGGATGTTATTTTTTTTTTTTTTATCGTCGCGTATAAATAGCATTCTATATACTAGTGTACACGCCGCCGCTGCTGACTGTTATAAATTCGGACTCGTGCGCGAATTTGGCAAACTTTCCGGGTCAAATCGCAGCTGCGTAGCCTCGTCATTTTAAAACCAAAACTATTCAATTCCGCGAACACACGGTATAACACTTCGACGCACATAATACAATGAAACCTCCCTTAACGGTCACCTCTGAATAACTTTGGCTCCTCCAAATATAGTGGACAATTTTCGGGGACTTGAACGTTTTCATTACTTATCTATAGAAAAACCTCTAAATAACGGACACTTATGACTAGATTCTGATAATTATCATTAATAACACACGGGTATAAGTATATTCATACATTAAAATAATATAAATATGTGTATAATTTTTTTGATAATGTTTTTTTTTTTTCATTTCTCCGCCCACTTTCTAAATAGCGGATAAAATTTCGATGGTCGAGAGTGTTCATTATTTAGAGGTTTCACTGTATTATAATATTATTCTGTATATCTTCTACTAGCGATTTATATAGGTACAATCGCACTTCAGTGCTATAGCACTCCCGATCTTTTTTTGTATGTGTAGCAAGATAATATGCATTTACTTGTATATGTGTATAGTTTTGCCCACTAACCGTTTTTAAAGATAATTTTTCCCTAGTTCATAATTTTGTTACGGTAATATTATATAGACATACAGCCTATATATAGCTAACAACCAAACTAAATATGAATTTGTAAAATTACAAATGGTGTATACTGAATCTGCTTTAGCTCGGAATAGTTCAATGAATTAGTTTAAGCATAATGCACGTGGTTATATGACAAGTTTTAATGACTATTATGCAATGCTAATTTCATGAAATATTCATAACAATAGTATTACAATCGCTATCATTCAAATGTTTAATGAGTTTTAATTAACGTATATGATTTAAGACTAAATTTATCATTAATAATATATTTATTCATTATGATCAATATGTCGACTTGGCGCTCACATGATATTTGAATATAATACGTCATTAAAACCAGGTTCATACACAATGAGGGTTTTAAAGGTTGACCCCTCCCCCCTCCCCCTAAAAAAATGTTGGTAAATTATCAAGTATGTTTTATAGAATAAAAGTGATTTCTGTCAACGAACTTATTGTATAAATATGAAAATGTATAACCTTAACCACCTCCTAAAAAATATAATATTATTCATATACGCCCTGATTAGAAAAAAGTCATTAAAAATGTTAAATTATCGCTGTAAAATGTAGTAGTTGTCACACCTATAATAATAATGTTGAGCGCCACTGATTTCGCAGTATGTATTGTGTTTTATTTATAGGGTCACACGTCAGCCACGCGACTATAATATATATATATATATATATGTTGTGTATAAATATAAAACACGAATCATTTGACGACAATTAACTATAACCGATGGATATATAATATATTATGTAACGCGCGTTATAGACTATACATAATATTGTTAGTCGAGCATATTCAAGGCCGTACCTGGTGGGAGGGGTACAAATCGCACCCGAATTTTTTTCGTGTACCTATTAAATATTATATTAAAATTAGAACACAATTTTTTTAGCGCTTACCCCCCCCCCTCCCCCCGAAATTAATTTCCAGTTACGGCCTTGAGCATATTAATATATTATAGTGATTTTTAAAGTTAGTTTACCAGCGCAGACGGCTTAACGCAAGACTACAACAGAGGCATTATTATTTTTCATAACTCTTCTTTCAGGGGTGGTATTCTTTGAATCATGTCTATAATGTCTATATGTGAAAATATCACCGGTCCTGGGTATTTTATAAATTGAATATATTTTTCAAATTTTTCATTTTAGAGTACAAATAAATCTATTGGAAAATCAATGCAATTTAAGATCTAGTTTGTAGATATAGAATAGATTCTGATTTGATTTTTATATGATACAGGTTAAAATAATTCATCATAGATAATTTATTAAAATGTAGATTTATATCAAACGATAAATTTCGATTAGTTTTGCGCATATATGCATTTTAGAGACCGTATTGATTTTTTCTTGGTTTTTGTTTATTTATATTTTAATTATGATAAAAAATATATTTTTGACCCATCAAATTTAAATATTTTTAATACATTTTAAAAATTTTAAATAAAGTTTATTTTCATGACTGCAGCTTGTAAAATTTTTAAGACCTCAAAATTTTTAGAGTTGTTATTTGTTAACCTAATTTGAAATTGATTCCTGTACAGTATACAGGTTGGTTTGACTATATGCTTTTAAATACATTTTGCCAAGATAAGTGTAGATAAGATCCCTACAGTATCTGAACTGCTTTGCATTATTGTTATTATTGTATTCAAATATAAATATTACACTTTTGTTTATCATTTCTGAATACTATACAACAAAATTATGTTAACTTAATATTTTACTATTATAATATTACCTACATATTTATAAATTTATAATATTATATAACGTTTTAAGGTTAGGTACTCATTTAAAGATAATATGTTTTGGTTATTTTTCTTCAATGAGTTTATTCATTTTAAAACATAACAACACGTTTATTATACTAATACTTTATCGGTGTATCAACATATTATAGTGTAATTATGTTTTAAAATGTTTAAAAGTTATTTTCTCTAATCATTAACGCATATCAATAACCAATTAAACTTTAACGCACAAATGTACCTATTATATACTATTTTTTACTCACTCCTTGTGATGGAGTCGTGTTTTGCGTGTTACTTTCATATTTAATTTTATAGGTACACAGTAAAATAGTATTTTAGAACTATCGTGATAAGTCTGAAGTCATTATATAAACATAATATTATATAAGATACGTTGTTTAACATGTGATAACTCATTATAAATCTTATAAGGTTCATAACATACATTTATGAATTTTTAAAATATCATATAATAAAAAAGTGAAATAAAAAGTTATTTTAATAACTTTGTATAAAACTTCGTATTTAATGAGGGCTCTATTTATCTATACATACTATAACTTATGATACTTAGTACCTAATAGTTGGTATATTTTCATAATAAATATTCCAAAGTATAAGATATAGATGTTATGTATTTAAAGTAAAACATTAATAACATTATACTTCAATAATATAAGAATAAAAATATATGGGTACATGCTGAAATAAAATTACAATGCAGCGTTACAGTATATACTAGTAGAATACACATTAGAAACGGGCTTTTGTATAAATTAGAGAGAAAAGTGGAGTTGTTAATAGTTCGTATTTGTTTTATTCGTTATAGGAGTATAAGTATTAGAGTAGGTATAAACGGATAATAAAAAAACTATACGGAGAATAATAGATATGGAACATGGATACGAGACCAGTGAAGTGTGAAGACTGAAGATATACAAAAAAAAAAAAAGAAGTATACAAGAGAATCGATTTTACTAGACTCCAGTGGGGATATTGGATATGGATGGAAAATTAACCACATGTTTTTCGTGGTCCGTAAGGCTTGAGAGGCTTGGGAGACATTGAACTGCTGCAGAAATATAATCGTTGGGAAAATAAGGGATGTTGATTCTTGATACTAATGATACTTGATGTTAAATCTCGCGTATATGAGCGAAATAATTTTTGGACTCTAAACCATACCACTTTCATATGCAGTATAGAATGATCATAGAAACTGATACTGTTTTGAAAATAGGGTAAAATTATATTTTAATATACTCAAGGTCAAGTGATAAATTATTATTTATTTGTTTCATATTATACATATTGGCATAACATTATTCTTAATTTTTGTAATCAATACAAAAACCCTTAAAAAGTAATCCTTTATTTGAAAATTATAACCAGGGCTGGTAAGTTCATGCATTTGCATGTATTTTTTGTTATACAGGAAAACATGCTAACTGAGATCAAATCCATTTCATAACAATAGTAATAATTATAAAAAGTTAAATAGTGAATGTTTTTGTATATTTTGGATGTAAAGGCATATTTGTCATAAAGTAGATTTTTTAGGGTTATTAGCGCTTATTATTACATAAAAAATATTTTATTTATTTATTTAAATATTTTGGTTCTCTTTTGTTTCTTATTTTATTTATTTTCTTATATATAAAATAATAGTATTAGTTTTGATTTATTTTAATAATTTTGGCTATTCTTAAGTGTATAAAAATTAAAAGGAATAAAAAACTTTAAAAATGAATTGATGTTTTATCTTATTATTTCAAAATTCTCCTATGAATTTTGTTACATAGTGCATATTTTAAAAATGTTAGCGAATATAAATGCATATTTTGCCAATGTTTAGAGCATGAATGCATGCTAATTTATACATTTTTTAGTGCATGAACTTACGAGCCCTGATTATAACTAATAATTTAAATCTTCACACGTACAAAAATTACAGGATTGTAAAAGAAAAAAAATCGTTAAAAGTAACCTAATATTATTATCTATTATTAATTATAAACTATTAACCTTGAATAGTTGAATCTCGATTAAGTAAACCGCAATAAAGATGTAAATGTAGGTTTTTTGTGACAGCTTGAAATACGTGTTATACGTACAATGATGTAATATATTACAACAAATTATTAAGTTGATGGTCTAACAATAATATAGTAGAAAAAACAAAAGTGCCTGATTTAATTATATATACCTTAAGGTAACCAACTAAAACTATTCATTATTCAAAGATCTATACAATAATAATTGATTTGTCAAATCATAATTATAAAACTTTTATAAATAAAGAGTAATTCAATTTATTTTTATTTACTTTTATAAGTGGTGTTTATACAAATATTTTATCTAGCTTAAATTTACAATTTATTTCCTTTTACCTAACTGTACACATTTTCTACAGCCATCTTATCTTACATCCATCTCATGAAATTATAATTTTTTTCTCATGGCATAGAATTATTGATAAGTTCTAACAATTTACCACATATTACAATTAAATATTAATTATACCGTAAATTATCTTCTAATAATAATTATATAAAATAAAAACGCTTTGTATTGTTATAAATATATAGCTACTATTTATTTAAATTATTGACTATCTATATACATATAGTTCTATACTAGAGTACTATAGACAGTACTAATATACATAATTTAGTGACTACTTTACATTATTCATTTACAAAAAATTAATAGACGTATAGCATTAAAAAAAAGTATTTTGGTTTGTTTTGAAAAATATCCTCAAATTTATAATATCATTAATATTAGTACTCAAAAAAACTTTTAAACTCTTCGATATATAAAATTAACTTCTTATTTAATTATATAATCCTGTATGGCTGTACGCTATTACTCATTATTATTGTTGAATAGTTTTATCACTTTTAATTCCTGGGCAAAAAAGAACAAAACAATAATAATTGAATTTAAAATATTTTATAGTATATATTGGTAGTCTTTTAAAGTCCATTTCAGGACAGCTTTTTAATTTTTTTTATTGATATAATAATTTGCAAGTAGGTTTAATAGCCTATAGATAGCCCAGATTAATCAACATACCTTACCAAACCTATATTACTGAATATTTCATAATTGTTAAAAAAAAATATTTTTATTCTGTTTAGTAACAATTAATTCAAAAACACTTGTTTTTTATAAAATAAATTTGTTATGTATAATGCTATATATTTATTATTCACACAGTAACCTACATACATCAGCATGTCAGAAAGACGGACACTTTTGAGCCGTCCCCGGACCCGGGTGTACGACTGCAACTATAACATTGGCGAGGGTTATTATAAGCCAATGATGGACCACCTAGACCGCAAGTACTACGGTTCTTCGACCACGCCGGCCGCACCCAAACCCGCTGGTGGATTCTTCGACTCTAGCCCAAAAAGCCTATTTAGTACGTCGGGAACTTCGGCCTTTGACGAGTACAGATCTTCATCACCGGTGCGGTCTCGGCGCAGCGGCTCCGATTCCAGATTATCATTGCCCGACGACGAATTTGAGCAAGAGGTAAATTCTTTTGATAATATTATAGATATAGATCAATAAATCTTCATAATTTAAAAACGATTATTTTATTCATTAAATTTGTGGCATTGATTACACTTGATGCTTGAGGGGCAATGGTGAATCTAGGATTTAACTTTTTTTTTTTGAGGGAGGGCCTATAGTCCAAAACACAAATCTTAAATTTTTTCAGTAATTAATAAATACATACAAATATACAATAATTTTAAATGTGTATTTAACTTATAACAATGGGGGGGGGGGCGAAGGCCATTCGGCCTCCGCAGTGGCAATCCGCCACTGTTGAGAGGCAGTGCAGTAGTCCCTAAATCATTTTATAGTGGAAGGGACGAGCTTCATATATATTTATTTATATTAACACACAAAGTACTAGGTAGATGAAATAAATTATGAAAATTTAAATGAAAAAAGGTCATGGGAAAATTTAATTTTTTTGAGTTTTTCTGAATGTCAAAATTTGAAAATTTATAATAACTAAAGAAAATAACAATTTATATGATGCATTAAAAGTTTATAATAGGTCCACTGTTGAATTTTGGAATGTATATACGTATACCGATATACTGTAATTTTATGCCTAAATTACGAGACAAAATCTTATATATATATATATATTAGTCAAAATAGAAATGGTTTAAAAAACCTTGGCTTGTAAGAAAATAGTAAACTGATAATAAAATCGGATGATTTAACTGTGCAGCATGTACATATTACATAAACGACCATATAGGATATAACTAATTGTATAATTTACACCTTGGCGTTTATCCAAAATTAAAGGATGTCAAAGTATACGAAAATCTTATATGTATTTTTGGCATTGTATTTTTATAAACATTTAAATGAGAATAAAAATAATCAAAGAATGGCTTACATTGTAATATAATGGATGTAATTTCAATAATATTTTTTTATATCGTATATAATAATATTAATATATTTGTACCATTTAAGTTGTACTTTAACATAGACTCTTCCTATACTATAGTCTTGGATAATACTCACTCTCAATGATAATACTTATTAATATTATCTTCTATATTATTTTAGTGGATAATATAGATGATATCTGAATAATTTACATATGTTAATAAATTTAAATTATAATTAACTGAACTTTGACTTTTACCTTAAAATATGTTGTATACTTCTATGACTTTGTCTTATATTTTAGCTTATCCTTTTTATAGATACTAATATACTATAGTACTTGTACAGTGGCGTAGATCGTGGGGGGGGGTGTTGACCCCCCCCCCCCCTTCGGCCGTATTTTTATCAAAAATATAATGTTTATAATATAGGAATACAATCATTTATTCGTGAAATATATTCTGTTTTGCCGTATTCACGTTATCGACTGCACTGGTGATAATAATCATTATCATTCAATTATTTTATTATTTTAACATGGTTGTAGATTTATTTTATTACTGAAACCCCCCCCCCCCCAAAAAAAAAAAAAAAAAAATCCTGGCTACGCCACTGTACCTATAAGTAATGTAGTGTAACTATATTTCCTAGTATTTTTTATATTATTCTGAAATAATCTTTTTTTGTATTTATTAAAATTAGAATTTTCTACTTTGTTTAAGATTTTTAATAACATTTAATTTTCTATTTCAAAAAGTCTATGATTGTAATACAAAGTTTCCCAATGGCTATTCATACAACAATTAAAAAATTAAAAAATATCAATAATACGAGACACGAGTATTGAATCCCAATTTTTTCTATAAGTGTTATAAATATTTGTGCAAATTTTTCGTAAATGGTGCATAAAATAATGAACATCTTTTTAACGCTTTAAAGCAATTAAACATATGTATTTTAAATACCTAAAGTACCCATGTGGGCCATATGCAAATTAATAAGGTTTATTAATAATTATTCAAATATGCATAGTATTTTATACTATAATATATAATTTAATAAAAATTCAATTTTACAGCACAAATTCTAAATTTCTATTTTTTCTTTAGAAAAACTCAAAAACGATTGATTACTTCCTAAGGATCGTCATGAATATATAATTATGTACACTAAGTAATGCTAAACCAGTTAGTCTATTGTCAGCAGTAGCATTTCGCAAATAGCTCTTTATTATTTCTAAAGAAGAAAATGTTCTTTTGGGTACTATGTAATATGGTAAAGTAATAAACACTTAATATAAATGAAATGTTTAGGAAAAAGTTTTGACTACAGTTAGGATATGCTTCAATAAGTACTTCGGTAGGCCGTTTTGGTATGGATTTATCTAACCACTTTCATTATCAAAAATTTAACTCGGTTAATAGTGAATCTAAATTCGAAAAATCTGAGTACAAATTTATATCGCTTGTCTTTATCGGTAAATTATACATTTATTCGATAGTAATAATATAAATAATTTTTATGATTTGTATAAAATGTTCTTTTAATTGATTAATAAAATCGTAGAAAATGGAATCATTATAACTGTTATAAGCGTTTTATCAGTAAGTACGGAAATATTTTTTAGGACAATTAGTTTTAATATTTATACACGATTTTGTTGACAAGCAATTATTATTTTGGTTTTATTTTTTTTTGTTCATCAAAAATTTAAAAGAACAGCTTTTTCAAAAACTAATTTAAAATATTTGGTCCATATTTTCGCGTAAATTTTCAAGCTCGTTTAACATTATTTCTATGTGTTTATAGGGTCAACTTAATCACAATTAATTCATTATAGATTTTTATATATAAAGGTTTCAATGAAAATAAAGTATTTATATTCTATTAATTGTTATTTAATTATTATTAACTTATACTTTAATATTCATAACTTACATTTTTGTTTAAATATGGTCCCCAATGTCATCAATTTTAAAATATTTTCAGATTTATTAGACGTGTGTTTACTTTAGCTTCGTACACACAAAATTTAATAATGTATTTTATCTTTTAGCTATTTTATTTGAAAAAAAAATTCCGTGAAATAAATAAATTATTCTAATGAATAATTATTATACAAGTACGCACACGACACACGACACAGCCATACTTCATTACTACAACACGTAACATAGATACATTTATAAATTATTAATTATTATCATCATTCATCACACTACATACAAAATATTATGATGGCATGATGTACTATTATGCATTTATTTATGCCACTATCATTAATAATAATAACAATATAACTATAATATTGAGGGTAATAATACCCATATGATTAGAGTAGATTCTTTAGAATGTGATTAATAAATATTATCATGTTTATTTTGTATTATTATTATAACACTGGCTCGGAAACTGGGGCTATTGACTATAAGAAATTTAATTTACATTGGTAGGTAGATTCTTACATTAGGTTGAGACTTATGACTGAATTTATAGAGAGAAAAATATATTCATATAAAATTAATATTTAATAGTAATACTTTATAAGAGGATATATTGTGAATTTATAGTATCGGTATATTTCTAAATTTCCGTATGGAGTTCTCTATCCTTGAGGATACCGCATTGAAATGTGTGAAAATTTTGGTGTAAAGGTTGAACTCCTAATCCCCTTCCTAGGAACGGCCTTGATTACAATTAATAATAATATTATTATACAATTAAATACCTTTATGAATAAAGGCTTAAACACTGTATCTGCTCGTTTTTCATATGGTATGCTTTAGAATTGAATTCAAAGTGATAAATCAATAATAAGGTATACTCGAAACTAGTATTATACAGCAATGCAACTTAACTGTTTTTTTACTTTTTATCTTGGTAAGATATATGTCAATTTTTATAATAATTGAGTATCTATAAACTAAATATAATAAGGAGGCTTTAGTGATTTAATAATAATAATAAATAACCTATACATTTAATCAACCATTCTAGTTATTATCAGTGCCGTGTCTAACGGGTGGCAAAGGGGGTAATTGCTTTCGGCGTCATAATTTTCATATGTTAAGAACGGCGTCAAATATTTTTAGTACTAATAACTTATTATTTGGAAAATTTATTTTGCCCCTGGCGTCTTTAGCTCTTAATCTGGCGTTGATTATTATGTTACATAACTTATTGTCTCTTTTCATTTGGTTAATTAATATTAATAGGTGTTCATATCTTACTTAGTCCTATAAATCTGATATATAGATACTGACTACTTTAACTAATTACTCATTAATTTTACCATGTATATACAGATCACATTATAATATATTAATATATATAATGTATCAAATATGGTTATTTTCTGATAATTATTTTTTAAGTTTATTAATACATATCTATAAGTCATTTATATAACGACACCAAATATCCTACTGTTATTTACACATACACATCCAACTATCCAATAAATCCACAAGAAAAAAATGTAATTTTGTATAAATATAGTACTGTAATTAGACAGTTGGTTATTTAATAACATTAATGTCCAGGACACAATAATATAATTTATGAAAAATAAACAATAATGTACGAATAATTGTACAGTGTACTCTGTGCAGTGGTGCTCAGTTTTGGAGTTCAAAGGCAGATGTGGTGCAAGGTGTTCAATATAATATTTGTTTTTTAAAAACAATCATATTGTTATTACATAAAACTATAAAAGTTACACATTTAAAATCTGTTTTACTGATGTTCTATGTTTACCTTAACACGTCCAGATGTTTGGAGCGCTCTCGAGGTTATATGTTTGGGAATTGAATGAGCCGTCACTATATAAAGTACAATCGTATACTACAATTTATTTTTAAAATATAAAAAACTTATATGTTGGTCACTCTATTTTAAGAATTTTTTACTAGGTGACACTATAAGCCATAAGGAAATAATAATAATAATTATGTGCCCTGGGACTTGGGGCATGGGCCATGGGGTACAAGACACATTCATTAACCATAAGGTGGCACTAATTTTCACTAAGCGGCACTCATGCCACCTACTTTCTGCTTTGGGTCACTCATATAAAATTGGATCTAATTGGTACTAGAACTATAAGGGAATTTTATAAGCTTGTAGAAATTAACAACTGTAGATACTTAAAATATTCACCAAATTATATTATATAAGTTTATATTAGTATTTTCTACACATAATAATAGTATAATACATATAATAAATTAATAATTTTTTTTTTAATCTGATCCTTTTGAAGTATTATAATTTTGTTTTATGAACGCTTAAAGTTCAAATGTAGACAAAAATTACGAATGTTTTGCAATTCAAAATATATCAACATTATATCAACTATAAAGCATAAAATGTTTATAGCTAGGGTTTGAAAATGTTAATTTAGTACAAGATTCTTCATATTTTATTCTTATAGTGTGATAAAAATATAAAAAAATACCTAACAACAATTTTTTTTAGACACTTTAAAGTTTAGTTAAAACATAACAAAATTTTATATTTAATCAAAAAATAACAATATTTCCTATAACAATTTTAGTTATATGTTGTAACTAAAAAATATATATTAATCGTAGGAACTTAAAACATTTTTCTATTACAAAATACAAATTCATATACTATATTTTCAAAAATTTTATCTGATAAATAGTTAATACAATATTGACAAAATATTGATACTTTAAGACAAAATAAAAATCATGATTCATATTCGAATGTGTGTTATTTACATATGAATATACTTGGACCCGGGTCTTCATTATTTTTTTCAGTCACGCACACTAATGATCACTGACTACACAGTACACACACATTAATACGATACGCACTTATACTAACTGTCAGCGACGAATTCCATTAACTTATAATTTATTACTGTCGTATAATTTATTTAAAGTTATAATATTGGCGTAGTATAGTCTGCCTACGAGAGAGGTACCCTATACAAAATGTTGGTCTATACTATTTCACTCATTCATAAAGTTTAAAAATAATTATACAATTACGAGTACCTATACATACCTATATAGTAAGTTGGAACGAATTATAAATTTATTTAAAACTATATGGTTTTTATGTATACCGACGAGTAATACGATATTCTCTTTACTATGTATGATTTAAATATAATGTATATACGATATAGTGACGAATGTATGTCGGTTGTGCTTCAGGTAGCTGCAATGCGTCGGGCTCGTGCCGCCAAGGTGGCAGCCGCCCGGACGGCGTCGCTGGAAAAGGAATTTGAGTCAGCGTTCAACGGGTTCGCGTCGGACGGCAAGCCTAGGGCGCGGCTCAACTACACTGAAAAACTGTTGGACACAGTTGGGCTGAACAGCAAATCGCAGGAGGCGTTGGAGGATGAGATCTACAAGAAGCGGACAAAGTCCTTCTTCCAGGATGCGGAGGACGTGGTGGCCTCAGCCGAACTGCACGCTAACAACCGACGGTCGGCTGCATTTAAAGCGCAGTTACAGGATGCAGCTGACGAGCGATCCGCCGATCAATTAGCGGCTGCGGCCAGGGCGCGCAAGTCCAAGGCCCGCTTGTTAGATATACAAAACGAGATTGACGGCATCGCCGAGCGGGACGCTGCCCGCCAAAAGCGTTCGGCCGACCTGAAAGCGTTGTTCGCTGACAACGAAGCGCTCACAGAATCGGTCAGCACTTACAAGAAAAAGTCGTCGAAAAAAGTGTCGTTTTAACGGAATTTAACGTCTTTAATAATATTGAATAATATTGTTATTAATATAAATATAATTTATTAACAGAGAGAAAGAGTGAGAAAAAGAGAGTCGCATAAATTGGTACTGAAGCAAATCAGACGACACGACCGATCGCCATCATCTTTTATCACTACATCTGTTCTCTTTTTTTCCCTCTCTATCTCTCTTCTCCTCTCCTATCTCTCTCACTCCGGTCTAATTCTCCTGACTCTTTTTATTTTATTTTTTTTTTTTTGGTGTCTTACAATTGTTTATCCTCTATACTAAAATCTAATTGGTCATTGGAAATTGTTAAAATGATGATATATTTTATCTAGCGTTGGTTTTTTTTTTTTTTTGTATAGATATTATAGAAATATAGAGCATAACTATTTTGTTCGTCAGTTTTGTAGGTATTTGAGCAGGATAAAACGAAATTTAATCAAATTTATCTTAATATAGTCTAAAACGATTTGCGTTCAAATGTTGTTCGATATTTATTTATTTTGTTGCATTTTTGTGTTATTATATATTTTACGAACAACTGAATATGTATTATATGTATTACCTTTAACGATTGGTTGTATCTATATCGTTCAAATATATACAATGTAATAATATATACGTTCAAATCACAAATAATATTGTTTTGTAAATACTATACCTATTATTATATCTTTCGTTATTCCTAGTATATTGTTTTCTTAAAGATTAAAATGATTGAATATTATAGACAAGAACCTAATTTCATAAATTAAAAATTCTTACAAGTTATGTTGAATAGTCAAAATAATTATATTGAAAATAGTTAAGGACTTTTTATTGAATTGTATAACATTATTTGGTTAACAACTCAACATTTTTAATTGTAGTCAAGGTCGTACCCGAGGGGAGGATTCAGGCGTCCAGACCCCCATGAGATTTTTAAAAGTAGAAACATTTTAGTGGTGATTATATAGTTTATTAACTATACATTTTCACTTTTCAGTATTTTTGTTAAAAGAAATGTTGGACCCCGACATTTTTTTTCAATTACGATTTTGATTGCAGCTGCTCAGATATAAATTGTAACGAATTTACGTTTTGACATTATTTAATATAATGGTCTACACCAGCGTTTCTCAACCTGCGGATCGTGGTGGTCAAAAATAATGTAACATATTATAAGGCTGGGCAAGTAAACGATTTTTTTTAACTCGTTAAGTTAAGTTATTTTGAAAATTATAAAGTTAAATTAAGTTAAAAGTTACTTAAACTTTTTTGTTAACTCGTTAAGTTAAAAATTAACTTTAAATAAAAAGTAACTTAACTTAGTTTAAAGTTAAAATTTTCTAATTTGCAAAAATAAAAAAATCCAGACACATAATATTGTTTATTAAATAGTGTTTACGCTCAAATATAGGGGAATTCAAAATGATACATCAGAGTACCAACTATTAGCTACCAATAAACCTGATTTTCTAAAGTAAATCCTAAAATTTTGAATTATTCTTCAGACAAAAATTAACTTAATTTAGATAGTTTTTAATACAATTAACTTGAAGTTAAAACGTTAATCTTAAAAAAAAGTAACTTGTTAAGTTAAAAGTTAATTTGGAAAAAAAAGTAACGAGTTAATTAACTTAACATTTAACCTAATTTTAATTTTTAATTCGTTAATGCCCAGCCTACCATCCTACCAATTATTATTACTTTAAACAGTGAGTTGTGGATTCTAGTTCTATAGTTCTATACCTTAGCTACTTTGTCATAGTAATAGGTATTGTTGTTATCAAAATTATCCGTCAATTTTTTGATACTGCCATAATGCATACGTATTACAATTAATACAATACTACTAGTCTAGATAATGAATGGCCTCAATAGGACTCCAATTCTTAACTAGAAAAATTAACTACCTTTTAATTAAAAAATAATTTATTACTTCCAAAGTATTTAGATATTATTAAAATTATTAAAAAAACACCACCAGTAATGTTTTATATACTTTTTTTACAATTGCACACATAAAATAGAAAATAATATAATATAATACTTTATAGGAAAACAAATTCAATAAATATAAATATTATTTATTAAAATAGTATTTTTTAAATTAAATTATTAATTTATTGTTATAAATTTAATAATGTTTTCTTAAACAAATAGGCAAATTAGAGGATTTTGATATTTTTGGTTTATTGAAGATATCTTCAACATAGATACCTATACAGCCGATTGAGCGAATAGTGTTAAATAATGCCTTTGAAATACATATTATATGTTTCATGTCCGATGGGGCAGATCCCATTAATTATAGCCACTGTTAATTATACTGATTCACAACAGGCGTCTACGCCAAATATTTATTTTATACACACAACGTATTTCATTCGTGATTAATTAAATATTATTATCCGATTTTAAACAGGTAATTACCAAATCAGTTTTGAGTATAATAGTTTTGATATGACACATAGGCAAATAACAAAATTTGTATTTTAAAACCAGTGTTACAGTATTGCGCTTGCCTATTTGTTGTACAGACGTACATTCGTGAATGTATTTTTGTTCAACCTAACTCCACCAACATCGAATTGTCATATACATTTATACTAAAATAATTGATTGTTAAAAACTTATAAATTAGATTTGACTATTTGAAGACCCTATCTACTTATATGTAAATAATATTATTTAAGAGTCAAACGCTATTATAATTTATAACTATTGATTTACCAAAATATTAAATAGGTTTATATAAATATTTAATGCGAAATTGAGACAATACCTATGTCGATGTGGTGTTAGCATTGATTTTATAATATATTTATAAATCAATGGTGTTTGGCAATACCATTAGTAGCCTATTTTATGTTAGTTAGTCTACTGATTTTCAACAGTAAGTCGTATTATATGTATACAATTAGATTATTATTTTTAAATTTTTGATATTATTAATAATAATTTGATTAATTATATATTATTATAATTTTATAAATGCCATTAATGGTATTATCTTCATTCAACCACAGTCAACTCAACACTAATCGCACGGCACTCACACTTTTGTAAGTAATTATTATATAGATAATAAATAAATAATAAATATATACACAAGTATATAATGACAATTTTAAAATAATTTTTTAATTTTTATTATACAACATATTAATGATTAACATGAGATTTTAGACTTCGTTGATCATTGTGGTAGCCGGTAGGTCGTAAGCATCTATGTGTAATGTGCATAATATATTTGAAAAAAAAATAATGTAGAAATTCAGTTTTATTGGTTGATGGTTCTATAATACATAATATGTATATTGTACAGCAGAATTTGTTGTAAGTCTAATTTGTCTGCAGCGTCCAAAATAAAAATTTAGATATTTTGAGCATGCAATCGGTCTTTAATGGTTGGCCGTGGTACACTCAACATATTAGGATTACGACCTAATGTTGACAACGTAACCCTGAAATAAGAATATTATGTAAATCAATTTATCTCAATAATAAACAGATATAAAGAATAAAAAAAAATTGTGTAATTATTTAGATTTTATGAAATTCTAGAACGTATAAATCAATAATAAACTTATTATTAATATATGTTTGGTATGTTTATGTTGACGATTTTCGATCGGAAATTCGGAACTTAAAAAATAAATTCTAAACCATGTTAAGATTTAGTACTTATATTATGAATACTTTTTTCTTGTTTGATCGTTAAAAATATTTGATTGTGAAGCGACACAATAATGATATAATATGTAATCTATGAATATTATAATTATTTATTAAATTTGGAAAAAATCTTTAATTTTGTGAAATTATGTATGATTATAGGTATACAGAATTAGGTACATACCTCATTCAATAACTGTTAAGTATAAATGAATTATAACGACCTATAATTATATTACCTATATTTATTTATTTATTTATTTGCATATGACCTACATTTTTGGGAACTGGTAAAAGAAAAGAATATAAATATCTAACTGTTATAAAATTAATTTCTTATCGTCTTCTCCAGTGACAAAATAATTATATATATAGTTATTTCTGTTTATGTATTATATATACTATACAACGTAGGTAGTAGGTACATTTTGTACAAGTGGAAATTATTTTTACAGTGTATATTAAATTTCAATATAACCGCAACTTACCAAGGTGTACCGATGAGTTGGTCGTAGTACTGTCTGTAGTAGTAATGCTTGTCGTGATCAGCCCGGCACACGGATGGTATTACCATGTAGTCGTTGAGCTTGGACTTAACCAGCGGGAAGTCAGACGACGACAGACGGCGGCCGTCTTTGGTACACGTCCTGAGCACGCGTTCCTCCCACGTCTGTGGCACAGGGACCGGGTCATACAGTCCCCTTTGTCGCCTGTTCATGTACGTTATGTAGTCGTCGTAGTAATTACTCTGGTAGTCGTACAATATTTGATACTGAAGTCTGGTCGGTCGGGCCCAGTGTCTGAAAATCTTACGCCTGTCTTTCTCCTCGATCTGCACAATCAACAATGCGATCAATATCGATATTGTATACAGCACCATGTATAATAATATATAGTGAATAAACGTAATGAATTATTGGCTAAGGTTATACCAGCTGGTACACGGATTAAGTATAAAAGAGACGTTCGATTTTGAGTCGCCATAAAAGTAGTTATGCTCAATATGAAAAATTAAGAATTTTTTATGATAATAATAAATGAATAAAATTGTTTTGAAAATGAATACCTATAGATGTAATTATAATTATATAAATAAAATAATAGTAAAACGCGATGACATAATTTCGAAAAAGTGTAATATTATTATTATTATTGTTATTGAATACGTTGAAAATCGTTACATCTTACGTTAATGATCAGATTTTACGTGAAAATAATTATTTTAAATTACTTACAGCGAGCTTATAAGTTTTCCTCCATTCAGCTGGTGGTTTAGGCGCTTCAACTTTTTGGACCGGTGCAGTATCCTCTTCGACTACTTCTTCATCACCACCGGCATTAGTAGATTCGTCTACGACGTCATCGTCGAGCATCCAGGCAGGTGCATCAGGATCAGCCATGTTAGATGTATGTAATTTGACTAAAAGAGAATAAAAATCTTAAGCGTTTATAAAAATTAAAATGGAATAACACAATAAAATAAATACTGTAGTTTGAAATGAAGTATATATACACACAAACCTTAACTGAATTCCAATCTAATAAAGTACCGACTGAAAGCTTAAATGAATCGATCACCCCTTTGGACCATACAACTTATAATTTGCTTGTGACCATGAGTATGGCTCATGCCCAATATTTCAGGGATCGCAAAATGTGCCATTGAATTCCTGTATAAAGCGCCCCCAAATACGTCCGGGAGTATGGTGACTGTATGTAAATAGTGTACGTATATTTCGTATCTTCGATTGCAATATTTGGAACCATTGAGAATTCAGATCAGATGTGTGTCTTTCTTGGCGCCGATACACTTATAGATATCTCATTGTGTCCTAATTGTCATTGTCAATGGTGAACAATGCCAATATTTTGTGATGAAGAAACTTGTAACGGTTTTTGTTTCATTGAAATTTTTTTTTTTTTTAATTTTAAATTATAATATATTTTCATATTGGTTGAGAAATGTTTGTGTACTACCATTTACCTTGTGTTCGTGTATAGCCTCGAATGTTGTATGTAAAATTATGTAAAAAGATCTCCCTGGTATGGGGTGTATTCATCAAATGCAAAAAATATGTAATTAGCTTAATTAATAAAAATTACAAAATTATTTAAGTATGATGACAAATTAATATTCATAGTTTGGCGTAACTCATAGGATGTCTAAGTACAATGAATAAACTCAACAAGGGGAATTCCTAAAATATGTATGGTAATTTATTATTTAAACACACATAAATAAATAATTATATTTTATTAATACATAATTTCCTTCACATTTGGCCAAACAAAATGTTCTTGACCCCTTTATTCATTCATTGCCATATTGAAAAAAAAAAGTTGGCCCCGGTGGTCAATCTTGTATAAAATTGTTTTAAAAATAAGCTGTTTAAAAACAATAATTTGGAAAATATGAAACTAAAGTTTTGATACCATCTATCTTTCTTTTCAACGTATTTAAATGGTTAAATATAAAATTTTTAATAATCTATTTTTGGCAAATTTTGTTTGGAATTTCAAGTACAATATTTATTATTAATGATATAGATTCATTTAAAATTACTTATATTATAACTTAAATTTAATTTTATGCAAATAATTAAGTCAAATTTTCTGATTTGATAAAAGAAAATAAACTATTTTATAAAGCATTATAAGTTGAATTGTGGAATCTGTGTATATCTAATACAATTTAGGAAAACTGCGGGAGCACATGAATTGCGTCCCGTAAAAAAAGGTATAATTACATGAATTACTTGCCACTATATTGGATAGGAAGTAGAATTTTTTTTTTCATTTATAGGGGTTTTTAATAGTAAAATAAAGGCCAAGGGGTCCTGAGCTTTGATATTATTTTTTAATATATTGGGTATAATATTATAAACTACGATAATGAATGGATTTTTTCTCGATTCCTGGTTAATAAGTAATAATAAATAAGTTGTTGTTTATCTTCATCACTTTCTTTACGTATTTATTTTGATTAACCATTTTATATTCAGTTTTTTCATTAAGTTTTTCGCTAAAAACAACTTCCTCAAAAGTGGCTACTTCAGTATCTTTTAAAATTAATCGAATGTTATACTGAATATCTGCAATAAAAATACGAATTAAGTTAATACGAAAAAAATTTTCTTCCATTATCTTCCATGTTTTTTCTTATGCATTGAAATCATAACAAACAGCTATCATGTCGTATGCGCTCTACTTGCAATTACGAGACGCTTGTCGTATGCGCTCAAGGCTCAACCCTCTCTAAGGGACATACCCAAAGGATTGAAAGTTTGTGGCGCCCGAATGCCGTCGCAAATCGTAATGTTGCCGGTAGAGCGCATACGACAAGATAGCCTAAAAAACTTCTGCATTTAAACCTGTGTTAAGGGGATTGGAAACGGTGATATTCTGTCTTTGTCTTTGTGATTGAATTGGTATACACGTTTACTTTGCATCGGTCGAAGCATATTTATAATAAAAATTGACAAATTTATAAAATTTAAAATATTTATTCTCATCAAAATATTTATTTTAAATAATAAAACAATCGAAAAAGTGCTTCGACCGATGCAAAGTAAACTTGTTTACCAATTAAAACATCTGTACATATTTTAAATCGAACAACTAGAAGTACCTTAATTTTTGTCAGGCAACATATAGCTATGTTCCACGTGTGTTAGACAAAGACAAAAAGTCACCGCTTCCAATCCCCTTAAGTACATTTTTTTCTAATTCACGTGATTGTGTGAACTGCACCGTGATGATAAAAAAAATTATTGGTCGTTTAAATATTTTTTTTTTTGGGGGGGGGGGAATCAATTATATTTTGTTTTTTCGTTATGCGGTATTAGAATTAGAATTGTTATTATAACGTAGGAAAGTATATTTTATAATCTATTAGTCAATGCCAGCCGGCAGCCACGACCTGACTATCTCAGTATCTGACGAGTGATGACTGTCGTCTGGCGCAACAGTTATAAAAACAATAAAAACAAAGATGAGTCACAGTAGTCACACAGATCCGCACAGAATATAACAATTAATATTACTACAGAGTACAGGGTAATGTAATATTACAGTATTACATGTAAAAAAGGTGGGTAAGTGGATATTGCTCATGGAGATGAGTAGGTCACTATAATGGTTGTGTTAAATTTGAATGCAATGATAGGTATCATTGTATACGAAAAACGGTTCTGAACGGAAATGATTTGTCAGTCTAGGATAATTAGTAGAATATATTTAGATTATAAGCTATATTTAAATTGTAATACGTATGTCGTTATTTTATGCGATTTTGTAAAAAATTTAATTTTTTTTCTATATTGACGCAAGAGTTTTGTTTTTTACTGTTAATTAAAGAAAAAGTTATGGAGAATCTTGCGTTGAGTTTTTTAACCTTAGGTATAAATAACAAAAATGTTATGAATTTTCAACTTCAAAATCCCTTTCAAATTTTTGCGGTTTTGACATATTTCGTAAACATTTGAACTTTAAATGCATATAAACAAAAATAATGACCAACGATTTTTGATTTATTTTTACTACGATAAGTACAACTTATAATAAACCTTTTATTAAATTTTGAAAAGTCAAATTTTTTTTCAACATTTCAAGAAATGAATATTTTAAAAATTTAATTATAAATACTTTTCAAATAGATAACGCTAATACAAACATTTGATGAAAAATTCAAATATTTACAATGATTCGTTTTTGAGTTACAAAAAAATCAAAAAATCGATTTTGTCGAAAAGTGGTTATGCATAAAAATTCCCGTTTTTCCGTTACTTTTTCAGGGTTTTTCCTGACGCTTTTGAAAACTAATGGACATTTTTTACTTTAGACCCCCCCCCCCAAAGTACCAACTAGATAAATTTTCCTTTTCGAAGAGGGGCTGAAGTAAAAAATCAAAGCATTATTTTTACTCTAAAATGTGATGACAGACACAAAAATAAATAGGTAATGCATTAATATATTATAATAATTATATCAGGATGGTAGACACCACTACACCAAACGGTAATGATTAATGAATAATGATAATTGATCGCAAAAGACGAAAAGCGATTCGTCACACGCGTTGAATGCAAAACAAATTATATTATTATTTTTATATTTCTTATAGTTGTATCATTATTATATTATTAATTAATATTATTGTTGAGTGAATATTGTAGTTTTGTTTAACGGAAGTCAACGTTATCGGTTTTAGCCAATCCGTGGCGGTTAGTGCTATTTTTAATTATTAACATTATCGTAGAACGAACCGGTTTCGATAAAGTACGTCGAGGCCACGGAGGCCGAGCGCCACTCACTGCTGTTGGAATTCAACTGCACCGTTTCAATGTTTCTGTCGAGTCAGTCGTCTACTCGTCTCCAATCTCAGTAAGTCAGTACCTCAACCTCACTACTTCAGTATTCTTGCCTATGTCTCAGGTGTCTCACTAGTCACTACTCCCTAGTGGCTTAGAATTTAGTGATTTTAGTATTTTACTCGCTTCTTTGAGCGCATATCTGACAATAAATATTTTAAATAATTTCATAAAATCCTTTTCCGTTCTTCAAGTACTATTTTTTTTTATTAATATAGATGAACAGGGCGAATATTACGTTAATAATAAAATATCATGTATAATATAATAATTCATAACTTTGAAAATAAATTGTAAATTTAGAAAAAAATCACAATTTTAAGTAGGTATCTAATTCCTACAAAGCATAGTAAAAATGATGAGTAATAGTTATTACTTAACACTCGTCATTTCATCAATTATAACGTTATATATTTTACTATTTTTAAGACTGCATAGCATTTGAAATACAAGCGCACTATTTTTAATACAAAAATATGAGTGTGGCGTCTTAAAAAAAAACACTGTTTCTTTACATGAAATTATAATTTGTAGAAAATACCTATGTAGTAATTGTTTATAATCAAAGTTATTAGGTATCATTTAATATTTTAATGTTTTTGCACATTTTAAATCTTTTATTTTTGGTTTATAATGACTAAATGACGATTTATAGGATATATCTAGTAGATACTATCATTGGTTATAAATTATAAAATTTATAATCAATGATACTATTAAACAAATTTTAAAATTTTATAAAGCAACTATTTAAGATTTTTGGTGTATTAAAGTCCCTTAACACTTATAGGTAAATAGTAATAATAACTTAAGTTATGAAGTTTAAATATAGATTGCCTAAACGATGGTATAACCACAGAATAGTTTAAATTGTTATTATTTTTAATCTATTCTGTGGTATTGTATAATAATATAACAGTTGCGAGTTTGCAACACAAACATTAGAAACAGAACCAGACAAATTTATTATATGATATAATCTTTAATCATCACAAAATTACATAACAAATAACTAAAATAATAATATAATAATAATAATACGACTAAAGAGAGTGGACTACTAGAATGATTCCGATTTGAGTCCCAATTTTTATTTCTATATGAGCATAGGCGTCAGTGAACCGGTAGATAGCGTCACGGTTGTGTGTGTTTTAAAGTCAATGGTTTACTCCATGAGCCGTCCAACGGTTTTTTTTCGACCAGCTGCAAAATTGAAAATTTATCGTTATTTGGATTTTACTGATTTCAGTGATTTCAGACATTTCAGTTGACATTTGTCAGTTACCATTGGTTATTGTGTTGGTCGTTTTCGAGTGCATACCGGCTATTTCAAAAGTAACAGTGTGATTAGTGCGATACTTCGACAGTGTACATCGTCTATATAACTCTATGAGGTGGACGACCATTTCGCGATGGAACCGGCAGCCGAATCAATATCGGTGCGATCTATGCGCATTAACGAAGTGCTAAGTGGTCCGACAATTATGGCCACGACAGCTCTAAACAAGGAACTGCTATTCGACGCCATCATATTGCTGTTTGACGAATGCAACAACGAATTTATGAAAAGCGATCCACTGATCACAAATTTTGTGAACAAATGTAAGCACCCTCACACTGTTTGTTGGTACATTATAGAGCGTACTATGTAACATCGTATAAAATCCGGCGATTATACTTATGTGTATGTGCATCTGTTGATTGACATTATTTTACTTTATAGTTAAAATGGTCATACCTGAGTTGAAATCTCTCAGAGTCAATCGTTTGGATTTTGAATCTAAACAAGTGATTGGTAAAGGGCATTTCGGAGACGTAGAATTAGTGGTAGAAAAACATACCAAGGATATTTTTGCAATGAAAGTGTTGAAAAAGGATAATTTGCTAAATCACAGAGATGTAATTATAATAACTATTACTTAGTGAATAGTGATACCCATGTCATATTATTTAAAACATCTAATGATTTATTATTTCAGATTGCTTTTTTCGAGTATGAAAGAGATATTATGGCATCATCAAGTTCTCCATTTTTAACACAATTGCATTATGCTTTTCAAGACTTTCAAAATCTTTACCTGGTTATGGACTATCATCCTGGAGGAGATTTTGCAAATTTAATTGATAAGTTTAATGGTACATTACCAGAGGAAACAGCCAAGTAATTTTAAAATTGATTAAAATATTTTATTATTAATGTATGTGCTTATAGATAAGTATTATTTTTCTTTAGGTTTTATATCGCTGAACTTTTACTAGCTGTTAAACATCTGCATACAATGGGCTTTGCTCATCGTGACATCAAGCCTGAAAATATGATGTTAGATCGTGTTGGTCATCTGAAATTGGTTGATTTTGGTTCTTCAGCAAAACTTAATCGTGATGGAAAAATTTGTGTCCGTATGCCTGTTGGTACTTCTGAGTATTTAGCACCAGAAGTCTTAATAGTAAATATTTATTTTTGAACTTAAAAAGATATTATAACTAATAAGTATTTCTGCATAAATTAAATATATAATAAAAAAATTAGTTTTTGAAAAAGAATTTGGAAGTTTTCATTCTAAATTTGTATATATTGTTTTATACACAGTTTATGCAGTCAAATTCAAAATCAATGGAGGGTTATGGACCCCAATGTGATCTATGGTCTGTTGGCATTGTGGCGTATGAGATGGCAACTGGGGATACTCCATTCAATTCTGAACAACAAGCAGTTATTTATTCAAATATATTAAATTTTGACAATATTTTGAAGTATCCTCCTTATTTGAAAGTATCTTCATGTAAGTACTTTAATGTACTTAAAATTAAAATTAATAAGTATTTTTATCATTTATTAACACTGAAATCAATTGGTTTATCATGATAAATAATATAAAAAAATATTTTTTGTTTTAACATTTAATTTATTTACAATTTTCAGCTTATAGACAAATGATTGAGTCTTTAGTATGTCATGTTGATAAAAGATTTACTGTTGACATGATGCTAGATTTGGATATTTTTTCAAAAATAAATTTCAATAGCTTACATGACCAGGTACCCCCTTATATTCCATCACTTTCGTCTGATAATGATGTTTCTAATTTTCCAATACATGAACGTGTTCGTCCAGCATTAAATATTAATGATTTTAAAGTAAGTTGTAAATAACTTTAAATTTATACTGTTTCATAATATTAATTCGTTGTTGTGTAGAAACAAAAACACTTCTCTGGCAGAGATCTTCCATTTATTGGTTTCACATACAGTATGCAAGTATCAAAACGAAATCAATCTTATTTTATGACCAACAATCCTGAACTAGAAACATCTATTAGAGTAAAGCGTAAGGAATTAGAAGACGCTCAAGTTTTAATTCAAGCATATGAAGAAAAATTAGCAGAATATGACTCATTATTTGTTGAAAATGACATGAAGATTAAAAAAATGGAAGAAGAAAATGTATTATTACATGTAGATGTGACTTCCTTGAGTAGTGAATTAGGCAGATTAACCAAAATCAGTGAAACTAGTGATACTAGTCATGAGGATATAAATATTACACAAAAAAAACAAGCAGAAATGGTTAAAGTAAGTGATTAGTTTGTACATTTTTGTATATTTATTTTAATAAACAATATTTTCAGAATGAGATTGATAAATGGGAAATTAAAACAATTAATGAGTTGTATAATATAGAGGAATTAAAAGTACAAATTGAAGATTTACAAGCCCAGAACACTGAATTACAATCACAGTACAGTTTTAATTTTTAGACTTTAATTAATTAAATATAAATATTTCATTAGCAATATTATTTTTCAGACTATTTAAACACCAAGATGATATTAAAATATATCAAAGCAACGAAGAACAACTTAATAAAAAAGTAATTAAGCTTAAATCAAAATTAAAGCACATGGTTCGTCGATCAAAACAGTTGACCGAAGAAAATAGTATTGACAATCATGTTTCTGCATTAATATCTGAAATGAAAATTAAAGAAGATGCATTTGAAGTTGAAAAAAATAAATTAAATACTGATAATCAATGTCTCAAAAAAAAAATTGTTGTCATGGAAAAAGATTTAGATAGCTTAAATTTCAAAGTAAGTATTGTTAAAAGTTTAAGTCTAGTAACCATAAGCATTATTTTTGACTACTTATAATTTTGATTAAATGTATTTTTGTATTCTTAGATATCTCAGTATGCAGAAAAAGAACTTGCTGTATTATCTGAACATAAAAATATTTGTAAGAAAATGGCTTCTGATTTTGAATCAAAACTGAATTGTGTAACACAAGAAAAAGATAATGAAATTGAAAAGTTACATTTGCAAATAGCTCAGCTGCAACAACAAAACTGTTGTCTAAACAGCGAATCTTTACTTTCTTTTGAAAAACATGAAACTGCTATCTCTGCAAAAGAAAATGAAAAAGAAGTAAATATTTTACATTTTTATAACTATATTATCTTAAATTATTTAAAATATTAAGTTGGTGTGGTTTTAAGTTGCTAAAATGATTTTTCATAAACCTTTTGGTAATTGAGAAATATTTTTATAATTTAATCATGGATGTTTAGCTAATCTTTTAATAAAGGTATATATTAACATCATTAATTAATAATTTTTAATTTCTATAAGTTTTAAACTATAAATTAATTTATTTTTTCTAGTTTGAAACAGAGTTGCGAAATAAAGAACAAGAAATCCGTGATTTAAAATTAGATTTGAGAATACTGCAAAGAAAATATAAAACAATGGAAGATAATACAAGTAGTCTTAGAGTAAGATTAACTTTCAATATTTGTTCAATGATATTTCATAAGTTTCCTTTGTAAAAAAAAAAAAAATATCAATGTGTGTTATATTATATTTTAGGAATATCACAAAGATGCACGAAATAATTTCAAGCAGGAAATTGCTAAATTACAAGAAGAACATAATTTACAAATTAAAAAAAAAGAAGATGAACTGAAATTATTGCAGGATAATATTACAAATCTCAATCAAGCAATAGAATCATTACAGTTGAAGTATGACAAAGAAGTAGCTGAACACCAAAGGCTAAGTAACGAATTGAATAAGATAAATAATGAATCTAAAGTCCAGATTAGTGAAAAATCTTCTCTTGAAAGACAAGTAAGTTAAATAATCATAAGATACATTGCTTTCTATTAACTAATAAAAATAAACTTTGTATTTCAGATTCTTGAGTATAAAACTAAATTTAATAAAAGTGAAACAAATATTAAGACATTACAAGAACTAATTACTGTTCAAGATGAACAACTTGAAAGCTTTGAAGAAACCGTTCTAACTTTTAAAAACAAAGAAAAACAGTTTTTGGAAGATATTAAAACCAAACAGGTGTTTATGTATTTCTATTGGATTTCGCTATCATTAATATAATTATATAACATTTCATATTGTAAGTAATAATAATTAATATTAACTTATTAAAAATGTATTTTTTTTTAAAAATAGAATGAAATTGAAAAAATAAGAAACGAAGTACGTGAAGCAAAAAAAATGTATAATGAAGAAAAATCATTGAGAATTTTAGCTGAAAGTAGAGGGAAAACATTTGAAAGTGTACAAGATAATGTTAAAGCAGAATTAAAATTATTGACAGATCGCGTTCATGATAAAAACGTAGAAATTGATACAATGAAAAAACAGGTATTTATTTAAGCATTAAATTATTTGGCAATGTATAATACAGTTCCATGATTTGTGTTATAGTTAGATGAAGTTAACTCTGATTTAAGAGATAAAAGTACAATGTTTTATACATTACAAATTGAATCCGAAAAGGTCATTAAGGAGTTGAATAGAATGAAAGCTGAAATATCTGAAACTATAAGTCAAAAACAGTTATTGAAAGAAGCCAATGTTCGGTTAACTGCTCAGTTAGAAGCTATGGTTGAAGACTCAAATGTTTGTTCAAGATTTAGTTCATTTATGTCTATATTTTATTTATTAACTTAATATGTATATTCTTTTGTATTAGGTTATGCAAAATGTAATTTCAAAATATAAGAATGGTTTAATGGAACAAAAAGTTTACTATGAGGAACGTTTAATAAAGGCAGATGCTACTATTCTCCAACAAACAAAACTTATTGATTTCCTACAAACAAAGTTTGATGATGTGACCAAAAAGAAGAGAACATTGGGTGATATGTTGTTCAGTGGTAAAAATAAAGAAAATATTGATCAAAAAGTAAAGTAATTTTTTATTTCTTTCCTCTTAGTTATTATTTTACTAAATGTGTTATGAATTTATATAGGAAATTGAATTTTTATTGAATTCTGAAAGGAGTAAATCTAAAGATTTAGCAAATAAACTTTATCAAACTCAAGCTGAACTAAATATGGTGAAAACACAAGGTCCATTGACACCTTTAGTGCCCACACGTCTTAATTTTGAAGCTAATTCGCCTGCCTATAAAAAATTAACTTCTACTACTCTATCACAACTTCAGTCATTTCATAAGCAAGTTATTCATTCGAAAATGCTTAAAACCATAACATAATAATATTTATTATTTTATAAAATAAATTTAGATTTGAAGTGAAGATATGCAAACGTGATGGATTACAATGTTCACACTGCAAAACTGAAATTGTAAGTAGGCAACAAATAAGTCAATGTCAAGAGTGTAGGGTGTCTACACATGTAACATGTTCACATGAGTTATTACCTGATTGTACTCCAATAAAAAAAGAAGAACAAACTACTATGCCTGTTCTATGTGACAGTAAGAAAAAAACCGAGATTGAATCATGGGTTACTATTTGGGAGTAAGTGTTTAATTTTTTAATGTTATATAATTAATTATTTTACAACACTAAATAATTGTTATTTGATAAGTGTTACTAATTAAATAATGTATAATTACAAACTGTATAATAATTATGAAGCAATTACTAATACATATTGTGTAAAGAGTGTATTGCTCATTGTGTTGTTTTATCAGATTATTAAACCTAAATAGTCGTAATATGTACTAAGGGAGGAAAATATAGACTCAGATAATAATCAAAAAGGGAACGAGTCTTGTAGAATATTATATTATACTATTCCAAATCTAATATTATATGGTCTAGTACAGTCACTATGGCTGTTTACAAAGGGATCTATCAAAAGAGTAGCAGAATTGTTGGCTTTGTCCACAATTATCAGATGACTTACATAAATTTCTAAAATTTTTCTTTTTAATTATATTTTGTTTCACTCTTGAGTTCTTAAGTATATTGGTAAGACTACAATCTACTTTTAGTTTTTTATTAATCCATTAAAGTGATGTTATTAATAAACATAAGTTTTGAATGTTATCACAGTGAGAAAGATTATAAAACCATTTTTTTTTTTTTTTTAATATATAAACCCTGCTAGTAAAGTAGCTTTTAATGATTATTATAGATATAAATTTTCCTTTGAAAATATTTATAGCTTTTCTAACTATTTTTATTCTTTTAGCAACACAAAACAGATTTGGGATCGAAAGTATGCAAAATTTGAACAAGGGGTGCTACAAATTCTCAATGACAAACATGATACTCAACCATTCTATACTCTACCATTGATGATGTCATCAAATATTGTTAAAGTTGTTGATGTAGCAGAATCAAATGATTCAACATTTGATAGAAATTCTAATGAAGATTATGATCAGATGTTGAAAATTGAAGTGTACAACTTGAACACTGGATGGATGACCTTATTTTTATACATTATTGTGTCTAGCGTGTCTGAAAAACAGAATTGGTTGAGTATAATTAAAGAGTTTTTAGAAAATTCTGAATGTGTTGCTCAATCACAACAAAATCATGACTACAAAGATAATATATACACCTTCCAAAAAGATAAATTACTTAATGTTAATTGCATTCATCAAATATCACAAAGTGTAAGTCTTTAGTATACTTTTATGAATTATAAGTTTTTAACCTGTTATCTTGCATTCTGTAGGTATTCTTATTAGGCGCTGTTGAAGGATTATTTTCAGTCCACATAAAATCTGAGAATGATCAAGTTAAACATGATCTCGTCCCTATAGTTGGACCAAAACTAGTCAATGACTTTGTCTTCTTGCCCAAACTTCAATTAGTTTTAATGATTGCTGGTGAGTGCTTAGATAACAACTTGATTTTAAGCTTTTTCATTTATTGTTGTGTGCATTTATATTATGTTTTCTGTATTTCAGGAACCACAAAAGAACTATTGAAATGTAATATGAGAACTGTTGTTCTAAATTCAGAATTAAGTCAAATGTCAAAGCCAGTTATTGAAGTGGTCCGTATTGTAGATGAAATACGTAACAGTCAACCATCCAAAACGACTATGTCTGAATTGAAAGAAATTAACTGTATCGCTGTTTCCCGCTGTAATGAATTGGTTGTTATAGGATCTGAACATAGTGTTACGTAAGTATTCAAATTATTAATAGTTATAATATTATCATTAATAATATAACTTGTTATTTCCATAGTGTTCTAAAATGGCAAGATACACAGTTTGTTGTAACTAAAATATTAAAAACCAATGTTCCAACTAATTGCATTTGCTTTACACCCAGTGGAATTATATTTACTACCAATAGCTTTTACAAAATTGATACAGAAAATTTTAGTTGTAAAAGTAAGCAATTTTAAACTTGTCCAGTATTTTGAATAATAAATATTTTTGTTTTTTAGGATTTTTCACAGATTCACTTGCTAAATCACATGACTATCGACCTATGTTTGTGTGTGAATTGACGAGAAATAAGGAATATCTTTTATGTTACAATGTGTACGGAGTGTTTGTTGACTCTGATGGGAAAAAAACCCGTGGTGGTGAAATGAAGTGGCCATACAGCCCAAATAGTTTTGGTGTGTATAATCCACAAATTTAATATTGATCAATAAGTTAATTTTTAATATTTTGTTTTATTTTTAGCATTCAAAAAACCATTTTTAATAATTGTATCTGAATCCGAAATTTGTGTTATAAAAATTACCCAGTCTTGTTGTGTGGATGAAGACACATGGAGTATCACATCAACTAAACAGCCAAAAGACAAAGCAGTTTTGACCATAAATCGTCCTAAACTTTTAAGTAAATAAAATATTAGTTTGTGTTACTTAAATCTGAACCCTAAAAATAGATTTCATTTTTATTGGTTAAATTCTCTTTTTTTTTAGGAGGTAGCGATATATGTTTGACAAACACAAATGATTTCCAAGGTACATGTAGTGTTTTTCAGTTGGATCCATCTAAAATTATTAGAAATTCACTAGCTTCAAATGATACCTTAGACACATGTGGCACACAAGATACATGGTAAGTGTTTGTAAAAACAATATGTTTTAAATTTTAAGTGTACATGCATGACTTAACTTTTTTTTTAAATACTCAACATAAATCTAATTAAATTCCAAATTTCAGTGATGAATCGGAGTTTAGTTTCACTTCTTCCATGTTGGAAAATTTAGATGAACCAGAAGAAAATCAAAAAAAAGTTTGCTTCAATCCTAATATACAATTTAACAGTAATTAAAAAACTTGTTTTTATAATTATTTATTATTAATATTTAAATAACTGTTTTTAAATCTAGATTTATTTTTGTATTATTTATTCTATTTACTATGTATAAGTATTCTTTGTTTTATCTTATTAATTAACAAAACTGATTAAGTTTTGTTTCAAAAGTATTTTTCACAATGATAGTGAACCATTTGTTTTTTGTTTTTTTTTATATATATGTAAACACACATATTTAAATTTTTAAGTAAATCACGTTTTTGTAATAAACAAATTCTTTTTAAAAAATGTTGCAGGTCTCTATTTATTGATCTAATTGGTAATTACTTGAAAACCCTGATAATATATTGTTCAGTGATCAACAAATCACTGAATTTTTTTAAATAACTTGCAATCTAAACACTGGAAATTAAATTACTTTTCTAATATTATCGATAATTATACTTTGAATGTTACAAGATATTACAGAATTAAAAATAAATAGAAAATCAATATTATTATACTTATATTCAAATACATTTATTACACAGTAATCAATAGCATACAACAGAATTAATACTAAATTATTTTGCATGAAATTCGAGAGCAATAATAAGAATAATTTTGGGTTTAAATACAAATCAAAAACAATACAATACAAAAATATTTAAATTTGTACAAAAGTAAAATCAATTACATATTGAACATTTAATAGTAAAACATTTTATTTTTATTATTAGTTTATGTATTTTTAAAATCGGTACTTTAGTACGATCAACAGAAAGTGAGCTGTGATTGCGCCATTTACCTTTCTGTTATGTTGTTGAGACTACTTCAATTATTTTGCCATGTAAAATAAACCATGTATCACAGGAGAAATAAAATAAAAATGTATTCCTAAATTTGATGAATACTATTAATGGAAAATGATGTGCACATTATTGTGTTTATATTTATTTAAGATATATGGTAAGTTAATCGCGATCACTTTTTATTGACTGCACTGTAATTGAAAAATGTAAATTAATGATTATTTTATTATTAAATGGAATTTGAACTATAAATAACTATTTTCTTCTAAAAGATATAAAAAATAATAAATTATGTTTTATACACAAGTTGAGAATGCTATTAATTGGTTGTACAACTAAAGTTATAAATAGGCATCAATTAATTTTTTTACATACTTTAGTTTAGAATAACAGTGGGTTGACAAAAACAGTATACTAAACATGACACAACATGGCAAGTTGTAAGAGTTAAGTGTATATAAACAAAATATATCACTAACAAACGGTTTTATTTAGAAAAATAAAATAAAACTGTTTTAAAAATTTGTAACAAATTTTTATTTAAAAGAGAATTACTAAAGTAATTAAAAAGTCTTGTGATTTAAATAGGTTAAAGATCAAATAAAATCAAAACATTTTCACTTATAAATAAACTTTTTAATTGTCCCACCGGTTTTTTTTTGCTTTTCGTTCTTTTAATGGACCTGTGTGCACTTTTACTGATGAACTTGATCCAACTGTTTGTTCCCAAGTGTGATCTTCACTGGCTTTAAACTGTAATCACCATAATAAAAGTTAATATATGAAAAAAAGCTTTAATGAATTATAAAGAAGTATAAATATTTTACTACTCACTTGATTTTGGTATTGCATTTTGAATGCTTCTTTCAGTGCTAATAGTCTTCCTGATCCAGGACCACCTTTTGGTGCTGGCGGTGCTGCAGCTGGAGGTTTTGGGCACTGATACGAACTCGCCGCCTACAATTTATAATTCATTGTGTCAAAATATTATCATGTAAAACTCATTGAAATAGAACATTACTAACGGAAAAATTATTGGAGCCCGATGGTTCCCGATATCCTAGTCCAGCGCCTCCGGCATTCACTGATTTACCCTTTCCGCCTTTGAAACGACTTTTTCTGAACCAAGAGCTCTAGAATAATATATTATGATTGAATAATAAATCAATTAAATTCAATTAAGAATCTTAATAATATTTTAATTGAAGATGCTTCTTTACCTGCAAGGCAAGATCCATAAGTGGTTTAGGAACTTCCTGTCCCACACCTTCAAGACTTCGTACCAAATGGCCAGCAAATTCATGATCTTTTGGTGTGACTAGAGTAAATGCTGTACCTTTTTCTCCCGCTCGACCTAAAATAAACATTTTAATATTAAGTAAGTATTTAAATCCGCAAAACAAACAAATTATGAATATCTTACCAGTTCTTCCAATACGATGTGTATGTGTGTCAATATCTCTAGCTATATCGTAATTCACTACTGTTCTGATATGAGCTATATCTAGACCTCTGGCTAAATACAAAAAACAAAATAGTGATCAAAATATTAGTTATAAGGATATTGATATTTGAATCAATTTTTAGAGAAACCAATTAGTCTAAAAAAATGGAATCATGTTTTATTGTAGTTTTTAATAATTCATATAATGTACATTTATAAATTTCAAGAGAATACTTGAGAGACTTGTTAATTGTTAAAAATAGTTTTTTAAGAGGATGCAAATTGTAGAAATTAAGAAAAACCTTATTAATTTAGGACGATATATTATTTTCATCGAAAGTTGAGGTTATGGCACAAATCAAGTTTCACAAATGATTGATTCTATATTTTATAAGTATTATTATAGACAATAATAAATATGATCTTACCAGCAACATCAGTGGCTACCATAATATTAACTTCTTGTTTTTTGAATTGTGTTATTACCTTGTTCCTTTCGGCTTGGTCCATGTCACCATG
This sequence comes from Rhopalosiphum maidis, assembly GCF_003676215.2. NCBI lineage: Eukaryota > Metazoa > Arthropoda > Insecta > Hemiptera > Aphididae > Rhopalosiphum > Rhopalosiphum maidis. Next base: position 48,987,180 of record NC_040880.1, on the reverse strand, counting down.
TAACAGTAATACTTCATACTCTTTTAGAGCCAGCGTACTGGCTAGTTGTTCTGCGTCCAACTATAAATTATAATTATTTACATTAATTACAATTTTTTTTTTTTATTAATCTTGTCTTAATTTAACTAACTTTTTTAGTAACAAATACAAGAATTGATCCATTTGATGTAAATTGAACTATATTATCCAACAACCACTGGCACTTGTCACTCTGTGGCATCACCAACATAATTTGTGTTACATCAGTGTTTGCTTCACCAATATCCCCTTGAACAATTCTTATAGGATCAGTAAGAATATCACGTGCCAACTTTTCTATTTTCTTTTTAAATGTTGCAGAAAACAGCAATGTTTGACGATCTGGTCTAACGTGATCACAAATGGAACGCACTTGAGGTTCTGAAATCAAATTTGTTAGTTAATAAATGTCACATTAATACTTAATAAAAATCACATTCATACTTACCAAAACCCATATTAAACATTCTATCAGCTTCATCCAGTACAAGGAATGTTACTCTAGTTAAGTTGGTTGCAGACATCTTGACTAAATCAATTACTCTTCCAGGAGTACCTACTATGATTTCAGCACCTCCTTCAAGTGCCTTCGATTGTTCCCACTTTGAACCTCCGCCATAACAACATACTACCCTCAAGTTATAGATTTTTCCAAATTTTTTTGCTTCTACATAGATCTAGACAACAAAAAACATTTAGAAATAATTTCTATCAATCGATTTTTGACTATTGATTTATACTTGTTGAGACAATTCTCTGGTAGGTGCTAATATCAAACCAACTGGTCCATCACCTTCTTTCAGTTCTGGCTGATCCATTATGTGTATCAACATTGGCCAAATGAATGCTAAGGTTTTACCACTACCAGTTTTTGCAATACCTATGCAAAATCATAGATAGTAAGTTAAAAAATTTTTTTTTAAATATTAATTTTATAAAAAGTTCTTTTGAAATATTTTTTGTTTACCAATGATATCACGCCCAGCAAGCGCAGCAGGAACTGCTTGACTTTGAATTGGTGTGGGTTGTGTGTAATCAGACTTGCGAATAATTTTCATTAGGGTGTCGTCAAAATTAAAATGAGCAAATGACGTGACAGGATAAGGTAAATCAGCACCATTTACTCTGAGACCAAGAGTCTTACGTAATTGAATAACTTTATCCACAGTTAAAGATGATATTTCACTGTGTGGAGAGTAAAAGTTCTTTTCAAAGCTTTGGTATTTGATTAAAGAATGATCAATTGGAGGTAATGGGTCTATTTCCTTAGGAGAAAAAAAAAAGAATATTATTAGAATAATAAATAGATAATATAGTTAATAATAGTTTTAAAATTAGTCAATTAATATTTGGTATAAATTAAAATTACCACACATTTATTTCATTAAATTATAAATTTTTAAGTTATTTATAATTAAAATGTAACTAAGGCTGTTAAAACAAGTGAGAACATTGAATGTAAAAATTGAGTTTGATGAATAGTTTTATTTTATTAATCAGTTAAAAATTAAAAACAAATTAATTAGATATTTTCAATAGGCAAAATAAGGGGTTAGAGCTTAGTAGCAAACAAAAATCACTTGAATAACTAATGTGTTATATAATGATGCACGATTTCTATTATCAAAAAAAAATTAACTTTTAACTAATATTTGATTAAAATAGTACAAAACCAATTTAAAAAAAATAATTACATAAGAAAACTATTAATTTATATGCTTCAGATTACTTATTTTAAGACATTGTAGACATTCTACAACTCAAAACCTTATGATTGTAATATTTTTTTTTTTTGATGTATTGCAAATTTAAAAACAAGTATATATTAGTATATCAGGCAAAGTAGATTTGTTTTTAATGATAATTGTGTTGAAAATTAAATCATTCATTATGGTACTAACTTTTTTCTTCGGTGGTGCTATAGGATTACCATCTTCGTCATAATCAATTTCAATGTCTGAAGTTTCATCAACGAGACCTGCTGTTGGATTTTCTTCCATATACCTAACAGTGTATAAATAAAAGTGATTATTTCTATATTCCGGCAATGTTAAACATATTACGGTAAGATATAAGGTAATGTTACACACCTGTAGTATGATTCTTCTATGTCTTCTTCTTCAATATCTTGTCTAATACCTTTTTCATCTTCTCTTTTTTCTTTTTTGTCAGAAGTTTTTGCTTTTTTTACCTAAAAAATTAATTATTTTTTGTTCTTTATTCTGAATAGGGAATCAGATTAGAGTATCTACATGTTTTTCCACATACTCAAGTGGAAACTATTTACATAACATACTTCTTTTTCTAATCCTTCCATGAACGCATCCAATGGATCTTCAGACGAATCAGAATCGCATTCAGATTTTTTATTAGACGGACTATCGGGTGCAGGAATGTACTCGAGTTGAGGTTGTTGATGTTCATCTTCGTCTTCAAAATACCTTAAACACCACCAAAGTTTACAGTCAAGCTAAATGGTACAACTACAACCAATATGAGCGCGAGTGGGTGCACACCACTTACTCTTCTTCGGTTTTCGCTCGTTTTTTTGGCACGCCCCAAGTCGAGGAGATTGCCGAATGGTTTATGGCGTTCAAAGTGGAGTAGCCCTGCTTACTGAGTCCGCTGTTTGACGGTGGAGGTATGGCCACCGACCGGGACGTCGACGTCCGTCCACCGGAATTGAACGAAAACGATATTTTATCATTCATCTTGTTGTTGTGCATGGTGTTGTGCGGCGGATTCACCAGATTACCATAACGGGCCGAACGAGATTCGGTAACAATTAATTATTATTGAAACGTCCAACGACGAAAATTTTCAATTTAATTATTTCGCCGAGTAGTGTGAACACAATCTAATACTAAATAATATGATATAAATATATATAGACTGTCTGTTAACACAGTAAACGCATATCACCGGGACGAATCGCGCATACTGTTCACAGACTTCTACATAATATATTTTATAGAAGTCTGTGATACTGTTTGACAATACTGTTATCACGGAAAACAAACGAGCTTCTAGTCCGTTATCATCACAGACCTTGTAAAGTAACTTGTATTATTTAGTTGTAAGTTTGTAACACGGAAGACCGTGACTATACAATATAATAATATTTATAGTTACTTTATAGTTTGTAGCCTTTGTCTCTTACATTTCTTTAAAGCGTAGAATATTTTCAATCTATGGCGGTGGCTGTGGTGTATTGGAGTGGCTAAATCGACGGGAATGGTGTCTTCATTTTCAAGATGTATTAAAATTGTATAGGTAACAATTTATTATTCATTCTTCTGCATTCACACTTTCACGGACATAATCAAAAGTCCTACGTTTGTTCTCATACTTTAAACAGTTAAGCAGTATCGGCTGTATGGTTTTTACTTTGTATTAAATTGAGCATCATATTAGTAACTTTGAATTAAGGTTGTTACAGCATTAGATTTCTGAATACTGTGTAGGTATTAATTAATTATTATAATAAACAAATAAACAATGGTATATTTGAAATAAATTACATATTATTGTAAAATAATGTAAAATTTTCATATCCTAGATACCATAAATACCATATTAGTTATTATGTTTTTTTAAAGTATATTCATGTCAGCCTCAACTCTTTTAAATTTGTTGTTTTAATTGATTTTTTAATTATTTTGTTAACTAAAAGACACAATACACATAAAATGAAAATTAAGATTAAACAATTAAATTATTTAAATAATAAGTTAGGGTTGGATAGAACAGTTAAAAACTTATAAAAATAATCCTACTTAATTTTATTGTAACCTCTTGCTGGCATCAATAATTCAAAATACATCAATAATTTAAAATTCTTTCATCATCCCCAGATTAGGTAAATTGTACCAGTTTGAAGTTTCTAATAACAACCATAATAATGTAAATTCATTATTTGTGTACTAATTTTATGTGAAACAGTGAAATTTTAATAATAATTATTACAACTTTAATTTTTTTATTGTTGATTAGTTGAATGTTCATATTATATTTTAAATCTGAAGTATTTATTTCAAACCCATTACAATAATATAAACAATAAATTTAAATGTTTTTATAGATTACCTATTTATTTGATAATATTATTAAATAATTTATTGATGTGTACAAAGACTACCTTAAGTTATTTATCATGATCAATAATCATGCATTTAAAATTTTCAATCAGTATCTTCTAAGATTTAAAGTGAAACATATTTAGGGTCAATATTAGAAATATTTAACTATAAGACAAATTGTATGAGTTATGATTATCTGTTAGTCATTAAATTGACATTGGTTTTATAATATATTATATTATTAAATTAAAGTTATTGATTATATTTTATCTTGATGAATATAATATTAGGTAGTATTTATTTTTCTAACATTATTGAAATGCAATTGAATTTTAAATACTAAATAATATTATGTAATTATTAAAATATTTTAATGTTTGTGTATTTTATTTTTCAGAAAAAAAATGTTTATAAATGAGTAAAATTTGTATCAATTAATTTATAAAATGGATAATTTACCAGGTAACTATTAACTATTATGACTTATAGTTAGGGTTATTATACATCTGGATTTTAAACATCAGTCAGAATTTGAGAAATGTCCGGATTTTAAACATCAGTCAGAATTTGAGAAATGTCTGGATTTTAAAAAGTTAACCGTTTAACATGGTTGAAACAAACATGATACAAAAAGTTATGTCAGGTGATAGATTTTCGTGTTCATTCAGTATAAATGTATAATATATAATTTCTATTTTTGTTCATATTTTTTCTCGGAACATCACAATAAGCAACTAGGTACCCATTATTATCGTAAAAAGATTATTAAAATAACATATTTTATAACATATTTAACCTAATAACACTTATGTAGATATTTTGTTCATAGATCTAAATAAAATTGTATTAATGAAATAAAAATATTATTTATCTTCAATTTTACCCCCCTCCCTCCAAAAACAGAACTGATATTCGGATTTGGTCCAAAAACATTATGGTAACCCTACTTATAGTTTAATAAAAAAAGTTATAAATAAATTATGCAATTATACATTTATAGAAATAAATGAAGAAAATGCAAAAACTTCAGTAAAAGATGAAACATTATTGCGATTTGAACCATTGTCATCTTGTCTTGATCCTAATTTTTGGTTCAAAGTCTGTCAATTAAAATTAGAAGTTGATAAACTAGATGAAGTCCATAGACCGTTGGTTGGATATTATACTTCAAATAATAATCCATATATATCACTTGACTGTTCTTCCTTTAACCAGTATGTAATTATATTTTTTATTTTATAATAGATTTTTATAACCTTTAATATGTATTTACCTAAATTTATTTTATAGAGAAGTTAATGATGAAACATCTTTTAAATGTATTGCTCGTGGCTACTGTTTAAATAAAAACACAATAGATTCATTTAAAACATGTGATAAAAATGAGTTGTTAAAAGGATTTGGTGAACGGTTATTAGATGATTTCCAATCTGGTAGAGCTATTGAAGACCCATCCATAATTCCAACTTTTGATGTATTAATGTTTACGGTCAGTTGTTTTGTTATTATTTATAATAATTTTGTTACTTAATTTAATTTATTATTAATTATTTTAGGATTTAAAACGATATATTTTTTACTATTGGTTTGCTTTTCCATCATTTTCCGGGCCAAAGTATTGTCTAAATGATGCTCCTACTTCGCTTAAAAACATATTTTCTCCTACACAGGTGAATATTTATAATAGTGTTTTATTCTATTGGTAATATTATTATTATATTCTAGTTTGATTTATTGGCTTTTGGATTTAAAAATCTAAAAATTGACCAAAGAGGATTTTTTGGAATTGCACCCACAAAAGAAGGAAACCTTACTGTTATGACTCTAAAAGAATACATAGATTTACTCAAAAATAATACAGAAAATGATTCAGTAGGTTATTTAGTGTTTGCTGATCCATCTGATTTATTAAATAATCCTGGATGGCCATTACGAAATCTTCTGTATTTAATTTTATTTCACTGGTAAAATATACAAATTGGAATATTATTTAAAAAATTTAAACTCTTAAGTGGACATTATACCCACATGTGTTGTCTCTGTCTTACTAATGTACATCATAGCAAATTTGCATTAAGCAGAACACAATTTTTGAAGTTAGCTTTAATATTAGAGTAAATTTACTTATTATCAAATATAAAGGTAAGAATATTATCTAGGCAATGTCATATGCTTTTATTTATATTATCATTTTAAAGTGAGTTATAACTATGTAAAATATTAAAATTTTAAAATGTTCATAACTCACTTTAAAATGATAATATCAATAAAATTATTTGACATTATCTAGATAATATTCATACCTTTGAATTTTTTGATAGGTAAATTTACTCTAATATTAAATCTAACATCACAAAATGTGTTTTGCTGAATGCAAATTTACCAAATTTACTATGATGTATGTTAGTAAGACAGAGACAACACAAGTGGGTATAACGTCCTCTTAATTAACATAATAAGTGACCCGGGCGGCCAACTATTATACATGAGTGAATCTTTATTATATATATAACTGGCCTACAAACGATTAACTCAGTGAGGGTGACAAGCAGTCTGATCTTGGTCACATGGGTTGCTTAGAAATGCTATAGTAGAAGATTAATTATTAACTAATCATAATTTATTTTGGTAATAAAATAAATCGTTATATGACATAAGACGCAGATTAATTGACAGCATTTCTATGTTGCTGATATCATTTATTAAACTCACTAATAATAAATTTTACTTTTAGTCCCTCTATAAGAACTTCAGTGTTAAGAGTAATAGCATTACGAGGTTCTCCTACTACTAAATTTTCAGCCAGCGTATTATTTAATATAAAACTATCTTGTAAGTCTTAGTAATATTATTATGAAATAAAAAAATTTCTTAACTTATTTGAATTTGTTTTTTATTTAGCTGAAATGGTGATTAATCAAGATGCTATTAAATTTGTGGGTTGGGAAAAAAATTCTAAAGGAATTTTCTGTCCCAAATATGTAGACCTAAGTAAAACCATGGATTCTACAAAGTAAGTATATTTAAAAATATGTCAAAGACTTTTCTTGGTACTTTATTAATTATTATTAATAATATTTTTAGACAAGCAAAAGCATCTGTAGATTTAAATCTTAAGTTAATGAAATGGCGCATTGCTCCTGATTTAAACTTAGATATTGTTGCTCAATCAAAATGTTTAATTATTGGAGCTGGCACACTTGGTTGTTGTGTGGCTAGAAATTTAATGGTTTGTATATTGATATTTAAATAGCATATGATCTAATTGAAAATTCACTCTATATTGGATAAAATTCCATAACTTTTGTTAGTCTATACTTTTTAACTAAATATTAAAAAAGCACAAAATATGGTACAACAAACAAATTTAAATATGAAATTTTTATTTTATAATATATGTCATTGTTGATGTCAACAGTATTATTGACGCCAGCATTGGTGTGTAGAAATCTGATAGGAAAGTTTAGTCAATATCAAATTGGTATGAATATTGATCATTTATTATTGTTTCATTTTTTATAAGTGCTTAAAGTCTGATTAGTTGAGTGTGACTAGTGTGAGTATCTCAAAATAATATTTTATGTATACATTTGGTAATTCCATGATTACTTTTTCAAAAAAGTTGTTATTGATCATCAACATTGACAGTAACATATTTTGTTTTATATAAATAAAAAAATTAAAATAATAAATAACGAACAGTTTTTAAAAACTACTGATTTAAGCAAATAGGTAATGAAATTTTATTAGATTCAAACAAAACTAAATCTCAGTACATCTCTAATCAAATAATATTTTGTATAATATATATTTTCTTATTGTGGTTTTTATTCTTTAGGCATGGGGTGTTCATAACATAACATTTATTGATAATGGGAAAGTATCATATTCAAATCCAGTAAGGCAGTCATTATACAGGCATTCTCATTGTATCAATTCAAATACTTACAAAGCGATAGCTGCTGCTGATGTATTACGTGAAATACATCCAGAAATTGTATGTATTAATAAATAATAAATATTAAATAATTTAATATTGAAATTTGAAATCACTGAATAGAATTGTGATTATTATACTTAAAATATTGATATTAAATTTTTAGAATAGTACTGGTATAGTCATGAGTATTCCAATGCCTGGCCACACAGCAAACATTGATGATCATAAAAATGTAGATTTATTATCCAAATTAATAGAAGATAATGATGTTATATTTTTGTTAACTGATTCTCGAGAAAGTCGTTGGTTACCTACCATGTTATCTACATTGCACAATAAGGTAATTATTTTAATTATTACATAAATATATTACATATTTTTCGAATAAAAACTTTTTTTAAGTACAAATATTACAGTAGTTAATTTATTATTTATTTTCTAGCTTGCCATAACTGCGGCATTAGGATTTGAATCATATTTAGTACTCAGACATGGAGTTGAAGTACAAGATGTTTCTTCTGTAGAAAAAAAATTAGGCTGCTATTTTTGTAATGATGTCACAGCACCTGGAAATGTAATGATTAATTATTTTTTATAGAGATAATTAATTTTTTTTTATTTCATTATTTTTTTATAATAAAAATTATTTTAATGAAGTCACTTGTAGATAAGACACTTGACCAGCAATGCACAGTTACCAGACCTGGTGTTTCCAACATAGCAGGAGCTTTGGCTGTTGAGTTATTTGTATCGTACATTCAATTGAAGTATGTATATAAGAACAATAATAATTAAACAATAAATTGTTCATGTAAAATTTGTTTGTTTAGGTATAATGTGTTGGCAAATGCTAAATGTTGTTTGGGGATTGTACCACACTCCATTAGAGGATTTATATCTGATTTTCAGCAGATAATACCATTTACTTCAAGTTTTTTTCAATGCATTGCATGTTCACCAACAGTAAGTTTTAAAAAATATAACTATTTTGCAGTTTATTCAGTTTTATAGTTTTATTTTTATTTTTTGCAGGTCATTAATGACTTTTTGAATAAAAAAGAAGAGTTTTTAAGCAATGTATTTACAAATCCCAACTATTTAGAAGATTTAACTGGACTAACAAGTCTTAAAAATGAATTTGAAAACATCCAAGTAAGTTAATTTTGAAGACTATTCAACAAATATTTCATGTTAATTATATTTCTAGATTTTTGAAATGAATGATTCCGATGTTGAAGATTCTGGAACTTATAGTGAACGGGTGTGATATTTTTTTAAATTTATAAACTTATTTCGTTATTTTGATTATTTATTCAAGAATTTATATTTTTAATTTAAGAAAGTAAAAAAAAAAGTTATTGTAATTTTTCAAAATTAAATTGTATTCAACGTTTTTATATTCTGAATAATGTGTAAGTAATAACTTATAAGTATATAATTATTTCAAATTTTAAGATTTGCATTGTTTTGAATTTCAATATAATAATATTATATCATATAAAATAAAAACATAATGAAACATGAAACTAATATTGTTTATTATTATATAGGTACAAATTTAAATTACAAAATAGACTTGAACAATTGAACGAATACTAGTTTTATATTTTAACAAGTTAGTAATTTTATATATCTACAAATAATTATATAAAGTACCTACTAACTACACACAAAATGTAAACTAAACCATAAAATGATTAATCTTTTTCGTAGATATCTGTTATTTAAGTTATTTCTATGTATTATAGGTATTGTATTTTAATTTATAAGGAAATTAGTTTCAACAGCACTTCCAATTTACACAGTAATCAAAATTGAAGTCTTATACCACTCATTACTATTAACAGTATTAACCATTAAGTAATTTTTAAAACGTTTCCTTTTTTTTTTTAATTAATAGCGTGATCGTGTATACACTTATGCACTTATGACTTATAGCAGCAAAGATTTCAAGCAATTGTATTTCATTATTTCTATTTGAAAATAAGATGGGCTCTGCGTCTCTGCCATCCTTTATAAATATGTATAAAAACAATTGTTGATGTACCTATTGATGATTGCATAATATATATCGAACCCATTAGTAACATGTATCGACAGAGACGTATTTGGTGGAGAGCAGAAGGGGCTTGGACCCCGGACGCTAAATTTTGAATTTTGTAGAGCATTTTGATGTAATACAATACCTAGGTTTTTTTTACCCGGGCCGCAAAATTCCTAAATACTTCTTTCATCTTTGGGTATCGAATTGAGTATCTCAGCAGTGATCTCTCACTACAAGATATAGTAAATTATGTACAACATAATATATACTGCTGTGGACTACATCACAAAAACATATTCTTATGCCTCACTTCACGCAGAATTTATTGTATCATACATTCATACGGCTATAATTTACTGTGCTTAAACAGTCAAACCTATCTCGTACTCGTGTCTCTAAATATGTCGTCAACGTGTCTATATTTTAAATTTTGTGCGTACCTTCGAAAGGATTTCAGTATGGTAAACGGCATTCCAATGAGTAATTACGACGAGGTTAAGCAGAGGGCAGAGAAATGGCTGCGAAGGAGTTGTCAGTTGGAGAAGCAGTCTATGATACGGACATACATACAAAAGCTGGTCACCCGACTACGAAAACACATTGAACTATTTGAATTCAAAGGCGATTGATTATTTCGAAAAACAGTATATTATATTTATGACCAGGGCTCTCGGGAATTTATACATTTAAAATCATAAAAATATATTCGCATACATAAGCATAGTAAAATATCAAAATATGCGCTTAAATATGTTTATTTGAAAAAAAAATTTTAATTAATTAAAAAAATAAGGCCAAACTATTGATCTTTTTGGATTTTTTTAACATTCAGCATCTCATTATATACCTAGCAATAAAAATTAATTAAATTAATTACCACACCCAGGCCTATTTTTATGTTTTTGTTGCCCACAAGCGTAATACATCGTTATTGTTTTTATTTTCGCACCATCAGCATGCAAATATTATTATTAGTGATTAAATTTTCATGAAAATTTTGAGTTTTATAATTTATCATAATAATTTCTTTTCAAATAAATCTTTTGATATTAAGTATATAGTTATAGTTATAACTTATAATTATATTATTATTCATATATTCATAATTATATTTTAGACTATGTACTTTTATTACTATTTATACCCATTTTAATATTATTTTGGTGTTATATTGAATATAATAACATAGTAAACTTAAAATACAAATCTTTAAATATATATTATATATATATATATATATATATTATTATACCTATATATCAATATATAATAATATTTAACTCAGTAATAAATGTTGAGTGTATAATCGTTTTGCTACAATTATTGATTTTTTTTTTGTAATTTATTGTTTGAGTCACTTCCACAATTTTACCTAAATCATAATTTTTTTTTTTTTATAGTCGTAATTTTATTATAAGTGTTTTGTTTGACTCCGACATTATACTTATTACTATGTAAATAAAAATGAAACACACATTTTATAAAGTATTTGAATATATTTAAAAAATTAATCAAGTTAAGAATAATACATTAAAACTAAAATTTTCAATTTAAAATGTTCAAGCTTACATCTCTAATTATTATATTACAATATTATACAACCCATGAAACCGCCGTATACAATAATATACGTTTATCGTTACGTTATTGTCGAGGACGCGCGGTGCTTACGATGAGTAAAGGTACGAGTCACGAGGTGCGTGCGTTAGTCAAATAATATTAAACATTTAACCATTACGTCGAGTTTGGTGTTTATGTTGGGTTAGCGCAAAAATATTTTATTACTTTATGGTGGGTACCAGCAGATTAATGCATTTTTGTATTTATTTATTTTCACTAACGGGATCAGCTCGTTTTCTTATCGCCAAACGTCGACATCATATATATATATATATATATATATATATGCAGTATACCCGCGTTTTAAAACATTAAACTGTACCTATACCTATAGTTGTGACAACCCTTAAGCCTTAGGCCAAATGTTTATAATTTTGTATGATTAAGTCATAATAATTGCTGTCGTGGTATACTGGTATTACCTACCTACATGATGTGATCTCGTGCACACGAGTGTTACAGACGTTACAGTGATGAAAATGCAGGTATACATAAATTACGAAATCGACATTTATAGCATATCTCACATAGATAGTTGTACATGAATACAGTAAATAGATTTTTTTCAACATTGACTGCGTGTTAGGTCCTTTAAACAGTGTTTGCGTTATATAATAAGAATGTGGTTAATATTATTAATTATTATTTCATATTATACGTAACGCACTAACGTTATTATAGTTCGATCGTTTTGCACTTTAGTGGCGACCCATACATATATTATAGTGACATAACATAAGATCATAATTCACGATATAAAACGATATTATTGTCTTCGAAATATTAACTAGACAAAATAATTAAAACTAAATTAGGGTTAAATATTTTTAGTCGAGACTTAAGAGGAATAAAATACCGTTTAAAACTGCGGGATAAGCGAGGATAAGTCGTAGGTAGACAAATAATTGTCAAACGATTAGGTATGTTCGCAAAGTTGACATATTTTTATGCATTAATAGTAACACCTCCGATGATATTTCCTAAATAGGTTTAGTCAATAAAATCAATGGCGGCAATGTCCGTCTATACGGTATTAATAATTTACAAATATTTCTAACTTTGTCCTCTTAGGTATAATTGTAAATAATAACTAGTCAATTAAGCAATTGCCTTAACAAACAATACGAGACATAAATTGTTTAGGTCACCAATCTGAGAAAATTTTGGCAGTCTAGTAGTCTACAGTGCGCGCAGGGGTCGTCAAACTTTTTACCGTGGATCGTATCTGAGCTACGACATCGCGGGTCAGTACATAGCTTGGGAGATGTTGCGAGATTGAAAAAAGAGAAAAATTATGTTAATATTTTATAAGGAAAATAAATCTTTTACCGATTTCGAGTATATATATTATTATACATACATACGATGGCTTGGTCGAGATCGAAACACCGCAGTCAGCTTGACGGGCCGCAGGTTGGAAACCCCTGGTCTATAGAAAAATCTGGACATTACCTATATTCGTGGATTGCCGTGGATCCGCCGGCTGCAGTAACGTAGTCGTGTATAGGTTGTTGATGGTGGACACGGACGATCGTCGGGTGCGTAAAACCTACCTTATACCTACCCCAACAGTAACACTTGTAATTTTCTCGTACAGCGTTAGTTATTTTTTGGATCGTATACTGCATAAATAAAATCGCAATACAATATTTACGAACGGTTTAGAAAAATAATTATCGTGTATTTGTGAAACATAAGAATTTCGTAATTACGCAGGTTATTTATACCTACCGTAATAGCGTTTTAATAATATTATCATGTATATGCCAGCAAATTTATAATCAAAAATCTACTGCGATAACGAGTACCAGGTACACTGTGTTTATCATAATGCGTGCCTATAGCGGCATAATGTGGAGTGCGCGAGATTTCGTTCATTTTCCAAATTCGCAATATTGAGAATATACGATTATATATTTATAAATATAACGACGGAAACGTATTTATTATTTTCCTTAAAACATTCATATAATATAATATTATTATAAGTAGTATGTTCTAATAATGTCATGCGTTCGTACAGTGGTGAGTCTATCGGGTCTGAAAGGTTGGCGACTACCGGTCAAGGATAGGTACACATAAATATGTTAGCTATGATTGCTTTTCAAATTTCATTGGTGTCAACTCCGCGAGAACCAATACTGTCCAATTGTAGAGTGCAATCGTAGAGATACCGTAAGGGTACCTACACAATTAATTCAATTGTGATTTTGTGATTGAAAAAAATTTAAATACTTTTTTATACTAATAGTGAAAGGTATATATTATTAAAATCAATAACATGATAAACTAATGGTCATTTCGTGTATATTCAATATTCATGCAAAACAATAACATTTTGGGAAATAATTATAATTTGACAACAATGTTATGTATATATGAAATTCATATATATATATATATTTATATAAAAAAAAAGAAAAAAAAAGAAAATCTTACAGCAGCCCTGACCCATACGTTTGTTTTTTCAAACAAAATTACAATTAGGTATTATATTTTATTAAAGTATTATAAAAAAAAGTAACTATTCACAAAATATCAAATATGATCCTTAGAACAAATACCTTAATATTCTAAAGCCTAATTAAATAATCCTATGAAACAATAAGCGAGCTGTCAATAATCATTTAAATGTCTACAAATAAACATTTTTAAAAATCAACACTTAATTGCTAAAAAAAATAATAATAAAGAAAAAGATAAGTATCTAATCAAACAATTAAATAATAATGGTAAAACTAAACATATTAAAAACGCTCGTCAATCATAATGAGGAGGAAGGATAATTATATAATATATATTATATATTTAAGAAATCTATACATATTAAAATAAAACAATTAATAATTAATTTGTGATGATCTTATGAATTAATTGACATGTTATACAATATTGGAAGCATAAATAAATAAAACAAATCCCCACGCAACGATATAGATGTAAAACGAAAACAGATCCCTTAAAACTTCACTAAAGAAATCATATCGTCCACTACAGTATATTAACAATGTAATGAAATAAATTGTATCTTTAGGGTCAATTTTCAATATATTTTAATGACCAATGCAACTGATAAAAAATAAAAAAGAATAAAACGAAATTAAATCTTGTTTTTTTTTCTCAATTAGCATTATATAAAGTCTTATCTTGTACCTATGAATTATTTTTTTTTACGTTTATAATATTTTTTTATACTTATCAAGACTATATTAATATAATATGTCAGGTTAACACGCATTTCATTTTTATAAAAACATATAAATAGGACGATTTATAATAATAATAATAATAATAATAATAATAATAAAATAAAATAAAATAATAATATAATTAATAATTTAATAATTGTAGACCTATTTTATGTACAGAACAACAAAAACCATGTACATCGACTTAAAAGCTATTGTAAGTTTATACTCGGGGGAAAATTAACCTTGTTTTAAATGTTATTATAGTATCCAGTGTTGTTGTATTGACAAATTTATATTGTTCTTGAGAATCTGATCAATTGTTTGATGATATTGTGTGTGGAATTTCTTTCGTATTTGGAATTGAGATCAGTTGCGTTATAGCAATAATATTCATTATATATTATTGTATACATATATATGGATATACGCTTTTTTATTTTTTTTTTTTTAACTATAACGTAATTATATAATATAACTCATTTCTATACACAACTCCTTTATAGGCGACCACCGCGGTGCGTTAGAAGAGTGATTGCAGTTTATTAACGAGCTGACTGTCAACGGTGCGGTAAATAGTAACGATAATTTGGGTAAGGTATTTCTTTTTTCGAAAACACAGAGGGTAAGGATACTATGGTGCATACAAATCCACGGGAAATATTTTAGATCTCGAACTTTGAAAGACGATCTCGGAGTGCTAAATTTTCTTTCTTTAAACGTTCCATCTCTTGTCGAAGGCCCATGTTCTGTAATGTACAAGAATACATATTTCATTATTTTTATACTTATAATCTGTTTGTTGTTTTGTTAGTAAAGCATAAATACGATTATCCGCCCAGAAATGTAAATATAAAGTTTAGGTAAATCTACACAGGTTTAGAGTCGAGTATATTAGCAATTTAAAACAGAGATGATTTGGTGTGTCTTAAGCAAAAAGCTAAGTAGTTCAACATATCTATAATTAAGTAACAACAGAGTAAATTATAAATAGCCTAATGAGTAATGAGTAATAATCAACGAAAAATATGTATTTGATTATTTAAATATTAGATGCAGTGTACACCATCATAATATATATACGTATAGTGTCAAATTATAATATTGAAAATAAATTAATAAGTATTTATATCAATGATGATAAATTATTAGATTATATGAAGTATAATGTGATGTAACAAGATTAATTAAATCATTAATGAAATATAACTTGGTATAATGGTTTTTTTTTAAATTGTTATTTCAATCCTATTTAGTTGTGGTAACTCGACTTTTCAAACGACGAGAAACCAGCACATTGTCTTAGTGATTTTCATACAGCGTTATTATTATTCTATATTGGCAAATATTATTAGATGCCTGAAAATATAGGTACTTCGAAATAGGCTAGATGAGATTAAGTAGATTTATTTTAGGTTTTACTTTAAATGTCTGATCAATTCGTCCTATCAAACCTACTGCATTTTATAAACGCTAAAGGTACTCTTTTAATAATAATCGTCCCATTGTGCGAGTTAAATAAGTACCTCTTTTTCTAAAAACCCTGCTCTCAATGCAATTTGGTTCTCTTTCATTCGTCTCGCGTCTCTCGATCGCTTTGCCGCCATGTTGTTTTTTCTACGTCTTGCCCAGTATTTCTCATCTTTCAGCCCATCCGGTACAAACTAATGAAAAATTATGGTCAATGGGGTGTCACTAGAACCGCGACTAAGTTCGCGGTGTAATGACATTATAATGAATAAACCAATCAAGTTAACGAGGCCCTTCTCACCTGTTTCCTTGATTTCTTTACCATTGGCTGCGGCTTCAATTCTTCGTCGGAAAACGGCCTTGTTCTCGGGTCGAAGTCTCTGCTGGACGACGCGAACGACAATGCTGCAAAAACAAAACGCACATCATAAGTACACGTAGGACTGCAGGGTTTAATAATAATATGTAATGACTGTGTTATGTATTCAGTCATATACAGTTCACATAGT
Source organism: Rhopalosiphum maidis (assembly GCF_003676215.2). Taxonomy (NCBI): domain Eukaryota; kingdom Metazoa; phylum Arthropoda; class Insecta; order Hemiptera; family Aphididae; genus Rhopalosiphum; species Rhopalosiphum maidis. The sequence continues at coordinate 48,970,312 of NC_040880.1, read as the reverse complement.
CATAATATTATCAATGCGACAGGCGTTGTGAAGATTATATAGGTATGATAAACTCGCATAGGTTAGGTAAATCGTATTTTTTTTTTTTTTTTTTTTTAATTATAATTCATATTTTTTTTTCTTCGCGTTCCACCGCACACTCGCAACGATGATATTATGATATATTAACTATATATATTAATAAAGTATAAAATTTCAAGACGAAACTCACTTGAATCTGCTGGTGATGCCGGGTTTATGGTGATCGGGCTGAGCGGTTCGCTGGGCGACGGAGACGGTTCGCGCTTGGTCAGTATGACGCCCACGCCCGCCACACCATTTGTCTGCAAGTGTTGTATCGGATGTATGGAAGCCGGTGGCGGCGGCGACGACAAGCGGTTGTTGGCGCCCGGCATGATGGGCCCACCCTGGTGGTTGACCGCCACTACGGTGCCCGGATTGACGTTGCCCGCGGTCGTTCCGTTCTGATGGTCGCCTTCCACTGGCAATCCGTTTTCGGACAGGAATTCGTCGAGGTCGCAATACTAAAACCGAACGCGTCACAAGGTTATAGATACGCGCGGGCACAGTTATAACATATACAAATAATAATACGTATCATGCACAGCGGGATGGTCCACTGTGTTTTCCCGTTTTATGAATTCACCAATGCGAGAAAACGGGAAATCGCGATGGCCCCCGCCTTGCGCACATGATATATTCTTATAACTTAAGTCTTTAATTACCTTATGAGTATGTGTGACTCAGATGAAAGTCTTGAACAAAATTATTGAATTATTTTATCTCAATATTTTTTTCCGTATTAATTTAAAGTTTAATATCTACAACGACAATTTACTTTACCACTTTTGGGTATCATGTATTATACGTATAGGTGCGTATGGTGGCGAAACGAACTGATGAGTGGCGGTGTGAAGCGTGGTTTAAATCCGATTTTTATGAATTAAAGTAGGTGATAGATGTAAATATTACATAAGTCGTTAGCTTATCATAAATGCCTTACGTTCGTTTCGCCAGTGTTGAAGATAATGACTAGTGATTTGTCTTGTAATATAAACGGTATATATTATATATATATATACATACAAATCATAATAATGACGTGTAGGTTGTTTAAACGCAATTCATATAGATTTTTGGTAAATCAGTAAATTTAATATGAAAAACAAGTTGTTTTTATGTATTTAGACTATTATAGACAAAATAATTACCTTGAGGTCATTGTCGTATGGTATGGTTTTGTTGTCCCAAAGGTTCGGCCCCAAAAATGCTGACTGAGATTCTACGACGTTAGTCCACAAAAGCTCAGTTTCTTCTTTTTTATCGGAATTGCCATCTCTGGGCACTCCACAAGCTTTACCTGAAAAACGAATCAAATCACCCGTGAAAACCTCGTTAGCAGAAGCATAAAATAATACTAATTGTCTTATTGTATAAAGAAAGCTAAATTGGTGATTAATTAATGTCGTTTTCGAACACGAGTTAATGAAATAATATGCGGTATTTGGATCACAACGGTGTAAGAATTGGCCTTCAGCGTAATCCAAGGTAACTTTGAGTTGACAATTAAAAAAGCAACAGACATTAAAATAATATTTAAAAAACTGTACGAATTAGCGTGATTTGGGAGGAAGGTATACCTCCGTTTGAAACTACAACGATCAAGTACATCATCATATTGTATAATATTATGTTTATATGTTTTACGCATACAATTATTACAATTATTAATAAACGAGATTTTTAAGATGAGAATATTTATCGACTTTCTGAAACTTGAATCAGGAAACACAGCGAGCACAATGAAAACACATTAGTTCTGTCATTGAAATTCATTAATCAGCTCATGGTATAGACTTAAAACCGATTTATAGACATAGATTTTTGTAATTTTGTTCTGTGTACAATCATGCAATACGGGAAAAAACTGAAATTTATGGAATCTACGAAGTTATATAGAATATACTTATCGGACAGCTTTAAAAATATAGAGTAGTCTGATAGATATATATTTTATATGTATTAGTATATAGGAAATGCCGTAAATGGATTTATATTATTACAAACGACTATATCAGCAAATGATGGATAACCACTCAAGGCTAAACACCGTACTTATTCGACGCAATTAAACGACAATATCGTATTTTTTTTTAATGCTATTCGATTCGCTTTTAAACATTTTTGCATCGTTGGCGAATATCGTAGAATTAAGTAAAATATGGATTTATAGTCGAATCAATCTACGCGGGGGTTCTAAAATAATTTTTTTTTACCATACATTTAATGTTCTGCTTATTGTAATATTACACAAGAATAATTATCGTTGCCAAGACTATGGTCTTCAAGTAGGCATAATATATGTATCTTAATCTTAAATATATATTTTAGATGATTCGTTTTTTTTTCCGCTCGAGATTAGTTCGGTTATTTAGAGTTTCTATAACATGTGTGTGTGTTTGTTTATTTTTATCATAAGGCGACAGAAATTAAAAAAAAAAAAAAACCACCGTCCTTGTCGATTACAGAAGAAAAAAAAATGATTAAAAACAATCAACGACCGCAGGCCAAGCCATCAAAAACACTCTCGCATAAAAAAAAAAAAAAAATAATAAATAAAAAAAAACGTTAACGAGACACACGCGCTTTGGTTTTGGCACAATGAAATAATAACAAGGTGGATACAATTATTATGCATGTATATACCAATAAGATACAATTGTGCGAAAAATACATAGAACCAAAGAGAGACTGCGGACAAACCTACATTTACCGGTCTGATAATTGCACCGCTACCGCGGTACTAAAGAAGAGGTATTATACCTGTACACGTACAGTTGTGATCGTTTCGTAATGCAGGAAGTAGGAAGCCGTAACAGATTTGACACGTTCTTGCTTCCATTACGATTCGTTTTCACTTTCGTCTTCATTTCTCAGACATCAATCTGCGCTTTTCCGATTCGTCTGTCTCTTTTTACCTTCCTACCTCCCTCTATCGAAACGCTACAGACGCCCAGTATGTTGCAATATATTCTATTATGTGAGTAAATGTTTGTGTGTAATTCGATTTATCTTTTTCATCCTCAGAAAATCAAACCGATGTACGGGTTAATTGATACTACGGTGTTCCTACTTGTGTTTCCCTAATATCCGGACATTTATTGCTGGAGAAATTATGCACTATTCACTCGCAGTTGATAATACAGTGTGAAGGCAAAAATATTTTTGAAATAAAATTAACTATAATACTGTGGCGGATTCATTGTCACTTATTACACTGCTGTTCACCGACTATCTACCGATACACTTGCATACGATGTATGTAAATAGGTTTATCACTTATTACCGTTAACTGTCTAAAAGTATTTATTTGATTAATATTTGATGATGTTGTATATAGTACCTACGTTTAATATTATTATAATTATAAACGGACTAATAATACATTATATTTAATGTGTACAAAATTATATGAAATATTATAGTATATAGACGATCATTATTCAGACTCCATCTACAAAAAAATAGTTTATTCAGAAATTATGCATTACTTTATACTTTATCAGTGTTGAACTATGACTGAGATGACTGTATAACTAAATAGATTCGACGTATTACTGATAGATGAATGATTTTATTATACATAAATTATCATAATTATCTACACACATAATATAAATTTATTCGATTATTTTGTTTCAATTTGATGTATAAATTAAACGTATTTTAATATTTACACTACAAAGGTAGACGATGGATTTATCAATCATTTTTTAACATCATTGACCAGTGCAAGTCTTGCAGGTGTCGAAAGATTGCTGTGTGTAATATTATTATTAAAATATAATATTCATTAGTAACCTTTATTCATTATAGTAAAAGTGGTTGTATATCGCATTATTGCGGTGTCTTATTTAAAATATATTGTATATAATAAACGCGGTGTAAATTACAAGTGGTGACAGTCATTGGCCAGTCAATTTTTCGATAAATAAAAAAACCATCGTAACTTATGCGCATATAATAATGAAAAATGTTCATAAGATTAGCTAAATATAATTTCCATTTTACGAAATTGGCACGCGAAGGTTAGCTATATTTCGAAGTGATAAACTATATAATATTAACATAAACTAGTTTAGACGATGATAATAATAATATGTAACGAAATACCATATTTTTTGCAGGATACACCCGATTGGGATAAAGTCGTTTAGTATTTTTATTTTAAAGGGTTCGAATAATAAGTACACGGCGGCATATGAAAGTGTACACTCAACATTGCCGTTTATAACGGTACCTATATACATAATAATTAATAATATTATACAAACGATAATAATATATTTTATAAATAATTTCAACCGTTACACTACGTTTACTTGTTTATTATTCCGTTTTTAATACATCCCACGGGCCATTCGAAACTTTCTATTCAAAGTAGATTTCGTTCGAGTCGACGACGCGTGTGCAAAATTTTGAGATTATCGCGGCAAAACGTGTGTGAAAATTCAAATTCCATTAATTTGTTTAATATATTATTTGCTGATAATCCGTCTAGATAAAGCCGGTCGGAAACGGTCGGGCGCGTTTCTTCTGAAAAATGAAATATATCGTCCGCGAACACGTATTACGTTTTATTTTTTTTTTTTTTATCTGATTCGCAGTGTTCATTAATAGTAGCGGTATATCGGCGTGCAGTATTATATTATTATAGTATAATGTGATTATATGCTGTACTCGCAGACTACGGCGGCGGCAGTTTGCGCGAAGTGAAAGTGCTGCTCGAGAGTCCGGATATATAATATTATTATTCCGATTGCGCAACACTCTGCAGAAGAGCAAGTCGTTCGACCCGAAGAACTTAACTACGTCGCTACTATTATCATCATTAAATATTTTTTATACATCTTTTTTTCGCGTTAACTGGAAGTATAAAATTATCCGTTAGCCCGTCAACAATGGGTTTTTGACTTTCTCGCATCTTTATTTTTTTTCGACGCGAAAAAAATCCAAACCAGTTTTAGAACAGAAATACTATAGGTACTACTACCTCGTAACGCAAAATATCAAATTCACTAGGAATTTGGATGACGAATATCGTTTCACTCATTTGTCAACACCAGTTTCTTCGGTATATGGCTGATCGTTTTTTTTTTTGGTCAATATAGTTTTTTAGGTTGCTATCATTATTTTATGAGTCAATATGTGAAAATCGAAATCATGTGCTTTAGATCACAAAAGTATTGACCAACAGGTTTTAGATATTCAAAAAAACGATCAAAGTGTGAAATACGTCATTCGTTATGTTCACTAAAAATTGTTATTATTTTCGAACACGGATAGAATTATTTGAGTATAAAATAATTTCGTACTAAAGTCGTCTACACGAGTACACGTCAAGTCGTCAATATAATATCATTATATTATATTATATTATAGCTATTAAGCATAATATTACTTATTAACTATTGTTATCGAGTGTGTAGTTTATACGTCTTCGTCATTAAAATGCCAAAATAAATACGTCGTTAATAACAATACAATGAGTAGGTAGGTAGGTAGGTATATTAGGTATATATTGTTTTAATTACATCAAAATAAATAAATAATTCAAATTGTGCAATACAAATATGTACAATTAAATAACACAACAGTTGCAATATTGTCTGGACGAAGCCTCGTAGATAACAACAAAACTATCATATAAAATACAATATTATGGGCAAGAATGGATAGTCACGGTCAACATTTTCAAAATACGCCGTAAAAATGTGTTTTAGACACCCTCCGCGAAAATTATAAATCGTTGTCCCTAATTGCAACATTTACATAGACGTTAATACTACGTCGTACAATTATGTACTTTTAAGCGGCTGACATCGTCACCGGTGCAATTATTATAATACGCCCATATAGGTCACTTTGGTGCCACCCAATATTGAACCTCGTTACTACCTAATTATTATAAAAATAATAATAATTTTAGTCGTATATTTATTTTTAATTTGGTAGTGTGTACTTATTATAACATTAGTACTCATACGAACTGGCTATTATGTTATACCGACAGAAAACCGTAGGTAGGTACTTAACATTAAACCCGGCGCCTATTTTTCGATCAGTGGCGATACAGAAGGTAAAAAGCGTACAAAACGTGCACAAACTCATTCAATTTTCCGGAAAAGTGTTTAAAAGCCGTTCGCCTCGCAACGAATTCGAATTTTGCATACGCGGAGGGTGTTTCATAGGCATATTTAGCGACCACGCGTCTTATATATTGTATATAGGCATAAAGGACGTACAAAGCATACGACGAGAGTATATCTAGGTATAGGTATATCATGGTATTATATCGTCGGCCGTGACGAGTATATATATATATATATAGTCGTCTGAACCGCGTGGCAATTATTTTTACCGTTGTGTTTTCTATTTACTGACGGCAGTGAAAAAAAAACTGTTAATAACGATTCCGGGCTCGGTAGGAGATTGGAAAGAATAAAAACGAATCACGCAAGGCGGCGGCATGGATTCCGGAAGGACACCGGTTGCGTCGGCGTCGTCAAGCGGGTATTTCCCGGCGAAAGTGGTTCCCATCTCACTTTCACCCGTCGCGCCACACCGCCGCGTGCGGTATAGTGTGACCAACGTACCAAGACCGACCGACCGACCGACCGAACGAACGTCTTTCTCCGTCACCTTCCCCTCGCATCTCACCGGCGGCCGAATGAAAAAAAAACCGAACGTCCCGTTATTTTCTGCAGCCGCGTTTTATTACATTACTCGACCGCCCGTCCGCTCCCCCCTCCCCACAATTCGGAAAGTTCGCGACGCCGACGACGTTATACTGTTAGTACATGGCGCGGTAAACATTATTATTATATGTTTTTTAATAATATCTTTACCGCTAGTCCCGAAGACCGGGCCGAACTGTCCGCCGCCGCCGGACGGTGCGGGATTCGCGCTCTGGTTTTCGCGCGTGGGCACACAGATAAAGCGAAGAAAGTGAGAGTTCTCGTACGCGCGCCGATTTACGAGCGGACGTCCGAGGGGGATATACGATGTAAACTAATATAATATTTTAGCAGTGCGTGTGCGTGCGTAAATACACTAACGGACATACCGGCGCGCGCGTGCATAAACGAAATATATATATATATATATATATATACCTATATAAAAATACACATATTTATAGACGAAAAAAAAAATTAATAATAACACTTTCACTTTTGCGGTGACGGAATCGTCAATATCGCAGACGACGGTGTGTTGCAGGTCCGTGGTGGGCGGCCATTTCTAAGTAAATGTATATGTAATGCATACATATGTATGTATATACCTAATATTTATATATGCACGCGAGTATACGCACGGGCACGATCGAATCTCGACGTATATTATGACGACGTCGTCGGATAATGTATATAGAAAGACGAATATTTTAAGTGCATTATTTTTATTATTATTAAAAAGTGACTGCGTTTGCGTGTTGGTCGCGACAGGGGAAATCGTATAATAGGCATAATATTATATTGTATACACCACCAGGGCATAGCTATAAATATTATTTTACGCTGCCCGCGCGTGCAGCGTTATCCCGATATTACAATATATCTAGATACGTGCTACACATTGCTAAGTATATAAACAGAAAAATGTAGATGAGTATTTTGCCATCCATATATGTCACATTGACTGCAGTCGTTAAGTATTCCGCTTTAAATACTATACGTTCGGGTTTCGTTTAACAGAATTTAATTTAATCATTGCAAACGCCAATTAGTACGATTGAAGAGTTTAAAAAATGATTGACGTCCGGAGTAAAGTTTAAAACGAAATCTTGGTATATGTATATAATATTATTCTAATTGAAGATGAATATGTTAGATGTCAAACATAATAAAAGAAAAATCACAAATCATAAGTATTATTATTATTATTATTATTATAATAGTGCTACAATGATAAATATAATATAGTATTTATATTATATATCTTCGCGTCTACATACGTGTTGTACATTATCGTCGAAAAGTAATTTGTAATTTCTATTCCAGTAATATCGATCTTGAGAAAACAAACGAAACGGAAAAAAAAATGTAGTTTATTCTATGCCCACGTCGTTGATTTGTTTTTTCTTTCTTTAAGGCGCTAACCGGTCGAACAAACAGGCTACCCCGGAAATAACGGAACGACGCGCAAGTGAAAGTAGATAATACAGTCGGCTGGCTCCTTGGCGTGCAGTAATATATGACTACAGCGAAATACTGTTCGAATTTAACGTTATTTCTGCACGTGACTACAAATATGAAAAAAACCGCATAATAATACAGGTATACTTTTCAAAAGTATTTTTGCATTTGTGGTCTATCGTTAAAGTCTCCAAAAAAAAACCTAAATATAATTTAATATTGTATCGTATCCGTTGAGTATGAGCTGTTATACCTAGGAGGAAAAAAAAATCAAAAAAAATCAGAGGTGTACTCATCTACACACATATACACGCATATACATTACAACGTTTATTCTATACGCGTTCTGACGTGAGCGAATATATTATTATATATAGGTAATAGGTTTGCTTTTGTTGTCGCAGCGTTAAATATCGCTTTCTGTTTTCATTTATTGGCCAGACAAAGGTGTGAAAAGCATATGAATAAAAAATACATCGAAAGAATAACGTGCGTGCGTACATCATAAAATGTATATTGTGTAATAATAAATAAATTGATTAGCGTCTTAAAATCCCTGCGATCATTAATGACGATTATAAAACTTTCGAATTTCACTCATTAAGATTCGTTAAGGACGTTCTCATGTGCATATTATGTATTATACAAAAGTAATTAGCTGACCATTGAAATTGAAAGTGCGTGCATATACCGTGTATATATCATATATATGTATATATTTTTTTAAACGGAATATCATAGAATAATCGTCGGCAGAAAGTCCAACGGATTCAGAATAAATAACTGAACAACTACACGTGTCACTGTGAAGGTGTGAATATTTTTTACGCAGGGAATGGGAAAAAAATTTTTTTTTTTATTACATTTACATGGCGAACGCATTAAGTGCTTATTGTTATTACTATATTCTTTTTTTTATGATCACAAGTGATATCTATTTAATAATCTCGAACAATGTAAACACCGAACGGATTAGAAACTTCAGCAGTAAATGTAATTCAAAGATAAATTACAATAAATTTCGTTAGCCGAGATAATATGACACTCTGTACGTTACTATTTATTCATTTTTTAAGGCGATAAGTGTACCTACACAAATAGTGAATAAGACGTGTTTACTTTCATATATTCAGTTTAGTTGCAGCGGGAAATGTGCTGCTCGCCCGCGTTCATGGATAATTCACTCGAATCTCAATAAATTTGTCGCGGCGTACAACTATATTAATATATTATTGCATGTATGGTGTACACGGACGTATAATAAATAACATGGCGAGTAGGGGTTGTAGAAGAGAAGAAAATCATTTGTAATGACCCAAATGTATTGTTGTTCATTATGAAAGCTTAATCACGTGTGCGCTCGAGAATCGAATAGAAAGTGGTGTGCGTCTCTTTCAAGGTCGTCTTTACAGACATTTCACTTTTGGGTATTCAAAATGTGACGAGACAATATTATCATCTGTTTCGTTTCGTTGCGAAAGAAACTCATCGGTTCTTTTTCAATTTTTTCTTTCTTTTATAGTATTCGTGTATAATGTAGTTTAATGAGTATGGTTTCATTTTTTCAAAGGTGTATTTACGTTGATAACATTATTGGATTATAGCTTTGGAAAAAAATATAAATTTGATGTGTTACCTAATGTTACCAGCAAAATGAAAAAAAAAATGTCTACATTTGCTGATAGATAAATAATCAAATCGTTCACTAACAAAAACTTTTTTTGTTACGCAAATGATAACTTATCGCACTGTCGACCTTTAGTAAATTTTTTATGTTTAACCCTTAAAAATGTCACCTTGAGGTTTGAAACGTGGTGTACGTGACCACAAAAACTTATCCATCAAAATGGTTACATGGATATCATATACTTTAATATAATTTAGTCATCATTAATTGAACAATATTGGAATTTACTTTATTTTTCTCTCCAGTATAGTGTCAAAAATAAATGTAATAAAATAAATTAATATTTATTATTAGATTGTAATTTTTATAATGAATTTATATAAATACAGTAATATAGACTTTGAAGTTTGACGGTATTAAGTAAGAGTACTTCACACAAATGCGTTAATAATTATGATTTTTTTTTTTTAGAAAATACACTTATAGGGATTTTTAATATTCAATATGGCGGAGTTTTTTCCCAACCAACTACCCAACATATAAATATAATATAATATAATATGTATTATTCTATTATTATAATATATACTCATACGTTAATTTAATAATAGTTATAATAAATAAAGTATGTAGATATATGACGGGGATAATGAAAATCATAAATTCAGAAACGCATCGCATATGTTCAACTGCGTTCAATATTATGCTGTGCGTATATGGTAGCATTAACATAGTAAATTTAATACGATACACCTGTCCCGCAGTTGTAGAAAACGCGTAACATAATACATAATAATCGTTCATATAAAACACTGAATACCATTCATTAGCATCTGATGTCGCCAAAACTGTTGGTACTGGTTCCATCTGGTCGAGTCCGGAGCTAAAGATTGGAGTTGCTGTAGGTGTTGCTGTGTCTGCGCCTGTAGTTGAGCATTATGGTGCTGATAGTCCATTACAATACACTTCGCTTCGTACATTTTTGGTTTATATACGCGAAATAATAATAATTAAAAAAAAATCGAAAAAAAATGCGAAAGTAAAACAGTACGATATTTTTTCGGTGGACAAGGAGGACAACTTTGTCAAGACTTAAAAACAAAAATTGATCAATATCCGTAAAAAAAATCCGTCGGAATTCGAACGTTCAATCACAACATGTTCACGTAATAAATCGGCTTTGAAAACAAATTTCGAAAAAATAAAATAACAACAAAAATAAAAATCGTCTTTTATTTAATATTTCTGGAAACGTTTAAGCTTTACTGTGCTTCGACTACCGACGGGGGCACGCGTGTTCTCGGGGGAACTGATCTCGGCACGCAGCACCGGCGCTGACTGGCAGTCCCGACGCCGCCGGTACCGTCTTGGCGCTCGCACACCGCACGGCCCCCCACATCTGCGGAACCACGGTACCCCTCTCCACGCGGCTTCTCACCAAACATTATCATATCAATTTCGTTCCTTATCTGCTTCTCATAAATAATAATAACGATAATGATGATGATAATAATAATAATAATAATAATAACACGAAGAAAAAATGCATGTATAAATCGTTCCCAAATTTACATTTGTCCACCATTCATTTCCGGACCTTTCTTAATCGTCAATTTGAATTTCGAACAGCTTGTCGAACAGCCGTCTATGCTCTATTGTGTCCAATTTAATATACGATATTGTTTCCATCGGGTTCATAATATTATGCGAGCTGCAGTATATATTATAGCCAACATATTATTATGCAGTAGTGATGGCAGACACCATTATAATATTATAGTATTAAACGAATATCGGAAAAATTATTAGTTAGTGCCTTCGACCATAATCACGCTTTGAATATGGTATATATAAATTTTTAAATGTGTTTGTTGCAGAAACCAAAGTTATATTAATTAACCGTCTAATAAAATAAATAATTATTTTTTAAAAGAAGCATATAATACAAGTATACTATAGGTCCGTTAATAAATGTTTTAGTACTTTTCACGTTTATATAATGACTATTTATTAAATTAAAATGAACTAAAAATCAATAATTTATAACCCTGGAAATTTTATATGTTTATGCATGCAATACATTTTTTGACTATTATTATTAAAATTTAATTCAACACAGAAAATTACTAATTTTGGTTCCATAGCATGTAATATATCAATATACCAGCTATTATAATATTATATAGTTTTTTTTTTTACATTACTCATTTAATATTTTAAATTAATTTTCTTCATTTCCGACATAAACTCATATATTTTCTAACAGCTATTAATATAGGTATAATGTATATAAAACGTATAGCTATTATTTATTATACGGAGGTTTTTAACTGGGTAATATAGGTAAATCTATGTGTAGGTCATATTATTATTATATTACATTACTTATAGTACATAAAGAGTAACAAACGAAGAAATAAGTAAAACAATTAATAACCGTTTCAAATTTAAAATAAATTGTATCTGAGGGATGACTATTTTTACAACCAACTCTTATAATCACGAAAAATATTATATTTGTTATATGTATTTTTGAGAGTTTGTTTTTTTGTTTCGAAGAAAAATATTTTCAAGAATTTTGATTCAAATTTCAAATGAGTAGTTTATTTATAAGTATTTAAAGTTTAGATTAACTGAGTAGCGGACATATATTTAACAAGTATTCCTAGTACTTTACTCTACTTATATCTAAAATTTAAATACTTGTAACATATTAGTTATTAACTACTCGTTCGAAATTTAACTGTTATACATCGAAATTCCCAGAAAAATGTTCTGCATTGAAATATGAATGTTGTCATATAAAAAAATATAACAATTAAAATTATGTTCATAAAATATTAAATACTTTTCGAAACGAGTTAATAATTATATCACCCTGTATACTTGCATTATACTTTTATTGCGATAACTTCGTGAAGGGTTTTACATTAATAATTATATTTATAATGCAAATGAAATATATGTAAGTATATCAAAGTTCAATGGGAAATTCGACAATTATGATTTACGTTTATGTTGACTTTAGTATGACTTTATCGGTAGTAGTATATTATAGTATTTTACGCACATTCATTCAAAAAAACATTAATACTAAGCTAATAAATGAAATAATGCTATATTATATCGAGATGTGTTGTAATTGATTCATTAGTACAAAACATTTTATTATTTACACATTTATAATCATGAAATAGTTTTATTGTTGAAGTTAAACAGAGTGTTAGAGCACCGCATAGTAATGTACTAATGTTTGGATTTGGATAAATGATAAATCTAACCTAATTTTACATTTGAACCATCATTATATTAATATAAATGACCAACAATAGTTCAATAGTTCCATGTACACACATATACTCATAAATACATATATGAAGTTATAAAGTGTATCAAGTAATTAAGTTTGAAAGAAATTAGGATACGATTAGTAAATAGAAATGATTTGTTATAAATGGTATAATATCAATAATAAGTAATGGCCGTTACCAAATATGATGCTTTTTAATAAAATTGTTATAACATTTAGCAACGTGAGGCAATCGTTTAATTTTTCTTCGTCGATCTGATCATTAAAAATGTTTATGTTAAAAAGTGAAATTATTTTTTTACTCTTACAAATTGAACAAGTTTAAACCGGTGGTAAACGTGTACCGGCGAAAGAATGGCGCGCGGACCGTTAAACAAATTTACAATTCCAGTTTAGCAAAACACATAATAATAATTACTACATTGAATTTTGTAAGGTGTTTATTTTTGTCCGCCTTGTTTTGTTTATGTCCTAATGTCAACTCATATATGGTGTTGACGGTTGTTTAACGAGTTTTGATGTATCTGCTGTTAGCGGCATATAGGTAAATAGCCAATATTGTCCTTGTAAAATATAAGAAACTATAAATACTATAGATACTATTATAGCTTGGTCAAGCTGTATAATGTTAGAACGTATTCCAAAAACGAGTGCATTTTTCTATAGTGTCATAAAAGCATACACGGAAACGATGGTCTGCAAGTCATACAGGTAAACTGCCGTATAATTCAGTTGTGCAAAAGACTCGCACACAATATGGTTATTTTATTTTTCAGTTATGTTCGGCGTGCCAGAATATAAAATTAAGTGCGGCTAAATAGCGTGGGCAAATCGTCACGACATGTTCAGCTGGACACACTTGCACTCTCTACTGCGAAATGCAAACAAGATATCTTGTTAGACCAGTTCGCCTTTCCTTTGGTGTACCGTTTTTTTAGAGAAACCTCTTTACGCATATCTCGTTTACCAACAATTTGGACACCCTCTGAATGCATTTGAAACACATCCGGTTTTAAGTCGAGTTAATTGAAAATTTACATTGCCAATATATTTAGATATTGGTTCATACCTATATAGGTATATCAACTATAGTCCACGAAGTGTATATATAATTATAATATATATTAATATTGTATTTGTTATATTTATAAACCTACTATATGGTTTATTAGGCGCAAATGTTTTTCGTACGTGAAAGTGAAAGAAACGAGAATAATGTAATAATGTTATCTAAAAAAAACATCATTAATAACACGTGGTTTTTTTTGGAACTATGCAGCAATGGTTGGAATATTTTTTTATTATAAATCCGTCTTGTAATACACAAGTAAAATTGACAGTTAAAATTTATAATAAATAGATAGGTTGTAACGGTGGTTTTGTATTAATTGTATGTTTGTGTATTGACAGAATGTCTGATATAATGCAGTAAATCATAAATTCAGTTGGCTTACAACACGATGACCACATTTGCTTTACTGTTTTGAGTTTTAGAAAACTGACTACAAATCATCTATTATACTACCTAAAAGGTGACTGCTATTGTAATAAATGCGTCAAACCGTGTACGTTATACGATTTAATCATTTCGTTTAATAGATATTAAAGATCCACAGGTATTAATAACATAGTAATGAATTTTAGGTATATTAATGAACATTTAATCAATGTTTTAAATGTCCAAAGTTTGTGACAAACGAATCAAACGACCGAATTATAATAGTTAAGCTAAGCACAGTTGAAATTATTAAGATTTTATTGAATACTGGTTTTAAAGATCAGCAAATAATAATAGTTTTTAGAGGTATATGTAGTTTAGATATAAACTGTTTTTTGTCTTGTATTTCGTTAAAACATTCAAGTTAATGTGCACGACCGTTGAAATCTTTTATTTGTGACAAACCCGCGTTATTTGTCGAAAAATTATAATTCTTATAAATGTTATGTTCATTTCTTTTTATTTCCGCAGACAGTTGTCACAATTAGAAATTATTAAGACGTGTAAATGTATTTTGGTAACCAATAGTTGCGGAGAAAATTACACGACGCTTGATAACAATCACGCCGCACACTCTAAAACAGTTATATTCCTCTCCACAGTCCACAGACAATCTAATACGGAAGTGAACGGTATATTCGCGATGTAATCCGCAGACAAGCAGCAGTGCGGTGGGAAAATAAGGAATCGCGAAGATCCTTCTTGTGGTGTTTCAGAGCTAATTACCTAAAGATTCGGAGGAGCGAACCAATTGGTACAGGCGACATTCAATAAAGTGTGGCTGTGCACGGTAGTTGTGCGTAGCAAATACAAGATCAAGGATTTCCTATACATCCATGAACAAGTGCGCGCGGCCTCTATTAAAACGAGATACCGGCCCGAGAACAAGGCTGTTTTGAGTCATTTAAGAAAGAGAGAAAAAAATCCTAACCTTGTGAAAAAACGTTTAATACTAGAATTTATGTTACAAAACTCATTTCCATATTGACATCAATTTTCACAGTGATTTCTTAACGTATTCTAATAATTCAAACAAACGAGACACTAGGAAATTATAAAACATAAATAATAATAATCTTCGAAGCTGTCGAGTAGACACTTTTCATGGAGGTTTCTATCAATCAATTGTTCTAGCGAAATGTGAATTATAATGATAAATAAAAATTATAATGTATTAATGTTAAATAAATCTAAATTCGATATAAACATTTAAACGGTATTTTAAAGGTTATAATCGTTGTATAGTAGAAGTTTTATAAAAAAAAATTGAAAAAACTATTTATAGGTACTTATTTTTTGATTAGTACGCCTAAAAATTAATAATTCATATCAATTTAAATATGTAAATACACAAACAAAATAATTTGTAGACATATATACATAGTATATAGGTATTATAATATGATCAAAACGTATATAAAATGATACCTTTTGAATACTGAATATTTTCCTATAAACAATTAATGTAATTTGTGACATTAGTCTATTAATTCCTATAATATAGATACTTTAATAGTAAAAAAACTAATAAAATAATCAAAAACATTTCCGTAAGATTTTTTTTTCTTAATTTTTGAATCATTATAAATGTATAGATAATTATGTTCGCATTCAGTGAAGATGATGTTGAATAGCTATCTATTTCCCAATTATTATAATAACTATAACCAGGAAAAGAATTATTGTGTCAAACGCAGTCACCGTTAAAAATATGCAATATATGTGTAATAGCTAGGTAGAAATACAAAGAAAGGAAAAACATTTTGGAAATTCAATCTTCAAAAATAAAAATATTTTCAAATTAAATATCGATATAATATATAAGTTTATATTAACTATACATTATATTGATAATTAAAATCACTATTTAACAAAAATATATATATACATGTATATAAATACTTGAATATATATAAATATACAGAGTGCTCCACTTATTTTTTCTTTACACGTGCATTTATACATAATCTGATTCCTAGAGTTTCAAGTATAGTTAAGGACTATGTTTTCAATTATGTATTGTTTTTTCTACCTTTAATCTTTAATAGAATAAATTTTAAATATATTTATTTTTATTAAAACGTTGATACCTAACTCGAAATTTAAATTTGAATAAATCAAGGATTCAGAATTATTATTATAAAATATAAATTATAAGTACAATATTTAGTCTAATAATTAGTTTTAATAATCCAACCAAGTGGCTTAGTGGGAAATTTGGTGGTCCTAGGGAGGCCCTTTATAAATACAAAAATAAAATTAATGAACAGCGATATTAGAACCTAATAAAAAATATATACTTTTAATAATTATATTAATTGTTTTACGAGTATCACTAATGAATTTATTTTAACTTATAACGTATTATACATAAAAACGAAATCTTATGGTTCATTTTAAAATCATCATAGCTTCCTAACCTATTATTATGTATATAATGGATATTATCTTAAATACGTTCGAAATATCAGTTTAGATATATGCGGTTTTCAAAGATATCTGTTTAACAACTTATGGAAAGTGGTTCTCGTAAAAAAAGTTTTTATCACCATAATATGATACTCCTATTTTATATTAAAAATTTAATACCGGATTACACGAACAATTGATTAATTTAATGAACCAATCACGGGCCACTAAATTATGTCAATAAGAGATCATTAGCTTACTAAATTAATTTATTAAAAGTGTTTAGCTGTTTTCACAACCAGGAAAAGTACTAAAAGATTCCAAAAACAGAGTTTGAAAAAAAAAATCATTATCAATAGATAAATAATAGGAAGAGTGTCAGGAGTGAGCATGCTCACTATAAGTAAATAAAATAAACTATTATTCGCTGTATTTTGTGTGGAAATATTATTATTCTTCGTCTAGGCTTGTACGTTTTAAATTGTTCAAATTAAAAAAAAAAAAATCTTACCAAATTCGTTTAACACAACTAAAATTATTTAAAAAAATAAATAATATATATTGATAATAGTTATAGTACGTAGTAGGTAGAAAGAATTATAAATTGTACCAAACCAGAACGATACAAATTAATTAACTTGTACTTGGCACACATCTACATTATGTTTATATAGTGATTTGAACACAATCCAAGTCCACGTGTGTATTTAGTTTAGTGTAGGTGATTACTGATTTCGAATTTAACAACATGAATACGTAATCCGACCAAAATTATAAAAGTGATATGTTTTATTACGAGATATCCACTACTACACTAATATTAGTTAATATTAATTTCGAACAAAATACGATTTCATTATATTTAATTTCGTGTTCGATTTATTCAACAGCTACATATAATTGCATTCGATACGTTTATAGTGTATTGTAATTAATTTATAACTTTCTCGCGCTTAACCATTTTTAAATTGTCATTTTCGAAGTAACGATTAGACGACGCTCATAAGAACATTGATATTAATGGAAATATACAATGTGTGTTATGATAACACATCAAGCGTGTACAACATTTTTATGGTCAAAATCACAACGTTTGGAAGTGAATTTAAGATCGTGTCATAGGTTAGGTTAGGTTTCGTATACTAATTAATATTATGTAGCTAATTTTAATACGTAAACGTATATCGAATATACTTTTTTTAACGCGGTGATTACAATTAAGAGTTTAAAGCGTACGTACGAGTGACCAAGTAAAAGGATAATACAATTCTTCAATAATAATGTACATTATTTGTCGTTCATTTTTAGAAAGTACTCAATCAGTCACGACAGTATAAGGACCATACACTCGAATTACAGATATTCACGTATCATCGTCATTCAAACTTAAAACGTACACATTCGGGAGAAAAACGAAGTAGCGTCGACCATCGAATTATTATTAAATATTTTGATTACTTATAAACAGAACTGTTTAAAGTGTATAGTTTTCAATTACCAAAATCAATTATTGTAACTCGGCGTCCAAACGAAGCACAATTGACGTGTGGTTAGTATAATGTTAAAACCTATGATATGCTATGGGAAAAATACCTGAAGATTTGCGGTTGACTCTTTTTGGGACGTTGGCCACTGATTGAGTTTTCTTACCTGTAACAAAATATGTGGAAATTATTAACATGCACTAAAATTTGAAACTATTAAAATGATAATATAATAATAATGATAATATAACTGATAACTTAATTTTATAAATAAGTAATATTGTATAAATAATTATCATTAAAGCTAATTATTATTATAGTGTATTGCACACTACTACGAAAAAAAAAATGACAAAATTACAATTTATAACGATCGAAGTGCATCAAAAATGTACATAAATTTTGCTGTCGTCCGATCGTTAATTTACTCCTAAAATACTTTCAAGTAGTTAATTCATCGAACAAACAAGACAGTTGTGTTGCTCGCGCGTTCGAGGGGACATCGAACAATCACCATCACTGACCGGTTACGCGTTTCATCAAGTGGTTTGGTAAAATGTCTCATATTTTGTACCGCACTTGTGTAAAAATATTATACATATCAGATGTTAGCAATCCTACCAAAATACAAAAGACTAATGATTTTCATTTATTTGTTACAGTTCTAGTTTGCAGCAATACCGCGATGGTGTCATGAAATATTGTTAAAGTAGGCACATTTGTCTACTATAATATATTTCAACATTTTTGTCGTCAGTTTGACATAAAAATATTAATTTCCATACATTGTGTAATATTGCTTTGTATATATTTTTCTTCTATACTCGCTTATTGCATTATTATTTTGAATAATTTGTCCCTTTTGAAATAATTTCTGTCCGCATTACGACGTGCGATACAACTACTATATGGGACGGCCATTATATACGCATAAATGATATATCTTTTTCGGTTAAATGTCTTATAATAATAATAAAAATAATACCTAATGGTAACAACAACGACGACGACGACAACAACAACAAGGTATTAAATACTTTGTTTACCAAACCAAATGTTCTCGTATACAGAAATACGACACTTGTGACTAGTTATGCGGTATATTTAAAACGATAGCTTATAAATATATATATTATATGATATACATGTCTATTTTACATATTTATAAGACGTTCGCCGCTTCGTATCATGTCGCAATCCATTAGGTTATTAAAAACATGTATTATGCTCGCGCGATTTTAGTACATAAGTTGTGTGCGCTGGAAAAAAAAATCGTTTTCTTTTTCCCTTCGTTTAGGGTTCCCGGGTGCGTACGAACGAATCGAAAAAAATGACAGAATAATAATAAAAACCGCCGAGGGGATTTCACTCGGTGCTCGCAACGTAGAAAACGAGCCGGAATACGCTTGGCCGGCGCCCGCCGTACCTAACCTAATATTATTATAATAACGACGGGCGCCGGTCACGCCAATCTCGGGGGACGAGCGTATCGTTTTTTTTTTTTTTTTATAATATTTTTCTCCCGTGTCCAATAATATAAATGTATGTACATATATACACGCGCTGGGCCTCGGCTGGTCGATCTATCCTAGGTAATATAAGTACCTTCGTTAATTTGTCTTCGTCGTCACTCGTCAATCACTTAAAAACGTAATGTGGTTTTTTTTTTTTTTATAATATATATTATACATTTTTCGTTGTTGTTCAAGGGACCAAGGGCAGCGTGAACGTGATGTTTCGTATATTGCTATAATTATTAATAAAACCTCCGCCGCGATATTGTTGTTTTCGTATTTTACTAATTTACTATAGTCTATAGCCCCGCGCATGTGCGGTCTCCGTCTTACTAACAGGCAACAGCATATAAAGGTAATATAACCATGCAAGTCTTACCTTTAGAAGAATTCATTTTACTTAGTTATTTTTAATATTAAAGTGAATTGACCTGTGATTATATCAAGTTTAACGGTAAGAATATTATTCAAGGCTTCACGAATACTCTTTACGTTATTTAAAACTGTAATTATTGTTGTACGTATTAAAATTTTTAAAAAACTTTCGCTTCAAAATTATAATATCGTAAAAAGCCTGCGCTGAAACCCTGTACAATATTCTTACCTTACAATTTGATAATAGGTCAATTCACTCTATCGTTAAAAATGACGGAGCAAAGTAGATTTTTCCGATCGTAAAATTGGCCATGTTCTGCGTTAGCGAGACGGAGACAGACAACATATGCGACGATGCCGTCCTCTAATTCCGATCCGGTCGACCAAAGAGTTTTCCCGTCGGTTGTGATGATGAACGCACACGTTACAGCGTACAGGTTAGGATACCTGCTTGCTTCACACACACTACCCGCCTTACCCGCCAATCTACACGGCACTGCCACACGCATCACCCGGCAGCACCCACTCTTCCCAGTCCGACACACCGACCGCCCGACCGTTCGCTAACCTAACCAAACAGGACACGTGTCCCGTACGCACGCATCATTGTCTGAGGAACCCCACCCCCCACCCAACACCAATCGGGCCAAAAAAATGTCGATCGGTTCGAAGAATCACTCGATACAATGCATAATGCACCAGCCGGATTATTGCCGCCGCCACCGCCGCCGCCGCCGTCGTCGCGTCGATAAAATGAAATTATCGTACATATTTTGTTGTGCGGTAGGAGGCAAGAAATTTGTTCGGTTCTAAAACGCTGTATAAATTATATATTGTACCCGCTATTTGTCGTGGTCGTCCTTGCAGCGGAACGCTTTTCGAAACACGTGTCGCCCGGAAACTCGCGATGCCACACGCACTACGCGCAGCAACTAGCTGTTTGATACGATCCGGAGAAATGATATAAATTCAATTCCGATTCGAATATTTTTTTTTTTCTACTTTAATAGTCAATATACTTCGGCCATTTTCTGTACATTCTATGTTACGTCGTTAGGAATGTATATTGTATATTACTATGGATAATATAATCCACTACACGGTATATGAAATAAAATAATTGAAATCATTTTTGGATCAAAAATTTGTTGGATCTATCATCACAATATTAAAGTAATTGATAGTATGCACCTATAGTAGGTATATATTATACATTATAAGTGCCACATATTTTTTAATATTATTAAAATAAAAGAATGGTTTTGTCAATTGTACTGGATATTGCTGACTAATGTACAGTTATACTCGACAAAAGAAAATGGCATTATTTTAATTTTAAACAAGCACTGTCGTTATTAAATAATACTGGCTTATGTTATACTCATAATTTATTACAATATAGATATTTCAGCATCGATAGGCGATTACTAACAAAGCACATCTTACATGTACGACTAATGAAACAAAATGTTTAACTAACGGTCGACACCTTAAAATTAGTAAAAAATGTTTAGTTGTACAATACATTTCAACCATGATATTGTTGGTTTGAGAGATTACAATTTATTTCTAATCATGAGAGTATTTTAGTAAACGGAAAAAAAATCCTCAAGAAAAAAACCACCAACAAAGAATCCAGGAAAAAAGATCTTCGAAATAAAATATAATGTTTCCAAATAATTAAAAAACTTTAAAATATGTTATCGAGGTGTACAGTGTAGTATGTAGGTACATTTTATAACATAATATAAGGCGATATTACGTACACCCATATTATCTGTAATAGACTCACAAATACGATTTAGATGCTCACTATCTTTAAATAAATAGGCACCATCATGCTTTTAAATATTGTACAGTGCAATAAAAATTAGCAACGATTTAAAGTAGATCACAATGGGTAATCAGTATACATTTTTGTTATACATGATACACAAGAATAAAACGAATAATACAAATTTTGAAATTGCACGGAAAGGATATATTTACCATTTTCAAAAAAAATTTTAATTTTATAAATTAACATACAAATTTAGCTTTTAAAAATACCCGAGTGTACTTAATACTAGTTTGAGTATCCAATATTTGTTGGTTTTGTTCATGAGTTTGTACATAGTTCTATAATAGCTGCGGTAGCAACTATAGAGTTAAGAAATATAATGAATGTAAAAGCACAACTATCTTATACAAAACCTGAGGCTGTGAATAATGTACCAAATGAAATAATAGTTGAATTACCTAAAGGCCACGTAAGACGAACAATTCGAGACCATCGAAATTACAACGATCCTTCTAAACCAGTGTGTAGAAAAGATTTCAGTCATTGAAGGTGACTATAATAATATTATACATAATATCAATTAGTTAGAATCAATAGCTTTAATTTGAAATACAATTTATACCATATCATGCAAGGTGACTGACTCACTATTTGTAAAACTATTAACATTTTTGAAATTGTTTTTTTTTTATATAATTCACAGTTAAAATATATTAAAAAAAAAAAAATTTACTAATATTTATTATTCTCATAATTATTTTTCTATAACAAAATTATAATAATATTATAATTTATAATATACTTTCTTCTATAGTTTTATATACACTATGCTTTGTTTATAATATATTTGCATTTATTTGGAATAAAATAAAATGTATAATCATGTTATTTAAAATACAAAGTTAACAATTTTTTTTTTTTTAATAATTACTTGTTTAAAATTATTAATCATAATACTATGTTTAATCTTAAATCAAATAAAATAACCGATAAACATAAGAATGATTATGTTTAAAAAATAATTGAATAATTGTAATAAAAATTATTTAAATTGCTTTTTATTGAAATTGAACGCCATAATCTGCTACCTATAAATTTGTTATTAAATATTAATAATATTTTAGTAAACACAAGCGTTTAAAAAATTTTTATTCAATAATTTTCATAACATGGTTGTGTGATATTGTTTTCTGGGGAATTTTCTACTAGGGTCGAGGATTTTTATTCCGCAACTCTAATTATGCGAGTATTTTATATCTATAATTTCTGCGTCAAATCATGTACAGCCAAATATAACATATCTATTGAAATACCAATTTACTAGTTATTAATAAATTTGTATTAAATGCGTTTGTGGCATAGAGATTTTAAAATTATAATTTAAGATCTGGTATAGGTGCAAGTGATTATAGACTATAGTGGAATTATATGACTCAATATTAAGGTTACATCTTTAAGTTATAACATAATATCAAATAATTTCAATAAGTAATAATGCCGTCGTAAACATCCAATTTCTTTGTATAACGGCTAAACAACTCAACGATTATTAATATTTTACAGTACCGACGAAAACAAATGTAGTCCTATGTATTAATTGTATATAATATAATTACAACATATTAGGCTTAAGTTTATTTATTTATGAATACTAAATGGAAAATTTAAAATTGTAATAACATGGTAATACTGTAATAATAGAGAGTATTACATATAATAGTGATAATAATAACAAAAATAATTGTAAAATAAAAAATGGTAGATGATTTAAACCAATTTTAAATTATTACATATTATTAAGTGTATTTAATAAAATAATCATGTACAATTGTTTTTTATTACAAATAATTATTGATACATTTTATTGATACAAACTATCTATATTATAGGTTCTATAGGATAATAAAGTAATAATAGTTTTTAAAAATCTAAATCACAACCATTATACAACTGGAGAAAGTAGTTGAAATTGCCAATGACTTCATAAATTAAGAAAACAGTTAAAATATAAACGATATTTGTGTATTTGTCAAAAACCGGCAAAAGTTATTCATTAAGAAATTTCCAATCATGATATTAATACTTCCTACACTAATGATATATAAATTAAATTAGCCTACATCATTTTATAGCATTTTTGAGTGATTTTAAAAATATTGTCATGATGTAAGCATATATTGAAATTGTTTTTTATTGTATTATAAATAATCATCGTGTATTACAAACTTGTAATTTTAAATGTAAATCTAAAACATTTTCAAAAATATTTTTCTTTTTTTTCTAAGATTAATATTTAATTATTATAATAGTACCATTTAAAATTATTATACTGCGGATGATTCATCATGCATGGTTGCTCCCATATTTATTTATATGATAATGAATTTATAAAATTATAATTTTTGAAGTATTTTAATTTGGACCATTTTCACAAATTATAAATGTTGATTAGTTATTAAAATGTTTTCCCATTCAAATCATGTAATATATATATTATTTTAAGATAATCGCTCTGCTCAGAATTTCGTATATGAATTTGGACGCGCAATATAACTAACTTTAAATGAATTAATAACAATAATTAAAATCAAAATACATAAAGCATTTTAATATTATTATTTTTGTTTGTATTTAAATTAATTTTTTTAAATGTTAAATTACAATTGATTAACTATCACAAGTGTTTTTCTAATAATGGAAAACATAAGGTCAGTTAATGTATGATTACTAAGTGCTTTAAAATGGTAGATACTATATAATATCAATTAACAATTTATTGGTCAATTATTTTTTTCAAATTTATCAATATGTTGGAAATATTATCTTATATATTGATAACATATTTAATAATGTACACATTTTTAGAAATAAAATTAAAAATAAATAATAAACTAATAGTTTTAACTCTTAATACAATATTTATGACTAAATATGTAATATATCTTAAAAACATTTTATTCATTATTCTTATATAGTACAGCTTATAATACCTTTACCATATATTTTATTGTAATTTTTATTTAAAATTAAGTTGTAATAAAAATGGTTTTATTTAAATAGAAAATGTACTTTTTATCACTATTTTATAACATATAAATGATAGTGATAAAAGTTTATTTAAAATATTATAGATTTTATGAAATTTGAAAAGTTTTTAAGTCCCGTGTAATTTTTAAAATTATAAACACCGCAATTTGTTCTTAAAAACATTATTTTTATATAACTAAAATGTGTAAATATTAATTTATTAATTATTATCTATAGTTTATCAATTAAAGTCAATTTTATTTTACATAAATAGCTGTATGTTCAATGAACTTATTTTAGACAATAGGGTTTTATTATAAATAAATTATTTATGTACATAACATATTATCTGTACGTGTGGATTTGAAATGATTTTGCTTATCATTGGATACTTAATACTATACATTCTAATAATTTTAATTATCAATCTATATGATGCTTAAAATGGAAATAAGACGCCAAGACGGTGTACCTAACTGTTTTTCTAAGTCTTTAAAAATCCCATTACTTCTTATAATAGTATTCCTATTTTAAATATACGCTATGCTTGTAATTGGGTTACAGTTTATTACTATTAAGTGTTATTTAGCTAAAAAATAATGAAGTACGTACCTATGGGTACTATTATAATAGTAAATAGGAAAATATATATATATATATTATACATTTATGGGATAATAGAGAATGATTATTAAATAACATTATACATTATTTAAATATAACATTATTGATCCAAAATAGTCAAAAATATTTAAAATGCTTCATTTCATGTAAAATATGACTCATACATTCTTAATTAAAAACTATTCAATAGCTTACAAAACACAAATACTAATTAACTAAACAAATACAACTGAAAACTGATCATAGACTATATAGTATAGTATAGTATATACTATGTTATAAATTGTAATTAACTAATTAGATAAAAAAATAAATAAATAATGTTTAACGTTTATAGTCCATCTATTACAGCATAGTTATTTTTTTATTAATCATAATGCCATCATATTTATTTTTAATACTTAAGTACCTATATGGTTACATTGATAAATAAATAAATGGTATATGTAGAATTTTAGATATATGCGTATAAATAAATAATAATGAGTATGTATAACTTGTGTAGATTAATATCAAAACAACATAATATAGTTCTGGGATTCAAACGTTTATCTGATATATTTAGTTATAGTTTCCTACGTGATACGAATTGTAAACTAGTTAGTTTTTAGTTCTGTAAAAATACCCACGGACTGTATTATAATACCAATCATACTTAGTGTCGGGTCACACTATCCGTTTTCATCGGTTCGCCGTTTTATATTATAATTAAAAAATAATATTATAAACAGAAAAAATGTACACATTATAATACCTGGTATGGGTATGAGGTAAGTTTTTGACGGGTAGTACTCATGATTGGAAACGGTCCATTGGTTATTTGACATCGGTGACTGTTGTTTGACTTGACGGTTTTGTATCATTTCGAACCTTTTTTAATCAAACATTAAGAACGACACGTAACACAGCTTCCGATCGTATAGATGGTTGTTCGTTTTGTACAGAATATGTATTTATAATTTCGGCAAACGCGGATAATAACGAAACCAATAGGAAAAAATATTGAAACGGCAAACGAACGCACGGTGTTTAGACTGGACTACGGAACGTCAATCTGTGCGGGACAAAACTATTCAATTAATATAATTATTGTTACGCGTATTGGTGTCATTGGTGATATCCGTATCGGCCGATTCAAGTGCGCGGTACAACGTGTACAAAATGCCGGTGCCGGTCCTAAAGTCGACGCACAGGCGAGATTATTATTTTATTGTATCGACACGTGTTTATTACGTAGAGTAATGGTGCTCTGCTTGTGCGGATGTCTTAGTCTTAGGATATAACGAATCGTAAACGCGCGCGCGACAGAAAAGAAACGAATAATATAATATTTCGCTGGAAGAATATCGGAAATCGACCAAAAAAAAAAAAAAAAAGACGGATCACCGCGACGGATAAATGGGTCGTCGATCGAGTGTGATGGGTTATTTTGTAGTGATATATGCGCGTGCGATGTGATACAGGTGCCGCGGTTTTTTAAATGATGCAACTTGCGTAAGAAAATGATATCATTGCGTGTCATTCGCCAATTGTTACAGTTTATATTCTTTTGTCGCAGAAAAAATATAAACTCAGCGTCCGTAAGCGCAGTGTACACCCATCGCATGCACACAGACTTGACTAACTATTGAACTGAAAACCTGGGCTGTATATCCCAAATGACAGAGCAGGGTGCACGGACCCACGTGCTGTGCCGTTATGTCACGTGTACGCTCAACGTGAATCGTATTCTAAGGATACAGACGTTGTTTCTTTGTCGACAACTTTCTATACTGGGAATACAACTTAAAAATTCAATTATACGGTTTATGAAAATACGATTTCCCATACCGGGTATTCATAACGTTTTTCTTTGCGATTTCGCGCTGCAGCCCGCAGACTACATTAATTAATAGCATAACAATAAAACAAATACTATCGACTACACAGCAATGCTACGATATTATTATGGTACACGCTTTATACGGGTACACTGCCACATAAGCGGCCATATAGATGCATTACAACGGCTTATAGAACTCTCAGTAGGTATTCGGATACCCGTAACGCAGTTCTGATGTTTAATTAACACTTCTTAATCTCAAGCACAAAATTGACGTTCAAACGTGTATTTTACATTCGACGCAACGCCTAAATATTTCTGTGCGTTATTGCGATGTATACCCCGGTCACAAGAGAAGACGTATATACCACGTATTATTTTATTTGCCGCTGGGTCGAACTGACTTGGAGAGTAATGCACCTTTAACTACGATGATGCAATGTTTCTCATCATTACGTAGGACATAAATATTCTCTATTGAGTTTTTTTTTTCTCTGTCAATCACCTTTGTTGTTATATTATCTATATAATATTGTGTAGAAACATTATATACAATTTATAACTAAAATCAATTCGGCGTTTATAATTTAAAGTAAATACAACGGAATGAAAGAGACTGCAGTTGAAGCTGTGTCATATCCAACAGTCTTCCCAATAATTTGTGTATATATATATACTTTAAAGAATAACGTGTATAATGTTAAAACTGACAGGTGCACATCTTTTTTTTTTAAATCGTAACGATATGCTTAAGACTGTTTCAGTTTAATATTCGTTAAATACTACTCCCACACTGTAAATTGTATTACGGACAAGTCATTTTCGTGATATCAATCATCTTAATAATAAAATCTAAATTTCTATTTTTAGGCTTATATACCGGAGTCTGATATTTTGTACGATTATTACAAATCAAATGACTTGTTTTTTTTTTAAAAAAAAAAAAAATAAGTCAAAATTATATAAAACATTAATAATTATCCTAAACTATATTAAATAATTTTGGTTTCTCGTTTATAAACATGAAAATATTGTGGAAAAAATCTACGTCTTTTTCATTAGATCGTTGTAATAGTGCGTACCTAGTACCTACATCTACATATTACATTATATCAGGTCAACGAGTTACAAATATGACATTACTCATTATTATTTATTAATATATACTCTAGAATAAATAAATATTATGTTGGTACCTACGTATGCAACTGAATTTGAATGTATCCATGCTGGATAAATGGATTGCGCCATTTGATGTCGAAGAAATTTAAATATATCGCTATTTAAATTAAACACAAAGAGTCAATATTCTTTGTTAGTTGGGGAAAATAATGCCAACACCCCCTTCCATCACTATACACAATATGGTAGCAATACCACAATAAAAATATATATTTTAGGAAAACGTCTATTAACAGAGATACATTGGTATTTCCTTTATGTTACATATTATATTATACATTTTCACGAAAATATACATATCATAATATATTATTAATTTAAGTGTTCAAGTATATTTATTTTCTCGGCAGACATCTTAATCAAAATTTCATAAATATATAAGTATAAATAGGTATAGTACACGCGCGATTTCTAAGTGAACATTGCATAATATTATATTAATGATTTATTATATTTTATCCAATTATGATGCTTGGTTAATTAAGGATGTTGTATTATCAATCACTACAGTTAATCGGAGAATACACATTTTGTATCTAAGTATCAATAAAAAACGAATAGTGCGTGTACGCCTTAACTTAATTTGAGTAATATAATGATACATTTTAAACCTGTAGTAAAATTGAAATAATCGTTTTTTTGAGTGTAATTCGAATGTTAAGATGTAAAGTATATAATGTATTATAATGTTTCCAATGAAAATATTATTCAAACGTATTATGCAGCCAATAGACATTTGTCATACACTCATATGTATAAGTTAATTCTTATCCAATGATATAACAATATAATATATTACAAGACGCATGCATGTATGTTTCTGCAACAAATGCAACTTTATCACAAAACAAACATATTTTAAAGCAAATAAACGTTTATTTATTTTATAATAAATAAAATGTTTGGTTTCGAATATGGTAATAAAGTATTAATAAACTATTCATTATTTAAAAGAATAGTTGGTTAAATTAAAAAATAGCGTAACCACAATCAGTTTTTTTAAAAATTATTTGAAATTTAAATTTTGAAAATATTGAATCTTTAAACGTAAAATTAAACATTATAGTAATTTTACTGTAGGTGTTTCAATGAAGTTGACCGTAGAAACTCAAAAAAATCATTTTAACTCATATTATCATTTCAATATACAATACAATTTTCAAAATACTTGGACCGATTTTAAGTTTTTCTAAATTTTACGTTACTTCAGATCTTCGATATATTGACTATACGGTATTTTAGGTATAAATTAGTTCAATCTACCGAATTATGAAAATTCGAATAATAATATACATAAAATACACGATTTTCAAAACCCTAATTTGTTGATGACCTATTCTGATTGATTTCTTAAATAGTCAGCTATACAATTTATATTATGTTGACACAGTATTAGTGTAGTTTCTGATGACTACATTAGAGGTAGTATATAGGTATTTATATTTTTGGTTGTATGTATTTAGTATACAAGGTCTTATAGTCTGTACACATTTGTTTGTATTAGTTAATAGTTAGTAACGCCTATTATTGTAAGAATTATAATTTCAGGACTTTGTTGACTTTATAATTTAAGTCTTTAACAAAGATGATCAATAATCATTGTAAGAAAATTATTTAGTGTATAATATTATGTACCTATATCAAAATAATTTTTCTATTATAAAGTTACTCGGTAATCATTCAGATTTGAAAAAAAAAACAATAGTCTGAAAACTATTATATTGAAAAATATGTTATTTATCTCATTGACTAAGGATAGAAATACTATATTTTTCAATCCTAACAGTTACCGGGTGCCAAGACGAACTAGACCGGCTATACCTACGTCAACTGGCTCGAGATATGGTTTACATATTTTATCTTTTATTTAAATTTAATAGAAATAAAATTAAGTTGAATCCAGTTTTATGCACAATAATATTATGATACATTTATTTATTAAATCGTAAATGCATAATATATCAAAGAAATTAATATTTTTCCCTAATAATGTTATCATTAAAACCTTACTATATTATATGTTAATGTACATAATTTCAATGTACCTGTATTATGTATTTTGTATCTACCTATACTTCTAATCATAATATTATAATGTATATAACCTGTTTATTTTAATCAATTATAATAGGCTAGTGCGTTTTTTTAGATTATAATATATATATATATATATATATCATGTAATATTATAAATGTATAGGTACGTATATAGTAGTTTTATGTTCATTTCTTTATACGTGATATAGATATAGTAGTTGATGACCACGATAGTGTATAAATTTTTGTAATTGTGAAAAAATAATATATTATGTTGTTCGATGATTTATTACTTGCCATTAGATTTTATACCCGACATGTCGCTAAACTTTAAAACCAGCTTGGCCAATATATCTACAGTAGATATTGAAATGTATGCAATACTTATTAATTGTCGGATATGTATACAGAATGTTTTAGTTGAATAGTATTTGATCTTACATGGAATACCTGGAATTACCTTTTGTTATTTTATATTCTGTAACTCGAGTGTGATTTTCACATTGAAGATTTGTGTGGTTAGATTATTATACTAGTAACATAATATTCTTTATAGTAATTTATCATACTTTGGAAAAATATTCTATTTCGTCTATATCTATATTTCTATTAAATAGTTCTTTTTATACAACTTATTGTTTATACCGAATACAATATAACCAATACATAATATCTATCTAGCTATGTATTATAATATTCAACTAATAGAGAACGTGTATAAGATATTTACATTTTACTCGGATGGTTGAAATATTTTTTAGTACCGGTTTATAATAATAATATAAAATTATTCAGTATAATTGAAAACATTTAAATAAACGTTTCATAAAATTAGTTTATTATTAAAAACACATCATATATTATGAATATAAGTAATAATATATACATAATATAGTAAAATTATAATAATATTGATGCTTTACTACTTAGTACAACTAAAATCGCGTATACGACAATTTAATTAACAATTGTTTATTTTTAAATTTTAATCTTGCAAATTTAACAAAATAGAAATATATTCTTTTAGTTATATTTGATATTTTTAAAAGTTTAGCATAAAAATTATTTAGATAGGTAAAATAATTATTATGCTATATAAAAAAAAAAAATATATAACATTTTAAATCATTAATCGATATCATAGTAATTTATATTAGGCACCTACCCAAGTCCCACGGTATAATATTATGGGTTTTATAATGTGTGTCTCAATGTCTGAACCTGAACACGTTGTATTCTAAACAAAACTATTATCCTACACATGCGAATGAAAAAAATAAATAAAATACGCATTTAACAGTTAATGTGGCACGGCTAGTTTGCCTTGAAAATTATTCTGGGCCATAATATCGTCATCATATATGTTTGGCCGTTGTATGCCGTTGATCTTCTTTCATGATTTTTTTTTTTTTTTTTTTTATTATAATTCATACAAATGTTATTTATGTGTTGTATAAATTGACGTATGTTATTACGAAAGTTAACATTTTTAACAGTGTATCGCAGAAGTATAAATTATGCATGTACTCGGTACATATAGGTATATGTATAATAATGTGTAAATCCATACAACATTACAATGTACAAATATTATGCACGTATAATGCAATATATAAATATATAGTCAATCACGACCTGATGTTGGACTGCAATGTGTAGGAAGAGAGAAACTACTATAGAGGCATAATATATATAACGGCCAAACGATAAAGATTTATTCAGTAATCTCAGAAACAAAATGTGCTCTCTCTATCTCTCTCTCTATCGCCCATATTACTGGAAATCAATATTATATGTACATACCATTTGCGTGTCGATATGTGAAAGAGAAACCCCAGACGTACAGAATGTTTGACACGGCGAGGTCAAAATTGTACTATTGACTACGGTATCATAATATTATATTATATTATACTATTATATTATATATAGGCGTATACGTTTTAACAATATTTCCTATAAAGAAGAATATATCTTAACACTTAATAGTTGTGTCGTTATAATGGTTTGGCTGATACAGTGTAGGTGCGTTTAAGAGGCATAGTGGTTTTTTTTTTTTTTTTTAAACATATTTAAATTATTAGTACAGTTTATGCATTGTATGGACGCACAGGTAAATAAAGTGAATCAGTAGGTATAGTCAGTATTGAATATGTAAATATTTGAGCTGTACAATGGAATATCGACATCCTTAGTACTTGTGACTTGTCTAGTGTTATTCTTTAATAGCTATTAAACGCTTTTGATAGATTATTTATATTTATTAAAATACTGGTCTTAGTCTAATAACAACGATCTTAATTTTTTTTTTTATCTTTTATAGTTTTATAATGATGTCTTGCGAGTGTTACTTCGTTAACACTCATCGTAGCGTAATAGGCAATAACTGATGAGAAGGAATTAAAAAATATATTATTTCTCTCGCACTAATCACTTAATCTTAGTTATCGTTATTATGCTTATTACACAGCGGTTTTCACATATTCACCGATAACGCGTTGCTAAATTGGCATTTTTTCTCAAACCATATATATATTACCGTGTACTAACACACAAGTAAATAATACACACATACCAGAATTGATCGTAATCTAATAAATAATAATCAGAACTTGTGTTTTGCCAAATATTTAGATTTTAAGACGGTACAGGCATGTACAATATATTATACTGTAGTGTTTTGGACGGTTGAAGGACCGGATTAAAGCCTATTTAGCCGCATGATTTTTAATTGTCTATTGTAAGGCCGTCCAGCCAAAATGTTTAAGTTAAGTTTTTAATATTTTTTCTATATAATTCAACATAATAGGTATATCCTAATATTTTAAGTCTTTTAATTTAACATTAAAATTATAGGTACAATATGTATAAAAAAAACATCTAGCGCGCTACACTTCTACCTATATGGTATGTGAAAAAAACTGGTACACACAATTCAAATATTTATTTAATTACATTTTAAATATCAATGTTTTAGCTTTTTGTTAACTATTAGGTGATTTTTATTTCATTAAAATTAACGGTATCTATTTATAAATCATTGTAAATTATTAGCGATGTAAAGGTATCTGACACAATAGATTGCAAGTACCGTGTTTTATTTGTTCATAAAAATATATTATGCATTATAGTTTATGAAAAATGTTATTGGTTAATATTATTTTTATTTCCAAATCATATCTAATAATCAATAACAATATATTACTAATAATACTATTTAAATCAGGGTTATTCTTTAACTATGACTGGTATTATTGTCTGCAGTATTGATATAAAATAGTCTATGATAATTATTATCGATTGATATACTAACGCTTAAAATTATAAACAATTATACAATTTAAAGATGTTTAAATGTTGCGTTTTGAGTATTTATTATTATTCACTACTAAAAAAAAAATTCTCCATTCGCACATTTTTAAGCACATACCTACTTCGTATAAGCGTTAATCCAGCGTTGTACACATCAGTTGAAAGTAAGTGTATGTGTTTGATAATCGTTATATGAGTTATGTGTACATGTGTACAATATATTATTATATATTTATACAGTGTAATTATTTGTTTAGCTAATGTTTACAAGAAAGGTAAGGTTAGCATAAAAAATAGCATGATATACTTAGAAATTGGTGTTTTCTTACTTTTGAAATATCTAATGGTAATCTTAGTGAGGTTATGAGAGCTACAACACTCCATAATATTATATACATATTGTATACGGGTGGTTTAATAAAATAAAAAAAATACATTAGTCGTCTATATGCTATTATTTTTATAATATTTGACATGTTAGTTATTACTTATTTATATGAAAGGGACAACGATTTTTAATATTTATCGACAAGACGGTTATTATAATGCAATTCATTAGATATTCCGTATTTAAAACATATAACTTCAGTTGTTGTGATTGTGTACTAACCCAGTCCGTCAGTTGTAGGTAAATATTAGATTAAAATGTAAATTACATATCTTTGAATTGATATAAAGTAGGTAATATTATCGTTAAACATATAAATATGTATATTTATGCTTATAATTTCAGTCAACATACATTTTTATCGTATACCTATTAATATAATTGTTTGTAACGAAACTTAATGGAATTATTCCTTATTAACTATTTTAAGTGTTTACGAAACTGAGTTACTCTACCTACAGGCTATGACCATATTGTGTAAGGTAGGAGAGTAGCGTATTAGTGTATTACCAACATCATTATAGTATAAATTTTAAAACGAGTACTCGCATTACAACAGCGTTGGGTGATCAAAATATTATTGGTTCGTTTTTGACACGTTGTCGCCACTTACCATTAAAATATTTTATTATATTATAATGGACCCATTAAAAACATATATTAAGAGGAGGCTCACAACTGTAAAATATCGTATATACAACTCACCACACGAGTATTATATCATTCAATTCGTGTAATATAATAATTACCTATGCGAGCGACGTTACAACCTATATATTGTACGAGTCGCGAGATGCGTTTTGATGATCTTACAAGTGACTAGTAATAAATCGTTCAGTTTGGCGAAAAACCACCAAAAAATGCATCGAGGCAATAATCATTCTCTATACTCTCTTATCACTCATCAGTCATCAGTAATTATGAGCGCGTGCAAATGATATTTATTGAACGAGCGCCGCCGTTCACTCTCGACACTCTCGGACTCGACCGACCGACATTCCGGTTTGCGTGTGCGTGCGTAAACGTGCGTATGCGCGTGCGCGTGTACGGCAAGGCTGATGAAAAAACGTGTTATAATATACAATGTTTAATGTACGAATGTAGGATGAACGATGACAGTCAGACGGTAATAAAACGGCTAAATCGAGGCAGACTGATGACAAATTAGACAAATCACGTCATGTTTCCCGCTATCATAATCCACAAATTATCCACATTATATAAATATTACACCGTCGGGTGTTCGAACACGGTAGAAAACCAGCATAATTTTCATACTTCATTTTTCTCCCGTCGGCCGTTCGTCGTTAACGTTTCGAACCAAACTTAAAGCCGAGTCCACGTGTCGTCTTTAACATGATATATACTACCGAACACCGCCGTCTTACACACGCCACAGTCTCGAGTGACGCAAAGCACACGATGCACAGAGAACGTTATAGTGCACAAAAATTGTTCTTCAAATTCTAATATTTTACGAGAGGTTTATTTCTTACCCATTTCTACCGATTCTTCAACGAGACCTTCTCTTAGACTCGAATGGTCCATACATTTATCGTCGATGTTCCCGGCAATCGAAAAATGTAGTATAAAAAAAAAAAAAACGCACGGCTATATGATACGATGTGTATTTTTTTACCGTACACCGTTAGACAAATAAATTTAACAAATCATTATACAATTATTATTATTATTATTAATGAGTTACGATAGTGTGCCGATGACGACGACGACAACGGCGGCGGCGGTGGCACGAACGCCGCAACACACTATCTCGAAACGAGAAAACGCGCGAGGAAAAGAACGATCGGATCGCAATGTATTCGGCCGGGACGGAGAAACACACGGGTGCACGCAAAACGACTACAGGCGATAGTCGCCGCGTAAAATATTATCCGGACGGACGACAGTCAGGCGCGTACCTGTCTACAGTGTGCAGCACGGCACGAAATACGTTCTATCAAATATTCTTATTTCGTCACGGCTAATTAAAAGATAAACACAAATAAAAAAAAAAAAAAAAAAAAATTGAAAAAAAAAAAAACCAAATAAAACCGGTTCGATCGAGAACCAGATAATATTTTAATATTTTATACACGTTTTCCCCGCGCCTAACCCCCCCCCCCCACCCGAGCGTTCACCGCAGCGGTACGCCTAGTATCATTGAAAAAGCGCATACACGCGTTGTGTTACTACTATTATTATTATTATTATATTATAATAATACGCTATCTTTACGCGCTCAAGGACTCTTCAACGCCCATTATATTTGCGTATCGGTGGCTGGCTCTGCGCGATGTGCGCGGCGGCGGCGGCGGCGACTGCTGTGCAGTGTTGTAGTGTACACTGTACAACACAGTTTGCGTACTGTACGTGTATAATATAAAATATTATAGTAGTCGTTGTTCGAGCTGCTATACTACTACGGTATAGACTATAGAGTGGTGATGATAATAATTAATAATTATTTCATTGTTTTTGACAATAATAACGAACGCACACACACGCAATACAATACAAGTGGTCATATTATTATATGCGTTCTGCCGGGTACGATAATACAGTATTATTGCATGCATACAGCGTGTATTATTTATTTTATTCCGTCTGAGTGGATTATGATTTAAACCCTTGTGCTACAACAGTAATAGTAAAAATAATCATTAATAGAATATCGTCAAAAACACTCGTCGATCAAGTCTGCGCCAAGTCTAGCGTTGTAATTCTTTCTCGACACCGTTTTTATTCCAAAACGAATAAACGCTGTGCTGATGACTTTTTTTTAGAACATTTTAGGCCTCACCAAACACCTGCCGTAAAACTCTGGCCACGCCTATATAATATGCAAGTGGTAATAGCGTTTGCGCGTATACCCGGCGACGTGTGGCAATGTGGCATCGCAGCGGAGTATAATATTATTTTAATGTAATAATAAATTCAAAACGAATGTTAAATATTTATATGCCTACAGATTTGTTTTTACGTGGTACACACAAACACTATCGGAATTTCTTCAAAATGTTGCCGTTGATACAAGGCCGCCGACCTCCGTGTGTATATATATATATATTGTGGTTCCAGTGACGTGCGAATAATATTATAATATTCGTTCTTTGGAATGATATCAACAGTTGTTTTTTAATGAGATTTTAGATTGTTTATATTTCAACAATTATTTGAAGAATAGAGTTAATTTTTAATGCCAATTCAGAGAATAAAATTATCAATGGCTTTTCTTATGATGCCGCCAACAGCATCAAAGTCGAAAAAGTTGAGATTAAGAGCAGAGAAAAGTTAATTTAGATGAATTCTATGGGCGTGAGAAAGAACGACAAGTATTCATGCATTCTATCGTCCACGGTTTGTATAATAAATATTATTATAAACAATTTTACCGGTCATGTGCTTCTAGGGGTGGTTTCTATTATTCAAATGATATTACGGTCAACGCATATTGTTGTGGGCTGACGGCTGTCATAAATTAAAATTTAGTTGTGACAAGTAGTAGTATAGTTATATTATAATAATATATATTTTATGCACCATAGAAAGATAATGCGTAGGCATCGAAACAACACACAAGCCGTCGATGGTATATGTATATATTGGCTATTAGGAATAACTGATTATTATTTTTTTAAATAATTATTCAATAAACTCGCCTTGTACAACACCACTTTAGAGTAGCTTATTATTTAAATTTGAAACTGGCGTTTGACCATGAATCTATATTTATCACATTTTACTAAAAAAAGAAGGATATTATATGTATTCAAAAGTAAAATGGTTGTTTTAAATATGACCACAATTTATTATTTATTATTATTATATTTTTATTATTGATTTAGCATTAACAACTAAGGTATTATACACTATAACTTATTAGGTTTTATGTACTAATGGTACAAAAAGTTTTAAATGGTTAAAATATACATTTTAATAGATGTACAAGTTATACATGTTAATAAATTTTATAAAAATGAGTATTTTTTACAGTTGTCCTAATACGGGTTAAGTCATGTACAGGTTATTCGGAGTTTCAAAGTGTACTCAAGGTTTGGATGGTGGACATCGAGAATTCAAGAAGGCGTTTTTGTATAACAATTCTGAACAAACTTTAGTAGATTTCGTCTTTATTACAGTGGTACAGTCAGAATTTGAAGTCTAAACTAAGACAGCAGTTAAAGTATGAGGTCTTGAAAAACGCATTAGGTAATCTTCCGATGAGACGATTATTAATATTTATTATTATACTTCTTTTGAATTAATTTAAGTCGCGTTTGTTCAGATGAAATCTATATTATTAACATAATATGGCCTACAGAATATAAAATTAATAATAATTAATAGAAAGATTAGTATCATAAATGGTAGGTAATTTATTTTTATTTACTAATTAATTATTTAATTTTTCTTTCTATGGTATTAGCGATGTTGCTATAATATATAATTATGTAATGTATAATATATACTATAGAAGTTTTGTATGTTGTATTCTACACCAACATTGAATGTTTAACTTAACAGTGGATCAAATTTCATTCTTATAGATTAAACTTAAATAATCATTAGCACATTTGAGAAATAAATTTGACAAAATGGAAAACGATCAAAGGAATACATAATACATTATGATTCCTGCATCATATTTACTAAAAATATTTTTGATAGATAGAAAACAATATTACATGGATTGATACACTGAACAATCAAAAATAATCTGCAGTAACGTATTTAAAATTAATAATATTTTATAATAAATAACTGCATTCTGTGGAAAATGATTAATCGGGATTACAAATTTTTCAACTAGTTACTATAGAACTACATATCTAGGTAATTATTAATTAATTATCATATCAGATGAGTATTAAAGAACATACAATAAGTATTTATTTAGTTAACTCTCTTAGATTATCTACGTACATTTAATAATACATTTTAACAGTTTTAGGAAGTGAGAGAAAAAAGTATAAGGACACATTGATATTTTGTAACCACGAAGTTTAAAAATAGAAACTAATTAAATCTCCATGGCAGAATAATGATGGCATAATCAGATAAATTTTTTTATAATTTATGTTGTGTTTCACAATAATTGCGTTTTACACACAATAGGTACACACAACATATCAACAAACAGTACAAATATCTGAAATATCCTTGGAATAGCTATGTATTCACAAAAATGTTAAAAATTATATTTTCGTACTTCGAAAATAGTTTGATAGTTGGAGAAATTAATTAGATGCTTGTTTTTAAATTAAAAAACGGGTAGTAAAACTTCTGTAAAATAACATAGGTTCCTACCACCTATCACATGGGAATTATAATATATTTAAGCATTATATACCATAATCTGCTAATTATAAAATAAAATGTTAGATCTTAAACTAATATCATTAGGTATTTATACACCTAATGTTAGTGAAAGTAGTAAAATGGTCGACTGAAACGACCTTTGTTTAAAAAAAAAAAAAAGAAAAAAAATGGTGTCGGCTAATAGTCTAATATCATGTTTATGGATAACGTTTTTTTAAGACCTGAAACCTGTTATTATGAAAACTGGTCATATTTTAATTCTCCTCGAGAGGATGCCCAAGAGTCTCACAAACTTCATTTTAGTGTTTAAACTTGTTTTTAAAATACATAATAATAGAATATCTATCTATAGACGTATTTTAGACAATATTATCCTCAGTGAGTAAAACGCTAAAGAGGCTAATAGACCCTTTACTCATATGATACCGAAACCTGTGAATTCAAATCTGTAATAGTGTAAACAAGAAGAGGTCTATAATATTATATATTAAAGAAAAAATATATAACTACGTGTATACACGACGAGTCAATTCATCACGCCCTCTCTAGGCTCACGATGCATGTATACAAATCGATTCATTTATTAGTAGTTCAATCAGATTTAATGGACCAATCATGAGCCACTAAATTATATTTAAGGGAAACTATTTAGTTTTTTTTTAAAGATCATCGTATTTTTAAATTATTTTAATAACTTCGATCCGTTTTTGGATTTCAACATTAATTTATAGGCCCTTAGCTCATCGAGTGCTTTTGCCACAAACATTTGGTAGCTAAGTGTGGTTTTGTAGGAAAAGACGTTTGAGTGCAACATCACTAGACTTGAGGTAAAATAGTTTCGTTATTGTCACATAAGATGACATAAGTGTTCATCGAGATGTTAAGTTCCTATCATTGTTAACAGTTGTTCTTATATTATTGCTTGTGTTCTATTCTATAATATAATCAATTAATGTGTAAATATTATATTATTCTAAAATTCAATTTACAGACGTATATCATCTCTAACGATTGAATTATTTCTCTGAATATTTTCGACTTATTAATTTAAACATATACATATGTATAATGATGAATTGATGACGATTATAACAATTACATTGTTAACCATTTTATTAATATTGAAAAATTAAAAATTATATTACGTTACTAATAAGAATGTTCCTTTTTTAATCCTTTATAAAAGAACTTACTTTAGATTTTGGGCACATGACGTTTCAATATGTCATTACTGTTTGAGTTTTGACCAGATATATGTATATTTCTTCAAATTTTAAATCTTACATCATACTATAAATTATATCTAATATAAAATTGCAATAATTTGGAACTATAATGGACACATACTTATCGGAACTAGACTAACTAGAGTCGAAGCGAAATCTTACTCTTAGTAGCAATGATCGGCGACGAAAATACAACTATAACCAGAAGTATTTTTACTGTAGTCTCGATAAATACAAACATTTTGTTTAGATAGCAAAAAAGAAGTACTTGGTTTATAATATAAATAAAGAATGTGATCAACTTGGAGAGTATTTTAATACCTTAACTAAGAACAGATCATAAATGATTTTTCATCCATTTTAGGATTACTAGAAGCCACACCGCTGCCAAGGCCCAAGAGTGTCTGTGGACATTTACAAAATAATCCTAACATCTAGTGTTTTAACAATAATAGACGTATAATTTTATCAATACATTCATGGTATATGAAAATATTGAAAGTAATAAAATTAAAATTTGATTTAATGATCAAAATAACTACAAAAGTTGTTCTTGTCGTTTTTTTACCTCGTTTTTTAAGTGATTAACATAATTTTCGATTATTTTAAGTACTTTATTTATATTAATTTATTCTTGTATATTATTATTTTTTATTCTCTTATAGTTAATATTCCGAGTTTGCTTCTACTAAATCATTTTAAATTGAAAAAAAAATAATATTTTTTACATTATGAATTATATACTTGTTTTGATTTGTATCAAAGAAAATATGAATGTTAATAATATTTACACAATAATAATAATATTTGAATCTAATAATACTTTTAAATCTATGCGAAATCCTGAAATTTTGAGGACGCTGTTTGCGCCCCAGAGAACATATGATATTATAATACTCTCGCACGCGGCATGTATTGTCTCAGTTTTAAAAACGTACGGTACCAATATGATAGTATACTTGCGTTTACAGAATATATTTTAAATTTTGTGTTAGTTTTAATATAACAATAAATTGACGTAATATATTATCAAATTTAAAAATTGTTCTCTCGTTGGTTTTTTTGGTTATTTTAATATTAAAAGAAATTATGAGCGTTTTAAAATGTAATATTTTGCTTACTTACAATTAATTTTAAAAAATGAATACATATTAAAACTGACGAGAGAACACGGTTAATATTCTTACTTTTAAATTTGATAATTGGTCAAAAAAAAATATATTAAAACAAATAAAACGTTTAAAACTAACAATACATAATGGATTCTGTTGAACGAAAATTTATGGTTGATCGTTTATAAGACAGACAGCACCACCACATACAGGCATCACATCCTCTATCATGTTTTCTCGAGTCCTATCTATTTTACCATAAATCTATATCGCCATATTGTAAGTAATAAGTATGTGTATGCCCATTAACCAACAGAACATAATATTTTAAGATCTTTAAATCATGCAACGTAACATCATATTTTCCACGCATCATTTCTCAAACAGTGTATGCATTGTACACCGATATACATTTGGTGTATTTTAACTATAACAATACATTTTTTGGTAAATATATTTTAATTACAATGGAAAGGAAAGTCGTATTCGTGGTGTTTTATTCATCGTGTTCGTATTTAATTTTTCCAATGGCAAATTGCAGTCAATTTCACAAATTTGTTTGCTATATTTATCATACCGCTGAAGTCAATCAAATTAAATATGTGTGGACTTGAATTTAGCACCATTAAATTAAAATAAATTACATAGAATTTAAAAAGTTTTGACTAATTTTGAAAACCGATTTGCTATTATTATTTACTAATTATTAGTTATTTTTTTTTTTGGCACACATTTGGAGACTATCAGATGAGTAGACGTATTTACGTATCAGAAATTTTGGGTTTAAAATTAACAACATGCGTTAAATTATATATATACATACAATGATTGACGTACGTTATTAGTTTTATCAAAATGCAATATAGCCACGGCAATGATTTTTATTAAAATGTGCCTATTGAATGGTATGACGAGTAACTAAAATGAACTTGTACATTAATAAGAAAATGATCGGAATAACAATTTTTTACGATTCCTATATGGTAGAGATAAAATCAAAAAAATAAATAATTCATTCACGTTTCGTTCTACAAGTCATATAAAATGTTTTTTTGTAATCATACCGTTTCTCAGTGTAATATTTTCTCTACGGGGCAGTATAATAATTACACTTGTTAGGGTTTTTATTATTTCTATCGAATTTCAAAGTTTCTTTCCGCTCCTGCTTTAAACGTTTCCAAACCGTAATGACCACACGTATTTATCGAATAACGCTGACTCGACCCTATAATATGTATATATTTTCTATGCGACCCTACAACACGCGTGTGTGAGTGTACGCGTGTCTTTTTTTCAAGGGAGGATTTAGTTCTGTGCGTATATTACTTTCACTAGCTGCGTGTTCTTTCCGCCCGGAGAAAAAACGGGGGAAGCCGGAGAACTGTTGTTTAAAAAAAAATTTTTTCCTCATAGTTAAACGGGGGGTTAGGGTCACTGAACGATTTGTCAACTGTTGGGAATATAGTTGTATCGGGTGCGCCACATATCGACGACAGCAGACACCCAGCCGGAGAAGCCCGACACCAGGTTTCTGTGGTCACTATATCGTATATCACCACGTTCTGCGGAAATATACCGGCTGCGAACACACGCGTGTATTATGTGGTATAGGTACTTGTCGAGGTACGCGTACACACATAATAATAATAATAATAATAAGATGTAGTTATAGTTGTGTAGCATAGTGTACTGCAGGTATACACTGCTTTTTATCAACACGTTCCTACATGTCGTTAAGGCGTATCGTACAATATCATTATATTTAATTTATATATTACGCGCGTCC
This sequence comes from Rhopalosiphum maidis, assembly GCF_003676215.2. Taxonomy (NCBI): domain Eukaryota; kingdom Metazoa; phylum Arthropoda; class Insecta; order Hemiptera; family Aphididae; genus Rhopalosiphum; species Rhopalosiphum maidis. Next base: position 48,926,279 of record NC_040880.1, on the reverse strand, counting down.
TCTAATCAGCACTTTACTGGACACGAGATAACGGGGGAGAAGAGGGGGGGGAGTTCACCTTGCCGATTTGTACCCACCAGACCACCGACAATGTAATTGTTATACTGTTATTATTTTGTTTTATAACATATGACAAATGTTTAAAGTAAAAAAGTCACCGTCACTAAACTATTCTTAGACTTAGTGATAGGTTACAAGTCGAAACGTCTTAAAACTTTTACAACCTTTTTTTTGTCAGTCCCGTGTAAAAACGATAATATAGGAATTCATTTTTAAATGTATATATCAATGTATTATAACCACATAGGTATAAAAATATATAATACAGACCAACTCTTTATGACATATAGACATTAGCATACATGCATAACATAAAATATAATGTATAAACAATGAAAGACGTTGGTTAAAAATAATTCTAATTATTATAATAATGTACATGTTTAATGTGTCTTAACATAAATATCTCAGTTAATTACAGTTTTATTGGAAGCCTTACAATATAAAAGAACCGCGTTTATTGTAATATACGTTTTATGTCCCTACTGTTTTGATTCACCTAAATTGGAAATAAAAAAATATTCATTTTATTTTATGTTAGACACTAAAATCATAATAAGTATGCCTAATTGTAGACTGTAGTATACGTGGTTCTGTATGTTGTAAGACGTATATTTTGGTAGAAGGCGGGTAAGACATAATATATTTATACACATACATATAATAATATAGCGGGAGATTTCGGCTGGAATGCACGAGGACAAACTCGGTAGACATCCTATTATACGTATTAAAATAAGTACTGTATATAGGTAGTAAATATAAATGTATATATTCTTATGTTCAGTTAACCTTGAACGTTTTTCTGATAATTGTAGTTTATCAATCTGAACTTTGATATTAGCATATTAGTTATTATGTACATAAAAATAAGTTGTTAGATGTTGTGTAAAACATAAAATAGGCAACAACAAACTCATGCATACGCTGCAATCGTTTTAAGAAAAAAAGAACGATGGAAGTTAACCTACAGGACACATGATGTGACTATTGGATAGTGATCAGTAAAACGTGCGTGGCGCAGTAAAAGTGAACCGTATTCAAAAACTATTAACGCGTAAAATAATAATTATATTACAGTAATAGAAAATTCAATGTTTTTACGACATTCTGATAATAAAGTAATATGTTTTTTTTGTTTGCGCTCAAGGTACGGCTTTTCAAGATATGTATTCGTTCGAAGACCACTACTATTACTGTAGTACAGTGTACCTACTCGAATATCATATCTAGAAGACCACTTCATTAATCCATCCATATGACTTAATACTATCTACTATTTATTGGGGTCCATAGCAATCGTTGGGCCGCGTTCCGTTCATTTGGTTCTATAATTATTAATCTTAATGTGATTTGTGACATACTGATATTGAATTGTCAAATGGGTAATTTTAATAGATTACAAGACTAGTCTTAGAGTATTAGAACGATATTTCAGTTAATTTGTTTTAAATAATATAGATACAAAGAATTATAAATTAATAATCGACATTTAAGAAAATAAGATTAAACTATAAATTATTCAATCATAATAAAATCACTTACAAAATATAAATTACTATTTGTTTTCTGCAAACGAAGAACACGAAGTATTTAAAATAAAAATAATTTTTATAATTCAAATATTGAAATTTAAATTGTGAGGGAAACGAACCTTTACAATGATGTGTATACGATAAGTGGTTGAAAAAATACATGGATTTTCAACTTTAAGGGTAGTTTCTGATAAAAAAATTAGATCAATTTAGACCATTGAATTTTTTTGTCATTATTACATTTTTTAATCATTATTTTGATAGTCAAAAACGCAATATTTTAAGCAAAAATCTATTTAGCCTACATTGTAATACTAATTGTAATAATAAATTACTTTGTATAATAGCAATAAAATAACATAAATATGAAATTTATATACACTTAGTGATATAGATTGAAAAATCACCTCTACGCCTACTGTACAGAAGAACGATATCCACTTGACCGCCTCTTTTTTTAGTTGTATACAAAGATAAATTTTAAATGTTAGTGCCTATTTAATGTTTACTTATATTTTGTAATATTTTTTCTTTACGTTACATGCAAAATATATACTAGATAATCTGCAAAGGTTAGGTAAATCTGGAACCTCGAGTAAAGAAATCGTTCATCGATGGAACTTCATGACATTAAATGGCTGATTTATATTTTATAAAAATGTAAATAATATTATAATTATTATAACTTATAGAAATGTGTATTTATAGTTAACATTATATATGTTATTTCATATCTATGTATTATCTATAAATTATATTTATAAAGTAACTTAACAAAGCTGGATGATAAACACATACTTAATTATAGTTTTACGAATAATATCAGCAATTAAATAATTGTTTTAAAAAATAAATGGTTTAAGCCGAGTTAGAAAAGCATGACGAGTAATTTATTATTATAGTGATTTTAAAGAACATTTCGGCGAGATGAAATATTTAAATAAATGAATAATAAAAAACCAGGGAACTCTCTGTTGTATGTAGGTTTTCTAGTGTACATCATAATAATTGAGTAATGAATGTGTTAAATTTAAATTCTATGATAAATAATGAAAAACAATTCTAAGAATTATTATTGGTAATACGGTAAATTAACCCCTAATTTCTGACAAAAATATTGCATATATTACACTATTAATTATTAAAATATATTATTGTTGAGTAAATTATTAATGAAATTAAAATAATTAATATTTTATTTTCAAAATATGATTTCTAATATAGAAATCAATAATAATCAGCATTTACCACTTGTGTGACAAAATAATTTATATTTAATAATCAGTAGGTAATACCTAAATATTGTTTTTAAATGAAAAACATAAAATATAGACTATTAATAGATACCATGTTTTCATTTGACCTAACAATGTACACTAGTTCTCATTTACCTCTGGTAATAGATTATATTGATTTAGAAATCAAGTGTAAAAATTGCACCGATTTCTAATGAGGATAAATGAGAAGAGTCGTATAACGTGTGAATTTGCACGTACCTATAAAGATGGCAATTTAGTTGGTAAAATTATTATATTTTCAAAAATGAACTTTCGTGTATTATTTTTAATTTGATGTTATTTGTTGCTTAATTATATTTGAAATGCAATTTAAGTATGAATAATTATTATAATACACGTTGTGCAAATTAAAAAAAAGCATATTTGTAAGTACTAAAATATATTTAATACGGGTACTTGGGTTAAGTATGAAAGCGAAGTGATAATAATTTTTAAATAGTTAAACATTTTGACTGTGCGTTAACCTATACATTTATTTACCACTAATAATTGGAGGTTGGTGCAAAAATTGTGCATACAAAATACCAATGACCAAAAAAAGCTACGAAAAAATACCAATTAAAAAAAATAAAAATACACTTATTTATCATTTATTTTATCATAATTCATATAGATCAGTATCATTCTTTTATCATCAATATCTTATTTCATATGAAATAGTAGTCAAGAAGTTGTGAATATCACGTATGCTATTTTAATAATCATTACAATATACATTTTTTAATTTTTTTAACTGTTTTCTTGTCATTTTGTTTGTGGTACTCTGAGTGTGATTCTCGAGCTAAACTAGTTTCATTAGCATCTATTTCGATTCTTTTTTTTTTTTTTTAATAAGAAAAACCACATCTGACACGAATTAGCTCTAGAACACTAGCTGCAGTCTGTTTAAAGATTTCAATTTTAACTTGTTCAGCTAGATGCCTATGTGTCACTTTGAGTGTGGTGTCAGTTTTAAATATTGTAGAATGGAAAATAGATGGACAATTCAAATAACTTTTATACATCTTCATGTGTAATAGTTCTTTCCTAGGTACGTATGTCTAAACATACATACAACCATTGAATATTAATTTGTCTTGACTTAATTTAATGTAATAATTTCCAAGATAAAATAAATCACAAACACTTTAGAAAATCAAAACTTAAGGCAGTTTTATGTAATAAAAAGTATATAATTTAGATGATTATAATTGAATTTGTAACTATAAACTAATATTTAATAAAATATACGAATTTCGTTATTTTTTCGTGATTCGACTTCAACATAAAATAATATATAAATAGTACATTATAAACTATCTATAATATGGATAACTTTGTTGTCCACTATGAGCCGACATTGATGGCACCCATGACATAAATGCAATCAAAATAAATTTTCTTTTGATTTCAGAAAAAAAAAGTAATGCCTACACATATTTTGATATACCTATTATGAAGAAGTTTGATGTATTATTTTAACATATATACCGGGGCATGCTAGTTTATTTTCATTATTTTAAATGTACGGATTCAAAAACTAATAGAGACTCGAAGCCTCTGTTGTTTATATACCTACAACCTACACGATTTTATGTTCTCGGATTTCTTGAGAATTGGTGTAGAAGTATCGTGTTTCGTGGGAATCCATTGATGGCCGACCAATTATACACACGTCATTCGTTTCGTTTACGGTTAAGAGGACGTTGTACCTGTATGCGTGTTGACTCCGTCTTACTAACGCATATCATGGCAAATGTTAGGTATGATATCCTTTCAAGAAGAAGTAAAAAACACTTCTCTACGCAGAGGAGCACCCGCGTATAGGTGTTTAGTATACAGCTGAAAAGGTACGAATCGCAAGTGCCTACAGAGTACAGACTATGATACTGAAAGCCAAAAAATAACAAATAAACCTATATACTTATCGAATGCGAAATTTAATCATAATATTCCGTTCATATTTTATTGATATATAATAAAGAAGTATAATCACGTAGCCGTGTTATCAGTCAAATTATTTCGTGAACGAAAAATATAGTTTATGCTGTTCACAGTATAAACATATTATCAACATCGCCGTTGGCCTGTGATTATACTCATTCGCCTTTGACCCATTTAAACGGAAATGGTTAGGCTATCGGATTATTTTGTATCAAATAACCTCGGTTTTCAATTAGCCTAAGCCAGCATTCGACCAAAATAGAACATTTTGTCGTTATTTGTATAATTTACTCCTTGTTTTAAATGCGAACATTTTATAATATTATTTTTATTTACATTCATTTTTTCATTACAACCAAATAATAAAATATGTAAAAAATATCGTGTTACTCACCATAGTTACCCTCAATAGGTTGTATTCTCCAATCAATCGTAAAATATAAACAAAACAGCTCATACGTCTACTCCACTAAATATATTGTAATACGTCATAAACCTATAGTGTCGGAGAGTGGTAGATACCCAGAGGCATTATTTCAGCATTTTGCATTGAATGCTAAACAATTTGATAATCATAATCAAAACCGATCTAAGGTTAGGTTCAGATTTATAAAACTATTATTAAACATAACAAAATTTTAATAATTCATTGTTTATTCTTTAAGAAAAAGATAAAGCAAAGGAAATTCAGAAGATAATCAGGGATGATTAATATTCGAGTATGTATATATATATAATAATGTTCAATAAAATATATTCAACAAACGATAATGAAAATTATCATTAAAAATGTTATAATTTGTATTAAAAAACCGTCTATTAACTTCAATAACCTATAAAATATATAGTGTCCGTGGAAGCAAATGCACATCCTTGTATATTCACTATATTCCACAAATTACACAAATGGCTCTACCCTACTACGCTGCTTTAGATGACAATTTACAACTAATCCAAGTTTCGTATCGACTAGCCGCAGTCGTATACTGTAGTAAACACTAATATTATAAACTAATAAACATTCCGTGTTTGATCGAGTGAAATTAAAAAAAAATGCACGTTGTAGGTATACGCGCATAGTTTGTTAACATTTTAAAGTAGTCGTTGACCATTGTTTATAATATAATACTTTAATACATAACGTTTGATGTATATTTAAAGGACATCTCACTCGAAATTGACATCTACACGTGCGTAACATGGCAAATTTAAGTTTAGCAGTTTTAATTTAGCTGCGTTAATTTTAAGATTACAGGTTAGGTTCATTAGGTTAGTGTTCAATTTAAATAAAGCAATATAATTTCTGTAGTTTATTATAATGGGGGTTTTTCGATATTTTAAATTGTTAAGCGAATTATATAATAAAATATAATAATTTAAAAATGTTCACAACTCACTTCAAAATAACTTAAATATCTAAAAAGACATTTGAAACAACAAACCATAGGAAATGTTTTCTGTGTTTATTTTTTTTTACATAGAAATTAAATAATAAAACCAATGAATCTAAACAACTAATAAGTACTAAATTTTCTGTTATGCACTTGTAAGATATAAAATAGAGACAAAATATGTAAATGAATTGTTCTTAATCTTAAACGGTTTTTTAAAGACATCAATGATAAAATTCACGGACTATATTCACAATATTTTATAATTAATATAATAATATTATTATTGAATCGTAAAAATTATGTCAATAGTTCGAGCTGACAAAGAGCGAATTTTAGTATGTTTTATAAAATATATTTACTATTTTCTAGTCTTCCACAGGATTGCACCTCATGTATTAAAGACATAATATGATATGATAATATTATGATATCTACCTAATAATTGTTTAATATTCATATAAATATCTAATAATTACGTCTATATAAATAAAACAAAAATTGAAGGTAACTGCGTAATAAAAAAATATATTCGTACATATATATTATATTTTTTTATATTAAGATATTGCTATACACGACATGCTCACCTAAACTTTGACGTAGATAGATAACTTCCTATTTATCGTTATTTAACTATTATATTCTTCGTTGGTTCAAACTGGTTTTTAAATAAACGATTCCTGCAGGCAAATGGTTTTGCTATTGCGAAGTGTTTCAACGACAACATTAAGTGTATTGTTGGTGTAGGTGTAGCATATAATATATTATATCTACTATCATTAGATGTGTATTAGCAATAACCAAATATTTTTCAATGAACTAGTTTAGGCATAATACAGTATATAAATATTATGAAACATCATAATTCATAATAATGTGCAATGTCTAATGTAAAAATATTTTTATTATATTCTTTAATTCGTAAAATTTGAAAAAATATACTTTTAGTCTAAACAATTACATATTTTTGGTTTAAACAAGTTAATACATATTAATCAATTAAATTATAGAACACAATTTTTTTTTTTTTAAACTAATATGGTAAAATAAAATAATTTTAGACAAAGAAATAATACAAGAAAAATAGAGATTACTGAATTATTGGTATATTAAAGAAATTAACTAAAGCGAGGAAACTTGGGTTGAGATCAAATTAATGGACCTTTAAACATAAAGTGTGGAATGTTGCTGATGGTTGGAAAATTATACATTAAAATTAAATTTTTATCTATAATGTTTAGCGTGTAGGCAGTTTAAATGGTTAGAATAATCTTAGTGCTTTCTATACAATTTTCGATTGTGTACCTATTAGAATAAACAACAAATGTTTAAAATCTTTACAAATATAAACTAATTACAAAAAATTCTGTGTACAAGTGTTAATAAATATTATTAAAACTGCTATAACATATTATGGTCTAAACTTTTGCATACAAGTACGTAACATTATAATTATTAGATTAGGACCATTATCTGTACAATAAAATAAATTATAATCAATTTAGTTTGCTATTAGATTTACATTTACGCAATTTGATAAAAACGAAATCGGTAGATAATTAGTTTTTATGGTGTACCTTTGGTTTAAGATTATTTGAAACGTAATGTTGTATATTAAAATACAGAGCAGTACATTACAATATAAAGCTGTATATTCATTGGCAAAAATATTAGTGTACTATTCTGAATTGACTATTAAAAATTACGATGCATATATCAGAATCTAATATAACTATTATAATTGAAGTACAAAAATAAACGCAGTTTACCGTGTAAGCAGTTAACAATAATTATTAATTATAAATAGGTATACCTCTATACAAATCACATATAAACTTCAGTTCTAAGAATATTATTGTTGTTATTGTCAAAGGTATGTAATGGGCGTTTTAAAGATAATAGTTATACCTATTTTTGGTGTTCTAAGTATCGAATTATACCTAGTGTTCACGTACGATCGATGGGATTTCAAAACCAGTACAATTATGTTTCGGCATGTATAAATGTATCAAATTAAACTAAATACTATTGTGTATGATTTGCCCAAGTTAGAATAGCATGTAGAAATATTGTATAAACTACAACAAGGCAGTTATTTTTAGGAGTAATCATAGACAGGCATTAGACAAACAATTTTAATTGGATAGCGAGACATTAAGAAAATTTAGGTGAATTTGTTTGATCGAAGTGTGATTAATAGTTTGTTCTTTTTGGTTTTCGTATTTTTATTATTATGATTACCATTCAAACTTTTATTTTATAAGATAATATTGTTATGTAACAATGATCATAGTGATTAATAAATAGATATCAATAACTATTTTCTTATTCGATTAATGCTATCATTAGTTACCGAGCCATTAAATAAATGTATTTAAATCAAAGCTGATGACTTAATGAAGACGATCGCACACCACGTGGTTCATAAGTTCACAACGTTCATACAATTTAAGTATTCCAATTATAATTCTCAAAACGCGCGATACATTTTAAAGAGTACTTTTTAAACATTAGAAAACCTTTACATAGATATTAGTACTTATATAAAATATCAATATTGTTAAAACCTTAGTATTATACTTAGAACCCAACTTCGATGTGTATTGAATTTTAATTATTTTTTTTGTATAATAAACCAATTTAAAAATTATAATAATATTCGATCAATATATTTAGATTCATCAAATATACACAATATAATATTATAATTTATATCGTAATAATATGTTGACATTAGAATTTAAAAATATGTAAGAAAATGTTTTTACTTACCCGGGAAAAATGGATGGAATGATTCGTCTAGTATAGACTTAAGTCCCATGTCAATGTCATCGAACATGGACTCTCCATTGTTGGTTCGTAAATCGCACATGTTTATATGATGATTTATATCCTCAATGTATGAACAAACAAAAATTTAATCAAAAAAAAAAACCGTCGTCACCAACATACAAAACGACTGTTGTGATCACGTGTGCGAGACATGAAAAACCCGTACAATTGTAAAAAAAAAAAACGTATACTGTATTAATATTATTTTATGTCAGTAAAAACCACTTAATGTTTTAAATAAATTTGACGATTTATGCGTGTCCGTTGCTATTACAATTAATAATACTGTAAATTAACTTCGTTTTTGTTTTGAATGAAAATGGTAAATGAAAAGCGAAATACAAAACAAACGAATGGACGAATACAACCGAGTGTAATAATACTTTTAAATAAGTCACACACACGGAACATCCGACACTTACCAACCTACTGAACGGCCGTACGGGGCGATGGAACGAACAGTCGGCGGGTCGACGTGCAGAAGCGTCTGGTATATCTAGCTATGACGTCATGCTAATTGGACCGGTTTGTTTTTGATATTTTTCATTAACCGTGTTTGGTCAAATTCAAATCATTGCTCAAACGCCAATAACGCTGATAAAATGATAACTTTACTACGAGGCGGTTTGTATTTTAATTTGTAATTTCTGTAACCAATGCATATAACTTAACTGTGTAAACATGTATTCCGATAAGGTAGGTACTTACAAAACATAATCGCGATCGATGGAGTGACGATTGCAACAGCTGTATAATACTACTGTTACGATTAATAACAGTCATCTCAAAAAATAAATTTTTGATAATTTGAACATGTTGGGATCCAATTGATTATAGTTTCAAATTGAACGTACATGTGAATTATATTTTAGGATTTATAGGTACCCAATATATTATATTAAACCCGAATTATTGCGTTTGACACATGTATAAAAATCATATTTTATGATTAAATGCTCTGCGGCAGTTTGACAGATTTTGAGTAATAGGATTAAAACTGGTCAATAATAAGTCACTTTTTTTTCTAGAAATTGTTCGTATTAACGATACTATTTTTCAGTGTTGACAGTGTTGTATACTTTAAACACACATCGAGGTGTAAGTCAAACGTGATATAGACTGTAAAATATGCATTTACATAACTTTTTTTTTCTACTACCTATATGATTTATTAAAATGTATAAAATCTAATGAACCTGATATAATTTTTAAATTGTTAAATCGTTATTTTACATATTAGTTAATACATTAAACATTAATCAACCCATATATGTATATTTAATTTTAAATTGATTTATTTTTTCTAAAAATATAAAATATCGGATCTCACTGTTGTCTGTTGCTAATAAATCGTCTATTTTACTTCATCTATATCTATAATAATATGATATTTAAATTGTCAATACAACGTTAATGTTAAAATATTTTTATGGAATGATGGAAAATGATAATGTATTATATTTATATAAAACGTATTAGACATACATAAATTTCATAATTAATTTTTTTTCTTTTATAAATTGTTCTTCTACGGATTCAACTAATTTTTATATAATATATTGAATACCTTATATTATTAATTATTATAATATTAAATATTTATATCATGTATGGTTGTTATTAACTTTAGTTAGTACATAACGAATAGCAATAATATTGTAAATATTACAAGTAGATTTTTATAGCTAATGAAAGGTATTAGTTTAAAAATAGTTTAAATTGTCATTGTATATAATAACATAAAAATAAAGTATGAATTTGATTAATTGAAATGTGTATTAAGTTAGATTTTAGGATTTAGTGATTTTAATTTATTGCATTTATGTTGAAATTATGTTTATATCATGATTTAATTTAGGTTTGACTCATTAATGCTCATTAATTATTAGTTTATTTTAATTAACATAATATGTTGCTATCTTAAAAATATTTAGTTTTTTAAGAAAAGTTATTTAAAAATGTAAAATTATTAACAAAGTAATTATAGTACAGTGATGGCTTCTTAAACTAGGGGCTGAGGCTATATTATATAATATACCTTATCTAATACTGATAAACCGTAAAATAATTAATGATTTTGATTAAGGGAGTTTTGACTGATTCAAATTAAATTTAGGGGGGCCCATGACAAAAAAGTTTGAGAAGCATTGCTTTAGTATGCTACTAAATGGTTAACACATTGACTACTGAATGATTCTATTAACAGTATAGGCATAACCATTTATTTCGAAAAGTATACAGCTTTATACAATTATTTCTTTTACATGATTTTAAGTCGTTACAAAATATATAATTTAAGAAAAAAATGTTTAGTATTTTTATATTATATATATTTTTTTTTTTGTTAAAAGACATAAAATGTTTATTTTATACTAGCTCATCTTACACGGCGTTGCTTTGATCAAGACAAATTAAATGTCCGTGGCAACTTCGTTAAATGACATAAATGTAGGCTGCACAGATTTTTAACACAATTATTTGAATTGTTTTAACCAATTATAAAATATACAGTAATACACAGTATAATAGCTATTTTATTTTTTTTAATTAATGGCAACCCTATAATACAAACAAAAAATATTCATTTTTCGTGATTCAATTTTTAAAATTGTTTAAAATCTCCGAACGATATAGATGAAGCTGTAAACCTCCTAACCAAGTCAATACAAGAATGTCCTTGGTCTTGATCTTCCCCTATTTCAACTAGAAACCACACTAAGGATCTTAATCTTGAAAAAACAAAGAGCCTGTGTGACTTGGCAGAGAACTAAATATCCCTCGGATATAAAAGTAAACTCGACAATTTAATTAATAAACTCAAAAAGACACCTATATATAGCCTATAGCCTCTATTAGATCAGAACATTTTACCAAATGTCTCGTCCCCCTCTCATTTACTGACAACACATTCTGGAAAACAACAAGGAAAATCCTTAGGACTCAACAGTTTGTATGGGGTTTACTGTCATACTTTCCTATTCTATAAGAATTCTCGATTATCATCATGTCCTCAAGCTCACCCTCCCGGATCGTTCTATCCTCTACGAATCATTTAGGCACATTAGTCTTCTTCCACTGTTTTCAAATATTTTTGAAAGAAATACTAAAATGTATCTTTTCTATCATAGAAATAGAAGTTAGCCTATACCTAATACCCAATTTGGATCATAATCACTCAACAATACACCAAGTCCAATAGTAGATAAAATATCGTATACAATCTAGAAAGATATTTTGTTAAAATAAATTCTTACATTTTTCCTAGAATTTCAAACGAGTAAGTAATATATTATAAATGTATATATAAATATAAATATTTGGTGAAAGTATCAAGTCTGTGGTTATTCATTTTTTTTTTGTTTTTCTCGTATATTAAAAAATGAGCATTTTTAACTTCTGATTACTAATTACAACTAGATCTTCTAGATCCTATTTTATACTAGAAACTATGCTCAAATATGAAGATTGAGTTGTTTAAAGAAGCAATGAAGGCCATAATCAAAATTTATATTGTTATAATAATTAATGAATTTGTCTAAAATATAATAAATGTTTATAATATTTAAAACCTTTTCTTAACTCTTGATAAATAATTAAATGTAAAATTCCATTATTACTTTTTGTTCATCATTTTTCAATTACTTAATTTTTACACTAGAAAAATATTACCATTATTTATTGCCCGTAATTCGAGCAAGTTGATTTAGTCGATTGGGAAAATCAACATAATCGGGATGCCCTAATTAACAATTAACACACTCGTATAATAATTGTTATAGGGTTTTCAAAGTTGAATTTAAAGCAAATCATAATATTTATTCAAAAATGAATATTGAATACAATAAAATCAGTCGTTTTATATGAGTTAAAACTAAGACCTTCAGACCTTCAGTGAATGATTTGGATTGTCTCCTACCAATCCTATTATATCTATTTTATTCTTCAGTATATTATGAGACATAATTTATAATCATAAATAATTGTGAAATCAAAAATTATGATATACGCTTAAATTATTTTGTATTTCAACCAACATTTTTCTAGTTATCACAAACAAATATAAACCAATTATACTTGTGCGATGCTATCGACGTAAAAATTGTATTATTCTCACACAGTCACACGCGACATACGTATATCAATGTTTCATTATTTTACAACCGTCAACCATGTTGTTTTTTGAAACTTTTTAGGGCATATGATACAATATATACACCAATAAATAAACTAACTTGCAATTATATCCACGACAGTCTTTAACACTATAGTTAAAATACGTTTTATAAAACAATTTAAAATTCAAATACACTATATACAATGTTAATATTTTATAAATATTATTAATGGTAAAGTCGACGTATGCTCTTTTGAATAAACAGAAGATGTTTCTGAACTTAATTAGACTGTTTTTATTTTATACATATTATAATGAGTCGTCTAGGTTTACGTTTCGCTGTGTTAATTAGTTACCATCACGGTTGCCATATCATATGTAAATGTTATGCTTAACACAAATATTGAGTTGTCTAGTTACTTATTAGCACCTAATCTAAACACCTTATTATTTTGTACTTTATATTATTATATGTTTAAGTATTTAACTAATTAAAGATTCTACTGTTATTTACTTCATATTATCCAACACATATCCTATGTAAAGTTCAAAAATAATTATCTTTTAGATTCTGATGTGTTTTTAAATTTTTATAATTTTTAAAGTATAAACTTCATCAGATATTTATAAAAAAAAAAATTTTTGTCTATAAGTATCTCAAAAAGAATTAAATATTTTACCAAAATTGAACTATGTCTAAAAACTGCCTTTCAATGAAAATTTCACATATTTATACGGTTATTTGATTTTAAATTACAATAAAATTATAAAATCCATTTTGTAAAACGATGGGGTAAAAGTACTTATTTTTATTTAAATATTTTGATTCTATAAATAGAGTGATTAAATTTATTTATTTTAAAATTATGTGTGTTTTTTACTGTCTGTCATCATCTTTTTATGATTCAAATTTGGACCAAATTAGATATTTAAACAATAATAATGGTTTTAATTATATATTGTTATACCTCATTTAAAAATATTATTCGTGCGAATTAGAAACTGTTATGTACCTATAGCATATTCTAGAATCTAAATTAAGTATAATTTTTTTAGGGTACTTAGAGATATTTGTAATTTTCATTTTTTTTTATTTTAAGTTTAGTTAAGCCAAAAACATTTTTTACGAACGATTAAAGTTTGACGATATCAGCCATCAGATAATCTAACATATTCTGTATAACGATTTCTCCTCAAACAATTGTTGTTGTTTTTTTATTATTCATTAAAAAAAATATCAATTGTAGAATCTTTATACGTTTAACTATTATTTAAAATTATTATTTCTGTGTACAACGAAATTTAAAAAATATTTTAACTAATTTTAAATTATTTATATTTATATGCAACGAACCAATTTAAGCCATTCTACGATACGTCGTAATTGACTTTTGTATTAATAACAGCTAATAATATTTTATGAAATAAAAAAATTATAATATTAGGTACAATTTTATTTTGTAAAAACTATTTTAACCTACCATATTACTTAGTAATATAATTACATTAAAATATTCTTACATGTAGGTTAACAGATATAGACTGATGAGCCGTTTCCGTATAGTATCGTTTTTTTACAAGCACTGATTTATCATTAATTTAAAATTGAACATATTCATTACCTACTTAATGACCGAAGTGCACTGATTACTTGTACTGTTGTACTAATACTATTTACAGATTACAGAGATAAATTTACACGGTTTTTAGTAGTGTTTTTGTTTAAAATATTCTATTCAAATAACATAAGTATAAAATGACTGTGAAATCAAGCATGAATATAAAATTTGTTTTTCTATACTTTGAATTTTTTTCTACATTATTGTAGTTATAAATAACCAAATAATTAACTTCCTACACTTTGTTATGCGATTATTCATTGAATTGATTGTTAATTATAAATACGGTGTGATAAGAGATCGTTTTGATCTTGAAAGTCTAGTGAACTCTTTGAAAGCAAATTACGCATTCATAGTTGCAGATTTCAGACAATTAAATATATATATAAAATATTTTCAATGCATTTATTATTATATTAACACTTATTATATAATTTATAATATGGCTATAAAAATAAAACTTAACAGTTTATAATTATTACATTTAAAATGAACATTACATTACATAGCTGTATAACAGTTTTATATTATACGGAACTTTCAATTTAAAATGGTTAAACTATTTTTCATTTATATTATACTATTTTATTATTCTGTTCAACATGAAATAATTATATTTTTGTGATTCTATATTCTATTTATATAATGTTCTAGATAAACAATGCGACTTTGATTTACTAAATTAATATTTATTTAATATTATAGGTTCACGTCAATTCAAAACGTTATTCGTTACCGATTGTACCTTCATGTTTATTAAAATATTCGATAAAATGCTCAATCCATTTTAAAACGAACTTATTATCCAACGTAGAATAATATTACAGTGTGCATGATGTACATGAAAAAATACGGGCACGGTTAATAATATTTTTGTCGGCCTGTACAGAAAGTTTATAGTTTTCGATATCGGTAAAAACGGTGATAAATATGACCTTTTCAGTCCATCGAAAAGTTATTTCAGCGATACAGCAATAGGAAAAGTTAAAGATACGGTTTCCCTGCTACGTTTAGTGTCAACTACCGGTCTATCAGGACTATAGGCGGAAATCGTGGGATGGGGCTCGAGGAGACTAAACCCCCCCGGAGGTTTAAAGTTCAAGTCTTAGCATTATATAAGTGTAATGAGCATATATTGCTCGCCCCCCCCCCAGTAATTTCACCAAATTTCCGCTAAGACACACCAGTAGGCGTCTAGATGCAGCTTCGCTACGTCTTGCAGCTTACTCTACTGTTTGACGCCGCAGTACCCCCGGAAACCTATACTGTTCAAATCGGATTGATGTACATGAACGAATCGATGCATCTTATTTTGATAGGTGTATCAAATAATAGTTGGTAGGTACTTGAGTTATCTCTGCGCTATTCTATGCAACTGTGGTGAACCGGTGAATCTGAATATCACCAATAGAAAGAATAGTATAAGAACTGTTTATTATTCTTAAAATGTTGATAAAGACGGTTTCGGAGACGTTAGATGCGTGACAAAAATATAGTGTGTGTGGCTCAGTGGCTAGCGGGAAAAGTAATTTCAGACTTGGTCGAATTGCATGTTGTCCGCGACTTAAATAGCTCACTATCCTTCTTTGCTACACAATGTTATATAGACAAAGGTGATTTATTCAAAAATTGTATCTATACCTCTTACTAAATATTTAAACTAATAAAAACCTGCATATTTATAGAGGCCACAAATGACTGGGGTATAGACGTAACATGAACTCTTTTCACGTGGGAGCAAAAATAATTTTTATTTTTTACGAATCTTTACACATTTTCATAATCATATTTAAATTTAATTTTTATAATAAAACTATTTTATCATTTTTACAACCATTTTTTATTCAATTCATTTTAAACAAACATTTTTTTTTATTATTATATACTATAAGTTTTATACCAAATAATAAAATTATTACTTTTTTTAAAAATCATAATTAATGTTTATAATTATAAAAGAATTACAAAGAAACTTTATGCCTGCAATTAACTAATAGTATAGTTCAGATGGTGGGGATAATTGCTCCCATTCGCCCCCACCAAGTTACGCCTATGGACTGGTGTGATGGACTTACTGATGATTCTTTTGTTAGAGCAGAAATTTTATTTTTTTCTATAGAAAAATCGTTTATCAAATATCTACAATCTATAAGTCTATAGTCTACACAATTTGTAAATTTGAAAACAATTATAAAAATACAGTGTATCGTTTATGGGAAGATTTTCAAGTCATTTTTATATGGTAAAGAAATACGTACATTTATTTTTATGTGATGTTAAGCCAAATGGTAATATAAATGTTTTAATATTGAGTCAGACCTCCCCAGAAAATTAAAATATGATATTAAAAACAAATTTAGTTTCTTAAAAACTAATGAAAAGGTGCAATATTTAAATATTTAAATATTTAAGAATTACTACTTCGTTTTTATTTATGCAATATTAATACATGCAATATTATTAAAGAAAAATGATAAAGATTCAATTATATTAACAGTTATGGCATGTAAATTATAAACTAATAGTAGTACTCAGTATTATTTATGACCAATGGTACTCTACAAGATATCAAGATATATATCCATACCTTACCTTTAGCAAACATCTGCGAACGGTCTTGGGTAAGGCGTCGCAGTCAGCACGTGCCACGGGTCGGCCTCGGGGCCTTTTGAGTTCAAGAGGTTTTGATGTTCGTATAGTGAACCGCGGGCTGCTGTAAGTACGCTTTGCCGACGTGGACCGACAGAGATCTAGAAAGCCGAGCGTGATTTACTTTGTCTCGCGGGGTTGACCTTTCTAGACATGATCGACTCTCCAACATTTCTGCTCGAGGCGCATAGTTCTTTTGCGATATGGCAGAGGACTCTTGCGTTGTAAGGAGCAGAATGAGAGAACAATAGAGGCGGAAACAAGAGTCAATTTATTGAGGACCGCTCTAGTCAATTGAACTGAATTTTACAAAATTAAATTTCAGTAGAACGAGAATCCAGATAGGTAGGTCCATGTGACACTGATCCTTGAAGATCATAAGACTGGGTTCCAGACTCGCTGAAATTATATAATATAATTAACATAAATTTGTATTAAATTTATTTTTGTTAATTTTGATGTTTTTATTTTATTTTTAGCTATACAATAACTATGTATGCTTATTAGTACCTATATTTATACAATTTACAATTTTAACGATAAATCAAAATAGTTACAAGTATGTCATAAAATGGTAAATGGTTTGTTTTTATATTTTTATAGTTATCGTTCCATTATTAACAAAATTTAGTGTAGTTTTATCGTTCATCTATATGATGTTCTGCATAAATGCGCCATAAAGAAAATTCATTATTTTATCAGAAATTGATTAAATTATATGGGTATTAGTCAAAATAAATAAAATTTTAACTATAATTAGAAGTGTTTAGATCAATTAAATAGTAGTTAAAATACCTTAAAATACCTATTATAACTTATAAGTAAGTAATAAGTAACCTACTTACTAGGTATAATATAGAGTAACTACTGCTCTATAAGAACAAAAATATTTTTTATTTTTTCGACATTTTATTCAAATTAAATATACCTATAATAAAAATGGCCCAACACAGGAAACTGTACGTTATATCTTATTTCTACTTAAATTTGTAATCAAGAGTCGAATTGTTAAAAATTAGAATAATACCCATTAGGCTATAAAGGGTATTTTCTTTTAACGCGAAAGTAATATAATTACGTTTCTTGTTGAAAAATATGATGTTAATTTATTATTATTTTATTTAACAAATATAAATAGTAACTTAATAACTTTTGTCTCTAAATAACGAATAAAATAATTTAATTACTAGGTTGAGTGACGGGTGGCATATCTCTGTGCAATAAACTATTTGAGCCATAGAGCTGTTGCTGAACTAGCCAATTATTCTCAGTTAGTCATAACGTTCCATACAAAAAAATAAATTTTTAAAAGGAACTTTTTGAATATTGTTGTTTATTTTTCTTTATTAAATTTGTTTTTCCCGTTCGATAATTATTTATACAACACTATCATAATTTTTTTTTTTTTTTATAAAAAATCGACATTTATAAGGTGTTGGACAGCAAAAAAAGATAAAATGAAACATATATTCATACACAAATACATTTGTAACTTAAAATCGTATGTTTGACGAATTATAAGTACCATAATATGGCATTATGTAATATATATGTATTAATAAATAGGTAGATTGTTTTATAGAGATTCTGATATCTGATTCAGTTTCAAGTATTGGCTTCGTATATAAATAATTTAAATTATTAGAATATGGAAAGTTTGGTTTTAGATTCTGAGTGGAATCATGAATGTATTGATTTTACAATGATTATGTAAGTTATTATTTATTTATTTTCTGTTTGTCGTCATCTTTTGATATGCTTCGATTGTCAACTTTAAAGGTAGATTTTGGTATAGTGAATTTTATCTAGTACTTATCCAGTAGGTGCCTTTAAACGTCAATAGTAAAAATTTACAATAATACATGTTTATTATTTTTCTTAAAAATTAGGACAGAAATGAAATAAAGTAAGCGATCATTTTGACGCAAAACCAGTTTTTGACAAAATTTATTTGTTTTTATTTTATCTCGTAATTTAAAAACAAGCTATTGTAAATACTCGAAATTTTCACTAAATGTTTAAACTATCATTTTTTATAATCTATACATGTAGTACATTTATTGTAAAATATAAAATAAATTATGTTGAATCTTTTTAAGGTACGTAAGACATTAAAAAAATATATATATATTTTTTTTAATATTTCACTACTACAAAATGATTAAATTTAATACAAGGTTCCTCGCAAGTTTTTATTAGTAGAATTAAAAAAAAAAAAATTGGACATTGTTCCACAAATATTTTTATTAGTACCTAACTGAAGTTTAAATTTTGGATGTTCAATATAAAATATTTTAGATTATAGGCACAATTTTTATGATAAAATTAATTTGAAGTTAAGTTTTTGACTAAAAAATCACGAAAATTTGTAAATTATTTTGTAGTTAAAATTACTCAAAGTAAAATAAATTATTCGAAAAGCAATAAAAATACATCATAAAATGATAAAATATACATTGTAATATATAGGCAGATAGACCGTCATCTGTATATTTGCTGAACAGAAGAATGGTATCCACTCGCCTAACATTTTTTTTAGTTGTTTGCAAAGACAAATTTTAAATGTTATAATATTTTAATATTTATACTTATAACTTGTTTAATTTTTAATTTTTAATTTATATTATTTATGTATATATATTATAGTTATTTAATTTTAATTTCATATAATAAAATATATATTACGCAATCTGCAGGACCCGTTAGAGGAGTGGTCAGTCTTCGCTCAAAATCATATTTCGCACGCAATGGCGTATCATTAAATTCAAATTTAATACATTCATTACTGTGAATTACTCAATGACGAAGACATTCAACGCCCATTATACAGCAGTACATCAGAGCGATTACCTATATTTGCCAACTTTCTAAACACTATTTTCATATTTTTTAACGCATACATTTTAAAGTTTTTAAATTAAATTGAGTTGTATAGTTATGTTTCTTTTATAAAATTAGTTATATTTATATATTTATATTTGATTATATATATATTGGGCCCCAATGTTCTAGTAATTGATTTATATGTTATAGATTGTGCCTATATGATGGTGTTAATTTCTTATTATATTTGTAATATGATGATTTGTTTCGACTTGGTATATTTACTTCGCTTAATTCATTGATTATAAGTAGTTTGTTTTTTTTACCATAAGGTATAGTTGTGTGTTAAGAATACGTAGGATCCTATTCTTACGTGGTTTATGTTCATTATAGTGTTATCCTTTCTCATGGAAAAATAGTTACAACAACTATTTATATGATTATCAGTTATATCTGTATACCCTAATATTAGTGTTAACATAGTTACCATTAAGTTTTAAGTTAGAATTACTATTGTAATTTAGTTAAATTAACAGATTTATTTATAGATATTCTAATGTTGTATCTAACTCTAGTAGTTATTCCAAGTAAATTAAAATGTTATATATATATATATATATATATATATATATTTAATTAATATCTGTAGTCTGTACTATAGACTATAACTTTTAGTAAAAAATATTGAAAAAAAAAAAATTATCGACCAAGTCAGTCATCCTAGAGATTCAAACCGGTGGCCAGTGAATAATTAGTCCTACTTATGTGAAGTCCTAACTAATCTATCTATAACGAGGTTTCAAAGGAGAAAAATGTTGCCTATACAAACGGTAATATATTTATATTGATTACATTAGCAAAGATTTGATTTTGAGCTATTAAAATATTTAAAACTTTTCCAGTGTTGAGAAATTAAAAAAATTCATCGTTTTAATTCTTAAAAAGTTAATAGGAAATTTTAAAGTGACTTTTTTAAATTATTATATAGAATACACTTTTTTCTGCTGGTATAATTGCGTTTACATCAGATTCCTTTATGTGTTGTTCCGGATTGTATGATACACGGGATATTTTATATTTATGGTACTGTTTGCTGTAAATCTTTTTCGCATCATTTGTTCTATCTAATAAATAAAGTGGCGTTCTAAATATTAATTACATCACCTTATTGTATCTACACATTAAAAAAAATTAAATTGTAATATAATGGTAATTTTTTGTCCGAATTAGTTTACAAACCAAGGTAACTCATTTTTATATTATGTTCATGCATTCGTTTTTTTTTTTACACAACGCTCTTTAATTATTAATTAATTTTTATATTAAATACGTTATTAATATCAAAACATAAAAGTTGGGAAATAATACATTTATAATACAGGCATTAGAAATATTCTGTCATATATACAGTTAGATTTGTTAGTCAGTTACTTAGCTATATTTTTAGTATTTTTTATTAAATATTGTAATTAAATCTTAAATTTATATATCTACAGCCTTTTTTGAATAAGCGCAATCATTTCATTACCTATACATAGCTAAATATGTTCCATAAAGCCAACCCAATCAGTTATGCTTAGGCAACAATTATAATTAATGGTATGTATTAACTGCAGCTCTTTAGCTTATTCAACTAAAATACAGTAATATAATAAATAGTATTATAATAACTAATTCAAAATAATTTTTTCATTACCTTTTAGATACGTAGTACTTTTGATTTTTCGGGTATTTTTGATATTTGTAGTTTTATGTATTTTATACATTTTTTTGTGCCTGCGTATGTATATATGTATATATATATATATATATGTTGCTAATATTTTATTGAGGATTTTTGTTGCATTTTATTCTACTGTGTCCAAGTATCCGTTATAATATTTTATTTTTTATACCATAATAACATATAATACATAAATATTAAAAAAAAAAATCAATTTATAAAAAATGTTTTTACTCGAAGAGTTTTACTGAAACTTCCTCGTTGTTATTACTCAATTTTCAAATTATATATGCATTATAGACCAGTTTTTAAATATTAAGTGAATATAATATTGAAATTGTAGTATACATACAAAAATTACGTATTCATTCAATGAATACTCGTATTATAATAACTTTTAACACAAATTTGATACAGCAATGCGTGGTAATACTATATTGTATGCCTATGATGTCTTTTTAATTTATATTTTATAATTTTTAATGTCTGCAACTTCTTCAATAAATACCTAATGTCTCACAACAGCTAAATTATGTTTACTGTATTCGCAGTACTATATAATAATCCTACAATTGCAGAACTCCAAATGTGCATAAATATAGTTTTATCGTTATACCGCGGTAATGTTTTACATACAGAAATGGGATAGTTGTTTTAACTCCATAATATACTACGATGGTCTCGAGCATTATAATTGAAGTGAACTGCATTTGTCAGTTAAATTAACTACAATAGAGCGTTGATATAAGTATAATATTTTGACATTTTGAAGGTATTGAAATAACTCATTAAAATTGATATTTTGAGAATTCAGGTTATTTAATTTAATATGTTTGTTGAATTAAAATGACTACAAGTTTATGAGTTATCCTGAATAATTATTTTTACACTTAAAATAAATATCAACGAACGTTTTTGTGACTTTCCATCTAGTTGATTTGATTGCTATGGTTTAAAGTTATTTAATATTTTTACTAATTACGTATATCATTAACTATAATATTATATTATTTTAATACCTATATATTTTCAATAAATATCAAATAGGTATGAGAATTATAATTTAAACAAGTCTTATTACACATTTGTTCTGTATCCTTGCTAACGATACAATTTAAGGTACCTATTATATATTGCGAGGCAATTCATTTTATTTTACCTCTGCAGTAGTCAATTACAAAAATTTGTTTTATAATATCTTAGTTACATAGGTAAATATTGTAAATATGTCTCTACTTAGATAACAGTGTTTCTGTTTGCATAAATAAATTAGGTAATGGTTCAGTAGGTTAGGCGTTACTGCGTTAGGTTAGGAAACATTAGGACACACCCCCAACTGTAGTCGAACCCCTACCGGGCTTCCATAATTTTTGTTTTAAATTTACAAAATAAAATTGATTTTAACTCCTTAAACTAGTTGAGATAACATTAGTGATGTAAGTTGTGTCGATGCTTTTTATTAAGTTAATTTGAACTGAAACTTTTAGTTATTTTAACTAACATCGATAAGTTAATCCAAATGGCTTCTATTAACTACATAGCGTAGTAAAATCAACACTCCTTAAGAGTACGTAGTACCCGCATGTATTATCTCCGTCTTACACACGTGCGACATAGCAAATTTTCGTTCATCAGTTTCAATATTGTGCTGTTAGTTTTGATATTAGAGTGAACTGACCTATTATACAATTTAAAGGTAAAATCATTATCCAGAGCCCCAAGTAGCTTTTTATTGATATTGTTATTTTTAAGTAAGTTATGATCATTTTAAAATGTACAATTTCAAAAAGGTCATAATATTGAGCACAATATTGAAACTGATGAACAAACATTTGCTATGTCGCACGACTCGCACGTTTGTAAGACGGAGACAATACATGCGGGTTCTACGTCCTCTTAAGCCTTAAGTGAAATCTAACGTTCGAATGTGCACGGAATTGACTTATTTGGTGGTTAAACAACTCCTCAGTTTTATGTTTTTATGCGTTTTATGTGCGCTTTCCTGCACCTTTTCCAATTTTTCAATATGGTCTTAACAATATACATTTAGTTTTAAAATTTGTCGTAAAAATATAATTAAATACAATATTAAATTATCGCAAGAAGCCACAGAAGAATTGAAATAAAATATAATATACTAGCAGGGACCATCCACCATAAACAATTTGAAATTAAATAAAAATAAAAATTGATTGATATATGTTATTAACTTAGTCTGCTCCGTTAATTTTATCTATTCGTAATAAACCGACAAAAGTATGTATATGAGTTATATCATCTTATGTTCTATGCATCATTAAAATATTATCAATAATACTGGACGCAGATACAAATTAAGGCATAGATTTAAATGAATATTTTTTCCGAATAAATCTGTCTAATTAGGTATTTTACATTTATATTTTTTTATAAATATATTAATATAATTTTTATGTATATAATATAATCTATATTCATGGAATCATAATTTAACTATTTTGTTCAGTAATTCATCATTAATTTATAAAAACAACTTACTCAAATTTAAAAATAAATAATTACATTTATTATAATTTTGTTCTAAATAAAATGCTATTTGAATTAAATTTTAAACTTATATTTTATTTTACTAAGATACTACACTCAATTTCAGGTGTACTCTTTTTGCATAAATACTAAAACTATGACTTTTCAAATCAATATATTAAGAATACGTTTAATTTAGTTAATTAATTTTTTTTTTCTCATTAAGCACTATAATTTAAAATATATTTTGTCGTGTAACATATAGTTCAAAAATAATTTATAGACGCCAGTATTGTAATAATCATATAGTTTTAATACTTAATAATTAATAGGTACTCAATAACCATTAGTAGTTATTACGCAATCATCCAAATATGAGTAAACTAGGTACTTATATACTTTATTACTCGTATTATAATGTCTATTCGATTATCGAGGTAGGTATGTAAATGTATCTACAATCTGTTATCTATCAATGGCGCTCCCAAGGAGGTGGATTTTGGGTTCGATCTCCTCCTTTAAATTCGTAGAATACTGTAATGGGTAGGTACTATCAAAATATCAAGTTAATCTAAGTATGTATATAAAATATCAACATTTTATTTGTTGTAAAATGCATAATATTTTTTACAAATATTTAAATTTATAAATTTAACCTTGTTTAAATCTAATTAATAAAAATGGTTTAAATAATTTCAAAATACGTACAATTATGAATTAAGAAACTCTTTTTCGTTAGTTTCTCATTATCTTTTGTATTATTAAGTACTATACTAACCATATAAGTACAATACATGTATCATGAATTTTTAAAAAAATTAGAATTTTGTTTTTTGCACTAAAAAATAAATGTATAAAATATTTTTTGTAGATTTTGATTGAAGAGGACTTCTAAGATATTTCTTAGACCTTTTCTTTTTAAAAAAAATTCTAGTTGAACCATTTTCTGTAATCTAAAATACATTTTCACTTTTAATCGTAAATATTAACTTGTTTATGTTATAAATAATCTACATTCTACAATAATTTATTATTGTACAATATATAGTGATATAGAATCTATCAAATTATAGTATTTTATCAGGTAGTAAGGTAGTTAATAGTTTATTACTTTAGATCGTTTAAGTAATATTTTAAATACAAGTTAATACGAGTTTAATTAATTTAAACATTAAATATCATGTTCTTTGAAATTTTAGCTAATATAACTTATACGGTTACTTACTATGTATTTGGACATTTGTGATTACGATTTATGAACAAAGCAGTTAAGTTATTTGTTTAAAATACATTTTAGAATAAAATTACTGAGTATTATAACCATTAAATATTACTCTTTTTAATAGTCTGTTTTGGTAACTATATTGACACTTAGATTTAATCGACTTATTAAGGTATTTGGAATGATTATTACCTAAACGAGTTCGACACCTATATCCACTGCTTAACTTCTAAACCTACTGTAGTCATTCTAAGTATTTATATTTTATAATTAATATAATATTTAAAACCTTAAATAAAATAAAATTAAATTTAATTATCATATTATGATAGCTTTTTTATAGTTGAGCTAATATTTTATAATATTATGATTATTTAAATTTATTTTCTTTTGAAAAATATTTATAAATATCTGTAATTTTCATAGTTAACATAGTATGATAAGATATTGTTGTTTTTTTTTTTATCTATTTTTATTATTATTTTCTACGATTACTTTATTTGAATTGAAGGAATGCTTAAAAATATAGTTTTATAAAGAAAAATATAATTTAATATTAAATATAGATAATATTTTATTAAAGAAGGTATTTTATATTCCCAACAATTATTATTTAACAAAACGAATGGTTTCAAACAAGTTTCACTCAAAATTATGTTTAAGACGATATTTATCATTGATTTCAAACTTTATTTTTCACAATATTGTCATGTCGCAAGATTAGAAAGGTAAAAAAATACGCTGTCTCAGAATCTTGTTCGTATTGATATAGCATCTAATTACAATATTGTGGTTTATCTAAACTAAAAAATATGTAGTTAGTAAGATAAAGTAGGTAAATAAAAAATTAATAAACCGATAAAATGAAAAAAATCCATTCTTATTGTATGACAAAATATGGTGTACCGAGTGTACATTACCTATAGCAGTACCAAATATACATAATAATTGTAATATTATATTAATTATATTATATTTGTTACAATGGTTGGCTATTGTAATTTATTACGATTTATGATAATACAATATGATCACGCAAAGCTGTAAGATTTAGTTTAACCAGCGATTTTAATTTAATATTATAATTGTATTTAGTATAATAAATTAATATTAAGATAATTGTCTTAAAATATTGAAGCTAAAATAATAAAATGTACCTAATATTATAACATGGAATAGAGGAACAAGGTACAAAATACAAATGTACCTATACACATTTTTTTAATTATTATTCAGAATAAGTTACTAACAATTTAACATCATAAAATTATGATAAGATGAGTATGTAATGAGAGTAATATTTATGATTGACTGATCTATAAAGAAATCGTTTACAGAGTATAGACACTTTCGATGGAAAATAAGGAATTAAAGGTACAATATACATGTATTATATTATGTTATATTATTCAATTTTAAAAATTGTTATTTGACTGGATGACATGCTTAAATTATGATATATAATAAAATATACTTTTTATTATATAAATTAATAATTAACATTTTCAAAAACGTGAAGTATGTTTTTTTATGACCCTGGTTTTTCATATTGTTTCGCGTTAACTATGTATTTAAATATTTAACTTAGTTATTATATTTTAAAAATATCATTTCTGAATATTTAACCAAACGTTATAAAATATTAAGTATTATTTTTTGTTTAACAATATTACCTTGAAACGCTTTCAAATGATTTCAGGGTAAACTGTATAAACCTTAAACGCCGTCGTGGCAAACCGGAATTTCGGCAACTGGAACACGGACGAAATTCGACTAAAGGTTTCGACAGACGGTCAATGTTTAAACAGAAATATTTTGTAAATCGCCAGAAGAGATATTGTAAGAGTGATGATGGAGGCAAAACACAACGCAGTCGGTTGTCGCCGACTTTGGTGAACTACCTAAAAACATTCGATAGGTACTATACATGTATTGTACATGGGTGGGCGTGATTAAAAGGCGGTTTTACCATTGTTCAAATTTCTTCTATAAGCCTAAGATTTCTAGAATATGGTTTTTATGGTTCTTATTTATTATTGACGATGTTTATAATAGTGTCAATATGTGTACAGCCAGTAATTTAAATTATTCAATAATATTACCCTAGAAATTCTGTGTGAACATAATACGGTATAATAACCATCACGGACGTAAGAATATTAACGAATGACTGATATAATAGTATTAATTACAATTAAAAATATTTTAGTGTTTATTTTCCATACAACACATTATACCTACATCTACAATAGGCTATAAAACTGTAAAACAATTATTTCCATTTAAAATTTTAAACATTGTACACTGAAATTCCTTTTTATTAAAATGTTTGTATTTCATATGTATACATAAATTATGTGTTTTTTAATATTTAAAAGTAGAAAACAAAAAAAAGTTTCTATGTTACAATATTGATTTTTATGTTTTTTTTTTTAGAAATATGATATTTAATGAAAATATTGTAATGTGTTTTTGCTGCTCACATAAAAAATAACAAGTCTAAAAAGTGCTGTAATTTATTTTTGTAAGGGTATAACACCTTCATTTAAAATAATATTGTAGAACCATAGAGGCGCAAATGACATAAATCGAAATTAATATAATATATTATATTATAGTATTACCTTATAGAAATTTAATATCGAGCACCTATACATTTATTATAATCCGAATTTCTAATATCAACTCTAAACTATTTCGCTCTGATTGTACCTATATAAAATTATAACTAATCAGTTACCATACGATATGGCATATCGTTTTTAATGTTCTTATTTATCATTCATGGCATGTACCTACCTAGTAAACGATTAACGGATAATGCGTAATATAATTGAGTTGAAAATGAAATTGCTACTCGCTCTCTACCTAGGTATATACCTATATATATAGGTTTAAAACGAATGCATATTTCGCTTTATTTATTATTCATCATAATATGTTATTTGTATTCTCTTTTATACATTTCTATAAGCATATAGAAAAAAGGTTTGTGTAACGTCATTAAATTTTAATTTTCACATTTAAATATCTTTAAAGAAATTTCTTAGTTGTAGTTACTTTTTTAGTGTGTCAGTTTACGTTTGGTTTGCACATAAATAGATGCATATTATATGAACTAGTAGGTATTTACTATTTACATATACCGTAAAATCTGATTTAAATTCATGATGAGAGTCGAAAGGACAGATAAAGTATTTGCTGGTTTACCAAACTGCTAGACGTAATCAGTTATAGAGCACTAAATTACATTATTATTATTATTATAAATAGAGATACAGTATTATATATTATATGCAATATTAGATTCATGTTTATAGCTGAAATTTGAATAGTTTCCAGTATGGCGTAATGGGATTCTTAGGGTTAGATTTTGTTGGTTTTATCTTCTAGTCGTGATCAATGAAAACTTACTAGGTATATTATAGGTAGATGCAACGACTACGTGATACAATAATATACTGACCAGCTTATGTCTATACTTCTACAGTTAATGAACCCGGTTACAGTGAATAAGACATAATATTATTTGGAAAATATAGATGATATACTTAATGATTATATACTTGCTACAGGGGTCCCTAATCATTTCCTACTTAAATTATAATATAGTTGATTCAAATGTCTAGTGAGTAACTTGCAGGTGTGTGTTTTCGTTCCAGTTCGCAGCCGACATCTACCTAGCGAATACATTTTTAATCGTGAACCGTGAAATTTTTCGTGAAATTATATATGTTTAATACAACACTATTATATGCTCCAAAATATGTTAATATATATATACTATAATTTATAAAATATATTATATTTTTCATTATTATTCTAGTTTACGGATATACTAAATTATATTAAAGTAAAATATTTAATTAACTAATTATACATTGCATTTAAAACAAAAAAACATTTTTTATTTTATGTTGATGAGAAATTTGCCTTTGATGGTAAATTTTGAAATGTGCCACTCTTATACTGGGAACCTTAAGTTGTTATTTATTATTATCATTCGTTGATATTATTTACAATTAAAAATTTTGATTTACCTACTTAAAGTTGGACCAAAAATTTAATTACACGAAGCACAAAGTTGGTATCTTGCAAATGTTTGTGTTTTTTTATTAAAGCACAATTCTAAGACTCACAAGTTTTGATAGACTTTTATTTAAGTCCTAGTTGTGGACCTTGATATAACAGGCAGCTAGGTATATTAGCCATCATACGGAACGGCCAACAATTTTGACACGTGGACTAACGAAAATACATAAATTATATGCAATAAAATAGCATACATTATATTATTGCTATGTATATACACGCAGCTGTATTTCATATAGTAACTAAGCAGCGGGGCCACTGAAAGTCTCGGCACGTGGACTGACAAAAATACATAAATTATATGCAATTAAATTGCACATAATATTATATTATTATTGTGTATATAGATAAACGATCTGTTGTATTTTTTTTATTTTACTATTTTTTAATATAAATGCTACTGTAGACAGCAGACCAATAGTGAATATACCATATATATTATATACTATTGTATTATATACTATTCAATTGCTAAAATAATGTGTTCAAGAGCACAGAATAGAATATGCAGTTCAAATTTCCAAGATAAGTTTAACAGAAATTACTCAATAATGAAGAAAACTCCAAGATTTATGAAATTACAAATACTATGTCGCTATGGTAAGTTACATATTAGATACACATTTCATGTGTTCATTAATGTTTCTTTTTTCTTACTTATATGATATAACAATATGCGCCGAATGAGTATGGGTAATGACTTAACATTATTGTTATATTTCTTTTAAGTTATACATGGTGTTTACTACAATTTACAATTTGTTTTATTTTATTTAAAAGAATATATATTCTCTTTACAATTTATACTAATAAAAGCACAATAGGTACATTAGATGAATAATGAATAGAAACAAATATCTACATTATACATGAAAACGCGAGAGAGGGGGCAAACCCAATAGTAGCAACTCGGATATATATTGTTTAGATAAAGAAACATGATAAAGTGATCAACCAATAATGTTTTTTGGAAAACATTCCAGAATTGTTTTGAAGATAAATAGTGATCACTGATTAGGTAGAG
This sequence comes from Rhopalosiphum maidis, assembly GCF_003676215.2. Taxonomy (NCBI): domain Eukaryota; kingdom Metazoa; phylum Arthropoda; class Insecta; order Hemiptera; family Aphididae; genus Rhopalosiphum; species Rhopalosiphum maidis. Next base: position 48,895,466 of record NC_040880.1, on the reverse strand, counting down.
TTGACTTAACACTTATTACTTATATGTATTAAAGTATACATTCGTTTTAAAGCATATTAATTACTTATAATAATAATGTGTCATGGTTGACTGTTCTGTAGTTTTTGTTATTAATAATATCTAGTAGCCTATTTGGGTATAGTATGTACATTCTATTTTATTTTTGAATTTATAGTTTTTTAATTGTGGAGGGTGTGTCGGATGTATTATGGGGTGAAGTATATCCAGAGACCAGAGTCTGTGCATTCCAATTAATAAGTAAGCTGCAGTGTGAGATTTCCAATATATTAGGCCCTGTAGGCTGTAATTATTATATGTATACGTGCATATAACCTAAATGTTTGTTATATTATATTTTGTATACGACGATGTATACTAAATTATATACTGGTACTATAATACACTGACGATGTTTTTGTCGAATACTGAGATACACAGCAACAGTCAGATAGTATAATATAATAGGCTTAGTTGTGTTCTTTCTTCTTGTGTATTGTTCGCTGAGAAATTTTTCCAAAAGTATTATCTATATAATATATTATGTTATTTCTTGGCGACCCGCAGAGATCTTTCGACCACGAATCGTGTTTTATATCCTCTTATTGGATCGGCTATTTTTTATCATGTCCCAATATTATATACCCTATAATATGGAACATATTATATTATATACTTTATAGATAGATGATATATGTAATATGTTGCCATGTTGGTTGTATGTACGTTTGAAATATTTTATAATTATGTTTTAAACCGCATATGTCCATGAACCCATGGAATAATTACCTTATAGTTATTATACTTATACTTGACATTTGACGGACGCCACCTCACAGCTTAACTGAGTGAGTAATATCATATTTCGCGTGCTGAAAATGAATAATATTCGTGTGTACAAGACAGTTTTTTTTGTGTCGATTATAATAGGTAATCAATTTTCAGTACTGAAATATTCTAATGCATTTCCATTGATTCATATAGAGGACACGTGCAGCATAAATACGTTTTATCTATATATTTGTGATATACCCAATGCATTTTTATTGAATACATTTACAATAAATTATCATAGTTATCGGCTATCGGTTTATATGTTATAATATTATGTTAAAATTATGTTAATATAAGTGTTCATTATTTACATAAGTAGATATTATACAGGGTGATTCACTGTATTTGTCCTGTCAATAACTTATTTTTGAAAATTATAATATAATACTGCATACAACAAGCCATATTCACCATTAATTAAGTTTAGGTACCTAATTATTTAAAATCGTATTATTTTAAACTAAAGATTTAATTAGTCAATTATAAGACTAAATATATATAAATGTTTTAAAATTGCAGTTATTAAATATTAATAATTTTAATTATTCAAATTTTTGTATCAATTATTAAAGTTTAGATAGAAGGCGGGTTTATGAGTAATGAGTATATCCTGTATATATAGTAAGTGGGTAAATTTTATATGAGAACTAAAATACCAACATACACCCTAATAGACTCTGTCTGTAAGTACATTATATATATATATATATATATGCATATTAATCACGTGAAGTTTAGAAATAAAAAATTAATGGTATTTTTAAATATATTGCTTAAATTATAACTTATAACAGTTAGGTATAATTATAACCAATATAAGCAATGCATTACCCAAGACTTATAAGTGAATGTGATAGGCACTGTCCGCGCTGATATACCATTTCATTTTAAGCTGAAATCGGGCAAGGTTATTATATGTACTTCTTAAAAAAAATCATTTAAGACAAAATAATTAATATAATAGGTATATAATCAGAGTCCCTTAATCAACGACTTACATTATACACTTATCGCTATTACTAAAAAAATAATGACGGATATGTTTTACTTATTATCTAGAAAAGAGCATTTATCGTATTAATTTAAATTTTATATTTACTTTGAACATTTAAATAACGTTTATCCATTGATTATAAACATATACCATATTATACATTCATGTATTACCATGTCTATCACACTACTGATACATGGTTATATTCACTTATTCGTCTAAAAAAATCTTGTTCTTACATTAATTTGACGTGCCTTATAACTCATAAATACTAATATATCAATAATATTGAATTATATAGTTTATATAATACATATTACGTCATATACAATTCAATTTTAAATTCTGAGTATAACGAAGAATGTATTAGTCTTACAACGAATGAGTTTTGTATTGATTTTTTATTTATAAGTGTCATCACTTATCACGTTCTGGAGCAGCAACAATCTTCAACATCGGGGTTGATTTTTGTTAGAAAAATTGATCTTATTGATACTAGAAACTTTTGAAATAAAAAATGTTCAGTATTTTTTCTAATATTTAGGAAAAATACAGTAGGTATACTACTTAGTAACCACGATGCTCCATTTGTAATCGATATGATAAAATATAATCCAGACTACTCTGACGGATGAGAGTCAGATGTTTGATCATGTTCAGATGATCAATTTGAACAGGCTATATCAAATAATAGTTGTTTTATTCACGAAGATAAGTATTATCGCTCAAATGAGCGCAGTTATAACATTTTCAAATTATAGTTTATATTTATAAAGCCTTTAATTTCCAGTTGTATCTATGTTTATCGTTTATCATTTATTATATTATTATATATTGTAATATATGCATACAAGCGACTAATTCATTTAGTAGGTACGTTTAGTTTAAATATTTAAATTATCGTTCCAACTACTTTTGTTAATAAATAAGTTCTTATTAATTTCGTAATGGAAGTGAAAAAAGTAGTATTTAGTAACTGGAAAAAGTGCTCAATTGATGGGGGATAAAACTATCGATTAATTAAAACTCTTAAATAAATAATATCTTTTATTAACAAATTGTATTGAAAAATTAAATAAAAAGATAACAAATGGATCCCGCGCGCTTTGGTTTAGGTACATAAAGTTTCGAGTGGGCCACTATTATAAATAGGTGTATTCAATTTGAATTCAATGATATATCATAATTATATGCGAAAAACGATTCTCATCGAAGACGGAATGTCATAGTGTCAGCATATAGCACTATATAACTAACAGTCAATTAACTCAATTTCGTGATATATTTTTTGATATAGCTAGTTAAGTCATTTATTTTAATTTCAGTATTACCATAGGTTTATAATGTTTATTTCGAAAATATTGCATTTATTATATTATTAGTATTTCATTGTCATAATGATATGTACGAATATTTATATCATATTATATCAAGTTATATAACTCAATATTTAATAACACTTTTTTGTAGATACTGTACAGCAATGAAAATAGGTTCATAATATGTATACCTCTTAAAACAAATCAAAAATGTCATTGTCTATATTAAAATTTATAATAATATAATATGTATATAGAAAAGTTTAAGCCCCCACGAATAAAATTCTTGAATTATAGCAATATAATCAACATTATTATTCATCGTTAAAATACATATTTTTGTTCAAATTTAAACTTCTTCAAATGTCTATAAAAAATAATTGTGTACATATTTTTTAGATTTTTAGCTTCAGTACAAAATATTTATCAGGAATAGAATATTCAATATTTAAACTTAAACTATACAAATTAAAGATTTTATAAATTTTTTACTACAAAATACTCGTACTTATTGCAGTTTGTAATTTTCGTGATGTTGACAAATTATGTAAAACTTTGAATATCAAATGCATATATAAATAATTATACCTTTATATGATTTGAAAATTGTATACAGATATAAGAATAATAATTTATGTAATGTGGTGTATTAAATTTCCAAGAATTTTGACCTCTCAAATATTTTTTTATTGAGATTTATAGAAAAAAAATTGTTATGCCCATAAATAGCACAAGATTATACCACGAATATAAACATTTAGCGTAAATTGTAAGTATTTACAGTTATTCATTTTTGTATGATAACAAAATCAAAAATCATTTGGAAAAAATAGTTATTTTATGGATGAATTTTTTCTCGTAAAAAATTTTAATTCAAACAGTAAAAAAAAATTAATTTAACTTTCCGGTAAAAAAATTTTTTTTAGTATATGTCTGTAATGTATATGCTCTGTGTAAAGAATATTGTATTACATTTTTAAATTTTTGATATAAACAGAAATCTGTTTATACATTTTTAAATATAAAATAATTTATAATTTTCAAAAATTTGTCAACATTTTAAATTGAAATACATATAAATTAATTCTGCGACTATAAACTTTTAATATTTTTTAATTGAAAAATGAACCACTTATTAGGAACTTTGTAATACATTTTTAATCATTTTTACTCATTCATAAAATTAAAAATTATAAAAAAAAATCGAAAATTGCAAAAATCAATTCAAAATATTTTATATAATACATAGAAAATGATAATATAAACACTTACAGGTGAATATTTCAGATTTTGCTGTTATTCGTTTTTTAATTATAACAAAATAAGGAAATCAATTCAGTCAAACACTGGCCTAGCATAATTAAATAATTTTTTTTAAAGTTATTCATAGAGTTAAGCCAACATTTTCTGTTCCCTTTTTTGTATGCTTCTTATCGTTTATATAGATATAAGAAAGATGTGAAACGCGGAATCTAGCTCGGAATCTATAACACATAAACGAAATAAGAAAATTATACACTTATAATTTTTATTTTTAAAAACAAATCAATAAAAATCCGTGTTTAAAATGTTCACTATACCTATACAAATCAAGCTCAAATGATCCATATTAATTCTTAGTTAAAAGAGGTACCTGTGCTCAAATTGGCTGAAGAGTAAGATAAAATTACTTTTATTAGTAAGTTAAATAATGTATTTGTACTCAAATGAGCGATGCTTATGGATATATATTATTCATATACATTGATGATTACACTGATTTGTAATTAAAATAGCATTTTCACTTGTTATATAGGTATATATAATTTTTTGTAATTACTATTAAATTGTTCACATAAATATTTTTGTGTTAGTACAATATTATCCTCACGAAATGACTATGAATTTGTATTTGACTATTAAGTATTAGTAATACCTTACAATATTCATTTAAAGTTATAATTTATAATTTTTAACATTAATTTATATCACTTCGTAGTTCGTTCAAAAAACATCTGTGTTCTGATATTAGATTTTAAAATAATGATAAAACATTGTGTTGAAAAAAAATCTATTGTGATGCGTGGAGTTCAGTAAAGACAACTTGTTGACGTATTTTCAAATATTTTCAGTGGCTGCCACTGTAATTTTTCATTACACTTAAAAATTCAAAACATTTTCTATTAAAAGTACCATCCATACTCAAAAATATTTCAATATTCTAGAAAAAGACAAAAAAAAAGGTTACCTCTTAAGAATCTCAAAGAATCTTAAATGCAATTAACGTGCATAATATAGTTAATTATAATAAATAATAACGATAATAATAATATTATATTATAGATTATAGACCGTTATAGCTTAAAGGCAAAGTTATAAACTATATTTTTCATTGAATATTTTGTTTGTAAAACAAAAATTCACACACAAATATTTAATCATATTAAAACGTCTTGATGAACATGGCGTACCATAAATTTAACATTTAATACCTAATCATGTACCTACTCACCGACGATAATTATACTGTATCCAAGGTTATTTTAAAATACAAAATTAGTTACCATAAAATATTAAAACTGTATTATTCTAAAACATGTTATAACGTGCAAATAAACAAATGAAAAATAAATAAATAAATAATTAAATAAATAAATTAGTAAATACATTTTTTTTCAGCTGTATTTATTTTAATGGTATCGCTTAATATTCATCTTATGGCATTGAAGTTGTATTATTATTAATTTTAATATTTAAAAAAAACATTCTAACTTCTAAGACCACCTTTTATAATAATTGTTGAAATATTTTAAAGTAAGGTCATTAAAAAAATGACTATAAAGATAAATTATTTTTAACATTTTATCAATTTACTATCATATTATTTATATTTTAATACGTTAAGTATTCCAAGTACTAATTATAATATTTTTAAGTTCCTTAATTAGCTATACTTTTTCTAAAGTAAAAAATTTATTTTTAATTTTACTCATCTTATAAGGTACCAAGTATGAAATAGTATAAGTAAAACAAATAAATGTGATCAAAATATTTAATTACTTGTATCAATAAGTGTCATATTTGTCTCATGAAAAAAGTGTTGATTGAATAAAATATTGGGCTCTGATTCTAAATATCTCATTATTTTTTCAATTTAAAAATTGAATAATGCGCTCCATCTATGTTTAAATATATAAAACTTTGCCAAAGTAAACTTTGTCTAACTTTAGTTAACAGAATAATATGTCATCACTAGGGCTCGGATTTATATGTATTTATGAAACCAAAATATGCATTTACGTTAGCAAAATACGTACATAAATTTGTGCTATAAAAATCAAAATATGTATATTACTAATATGATTTATTTATTAATATTTAATTATATAATATATTCATATGGGTTTCTAATGAAACAGATTATATTTTAAATAGTAAAATTATTTAAAAAAAAAAGTGTACAAATTGTAAAATAGAAATAAAAAAGCTGAAAAAAATAAAAATTTTAATTATCTTGATTATAATTTATGATAACAGCCATTTTACATATAAATCCGAGCCCTAGTCAACACTCATCATGCGACGTCACTACTTAAGTATAGTGGAGAAATAAGCGATGTAATAATCTTCAATGCAGTCTTTAATGTGAAAGAATTCATAATTTGTGCCTATTAATTATAATCATGTCCATAAAAAATTAGATAATAATCTAATTCCTAAGCTTATTGATTTTAAAACATAATATTTGTTCACTCACATTTCTTATCAATAATAAAATCGTCAGTTTTCTTTTCTTTTTCTTTTTTAATAATAATAATAAAATATATTTTATAATATATCCCGTGTATAATATACAATAATGTTTTGGTTTTCTATGTATTAATTATTTACATGTCTTATAAGTTCACAAACATTTGTCAAAATTGTATACGTTTTACATCTGATAATATTATAATAATGACACGTTTCAGCGAATATTGTAAATAATAGTATAACACATATTACATAATATATTAAAGAGTTTGAGATAAATCAGTAGTCCTTATAGTTTTAATCAACTCTGCGAGTTGACTTCATCGGTTCCTATAACATGTTTTCTAGAAAATCAATAAACACCTAGATTCACGTGGTTTCAACAATAGCTTCAAAGTCGAAATAATAACGTGACAGCACAGACATTTGTTTTCTATGTTATGTACGAACTTCTCCAATTATCATACCTCATCGTAACATGGGTATATTAATTATTAGTATTAAGTACATATTATATTATAATGCAAGTATAGGTATACCATAAACGATGATGTAAACGGTTGTAGAACACTTATACGGTTACATAAAAAAAAAAAATGAAGTAGGTATATATACAGGAATCCTTTAATTGTATTATACATTTTTTAATAGAAATAAATAAATTATCATTAATGTCATGATTAAAATTATTGGTTTTTTAGAAATGATGAGTTTTTGTGAATAATAGTGAGTTATAATATGAATATAAAAATGTTATGATTGTATTATAGTTTTATTTTTGTGCTATTTACAAGCTTTGTGAACATTTGAAAACATTCACCATCAATTGTAAGTCGTAGGTATACGAATTTAAAAGTTAAATGTATGGCAAATTACGTGTTTCAAATAATTGTGCATTGGTTTTAATTGTATTCTCTTGCCGGAGTCATGAATATTTTTTAGGATAAAGTATTGAACAATCGTATCTCATCTCTTAAAATTTATTTCCAGGTTTATTTTTACCGTACAAAGTGTCCGTGGTATGTAAATCAAACAATATAGACAGTACAAAGTGTCCGTTTACCAATATGTAGACATAATGATAATTGCATCCCATACTGTACACACTATCTACACATAATATGTATGATGATTTACGGCATAATTGTGCATTTGTGCGTGTCTTAGAGTTTGTTAATAAATCATCAGAATTTAAAAAAGTATTTTTGTTAAACCATATGGGAGGGTTGATCGCCCAATATTATTGGTAGATATTATACACTGCGCATATAATATGATATATATTATAATAGTTATATCTTATTGTTATTAATGTATTAGTAATACATTTTGTCATTGTATTTAACACTGAAAATATTAAGTCATTTTTATCACGCATTTACCATTTCCGTGTCATACAAAATACATAATATATACCTACACTCAAAGGTGTAGGTATAGCCAGGGGTGTTCCCATAGGGTATACTACATATACGCCGTATACTCTCGAGATTTTTTTTCAATATTATCAGTATACTGCGTATGCTCTAAATCTCGATTTTTTCCATATTATTGACACGTTCTTTACCGGCTTTACTCCTGTAGATCATAAGAAAAATATTCTTATTGTATTAAATGTTTATACTGGATGATATAGTATACTCTCAAAGAAATTAATGGCAACACCGCTGCTGGGTACAGCCGGTATAATACGTTGTATGGTGGCGTGGACATATTATAAAACTACCCGCGGCTATGGCATTAAACGTTGTCGTCCGGCCATACCAACGGTTAGACGAGACCCAAGTTTGCCCTCCCTTAGGAAAAAATCCTCGCGCCACCATTTTATTGTGATATCGTGTGTAGTGTTGGCATCGGTCGCAGCTGTCGATCCATCGCGCTTATACGATATCTATGAACCTCTGCACAGTACTACGGGTAATATTCGGCGGCCTACGTGACCGGCGGCGTTACCCGCGCATGCACGAAACGGCTGACGAACGACCCCCGGACCGCGTTCGCAAATCGATTTTCCGGGGCCGCTGCAGTACTACGTCACGCAGTGCGTCCGTGCCGCCGTCTAGTAGTCGTCGTTTACAAAAAAAAAAAAAAAAAACAAAACAAAAGAGAAAAAGAGCACAAAATCATCACTGTGAACGCGAACACACCGCGATAAAACGAAAACCGTCCGTCGCCATTTGCGCGTGATAAAATAATATTATGTTGGATTGATCACACGATAAACAGTGTATCGAACTCGGCGTTAGTGGCGGACAACGCGCGCCCGCAGTTGCAAGTACGAAAAACGAAAAATTATAAATCGTAAATATGTGTGCCGCCGACTTGTATTGACCGTACCGTATCGTGTGTATAGTGTTGTCTGGTAAGTAATTTGAACCCTTTTCTAATAGACGTACCTCTATACAATACCTACATTAATTATCCGCCGACGCCTCGCATGAAATATGGTTATTAAACCGTCTGTATATTGTACATTGTGTATATTCGCCACAATATGCACCTATATCTGGCTACATCGTTTTATCGATATGTACAGTCAGTGGCGTACGCAGGATTTTTTTAAAGGGGATATCATAAATGATAACTATATGCACGAATTGATCTCTTTTTTTTTAGTCATAGTTTCATAATTTGAACAGATACTTGTTTTTAAGGGGGTGTCGTATCTCACGACCCTCCCCCCCACACTGCGTACGCCACTTTTTACAGTAGCTACCCACATAGGTACAGGGTACATCCGGAGGATTTATGTTCAAATACGTCGTGCAGGGACTCTGGAGGATACGCTCTGTATGCATACACGTATCGATAAAAATATCCATCATTATATAATGCATGTTATATATACCGCACCTATACACTTGATTTTTTTTCCCGTCGTTTTAAGTCTTATTTAATATTTTCTCTCCACGCTCATGAATAAAACCCGTTCCGCACGCTGATTTTTGAATAATATAAATATAATTTTTGATTGCCGTTTGGAACATGAATAATACAGCTGTGAATTACGTCCTAAGAAAACGTTTCATTTGATTCGAGGGGGAGGAGGGGCAATGCTTCGTGTATAGGCATATCGGATATTATGTATATTTGGGAGTAGCTTAACCACCTTGTTGGATCTAACGGTACCTTTTCGACTGTTTCACGTGTAGACGTTTTTGAAGAAGTCGTGAGAATCCGTTGCGATTTTTTTCTGGCCGATGGTAGTAGTTTTTTGAAAACACGTCTTACAACAATTTTAACATAGACCAGTAATATTAAAACCAGCTATTTCTAAACTCGGGGTCACGGAAAAATAAATAAATTGATATTTTTTTAAATATTAAATTTATAACATTGTATTTAAAAAAAAAATAATATTAACTGTTACAAAGTTATATTATAAAAATGTTGATTTTTATATTAAATTAGTTTTCGCTCTTTCCTACTGTATTTAATGTTTAACAGAAATTATAGTAAGTACGATTGTACTAGTACTACCTATTATTTAGTAAATAAAATCACACAGGAGATGGCAGAGATTAAATCAATTATGGTAGCATATATAGTCATACAAAAATATAAATTGATATATTATATAAATCAAAAATAATTAATTCCTGAATATTTATAGTAACGTACAAAGAAATAATGTACTCATAATACACGAGTTTACTCAACTATTCAGACGTGCGTTCGCTTTTTTTCGTAAAATCAATTTTAATTAAATATTTTAGATAAATCTTATAAAAACTATAAAAGTTTGGTTAGTTTTGATAATTGTTAATTGCTTTAATATAATATATTTTATATTTTTAAAACCGCGATTTTATGCGTTCCTCAGTAAAATGTCTATGTAATTTATACATAAACATTAAACATGTTAATACCTATGTTTTTTGTACATTATTACTATGGAAACACTCGGTTCTTAGTTGTTATTATGTTTAATGGTTTCATGGTTACAAAAACTAATTGTACGAAAGAAATGTTTTTAATGTCAATATATTTTGAATCATTCTAGTGATAGTATAAGTTTATAGGTAATTCAATATTATTGTATAAATAAATCTTGTTTTTGTTTTGTCCATACATAGCTATTATTTTTATTCACACGTTTTTATCCCGATTATTGACCAATATAGTTTTATATATTGTTTAATGTCGGTAACGTGTCACACAATTATCTGTAAAAGTATTTTTCTAGTCAAAAATAATATTTCTAATCAATAACTCGAGTGTTTGAGTTAACGTAAACAAGTAACAACGATAATAAATTATCGTTATATTTAAGAAAAACGTAATTATATATTATAAATAGATAATATATAATGCATTTATAGTGTTTATTTTGTACAGTTATTTTTTAAAAGTTGTTTAACAGTAAATTTACAGTAGTTTTTCCTAAATGTTTATAACAAACCTTTTAAAAATTCAAAATGTCTTAGTTATGGAATTTTTATATAAATTCTTATAAATAATATAATATATGTATTATATTTACGTAAATTATATATATTAATATATATACATAACTAAATAAAAGTAGGTGTGGAATATACATATAAAAGGTTTTTTTTATGAATACTGCATCAATACTCGTTTATCATGGTATTTAATGCATTTTTTTTAAAATTAATTTAAACTTATTTATGTATTAATAATAAGTTTATATTTTTTGATAATATCAAAATAAACTATACAATTATACACCAAGAGTTATCTATACAAATATATTCCGTGCTGTAAATGGTATAACATTATGATAATTTAAAAAGAATAAAACCTATTTACATAAATTAAAATTAGTTTAGGGTTTTTAATTTTTATTCCTATATTCATTTTTAATTATATTTAATTAAAAATATTATAAATTCACAGCCATCATTGCCAGACAACATTCTCATTTCGGATAAAGACATTTTATGTTTTATTTTAATAACTTAAAATCAATGATAAATGATAAATCATTTTGTAACAATCAAAAAATTACTAAAATTAAAAAATACAAAAAAAAAACTACAAAAAAAGCACCATTTGTAATATTATTTTTAATCAATAATGTTGCTTAATTAGATTTAGATACGGCATTTGCATTACTGTCCAAAAATAAAAGTGTGTTGTCTGCATAAAAATAAGAGAATTAGACAACTAATGTATCTACCTATTTAGAATATCTAATATGTAAAATATATTTATTTTTGCTATAATAATAATAATAATAATTATATTTATTTAAATAAATATTTTAACACCTCAAAGGGTACTCTTACGGTGAGTGTATATTAAAGATATCGCTAAATTATCAATTGAGAAGAAAAGTGAATACAATTAAATCAAATTAAACATTAATAATTAATTTATAAATACAATTTGATAACTTAATACAATCAAATCAAATTAAACATCAAAATTTAAATTATAAATACATTTTTTTAACTTACTAAAGGAGTCGAAAAAAAGTCAAAATCATGAATTAAATTACATATCAGTTGGTAAGTGGCACAACGGACTATTAGTAAAGTAATTACTTTTAGAATGAGGAATAGCAAATGGTGGGTTAAATCTTGAATTAAAAGAGGATACTTTAAGACCGATTTTTTGCAATAATTCCGGAAAATCGATAATACCATTCAAGATTTTATATATAAACGTGATATCATATACTAATCTTCTTGTTTTAAGTGACTTTAGACATATATAGTTTGCAACTTCAGCGGTGTTATTATACGAGTAATTCGTTTTAAAAGCGTAAAAACGTAAGAAGTTTTTTTGTATTTTTTCTAATTTATTAACTAAATCAGATTAATTAGTATTCCACAAAACCGTCCTATATTCAAGTAAAGATCTTACTAATGAACAATATAAAACATTATATAATAGTATTAACACTATTAACTATGTCTAAAATATAATAACTTCTATGATATTAAACAAACTTTAATATAAGTCTTAAAACTTAATACTTCATTTCAAACATCAATCTAAAAATGTACACATTTTTTTTTTTTATTACAATTTAATAACTTATAAAATAAGCAATCATGAGATATAATTATAAAAAACATTTCAATATCAAACTGCGATTTAGAAACAAGCATATTTGTCTTCACTAATATTTCGCAGATCTAACCAAAAATAATTTATAATATGTATATAAGTTCCTTACATGAAATAAATTTTCCTATCACATAAAAATTTAAATATCAGCATACAATTTAAATAAATCAAACATCAAACTTTCTTAAAATATAATAAACAACCATTAATAATAATCAATAAGATTTCTTTATAGTTTAATTAAAGTATATTATCCGTACTAAATAATAGCAAAAGTGAAAATTCTCTTCTTTAAATCATTTTTTGTTGGGGACTTTTTTTTAACTTTTTTTTGAAAGGTTTGGGGGCTTTGCTTCTCAAGATACCTTTAAATACGCCTATGTAATTATGGTTTATAATATTATGTATAAAATATGTATATCACCTAAAATACTATTATTAATTTATAATTAAATAAACGTATTAAAAATCATCAAAGAATAAACAAATACAATTTTCACAAAAATCTATTATACAAAACATCTACGTTAGGCTGGCTGATTCTGGTTTAAGTTTATTAACCAATGTCCTATAGGTACTGTATTTTCTCACAACATTAATATTTACTAAGCTCAATGTAATATAGATATAATAATATAATATATTTATATTATAGTATATAAATTGAATGTGTTAGTGTACAACGTTTAACCATTTCATCAGATACATATTATTATATACCACGTTTATATGCAACAGTTAATGTGTATTAACTAAATGCACATTGAGTTAGTACGAGAGTTGGGTGTATATAAACACATTTTTAATTCGCATTTTTTACTTAATTCGATTCGTCAAATACTACGTTTATATGCAGCAGTTAATGCGCATTGGGTTAGTCCGAGAGTTAGGTGCATATATAAGCATTTTTAATTCGCATTAAACTGATGTACATTTATTATTTAATTCGATTCGTCAAATCGAATTAACTCTTACTCCGGGATTAAGAAATGCAAGTAGACGCTTTAATGCGAATTAATATTTTAGCGGGAATTTTAAAATGTCAAATTATAATTATTTTGTTCATGGAATCCAAAGTATAAATCATGGACTAAAAAACATTCGCATTAGCTTTTAATTTTATTCAACATCTAATCTTGATATTTTAGGTGCGCATAAATCCACTCCCTAATGCGCATTAACTGCTGCACATAAACGTAGTAGTCGTGGTAATAGAGACAATTCAGTTCGACACATTTTGTAATGTTAGTTTTAATATTAGAGTAAATTAAGCCTATATTATCAAATTTAAAGGTAAGAATATTATCTAGAAAATGGCATATGCTTTTATTGATATTATCATTTTAAAATGAGTTATGAACATTTTTAAGTTTTAATATTTTACATAACTATAACTCACTTTAAAATGATAATATCAATAAAAACATACGTCATTTTCTAGATAATATTCTTACCTCTACATTTGATAATAGGTAAATTTGTTCTAATATTAAGGCTAACATCACAAAATGTGTTCTGCTGAATGCAAATTTGTTATGATGTACGTTAGTAAGACAGAGACAACATAAAACGGGGATGGCGTCCTCTTAAAATAGGTTAAAAATGTTCAAGTGCTGACAGTCAGGCACCACTATTCAACTTTGTAAGTTATCCAATCGGTTAGACGTTAGGTAAGTAATCAATTAATAATTATAAAGTGATAACGAGATCAAATCCAGCCTCGGTTGAATGATCATGCAAACTAATATACTATTAATGTTTGTATGGTAGTACAAGTTGAGCATGGTCGTACTTTCTTTTACGAAGGTTTAGGTACTGAATTTGCAATATTCAAGTGCTTTAAATCCAGTACCACTCATCCCAGGTATATAAGAGTACTGATGCCAACATTAGCTGCCAGTGTTGGCGCAATGTTATTCCTGTTGTGAATTTCCGATGGAGAATGACTAATAACAATTTAATTTCAATAAAATATGTATATGTTTAATTAGTTATTATTAATGGTTTTCATTATTAAGTATTTGATAGTCTCTAACTTAATTTTTTTAACATTTTGTGTCCAAAAAAATTGTCACTATAATGATAGTAAAGTTCTAAGTGTGTATTTACAATCAAACACTAGATTTGGGTTTAAAATATAACAGATGAACATTTAATGCGCATAAAAACGTATGCCAACAAAAGTAATTTTACTCAGTTCAAATTATAATTTGAGTAGTAACTACCTAAGCAATCGTTTAAATATTGGGTTTTTTAAATGTCAAACGATTTTAATTAATAGATTATGAGAATATTTTAATAAAAAATTATGGTATATTTTATATATTTGTTTCAAAGTCCATTATTTATACATTTTATAGGATAAATCAATTAAATCAAATTTATCATATTATATCAATAAATACATGTGGTATAAAATTATAGTTAGGTACTATACGTATTTTAATTAAGACAAATTTATCGTAAATGACTGTGCTTTTTAAAATCAATAACAAAAAATACTTAACCTAAATTTTGATTAAGAGTTTAAAAATTAAAATAAACATTAGGTTAATTAATTATGTGTTTATTATAGCTGCTATCTAATTATTTTTACTTGTTTTCTACCGTAGGTATGTATACAAAAACTGAAGCATTAGAAATTAGAATACAAGTTTTTTTCAATCCTCGAAGATTAATAATATCTTATCATTGTCAAACCTTTTACTTTTGTATATAATACTTGTTAGTTGTTACTTATTAAATTGTTGGCTCTTATTGCATCAATTAATTTTAGTTAAAATAACACAGCAAATTATACGCTCCACGCGGCTATACCAACATAGAATGATCAATATTAAAATAATGTAATATGAATATTGAATAATATTAAAACCTAAATACCTATCTAAGATTAATTACTTGGGAGTAAAATTAATAATATCTCGGAATTCTGTGTATCAATAAAAACGATTACCTATAATGTATCCGGTGTATAATCACGATTAAGTATTAAAAAATTAAATAAAATATATTATATACAATATACATACATATCATAATTCATATATAGATAATAATGATTAATGACTTATGTCTTATACCATGCTTATGCGTAGTTCAGTTATAAGGTTAAATTGTAGATATATCTAATCTCGTGGATAATACTAATTGTTATTTATTTTACTCATTTTGAATTATCGCTCTTATTTATGATAAGTGGTAACAAATATAAGTATACTTAATCTCAATTAATGTCATAGTAGGTATCCATATACATACATATTATATAAATACATTTAACAGTTTCAGAAATATATTATAATACACAAATTATGTACACATATGTAACTGATGAAATGGTTAGACGTTGTGCACGTACGCATTAAATATATAATATATACCTACTATAATATAAATATATTATACTATTATATCCATATTACATTGAGCTTAGTTAATATTAACTTACACTCTACCTACATGTAGATATCCACTTACCGAGGTATAGATTTTAAATGTGATACTTTGTCACTGGTATACAATTCAAATTAGATATAAACATTTTAATTTGAATATTTAATATTCATACATTTATTTTATTTAAATAAATTTGTTGAATCTATAGCTTAAATTGTTGATATTATGTTATATATTGAAAACATTTTATTTTATTATATTCTTCTCCGATATAAAAAATTTTAAATTTTTTTAATTTAAAAATTATAATTTGGTATAGGTATAACTAATATAAATCAAATTTACTAAAAATGTTAAATCTGATTTTTTATAATTATTTAATAGCGTAAAAATATTTTTATAATATATTTTAATAAATTTGTTTTATTTTTTAGAATTAAATAAGCTTATTCATCATGCCGGGATCAAGACACAAAATATTAAGTCATGTTTTCAGTGGCTTTTACGAAAAAATGGGCCGTACAAAAGTATTGGACATCGGCACGCAAGCAATCGAAACACCACTAAAACGATGTTTGACAACATTTGACATAACTCTTTTAGGTATATACTCAAGTATTTTCATATTTTAATTATAAAATTTTAACTAGATCTTCCTACATTGTATTGTATTTGTAATTTAGTTACATACATAGGTACAATATTCATTTTCATGAATAATTTTGATGTATTTGTATTAAAATAATAATGCTTCTGTGGTATCTTATTAATACTAAATTTATAGCGCATGTTGAAAAAACCAAAACATATATAATATTAAAACAAATGTATACCTATTATGTTTACGGGGCTTATAGACTTGGAAACCATATGTCGTTCAGTATTGAACCAATTGACATAAAATTGTTCACACATATTCCTTATTGGGACTTGAGTATAGTGTTTATATAGCTTCGTTTTTCAACCTCAATAGATTCTCATACATAAATTTCGTTTTGGTCTACGAAAATCGAATATTTTGTTGTTTATAATATAGAGAATTGTTTTTAGTTACCCACCATGCGGACATGCGGTACTATGAGATTTTTTTTTAATAAAATAAAATTTATTGTTCATTATTCAAATGTATATCGTTTTTGGAAACCAATCAAAATAATATGAAACCAAGTTTAGTAAAAATGTATTGTCCGCCATTTATGATATTATAAAATCCTATAACTGAATATTTGTTCATTACTAGTTGTCTTGTCATTAGTAACATGGAAGAAAAACTATTACTTATTAGCAGGGATCAAGGGGTCTGAAGTTATAGCACTAAAAAAGTATATTTTTAACGCTTTAATATGTATTTTAAAAGACCAAAATAATCCAAAAAAATAGTACTAAAAATTGGTAAATTGTTTTTATAAAAGTATTTTTAGATTTTTTAGATTTACAAATTTTTTTATTTTTTATAAAATATGATATTACGTACCTATTTAAGATATTTAAGAATTAAAGGGATTTGATTTGATTCTGGAATGTAACCGATATAACAAATTCGTTAATTGCTGCAATACAATAACGCGTCTGATATTATTTTAAAAATAATCAAATTATTATTAAAATTAATTATTTGATGTCATCGGTGATAAAAAGGAGGGCCATCGGTGATAAAAACCTATTTGAAGAAAACCTAAATACATGTTTTAGTTCACATATTTGTATTGTTTATTTCCTTTACTATATAAAAAATAATATGCCTATAACTAATACTTAAAACTTTAAATTAGCAAAATAGTATTAGAAACCGTAAATATACATAAATTAGCATTATAATTTTTTTTATACTACATCAGGAAAGTGTGAAAAAAATGTATATCTTACCTACTTTTGATGATCTATGACTTACCAAAATATATATTTGCTAGAACTTCCGATTCCTGGTTATTAGTTATTAGACTATTATTATCCACTGTATAGCCAATCTAATTTTAACTTATCCACAGGCAAAATTGGGTAATTTAGCTAGTTATTTAAAACTTTAAAAGTAATTTAAAGTAATTTTATAATAATTATTATTATTGACACATAAGGAAATTTAAAAAAATTATTAGGATATAGGTAATATGTATCTTTAACATAGTAAAAATTATATATTATGAAAAGTTATTTCTTTAATCATTAATTTTTATAACCATTACAAATAAAATATAAAATAAATTATTTAATGATTAAAAGAGAACTCAACATGTTTATTTTAATATGTGCCAAGATTCAAATGTTGTATACATTGAACTAAAAAATAAATAACATATAATAATATATACCTATAAAATAAAGATAAAACATTATTTTTGCTTTGCCAACATTTAAATCTAAAAAAACTAACATGAATAACTTAATTTAAATATTATATAATATGATAATTAGAGCCCTGGTGTTGATTCCCTAAGAAACCTACACAAATTCCCTACCTCAAAAAATGCATTTATAAATTGTTTGATCTAAATAAGTATTTGAAAACGCTCATAAAACTATTAAATTAAAAAATTTTTATTGATTTTTAAATTAATCACAATTTATTTTAGTACATCCGTACTTTGATTCAAGTGAAATTGCATTAAAACTAGTTTTAATCTAAAAAAACAATATAAAAAATTTGTTGTAAGTATTTTTTATAAAAAGTAGATAAAATTAAATTAAGTTTATTGCTTTACATTCATACCTGGAAATTTTGATTAGTTGAATTTTTTCATTTAAATTTCACTCAGTTTGGTTAATGTACCCTAAAACTTTAATAAATGAACTAAAAATAAAAAATGTGAAATAAAAATTAATGATATATATGTTTATATATATATTAAAATATATTTTAAGCTAGTAAGGTATTGCCTTTAATGTTTAAAAAAATAAAATTGAAAAATTCACCAATATCCTTAATGGACCCCTTTAATAACATTTCTGAAACAAAATTAATACTTATTTTTATAAGTTAATAATTTTAATATTTGAAGTTGTATCAAGAATAAACAAAAAAAAAAACATATAGGTATTAATTTATAAATTATATCACATCCATGGTTTTAATTACTACAACACTTACAATAGTACCTACCTAAACAAAAATTAATAGATGAAATTACCTATAAATGTAATATGTATATACTTAATAAATTATTTTAAATCTTCTTATTACTGTAGATTGAGTTTAAAAAATTTAACAATAACATTTTATTTTGCTCTTTTGTACCCATACTATAAAAAATTAAAATAAATAATATTTGTTATTGATAAAGTAATGGTTTTTATATCTAGATTTAGAAGTATTTATTTACATTTTTCAGAACATTTATATCTATAAAGTAGTTAACAATAACATTGTTCAATGTATTTGTACTTATTTATTTATTAACTTATTTTAAGATAAATTCTAATATTACAAATAGTAAGATGGTTAATGACTAAAATAACAATAAATATATTAATATTATTTCAAACTTTCGAAAAACGTAATTTATCATAAAAAAAATAGAAAATATTATTGTGTGATTTTATTTTAGTTATATTGTTACTCCTTAATTGTTGATAATAGTTATATTCAAATATATAAATAATATGATAATGTGATTTACCTAATACTTAAAAGCATATACATTTTAGTATAAAAAGGTTATTATTAATAATATAACAAAACAATTTAATAGTATATATCCCTGCAGAATTATAATAATATGTTTACTAGATTCGTCCACTTATCATGGACCGATTATAACCGAGTACGTTTAGTTGTATGATTGAAATTGAGGATTATCGAAATTTGACAGTCACCAATGTTTATTTTTATTTATTACAACGAAATAAGTACCCATGACATTTATAGAAGTTATAGTTGCAAAATATCCCCCATTTTTATACACATATACTGCTATAGGTACATTATTCTTCCAATTTCATATTTGGTAACCTTGGCTTAAGGAATTATTTTGGAAAGCATTAATGCACAGTGGTATTGATACATTTAAATAATTCCAACCAATCGTGTTGTATCAGATTAACATTGCGATAACGCCTTCGAGTGTTTACGCTCTGCAAAATTCAACAAATAATATAAGGTATTATAAAATTTAACCTTCATTTGTGATTATCTACAATTACCGGCGTATAACCAATGATAATTTTGACAAAATTCTGCACTACTAATTTTGATACCTACATTGGTGGACATATGAACTATCGATATTCCCCAATTTCGATTAATAATGTACATTTTGCAATATAATAAAATGAATAAATAAATAATATTATAATACAATAACTATAGCTAATTATACAAAATTAATGATAAATTGAAATCGAAATCAAATTATGAAATAATGTTTGCATTGATATTTCATATTTTGTTACATCATTTTTACAATATTATTTAAGTATATACAATACAAAATAAAAACTTTAATATTATAATACAACTACATCACACAAGTATACTTATAAAATAGAAAAACACATTTAAATACATGATAGTAAATATTATAATAATATTTAATATTAATATCATATACTATTATGTCAGCAATAAAATCCAATAAAGCTATTAATATTTTATTTTTATTTTGTCGAACTTATGTATACAATGTTGTCAAATGTGTCATCGTGCAGACGATTTCTTCAGGTCATTAGAATTTTACTGACTATACTAAATTATCATTCAACTGGGAGTGAGGAGAGTATAGAGTTGTAGTATATTTTAGAAATATTTGTCTAACTATGAGATATTAATTTAATACATCTATGCTGGGTTGCATGAACAATCACTAAACATTTATTGAATCAATAGCGAGCTACTGGTCCCTCGAACATAATTAAGTGGGCCGTGATTGGTCTATTAAATTTGATTGAACCATTAAATTAATCAATTTGTTCGTGCAACTCGGCATTAGTTGTAGAATCTTTTTTTTAGATCTAAAAATGTTAGCACTTGTGTCTTGTACTTTTGTTAGTATGCTGTAACTGCAATTTATTCGACAGTTAAGAAGATTTAACGTAATGCTTTCAAAAAACTCATTATAGTTTTCAGTATTGTTATTGAATCTACTATGTATATACCTAATACAATATAAATGTCAAAAATAATAAAATGGACATATAAAATGCAGTAAAGAATTATCTACATCATTTAAAAGATGACAGGTTTTATTATCTAGATAAAATAGTGGATGCATTTTTTAAAAATGATCTAAATGAGAATACTTTTTTTTATATATAATGAGAATTATCTATTATACAATAAAAGTATCTACATAATGCCAAGTATCGATCATAAATAATAACATTATATTATAACTTAGGTACAGGTAAATCATATTATTATTTATATTTTTGTATATTATTATTATCGATTAAAAATAATTACAGACATAATCATATTATTTGAGATACCTATCTATAAATAGGTATATTTATTGTTATCGTCATTAATCGTTTTGATATTTGTATTATAATAATTTATCTTTTAATAAGTTATAAGTACATATACAAATACTGACATTGAATTATATTATTGTTAGATGTTTTATAGATATAAACTTTTTGAAAAGTGTGGATAAATATTCTTGTCTTATAGAAAGAACAATTACTTGATCAATAACAAACGTTGTACATTTTTGATCAATAAACTTTAGAATTTAGATACATATTTAAGTGCGTATAAAGCGCTTTTGTTAAATGTTTAAAGCTCAATTTACAGTAAACAGTATAAGAAGGTTTAAAAGAATTTATAAACTATACAGATATAATATATATATACACATATTATATATATTTTATTATTTTATAAAGTACTCTAAAGTGACTAAAACTATACACATATAAATATATTATTGGCAAATATTAATATATAAAATAAATAATAAGTATACTATGTTTCTGATATATGAATATGTACATTTTTGTAATCACAACATTATAGTACAATAGTATAAAAATGTACTAAATGATATATAATGTAATATAATATACACATTTATTAATTAATTTATAATAATATTTATAAAAACATGAAAATATTTTATAACAATACTGAATTAGTTATATTTATAAACTTATAATACAATTGTTATTTTATTGTAATAAAAATAATTATATATAAATGTTACATGTATAATGTATATTATATAATTAATAATATACCTAGTTAAATAGGTGATAAATTTATTAAATAAGTGTAAACATTCACCCAAAAAAGTGAGTGCCAACAAACAGCGGTAAATGTCCGCATTTTTTATAGTATTTCATTATTTATATTACAAATGCTTATTATTAGCTCTTACATTCACCAAATTCGGTCACAATTATTAGGTATAATATAATATATTATGTACCTATAGCCTCTACCTATATACCTACACTATAAATGATGTATAACATAATAACTAACAAGTATCAAATTGACGTATATAGCACCACTTATCTGCAGGGCTATATTGACTATAGTATAGTTAAAACCTATCTCGTCAGTTCACTAGGTATATATTAATGGTACACATATTATTTTACAACGTTATCATAATTATTAAAACGCTATATAGCGTCGTAGTTATTGAAATATTTTTTTATTTCTGCGTAATATTGACCGTTGTGACGTATTTTTAACCGTAAACTATATATTATTTTACTGTTTCACAGGAATCGGTCACATGGTAGGTGCCGGGATATACGTGTTGATCGGTACGGTCGCCAAGGAAATGGCTGGTCCGGCGATCATCCTATCGTTTATGTTGGCTGGTGCTGCGTCCATGTTGGCCGCATTGTGCTACGCCGAATTCGGGACCCGCATACCAAAAGCCGGTTCAGCGTATGTCTACACGTATGTGAGCGTCGGCGAGTTTTGGGCATTCGTTATTGGATGGAACATCGTACTCGAGCACATGATTGGTAATAATCTCGGGCGACGCTGTGTCGGAGCGAGACGGATTGAGCGAGAGAACGAGACGGTGATAGACCGGTAGTGCATGTGTAGTGGTGTGTCGTGTGTGTTGATTGTTTGTGTTTTGGTTTTGTGTGCGTGCGTGTTTTTGTGCGCGTGTGCGTTCGTAGCGTGCCTGCGAGTGCGCGCGCGTGACATTGTGGTGTGTGTGTGTGTGTGTGCATGCGAACGCGCACGTGCATGGTTGAACGCTCGTCTTTTTGTTGGTGTGTGTACGCGAGTATTATACTCGTACTCTACGGGCAGCATAATATTATTACATCCTAAGAACGTTCAAACATTTTTAGTTTTTTCATATTACACATTTGTTCTGTATATGTAGGTAAAACATGTTATTGTTTACAAACTTAAATTTATTCTCTCTACAATAATATATTTTAATTATAAAAACCGTTAAAAAGAATCAACAGTTGTTTGAAAATAAGTAACTATAGTTATAAACCAGTTGAGCAAAAAAGTATCAAAATTAAAAACTGAGGAACTCGCTGATAAACTACCTACCTCGTTTGAAATCATTGTATCATCGTAATGGCACAACATTTTTTTAAATCTGTACTGCAGATGATAAATAACGAGCTACTTATTATACCTTCACAACAACACACATTATATCAAAAAGTAGATTTAAATAATTTTTGTACATAATTTTAAGTCATTATAAAACCTAATTTTTTAGTATTTTTTCATCGGAATTGTTCGATTTTACTTGTCTTAAATTATTTATATACATTTTGAATTTTAAATTTCTAAGCAGAATATTTTTTTAGTGACTTTTTGAATAGAAATTGATTATCAAATCCAATTTGGAACATTGTACCTATACTTAATACTTGTCATAACACTCATATAACAATATCTATCATTAAAAATATCTATTGAGCTGAGTATAGTTGACGAACATTTTGTGAAGTACAACATTCCGTTAAATGGTACTTTAATAGGTACTTAACCTGGGAACTATTTACATATACAATTTTTAACTTTGATGAAAATATGCAAAGAAAAAGTTATACTATAGGTACATATGCAATTATAGATAAACATTAAATGTATGCTTAATATAATATGCAATTGATAAAAATGATTTAAAAAAATAAATGTTGTACATTAAAGCATTATACAGTAGAAATCAATGATGAATTTTTGATATTACTCGTAATTTACAAAATTATTAAAATAATAATACTAATTTAATTATTTACAAAAAGATACGCATAAATAATTGAAATTAAAACAAATGTTTGAAGTTTTGTGTATACAGTATCTTAATTATTATAATGTATTATATGCTTAGACATATACTATATAATACATTATTTAAAAAGTAAGGGATTGTAAAAGTCTAAAAAAAAAACTGGATAGCTGAATAGAAAAAGAAAAGTAATAAATTTAACTACCTATACATATATCTCTCTATATATACCTATATAGTAATTGAATATTGCCTTGTTTAATATTTTTGAATATTCATTTGCATATTTTAAAAATAATTCAGAACAAATGTCGATTAAAATAAGTCTAAACTTTTTGGTTGTAGATATGTGCATTTTTTCAAAATGTATGACTGTTAACGGAAATTTTTTCCAACGCTCAGAGAAAGTAAAAACGATATCTTGTTCATTGTATTTGATATTCAATCACTAGAATATAAAGTCATATAAGAGGATACGACATGATAAGTGTACTTCTTAAACTTAAAAAAGTGTTCATAGAAATGATAGAAAAAGATATAATTTTATTGAGTGAGTGATGAATGATGATTGGTAAATAATATTCAATAAAAAGGAGGTAAATGCAGAGTACCTACTGATTTGTCATATATTATATATGTCGAGTATGATGGATGTAAATTTGAATTCAATGAATTATATCATTATGTACGAAAAATGATTCTAAGCGGAGAACTGCTATCAATCAGTTTATATCACCAAGTATATATTTTATTTTATGGTTATTGATATTTCTATTAAATGTTTATAAATAATTAAAAAAAAATAATAAAAACATTTTGAAAATATTATATTATATTGTATAGAAATCGGTCATATAAGCATTTGATGAAAATTTATGGTATCAACGGTTTGAATTCATTTTCGATTTACAATAAAATAACAAAAACCATTTGAGGAGAAATAGTTATTTTACAAATGAATATTTAATGATATAAACATATAAATTAAATTAGTGTCTTTCCGGTAGGTATACATTTCTAATTAAAAAATAATTTAATAACTTTCGAGATTTGGATGAATTTTCGTTTTTGGTGTATTAAATTTAAGTTTATAAAAAAATATTGTAACTATAGTTAGGTATACCTACGTATTTTTGATATTTTTCAGTTAGTAAATAAGCAACTTATGAGGAACCTTATATTATATTTTCAAGCATTTTATCCCTACAAACATTTTTTATCAACATTTGTAAAAAAATGAAAAATTTAAAATAGTCTAAAAAAAGAAAAATATTTACTAAATTTTGTAATTGATTTTTAACTATACAACATAAAAAAATAGATGTATTCAAATAATGTTTTTAAGTTAAAATTCCCTTTTTTTTTAATTTTCTTATTGTTTTTCTGGTTATTTTGAAGAACCATGTGAATTTTTAATTTAAACCTCTAAAGTAGGTATAGTATGTACAAACTAGATCACATTTGTTATCAGAACGACCATTCATTTTGAAAATGTTGGCATTTTTTGACTATTTATCATTTATATACTTAAAAAAAAAAAATAATAATAACTCAAGTTATTTTAAAATTAATTCTTTCCCAATTTATTGCTTTGTTCAGAACAATATATTGTTATTAAATATAGGATTGATATAAATAATAGAAAAAAATTTATTCCGGTACCGGGAATCGAACCCGAGCCTCCTGGGTGAAAGCCAGGTATCCTAGCCACTAGACCATACCGGATTGGTAGAGAGTTCATTAAAGTTAAATTATATAAATTCAACTACATTTAGGTAAAATGATAAATAAAATTATTTTATTTTATTAATTTGTCTTATAATATGAAGTAAATAAATTAGATAATATACCTACATTTTTAAGTATATTTCTAATCCACAAATGAAATTATAAATGGCGAATACAATAAATTATCAATTGTCATCGTTGTCGAGAACTATTTGGATATTATCAGGCACTTAGTAATGAATAGCACCTACCTATTCTCAATAGGTAATTTTACCATAGCAAATATTATGTTAGCTTTATAAAAATACTTATTATTGTTATACATTACTAGATGTATAACGTCTTTACAGAACCGAGGATTAAAAGTCAATGACATCATGAAACTAAACATTTTCCGCCCTCCACACATAAAACAAGTATAGGTTCGTACTTACATAGTTACATCAATATCTAAGTATTAAATAACCTATTAACTATGAATTACCTGTTTTAATTTTACATCTATTATTATTATCAATTATCATATAACTGTTATCAAACATTTAATTGTGTATATTTTCATTTTAATTTATTATTATTTTTTTAATGTTGATAATAACCCATAACCTTACTGGAAACTCGGAGTTAGCGACTCGAGTTAAGTGGTAACTTCAAGTTATTGAAAACCTTTACTTCCATATTCTAACCACCAATATTTCTTTGTGTTAACGTTAAAAGCTAACTTAGTTGCAATCACGATTTAGTAGATACCTTAATATTATAACCATGATAGTGGGTGTTGATTATATAGGTACTCTACCTACAAACATGTGTTTTCATTTTTTTTTTACTTTTAATTAGTAATCTGTGCTTTGATCAAAATTGAAAATTGTCTGTTCGTTTTTTATGAATTTATATCCCATTTACATATTGTGAAGCGTTTTTGACGTTTTAATATGAAATTATGTGTCGTAGAATAATATTTGATGATGAGAATGCAAATGATGACAATGATGACGAAGTTCATATTTGTAATTTATTATCACTTGGGTACAATAATGAATGCGTAAACATATCTGACAAACAAATTACAAAATAAAATTCGAAAACCGAACAGTTATCAAACAATATTATTAGGCTTATCAATGTTATCAGTGGAAAATAAATGTTATCATTAACAAAATTCCACGAAACAGGACAGTTATACACCAATCGTAAGCTAACCTCGTATTAACTAACTCTCACACAGTCACAGATGATACATAAACCCGTGTTAACACCGTTAATTTCTACATGGTGAAATCGGTTATATGGGTTATTAAAAAAATTTAAAAAAAAAAAAATGAAAATAAAAATAAAAATATAAATATAGATAACTAATTAAACTTTTAATAAGTTAAATAATAAAAATAGGTTTACAATTAAAATAATTTATTAAGTCATCGTTTCTTTTGGAAAAAATTTAATTTTTTATAAGTATGTATATTAAGGTACCTATTTAAATAGGTATTTGATTTCTTAGATTTTATCATGGCAAATAATTTTTTTATAAGTTTTTCCAACTTCATATATTTTATCAAATCAGACCCAAATGCATATATCGACACATTTGACATTTTATGAACTAGTGATGATCTCAAATGAGTGTATACACGTTTCCAGACAAAATAATTTCACATTATTAGTACAAAAATTTCTTAAAATTACTACTATTATGTTTAGTAAAGATGTTTCTAAAAATGTTTCTATGTTTAATTTTTTATGTACCTAATAAACCATTATTTGATTACAACTAACGTCACGATTCCAATTTTTAAATTATTTTTAACTATGTAATTGTAATGTTAAGAAAAACAAATAATTTATAAATAATTATTGTAGATATCATATAATTTTTTTTTGGATAATATAGTAGCTTAAATGTTGCCGCCTCTCAAGACTTGCTGCTTGGAGCCAATGATCCTTTTCGCCGAGGTTAAAGCGGCCTTGAACATTTAATATTATAGGTACTGCTACTATACTAGGTAACATTTATTATTTATATTACATCTAGGTACATGTATATTATACCTATTACCTACACAAAACTGATTAGTGATTACTTACTGACAAGAGAAGACGGGGAAGTCTTATGATAAATTCTTATTTTACGTATAGATTGTATGAAATTCTGCTGCAGTCAACTATTTCTTAGTACTTATATGGCTGTACCCATATCATCTGTACCTATGGCTTTCTTATAATTATATACAAGGTATCTACTTAATAAAACCTACTTAATGGCTACTACCTGGAGGCAAGTGCCAAGTGGCAATAAGCATAAAGAGCGTCGTATAACTCGACTGTGCTCTTTTATTTATTTTTTTACTTGGAAAATTATATTGCAATTCTTTAACAATCGAATAATAATTTTCTTTTACAATACAGGATGGTTTACTAAGAGGATATAATATAATAATGATGTTTACAAGGAAATCGTTCTCACGATCATAATTAATAATTGGAATAGATACTAGAGACACGTTGGCATGTGTATATCAAATGATGAGTAATGAGTATGTTGTGCGAAGGAACAATAAACATATTATATTATATTAAAATATGTATTTTCATTTTTAACTACAAGTTATTATTGTTTATTATGATCTGTCGAAAGGAAAGACGCGAATGCACAAATTATCATATCCAAATAAATGTACAATAATTTATTTGTCTGCTTCTATCATTGAATAATTCAATTTAGCCAATAAAAAGGCTTTCTTAAAGTGTCATTAAGTAGGCAATTGTAATAGATAAGTTAAATTTAAATTCAACGATGAATCATTGCATATCAAAAATAATTCTGAGTGAAGGCGATCGTTAGCTAATAATATTACTAAATATATAATATCAATGTCCAATATATATATATATTATATTATTAATATTTAATTATTATAATAGTATAATAAATAATAGCACAACATTTATCTAAATATTTTGAAAATGTCATTGTAACATTGTGTAATTGTATATATAAAACAAATTATTATACTTACATAGAGTTTCAAATCTTCACAAAAAAATATTTTTGAATTTCAAATTAGGTGTAATAAAACAAAATAATGACTATTTATCTTTAACATTTTTAAATAGTTATAATAATTAATAACAACTTATAAAGAAATCTGTTTGTTAAATTTTCAGGCCTTTTGAGTTCTTGACAAAATAAATTTTTTTGTTTACAGAAAAAATAAAAATAAAATAGATTTCATATCTATAAGTAACCCAGAGTAAAAATATTTCGAATATTTCATCATATTATTTTACAGAAAATGTTTATATGTATAAGCATTCGGTGACATTTTTAATCATGTATTTATGATTATTCGTTTTTGAGTTACATTAAAAAAAAAATTTAGTCGAAAACTGATTTTGTTAAAAAATCACCGTCTCTTTTAACTATTTTGTTTTTTTCCTACTTATAATGATAAATACTGAGAATTTTTTCTGTTATCCTCCCCCCTTTTAAAGTACGATCTAGATCTAATTGTTCAATAGAAACCATCAACGTTGAAAGTCCAATTATACTTAGTTTCTTCGGGCATACTAAAAAAAAACCACATTGTAAAATCAATATATTAATGGATCCCTCAAAATCTAAAAAACTAAATTATTGTAAAATTGATAAAATAATAAAAATAATGATTGTTTATTTGTAACCATAAAAAACATACAAATTTAAAACAATATAATATATATTATGGTTACACATTCATTATAATTTATAAGTAGGTATATTAGATTGTAATGAGAAAAATATTACTACATATTATGTGGAATATGGCTTATATGTATATAAGTATAATTAAATATAGGTAATAAAGTAGTTGTAAGTAACTAGATAAGAAATAGGTACGTTCGAAATATTGTAAAAAATAGTCATAACTGTTATAAACATGGTGTGGATGCCTATACGTTATTGAGTTTACTGACTTGATGACTAAACAATAATGGTATAAGATACATTCATAGTATATTAGAAGCAAGTTTAGCAATAAATGATGATTTCATCAATAGTTATCTCTTTTAAAAATGTCATTAATATTAAATCGCATAATTTTGGAATAATACCTAAATAAAATAATTATTTATCATTATTGTGGTTAGAAATTCGAATTGTAAAATACGTATTTCTGCCATTCCTATAATGGTCTAATAATAAAAAAAAAGATCAAAATATTAATAAAAAGCTATTTAATATGTATTCACGTTACATTTTATAAATTTGTTTATTAAAAAATAAAAATATTTAACTGTTATAATAATAATATCATATAATTGAAAATTATAATATAAATAATTAAGTGAAATTTGCAAGTATCTATTGTTATCATTTTATAAATTTTTATAATTCCAATAAAATCTATATTTTGCCAAAAACTGATGTATTTATTAATATAATTACATATATTTTGTGTATACATTTCTCTTTATTCTATTAGTTTTAACTAATTATTTTATGAATGTACTGGAAAATAGTTAACAAATATCTATGAAATAGTAGGTACCTATATTTTTAAAATGAAAATAATAATATATTAATATATCTATCGTATATTATCGTTTTTCTTATTATAACCTATAGTATAATAATAATAATCAATGACAAACAAAATATTAAAATAGTTATAAAGAAGTAAATATTTTAAATTTTTTTGACATTTAACACATTTAGTTAAAATTCGAGCGGTCCTTGGTAGCCGTGGATGTATCAGACACAGGCAGTACCTATAGCTATACACAATATGTCAATCTATTACCATTTTTCATAACACATGTATATATTGTTAGTTATTTTTTTTGTACAGGTTAAATATTTGTTTTTAAAAGTAGTTCACCATAATTGTGTAGCGTGTTACAGTTTAGCTAAGTCTGTACCTACTGATAATAATTTTAGTCTTGATATAATATGAAGGTCATCAATTAAATTAGGTACCTATATTAAATTTGTTTACTTTTGTTATAAGCCTACTATTATCTACCTAGCTACCAACACACACTGCCGAAAAATTATCTAGGCATTATAAAGTTCAATAATTTGTTGTTTTAATATTTATAAGTTAATAGTTATTTGCATGTGTTTGGTAGGTCATTTATCGGTTGTGAGTTCAATCATTCACCGCTAATACTGATAATATTGTAGACTATACAGTAAAAAATAACAATATTATTAATGCACGTGTTTTTGGATTGTTCAACTATTGAAACAATTGCCTAAATGGTTAAAAATTTGCACAAGACATCGCTAACGCTAATATAATACGCTATATCGTTGAATAAACATGATCAGTGCAAGGTTAGCCAATCGTAGTTAGTATTTGCGAATAGATGACCGCCCTGCTTCACATCATTATGCTGTTGTTGCTATTTTTTTTTTATTCATATATGTATATATTTAAATTTATATTTACTTGCAAAATATACAGTTATTATTTATTATTCTATATATGTTAAAAAAAAACAAATGATATAAAACAACATTTTACCTCTGTAATTACTACAAATTGTAAAAGCAGGTATACCTATTTAAAACTAAAATTATCACTCTATCATTCTATGTACAATAATAGTCATTTATTAAATTTTATCTGATACAATGATATATTTAGGAGGTATACTTATTGTGAAATTTTCGAATAATCTAGCCTCATTAAAAAGCTATCTCATATAATTTATTTACGTATAACTTTAAAATCAATGTTTGATAGTATTTTAAAGTGTATGTAAGAGTGGGAATTCCAATACTTCATGCGAAGATGTTTTGCAGTACAGTCAACAACAGACCGAAATGATGTAAATATAAAAAATGCTGATGCTGAACGATGAGTTTTTTTTATACTTACCTATACTGCTATACTTAATATAATAATATGTAATCTTCATAGCCTTATAGACCACAACATTAAAAGTTTGACCTAGTTCTATATTTTGTCAATTGTTTGGTAAAATTTATAAAAACGTAACGTCTGTCGTTACTAGATACTACCACAATAATAATAATAAACTTCTTCAATATAAAATAATATTGAATTATGCGCATGTAGGGAGGTTTTTATATTATTTATTAGGTATTTAGTATATATAGTACATATACATATAAATTTTTTGTAGTTATTATTTGTTAAATATAAATATTAAAATTTTGCTTTTTACGTTTTATAGATAGCAAACATTTCTGATTTATCATATTAAAATGTAGATTAAAGTGTAACACGATTTATGAACCTATTTTCTGTCAAATGCTATATTTTAGGAACAATGTACCTGGTAAATATTATAGTCAATTATAAATTGTTTTGCTCATGACAGATCTAATTTTGAAAACTATACAAACATAAAAATTGTTAAACATATAACTAGAACTGCAGTAAGAGGAGTATAAATTTCTAGACCATTGGTGAATTTTTTAAATATAAAAATCAGATTTCAAAAGAGTACCTATACTTATAGTTAATTAGTAACCTAATAAGTATTTAAAGTTTAGGTATAAAAATAAATGGATACTTGCAACATTTTACGAAAAACCCCTTTGCCTACTTAACTTCAATCCATTCGTATAAACTTGAAATACCTACTTAGATAAGTTATAGTTAATTAACTACTCTTTTGAAATTTTATTTTATATTTATATTTATATATATATTTATAAATATTATATACCTACATCTAAATTCCCAGAAAAATAGTTTGGTTATTTAAAATAATAAAACAAAAATTGTTTGTTGTTATTTAAAAAGCAAAAACATAAAAATGATAGATTTGTAAGATAATCTTATTTCAAACCTGATGTTGTTACTTGTCTTATATAATAATAAATTTAGATTAAACACTACCCAACAATCACATTTTCAAAAGCGTATATAAATACTTTTAAGAGACAATGAATGATTCCTCTTATAAAAAGATACCCTGCATTATTTGCACGCCGCGTTCATGTATTTAGGTACCTACCTAAATATTTTTATTTATATTATGATATGGTTAGAGAACCGTACCTACTAACTATTGAAAATGTAAGCATTAAGAAATCTTCTGCAGTGTAAACAAGTTTAACGTTATTTTCCATACAATTTTGTAAAAGGTTACGATACATGAACATTTC
Source organism: Rhopalosiphum maidis (assembly GCF_003676215.2). Taxonomy (NCBI): domain Eukaryota; kingdom Metazoa; phylum Arthropoda; class Insecta; order Hemiptera; family Aphididae; genus Rhopalosiphum; species Rhopalosiphum maidis. Next base: position 48,862,142 of record NC_040880.1, on the reverse strand, counting down.
AACACATTATAATCGCAATCTTTGAAGTATATATAGTTTGGTTGAAGAGTGGTGCTCAATATACCTATATGAACAGCGGCTTGTGCGCAGAAGTAGGACAGAGAGCTGTCGTATATTAATCCGCTCTCTTGAAATGTTTCAAGGCTTTAGGAATTGAGATTTCTTATTGGAGAAAAAACATAGTACATAAATATCCCTACTTATATTTTAGGTACACTCTTATACTGTGTTTATGACCAACCAACTATGTGTGCGTATATTAATTAACTAGTTAAGTTTAAGTTTTGTAATTCTGCCAACGATTTATTAAGAAATAAACGTTAAAACATTATTGACCAATACGAAAAATTAAATTATTCTAATTGACAAAAAATTATTCAAAATAAATTATATGTATATATGTAAAGACATATTATTAAAAATTAATATTATTCAACAGACTTGTTTGAAATTTTTGTTTATGTATTTTTATTATATTTTTGTATAGTTACTTAGAACTCAGAACTACGATCAAATTGCGTTTGATAAAAAAAAAACGGGTAACTCGTTTCTGGGCAGTAACACCATATATGCTATTTTGATATATTAGAGTTTCGAGTGTATCTCGTCGTTGAATGCCTTGATCACTGTGCTTATATGTAGTATAACCATTCATTTTATAAAAAAGGAACAAATAATATTGGCTCTATAAATTGTATTAAAATTTTTTTTTTTTTAATAATTTTAGATTCTGAGAGCAGCAATGAATTTATTCATTTTACAATGATGTGTAAAAACACTATAAACATATATTTTGCTGTAATTAAAAAAAAAAACGACAGTAGATACTTGAAGTTTTCATCAAATGATTATAATATATTATGATTTCATTAAATGATAACATTTTCAAATTCTTGAAACAGCTATTTATAAGTATGAAACATTTTAATTTTTTTTTCTGTAAATAGCGATAAAAATTATTCGTTTGGTCAAAATTCTTGAAAATTTAATACAAGATCCCATAGAAGAGGTAATATCTATATAAAAATATTGAGAAGGCATAGGTACAATTTGTTTTATATGTACAAGTATTCGGAGTATTTGAAGTTAGAATTTTAATGACATTTGACAAAATCGTAAAAAAAGCAAACTATTTTTTAGTTAGAAACTCATAAAAACTTTTTTGTTTTTATCTTCGTTTTGAAAATGTAATATAAAATTCCTCATAAATATTTCATACTAGTACTAAAAAATCTATAAAACTAACAAAAAAAAAATATTTTTTTAAGTATTTGAAGAAGATTGATTTGAACAAAATTATATATATTTTAACAATGAATTCATTTTAGTGTTAAAACGATGTTGATTATTTTTTTATAAATTAAAAACATTATTTGTTAGAACTTATATCACTTATATATGATTTTCAATATGACATTTTTGATTTTTTTTAAGATATTATCCATTTATATTGTTTTATGTTAATTACAGAAAAATATTATTTAATTTTAAGTTATTATACATTATAAATTAATATAATTTTGTATAAATACATATAATAAATAACTAAGGCAATAATTAAAAAAATTAAAAATATTAACTTACCTTTATACATTAAGTAAAATAATGACTAATATCTATATAAAAATAAATCATAATACGAAATATACTTATAGTTATATAAGCCAAAAGACAGACCGCATCTGTTTAGAATCGTTTTTCGTATACAATTTTCGTATTCAAATTTAACACACTCATTTCAGTGAGTTGCGACCCACTCGACATTTAATGTTCAGCAGAGCGGTAACCACTTGATTACCTTTTTAAATTTAAATTTCGGTGTAATATGTACCTCTGTCACACAAAGTGAATTGTTAAATCCTCCAAGATACTATATGTCATATGATCAAATGTTATGTGTTTGGATGATAGTGTTATAGAAATGTTATTCGTTCTAAAATTCTAAATATTTCTTTTCGAATAGTTCTCAAATCAGGTGTGTATACTTTTATCGCATTTATTTGTTATGACTTTAATTACGATTACTGTCTTGTTGAGACTTGATTATTAGCCCCATTATTGTGTAGATTATAAACAATAAGCTATAGTTAATACCGTTAATAGTACAGCGTTGATTAAAACTTTAAAATATTCTTGATACAAAATTGTATTTCTAATCAATGACAATTGACAGTAACTGTAGATATTAAAGATGCCTAGTTATCGCAGTAAACATTTTTTTTTTGTTTTATTGATAGACAATTATAATACTTACAGCAAAATGCGCTCAGAGGTTAGTTAATTTTCGGCCAATGACAATCATAACATTAATTTTGAAACTTGTATGTAGAACTCGAAATAATATATAATCTATTTTCAGAAAGGCCGCTAATAATTAGGTAGTATATAAATAATATTTTTCCGTTTTCCACTCATTCAGCTTGCTTTTTTTTCATTTTGCTTAAAATATATATCGATTAGATCGAAAGACTAAAGGTGTTGTAGGTAATGGCTTATTAATTACAAAATGTTATTCAAATCAATATGCATAACTTTTTACTAATAGCATATATGTTTAAGTTATAATAATTATAATGTATGTAATAATCAATATTTAATATTTACATTCTAAATTGTACCTATAATCGAATTCTAATAATAATTGTAGGTACGTGTATTATATTGTTGAATGTTGGGAAAACATGATATTGTTATTTTCGGATAACTAAAGAGAACAATAAATATCGAAATATTTAAAAAATATAAATATTAATGGTAAATCAATTAACAAGCATTTAATTAAAAATTACTCCAAACATCATATATATATATATAAATTAGTTTCTAAGAGGAATTTCGTTTAACTAAAAATATTAAATACATTTTTTTTTTTAAATATAAGTTTATAAACTCAAAAGTAAAATATATTAATTCATATTGTTATTATTTATTAATTTATAGATTAATAAATAAAAAAAAGTAAAAAGTGGAATATACTTAGATATAGTACGTATAAACTAGATTACATTTGCTATCAGAAACCACCATTCATTTTGAAAATTTTGGCATTTTCGATTATTTATCATTTATATTATACTAAAAAAAAAAAAAAAATAATAACATAAGTTATTTTAAAATTAATACTTTCACAATTCATTGCTTTGCTCATAACCTAATACATTGTTATAAAACATAGGATTAAATAAATAAGAAAAAAAATTTATTCCGGTACCGGGAATCGAACCCGAGCCTCCTGGGTGAAAGCCAGGTATCCTAGCCACTAGACCATACCGGATTGGTGAGATCCCTGCACAAACTGACTCGATTTAGTTACACTTAAGAGGATGCCAGCGTAGTATTTGTTATCTCTCTCTAACTCACGCGCAACATAGCAAATTTTACGTTCACAACAATGATTATAAATTTAGAACCATATTAATTTCTCAAATTAGAGTGAAATGACCTATTATAAAATTTAAAGTCAAGAACATTATCTAGGGCATCTCATAAGCGTTTTATTATATTTTTATTTTAAAGCGAGTCATGAGTTTTTTAAGATGTATAAAAAATTTACAATTTTAAAATACTCATAACTCGCTTTAAAATAAAAATATAATAAAACGCTTATGAGATGCCTCAGATAATGTTCTTGACTTTAAATTCTATTATAGGTCACTTCACTCTAATTTGAGAAATTAATATGGTTATAGTCATTTTTGTGAACGTAACATTTGCTATGTTGCGTGTGGGTTAGAGAGAGACAACAAATACTACGCCTGGCATCCTCTTAATGGACATCTATGGTTATAAATACATTTTTTTTAATTTGATAATTTTACACTTATAATTTATAAGTCATAACCTATTGAATATAGATTACCTATGCAGTTATGAGCAGCAACAATTAAGTAGATATAATTTACAACATTGCCTATACTGCAGCTAAGTATTAAAGAATATAGCTCTATTCGTGTTTATTATTTTGTAAAATGGTGTCTATATAAAAAATAGTAACAATAATGATTTTTCCGATATTTATATTCTTATTTTTATCGGTAGTCTACTTGTGTATTTATCAACTACATGGTTAGATAAATATTAAAGACTACAAACGAGTTGTGTCCCTTGTAGGTTTTTTCAGGTTACACGAATTGTGTTCCTCAGTTTTTTCGAGTTACACACAAGTTTAATCTAACTAATAAAAATAAAAATTAAAAATAACTACACAAATAATTTTAATAACACTGGTACACATTAGGTAAACATTTTAATAAAACAATTTTTATAAATTCAAATTGAGAAATTTGTCTATTACAATATTAAAGGTATGTTTCATACATTATATTTTACACAAAAAATTAGAAGTTCGTATAAAATATTGTCATATTATTATAATAAAAATATTAACCTAACCTAACAATAATCAATATTGTTAGTATCGTTTAATTAATATGAATAAAAATTAAAAATAACTACATAAATAGTTTTAATAACATTACATATTAGGCAACAATATATATTATACCGATTTTATAAAAGTTTATACATATTTTATTCTTGTGTAAAATATCGATTTGAATTTATCAGCACACGACTTGTTGGTACACAACTCGTGTACGAGAAATTTGGCCGGGACACAACAACTCGTTAACTGCGATAATAAGTACCCAACATTATGTGATAAGACAATCTTTTCTGTCAACTCGGGTAATATAATTCAGGTATAAAAATAGAATTAAAATAAAATAATATAATTAAATGATGATTTTCAGCATTTACCGCAAGTACAAGTAATAAAAGTGAATAAACTCTATCATTAATAGGTAATTAGTACAACATATAACTATAATATAGCTTTATTTAGTAAACGAACTTTTATGGTAACATACTGATAGATACCTAAACTATGGAATAACAAAAAAATCATTAAACGCATTAAATTCATAACAGAGTAAATCGTTACTTTAAAGTTTCTATAGACTATAGGTAATACTATTAGGTATCTATATATGTTTGAATATTATCCAATTTCGTCGGAATTTAATAAAATCATGTTTAAAATATCGAATTAAATATTTGGTGAAAATTTCAATTATACTTACCTATCCATGGTTACTATTTTTTTAATTATAACAAAATAACAAAATCGATTTTTTTAAGAACTGTTAAAGTTGGCTTAGCTGCTACATGTAAGTATTTCAAATACCTAGGTTTGGTTTGGTTAATAATAAAAATCTGTATTGTTTAAATCATTTAAGTATTAAATAAAAATTATGATTTTGCAGTATTTACCTATATATGGCTATTAGCCATGTATACCTAATATTAATTTAAGTCAATTTACATATCAAAGTGAAATTGTTACCTACATTTCAGAGGCTCATCAAATATTAATATCATTTAATTAATGACTATTATTAATCACTTTATACGCGTAGTATACAATTTTCTTATATTTATAATTGATGTTCATAATATTTTATTTTATTAATTATTAACCTTAATAATTGTATATTTACTCTATGACCTATGTACACTTATTATTCAATTATTGTGTTGCATTTTATAGTAGTTATTTAATCATATAACTATTAAAAACATTATTGTAAAACTTTCACTCATAAATATTCCTAAGCTATTATTAGTTATTATTTTTATTTAAGTAAAGATTTATAAATATTTAAGTATGGTGTTTTGAAATTATTATCTTTGATAAATTGATTACAAGTTATTACGTTAGCTTAATATTAAGCTTTAACTTAAAAGCAATTATTTATGCAAACAATGTATTCAGATGGATACTTATTTGAATAAAAGTGTTGTACGTATAGGTATAAAGTGGCGTGCCCAAGAGGGGATGGTTAAGAGATATATTCCCCTCATTGACTTTTTTTTTAGCTTACTTTCAGGAAACAACTTATTAGATGTTAGAGTTGTTATAAAGTCATTACTTTTTATTATTGGTAATAAGTTATTGCTTATAAATTATTGAGTCATAAGCCATAAAGCCCCTAATTTGTGTCTTTGGATCACCGGAATTCATCTTTATGTAAATAATGTGATATTACTTATAATATTCCCTCCCATTGAAAATTCCTGGACACGTCACTGTAGGTATATAGGTAAAATTAATTTGAATAGAAGTGTTGTTTCGTGCATGTATAGCCGTATATAGTTATTATAGGTTAAACTTCATTTATGAATTACGAAAAGAAGTAGTTGGCATTATTATTATAATTATTTTCGTGTTATGATTTTTTATGTGAACTTATTGATATCAATATATTAGGCTGTAATATTATTCTAGATAACTTATTTGAAATTGAAATTGTATTAGTTTTTTATAATCTATAAAATGTAGGTCTTATAATTTTTATATAGTCTTATTAATAAGTAAAAAAAAATGATTTTTTTTTTTAATTTAACGATCAATATTATTATTATAATTATTTTATTTTATTATTTATTCGATTACTACATTAAGATAATTATTTTTTATTTATCAAATTACGAATTTATCTTTCCAATAGTTTTTTTTTTACATTTTACATATTAATTTTTTTTTTTACGTCGAAAAGTTATGGTTTTTTTTTTTAAAGAACAAAATAATATTTGGTGTTTATCTAGATTAGGTCTTTTAGCATCCAAAGTCTTAGTTAATATTGATTTTTAACCGTTAGAAGTATTCCTCAGATTTTACACATTAGTGAATTTTCTTCTTTTTCCATCAGGAAACCTCGTGTTATTCTGATACATCCGATTTAGTTCGTCTATTCCATATTATTTATACTATTAAAAATATATGTAGATATATCTGAACTTCTGGTGGTGATATTAATTGTTACCTAACGTCTTAAACTGTAAATATTGGATATTTCACAAGTATTATACAGTTCTGTATCAAGAAGTGGAATAATAAAAAAATAATTAGTAAAAATAACACTCAACTCTGACATCTGTGTGCACCATTACAATCCGTCGTAATGGTTGCATACTCACATTATAGCTTTAATAGGTACCCCATGTTCACTATTGTGATTTATATTAAACTATATATACTATTTAACATATGATTTCAATATTTTATATTTCGAATAACCTAAAATAATTGGAAAAGTCATACAATTAATATACGAGTAGTACCTTTACATCATATAGGTATATTGAAAAGGAATAAGTTTAATAGTAGATACATAATTATTCGTAGATAATTGAAAATAAATAAATAAAAATAAATTTAGTGATTTAAAATTAAATTATGGTCGAAAACCATATTGTTACGTAAAATATTTTTTTAATTTATATCATATAGTAATAATATCTATTTATTGTTAGGCCGCATTACATATCATTTTCAGAATTTTTTTATTTAGACTAATATATATTACACACTGCGAAATGTAGTAATTTTTCCGACGAGCTTACTAATAGTAAATTAATATGCATTAATAAAGTATAAACTTACACATCGTAAAATCAAAATTTTACTTCTATTTACTTAGGGCCATTTTATCAATCATCAGTTAAATAATCATTTAACTTTAAATTTCGAATTTAAATTAACTGAAAATTAAAATAATATTTATTTTATCAATCAAATTTAATATTTTAATCCGAGGTTAAATAAACTGCATTTATAAACCGAAGACCAATTTACTACCAGTCGAAGTTAGAAGCACGTTAATACAAATATGTTTTTAACTTTATATTGGTAGATAGTTTTCTGTTACCATTTTAATCCGTAGTGATGTATTTGTCTTTTTTTTCTTTATTTAGATTACCATTTAATTAATTCATTGTTTAAAATAATTGTTATTGTTTATATATTTTATGAATAATTAATTTAAAGGTTGAGCAAGAACGCTTTGCAAATTTTATGGACAATGAATTAGAACTATAATATCGCTAAAGCAATAGGTATTCATTTTTTTTTTTTTATCATATATGATGCTGTTGAGTAATGTAAGCCAAATAAAACAAATTAGGTATTTTTTAAATGAAATGGTGTTTACAATGTTTAGATTGAAATTATTAACAATTATAAAGGTACCTACGTGTTAACGACATAATTTTTTTTTAATTAAAAGTAAAAATCAAACAAAATGTTATCACATAACAAATAATCTAATAATATTGTACATAATCTTTAGTTAAACTCTTTAATTGGTCAAATATTTCGGATTAATTAATTTGCGGTTAAAGTCCGGTTAAAATATTAATTGAGTGATGATAAAATCATATTTCTAGTTTAACTGGGGATTAATGTTAACTGAAGATTAAATTCTTTTAACTGGAGATTGATAAAATGGCCCTAAGAGTACTATGAACTTTGAACCTAGCCAAGATTAATCATAAATATATTATATTTATTATATTGTACCTGTATGGCTATTATATACAGAGTGAATCACCGTGCTCATTCCCATTTTGTCCTTTAATATAATCAATTTAATTAAAATCAGATTTTTCAGAATTTTTGTAAATAGTTAAGGGCTAAATTTTCAATTACTTAGGTTTTGTATACCATTCAAAGAGATGATCACCATATTATAGTTATATACGCTTTGTTTTTTATCCAAATGATAACCAAGCTTTTTACTGTAAACTGTGAAACGGATGGTAATTTGAAAATGTTAATAAATCTAAATAAAAAATCAAACAATTAATTTCTGAGTAATTAAATTCAGAGTACCTAATAATTCTCGCTAGCATATTATAATAAGGATAATTAGCAAACGTATTATCATGAACTTGCTATTATAAAATCCAAATTTTAATAAATTCATTATTAAAGGAAAAAATTTAAAAATTGAAGCATGAGCATGATCGGTAAATAATTCGATGAATAATAAATTGAAAAGTATTATCATGTGAATGTATAATTTATATATATGCGTATTTGTTTACCAGGTGCTGCATCCGTAGCTAGGGCATGGAGCGGATTCTTTGATTCAATGTTTGACAATGTAATCAAAAACACAACGATATCCGTGATGGGCGAACTTCACGAAACACTATTTGGAAAGTATCCGGACGTGTTTGCATTTGTCGTGTGCTTGCTGCACGCCTGTATTCTGGGTAAGTGAAACTAGAAGAGATCGCATTCGTTGACATATGTCTCAGTGATGGGCAAAAGGCAGAATTTACGGACTCGAGACGTTTATAGCAGTTGAATTATGGCTATTTATATAGTAGCTTTATTTAATGCGTATTTTACGGTTTATAATATTCCTCGCTTCGAAGAGCTTTTAAAAGCTTTTAGCACACGATTTTGCAGATCTATTTAAAAGTGTTTACGTTTTACCCGACTTGCTTTTTTTTGATCATAAGCTTTGTTTTTCATGTAAACTGCAAATATATATTATAATGCATTTTGATCATAATGACTAATGACCGAGCTCTTGGTAAATAATTTGTTTTCTTTACTAATAAGTAATGAGGCACATTGAGGTGTTGTTAAATAAATATAGAGATGATTTACCTACCAAATAAAATGATTGCCTTGTAAATTGTAAGTAACGAATATATATATATATATATATATTTGTATAATATAATATATTATATACATATTCAATATACATTATACATACATATATACATATATGCGTTATTCCCTATGTAGATAATAATGTTCTTCGTGGAACATATTGCTTATCGCATTTTATTTATCTCTATTTCATTTTGGAGATTAAATGTTAAGACGATAAAAATCATAAATCATATAATTATTGCTTATTATTAGTTATTAAATTTAACACTAGGCGATTATTTCAGTTATTTCTAATGTTGAAACATTACAATGTGTACGTCATAAACTCATAATATAATGGACAATGGTATGACCATTATGACGCATTTATTCATTATTTTTTACTGTTAAATAGGTAGAAAAATAATTGTAGTGTCGAACAGTGGAACGCAATAGGAAAACTTAACAAAACGAATTATTTATTTATATAGTGAATGATCCATTTAACGTAAGACACTTTTGAAAATACTTTTTTTTGCATAATTTAAAGGCTTTAAAAATATTGTTCCAAATATAATGTGGTATTTTTTTCATTTTTTAACGACAACATATTCGTATTACTTCGATGTATAAAAATTGAGTTTTATCTTAATCTTAGAAGAGAGAATGCGTGAAGTAGAACAGAGGCACACGCAAAATGTTGGTACTGTTCCGCTCATCAAAACTTTAAATACATTTAATTAACTACTCATATTCATAGTATATATATATTTTTTTTAAATGTTGTTTTTAACGACTTAAAATTATATAAAAGAAATATTTTCAAAAACGTTGGTGCCTTTTGAAATAATGAGTGATGTCTTACGTTAAGTAGATCACTTATTCGTAAAATTCGTGTACAGTATGCGTTATGAGTTTATGACCTCCAATAATTCTTCGATATATTATGTTCATAATATATTAATATCTATAGATAGTATCGGTAATTGCAATATTGTTTTACACGCCAATGTCAGAGTAACGTTAAAATATTTAATTTTAAAAACATTGAATTTGGTTAAAAAAAATCGTTTATTGCTTACATTACAATTGCGTAAATGTAGTATTATAACTGCAAAGTATATGTACTAGTTACTGTGAAATAATTGCGTACGAAAATTATTCAAATCCTATAGTAAATAATACACAAACGAAAAACAATTTTTCGTCTCAAATCTATAATGTCGTCTATTGGGGATTGGGTGGGTAATGTAATTATCTGCGGCACTGGCTGCAGACGACTGTGTCTCGAGTCCCAATTAGGTTAGACTTGTGCATCACTGCAGTTATTATTGCATCGATATTACCTGCAGATGCATATATAGATATATTACCTATATTATCTGACCGTATTTTCGGCGCAGGGGTCGGCGTGAAAACTTCGTCGTACATGAATAGCTTTTTGACGCTGGTCAACCTTGGCGTAATGACTGTAATCGTCGTGGCTGGATATTATTACGGAAACAGCGACAATTGGTCCAATGACGGCGGATTCATTCCGTTCGGCACGACCGGCATTATCACGGGCGCGGCCACCTGTTTCTACGCGTACGTCGGTTTCGATAGCATCGCCACCTCGGGCGAAGAAGCCAAGGACCCGGCGTACTCGATTCCCGTGGCAACAATAATTGCGATGAGCGTCGTGTGCACAGGTTTGCTATTATTTGTATTCAATGTAGATATTGTAAATAATGAAATACTGCAATACTAGCGTATCGCATTCGATAGTATCCGATTATGTTGTTAATATTATGTTAATCGTTATAATGTTATTGTCTATACCGTGACGTGTGTTGTTCAACAATTAATAGGTAGGTCTAGTGATGTTCCCTATTGGAATAACAATTTAAAAAGAAAACCTAAACACACGTACATTTTTGATAAACTTATTGACTAATAGGGACGACCGTTTCCAAGTTTCAATACAATATATACATGTATATTATACTAACTGATTCTGCACGGCGTTGCCCGCGTGACAAACTAAATGCTTGCGTGGATTTACACCCTATCAAATTCTATTAAATGTAAGCTGCATAGCGCCATGGCTATTGTTAACTTAGCTAGTAGGGCGGTTTTCATAAAATTTCAAATTCAGGTCTAAAATTATTTTCTTCAGCCATTGGAATTCACAAACAAATTAAAAATATATTTGTTTTTTTTTTTTGTGAGTAAAAAAATTCCTGTTTGAGTCCCTCTTGAGTACAATATTGCCTATATATGTACCAAATTGTAGACACACAAAATAACTTTTATTTATATAGATACACGCTGTTGCTGTTAGAACAATACGAATAATAATAATAACATAATATTATCTTGGATTATCCTTTTTTGTTCAATGTTTAGGTCCTATTTAATATTTTACTTCTACAGAAAGTAACTTATAGCACTTATTCGTGGTTAATAATGATTCTATCGTTTTAATTATAGGCTACGTATTGGTGAGCGGAGCATTAACATACTTAGTCCCATACTGGGCCATCGTCCCCGATGCAGCATTTCCAGCGGCATTTGCTGGATTAGACTTGAATTGGATTAAATATTTAGTATCAGTCGGGGCATTGTGTGGAATGACTACTACTTTGTTTGGATCACTTTATTCATTACCTAGATGTATTTATGCGATGGCCGATGATGGATTGATTTTTAAATTTCTAGCCAAAGTCAACAAAAGAACTCAAGTATGTACAACACAATATTTGTTAACTTTAAAACGTGTTTAAAAGCAAACAATACATTAAAGTAATATTATTATTATATACTATTTAAATTAAACGCCAATGTGGCAAAATATAGAGATCTTGAAAATAGTTAGGTACAATATAAATTAAATTGATTGAAACATATAACGAATAACGATATTATAGGATTACAATACAAATTATGTGTGTGATTAAACGAACTAGGGAAAAGATTACTTATAGCTTAATAATTAAAAAGTTATGTCAATGACACGAAGCATCCGGTGTAGTGAACAGTTATGTCCATTAGAAGTGGTGTGAGAGGATATGGAGAAAAGAGTAGAATTTCGGGCCGAGTAAAGCGAACTTTAAAATGTATGTCAGAAAGAAGTTTAAGGGCATTGATATAGTTGGAAAGAAGAGACCTAACAAAGATTAGTCAGCAAGCAACCTGCTATAATATGTAGGTGATATTTAATAGGGGTAATAGTATTAAGGATATAGCCTTGGGAAATAAATGGGGTCTTACTTAGTTTAAACGCTATATAAATTACGAATTTATTTTTAATTCGTTCGATTCGGTCTAAGTCCTTAAATAAATAGGAAAGCAAAAAGACAGACTCATACTCAAGTAAATAGCGTAATAAGAAATATTAATAGTACGAGGCAATCGATGGAGGTAAATAGGTAATCTTATATTGATAGGTACAACGATTTAATTCGCCCGACGTCCGGTTATCTGTCGGCTTTCGATAATGGATAATGTAATCCAAATATATAAACCAAATAATGCGTTGAAATGTTGCTACTTATGTCCTACACAGTAACTCGTTTTTAAAACGATAAAAAAAAGAAATAAGTCCATTAGTTGTGTAATATATAGTTATTTTGTATCGCTAAAACCAAAAAAATAAAAGGTCTTTTAAACTTTTATCTAAGGGATAAAATTCGTTAGATTTTTGAAGATATATAATGGGATTATAAAATAAAAAAAGGTTAGAAACCACTGATATAGATAATAGATACATACCCTAAAACTACACATTTGTAAATGCCTATAATAGTCGAAGTATAATATGTTTTTTTTGTTATTTAGTTTTTAGGCTGCCCCTAGACTATTGGGGCCTAGAGCCGCTCTGGTCACTCATGCAATTGGTTGTCTCTTTTTTAAAACGCACAGCTTATCATATCTGAGTTCAGAAAAACTTATTTTGTGTTATTAGTTTAAATATTAGAGTGAATTAATCTATTAATATCAATCGTAAACATCAGAACACTGTGTGTGCTTGAACATAAGTTTATTTTTTATATTTTAATTTTTAAGCGAGATACGAGTATATGAAATATTACACATTTAAAATGCTCATTTCTTGCTTAAAAATTAAAATATCGCAAAAATACTGTCGTTCGATAACTAATAATTGTGTTCTTTCGACGATAGGTCAATTGATTATTTAAACTAACAATACAGAATTTATTCTGCTGAAATTAAGTTTGATATTTCTTACGTTTGTAAGACGGAGGGAACACATACATGAGTGATGGCAGCTTCTTAAGTATTTTATATTTAAAAATATTTTCTATTGTGTCTATTGTTTTAAATAATAATAATAATAATAACAAACATATATAATATACGTGTGTATGTGTATAGTATGTTTATAATATTTACAAATCAAAATGTAATTTTTTATATATATTACAGATACCAATAATAAATTTAGCTATATCTGCCTTTTTGTGCGCATTGATAGCTTTATTCTTCGATTTGGAAAAATTAGTTGAATTTATGTCAATTGGTACATTGTTAGCCTATACAATTGTCAGTGCTTCAGTAATAATATTAAGATACCGTCCTACCAACCGTGGACTAGTACGTGATTCTAGTAGTCTCTTAGAACTTCCTACTTCACAGGCAGACGTAAGTATAAATTATATATTGTTATTAATATTATTAAGGATAATAAAGTATTTAAGATTATAAATCAAAACTGATTTACAATTTTCAGTCTTTTGAAATGGATATGGGAGGACGCCTTAAACCATCTTATAAGTTCCTAGAACCTTTTCTAGGAGAGTTTGAACCTGGTTACATAGTTTGTGTAAGTATTGGTTGGTTTACAAGTTCCACTGTCATCTTGTGCGTTTATATCCAATATTGGTTCAATATTCAACACGTGAGTTGGATCGATGGTATAGTCTTAACAACCTTGGGCAGCGATTTGATTTTATGTACGTATAAAACAGATAAGATTATTAACATAGTTTGCAGTAAATAATAAAATAATATAGAATTATAAAATATGTATAATATCATTTTTATATATATATATATATTGTATATGTTAGGTATATATTATACTGAATATCTAAAATAATGTATTTTGTTAGTAATAATTTAAAATTATTCATGCATCAAAAAAAAAAAAATAATAATAATAATAAAAGCATTATGTTATATTTTGTAAATAATTAAAAAGTAAGCCATGAGTTTTTAAAAATACATTTTAATTTTATTATCAAAAAATCTATTTCTACTATTATTTAAAAAATATTGATTAATGGTAAATATTTAGGTCTATTCGTCTATTGATAATAATAAAAAAATATATGCATAATATTATATATTATTATTTCAGGCCAATTTCTAATTGAAGCCCATGAACAAAATTCAACAGAACTGCCATTTATGGTACCCCATGTGCCTTTAATACCATCTCTTAGCATTGTATGCAACATCGTGTTGATGACTAATCTTAATTTGCTTACTTGGATACGGTTCTTTATATGGATGGTTATAGGTGAGCTAAAAATACCATTTTGTAGGTTTATGTACCTAATATCTTATATTTTATAATAATATTTGCTAACATATTTATCGCTTGTATAGGTCTATTGATTTACTTCTTATACGGAATGCACCACAGCAAAGAAAATGACGTGACATCTTATTCAGTATTGCTCTCATCTTCCGAAGCGGGAAAGACACCTTGGGGAGCTATAAATAAGTCTAGAAAACGAGTGAAAACCGAAGATGACCGGAAACCAATTATTGACAACGAAGAAATTCCAGATAATGGTTATTACCACTAAGCAAATTATAGACGATCTGCTAAAATCATTATTATATAGTGAGACATTTCATCGTGTCTCTGAAAAATACTCGTCGGTGGGGGGGGGGGTGCCATTCAAATATATATGTTTATGTGTAATAATAAATAGTATTATAATAACGGTCGATTAAAACTGTGCATGTTGTTTTTAGTATTATTATTGTAGGTCTTTAAACCATTGCTATGGAACGTTTGAACGTTTTGAATAATATCGTAATATTTTTCATTTTTGTTTTGACTTAAAAAGTTCTTGTATTGTTAAAAAATTATTTTACTAAAATGGTTGATTGACAATCGTCGTCCATAAAAATTGTTTGTTATAGCACAATGTGTATAGAATAACTGAATAATATGAAAATTTAATTATGTACTGTGCTATTTGCAAATACTCATGTATTAATTAATTAATATTAAATGCTTTATAAAATATTTTCTATATCGCAGTCGTTTATAAAACGATAAACCGATAAATTGTGTGATGGAGTGTGTTTGTGCATTTAGATAATTGTTGAAATGTATACGGTTCAAAGAAACTTAAGAAAACACACTTAGATAATTATATCACATTTATTATTTACCAGATAATTATGACTATATTATTATGAACTTCAATTACTTTAATGCATCCCAATTTGGAGTGGCACCCTTTAGTTGTACAAATAAATAATAAGATTATAATTACTAACTATCCTTTGTTACATACATTTTACGTTTATTATTTATTTTTAGTTTTTAACTTAATTTTATTTAAAAACAATTTAGTGTAAAATTGTTTTTTTTTTTTAACGCACATTTTATGCTTTGTTATGACTTGTGAGTCTATGATATATATTATTATATTTATAGTATATAATATAATTTATTGTGTAAGACTTCTACTTATCTTACCATACATGTCTTTAGGTTGTTCCAGAAAAATTATAATCTAGACGAATTTGTGTTTATAGTACGTTTTAAATATTAGCTTACGTTGTATAGGGATTATCAAGTTAATTTTATGACAAAATATATACCTTTATCGTTATGAGTAGCCTCAAAGAAGTAATGACATGTAATAAAATGTATTTAGTAACATTATATAAAAGAATACAAAATAATTGAATGTTATTATAATATAATATACTTGTATGTCGTGTTTAATTTAAATTTATAATTTAAAAAAATCAAATATCTCGTTATTGACTAAGCCAATTAACGGGTGCGGACATTTTAATTTATTGATACAAACCATTGTGATGTACGGAAAACGGGTTTCAGCGAAGAAAACTGGTGAATCAGTACTTATCTATTATACTGCAGAAGATGTTTTATCGTTTATGTTATATTATATTTTTATTATTTTTTTTAGATTCGGCAGGTTTCGCTCATTTTTTCCCAAACCATCGCATTGAAGTTATAATTTATAACGCCGGCGCACCGTGAAAAAATGTTCATGATATAGTAAATACCTAACTTGAAATAAGTATAAATTAGTGAAATTTGAAAATAGTGTTGTGTATAGAAAATAACGGTATAATCAAGGTTTAATTCTATGCGATTAATATTTATTTGAATTACAACAAAATAACTAAAGTCGTTATTTTACGTTTATATATCTAATCAACTTCATCAAAGTTTAGCTTCAATCCTTTATGAAGCTCAAAAAAATAAAATGTCTTTCTCTGCTTTATAAATAATTATTTATGAGAAACCTTATATTAATTGTTCCAAGGTTTTTGACCGGTAATCAAAAATGTTATGACTTATGAACATATTCAATAAAAAGAAAATTAAAAATATAATTTACATAATTTGACTTTTTATAGTAATTTCTATTGCAGTGGTTCCTATATTCGGGGTCGTAACCGAAAATAAGTCGCAGAAAAATTAATAAATTGATATCTTTTTTCATTTATTTTAATTATTGGAAAATTATACACCAAAAATACTGATTATTATATTTAATATTTTATTTTGTAACATGTTTAACTTTAACAGCAGCTAGTAAATATGACTTACCTGAATTATTATTATGACTGGGTCGCGTATAACCATGTAAATTCATATTTAAATCTTAAGGTCACGGTGAAAATAGTTTGGGAACCTTTGCTTTAGTAAATACTATAACCTGTAACCTAGCTGTGACTTGTATATTAGTATAATTAAATTAATAGTATTGTTAATTTTATAATTATACTGTCTAATAGTGTTCAATACTTTTGTTATAATATTACGTTTAAAAAAAATGTCTGTAGTTTTTTTTCAGAAATTCTGACTTAAAAGGCAGAATAAGGCAACCGGGGAAAAAATGTCAACATAATATAATACGGTGTATTACATTTTAACCAAAATATTTTTAGTTGAATATTTTGTACAGAATTTTTTTGGACTCGATTGTACTTTGACTCAATTGATCTTGCAATAGTAATTAAATCATTTTTGGATAAAATAAAAATAAAAATAAAGTATTGCAAAAATAGGATAAAACGTTATGAACTGTACGCGCAGCATAAACGCACAAGGTACATATAATATAATATAATAAGTGCTCGTATTATTCTTTTTATTTTATTCTTGAGCGAACTCAATTTCGTTTATTTTATACAAATTTGTAGTAATGTTTATTCGTCTACAAATTTGTATATTATCATTATAGATGTTTAGCAGCAGTTATAGTTAATAATATAGTGCATCTGTCTTTCCTGCTTCCGTTATCGTCGACGGTGGTTCTTCTGTCGTTCCAGACGTTTTTCTAGTCCAAATAATTGTTCAACGACGGTGGCTTTTCGGTGTAACTGTTTCATCAGTTGGCGAGATAGTTGTATCGGACATTGTTGTATCGACCCGAGTGGTATCAGACGTAATATCAGATGACGTTGAAGCATCGGTAGTCTAGTTTTGGATTTAGTCAACGAGGGACCACTAAAATGTTTCCTCGTTTGCTCTGCAAATAACACGGTGGTACACTGTCGTTATACATCATAATATAATAACTGTATAAATTATGCGCTTAGGTTTATCATTAATGGTGATTACATTTTTTTTTTATTTACTTGAGTATTTTTAATAATTATTAACACTTAGCACTTGCAGTTGGAATGTTCAGTGTAAATAATAATTTTACGAAAACGGCAACAGTGTTTTTTGTTCATAAACCAGTTTTATTATTTATATATATTAAGCTATAATTGTATTACTGAATAGTAGGTATTTTGTATTTATGTTTAAACATAATATAATAATTTCCATAAATTATTATATTAAATAATGAAAATTCTTCCATCTATGTAGTCGACCTTGGGCAAAGTCGTGCGTAAGTGTTAAATTTCCGTTTTAAATGATAGTTGCATATAAACTTGTTACACTTTAAAATTTAAATTAGCTAATTATTAAATGAATATCTAAACTCAATTTAGTGGATAAGCAGCGTTTGATTTATAAAAAAAAAATACAATAACCCATTATTGTAATTTTGTTTCAAGTTGTAAATAAGTGGCTATATACCTATATTTAACATATGAATATAATAAAATATATATTTATTATACATGTGGTGTAACATGAGTAGCTGTTTGATGCAATTAACTAAGTACTAACAATGTTTATTAACTTTTGTTCATAAAAATTACATTTTTTATACATAATATATAGTTGACAATCATAATACAATATATCTATTATACATATATATATATAAATTAAATTAAATAAAAATAATAGTTATTAAATATTCTGTAAGTTTTTTATGTTACATTCTGTATAATTTAGGTAGGTACCTATAGATATACGATTTAGGTACTATCTAATGCACAAGTATGTCGCTGTATGTCATATTTATAATTGATAATAATTCTTGCAAAACAACAAGAATATTTTTTTCTCCTTAAAAATTATTAACTAATCGAGTAAGTACCTAGGTACTTGATAATGTAGATAGTGTGTTACCTAAATGACTACACAAATATCAATAATTTCTAAATTATTTATCTCAAGGTTATATTTTTGGTCTCTATAATTATATTTATAATTGATACTTACTCATTCTCCTGGTTCTTTAAATGCAAATGTGCATTAACAATTTTTTATTATCAAAGATAAATGGAAAAAAGTATTTTATTTCATGATATAAATTAAACTGATTGTATTTGCCATTTGATACTTCATCGGAGTATATAAAATAAAAATCAGTGGCATTAAAAATGAAAAACATTACGAAAGCTTCTAAAATCAAAATATAAAATTATTCAATTTTTATTAATTAGTTATAGAGTTAATATAAATACATGTTATCCATCATAATAATACTTTTGGCGTAGGTATCATATATTTATATTCATTACAAGGCTGTGAATTAAATGAATTTGCATGTTTTATTTTTTTGCTACGTCGTACTTATAATAAAATGGATTCGTCGAAAATTTGTTTTGACTTATTTATAGTTCAAATATTAAATCTTTTTTTGCATGTTTTTGCATATTTCATAAGTTAGGGCATATAAATGCATGTTTTAACGATTTTTTTTTATACAAATGCTTTTTTTTTTCGTAATATTCTATTTTTAATTGGGTATTTAACGAGTATATTGACTATTGTACTTTTGAAGTCGAGATTAAATTAATTTACTGATTTCAACAAGTACATAATAGATGACAAAAATCGTTGATTGTACAATGCAATAACTACTTTAAAGGTATAAAATATATAATTTCAAGTAGAAACATATTTTATTCTAAGCATATATTTTTATAGATTTTATATACAACGAAGATCAAGACTAGTCAAGCCCAAAAAGTCATATACTAATGCAAGTATACCAATTTGTAATATTAATAATATTTAAACTAAAATTAATGAAAAAAAATAAGAATAAAAGTTAAATATTAATAGATTTTTTGCATATTTTTGAAAAATAAGAGCATATTATTTTGTTATTTTTTATAGTGCATATTTAATAGTTTAAAAGTGCATTAAATTCACAGCCTTGTTCTTGTTCATTATACTAATATGTGGTCATCCTTTTTCTGATACACCTAATTTCAGTGGTATTTATGTAAATACTTGTAATACATTTTTTGTGTCACTGTAGCAGGTTTTACATTGATACCTGTGCATGAAAATTAAAATTCTATACCCTCTTCATTTATATTATATATTATATTTTCTAAAATTTTCTATTTTTGTATTGATGCTTCACTATGCTTGTAATATACTAAAATTCTAATCTGGTTTAATGTATGTATTAAAAAATTAAATAGTATAAACATACGTTTGAGATAATAACTATATCATATTACAAATAGCTATTCAGATAAATAGTATTTTAATTACTCAAACAGCAATACTAAACTTTAAGAGACTACTTATAGTTTAATGGTTTCAAAACTTAAAGTATAGTAGAAAATGATATCAATGATAAGACTGACCAGCGGTTCTTAAACTATATTACATAGCTCCTAGAGGTTCAAGACACTCATGTCGGCGGGTTCCGGCCTGCACATATAACGTAAGATATTTCGTAAAAAACGGTACCTATTCAAAAGAAAGTTGGTAAGGAGTGGGTCAACGATATTTTAAAACCATTCATCAGGGGTTCGTATTTTACAGAAGTTTAAGAACCGCTGATATAGATGATATTATTTTAAATTAAATTACCGATTGGATCTCATTGCAACACACCACGAATTGATCCAACAGTGGATTCAATACAGCAATAAATGACTAATACTCCGACCTACGATTACAAACATGATTAAAATTAAAATTAAAATTTTGAAAATGTAATTTAAAATAATATTTACTAAAAGTCGAAGATGATGTTTTGAAACAATCATCTTTTATTAAAAAATTATAATACTATAATACGTCTTATTGGAATAAAATGTGAAATGAAAATAAACGATATTTTATTGGAAACGTTATTAGCTTAATAACACTCAAAAGTAATCTGATAATTACTTGAAAGCGTAGTGTCCTTTTAAAAGTGCCCACCTAAATGATGTGATATAGAAATGAAATAATTATAATAGGAAGGCACTTTAATATAAATATTAAATATATTCATCATATTATTATAAATTAATTAATTATGTCAATGAGTAATGAACTAATAATCTGATTATTACCATGAAATATTTTTGAACTTATCTTACTTCAAACAAATAATATTTGAATACAATTTCCCATTAAAATATTAAGTTTATCTAAAACACAATTTAAATGTTTTTTTTTATACACATAACAAACTGATAATAATTCGACTTAAAAACTTTGTTATTATAAAGTAAAAGAAATATTTCTAAACACTTGAACACAATTAGAGATATATTTTATGAACTCAGTAATATATATATATATATATATATATATATATTGTAATAGCTGTTATAACAGTAAAGGTACTTACACTGGCGGGATCTGGATTGTAACTTACAATCGCCACCACAAACCGAAATATCAGCCATCCTTTAGTCTATTTTTAATATAAGCGATTCTAAAAAATGCGTATTCTTAAACACGCGTAAAAATAAAAAATGTAGAAAATCCCACCAATCACCACGGAGGTTGCAATCGGATCAACTATCGAAGTGTTTGAATTTCTGATTATTTAATGTAGGAATTGGTTATAGGTACTTAAACATAAATGCCTTAGGTTTTTTTTTTCTCCTATTATTTTGAAAAATACCAAGTATTTTTAATTTTGACCTTTTCAACTACAAACTAGATCCAATTAGCTACATAAAACCACCATAAAAATGTAAAATCAAAATATTATCAACTACTTACCGTGTATTTACCTATACAACTATACCACAGTATCGCACAAAAACCACATCATTGGAAAATCAATATACGAGTATAACGTACGTTCTATACATGGCTATATTTATCGCTTCGCTCAGAATCTAAAAAATGCCAACGGGCAACGGTGTATCCAAGAAGTGCGCGAGGATTATGTAGGATACACAAGGATAATAAAAATGTAATTTATTCTATATGCAGTGTTATCTTCATATCTCTGATATGGTCTAGTGGCTTTAGGCCGTACATTGTGGTTTAAATACAATAATACTATACCAAGAGGTATACGGTTACCGGAATACCCGAATACACTAGGTGGTTTTTTTAAATAATATATTATATGAATCTATTATAAACTGCGTTTAATTAAGAACTTTATAATTACTTTACATCAATTTTTCTCATATACATTTCGTTTAAAATAAAATAAAAAAAAAATTAGTATTATTCAATAATTTTGGAAATCAGTCAGCTGCTTTTTTGAACACACATTCATCAATATCCTAAGCTTTCTTTTTCCGATTTTTCAGAATGCTCTTTTCAGTTTTTCGTCTCTGAAATAAATAAAAAATATTTTTCGTGTTTCTATTCTTTTTCGATACGTATTTACAAACCATTTATTCACACTGTCCTACGGTAAGTTTGTAAATTATCTTTAAAGTTAATTACAATTATACATACTATTATTTATTAATTAATAATAATATATAATAATAATAAATATTTATAATAAATGAGATGTTTTCAGCGTACAATATCACTAAATAATATTTAAAAAAAACAATAATATATATTTAGAAATAAAGCTAATCGACCTTTACACAAAATCGTTATTTGTATCTAATTATTTATCGTTGAATTCAAATCACACCCAAGGACATATGCTCAATGACGAGGTACACTACAGCGTAGTCCTACACCTACTGCACATGCAGAGCGTTACCTTGTCCGCCTTTTGATTTTGGAAATAATTATATTTTACGTTCGGTAGTGAATGTAATAAATAGTTACTTAATAATATATTGAGTCCAAAAATCAGGATTTAGACCGCAGTCTCCGGATTATATTACTATATTATATATATATATATATATAGTATATTTCATAGTTTATGAAATTGTTAACGTTTTTAAAATTAATTTTTCCGAATGTTGCCCAAATTATTAAACACTAACTAATTTTTTTTTTGCATTTTTAATGCTTTTGTCAATTGCCCTCATCCTTAATTATTTATCTATGATTATTATTTTATTTATTAATTTTGTTCATTATCCGTATTAGATAAGCATTGTCTCCAATTTCTAACACAATTTAATGTATAATATATTATACCTTTTAAAACGTATTTATCTTCGAGTAGCCCTGGACTTTTTTTTTTTAAAAAAAATACTATTATTAAGTTTATTAATTTTCATATGTTCATTTTTTTTTGTTTCTCAAAATAATACTTGTAGATAACCTAGACCTCTTCTCACTTTTTTTGGATACTTATTAAATGTATTTAATTTATATGAAATTTTATATTTTTTCATTAAACCTTCAACTACAGTTGAATGAGTGACCTTTGAATTTTGATTATATTTGTTTATATTTTTGTTTGTATATTTTATTTTTCGACTTGTATTTAGTAAATAAACAGGTTAGGTATTTTCTGATTCCATTTCAACATAATTATACTTAATTAAATATGTTATGTATGCTTGTGATCAGTCGTTATATACTTTCGTAAATTGTTGATATATTATATTGTATTCAAGTTAATTTTTTTTAAATTCTTGCAAAATATCTGTCGGGGGAATTTAATTTTAGGGTTAAGTAATAATCAATTGACATACAGTGGACGCCACTCATTTTGGGACCAGCACAAAGTGAATCTTATAACCGATTGAATCTTAATACATATAATATTACAATATATTACATATCTTATCTATTATTGAATAAATTTAAAAATTCTGATAAAAAAATTAAAATTATAATTCATATACATATTATAAAAATTATTGCATATTAATAAAAAGTTATAAAAGATGTATGATGTATTTATTGTTTATGAAAAAAATTTGTAATTTTGGTTTGTTTTGAGTATTAAAATTCCAAAAATATATTTCTCATACTCATATTACAATAACGGTAATTGCGAAAAATGTGAAATGCGATAAAATTTGTTATACATACACACATTAAAAAGCATGAATTGAAATCAGAAATAACCTAAAAAAATATGTATTTTTCGATAACCAATTTATTTATAAATTTTAACCAAAAATGTTTATTTTTTACGAAATTTGAGTTTTATAACCCAATTTTTTATAACGTTTTTAGATAGGTACATCTGGATACGTTTGGATAGCGACTGAACCTTATATCCGTGAATCTTATAAGCGGCGTTCAATGTATTATTACCTATTATATATAATACAAATTTAATTTAAATTTTAAATAATTAATCATAGTTTTAAATCGATTTGTCTGTAAAAATTATCGATTTTAATTTCTGTTTACTTTTTGACTAATAGGTATCTTAAAAATGTTGATTTCTGATAATATTTTAATTTTAAATCGATTTCAGGTCCGCTCGCCTAATCTAAACTATATAATAAATTATAGTATATTGTAAATAAATATAAATATAATATAATTGAATACCTGTCTATAACCACCGTATTGGCTTACAGTAACCTTCTCATAACACCATTTTTATATTCGATAATTAACCAAAAGTAAGTGGATAATGTTAATTTTATTTGGTTGGAGTTGTATTAATTCAATCATAATAATCCAGTAAACATAAATGGTTATACTTGACATTAGCCAATCGTCGAACATTACAGTAACAGTTCTAAAAACCAATTTAAATATCTTTTATTATATAAGTTTAAGTAGGGATGTACACGGATTAGCTTAAGATATTATATAAATACATATATATTAATATAAATAACGAAATTCTATAATAAAATAATATGTATATACATTATAAACTTGTTAAAAATTATAATAATATGAGTTTATTATATCAAGTTTTTATGAATTTAACCGAACCTGTAGGTTACCTTCAGGTTTAAAAACATTAATAAAATGTTTAAAGGTTCTATTATTAATATTTTAATGAAATACTCGAATATTTTAGATTCTGATTGGAACGATGAATTTATTGGTTTTCAGTTATATTATTATACTTATTTTAGATCTGTCAATTAACAGGTAAAAATCTATTAAAATATAAGTTGGACTAATATTTTTAACATACCGTGTTAAAGTTAAATCAATATATTTTGTTTATGCATTTAAAATTATATATATATATATATTAATATATAAAATAATATATCATTTTATTAAATAATTACAAACAAATGATCGGGATTTGCGTTTTCATCTTGTTTTGGTGCAGAAAAAAATGTCTTCAACCTTTCACTTTAATGCGGTAGTTTCCGTTGGCAAATTTGATCTAGATACAGCTACTAGAATTCAAAAATAAAAGACTTTTAATAAGTACTTTTAAAAATAATCGGGGTAAACGGAAAACTAACAACAAAAAAATAAAATATTTACGCAACACTAGTAAGTTGTAATACAATTTTTGTTTACAAGCAACTGATATTAGAATTTTGATTCTTAAAAATTTTATTTGTAAATTATTCTGTCGTTATAAATGAAAAAAATGTTTAATTAAATAGGTACAAGGTTTCTCATAAGTTATTGTCTCGGGAATTTTGAATTTCTACAGTATAATTAAACAAAAACAACTAAAGAACACTACAAACCTTACTTTTACTTTTTAAATTATTTTATTTTAAACATTTTTACTGTAGTAACAATAATATTATTGTCAATGATACTCCAACTGGTTTAACAACATTACTAATAAGTACCTTTTTTATTAAGTAGATACTTTTATATTATACAGGCTGTAACAGAACGATAGTTGTGATTAAATAACTTTTTTTATTGTTATTATTTGGAAACTGTACGATTGTGGAATATGTATTATATTTATATAAAAAACAGTAATGTTTATAAAACCGAGTTATTATTACTTGATTTCCATAGACAGGTGTTGCATAAAGAACGTCCACGAGTTTGTTCGTGTTGCGATATCGACGGTATACCTAACGTGACCATACGTCCCGCTTTCGAGCAAAGTGTCCCGCTGTCCCAAAAGAACCCAAAAATGTCCCGCTTTAAGAAAAGTCGACTTGTGGTAAGTATTTATTGATCGCAAATCATAATCATACATTATTTATACTATTATACTGTATAGACGTATAGACGTATAGTATAACTACGTAATATATATATGTGTATTACGTAAAACACTAAAACCCATAGTCCATAGATAAAAATGGTACAAAAATAACTATATCTTATTGTTGTTGTCGCTGCCACCGCGTCAACTGCGGGAATCGGCGATAAACGGAGTACGGCCGAATACCTATACATAATATTATTATCTTAGTAGTTCCGTTGCCTTGGCACGCGCTGTACTGTACCTCGAGTTGGTTGACGTTCTTTACGACGAAAAATATTGTTATTTTTCGCAAAATGATATGATTTTCTTATTAAAATGTACAGGTGTCCCGCTTTGAAGAAAAAAAAATATGGTCACGTTAGGTATACGGCGTAGCTGTCGAATGAATCGGACGAGTTTTTGATTTTGCACCTCAACAACTTTGGGAAAACTGAGAGAGAAAGAATTGGTAACACCGAGCTATGTTAGCCTGGGAGCTTGGGAAAACGATATGGTCACTAGACATTATAATGTAACAGTGATAAGTGTGCATATGCAATACTGGGCAAACCACAGTTATGTTTTCCTTTTCTTATTAACGGTTACCCCCCAATGTCTGTCCGTTTAATAGTATCCATTATTGTTCGTATTATGTTCCATTATATTCCACGAATCTGCAACTATACTCGTTATTACGAATTATTATTTACCACCGAACAGTATGCATTATGTACTTATTATTTGTGTCCTCGTCACCTATAAATGACGTAGAACCCAGAATCGGCGCAAAACACTTCGACAATGCAATAATATAGTAGATCCTCATTTAAAACACAAACAATGTTCTGATACAATATATTTTAAATCCACGTGGTTAACATTGGTAACAAATTAACCTATAACATGACTATACAATTAGTCGTAACAACTCGTGAATTACGGCACATAATCATTGAAAACGATTTTACTCGTTAATGTGTTACGGTTTCTTTGGCAGTGTCAAACAGCGAAATACAAATTACGATTTTACCTGTACGTTTGATGATATGTCATTTCACTCTAATGTTTAAGCTAAACGCACGAGATTGGTTTTATTGAGCAAACATTTGCCACGTTGATCAACATTTTGTGATCTCGCTTTTTGTCCACTATTTATTTTTATAATTGTCTCTTTTTTTGAATTTAGGTTTTATCTACTCAAATAATAATAGTCATGACTCATTATTGTCAAGATCGGGTGCTTATACATTACGATTGTGTTTACACTCTGCAGTCTACTCGTATTAGATTTAGGCTTATGCACTGAGTGCAGTGATATACGTCATATAGTTGACAAATATCATCTTTTTAACGACGGTCTACGAGTGATACTTTGTGTAGAGTAGGTATAATATTCGACGTGTTTAGCAAAAATAGATTAAACTTACCGTATCAACAGGTAAAAGATATTGTTTAACTTGAATAATAATATTTCAAACTTATTTCAGGTAAAACAATAAAACTCAAATAAAATTACATGATTATTATTTTACTTTAACATGTATGTAAAAAATGTAAAGTGTATGTTCCCATAGTTTGAGATCTGTCTGAGGTAAATAAAATAATTATAACTAAACCACGGTATAGGTATAGATGCAATACCTGTATAATCGATTGGTATCTTAAAAGGACGTGGTACCCGCGTGTGTTGTCTCTGTCGTACGTGTGTAAGACGGAGACAAAACCCGTTTACGCAGTCTGAGAACAGTGAGAACTCGCTCGATTTTGGTTTTACAGTAAATATACTTATTATAAAATTAAAATATGACAATCATATGGAGGGAAAGAGCAAGATGATGGACTTTTACCATCATTCCCAATATAACATTCATTATATCGTTAAGAAATTGCGAAATTTAACATTTCTAAATAATTTTTAACTTTTCAAAATTTTAATTAAAAAAAAACTCATTGTCTTGCCCTCACAAATATTGTCATCTTTTAATTGCATAGATATATTTGTTTTTGTATTGTAAAAATAAATCATGGTCAAATTACGGTTCTAACGGTTATGCCTATAGCAGGTCAATGTATTAATATTTACTAATATAATTATTCATTAATTAGTTGAGTATATCGTAATATAAATTAATTTATAAAATACTCTTAGAAATATTGAGACTGAAACATTATCTCCCAATAAACTATTTTTCATATTCAATAATTAATTATCATTAAATTGAAATTAGACATATTAATCACAAAAATATACTCATCAAAAATGATTCTGAAACAAAATTAAGATCATGATGCGTACGTTTGATCAGCCTCCACAATCGACATTATTTTACAAAAAAATGTTTGTACGTTTTTGGTACAGATACGTCATCATAATTTGAATTTTTTGCCTTTATTCAGAATTTATTTGATATCGGTTCGCTGGGAAATCAATTTATCGTAGGGTAAGGACGGGAATGGAGACGTTTCCTAAAATAATTTAACGTTTTCAATAAAAACGGTGATTTATTTATTTTTTGGATGTTATGACAGTTATAAAGATAAACACTAAAAATAATGCGAGTAAAAACTATTTTTATATAATAGCGACACTATAGTACAACAATTCTATAAAAAATATTTTTTTATTTACTTTTTCAGTCAGCAGGCTGCAGGAATTATTTTTTATTTTTATTTTCCACTACTTCTAATAGCATAAAAAATTAAACTTTTCGTGCAAGTGCCAAAATGGACGTATACAATCATCTACCACCTATTATAATTTATAATACATAATTGACGGATGACTCTGAAATAAAAAAATTCTGGGTAAAGGCAAACAGACTCAAACTAATTAAGTATAAAGGTATACCTAATACTAAATGTTATTAAAAATATTATTATGAAATATTTATTCGTGGGACTGTGGGAGACTGCGAAAACGGGGCAATAACAGTTATAACTACTGACTTTATCAGGAAAAAATAATAATTTTGTAAATTACGTGAAAATCACAATAGTTACAATAATGTATAGTGCTGCAATTAGACATTACGATTTACGGTGGCGCATTAAGGTTGGTGTGCATTTCGTTTTGGTGCTTTAATTTTTATAATTTACAATATAAGGAATCTCGTGATGCATTTAGAATAAGTCTTGGATGATTAAATTAATTTAAAAAACTTAGAAATATAATTAAAACGATTAGGCGTTTGTAAGTTATTAAGGGTACATTTATAATAATTAAATACACTTGATATAGAGAGATAGAAATAAATTATGAACATTTATTTTATTATTATACGTGAAACATAAGTTATGATTATTATCACTAGCTTATCATTTATTTTTCGGGTAAATAACTAATTTTGCTTACACAGTGTGTCTTGTAATTTATAATATTGTTGAGAAATTTCTTATGGTTTTCTAGTAGTCCTCCTTCGAAAATGATGATGAGTAACTTTACTAGTCGCAGTCGAATCATATGTTGTTGATTCGGGAGTAGCAGTCGTTGTATTCCATCCTTCGGTAGTCGAATTAGAATAATATGTTGTTGATTTGGGAATAGCAGTCGTTGTATTCCACCCTTCGGTAGTCGAATTAGAATAATCTGTTGTTGATTTGGGAGCACCAGCCGTTGTATTCCATCCTCCTGTAGTCGAATTAGAATAATATGTTGTTGATTTGGGAGCACCAGTCGTTGTATTCCATCCTCCTGTAGTCGAATTAGAATAATATGTTGTTGATTTGGGAGCACCAGTCGTTGTATTCCATCCTCCTGTAGTCGAATTAGAATAATATGTTGTTGATTTGGGAGCACCAGTCGTTGTATTCCATCTTTCGGTAGTCGAATTAGAATAATAGGTCGTTGATTCAGTTTGTGGTACAGTTGTCGTATTTGGCTTATGTGTTGTAGTTCTATTATATCTTGGCCAAAAATGACCAATTATTAATTCTTTTAACACTGGAGATTTTTGATCTGTCAATGTAGAAATTAACTGTGGTTTTTCTGATAGGTCCTAGTAATGTGTACATAGAAAAATTGAATTAATAATATATTAAATAAAATAGTATGTGGCAACTAGTAAATTTAAAAATACTTAACTTATCTAAATATTAATTTATTCTTAAATTAATCTAATTTTCGTGTAGTGCTATATTTAAGATTCTAAGCGGAGCGATGAATGTATTAATTTTTAAACGATGTATGATTTTTTTATGTATGCGCAAACGTTTTATAATAGAAAAATGCTACCATCTTTAACTTTAAATTTAGTTTCTAATAGCAAATTGGATCTATGTGGTACATTTAGGATTTTAAAATAAAAAATTCCCCTTACTTATCAATATAATCGGAAAAAACACCCAAATGACTAAATAAATGTATATACGTGAACGCAAAATTCGCAATAATATATAACAAAAGGAAAAAAATCCTTTAGTAACATACTACTACAAACTATAGAAAATAACTGTTACACACAAGAGAAAATTATTAGAAACTTCTTTAGAACCATTAAATAATTTAAGCAATTTTTAATTCAACATTGAATACAATCAGACATTAAGACAGTCACATTTTAATAGAACCAGAGTTGAGAACTGAAAGGTGGAAAAAAATGTAAAAGATAATTAAACAGTAGGTGCCAAGACTTTTACCAAGTATCTAACAGTACGCAGTTTTTCTTAAAAATAATCATTAAATCACATTGTTTTTTTATGCAGAAGATTGTATAAGTGATTACCAATGCTGTTTCCAGAAAGACCGGTCAACCGCACACAGTTCTATACATAGTAGGTCAAATAATTAAAAAGAGGTACGAATACCGACAAGAATATGCGGTAATAATTTATAAACTTTAAAAAAAAGCATACAATAGAATCCACTATCCACAGAGCCTCTATAAAAACGGTTAATAAAAAAATAACGGTTATTGTTGTACTTAATCAAAAAAAAAATATATATACATATATATATATATATTTGTAGGTACTTGAAAATTATAAAATATCTATGATATAATTTACTATACTCGATAACGTTTTTCAAAGTATTTAGAATTAAATTTGTATATTTTCACTTATAACTTATCCAATAATCTTTCTACAGTAAGTTGATATAACCACTAACATTAAACAATTAAAATTAAAAGATAGGAAATTAATATATTTACTACCAAACTTACTCTTTTTAGCAAACATAACAGAAAGTGAATCGATTGTTCTCACTCACGCGAGAGTTTTTGAGCATTAAAAAATATTAAGAAATTAACATTTAAACAACAGAAAAAGAGATGTATCGAGTTGCGGCCGACAACTGTATCAGTTGTATCAGTTGTTTTGACTTACGAATTGTTGAACGATTTATCAGTTTAATGTCAATATTATTGACTCAAAGGTTAATAGCATTGGTATACGATATAAACGTAAAATAATATTATAATGAATATAATATTTACAAAAAATTAATTCAATAATCTACTACAGTATTAACTTTAAAATATTTTACTATACCAGTACTTAATATAAATAATCATAAAATATATTTGGCAATACATAGGCAGACCGCCGCAGAAGCAGACCTTAGGTCTCCGCTTAGAATCGGTTTTTAGGTACATTTTTGATTATATTAGTTATATACTTATAAATAATATACCTGCTGTTTTATGTGTGTATATTCTTCATTGCATTCGCCTGATTTTAAATCGCATTTAAGTATTTCTTTTGCTTCAATGGTAGATTCAAAACACCAAAGAAGTAAGAACGCTGTCTATTCGTTTATAAATACATAATGTTTAAGATAGTATAAGACATGAGTAATAATAATTAACAAATTAAAAATAAATCATATTTACCAGCAGCTGAAGATATTTGGACGAAAAACTCATATTGCAATAAGGATATAATGCAACCTTCTTATTTTAACAGAATAAGAATGTAAAGTGAGATTCTTGAAACTTTTACAACTATTTATAGTAAATTGTAGTTGACTAACTAATATAGGTATAAGGAATACTAAGTGATTTAATTATTCTAACGTATCTATATATATATATATATATATATATATATAGGTATAATAGGTAGGTACATTTGTAATTAGATATAAATACTTGAAAACTAATAATATGTAGCTTTTTACAAACATAACTCATGCACTTCAATGCTAATCCAAACAATTTCTTTGGAACACTATGACTCAGCTCTGAACAAATATTATATTATACAATTAAAGTAGGTACAATTTGTACCTATATTTACTTAATGAATAATTAATTATTCTCCAAATTACTGTTGAGTGATGATTAATTGAATTATATCGATCTTATAGTGATATATTTTCTAGTTTAATAATTAATTTAAATTTATCTTTTTGAAAATTCAAATGGAAACATAATAATATATTAATATAATCATTTTAACTTATAAGAAGACGTCATACCCGTATATGTTGTTTCCATATTATTACAAACGTAGAACATAGCAAATTGCGTTCAGCAGAATACATTTCATGCTGTTATAGTTTCAATATTAGAGCCAATGTATAGTTATGTGAAACATTATAATTTTAAAATATTCGTCACTCACTGAAAAATTAAAATATCAATAAAAGTGTATATGATGCCCTGGATAATAGTATTACCTTTAAATTTAATAATAGATAAATTGATTCCAACATTAACAACATAAAAAATGTATGCTGTTGAATGGAAATTTGCTACGATGTATGTTACTATGTTAGTAAGACAGAGACAACACACGCGGATTGCGGGTACGGCGATTTCTTAAGTCTATAATTTCTAAATAATATTCAAGAAAATAATCGAAAGAAGTTCAAACATTTAATTGTACAAGCCATTAACTCATCAAAAAATATGCACAAAATATTTTTTTGACTTATTAATTCTAATCAAAAGAGTCCATCACAATAAATTTAATATTTGAAATTTATATTTATTTAGGTAATTGTTTCATAATTTATTTTAATATTACGACCATATAAAAAGCTTTAGATACAATCTTGAATATTTCACGTTTATTCAGTGTTATAAGATATATCTATTGAATAGAAATACTGTATAAAATACATTAATTTTCTCTTCTACATTTTGGTTTGAAACTTGAGTAATAATTAATATTATTTATAGTCATATATTGTACAGATTCGTAATTTTTCTTTTGATATAATTGAAGTTATACATCAATCAGATATATTATGTAAATAAAAAAAATATAGAAAAGTAAGTAACTGCTCTGCTGTACAGTATGAGCTAGTACATCATTGAATTGGACACTGTAACCGGGGCCTAAAATTAGGGTATTTTGGTACTGCACACCTAATTCCACACACCAAAATAATATTTTAAAATAATAAACATAGGTCTAGTAGTGTACAATGCACATCATTCCACATATTATATAACTTTGTTGCATAATTATTGTTGGTATTTATTAATAATAGGGCACAGATGTTGTTGCATTTGCAATTTTTTTCTAATTTTTCAATATATTGCACGTTCGTATTTAAGTACATTTTAAATGCATGACATCTAAGCACGAACTAAATATCTAAAAGATTTTTTAGTTCAATCTTTTGGCAATTTTATTGAATTTACTCATTTATATGCAACTATTTTAGTTACATTTTGTGAGTCGACACTCAATAACCGTCATAACATCTATGTTATCTTATAAAATAAACATAATTTAAAGTTGGTAGGTAGGAATTTAATACAGCACAAAATATTTAACAATTATACGGTATATTCTTATAATTTGTTCTTCAGCTACTTCAAATAGAATACTGAATAATTTAAATTTATATAATTTTTGGTAGAATTTTAGATAATAATAGTATATTTAAAACATTTATAATAAAACGCTATTATTTTTTAATGCAATTTTTAATATTTTAACTTTTAAGTGTAATTTTTGGTGTTTTTTAGTGTAATATTGCAATCAATTATATTATTTTTTTAGTACTACAATATCCGTGTTCTACTAATTAATGATTTTCAATAATCAATATTGAATATTAATCAAATAAAAATTTATAAATTTATAAAATCCAAAAAGATACTGTACACTTTTAAATCTGCTACTGCACATTTAATATTAACTACTGCATATAGTGTGTGCTACTGCACACAATTTTAGGCCTTGCAAAAAACGATTCTTAGCAAAGATGATCGTAAGCTTATCATTATACATTGTTATAAACTATTATGTATATATTTTTATTATTATTAATACGGTATAAATTATAAATATAGGCGATAGCATATAATTCATTAATCTAGAATGTATTAAAAATGTCATTATAATAAAATATAATATAGTTCAAATCTCCATGAAAAATATTTTTGAATTATTACAAAATAACTAAAATTGTTATTCATCGTTTAAATGTACGATTTCGTTCAAAGAATTCAATCTTCTAAATGTTTATATAAAATAATTAAGAAATCAAGCTAATACATTCGTTAGATTTTTTGACTACAGTATGAATTAAATAATAAGAACTCTTTCATTAAATCTACAATATTTAGCTAAAAAAATTAAATATTTTATAAGTTTATAAATTTTTAATTACAAAATAATTTATAAATTTCTGTGATTTAGCATTTTGACGAATTTTTATCAAGATTCTAACTTTAATATAAAAGAAAATGTTGTGACTGAATTTTTGATTTTTATAATTAGTGAATGAAACTTTAGGGGAATTTGTTATTATATTTTCAATCTTTATTACCTGGCAAACCATTATTTATTAACATTTATTAAAAAAAATTTGAAATGTTCAACGGTTAAGTTAAAAAAAGTTTTTTTCCACGATTATTTTAAAAAGTACTGTAAATTTTGCTTTTAACCTCTCCCCCTAAAAAAAATTCCAGCTAGATCTAGTTTACTACCAGAAACTATCTCTAAATTGAAAATGAAAATATTTATTCTATCTCAATAGGTGATGATTGATGACAAACACAAAAATAAAAAATAAAAGTTCAATAACACTCATCGTTGTAAGATCAATACCATTATATATCGCTCTGCATATAATTTAAAATGTATATTTTATGAATTAGGTTGAATTCCAGATTAATAATATAAAACATTTCCAAAATCGTATAATATGACTGATATGAGTAATATTATACAAATAGAAAAACAGTAGGTATATAAGACAAACAGAGATAGTAAATTGTAAAATATTCACTTAAATAAGTCCAAACAAAAAATGTCCTAACTCATGACTTAGTTACACAAAATAATGCAAACAGTTAATTCTATAATACATATCATAAAAATTAAACCAAAATATAAATATGTTATGCAAAGCTGGGCAAATAAACCATTTTTTTTAAGTACCTTATTGAGTTAAGTTACCAAAAAAAAAAATAACTTCTAACTTTTTAACTGGTTATTACCCATCTCTGATGTTTTATCATATGCATCTTAAATTTTATAATTAATCCCTTGCAATAGATATCCTTGGAAATCGAGTGTACTTACTAGTGTACTACATGCACTTTGAATGTTCATACAAAACTTTATGTTTTTATCTATTAAACATGATTCACTACACTAATTAGTAACTCAAGTGTTACATTGTTTGAAAAAAATAAAATAATTAATTCTTTCTGAATATTCTAGTTTTGTTATTTCGTGCACTTTTTTTTTTAATACAAACAAAAGTTAAGTATACGTCTATATATAATTGTATCTATACAACATAATATTATAATCTTATTACTATTTTATTAAAACTACTTAACTAATTGTTACATTTAAAATAGGTAGATACTAGTTTTACTCTAAGGTACTATGTTATTTAAATATTTAATACTTGGTTGCATTTATTATTTTTATTTAAATTTATATAAATACATCTATAGATATTATAAGAAATTAAAATATTTTTATCAATAATTTCATTAAAAATTTAAAACTAATTTAATTCAATCAATTTATATACATAAATTCTAAAGTATTATGTTATTCTGTTTTAATTTTTACAATAAATTATACACTTTTATTGGTTACTATGATTGCTACTAACTATACTTGCATAAATGAAAAAATCTTCCTTTCATCTTAAAACCAATAAATATCATAATATCCATAGTCAGAATTTTTTAAGATTTAAAATATATTAATTAATAATCCGTAAACATTTTTAGTTGAACTACAATAATTTTTTGAAACAGCAAATAGTTTTTCAAATTGATAAAATTATACAGACTATTAATTATTAGTTATTAGTTAATGTATTTTCTTATGGTAAAATTAATAAAATAAATGGGGTTACTCGTACTATTAATGATATTTTTGTCAAATCTAAATTTTTATTATATTGGTCGTTATTTTTGATTGAATTTGAGGATTATCTAATGTCTTTTTATTTTGATTGCAAGTTGAAAAATGTATAACAATTATCTATAACTATGAACAGTATGCCCCGATGCCTTTTACAATTCATGTTGGATTGATAGACGATTCTTTCTTAGCTGTGTTTCGTTAAAATAAAAGTCTAAATAACTATTTTAGATTCTGAACCGAGCGATGAATGTATTGATTTTACAACGATAATACTATAAGTAAAATAAATGACTTTAATAGCTATGCGCATATCAAAAAAAACATCATAATATTATATAGTTTGTGATAATATAGGCTGCAGACAGTCTCCGCTTAGAATAGTTTTTCGTATACAATGATATACATATACGTATCATTAAATTTAAATTTATACTCTTATAATAGTGACCCACTTGGCACTTTACGAGCAGCAAAGCGATACCCACTTGTATACCTTTACTATTATAACTATTTTTTGATATTTTAATTAGTTATTAGTAATAATTGGCGGCACTCACACAAATATAATTTTGAACGTTAGTCAGCACTTAACAGTCTTATTATATGTTTTATTGAATTAATTTTATTAAACGCTTTCGAATGAAATGTTTCCAAATTATTTTAAATTAATTGATAACGTTATTTATTTTGTGGCTCCTAATGAGACAATGAGTGATGAGTTATCGTTGAACTTAGTCGATGTTACGGTCGGTACTGACTAAGTGAACGTCATGTATAATTTTATCGCTACCGCCGCCGCACAGATTACGTATTTTGAAATCAAGTAACAGTTTTTGTTTTAAATTTTAAATTATTAATAGTGGTTAAAAAATTTAAATGACCTTTTGGTAAACTGTAAAAAGATATATATTTTTATAAATGATTCAATGTTTTAAGTTTATCGTACAATTAATAATAATATAAAAAATAATTATCGAACTCGGCGCTCACATTTTATCAATCGTGTAATAACAGGTTAAGGTCATTTTATGTAATTTAAAGTCATTTTAAACTATTTTCCACTAATCAAGAGAAAAATCACGAATTTATTCTTTACAAAAAATTATTTGTATATAATTTATTATTGATAGGTATCAATTGTTATGTAACGTCAAAAAAAAAAAAAAAATTCTATCTTAAAAACATTATAAGTGACCCTTCGGGAAAACATATAATATTAATAAAAAAAAAAATCATAAACCTCGGAACTATAGATAACAATATTTCGTCTTTTTTAAACATTTACCCATGTAGATTTACTAGCATTTATAGTAACAATTTAAGATAACGGTTACCTCTGTATAAAATAATCTCTTATTCTTATCCCCGTAAGTATAGCACTAGATACTATTATTCTCCTTCTCGACACTACACAGATTTTCAGCATTCACCACTGTTCGGATGATATAAATTGAAATAGGATAAGAGGACGCTACATCCGCATGTCGGCATGTCGCATCTCTGTCGTACACATGTAAAACATGGCAAAAACTCTGTTTTGCGCGGGATAGAGGTACTCAGACTGTAGTGATAGTTAAGACTCCAAATTGATATACAATAAAGTTGAGAACATCATCCGCGAAATGTAGTTTTTATTTATTTATTATTTTTTTTTAATATCATTTATACGAAAAAAGTTTATATTATTTCAAAAATCCATTATTTTTGAAATAGAATAACTTTTTTAGTAGGCCAGACATCGAAAAAATAAAAACGATATTTCACAGCCAAAGTTCTCCTTTTTAAATGGTGAAAATTTCGTTTTTTCAAGTTATGACTGTAGCCTTCTCGGTTCTTTCCCGCGTAAAATAGTTTTTGCTATAGTATTTTACATTTGTAAGACGGAGACAACACATGCTGGTGTAGCGTCCTCTTAAGGTACATCTTTAATCTTATTTATTATTGACGATTGGGTGTCATACACTCCATACGTTGTTATTACCGCTATATCAAGTTATAACATTAATAATTTTT
Organism: Rhopalosiphum maidis; assembly: GCF_003676215.2. Taxonomy (NCBI): domain Eukaryota; kingdom Metazoa; phylum Arthropoda; class Insecta; order Hemiptera; family Aphididae; genus Rhopalosiphum; species Rhopalosiphum maidis. The sequence goes on along the minus strand of NC_040880.1, from coordinate 48,823,538 downwards.
ATTCTACGTGAAAACTATATACATAGTTTTAAATTAAATCATGAGTTTACTTTCATCGTGTTTCGTTATAATTCCTAATTTCTATGTTAATAATTGATGTTTAATTTTAATAATTAATTTAAAAAAAATAAAATTTTAATAATTGTTATTATGGCACCTATTTCGTTTCGATTTTTTGACGGTACAGTTATGACTCATGTCATAAGTTATGTTTAAATGACATATTATAATGATATACCTAAATCATATAATACCAAATATTATAAAACCAACTAAATCGAGTATTATAAAATAGTACTTATTAGTGTTATGGAAAGTATTTGTTATAAAGTTGATAAGTTTATGAAAAGATTCTAAAATGTTAAATACAGATTTAAAAATCAGTAATAAATTAATCGTGTTAAATACCGTTTGCCTCACCTGGTCGACTTGTAATTCTTGTTATATTCCCAACAAATTTAATTTTAAATTATCACATTTTTCAGGAAAATATTTTGTTTAAAACTGTTATAATTATAAGTTCATAAATGTAGAAAATATATAATCAGAAAAAATAATATGATACTTATTTTACAAAGAATTTTGTATGTATATGATAAAAACTAATTAATCAGTAATTGCTAATAATATGGGCGAAATATTAATAAGTCACCCGTATGGTCCGCACATAACTTATAAGCCTTGGTTATACTAATTTTGGCACTAATAAGAGGTTTTTTTTTGTAATATATATAAAACCCGTATATTTAGCAATATATTTTTACTATAATTCGCTTTTCGTATAATACTATAACATGAACAATATTGTGTAGGTACACTAGTTTAAAATGTTTAAATTAATTTTAAAATGATATAGATAATTTAGTGCATTATTATTGAAGTTGTTATCATACCGTTTGTCACTGAGTGTGGAATATCATAAAATACCGACACAATTCAACTGTTATAATATTTTAAACCAAATGTTGCGAGATTATGAATAATTTTTAATTATACCTAATATATGTTTAGGTATAGTCGAAAATAATAGTCACCTATAGGGATGGTGTATTTTGAGTATATTAGGTAGGTTTGGTACTACTCACTACTCAGTACAGTATAGTATAGTTCAAAATCTTTCTAGTTTCAACATTAACTATTTTTTATGGTATTTTAAAAATATTTTTTATATTTAATACTTTACATTTTGTATATTCTTAATAACAGTATTAGATTCAAAACAGAACGAGAAAGTAGAAAAAAATGCCTTAATTTTCGACTTAAATGGTGGATTTGGTAGAAAATAGATTCTAGTTGATATTTTATAGTGAGTAAATTAAAAAAAAAAAAAACTATTTTATTTCAAAATAATCCGTAAAAATAAAAAAAAATAGTCCTACTTAATAATATTGGTTAGTGTGACAATGCGTTCCGTATATCGAATTTGTGTCCCAAAAACTTGAGATTCAACTGTACCTCAGACATCTTTCTACTGACAACATGTGATAGTTATTCTCAACATTAACCCAATAACTTAATATAATTGAATTTAGTTTGTAAATTAATCATGTATATGACGGTTGTATATCATAATTCATAACATGCGATAATAATAAACATAATAGTGATTAGGTAGTACGATCCCACAGGCCAGTAGTTTGTTGGCAAATGTGTGCGTGTTGCGGACAGTCAGTAGACTATAAAATATTATAATATATCTATTTATATCTATATAAATATTATTCGTTATTTCGTTAACTCTATAGGTTGTCAATGATAGTCGTAATGATGTTCTGGAGTGGCTATAGACGCCTATTAGCAGTAATATTAAACAAATAGTACGATTCGATAAAAAAAAAATTTGTTTTCATAGTGCCAAAAACAAAGCGCTTTTAGTTATAGTACATTGTTTCAATCCAAACTCGGGAGTACAAATTCAAGTTTTTGAAGTGAAAAATTTAAAAGGAAAAACAGTAGATATTTTACCAAACGATATAATTGAGAATTTGAAAAAAATATTAGTTATCAGATAAATTTATTATATTTTCTGGTGATAATAATATTGTAATAATAATTTTGGAGGAGTTTAGAAAAAAGGGAGGAAAAATGTTCCACCGTTTGGTATTAATCTGTCACTACTACGCCGTATACCGGAGACAGACAACGTTTCGCAGTTACCATTATGTATTTTACGTCACAATATAATCATTAATACAAGGAAATCACTGTATCATGCATACGTAGTTGAACGTTGAAAAAAATTAAACTATAAGCAACTAATTACGACTTACTTATAATTCCTATCATTCCTCAGGACTTCATAATCTAACCCTAGTCATACCTAACTACTTATTGATTCAACTCGATTACTTATGTGGTTACTAAATATACAGTGGACGTACGAAATATAAATATATTTTTTTGTGTTTTTTTTATAATAAAATCATTATGTGATAATTATGATTGGTACTTTAATATAAATCTAAATATACCATCCTATTATAATAATATTTATTCATTTATCGATATAGTGTATACTGAATAACGAACTTAGTCTTAATGTAACCATCACATTATTGAACTTATCTTTCTTTAGACAAATAATATTTACATAAAAATCTTCATTAAAATATTATGTATAACATGAGATAATTCTGTAACACATATATTGTATCAGATTGAGAATCAATTGATTAAACGATTTTATTATTATAAAGCGAAAATAATATTCAAAAACACTTCATTCAAAGATATATTTTATGTATCAACAAAATTAATTACACAGACTACAGTGACGGTTCACCGCAGTGATCTGGGACCTGGGTTGTGAGTTTGTGAATTACCCAACGGTTTAACGGTGTGATGAGGAGGATAGATCCCCCTCCATAACTTTTTCTTTGATATTTATAACAATTAAATTTATGTATATTGTACTATAATGTTAATGTATTCAATTTTTTTTCTCAAAACAACGCCTATGAGTGTATATTATTATTATCTAGATTATAGACTCATTCTATTGTTGTTATTAATGTTTAGTTGCTAAATAATTGTATACAAAATATACGGGAATTACCCCGCTCGATGTTCGTAAATATTCAATAACAACACACTCCTTAATTGTTATAAATAAAGCACCTACTAATTTACCTTAATTTAAAAAACTGATATTAAGCATAAGTGCTAAGCGCATAACCATAAACTATAATTTAATGATTAAGTAGTGCATATTAAAAAATAAGACCACCCTCCCGTGACAAAATAATTTGACCGCCACTGCCTAACAACCACCTCACCAATTCGAAATATCAGTTACCCCGCAGTCAATTTTCAATACAAATGAGCGCAATAAGTGTGCATTCTTATGTACAAGAATAAATAATGAAAGATATTCCAATAGCATATATTGTTTCCATCAACAACAATTGTTTTCATCATCAACTAGTTGGAATTATGGGGGATAAAACAAAAGTATTCAATACCCATGAAAAGAAAATACATTTTCATCATATCGTACCTACTTAGTTCTGTGCAAATTACGATATACGACTATGAGTGTATTGATGTTTATTTTTTTGTCTAAATATTATCGAGTGTTGTTGACGGCAACTGCCTCTACTCCCTAGATTTGCGCCTCTATTTCCCAAATAATTATATGACGAATAATCAATATGAGGCACACAAGGATAATAAAAATTCAATTTATTTCATTCAATGCTAATCTTTATACTCGGATATCCGATATGGTTTACAGCAAGGATGGTGATTAGGTATGTTTCGGGTCACGTGTCAAAATGCTGTAATCAGTCTTAAAAAAATTAATGTGCCAGTAATAATAGGTTGCCTTCAAATTTGCTACACGAGCTTAACATTTTTTTACAGGAAATCCGTGACACAACTATGTAGAAAACAATTTTTCTAATGCTACAAAAATTGCAGAAGAGTTAAAAATACCAACAACTGTAAAGGAATCAAGATCAAAAAAAAGTAAACAATTTTGAATTCCCATTATAGACTTAGTTATTCTTTTTACTCAAATGACATGATAGTATGAAAAAATTATGGAAATATCAAACGTTTTTGAATTTCTTCTCGGTCATTCATTAGCTAATATGAATTTACACGATTTGCAAAAAACAGCTATTGACTTAGCACTAAAATGTAATGAAGATATTATAAATACTAAGGAAATAGTTGAAAAAATTAAAGATTTTAAGTAAGTAGCTTTATTAATTTTTCCAAATACTGATTCAGTAACGTTTTTGGATTTATTATAAACGATTCACAATTATAATCTTAAAGAATCGTATCATAATATTGAAATTACTAAAATAATTTTTTTTCTCAATGCCCGTCAGAGTAATTTCATGTGAAAGGCGTTTTAGCAAACTTTAGTTGATAAAAACTTTCTTAGCATGAATATTGGTTACTATTACAATCATTCAGGATAGATTATCAAACATGGCCATACTTTTAATAGAAACAGAAACCGCTAATAAATTATGACGAAGTTATTAACAAATTTGCTGTCTCAAAAGCAAGGAAAATTCAGTTAATTATTTTATTTTATTTTTTGTTATTTTGAAATACCTAATAACTTGTGATTGTGAATTTTAAATTGAATTGTTTAGTATAATACTTACCTATAAAGGAGTTTAATATTTTACAAATTTTCAAATTTTCGCAACTTATTAAGAAATATTAAAAATTTCGAGTATGTTATTCCTACCACCCAGGAAACGCATTACTAGAGTTATGTCTCAGGATAAAAAATGGCTTGTTACAGCTCTGCATAGGTACGTATAAGGCATTTTTTCTCAGAACGATGGGGGGGGGTCTTAAAAAAGTGTAACGAACTTCTTTTAAAATTAGTTGTATATTTTATAAGTCTTAAATGTTTTCATTAAAATCAAGTAGCATTAGTTTTATTCAATCAATATAGGTATTTGTTTTTATTTGAAATAGTTCATTGTGTAAAATTAATCTTTCACATATTTGTGTTGATACAAAAATTGAGTTTATTTTGAATGAACCAAGTTTTTTCAAAGTAAATAATATCATGCCTGATGTCTGAAAGTAGTAAGTTCTGAACTTTTATAATTGATGGTAATATTTTTTTATAAATATCTAATAAATAATTTTGTTTACTATTGTCTATTTATTTTTTTCATGAAATGCACGATTAAACAATGAAAAAAATATTACTTGCTATTTTTGGCGCGGGTGCAATAGGTTTCCCACCTTTAGTCTAGTGGGTATACTAGCCTATAGTGGTTATATAGTAGGATACTTGACTTTCGCCAAAGTAGATCAGATTTGATTCCCTGTGCTGGAATATATTTAACTTTGATCAACTTGATTTAAAATTACAAAATATTTTAAACACTAAAAATAAAATGTACCACAAAATTAATAAGCTATAATATATATGTATATTATTGAATACTTGAAATTTTTAAATCTTATGATTTTTACCATAACAGCCTATAATAGAAAAAACGAAGACTCTTTACCCTCTAAAGTCACAATAAATGTATTATTATGATGACAAAATTAGATCACATAATATACCAAATATAAATTAATATAAGTAACCAAAATAAAATATTTTATCAGGTATTCAAACATTTTTCCTGTATTATGTGTTATTAATTTTAAAATCTAAAGTTATGATTCACCTGATAAATGAAAAAAGAAGTCATTTTTAAAGATGAACACTAACAAAATTTTCTACTAAATAAAAAATAACGACACATATAGTGATCCCAAGCAGTCATTCATTAAAGTATTGTACAGATCAACCGCGACGTCATGGTTGCTAGATAATGTAATAAATTCAATTAATCTACGTACAAAGTCATTGGCTAAATATTTAGAGAAATCGACGGATACCTACTAATTTAAAATAATTGCTCTATATTCTACGGTGTGTTCAGAGGGCGCTATACGTCTGCATGCACTGTCTCTATCTTACAAGTATACTTACAACATGCCAAATTTGCATTCAGTAGAACCTATTTTGCAGTGTTATTAGATTTATTAATATTAGACTGAATTGATTTATTATAAAAGTTAAAGGTAAGAAGTTTATTAATAGTTATGCGTTGGCTTTTTTATTAAATTTTAGTTTTTAAGCTAATTATGATTATTTTTAATTTATAATATTTTACATCTCATAAATGACTTAAATATTAAAAGATAGAAAAATCCCAACGCTTAATCATTAACAATGCTCTTACTTTGGTAAATTTACTATAATATTAAAGCCAACAGCACATAATGGGTTTTACTGAACGCAAATTGCTGTGTTGTATGTTGGTAATACTGAAACAACACATGCGGGCATAACGACCTCTTAAGAGCAATAGGTAGGTAATTGGGATCTTTAAGTGTACGAGTGTGCCATGTAAAAAAGGGCCCCAAATTAGTAATTATTATTTACATTTAAAAAAATATTCAACTTTTTACAGTATTTAATGTTATGATTTGTTATTCCTTAATACAATATTCTTCTTTTTATTATAATTATTTATAATTTTTCATTTAATGACATATCTGTAAAACGAATAAAAATTAGATGAATTTAAATGATAAAAACCGGTTTGTACCCAATTACTCGTAAAAATAATTATGATTAAAATGCATGGCGGACATATTAGTTCAATTCCTACTAATAGGTTGACAGGCGATTGCAAACGCTGCACGTCGCAAAATGCATGTTACCCCGTGGAAATGTTTGTTTGAAATACAATTTATTTTTTTTCTCCAATAATTATACTTTGTTATTAAGTTTACAAGTTTTTTGCAGACAGCTATCTTTTATAATATTATGACATGAATAATAAATTAACATGTTAAAAGTCGATTATAGTATTTTTAGTATTATTATTGATATAAAAAGCAAATTTGATAAATATTGAAGCTCGTGAGATTACTTTTTTTTAAATATTGATTATTTATTCCTTCGTTAATCATTGTCACACTGAAGTGTATTTATTAGTATTATAAGTATATACTGTAGGTATAGTGGCGGATTTATGGAACTGCAAACAATGTGAACAACGTGATTTGTAATACATTTTTTTCTATTCAAACTACATTAGATTTGCCAGTTAAAAATACGATTTATTAATTAAAAAATTCATGATTATGTGAATAGGTGAATACATGTGAATATATGAATAGCTGAATATAGGTGAATATAGGTAAATATATGCATACTGTTTAAAGAATTAGTCGGGGGACTCTTTAAACGCTGACAGAAACATGTTCCTCGCGTCCTTGTACTTAGGAATCAAAGTGCATTTTTAATTGAGTCTATAACTAATCTACATCGATGAAAAACACGATAGAATAAGGAGTTAAACTATATATATTATTAACGGAGTTGAAAATTTGAATACTTTTTAGTACCAACATTGTACCTATGACTGGCCAGACCAGCTCTCACATTTTAAGTATAATTTATTTATAATAAGTAGTAGGGAAAATAAAAAACGTATTTAATGGTAGGGGATGAATAACAAAATAGGCATATTTATTAGAGATCCGTTCCTGTTTAATAATGTATAGAACTGCGGTGATGTGGTGATGTCTGTACATTATGTACAATTATTGAAATGCGGTATCAAATATGTTTTTTTATAGATATTTTTCAAAGTAACATATTTCAAATAGATGTAATTATTTTTTTTATGCTTACTGTTTTGAAGTTTGACAATAACTATTTTAATAATTGTTAAAATGTAATTAAGAGAATTCGTTTTGTATTTTGAAAAAGCTAAGCCAACTTTCAACTTTTAGGAGGACTAAGGCCTCTCGAATCATTCCGATTTTCATCACAGGATGTCAAAATTCTGTTTAGAAATAATGGTACTTCTGGGTACTAGTGTAGTTAAATAATGGTTATCTTAATCCATTAAACTTACAATCGTGCATAGATTTTAAATTCATTGAATGATACTAAAACTGTACGTATTAGATATTAGTAGGTACTTATACCTACATATTGATTTTTATTCCCCTAAATATTTTGCTAAGTAACGGTACTGATAGTATATTAGGTATATTGGTGAGATGACTTAAAAATAATAATGAAATTAATTCATTCATAAATTAATAAAATCTTTTTATGACTGATGTATCGGTATCTATGAATTAAGAACGACAAAGCAAAGTAGTAGGTTTACTATATCATTAATACTGCGGTAAACCCTACAATCTGCAACTAACCTAATTACACGTATAAAAAAAACCGGTTGAGTCAGTTTTGAAAACACGCCCACTAATCTTTTGGCGTGAGTGCGCGTGACGGTACACGTATAAACGTTTTGGAATAACGTCCATTATTACCCCTTCTTAGCTGATTTTTGTTATGTTGTTTAACAGTTGGCCAATGGAGAGTGTCAGTGGTAAAAATGAAAAAAATAAAAGATAAGGCGGGATAAAAAATACATTATGAGCAATATAACATCACATTTATATTTACTATTATTTTACTCGCTTATATCAACAAACATTTTGTCTCTAACTAGAAAAATAACCAATATTAATTTTATATGAATATATAACATGAAGACTAACTAAAAGAACAATTACCAATTATATAAAATACATAATATTCCATAGTATAGAGAAATACAGTTGAAAGAATAATATTCGGGATAAACAAACAAAGGGAAAACGGGAATTTGTATACAAATCCAATATTATTATTACAATAATGATTTTGTAACCATATGTGACTATTTTTAATGTTACGTAATATATAATTAATTATATGGAATTGGGATTTTAATTTTAATTTTAAGACATATTACCTACCAATTTATACTATGAACTTATTCACACTGTTTTGCGTTAAGGCGGAAGGTGGAATTGATTCAAAAGTTAATAACGATAATATAATGATACGGTATAAATATATAAACTATATTACGAAATAAACATTAGTGATAAAGGTTGACAGATCGTTTCCACTCAGCATAATTTTTCGTGTACAATGATGTACCTGTAATTGAAGTCAAATTTTAGGCACCCATAATAGTGAAGCACCCGACGCCTAATGTACCTACAGCAGCTCAGCAGAGCGGTACACATTCGACTATCTTTTTTTAGTATACAGTATAGCATGCCGATGTATATGGCTAAATATATACATTCTCCGATTACTTCGTTCCAATAGAGAATATCCATCACTAGAAGAGCGCAGTGCGACTTCATCTACTGCAAAGTAAAAGCCGACGTTTGCCGCGGAGGCAACGTACGCACTCGAATAACCTTGTTAATTGGCATAGCGAATTTTAAATCATTAAAACTCAATTTATAAGGTGTAAGAAATATAATTTAGTTGAAAATGCAAGGGGAGGGAACTTGCTCCCCTTTCCCCACCATCGCTACGCCCATGCTTGTTATTGTTAGATGAATACTGATTGGTGTTGCGCGGCGTTGAACGAAACCAGTTTTTTTTTTTTTTTTAATGCGTTTTTTAGAAACGAATTAAAAAGCTGCGCGCGGTTACCGCCTATTTCATCAAAAAATGACGGATGTGGGTATACATAGTACCGCCCAGCACTTATTAAGATTACGTCGAATCCTCCAATGGCTCCAATCCTTATTCTAGGTTTTGAATTAAACTAGATTTTAGATTTGCTCTTTTAATCATCCAGTGAAATAACTTCTTTGGTTCTCATCATAAAATTTACCAGTAGACATGTACGAACAGAACCTTATTTAAGCGAATCTCTCTATATTAGATGAATATTGTTACTTGGCTCAAATATTTTTAAACACCTCCTTGCTGCATAGGCGTGCACAGAGGTACGTCGTGTTTGGCAGGTAGTGGAAAATCATCAAAGAGATGAGCTTTATCAGAGCTGTCCCGAGCGCACAGCACTAATATTTCGGTCCACAGATCGTGCACAAGCATAAACGACCCGCGCACGTCTATGCCTTAGGACCGCGCCACGCTAGAGTGGTTTTTGTTATGCCCGTAGGTACATGTAGATGAAATGCGTCAGGCCAGTGCGGTTTTGACGCGCGTTGCCGCGTGACATCGCTGTCTGTCGCGGTTTGTTGCGTTATTTATTGTACAGCGATGTGCATTTCTGTATGACCGTCTGCACGCAATAAACGCGGTTACAATATTATTACGACGATATGCAGATTGGAGATTTGAGAATTGGTCATAATAATAAATACGCGGAGAATTACAGCCAGTAGTCGGCGCATGGACAATCGTGCACGATTTTCCGCGGAAGAAGTGTGCGATTGCAGGACGCGGAAAATACATCGCAAGACAACAGGAGATGGACATTGTAACATCATATACATGAATAATGTTGACAAGTTACGTATACTACATGATATATTATTATATAAGGTGCAGTGTATGCAGACTGTTTGACATATTTCCATTACAAATGTTACTATATTTGTTAAAAATACTCCTGTTGAGAGCTACAAATTATAAATCAGAAAATTACACTCGTGTGAAGGTAGTTCAATATATCCACTTATAATTTATTTCCGTATAAAATGTGACCGTACAGAAATAAGTAACTAATAAGTATCGTTCACGTAACCGAAGCAATACCTATGAGGCCTCGTCAATAAAAATCGAACGACTCACGTGCGCATCAACATTCAACGTTAAGAGGAATTTTGCGGGAATAAAAGAGGAAACGTGGCCAACCCCCCTCCCCTCACCACCACCACCATCACCAAAAAAAGTATAGGTATAAGTACCGCATAAATCTTGTCATTATTAATTTTATAAGGTTACCTTTTATTGTTAGCTGATTTTGTGTTCTACGACCGACAGACCGCAGTTATTTTCATCTAATAATAATAGTTAACATTTTCTTCCGCTATTCATTTTCCACAAAAAAATAAATAAAATATTAATCTCAACCATTTTTCTTCACTTTCAATTTTCTTCCAATTAGGAATTAAGAACGTTCATAATAATTTAATAAATATATTTTTAAGTCATAATATAAACAAAAAAAAAAAAATGTAATTATTACCTATGAATAATCAACAATTATATTTCTTTGTAATTACAGAAAAAAAATGAATAATTATTTAAAGAAAAGAAATATTAGATAGATCAATCATTATTTTACTTTTTTAAATTTACTAGAAATTTCTTCGTTTCACCGTAAGGCAATGATCATAATGGCAAAATGGGATCGGCAATTGATAAAACACGTGTGTAATGCGATCTTATCATTGATCTCTCTTAATAATCTATTCAATAGAAAACACTACATCACTGTAGGCTAAAATATCGATTGAATATTTTAATATTTGAAGGATAACGGTAACTTATATTTGAACCTAACCAACATAGTATTCGCAGCGTTGCGGAGGCCATACATTTTAAGATTTAAAGGGGTGGCAAAGTTCAAATATGCGATATCGGTATAATAATAACAAACCCCGTTTCTAAGAAAATTGATTAATTATCAAAAAAAAAAATATAAATAAGGTATATTACCTTTAAATTTTTACTATGGCTTCAAGGTTAAGTTGAAAATCAAATGTAACGACTCAAATTATGATTTTTTATGTCTTCAGGTCTTCGACATATTCCGATATTCGTTCTCGTCGCAGATATTGCAAATAGCTGATTCTCGATATGGAACGTCGAAAAAAAGTTACAATATTAAGTGTGAAAATAAAAAACTTCTATAATAAAAGAACTAATAAATACGATGATTTGCGCAACTATACCATACCATCAAGTTTTCCCGATATTTTTATAAGCGTATAGCTCTTTTTCACTCATACCGTAACTATTAAGTCTGCTCAACTCATAAAGGGATTTTCTAAAAAAAATTGTATAATTTTTATTTCGAAACAACGTTTTTTTTTTAACCATAATAATTGTTAATAGTACCAGTAATTAGGTCTTTTTACTGTCTAGAAAATAATAGGTTTTTATTCTACATTTTTCTATGTTGAAAATTAAAAACATATATTTTTTTAAAGAAGCTTCACCGTATAACTCCCATCACCTAATATATTGAGCCATGAACGTAGAGTCGTAGACTGCATCTACAATAAATGTTATTTTTCCTTTCCCAAAAGCGGTTTTTGCGCGACTCTGTTCATATTTACCTTCTAAAAAAAAGCGGGCGCAAGAAGGAGACATGAAAAAATAGTATAATCTTGGTATTATTATGTATTAATGATAAGCGCATTATTGGTATTGTTTATGTTTTGTAGGAGGTTAACTCTGCGGCGAATTGTTCACAGCGAAATGTCCAGGTTTGCTGTAATTCACTCTGTATGGACCGTTATCAGGTTCTGCGTCTTTTCCGTATACCAATTCGCTGAATGTATAAAATCTGCATACGGTGTATTCCCGACTATACAATGTGGGTGATCGATGATTACGGAATTGAATTACTCAAACAATAAATAATAGTAATTATAGTAACAGGTATAACAACTTACAGATATAATAATATCCATCATAATAGATCCGTAATCTATAACCAACAATTATTTTTCCTAGTCGTCCACTCAGTCTACTCCTGCTCATTATCACCTATAATGCGACGATAATGTCGCGAAGCTATAAGCAAACGAAAAGAAAAGAAAAGATCGGCTGTGACCGGCAAGTACCTAAGGTATTGTAAGCACTTAACAGGAGTTTGAACTGTGATTATCCCATTGAAAACTGTGTCAATTCCTTTAGGTCGTGTAGTATAAGGCAGTGGTTTTCAAGCCACACCAGTGTGCCGCGGCACCCAGTTTGAAAACCACTGGTATAAGGTATAATCCAACAGAAATATTGTACAGTTTGGAATAGAGTAAGTCGCAAGCAGATTGGCCGGGTAACTTAAAAGTTATGTCTAAAATTGTTTTTATGTCCTATTTAAATAATTAATGTAAGACGAAATATAATATAATCAAGGTCAAAAAGCCCAGTCTACAATCTGATCAAGGGGCCCTTAAGGGGTTATACTAAACATTTTTTGGACCTAAGCAAATGCAATCACTAAGTAATTTTGAACTACTTATAAGTCGTTTATCTAAGCTATTTGCACAAATATCAAATAGATATATAATCAAAAGTTTCAATTTTAAACCCATCAGTTAATGAAATGTTTGGCCGTTCATCTGTTGCGAACGAATCCTAGACTCAGATTGGTAAACAGTGTATCAAATTATATTATTTTTAATGTCATAATATATATTCATAATAAAAACACCTGTCTACTTAACCTTATCGAGACCTAATATTAATTTACTTTACTAATATTAATAAGAAACCTTAAAAAATGTTTAAATACAGTTACTAAAACAATGGCAATATATTGAATTTTCAAATATGAAAATTAAGTCTGTGGGCCCAACTGGCCAGGGGCCCAGTCCGACCCTGAACATAATCGTATAACATATTATTATCTGCCCCTTCCCCCCTCCTCAATCCAGAAGTTGACCATTCCACTGTTCACGTTGTTGGAGGCGGCGGCAGCAACGACGGCAACGCATACGATTACAGTGACGACATGTTAAATGCGATGATTGGCCGCCGGTCGCGCGGCGGGCGATGACCATATATATACCTACGTCTACAAATGATTTTGTTAGTCGCTGACTGCTGTAAATGCCGTCAAACCTGTTATTCGTGAACAATTGTGGCATTCTTCCAGTCATTTTTTTTTTTTTTTTGTAATGTTATTATGTACTAAGACGTATGTGAAAGCACATTATTGGACATCCTATATTTATGATATTACGAACCGAACCGATGACAACGAGACGCTACTGAGTTTATGGTGGATTATTAGTTTTTAATTATTTTATTTGCTATTTTTCTTTATATTATAGAATGGCGAATGCTATGTATTGATTTAGAGATTTTCCGTGTAGAATTGCATAGTGATACTCTATGTTTTCACTATGTGAGCTCATAACTCGTATCATCACGCTTGCTGTGCTTATACGGAAAGCGTTATGAATAACATATAAAGGAACTACTACACATCAATATGCAGGAAAGCTGTCCAACAATTTGAATAATTTAAAGGACCACTGAGATTACGTTTTTAGAAAAATTAACAAAGCTATCAACTCTTATAGAGTGTTTTTCCATTCAAATGAAGACACTGATTTTCAAATCTTTTTACTCTACGTTTTGTTAATTTTGTGTCATCAAAAATCCAATACTTCATTAACCTCTTAAAACCGGTTTCACGTTCTTATAATATTCATCGTAAATTATACCGAGCACTTCAAACAATTAATATGATATTTGCTGGATGTATCTAAAATATAGCGAGTCATTTATACACCAGTCATTTTCTTAAAACACGTTATAAATGGAAAATCTGCATCTTCTTAGACCATTTCTTCCGAGTTTATTTTTACTTTTGTAATACAATTATTGTAAGCAATAACAATTTTTTATAAAATCTATATTCGCTTTAAGGTCCGTCACGTCTGCACGGGTTGTCTCCGTCTTACTAACGGACATCATAGCGACTTTTCGTTAAGCAGAACCCATCATGTTATGTTAGCTTTGATATTGGATTGGAATAGAGACGTATTCAGAAATTTGGTGCCATAGGTCCTAAAGTTTTTCAACTTCTGTAGTACAGTTAAATTACAATTACATAGGGCTTTACACAAAAAATTAAAAGGACTTGCTTCCATAAGAAGTTGAACAAAAATTACTAAAAAAAAAGAAAACGGATTTTAAACTTTAAACATTATGTCATCTTTAAAATTTAGTCTCATTACTTTCATTTAATATAAAGTAGGTTTAGTTGCTACCTAATTGCTAAACATTAAATATAAACACGGGATATCGCGGGATTGCGCACGTACACATAAAGGTTGAATTCCTTGTGTACGTGACACGTGTTGTTTGTATATATTTGGGTTGTGCGGTCGATTTGCAGATTCCTAGTCGACAGGCGTATGTAGACGATATAATAAAACGAGAAATCCGTAGTTGTAGTAGTTATAAGAACCTGTTACATTTGCTTATACGAAATATTATAATCGGCTGTACAGCTGAATTTGAGTGGTACCTACTGAACTGATTAAAGTTTAGGCTTACGTATAACAATAAGAAATCTATATGGATATTCAAATGATTGTTTTTAAATTAATCATAAGCATAATGTATGATATAATATTACGATTTGTATTGTATCAAGACTTCGCCGTAAAAATAAAAATTATTATTACGCAAAATAAAATGATATATTTCGTAATATTGTTTTGTATATTTATAAAAAAAAAAATAACATATCTGGGTTTAAGTACAGAAATGTAATAATTTTACGCGTGGAAACAAAATTGTATAATTAATGTTTACCTAATACCTATACACCATCTATCTTTAAGGTTGACAGCTGCATGGGTTTTTCGTCAATATTTGAAATAAAAGTAACAATATTATTATTATTTGTAATTTAATTAAATAATAAAAATAATTCAAATAACAGTATAGATAAGTTTCAACGATTTATGCGGGTACCTGTACACAATACACGTGTACTTAACAATAATAACTGGCATCCCGCATCAAAAGAGTTTATATGTTATTATTATAATATTGTAAATTGTACAAGTATTTTATAAATAAATTACCTACGGTAGGTAACGAATAGTTCTGTGATTTAAGAATTATTTTGAATATTTTTCAATTTATTTTTTCATATTATTCTTTGCTAACCAAATTGTATTATAAAAATTCGATTAGCTAGGTTTTTGTGCTATATGATGTTAAATTTTTTTATGGAGATCAGCTGGTAATTCCTAAATTGCCCCACGTTAGATTTTTCAATATACATATAACTATTTCAAGCTTAGTTTCTCCTTAACACGGAGTCATTATAAACATTTTTTGGTGGGATATATTATATAGTGTGCATGTACACTTGCAAGGGTATGATGATACGAGGTGTTTTTTTGTTCATCAGCAAGCGAGAAAAAATAAAAAAATAATTTTAAATTTATAAGTTATCGATGGCTTGAAGTTACGCGATTCCATAAACTTTTAAGCATGAAAATAATTTTAGTAGACTTTATAGAATAAAATCTAAAACGAATAATCGCCCAAAACCGGAAGATAATAACTATTAAATTATAGCGTATTGGCATAGTACACCAATTAACGAACAAGAGCTATATCGCCAACAGCATAGTATTATTTTACATCTGACGTAACTAACAGCACATTTAAAACGTAAATAAAACAAAATAATAATTATTAATTAGCATTACTGCTCATCTGCAGTATCTGGCCATCACTCTCAGAACAATCTAGTCACTGGTTTCTAGTTTAATGCTATACTAATCAATCACAAACGAAAATTGAACAATTTAATTCAATATAATATTTAAGAGTTTGGACAGCTGCAAACGAGACGACGTGCTGGACACAATGCTGGGACTCGGCCGTCTACCGGGCGGCGATGGATACTACTATGCATGCGACCGGTCGAACCAGTAGCGTCGCCGCGATATCATATGTATTAATAATGATTTGGGACAACCCATTACAAAACGTAGAGGCGTGTTACATCCCAAAACGCAAACAACGGCCGAAAGAATGCGCTGTGTTCTTACGATCCGCAACCATGCGGCGTTTAAGCCATTATTCGCGACACGGTTATGTATCCCTTAAAATCACTTAACAATCGGGCTGTTCATTGATAAATCCTTCATCTTTGACGTCAGTTGCAATAGCATTCGCGTAATCCACAGCAGTACCCCTAATGTTCGCCTGCAGTTAACCCCTAGGTTAGTATGGCTATCAGCTACTCTTTTGACTAAATAGTTTTGTTTTTTTATTTTCAAAAATCATTAACCAATCGCTCCCGATATTGTCCCGATAATTGTTTACATAATAAATAATATTTGTTGAAAAATCACAGTGGAAAAAATGTTTGCCTGGGTTACTGTGCGCTGTGTGTCTATTACAGTGTTGAAAGAACGTCGTTCATGAACGCACGTTTACGCTTTCACGTTCATGTTCAGTGAACGATATGTGAACGTCATTCGTTTTTTTTCAAATAGAACGTGAACGTTAGCTATTTTCATCTTTAAATATATTTTAATATTTTTCCGAATTTCGATTGGATAATTTGTGTTTTTTTTTTTTGCCAGTGTCATTAGTTTTTACTTTTTAGTATGCAGTAATTACTAATTAATAATTACGAAATGAATGATTACGGCATTCTGCAACTATCTGCAATCTACACTCATGGGCGTGACTAGGATTTAATGGTTACATGGACTATAGAGTCCTAGAAAACCAAAGATAAAAATGACTTGAAAGCTAATTGAGGCTTAAATGTAAAACCTAAATACTAATACAGGGGGGCCGAGCCCTACTAGATCCCCCCCTAGTTACGCCGATGTCTACTACACTATGGCTCATAGGTAGAATATTGTTTAATCGTTTAGTAATACGCAATTGTTCCGACCTTGGCACCTATCTATATTAATTCATCTCACCATCACTCACCAATTAGTGTTATTATGTGTGCAATATCTGATTAGGTACTGTCTGCTAATAACTATATCTTATCGATTAATTTGGCATTTTTTACCCTCAAACACTACTCTTTCCAAAGCCCTTCGTGATTGTATCAGCTTTAGTTATATACGAAAATTACCAATAGGAAATTATATTTAATATCGAGTTCAGATATGTAATTTTAATAATTTTGACCAATTACTGTATTGTACTGTTAACAAGAGATTTATTGATTGATCTGCAATATTAGTACTCAAACATTTTTTCACTGAACATATAATTTTTTATTAAATTCCGTCAAAATAAATACATAAAAAATAATTTTAAACAATGTTAAAGAATCAATCAACTTCAAAATCAAAATTCAAAGTAAATCAGCTTTTTTTTATTATTAATTAAATACATTTTAATGCATTTAATATACTATAATATCAATATAAATATAAAAATTAAATTAAAAACCATTCCAAGTTTATTTTGTACTATAATTGTTGGCATTTTAAATGTATTTTTGTATTTTAAGTGCATATTGTATTACATTTTTTTTAATAAAAAAAATAAACTAATATTTAATGAGAAAGATGAGCTTGTTTATGTTTCATAATATGATCAAATCTTGGTTCTAGTTTAGAAATAGTTATTCTCGTCATTTCAATGTTCGCTTTTGACCGATATTTTTTTATTCATTTTCGTTTCCGGTTCTTTAGCGCGGCTCTCATCTCCAAATCCCGCTACGCTCCTGAGAGCCGCCACATACAGTTTGAATACCTCTTATTTATATAGCATTCATAATGCATAATCTCTATGACACTGTATGTGTACAATATGATTGTTATTGCTTATGTATAGTTTTATTTATAGTATTTCTCCTACTTTCATACGGAGTGACATTGTACCATTGTAGTCATACGACACAAAGACAAATCACTATTGGAGGTTGAATAATCCCAGTTGGTCAGTTGGTGTAGATAACGGAACCGTCAGCGTATAGTGTTGTTGTAATTATTATACGTAACAATGGAGTGGCGTGAATGCAGTACCCTCTACCCCGCGGACCGCAAACCCGTTCAATACGGACCGGAATTGAGTTCATCTGTGTGCCGATAGGCGCAGCACCTACTGATTCAAGTATGTTCAAATCGTAGAAAAAACAATCATTCGCTCTACTGTTACAGCTCCTTCATTAATTCATTGAAAAAAATTATTTTTATTTCATTTGAAAAAAGGAAGATTAAACTATGCTTACTCGAAAAGATTTTTCAATGTAATATTTTCATAAAAACTTTCCGATGAATGGCAATAGAAGTCAAGATCTATAAATTGGTAAAATTTGCACCGAAGAGTAATGAAAAACCGGACTATACTGTAATGATCGCCACTCTTTGTGGTCAATGGCTTAAAAGACTGTCATCGTCAGAATCTTAGTGCGTGAGTACATTTTATTGTTGTATACATTTTCACACAAATGCCTATATTATAATATGGTCATCTGTGACTATAGTATTATGTCCTTAATATAAACAAACCGTGATGCTATCCACTCGGGCTGTATACCCATGGGACCTCAACACTCTCCCGGCGTGGTTTAATAGTATATAAGTTTATGGTAATTATATTTCATATTTTCAAATAATAAAAATATTCATTTAAGTGTTTTAAATACATCAAGTGTGTTCGTAATTATTATTAAACTATACATATTTTGATATTATAAGTCTAATTTTTACTCCTAGGTTTAGCTAATAATTACTGTAAGCCTCCAGTTAAGATCAGGGTAAGTAAATTTTTCATACAGCTTAATGTCGAAAAATAAAATTATATGCTTCTAAAAATGATTCAATATGAAGATAAATTATTGAATATACATACATTTTTTACTGACGGGGTCCACATATTAAGTAGTTATATTAATAATTTAAATTTTTGTATAACAATTTATTTTAGTATCACGATAAAAATTTTGGGTTAAATTTGGTGACTGAATGATAATAATATTATATTATAATACATCCCATGTGCAACTTTATGCCGCAGATCCTTGACACATATTTAATGTTGTACTTCGATGCCAATGGATGTGGGTAAAGGTAGTTGTTATAGTTAAAGACAATTTGTATGCCGTAAGTGTTAACTGTTAAATACTAGTTAGGTAGTATCATAAAAATATAATTTGAGATTTATTATATAATATATTCGTATACAATCCTTTTATTTAAAATTTAATACTTATATTATAAATTTGAAAAATAAGAATTCGGTTTCAACATCGTGTTTAGGTAAAATAATATTATACTAACCTATAATATTTTATTCGAGTTATAGGTCAGTTTACGCGCCGTTTGTTTAACCGTCAATATTGCAGTCACGTATTGAAGCCAATAAGGTACAAATGTAAAATGTATACGGGTGGTCTAACATTTAAGATACCGTAACACCCGCATGTGTTGTCTCCGTCTTACAAGTACGTAACGTAGCAAATTTATGCTCAGCAGATCACGTTTAGCTGCGTTAGTTTAAAAATGAGTGAATCGACTTATTATGAAACTTGATGGCAAGAACATTATCTGTGTTTGTACTTTGTATAATGGTTTTTTACGATTTATAAAGTTTTTAATTGAGTTATGAGCATTTTTAATTTACGCTATGTTATGTACGCATAACTTACTAAAAACTTTGAACTATCGTAAAAATACAACATAAAAACACAGATAATTTTTTTACCATCAAGTTTCATAATAGGTCGATTCACTCTAATTTTTAAACTGACGCACAGTGGTCTGAAATCCATTTTTAGGTGGCCAAAAATGTTATTCCTAAAAACTAAGAAATGCTAAATTTTGATATTTGATTATATTTATTATAGTTTTTGGATGGTAAATTAAAAATACGAGATCAATCATTTGATTATTAAATATGATATAACCGTTTGAATAGAAATATATATAGATGTTTTATAAAATATATTTCCAATTTTAACGCTATAAATTATAATTAATTGTTTTCATTCTAAATAATTTATTAAAATTTTTTTTTCTTATTCACGCTTAGTATATTCGTCTTAGTATTTAATTCTAAAAGAAAATTTATTTTTTTCATTCCCATCAACTTAGATGCAAAATTTAACACAAAAAATACACGTTTTCCACTGTTTTTTCGGTTGTTGTAGACCATAACTAAAAATTATGCAGTTTTACCTAATATTCGATGCATACATTTTGTAGTACAAGTTGTCAGCAAAAATAAAAAATAAAAACATTTTGCGCCTAATTGCAATAAAGATTATGATATTATTTGGCAAAATCCGTTGCCATCATCAACGAAATTCTGCCGACCAATTAAATTTATGTTTAAAAAAGAAACGGCTGAAAGCACAAAAGAAGAAGTTAAAGACATAGAAGAACAAATTAATAATTTATATAACACAGATGCCCTGTAAAATGACCAGGTTGTTCAAGTTATACATACCCTTATATTTTCAATGGTAGATGGAAAGGTAATATTTATTGATGTTTTTGTAATAATTATAGTTATAACAGTTCAATAAATTATTATTTTTAAAATAGGATTTTATGATCATTTTACTTTCATTTTTAAAGGTTTGTAACTCAATGGCTGGAACATCAAACCAGACATGTTATATTTGTGGGTCTAAGCCAAAACAATTAAATGATATTGATTATGTCATAAATAGACCTAGTATCACAGATAATTACAAATTTGGACTTTCAACACTACATGCATGGATACGGTTTTTCGAATATTTTTATATTTTTTGCATTTAGCATATCGTTTGGAGTTCAAAACATGGCAGGTAAAACTTATTTTAGTTTCATCATATTTCAATTTTTTAAACATGAATTTTTTTAAATGAAAATACTGACAGTTTAGGGCGGCTCATAAAGATATGTTCAATAAAAAAAAATAACATGTACAAAATAAATTTCGGTCCGAGATGGCACTGTTAGTCGATGCGGTATTACAAGGTACACATTAATTTTATACACTCTTATTAACTAAAATTGTTTTTTTTACACAATAATCACTAAATAATTTATTGTTGCTAGCTTAGATTTGTAAACTAAGTAAATTATTGTGAACAATTTAATTTCTTCAGGTCATGGCACAACAAATGACGGTAACACAGCGCGAACATTTTTTAGAAAACCCAAAATTTCAGCGGCTTGCACTGGAATTAATGTAGACTTAATACAACGATGCGCGAACATACTTTTGGCCATGGCAAGCGGATACACAATAAACACTGACTACTTTAAAGAGTAGGTACTGTTTAATAACAGCAAAAATGTTTGTGTCATTGAATCCATAGTATTACATGCCTGCAAGTGTACATAATGTTTTATTACATGGTGCAGACGTTATACAATTTTCTGATCTTCCAATAGGTATATTTTGTATAATGAACAATATTCTAAACGTATATTATTTTACTAAAATGTAATAAATTTAAGGTAAACTATCGGAAGAAGCTCAAGAAAGTCGAAATAAAGAATACAAGATGTACAGGGAGCATCATACGAGAGAAAATTCGAGATTAAATACGAATGAAGATTTAATCCATACTTCATTATTTACGTCTGATTCATGTATATCATCCTTGCGAAATGTTCCTAAAAAATATGCACAGGAAATTTCAGAGGACGTTAAAAAACTTTAAAAACCGATCGATTCAAATACCGACAAAGAAATTATGATTGATTTAAATCAATCATTAACAGAAATTAATTTATCTGATTAAAGTACATTTAGTTCTTATATTACTGTATAAATGATGTACGTTATATTATTATATTAATAATATTTTTAGTAACAATTTGGTTCAATTATGTAAAAAAAAAAAACAAAAAAAAACTTTCTGACCAAAAGTGAGTACCTTTTTATTTTAGGAAAACTAAACGTGTACATTACAAAAGCAATTAGGCGCAAAATGTTTTTATTTTTTATTTTTGCTGACAACTTGTACTACAAAATGTATGCATCGAATATTACGGAAAACTGTGTAATTTTTAGTTATGTTCTATAACAACCGAAAAAACAGCGGAAAACGTGTAATTTTTTTGTTAAATTTTGCATCTAAGTTGATGGGAATGAAAAAAATAAATTTTCTTTTAGAATTAAATACTAAGACGAATATACTAAGCGTGAATAAGAAAAAAAAATTTTAATAAATTATTTAGAGTGAAAACAATTAATTACAATTTATAGCGTTAAAATTGGAAATATATTTTATAAAACATCTATATATATTTCTATTCAAATGGTTATATCATATTTAATAATCATATGATTGACCTCATATTTTTAATTTACCATCCAAAAACTATAATAAATATAATCAAATATCAAAGTTTAGCATTTCTTAGTTTTTAGGAATAACATTTTTGGCCACCTAAAAATGGGTTTCAGACCACTGTGCGCCATACCCGCATGTGTTGTCTCCGTCTTAGAAGTACGTATAACATTGCAAATTTACGCTCAGCAGATCACATTCAGGTTCATTAGTTTAAAAATTAAAGTGAATCGATCTATTATAAAACTTGATGGTAAGAACATAATATCTGTGTAAGTATGTTGATTTTTTATGATTATTCAGTTTCTAAGTGAGTAATGAGCATTTTCAATTTTCCATGTTACATACTTGTAAGACGGAGACGACACATGCAGGTATGGCGTCCTCTTAACGAACAACTTCGTTCAGCCCAAAACATCATTATCTCTAACAGAGTTACATAAACTTACAAACGGTTCAGTTATATCGGTGCAACTGCATCTAGGATGTGACGTAATTAACTTCCACATTTCAAACGTGGATTTTAAAAATAGTATAATATGAATATGTTTATATATATTACTTTTAATCATATAATGTTTTTTACTTATTAAAAAATTGTATCGTCGTCCAAATAATTGACTTGACGAACGACGCAAGTATAGAGTTGTTCTCGAAAGTTTTCAATCCGTTTCGCCAGCATATTACATGGAATTCAAGTAATTTCTTCATGAATGACATTGCTGATCTCGTTGTAATTCTACTTTTTACCTAATTCAAAATCGTTTATCGATCAGGGACATTTATCATTACGTATAAGCCAAACTGAGTGCGAAATGTTCTCTGCTTCACAGCCACTCAGCGTTTTTGAAAAATACCCGGATAACGGAATCACGTTATTCGTCAATGGAACACGGCACGGCGACGACTGATCCAGTCTAACGACTAACGAGATGAACTGCTCTAATCTAGTCGATCTGATTACGTATCAATAATTATTTAAAATATGGGAGGGAGTCCATTACACCGTCCTAATTTATTTTATTTTTTTATTTTTGTGAGGAAACTGTAGTAGGCAAGATCTTGCTAAGTTATATAATGTCAAATTGTTAACGTTTTATTTACTTATTATAATTAATTATTATTATAAATTAATATTTGGACACACTGTAATTTGACCAGGCTGAGGTAACTGTCTGTAGGACACGTCCTCTTTTATCCTTCCTTCTCTTTAACACATGGCTTTAGTTATAGATCTCATATTTTTCCTTATTAATCTTTGATAATATTTCCCTCACATCGTTCTATCAAGTTTATATATAATATGTAAATAATATATTTACATATTTTGTTATTAACAATCATTAATATTTATAAATGTATAACCTATAATAGGTATATCTAAATTAATCAAGACATATTTTTTTAAATATCGTTAATATATATCAAATACATGGTTATTCTTTAATGAATTGACAACATGTCTTTCAATATTAAAAAAAAAATAACATTTCCTATTTTCTTGTACAGTACACTTGTTTTCATTTAATTGCATAAAAGTACACATCTTTCAAGAAAAACAACTCTCTGCACACTTGGCTGTACTTATTGCAAATTTTAATCTATTAAGATTTGGGTAAACATTAAACATATTATTATAGTACCTTTTATAATCAACAACCATATTACGTATATTGAAATTATTTTAATAGTTTTTAACTATTAGCACATAACCTATACATTATAACGATAAAAAGAGAATAGATGTTACTTTGTTAGATATTTTAAATGCTGTTACTATTTAAAATTATCTATTACAAGATGAACAAAATAAATTATACTATATGGTATCATTTTTATCATGTAAATTATTAGGTACTCAAAATATTAATTTTGATTAGATAACCATATCCTCAAACAAAAACAATTGTATTATAATAACCTAACATAACCTACAGGTTCACAATTCAATATTTTCTACATCTCACAATACTCATTCTCCATTCTACTTCTATATACAATAACACGATAATTAATAGCAAAGGTCAGTAACATATAGATCATAACTTATCTCTCTTTAGTATTAAGTATAAATAAAATTTAAACAAATTAAATAAGTTAAATCTTAATAAGAATAAAGGTGGAGGGGACTACTGCAGTGTTTTTCGGAGGGGCTGATGTCGTTCATAACGAATTAAAGCCCCTCCCATGCTACGCCCATACAGTTTGCTAGCATATTATTTATACCATAATATAATGTTTAACATATGCAGTTACATATAAGATATTATTTCTACTTCAATTTCTGCACCTATAGGTAGTCTTTTGTATAGATAGTGCATTATCTTTATTATTTCGAGGCCCTTTTCTGCGCAATTCAACTGTTTTTTTTATCCAAAACTGTTAAACATTATTATTAAGTATAATACGTATGTATACTTAGTATTATACTATTATATTATAGTATATTACATAATATTAAAACAACTTATAATAACTTTAACTAATTTCTAAGTTATAATATTATTTATTTTCAGCAGCATAACAATTTTTCTCCATAAATTATACTATTCTTTATATCTTCTTGTTAAATCTTTTAGAAAATAAAGAATAAATAAATTAATAATAGAATATTGAGAAGTTCAGCAACAATGCGCAATTTCGAAGAAATTCTGAGTTATAAGAAATAGTTAATACGTATGGCATGATTAGATGAAATTCAGATAATTTGAAGAAAGCAGTCATGAGTTCATAAAAACCGAAACTATAATAAATTTAATTATTTGTTTTTACACAGGATCATAAGAACCCATATCGTTAAAAATATGATGTGCATAAGAGTTCATTAAATAAAATGTTATAACCCGTTTAAAAAAAATAGTGTGATAATAATTTCGTATTTATCATACTTCATTAAATAATAATATTATTGAGTCATTTTTGTAATTCGGATAATACGATAAAGTTGATAATACGTCATATACATCAGGAGAAATATATAATAAAAATAATGTATTTATTACAATACTTTCAAGAAAAAAAATAGTTTTACCTTATACATAGCATAAATGTTAAGTGTATCGCATATAATTGCTCAAGTGAACTTTATACATTTCAACATTTGTACTGAATAATTGTATGTTAAAATTGACGAAATATATGAAACATTCACTGATAAAAAAATCTGAAAATACTATCTAAATTAATACTATCTGAAAATGTAACAAAATATATTTCTCTTATTTTACAACTTTTTCCATTAAGGGGATTGGGAGCTGTGATTTTTTGTCTTTGTCCAACACACACGCAACACATAGGATTATAAACGTGTTTTATTTCCAACATTTTAAAAATTCTTAGCACTGCAGATTTGAATTTGTCGTCAAGTGTACTTGAGATCGACTTTCCCAGATGTTTGATTTTATCCCACCAAAATCCTAAAAACGTTATATTAGAAAATTGACATATTTCAATTTTTGGAGAATTTGAAATCAAAAAATCAAAACTGTGGAAAAGTCGATCTCGAGAAGTCTTGACTTCAAATGGCCAAATTCAAATCTGTTTTTAGAATTCGTATCGCTTCATTCTATCAATCGGTACGTTAGAAAGAGAACACGTCCAAAATTCCATGTTAACAATTGCGTATATATGTTAGAAAAAGACAGAAAATCACCGCTTCCAATCCCCTTAAAGAAAAAAATATACAGAAATGCATAAACATCCACCCTTTAATAATAGGTATAACAGATTGTGTTGTATTTTCTCAATAAAATTATATGAGTTGGTCACGTGACTTAGGTGAACTATAGGAGTCATAATACCCGCATGTGTTGTAATCGCCTTACTAACACAAAACAATAAAACACCAATATTTAACTACAGCAGTTTCAGTTGTGTGTTATTACTTATTAGTTTAAAACTTAATATCGTATATAACATACTAATTAACACTTGTAATATTATTGAAACTATTTATGTAATTTATTTATGAAAAACCTTATTTGTATAATATTTTAAGATTAAATAATTTGTAATCAAAGATAACCCTGGGCCTCCACGTGAGTTTTTCTCAGTGAGGCCCAGTAATCTTTCGATATTAATTTAAATTAAAAAAAAAAAAATTATCTGTGTCCTCTCGTTTGTTTTTTAATATAATATTTTTATTTTCAAGCGAATTATGAGTATGTAAAATATTAAAATATAATAATGCTTATAATTCACTTAATAAATAAAAATATCGTAAAAAACCAACTAGAGAACACAGAAAATTTTCTTATCTTTAATTTTTATAATAAGTAAAAATTCACCATGGTACTCTTGATTCACTTCTTGATTCTAATTTGAAAATTCCACTTTTCAATCGTCAAGATTTGATACATCTTACAATATCACGTGTGACTTAAACGTTGATTTTGATCCAAACGGACATCAAAATGACGCAGTTCGGTAGTATCTATCAATTTATGTGATTATGTGTAAAAAAAACATTTGGGGAAACTACTTCTACACTATAAAGGTCAAGATGGATATGACATTTGTTGGAAAATTATTTTTTGGCTAATTCACCCGAATTTTAATGCCAGCTAGTCTTCCAAACACAAAAATTAAAACAGTTAAAACAATTGATGGTATTTTCAGTAATTTTACTGTATTATGGTGTGGTGATCTCCTACAATATGTATAATAATTATTAATAAACACAATATATAATAGGAAGTGTTATTAATGAGTGGCTTCTTTCATTGTCAAAGAGTTTATTTCCTGCCATGATTTTATCAGTTATCACAATTCACCGATACTTATTGTCTATAAGTTGATATAGAATTATAGAATGTATGACATTTAAAAATAATAATTTATATATATATATAATACTGTTTACTTATAGATACATATGGCCTAACTTTAGTTTTAAAATAAAGTAAGTAGTTCAGTAATGTTTCAATATTATAGTATATAAAAATTACAATTGTGAAAAATTATAATATACCTAATTTATATCCTAAAACGTAGGCACCTAGTGTATAATAAGGAAGGTATTTAAAGTTTAAATTGTATCAGTTGTTTTAAATTAATCTTTTTTTTTTTTTTTTGAATATGCTGATAAGGAATTCGAATATACATGCATTTTTACCCATATTTATAAAAAAATAATAAAATGCATTTGGGCATAGTTTCTATTAAAGATATGAAATCGGTGTCCGACAAGAAAAATATTTGTAATTAGTTTTAATTACGCATAATTCTATCAGCGTCAAAATTGCGTTTCTATAATATGATAATATTAAATTACAAACTATAATCAGCTATTGGTGTACGACTGTAGATATTTACAACAACGAATGCGGTTTTAAAATTAAAACAGTGATAGTTGATTATGGGTGATTAATTGTGTATAAAAACACGGCGGCACACGTACAAACTACACGTTAACGAACACCTTTGCAGACAAATGAATTGAAGATTACTATACCTTAAGAATGCACGCGATAATGAGAATTGGTTTACGTTGTGGATTCGTTAAGTTATTCATTTTTATTAGAATTATTTCAATATTAAAATGCTGATGCTAAAATAGCAGACAAACTGTATCCATAAAATATCGATGTATTTACTATGACTATGACTATGGTACAATTAAAACGCAATTACGGTTATTTGCTGGTTATTACGGTAATCGTGCAAACTCACATTTATAAATTTTACTAAAAAATACTACTGCGCACAATGAGCGATAGCAAACAAAACGATGTTGGGCTATTATACGCGTTACACGCGTTATATCCGTGTTATCATTGACTATACCAAAATAGTATTTGTAATCAATGGTATTATATTATTATAGTGAATGTTTGTCGTCGGATGTGTTGGGATTCAGACGATAATATTTGAACGCGACAAATGTAACGGTTTTCGTCTTCCTGCAGACTTCGACGACTAGGTAGATAGGTACTGTTCTAAGGGTTTCCGGCTTTACATCACGTTCGCTCGGACGGTCATACGGGTCCAGTGTGATGAAAGGCAAAAGAAATTGCTTTGTATTGGTCGTATACGCCCGCCTAACACAATATAATATTATATAATTTCTAAGACACGTGATATTACACAAACACTACGTGGGTAAGGCAAGCTGTCGTCTGTGACGGTTTATTTGCACCGTAACAAAAATGTACCAATAATAACAGACATGGTACATTTAGGTATTTTGTACATTATACTTGGCTGTTGTACAACATAAAAATCACATTACATTGAATTTTTTTTTTGTACCGTTTTTTAATTGTTCGCTGTTTTCCGCCCTTTTACCGTACATACAATAATATTAATATAATATACTTAAAACTTCAATTTAATATAATTTAACATGGAGAACGGTCAAATAAATTGATCATAACACGGGAATAATACGATACGAATAATATCATATAAATATTAATTATATAATTATTACTATAGATTTGTAAATTTTTTTAGTTTTAATAACAATAAGTTACCAACCGCAATAATATGATATTATCACCATCGAATATTCACGTTGAACGTATTAAATATTTGAACAAAGAATAATGATTGTTAGATTCATTTTATGTGTATATTAACTATTAAGCTTATTTACGTCAATATAGTTAATAATTCACAACATTTACGGTTAGTTGGTATATTGTCTGAAAATCAATGACAATACAAATGTACTCCGTAATATAAGCTGGTCAACCGTCTTCGCTAGAATTTTTTTCGCAATAACTTATCATTGAAATCAAATTTAATACATACATTATAGCGATTTACTCAATGACAAGTTACTGCACTCGTTACGAATTGTACAGTAAGAGCGGCTACCTAATACCTACATCTTTCCTAGCTTTTTTTTTTTTGTTGAAACATCATCAATTATTTGTTATTACTTAACAGTTTAATACCTACTTATTATTATAATCATATATATTTGTATAGAAATTTTGAAATAAATTGAATAAATAGACAAGATATTATTTTAATTTATTTATTACCGATAAACGAGTCAGATTAAGTGGCAATGATATATACAAAGCAAAATCATTTTTCTGCCTCCCCCCCAGCCGTAAAAAAATATGTTAGTATGTACTTGAAATTAAAAATAGTTTATAATAATGTTATGGTTACATTAAAAAAAATTAAATTATTATATATGTATCTATTTAAATAGGTATCTGTGTTCCTGAATTTCATATTTTTAATTAAATCAGATTTAATGTATGATATCGACACATTTGACATTTTTCAAGTTGAATAAATAATTAATTACATGTTTAAAAAAAAAAAACGATTTCACGCGAAAGAACTGAAGAAAAGTACAAATAGTTCTTAAAATTATTTCTTTAGGTATTATGTAAAAATGTGTAAAAACGATGTAATAAGTTTTTACTTTTTATGTAATATAATTTAATGCTTTAACAATGCGTATCAATAATTGTACCTATGAAATTAATTGATATTGATTAATAAGAAATAGTATTTCTTCCAGGCTCCAGCTATACATGGACTGCTGCTTTATAGAAGGTTTAATTTGAACCTTTAATTATTGTGTATGGCTTCGTTTATATTTTAAATGTTAATACAAATAATCATAATCATTTTTAAAATGAAATTAATACCTCTAAATATAATACTATAAATAAAAATATAATGAGATTTCCGTGATTTTGGATATTTAAATAACTATATATTAATACAGGTAAAGATACATTTTGACTAATGTTATTATTAATATTTACCTTATAAATATAATACTTATAATAATATTTTATACATCATTATTAATACATTTTCTTAAGTGTTTATTTCGGGTTTGATTACTAGTCAATTTACACATCCTGAAAAGAAAAAAACAATTGTAACTAAACCAAAAATACTTCTACTAGATATTATAATAAAAAAATAATTAATTGGATTCAATTTATTATTAATTTATTTACCTTGCCAAATTTATAACATAGATATAATCGTGTAGTCCAGTACTCCAGTACCTATTTTAAACATGTAATGTGGAAATAACCATAAGCACTAATTAAAATTATAGAAAGATGCTCATTATTATTTCTACCCAATAATATTATTGAATATTGAAACTTCATTTTATTATAATTATACCTGTAGTTGTTAATTAAATTATTTAATAAAAAACCAACACCACTGTCACCACTACTATAGTCTATAGAATAAAAATAAATAAATAATAAGACATTTGAAAATAGTTAATATATTATAGGTATTTTTAAATACTTAATATAATATTATTTATATAGTATAGGTAATTAGGTACTATTATGTTAGTACTTAATAATCATAACGAATAATGACTAATAAATTAAGTATAAAATATATTAACAATATTATATAATTAATCATTCAAGGAAATTGTTTTGAACTTAAGTATATAGTGAATTGTGATCACTCTGTATACAAGAAATAGTATAATTTGCCATAATGTCGTCTTTGTAATTTTAGAAACGTTCTATAGAAATATTATTGTTTTAAAAAATTAAAAATACCTAACACTACAATACAGTTTGACAAGTTATAATTTGTATGTTAACAATATCAAGATAAATGGTTGAATTGGGAAAATATTATAATTTTATAAAAAAATTATTTATAATTAAATAATCGAACTGTCACAGTGGTACAGTGGGTCCATGCATTCAATGTTATTTAAATTTTTTATAATATTGTCAAATATGAAAGCTATAAAATCTAATAATTTTTTTTTTTTTGTCTTGTTTCAGTTTTTTTCTGTGTAATATGGTATATGATCAAAAATCAAATATTTAAGTAATAATTATATGATAGTACCTATATATGGAAATGGACGAGTCGTGTAATTAATTTTAGACTTAAATTGAGAAAGAAAATATCTCGTTATAGTAAAATTTTGTTTGAACTTTAAATTTAAAGATGTCATTGGTCAAAATATAATATGGGTGGAGTTGACATACATCTTAATTTAAAAAACTTGTACTGGTGGAATTAATTTATAAAGAAAAATATATTTATCGGAATTTACAATCACTCTACTGTTCAGTTCAAAAATAATTTTTCTAACAGCTGGAGAGCTTATGCGTTAATAATAATTTCAAAGGATTTACTAACTTTTTAAAGTAACGTTTAATTAACTTAAAATGTTTTTAATAATCCCAACTATAAAATTTTGAATATTTGTATACAATTTAGAAAAATATTTGCTTAATACCATTTGGCATAATTTATAATTATAAGTTCGTACAGAATATATTATTAGAAAAAAATGTTATACATATTATATGTACCTAAATTGTATAGATAAAATTAATTTATCATATTAACTATTAATTACCTATAATAATAATAATAATAATAATAATTAATTACCATTATATTGGTCAAGAATTATATTCAGAATAATTGATTCATTAGTAATTAATATGATTATCACGAATAATTGATAATTATAGCCTTTTCAATTTTTATTAATCATATAGAGATACCTATTTATATTCGTATATTACCTATACATTTGTACGGTTTTTTTCATTTCCCACTCATTACACTACCGCAGTATTATTTAATATTTACAACTTATAGTAAGTACTTGTTATTTTGAAGAATTTAGTAGTTATTTGTTCCAACATTTACTCTAAATATTATAATATATGTAAATAAATTAAATATACCACATTTAATGTGATTGTAAATTGTAATAAGTAATAACTATGAGTCCATGAAAGAGATATTAATAATTCATTATACAATATATAATAGTCATTATTTAGATATAGATAGGTATTGCATCGATTTACGGATTACTGACTCGTCGTTTATATGTCACGCCCAGTGAATCTTACTCAATTAAGCCTTTTATAATTGTATAACAATAAAATTAATAATATCATTTACCTGAAGAAATTGCTGAACTTTACACTTTTAAATTTACACAGAAGTCTCTAGAGAAGAGGGTAGATCTATGTCTGTATCGAAAGCTTTATATCTTAACTAATTTTTTTCTTACTACACCGTAGAATTATAACTACTATTAAGATCTACTCTAAACAAAGATCTGATTGAGAACGATAATGATAGTAACCCTGATTTTTACCTAAATCCTTTAATTTTGAAAAGAAACAAACTATTCAAACGCGTTTACACGTTTGAAAATAGATTGAATTTGTACACTAAAAATTGTAGTACCCTTACATTTTATCACATATTTTTACAGAATATATAGGAAAAAAGAAGAGGAGAAAATGTGAAATTTTCAATCACATTTCAAAAATTCAAACCAGGTTTTTCAAACACTCAAATTTATATCAAGAACTAACCTCATTATCATTGATAAAATATATTATGTGTATACTACGGCAGAGTCACGATAACTTGAACCTGAATAACTCGAAAAACTTGGCAACTCGAATTTTTTTTATTCCCCTAGAAATATAAGCTATTATAGATATATAAATACAAATTTGAGTTAAATATCTCAAAGCGAATTTTTATCTCCCTTCAACTTCGAGGTATCGTTACTCGATTGAATATATATAATTTAATTTTGTTAATTAATTAATTAATTAATTAATACATTTGTGACGTTTGGTAACATTGACATGGGTACCTACTACTTAATCAGGGATTCAGGATTACACTCAGAGAAGGACAATCAACCGATTCCAGTCTCATATGGACTTAACTTTAATAGTATAAAATACTGTAATTTTGTTTTAATCAAGAAAATGTCTTGTGACAATTAATGTATTACCTATATATGTATATGCGTAAGACATTTTGATTCAGTCTGGTTTGAACAAATTAAGGTCCTTAAATACCTATCATATAGGTTTGGAAACCTTATAAACAAATTATTAAACCTGTTATATGTAGACCGTCATGCATAATTTTTTTATATGCATATAGCAAAAGCAGGAATGAAACACAAGAACTAGAGGTACTTCTTGGTAAGTCGATAAACCTAATAAAAATAAGGCTTCCCGTGGAAATAAAGTACCTTACGTATTTAAATTTTGGAAATATATTACATAAAAAATCTGATAATGACTGCAAAGTGTGAGCCTAATTTAAAACTATATAAAAATGAGGAAGTAACATTTTTCTAATTTATATTTTAATAATTAAGCATATAATTTTAAAACAATTATATAATACTGCAAATGAGGTTAGGAATTATATATTTTACTTTAATAGAAAATGTTTAATAACAAAAAAAAAAATGTAAACAGATTCAACTAGTGCTTAAAAGTCGTTGCAGTAAACTGTAAAATTAGTATTTGTCTTTACGAGTGTTAACTCTCTCTTATTGGCCAAACTGTTGTTCGGCGGCAACGGCTCGCAGTTCATCAACTAATCGGCCGCCGGATTAAGTCTTTGGCAAGAGATTTTACGGGGAGAGGGCAATTTTTTAGTTATCAACTAAAAAAAGGTCATCATTTATTTCAAAAAAAAACTTTGTTAGAATATATGATACTTTTTTGTGAACGGGGTAGGGGAAGAAATTGCCTCTTTTTATCCGCCGTTGGATTTATACGAGTATAGCCGGTAAGTGCTTAAATATAATCTGTTCAAAATCAGATCGTGACTCGGGGGCGACTAATTTTTGTCGAGCTGGGGTCAGACAAAACCCGTTTGTCAACCCTACCGAGTCAACTATCAGTACACTTGTTGTGTAGCAAAGTTACACGCATACGCACAAGTTTGCCGCCGAGTCACGATCTCATATTAATCAGAGTATATCTATTGGTCTGAGTAGCGAGCAAATTTAACGAGTTCTACTATTTTCTATAAACTGTATTAATTGATGTTTTGTTCAAAATAATAAATTGTTAAATTGAGAAGAACTATACATAAAGTTAAAATACATAAAAAAAAATTATTACAAATTTTTATACATTAAATATATTATGTCCATAATTAAGAAAGTAAATTATAAAAGTGATCATTAAAATTGTGTTTAAAAGTATTTGATTTTAAGATTTTTTTTAATATTTTAGTATAATATATACCTACCAATGATGGTAATCGTTTAAATAAAAAAAAAATTAATAATAGAGCTAAAAATAAATTCATGTGGCTTATAGTAACTTTTAGGGGTTAAAAAACGAGCTTTAAACATCCTCCCCGTGTCTTAATGGATTTATTGATATGCCTTTTATTGAAAACAATTCAGTACTTACCTATTTTTTAAGTCCATAGAGGACAAACAGTAAAATATTCATTTTTACATTGTATTATTTATATTGTATCTATTGAGAATAGAAGATTATCATTGAAATAATATTTCACCATACTAGCTAAGGACTTCTTTAAATTATAGCTGTAGGTACTTCCAAATCCCAAGTCCCAACCCGCATCATTAATTATTTTATTGTCCAATGCACGAATTCATGCTATTTCCGTTGACACGTTTATAAAAATTTTTATTAATAATAAGTAGTCGTCTTAGACTTATGTGTGGCCCCAAGGTCCAACATAATTCGAAAGCTTTTAAATACTTACCTAAATTATGATTATGTATATATATATATTATTTTTAACACGTAATATAGTATTATTAGATGTTAAATATTATAGTTTATTAATGAAAATTAATAAGTCATTTTTCGTGTGAATCTCTGTTC
Source organism: Rhopalosiphum maidis (assembly GCF_003676215.2). Classification (NCBI taxonomy): domain Eukaryota; kingdom Metazoa; phylum Arthropoda; class Insecta; order Hemiptera; family Aphididae; genus Rhopalosiphum; species Rhopalosiphum maidis. The sequence goes on along the minus strand of NC_040880.1, from coordinate 48,788,122 downwards.
GTTTATTATTTATTATAATTACAAAAATGTATTTTCCTATTAATTCAAATAATGTTTTATGGTTTCTTCTTAGCTTTTGATTCCCTAAGTTTTCTGAAATATTTATTATTTTTAAAGTCTAAATTTGATAATAGTTCAAGTTTGGCAGGTGCTTATTAAAGATAATCAGTGATCAGTTTAACCGTTTTTAGCTCATAATACTTCTAATCTCTTCTTCAATAACATTTATAACTTAAAAAATAACATTCCTTACTAGTTGCTACAGATGGTAAAAAAAAAATAATTTTTAAAGGGTTGGTAAATTGAAGGGGTGGTAGGATCAATCAAATTATTTGAACTACCTGTTTCAATTTTATTTGGCACTACTGTTTGTAAATAACACTTGTAATACACGAATTCAAAATTTAAAATTCAATTTTCATCAAACTGCATTATTATTATATACAAAGCTAATTTTAAATGTATTTTGTTTCCGATTTTTTTAAAAAAAATGTTAGATAAAAAATGCACAATCATGACATTTTCAAATCATGTTATTTTTGTTAACTTGAAGTCTTTGCCTCGAGATGGTATGGTAGAAAATAATAAAAACTATAAGCTTAGTAACCAGGTATAGAAGCCAAACGATTACGAACCGGCAATAGGCAGGCACACGCACTAGCAATATAATATAATATATTTTATTTCATTCCATTTCATTATTTACATGCAGTCTGTGTAGGTAAATCAAAAGGAACGGAAAATGACGATATTCGTCCTGAAAAAGATTTCGTTACGTTCTTCATTTTTTTTTCTTCTATTATTCAACTTGTTGTTATTCTCTGAAAAACAGATCGCTCGGGAACCCGTTCATTCCAAAACACGGAAAAGTGGTCTGTATATTTCGTCGGTATAATGTTCGAGCAGGAAAACGATAGCGCAATAATAATATTGAATATACAACTTGTATACATAAATCACAACAGCTCGAAGGCGGAGCGACGAATCGATCGCCATACGATATAGGTAGCCGTCACATCGTGTCTTGGGTACAAGCCGAACACCTATTCACCCCCCGCCAAGCGGCAGTAGAAAAACACCAGTAAGGTACCGGTAAGCAAAACTGCGTTGCCACTCAAAAACAGATGCTACACGTGTCTCGTGTAAACGCGTTGCTATTGCGTTCGAAAATGTTCCGGAAACACTCGGCGCTCGCACACGCTCCGCCCACGTCGGCCGTGATTCGTCGCACCACCGCGGCATAATGTAAACACATCGTAAACACTATTTTTTCACCGTCCCATTTGCACATTGCGCGACATACGATTCGTCGACCGTCTCGACGTTATAATTGCGACTCTTCGAACAACTCGGTCCGTATCAGATCGCCCGACCGACCGTTCCATCACCGCCAATTGAGACGCTACTACGGTAGTTCTAACGTAACTAGTCGCGGACGTGCGTTCAAAAACAAAAACGAATAGTGAACACCCAGAGCGGTCCACACCTCGAATTGTATATTGATAACGCGCTCCAGCGGTGAAGGAATGCGCGCCTGTGGCAATAACGACGAGGCGGCGCGACGCGCCGACGTGATTTTTCGAACAGCACTCGTCGACAACAACGACAACTCATTGTTCACTATTAGTTCTCTGAGATTTTTTCCGCGTCGCCGTAAGGCGATTGACTGGTCACAATGGACCGTGTGGTTAACGTGACCGTGATTTTTTTTTTTTTTCTTACTCAGAGCGGTACGCTTGTAAACCTCAATAGGAAAACCAAAATATTTTACGCGTAAGACGACAATACGTAAACACGGACAAATGTTGTACGGCAAATCCTCGTTTAACGTCGCCTCATTTAGCGTTGTTTCGCTATTGCGTCACAGAAGTTTAAGACCATATAATCGTGTTTCGTTTAACACTGCGACGGTTTCAACGTAACACACCGTTTGTAACGCGTACATGAATTCATCAAATGTTTGTTATGTTTATACATATTTCCTGTAGGTATTATAGGCAATTTAATTTCGTCGACCTTTTTCAGATAATATACTGTTATCGTTTTTATTCGCATACCTGTTATCATACGTAGGTTAGGTTCTATTTTTATTCATCTTGGGTAATACTTGTGTACCTAATAAGTATTTCGTTTTCGTTAAATCGTTTTATTGATACAGTCGGACCAGTCACCACCAGTCAGTTGTTCATCGACACTTTTGCTGTCTGTAACTCTGTAAATATTACGTATTATTATATTGTTACACAGTATTTGTTAATTTATAAATTAATATTATAGCAACAAAACGATCAGGTTCGCTTATGGTCGAAAATTATATATATAATACATACACTGTTATTTATTGGCAGTAACTCATTATTATAAAGTGTAAGTGTTGACGTTTTTTTCGGTTAACGTTGTTTTTCAGGAACCTAATCTCGACGTTAAACGAGGACTTGTACTGTGTAATTGATAATATAAATTATTTGGTTGGTTTTTTTTTTTTTTTTTGGATCCATCAATCCTTAATAACGACTTCAATTACTTTTTTTTGTATAATTTTTTCCTCTAGACTTTTGCCTTTGCCTATGAGAGTTTACACTGTTTACACGATATAAAATGTATATGCATATCTGTGTACAGACGTACAGTTTACGTATACCGTACGCCTACCGACATAATGTTTTCGGTTTTGACTTTTTTCAAAGCATCAAAGCGGGACATTGTATTGGGTTCTTAAGCGGTTCTTTCATTCTTTGGCGATAGCGGAACTCAAAACTAGAAAGCGGGACGTGTGGTCACGTTATCTATGGTAGCACTTCGCTACCCGCCGTTATCATATTCGGGTAGTTCAGCGGTCCGTCGCGTTCACCGCTGCGCGGTCGTTCGTCGGGGCGTTTGGGCAACGCACCCGCGCATGTCACCCTATAACACTACGACCAATAACTGTGTGCGATTCACAATGATACTATGATAGTGCGATCTGATTATGCGCTCATCTATCGAGTCATACTAAATTCATACTATCATACTTCGTACGTCTTGTCCCGGGAGCTACGACGCAAAAACTGGGCTTATCTTACAGGTAGTCCGACAGTCCACAGTCGTCATACCTAGTAAGTGTCAGACGCACGGTCACAGCGGTTTACAGTTGCTATTATTTATCTGTTAGCTGTTTGCCCGCTCCCGTTAGGTTTGATAATTCACGAAAAACACGACTCCGCTACGCCGTTAGTCACCTGCGATGACTATTTTAACGTTCCCGCCGGTCGGTGGCAAGCTGGACAAAGTGCCGTTGATCGGTGACGCAGAAGTCCGACATGGTCAGACACAGGCACCGCCGTCGTATCACCCAAAGTTCTTGGAGACCGGCGACGGTGGTTTGCCGAACTCAAACAACAGCGATAACGATGACGACGCGCCGGTAAAAACATGCTACTATAGCTCGCCCGAGTACAGACAAGGGATTCAAAAGATGGTCAGAATCACTGCAATCTTGTTTGGGGTCTTACTGATTCTCTATTTCGCTATCGATACTTTGTGCAAGTCTTACGCCCAAGAATTACAACAGAAGCAACAGGATACCGTCACCGAGGACGACGCCACCGTGCCTTACAAGTCTTACTCGTCGTATGCGGCCGCCGAGAGCGATATGCTGTCGTTGCCGTCGTCTCCGGAGCCGAGTAACGTGGTCATTTATGTGTACACCGATCCGTCTTTAGAAACCGTTAGCAAGGAGCCGATCACCATCAGTAAATCGGCCCGTTTCTTGCACGATTTCAGCATCAACATCACCGGCATCATCGACTTTGAAAGCCAACGTTGTTATGTTATGCCACTGCTTCGCAATTCTGTTGAGCCGCCCGAGTCTCTGTACGATATGTTGGTTAAAATGTCATCAGGATACTATTCCATGGACATTAACAAAATTCTTAGTAACTTTTGCATGGTCAAGCCGGCGATCAGCGATCTCTCTGACTATGGCTTGTACATTTCTAAAGACTGTGCTGACTATCCTACTTTCAAACTGGAAAAAGACATTGTAACCGAATCCCCATAAGATGTTTATTAACTTCCACATTCATCGACGCACTTTAACAACCAATTATAATACCTAATATGGTATATTACTTAAATATTCTTCTTTTACATTTATAATAAACACTTGTGTGCGTTGACTACTCAGCTGTGGACCATTAATTCTGTTACCAATTTTGACTAAGTTCCTTAGCTGTATTGTTCCTATTATTTTCTTTTCTCAATCTTCAGAAAGTGCACCATTATTAATGTAATTTATTGTATGATTTATTTTTTGTATACAATTTCAGCTATCCAAACTTAGAGATTTTAACATATTATTAGCATCCATTCAACGATACAATTATACTATAACATTTAACTTTTACTATCCTGTCAACATTTATAGTATTTAATTGTTTTTTAATATATACATTAAGATTGTAGATTCATTTTTTACATTTTTGTTTGCATGATTATAGACTGTAATTTTCTTGCTGAGTTAAGGAATGTAAACAATATCATGATTGTCAATGGAGTATGAATATAATATTAAAGTAAAATGATAGTTACAATGATTTTTATCTGTATTTCCCATGACTGGTGTATGACAAATCATAGATGTTTTTTTGCCATATAATAATAATTATAATGTTAGTTACGTGTTAATCATAAACTTTTATGAGTATCTGTTATGTTTAGCACTTAATATTATATTATTTAACTTTAGCAATGGTAAAATTAATCTTAATACCGATATTCTATGACATTAAATAATATGTAGTATTTGAATACCTACTTTAATATATATATATACTGGATTTTAACTATGATTATAATTTAAAAAATTTTTCAAGAATAAAAATTGAAAAATGAACAATATTGTATATTTTGTGAATTGACAATTTTTGTGTAATCAAAAAAAAAAAACATAAATGAAGAAATGTTTTATAAAATTATTTCCATGAATTATCAAAAATGGAAGAATTATTGAAACCCGACATAGATTTAAGAAAAAGGTATTTATGAAAAATTTGGTCATAGCCAAAAGTGTACATTTTTTTGAATTTCTTCGATATTCAAACAGTAAAATATATTAAATTGAGGAACTATTATATTATGATCTGATGAATAATTTGAGCTTAAGAGTGAAGACATCAGATACTAAATATTATCAAATAATACAATTATGAAAAAGCTACTGTCACGAATGAACAGTAATTTGTAGTTGAATCTTAGATTATTTTTGGGTCACTTTTGACCAATCTATTATTTATATTCATATTTCCATGAAATATCATAAATATATGTGTTCACGTTTAAAATAAAAAGCAAATAGTAAAGGAAAAATAAACAATTATGTCAGATATCAATTTTATAAAATCAGAATATTATAAAATACAATAGTCATAATTTGCATGTTGCATGCCATTAACTGCTTATCAACATACACGAATGACAAAATATTTTAATTAAATATGTCAAATAGTATTTTATTTTGTGTATATTTTCAAGTGCTACAACTGCTGAGACATAAATATGAATATATGACTAATAATTAGCATTAAAGAACCAAAATAATATATCTAGTATGTTTACACCTTTATAATGAAATAATTTGAAAATAATTCTAAAAAATTATGACTGAAAGAATTTATTAAAAATTAAATCAAAGTTTATACAGAAAAGTTTACGTAGTAGAAAAAAAAAACTAACAACAAATTTCCTTATATTAATGTTAACAAAAACAACGATAAATGTTAACAGTCTTTATACATTAAGAACACTAATACGTTAACATGTTTAAGAGACAAACAATAGCAGTGTTACAGTTAATATTTACAAAATAATGTCTAGTTCATTAAATTAAGATAAAAATTTAAACCTAATCTCACTTTTGTTTCATGTAGTCTTTAATGTCGTGCAACAGGTAACATTGCAGAGCAAGTAATATAACTCCAGGAATTAAGTACATCAACATCTTTGGCCATTCTGAAGTGTGCTGTATACTTGAAGTGTTTGACGAATGCGATAAGTTCAAAGGACTATTTTGGTGGTGTGGCAGAGCATAATATGTATACGGTGAAACTGGCTGGTGACACAATGGTGAACACTGTGGTCTATAACTATGTTGAGAATAAATGCTCTGTGTATCAAAATCATAATCATCTTTCACAGAATATGACGGATAATATCCAGTAGAAGACTCGGCATATCCAACAAACTTGTCCCGTTTAACAGGCATTGAAAACTTGGGTGGTCGAAGAATATTATTTTTGACACCACGGTTTTCATCGAGTTTCATCCCTCGGAACAGGTTATTAACAGTCTTGTTCAACATCTTTTTTCGACTCTTAGGTAACTCCTCGATATGATCAATGTCCATCATTTCTGATTCATCACTATTTTTATAAGATCCGTTTGCACTAAATAAGCAAATCACAAATTAATTGTTAAGCTACCTGTTTTAAATTAATATTGATATTTTAAATTTTTTTAAGATTATAATTATATATAAAGAGGTTTTAGAGATTAACATTACCAACTTAAATAATATTAGTTATTTACATTTGGGTTATTTTATATGTTTAAGTGATCATATTATCTAGAGCTAAACCATTGAACAAATTTGTTTATAATAGATAAATTACTTATAATAACCAAATTGCATTTAAATACAAGCATTGACTAACCTATGCTGTGTTAATAATTCTATTAGTAATTAATAGTCAATGTGGGAGTAAATCAAAAAAATTGACTGAATACATTGTTATTAATTTTTACTCACATGTAGTTGTCTACATTGTGTATAATATAATGCATATTACATACAGTATATTCCAAAAGACCAGTAAATCCTATATCATCTTAAGTATCTCTGCAGAAAATCGATATATTTAAATGAATAATTTATTTATGTCATTTAGTGACAACAGTATATTGTACTAATATATCAACTAAAACATATATTTATCAAATAATAGAAACCTATAAATTAGTTATACATAAATGATAATTTATAATCATTTTAAAAGTACTCATATTATATAAACATATCACTTAATTTAATATATAAGTAATATGTACAATGCCATAATAGTTTACATGACTATAAGAAATGTACTTATAGATAATAAAATTGAAAGATCTTTTAATGTGAATTTATTATTATTATAGTAATCAAAATATAAAAATAGTGAAACATTCCTTGCAAAACATTATATTCATTATTGAGGCTAGTTTTCAATGTAATGCTAGTTAATTAATAATACTTTTGATTTCAACTAATTATTTTGAAGGAAATTTATTTATATGTTGACTCTAAGGTGCTAAGGCATTATATCACAACTTATAAAAAAGTCATTGAAAAGTTAGCAAATGATAATATAGATATTAATGGTTTGAGACATTATTGATACTGGTTGAATTAAAAGTAAGTTAATAGCTTTAGGCTCATAAGTAAGGAAAGATATAGAAATTTGACTTCTAACAGGCAGTAAATAACATACCGTTGTGACGAGAGGTCATATATTGTGCGTCTATGTCGTAATCATACTCGTCCCTTGTTGTATACTGAATGGATTTGGGAATAGCTTCAAGAAAGATTTTTTCATTAAGTACTCGAGCGACTTTGAATTTTGGGAGGCGTACGATGAATTGATTACTTGACCCAGGCAGAAAATGAGTTTCTCGTAATTGTATTTTTGGTGATATACAATTCTTACTAAAATGATTATTAAATTATAATAAACTGGCAACTAGCTAAATACTATTTACTAATTTATTTTTTTTTCTAAATGGGAAACTTAAATAAATACATAGATACTAACAAGGTTTGTTTCACTATAGCCTCAAAGTTTCTATTATGTAAGTATTAAACATTTTTTATTTTTTATTTTTTAGTATTTAATATTAATATAAAAAGATGGTATAATTAAGAGGTAAGATTTAACGGATACACATCAAAGAGTCGCATTCTATGGGATAGACAAGTTTGTCTATTTGGAAATTTATTTTATAATGATGATAAAAAATTAGTTAGCTAGATATATATAAATGTTTTTAAATGAAAATGTCATGGTTTACCCTAGAAAGTTGTTACCTATATAAAGCTTAATTAGTAGTAGAAATCCATCAAATAAAGATTTGTCTATGTATAAAATTTAAAATATAGTACTCTTAGAAATATTACCTTGTTTTAAAATAATTTGTATTATTAATTTTGTATTTTTCATCCTCCAGTTTAATACGGGTTTGTTCAATTTTTTGTTTCTTTGTCAAATTTCTGAATATAGATACTGACGATAGAAGCACAATAATTGCAGAAGCAAGAAGCTAGAAAATATTAAATATTAGTTAACTAACATGATTATTTTTAAAATGCAATTGTTTTAAATTACTTTAGGTTTTAAATGTACAAAAATGTCAAAGTTATTGATAGCGCATAATGATGACCATAGGAACATAGTTATGGCGCTTAATTTGTCGAATGTGGTCAAACAGTGATAAACTTGACAAAATGTACCAACTAGGCTAATCATTCCAATTGAACGTGTTAGAGTTAAAGGACTATTTTTGGAAATCAAAAGGTTTAAATCTTGGATTGGCCAATCACCCAAATACTTCTCAACACCAGAAGATAGTACAAATACAATAATTGATAAGCACAGTGAACATATATTAAGCCAAACATCAGCATCTTGCATACTCTATAACAAAAATTAATATTAATTATAAATAAAAATAAAATTTAACTATAAATTACTTTATGATTAATATTTATTCTAGTTGATTTCAAGTTGTAACGTTGTTCTTGCAATGATAGAACTTTTTGTGTATATTGATTGCATTTGGAACACAAATTTAATGTTGCTTCTAAGTTTTCCCTATAAGTTATTACACATCAAGATTACACACAATTTTATATTTTGAAATATCTTTTAAAAATTACTTGAACTTTTCAATTTCCCTATCAAAGTATTTTTCTTTGGTAGGGATAAAACAAGCTAACTGTTTCACTTTCATTTCTTGAATAATATTGCATTTATTACATAAACCATTTTTATTTTCCTTAACATCTTCCTGGACTACAGAAAAAATTGCCTTGTTGTACCTTTGATCATGTTGTTCAGGAATTGATTTGCTATAACTTCCATCCTGAAATAAAATAAATGTATCTTTATAAGTTTATAAATTATAACAATCGATCTAATAATTTTAAAAAACATGGGTAAATAGGTACCACTTTGATGTACAGTAGGCATGAAGTGGATTCTTTAATGGATGTATTAAACTTGAATTCAATGATGTATCAATGGATACGGAAAACAGCCTTTACCATAAAATATATTTTATGATATAATTGTAATATCACTGTTATAGTAATTTATTTTACTATTAGTATTATAAAAGGTAAAATTATTTTTTCTAAAATTATTATATTTATTATAGGTAGATAAACTAACAAGGAATCTTGTATTTAATTTTTGACTCTAGGATAAAAAAGAATTTTTTTTTTTGAATTTCTTACTATAAAATAATTTGTAAATTTTTGAGATTTTGTCAAAATTCTAACAGGTAAACGATAAACTTGTGAGGCAATTTCTATTAACATTTTTAGCATTTTTACTGTGTCAAAAGGTGATGACAAGACAGAAAAAACACACATCATTGTAAAATCAATATATTCATCAGAGGAGCCACACCATATCTAAGTATAATATATACATATATACATACATACACACAGGATATATAAATATTTATTACTTGCCTCTTTAAAACCATTAAACTGTCCACATTCAATGCATGAATATTCAAATCGGTCCTCAAAAGCAACTTTAAAATTGGCATTGCAGAACCAACAGTTTACATAAATTGGATAAAATTTTCTTACATAAATGTAGACATAGTAACAGAATAGAGTAATTGTTATAGGTGTCAGGACTAAAGGAATTGGTTTTTCATTGACATAATTAAAATAATTTGTGACATAATCATCTGAAACTAAAAGCACAAATTAATTATATAAATATATTATGTAGGTTATAGTTTTTATATTAAGTGATATTTACAGAAAGGAAATAAAGAATCGTCATTGAAATACTTCTTGAGCAGGTCCATGATATCTAAGAAAAAAAAAATGAAATAAAAGATAAATTAAGAAATGTATAATATTTACTTAATCTTATGTCTGAAATTCTTCCTTCATGATTTTTTTATATTTATGAAATTTCAATTTATTTGAAGAATACCAATTTAAACATAAAGCAGAGTAAGAGTATTATTTTAAAATTAATAAATGTCATGGAGTATATTATCAATTATCATATTATATATGATTTGATCAGCAAAAATTAAAATCTAAATTTGAATATATTAATTTTTTAAATTTAATTTTATGATAACATGACATTTTTTCTTTGTATTTCACCTACACATTACAAGTTAATATAAGTTTGTATTTTAATTAAAATACCTTACTATTTATATATTTTTTAAATATAACGTTCTTCATATTTATTTTATCATTAGTTATAAGATTTACTATAATAAACCATAGAACAATAGGCATACTATTAATCAGTATATTATATTGAAATTTATCAAATTTAATAATGTATAATTTAGTTAATGATTGGTATTATTATAATAAGATTCTAAAAGTAACATAGGACAAAAAGGTCTGACAGAATACAAGAGTCAGGTTAAAGACAATATTTTTTTATCGCTGACTGGGATTTAGAACTAGTTAGATAATTAGATATTAATTGTTATTCTTAACTTAAAAGTAGACATATTTTAGATTTACATGGTTTCAAGACATTGAGGCAGGTACAAGAGTTTTGTATCAAAACTGTTTTAAACTAACATTAAATGGAAAGTTCAATCAATATTTATTGGACACCCTGTATATATTATTATGTGGAAATAAATCATAAATAGTCCCGTTTATATAATTTACCAAAAGTAATGTTTTATACTTATAATACTAAGCTAATAATCTTTCAACATATAACACTATGTCCGATGATAATAAAATATTTCATTAAACAAATATGGATTATATTTAAGTGCTTAATGTTTTTTTTAAATTTATATTTATCTTTTACTTTTTTTAAATAGGTAACATCAAACTAAAAACACAATTAGACAAAAACTTGTTGAAAGATCTTTAAAATATAAAATATTTAACAAGGATATATACAAGGAAATAACAACAAAATTAAAATTTGATAGGTCGAATGTAGCAATTGGAAGGTTTTTACTTCTTATTAATATATATAATAAGATATTCAAAATACAATAATCATTATGAAATTACATAGATACCATAAAAATGGGGAAGTAAATTCTCTTCAAATCAAATATATAAATGAAACATTTCTCACTTAATCATTATTAAATCCAAAATTATTAAAAGACAGTATATTATATTAAGTAATACATTTTTGGTATTTAAAATAATATTACCATATAAATTATCGTATAATTCATACAACTTATATAATAATCAGATTATAAAACGCTTATGATACAATAAATATGTTAATTCCTTTTTCTTTTATACAACATGATGTATATTTTACACTATATAGCAATTGTTATTACTTATTAATTAGTTATAAGCTTATAAATATTTTTAATAATTGGTGTTTGAATATCGTAAGAGGTCAATACCTTGATAAGATAAAAATAATTAATACTTTAAATTTTTTATAAATGTGCAACAATTTTAAAAAAGGAATGCAGACTTCAAAAGCGAGACAATACCCCTACTTTTTTCTAATGAGGATGTTTGGTCACTACCACAATTGAAAATTTTTCAAATTATTGAGAACTAAGATGGGAAACAAGTTAAAAGCTCTCCATTATATATTTTCCCATGCGAACTTATACAAATATAACAATTTCAAAGCTTAATAAGAATTTTAACAAATTATACTATATAGATACACTTTGTTGAGTATGTTATTGAAACTAATATGAAATATAAGTCACATAAATATGTATAGTTACAAGATATTAAGTAGTTAGTTAGTAGGTAATAAATGTTTTTCGATAAATGACTCAAATGAATAAAATATCAAAGTATTAAACTAAAAACTAAACGTAAAAAATACTTAGGGGTCTATATTAACAAACTCGGGCTTAGTTAGCTCAAAATGATTGAATTTTTAATAAGGAAGTATGTGTAATAAATAATAATAAAAAACAAATAGGGTCAGATTGAATGTCACGAGGGCCAGTAAAACGTATTTATATACTTCGCCGGCAATGAAAATGAAACACGAATTGACAATTTTATTTTCATAGAATATAATAATGAATATTATATTCAAAAATCAATGCATTCTGAACCCAGTGAAATCGAGTTAATTTTATAGTTTTATACAACAATTAATACAACTCGGGATCTAATAAATAATAACATATAATAGTACAATAATTATCGGTACATAATAGCATTGATAATAATATTGTATTGTAACATGTAAAATATTAAATAAGATGAAAATTAATGGTGTTGAATAGTTTAATAAATGCGGTGCGCATGTGTTGGTAACACCATAATCAAGCGATGAGGAGGTAAAGGGTGACCGACATCCACTTTCCCGCCCATACCACTGCAATTATTGATAAAACTTTAAACTACTTCAAAACGCCGATTGACGATCAGCTCGACTGAGGATTACGAATTAGTCGAATTACGATTATAATATTCGACATATAAGCACTTGACATTTATCGTTAAACGAGTAACTGTTAAATTCCAAAACGTTCAAAAATCAATTTATCAGAGTAATTAAAGAAAATTGATTTTTTATATCACGTACATAATTTAATTTAATTAGCCTATTAAATATTCGAAATTATTTAAAAAAACTTTTCATTTCAACATGTTACTTAGATCTTCGCAAGGCATTACCAAATCAATGATAATGTGTGCACAACGTTACTCAACAATGTGGCCTACCAAAGCTTATGTGAACGGCGAATGGTATGATGCAAAATCTGGAAAGACTTTTGATGTTGTCAATCCGGCTACAGGAAAAACCATTGCAACTGTACCAGATTTGGATGCTTCAGACGTACAAGTGGCTATAAATGTTGCAAATGATGCATTTAATACATGGAAAAAGACTACAGCTAAAGAAAGAAGTGATCTATTAAGAAACTGGTACAACATTTTAGTTGAAAATAAAGATTATTTAGCAGACATTGTAACATCAGAAGCTGGGAAACCGTTAGCAGAATCATTGGGTGAAATAGCTTATGGAAATTCATTTGTTGAATGGTTTTCAGAAGAGGCCAGACGAACTTATGGTGAACATGTTCCTAGTCCAAATAAGACCAAAGAAATTTTAATGATTCGTCAGCCACTAGGACCAGTTGGTCTTATTACACCGTGGAATTTTCCAATAGCTATGATAACTAGAAAAGCTGGAGCTGCTCTAGCAGCAGGATGTACATGTGTCATAAAACCAGCAGAAAATACTCCAATCACGGCATTAGTTTTAGCAAAGTTTGCCGAAGATGCTGGCATTCCCAAAGGTGTAATTAACGTTGTCACTGCATCAAGAGAAAATACTCCAGAAATTGGTAAAGCGTTGTGTGAAAGTCCAGACATTTATGGTATATCATTTACTGGATCTACAGAGGTTGGAAAATTATTATACAAACAATGCAGCAGCACAGTGAAACGTGTTGGTTTAGAATTGGGAGGAAACGCGCCATTTATAGTATTTAATGAAGCAGACATCAATAAAGCGGTAGCTGGAGCAATGGCTTCAAAATTCAGGAATTGTGGGCAGACATGTGTAAGTGCTAACAGATTTATTATTCAAAAAAATGTATTTTCAGAGTTTGTTGATAAATTGAAAGTAGAAATGGATAAATTAGTTATGGGTGATGGTAAAACTTGCGGCGTGAATTTGGGGCCATTGATCAATTTAGCTCAAGCAGATAAGGTGGATAGAATAGTAAATGATGCTAAAAACAAAGGAGCTAAAATCATAACTGGTGGAAAACGAGCATTAAATTTCGGCGAACGATTCTATGAGCCAACATTAATCACAAATGTTACTAAAGACATGGCCTGTTACGTAGAAGAGATTTTTGGACCTGTTGCAGTATGTATTGAGTTTGATACAGAACAAGAAGGATTGGACATTGCTAATAGTACAAACAGAGGTTTAGCTGGTTATTTTTATTCAAACGATTTGTCTCAAGTTTGGAGAGTAGCAAAGGCTTTAGAAGTCGGAATGGTTGGCGTCAACGAAGGTATCATTTCAGCTACAGAAGCAGCATTTGGAGGTGTCAAAGAATCTGGTCTAGGAAGAGAAGGTTCTCGCCATGGTATGGATGAATACACAGAAATAAAATATATTTGTTTTGGAAACCTAGAATACTAATTATTATCACATATATAATAATTTTTAATATTTATTATACTTATTATATTTTAATATTGTAAGTGAAATAGGTACTGAATATTAATGTCTTCCATTAAAATAAATTTGTCTTCCAAAAGTAATTTTTAACAAAGTTATTTAAATTGTTCAAAGTATTTTAATTAAATGATTCAGATTATCATTGTTACAGGCCTATTTTTTTTTTAAATTTATAATACAATATCTAGTATGTAATGACTTAACAATATTTTAGATGATCTAGTATGTATTTATAAAAGAAAGCAACACGTATTACCTAATTAATTAACTGTTATATATATTTTACATTCATTTGTTTTTTGCTCAAGTGTCCAGAGTAAAATAGTTCAATAACAGGGACATATTTACCTAATATATTCTTATTACGTACCAAGATCAGAATCGTATAATTAACAAGTTATAAATAGTAAATAGTACAAATCAGATATTATCCTTTACAAAACTTACATTTCCAGATTAAATTAAGTTATCTAGTTAAAATAAATCAATGTTGGCGTTTTTAAACAATTATCATTAACATTAAATGTCTTGGTAGACAATTTTGATAAGTGAAATTTATCTAAATATGCTTTTTACAAGTTGTACAATTTCTAAGTTTATAATCCAATCTAAAAAATGAGATGTAGTTAGTATCCAAAAAATAATAATTTGTATGTACAATTTTTAATTGATATATACTTGTATCTATTAATATTATACGTCAATAATAACTGAGAAATTAATTGAATTAATCCTCCACAATATTGCTAAAACGACGATGCCAATTTACTTAACAGAGTAGATATTAGTATTAATGTATGCACTAAGTAGTATAGAATGTACTAATCATAACCAAGTGAACGTGTTGCATAAGTATCTTTAATCAAAGTATGATGTTGAACAATAGTATAGTTACATACCTCAAGTTGAATGGGTTGATGACCGATTGTGAATGTAATCTTATTAATTCATACTAACGATTCTCGGCAGCTAGTTAAAAACGAAACAATCCAAGTAATCGAAACAACAAAAGGGAAAAATAATATAACGATTCCGGTTTTGGACGTTTCCGTAGTTTTGGAGGATGGCGTTATCATTTTTAAAACGATCGGTTATCTGTTCGTTTAGGTTATGGTTCGTAAATAAAAAATTGACAAACTCAAAAACGCCGAACGACACGTAACGTCACTGCGACCAATTATCAACTCGTCACTTCGTCACTCGCCAGCACTCGGCGTCCGTTGTAGTGTCGTACTGTCGTAGACGCCTTTTTTGTTATATCTAAATGTAAGTATAGTTTAGTGACATGCTTACTGCACCGCTGTAGCGTAGATATAAAATATATATATATTTGCGAGCATAATGTAAACCGTCATACATTTGGATCATTGTCCATTGATATATCATGACTATTAATAATTATGTCAATGATTTGGATGGAATATTTTATTCGTGGGTAATAACTTACTGTAAATATTAAATTATATGGTTCATCGATTATCTTACAAATGTAATCGTATTTTTTTATTTTTCTTTATAGGTCCACGGTGTTCTATAATACAAAAAAATGAAACGTCTTGGAGCTTGGACACGGCTATAGATATAGTCTGTTCTGTGGTGATACTGGTAATACTAGTATCTGTAGTCATGACCTTGGATCAAACAATAAAATGTTATCATAGATTTCATGATAACGAGTTATCTACCACAAGAACCACTATTGATAAATGATTGTACATATTAATATGGTTTTGGAATTATTTGGAATTTCAAGTATTTGTAAACAAAGTTAAAATTTTAATTTTGGAAATAACATAGTATTTATGTACTCAGGTCGTGTATTAATAACTATAATTTCAAGATAGATTAATTTAAAATTTTTTATACATCTACGAATCAATCGGCGTCTGACATAAATTGTAAGGTAATTTATAAGGAATTATATTAATATAAAAATAAACTTTATACCGTTTAAAATTAGCTACAAGCTTATATATTTTGTAATCTTCTTTGAATTTATTCATACTCGTTTAATTTGTAGCTGTATACAAATCATTTTATCAAATGTTTTTTTTTATAAATTAGTACTTTAGTGAGGTGCATACTGGATTTTTGTTCGGGGAACTTACACATTTTTCTATTTTCCTTACATGTTTTATGCAGGACAATATACTATAATACTGTTTAATCTAATATATATTTTTTTAGTTTTTTTTTCAAGGGGAGGGAGGTCAGACTTTAAGCTTTGTGTATGCCACTGACTTAAGTATTTTACACTGAGGTTTAATAGATTTTCATAAAATAGTATATGTACAATTATAAAAAGTTATAACTATTTATACTTATGATAGGTCATAACAAAATCATAAACTGTATTGGTATTTTGATTTATGTTTCATATTTGAAAAGTATATACCTAATTGCTAAGAAATTGCCGTTATAATAGCTTTATTCAAATTTATAAATTTACAATTTATTATTAATCCTTTAATACAAATGTATTAAAAAAAAAATTAAATATTTCATACAATAAAAAATTAAACTATAAAATGTTAAGTTTACCCATCGTTAATATGTATGGCATGTAATATTACATCAACTTATTATTATTTTTATTGATTATACCAAAAGGCCGTGCAACAATAAGTATTTAGTTTAAGTTTCTATGGTGATAACTTTAAACATTGTTCAATAAGTTATTTATTCATAAGTATGTAAAATACATAAAATTCACACATTTAAAAAAAAAAATTTAATTTATTTTTTTCTACTTTTTAAATTTAAAAATATCCATTTTAAATGTTTAATTTATGTGAACACAAATAATGTTCTTTTGGTTTAATCGAGATGGTCGAAATACTCGTAATACTAAACTTCCAAAGGTACAACAAAAGTTCAATAGTAAACAGTTGTCAAATAATCAAAAACATGTAACGTTTTCCGAAAATAACAAAACTGTTGCGTATCCAAGATATTCACCATTACCATCAATCAATACTAAGTATCCTTACAGAATGCTGGAAAGACAAAGAACATATGTTGTTTCAAATCCTGTTTTTGTAAAACCTACGAAATCACCTAAACAACAAAAAAAACCAAAGACATTTAGTGATTTTAAAAAGACCTTAAAGAAAAGAAATAAAAATAACAAAAATGAAAATGGAATGATATGGATTGATTTATAAATTAGAATAAAATTATTATTATTATTATTTTAGCATTGTTAGCTGTATTAGAACTTAGAAGTATGTATTAATTTTTGACGTGTCTTCCTGTTTGTTATTATAATTTACCAAACAGATGTTTTTTATCTTAGTTTACCTTTTTAATATTTCAAATGTTAATATAATTAATGGAATTTTAAATTCATATATTACGCATAGATTTTTCATAATCCATGTTATTGTTCACATATTATTTCTGCTATATGATCATAGTCTACAAGACATGATTACATGGTATTAATATTTTGTAGCTATTGAAAGAATTCATACAATTTTTTAACAAAAAATATTGTTTTAAAGATTGTTATCAATATCAAAAATTTGATGTTTATAATAATTTACATTTGAATCTAATCTAATCTATCGGCTTGTCTGATCTGGTTGATATGTTATTTTAAAATTACTTTTGTGTTCAACATTCATTCATTCATTCATTTCTGCCTGTGGAATTGTCTCTTACTTTGTACTCATCTATCATTATTATTCATTGCATAATGAAAATGGTTTCATTGCTATTTTATGAAATTATAACTGTTTGTGATAATGGGTAGTTAGGTTTATTTTTAAACTGATTATACTTGTATGTATGTTTGTTATACATATAAACTATACAGTATACACTATACATGCATGTTAAACATTTTCTATTGCCTCTAGCAATATATAATACTTAGATATTAATATTATTATTTATACAGTACACATAATTTATTATAATTTGATCTCTAGAAATGTATCTATGATATTTCGATTAAAATTATTTATCTATTTAGTCGTAAAGTTATGGAATATAATTTTTTTTTTTAATTTAATAATTATTTTGTTTGTATAATTAATTTAATTTTAGTTAAATTTATTATAAATCCCATAGTTTAAAATGTAGATATTTTTTTATTCTAATTTTTATTTAAATAGATACTAATAATACAAATTCTATAATAATATATACAAACAGCAAAGTATAAACAATATTGTTTAATATCTAAATAATTTTAATAATAGAAAATATTATTATTTTTATTATTTTGTATTTACTTAATTAAGGGGCCGCTACACCAGCATTTGTTTTTTCTGTCTACCACATAATATAGGAATAAAGATATTCCGTATTTCCACGATTATGACTCTCTGTTTCAGTTTAGGGCAAAAGCACCTATTATATATTTTATAAAGAAGAGTATCTTATTATTATTTTTTTTTTTGACCGGATAGATTTTTAATATTTACATTTTTTATAAATATAAGTATGTTTTAATTTAAAATAATTTCGATTATTTTTAACCATTAATAATTTATTCAAAATTGTAAATATTAAAAATCTATCTGGTCAATGCACAAGAAATACTCTTTTTTTATAAAATATATTATAGGTGCTTTTTCCCTAAACTGAACCAGAGAGTTATAATCATGGAAATACGGAGTATTTTTGATCCTATATTATGTGGGAGATAGACAGAGAAAACAAATTCTGGTGTAGTGGCCCCTTAATCTAAAACATTTAAGTACAAATATTGTAGAAGTTGATTATATTATTATGATATGTTTTAAAGTAGTGTTTTTCAATCTTTGCATTATGGTAACATACCATAAAATATTTCATACTTTGCGACAAAATAAAAAAATAAGAATACTGAGTAATATTTAATTTGAATTAATAATGTATGATTAAAAATAACAAAAAAGATATAACATTAAAAATAACAATAAATGTCTTTATCAGATAACTTATTTTTAGTCATCAAAGAAATTATCTCAAATGCCCATTGAATTTTGTATACTAAGTCAAAAATGTTTGTATATTTTGTGTAATTTAATATACTTTTTGGCTCATTTTGACTTATCAGGCAACACACTGGTTGATAAATGCTGTTTTAAAATATTAAACATAATTTCTGTATCCAGTTTGATTTTTTAAATAAGTGAACATATTTGAACATAATAATAAAAATAAACATATTATCAATTTATATCTAACTATTATTATGTAAAGATAGTAATTATTTAATTTGTTTTAATCACCTGTGTAAAAATAAAGTTTTTCATGTCATTGAAATTGTTACAAGATAAAATACTAATATTAATTTTGGGTTTTTATATATGAATATGATATGGGAAATGTGCAATACATCTGTATATTACTTGGGCAATTTAAATCACAAATACAATAAACAAATAATTTTTTTTGTGTAATATTTTATAATGTTTTATTACTAGTTCCTAATAATTATATAATATTGATGAAAAAAAAGTTAATTATTATACAATTTATTATAATTTTATAATAAATTGAATATTTTTAAATAATGATTGTTCATTTTGTTAAATTGTATTAAATTATTACTATTTTTAATAATGATGAACTAATAAGTATATTTATATATATGTATTGATTAATGATAAATGCACTTGTATGCAGCTGCAAAATAAATAAATGGAAATTTTAGGAAATCAGAAGACTGTAATTCTAAGTGCTATTCTACTATTCTAGCAAATCATTTACAAATAAATAGGTAATGATGAAAATTTAAATAATATTAATATAATAATGAATAATAACTAATTTTTATTTTTATTTTGGATGGTGTTTTGTCATCAATATTAAATGTATAATTAAAGTTGTTTTAAAGTATTCAAAAGATAATAAATAGGTAATAATAAAATTATAATTAATAGGGTTCGGGACTTGTACTTAAAAATAATGATAAGTACATTGATTAAGTAATTTATTTGTATTTACAATTCAAATTACTTATAAGTGTAACATATATAATATATTGATCAAATTTATTTAAAAACGATTAAATTTACAATTATTTTTAGTAATCTCGAAATGATATCCTTATACATATAAAAAATTAACAGACGTTTTTTGTGTTCCAATTTTGTGACAACTTTTTCCCATATTTTTTCACAGAGATGTTCCAAATACTCTTCTGAGTATCACCACGTTGCCCGATTTTTTATTATTATTTATCTTAGGGGAGGGAGAGGGGGTTTGTATTTAAACGTTACGGGTTTTTAGCGTGTTATTTAAATAATTTAACGATTTTTTTTTTCATAAGGGTGAACCAAATGAGCCTACGAGTAAATCACTTTTATTATTTTTAATTTTATTTTACTTGTCATTTTAGTTATAAATATCATAAATTAAGTTCAATTATAAAAAATATTATATATTATGTGTCTAGGCTTTAAAAAGTTTAATTATAATAAAATACCAATTTATATACGAATCTATTATTTAACACACGAGCGAAGCCGGGTTATTCAGCTAGTATTATGTATAAAGTTATATATTATGATTTATTAATTATTCTATTCGAATCAAATTTATATTAAAGTTGAAATGGTATTATTTAATCAAATTGTTTATAATTGAAATGCATTAATTATTATTTATTTATTATCTTTTTATAATCTAAAAATAATTCAAAGCTTAAATTGTTTTACTCTAATACAGATAATAGGCAGAACTGGCTTAAAAATTTAAGTTTATTATAAAAAATGTACTTTATGAAACCTATACATTAAATATTGTAATAGGACATCCAAGACATTTGATAATATAGGATATGTGTAAATATATATACATATATATTTATATTTGTTGTTTGATTTTGAATATTTAATTTTAATGAATTTGGTTTTCACTGTAAAATTTAATTAAATACTTCTTTAGTTCTATTCTTTTATAGTTCTATTTCAATGCATCTATGGTTTATCATTGATATTGCGTAGAATTTATGAATTTTCTTAATCATTTAATGAGTATGATATGGGTTTTGTTGTTTAACCCATGGATGATGTTTTACTTGAATCATAGTTGCTCTTTTATTAACGTCTGGTTCTAAAATAATCCTGTAATAAAAATAAATTTATTGGATATACGATTATTAATGTTATTACATTTTAAAGATAATGTTGTGAATAATGTTATACGCCGTATACGCTGTATATAATATACGGTATAATAATAATTAAAAAAAAATAAAAAATGTTATCGTGTCTCCTTTTACACGGTTTTGAAACTTGCCAACCATAAGTATATTTTGGAACAAAAAATAACAACATAATATTTACGAGATAAGTTTCAATGCTTCTCGAGACACGGGTTTCTTAGGTCTGGAGAACTTTTTGGCAATCTGATTAGCCACGATCTGCTGTCGATTAGAGTGTGGGAATGGCATGGCGTCTGATAGCATCACGTAAAGCACAACTCCCAATGCCCACATATCATAGGAAATCGGGTCGTACGGTATGCCCTTAAAATCAAAGAAAAAAATTGAACTTAGGGACTGTGGTCTGCGGGGTGTATGTTCTGTGATAATAATTTTAATATTATCACATCTAGCTATTTCATAACGTGCACTACAAATTACAGGTAATAGTTTAGCGTAATTGCTTAAGGTAGTTGGTATAGTTTATTTTTTACGTATACTTACCTTTTTTCTAATAAAATTAATTTTTTTATTGTATATACCTAGTACCTACCTTATAAGTTACTAATAAAATGTTATGGTTATTTATATACATAAAATATCTTATGAAATATCTGGCCTAATAATGTCAAGTGGTCAATAATTGACCAAATGTTATCATTGAGGTTACCATCATTGTCCCGGAAAAAATTTGTGTGCAAAATCAAAATTTTTCTGATTTTTCTGTATTCAAAATTAAATCTTCTAGGAGATATATATTATACAAACTTGTAGCACTTCGGGTGCAGCATATGACGAACTGCCGCAGTACGTCTGGCTCATCAGGCGTCGCCCTCGCTCGTCCGCGCACAACCGGGCAAACCCAAAATCGGTCAATTTGACGGTCCGCATACTCTCCAACAACACGTTTTCGCATTTTATGTCCCGGTGCGATATGTTTTTCCGGTGTAGATAATCCACGGCCTCGCATATCTGCCTGCGATGGCCATGGCATGCACGATCGTGAAAAAAAAATCGAGAGCACACAACATAATAATGTATCTTTATCAGTGGCGTATATAACAGGGGGTACCTTGGCTATCGCTCGTGTGAAATTTTAGTTTCAATCGAAACATATGTCATAGTTTGTGTAGATATAATAGATCATCATTTTTACCCCTCGGCCTCAACTCTTCTTGCGCAATATGACCGTTGTTGTTTTCTACTCGATTTCATTATAACTTTTTTTTTTTTTAGGAAAGGAAGAATACTATTTTACTTAGATAAACGAAGAACGACTTAACTTTTAGTCAGAATTTATATCGTATAATATTTTCATTTGTATTGATGGCATGAACCGTAATGATGTCTGCCTTATTGGTCTATATAATCACTAGTCAGTAGTCAGTGCGTTGGGAGAAATAACTATGATTAATGAATGTTCAAAGTTAGTTAAGATTACATTTATATAATTTAACATTTAAACATGTACATTTTACTTTGTGAAAATAAACTAGTTGAGTAGTAAAATTATAATTTTATGAAATATATACTATCCTTCATCTTAGGAAATATCCTAGTGAAATATGAAGAAAGAAAATCGTTAAGATACGATTACCCTGCCGCATTTGGACGCGGCGTTTTATAGTATCAACTACCGGTTCCCGGATATTCCTATAATATCAGTCATAACGTAGTACTGTTGCTCTCTGTTTGGCGCAGCAGGGAAATCGTATACCTTAAGCCCGTTATATTATATTGATTATTGACCCATTAAAGTATTAACAAATTCGATAAATGCGTGGATTTTAAAACATAGATAATGTATTAATATAGTCTTTAAAATAATTTATAATTAGTTAATCGTAGTTTTTTTTACCCAACACTGCCGCCTATATTTACCTATACGTTTGAAAGTGCAGGGCGATTCTTATTACTACAACGCGTGCAAAGTACTTATTAATTCGAAAAGCACTGGTTAAATTTTTCTTGTAAGGTACATATGCAATTCTATAAAGTTTTGATATTGGTGTTATCGTCTTCGTACTATTATAAACCTATGTTTATTCAACAAAGTCCTGTAAGATTTAATTTTACCGAAAATCTAAAAGCTTATACCGTTCAAAACAACAAGCGAATCGTCCATCTACGATGAGATGGTTTTAAAGTGTTGATTGGAGTTAGTTAGCGGGGTAATTAAGCAAACAACATATAGGCCTCAAAATATATGATTCATATTACACTCGCCACTCGGTTCGTGTAAAAACCTCAAAAGTGCTATTATTAAAAGATAAATTTAAAAAAAATGCGAACAGTTTCGTCCAAATATTCGAGACTAAGTCAAAAGTCGATATTACGACTCGATGCATCGAGCGCGGTATATTACGCGTGTGAACGGAAAAACAACAGCGGGCGCGCGGGCCGTCCGATAAATGAAATAAAGTAAATAATCGAAGTATGTCGGAAAAAGCAAACGAGCGGGCCAACGTTCTCGGCAACGGCACTGACCTGAAAAACGTGTGCGCCTGCCACTGCGGTATGGTCTTGACGTGCTGCAAGTGGCTGAGCAGGTCACCGATCTCGCAGTAGTCCATGAACACGTGGACGGTGTACGGCGTCACGTATATCCGGTGCGTTTTTATCACGTTCGGGTGCCGGACCGTGCGCAGAACGTCCAGTTCTCGGGGCAAGAACTTCCGCACGTACGACGAAGTGCCGCCGTCGCGCCGCTTGTTGATCACCTTGCACGCCACCCGGGCCGTAGACGACGTGGTCGCGGTCACCGGCACCGTCTTGAACGCTATCCGCACCTTGCTGTACGACCCGTGGCCGACGGTCGAGCCCAACCGGTAACCGTCCGCGGTCAGCGCCGCCGTCAGCGCGTTCTCGTCGTCGAGGTGCACGATCCGTGGCCGGTGTTTCGGCGGCAACAACGGCTGCGGCGGTGGTTGAAAGGCAACAGGATTAGGCGACACCTCTGCGGCCGAGGCAGTTGGACGTCGGCTGCACTGTTGCTGGATATATCGCTGTTGCTGCTCCAGGAGACGCTGGTGCTGGTGGCGGTGCTGGTGTTGCTGGTGGCTGTGGTGCTGTTGCTGGCGCATAAACTGGTGGTGACCGTTCATGGAATGTCCGCGGCGGTATCCGCGGTATCCGCCTAAATGTCTATTGTACTGCCTTTGTTATCGTGTACCCTACGGATTTATCTCCTTTGATTTTGTCGCGTTTTTGCGATTTTCGGTTAAAATATCACGACGTGACGGACGTAATGCTATTATGTACGTCGATTTTTAGTTTCGTTTTCAATTTTTTAATGTCTAAAAATATTTTCACCGATCATACTAAAAATTGAAAAATACGCGGACGACAATTGTAAAATTTTTTTGTGTTTGGAAAAACGAGCCGGCGTTGCCATAACTTTTACTTTACAGTATTAATGTTTGTATGTGTACAGTAGTATACAGTATATTATACACTACATTTATCTTTTATAATATCGTGTTTTCTGTAGATATTACGTGTATGTGCCCAAAGCAGGATTAAGACCTTTATGGTCATAAATACTATGTTTTCACATTATAAAGTCATAAAGGAACACCTCGCACCTTTTATAATATTTTTATGTGGATTTTGTGTTAGTGTCATTTGATTTTTTTTTTAATGTGGTAAAAAAGATGGCATATTTTTTTATTTTTTCCACACAAATTTGAAACGACCGATGTAAAATAATAAAATAATTTATGTATCCAGCCTATTTTTCCCCGCCGCTCCCTAATCAGTTTCAATTAAATAAATCAATCAAATAATAATTATTAATCCAAATAAATTTACATTTTTATTTTGAAATTAGGCTGATTCTTCTTCCGTTCCAAGAAAAAATGTTTGCCAGATCGTTTTAATTAGTCTGTATACAGTTATAAATCAGTTGGCATAATCATTTCGAGAACAGAATTGTGTTTTGCTGTGGTATTATAATATCATCTTTAATGCGTTATGTGTACCTATAGTACACCTACTATATTTCTTTCGGTTTTTGTTGTACGTTTTTTCTACTCTCGGAAAATAAGCAACTATTACTCACTAAAATAGTGACATGTCGAGGTTTAGGTACTCGTAAGTAAAAGTAGATCCGATATTCTCACAATAATACTGTTCTTTGGGCCCTTCCATTATTTGAAAACGTTAATGAAATCGTCGTAATTATGCACACCGATCTTTTTCTAATACGGTAATAAATGTTGTAACACAAACGGTTATAAAATAATTATTATTTATTGCCTAAATAAATTTATTGGTCTATAGAATATTATTGATTTTGTATATCAATGCTATCAATACCTGTCGATTAAAAGAAAAAAAAAATTAATATATTAAAGAAGATTCATGTTGAAAAAACTGTATTGTATGTTTTTGTATATAAGAAAATAATATGTGAAATAATAAGGGTCTCCTTCTTTTTCGATGACAAGTGCATGTGTAGTGGTATCTATTGCTCTTGTGTAAATCTTAGCCTGTTTATGACGGTGTAATAGGTACTTAGTATACCTACGTCATGATGGTAATTTATCGTTAAAACTTTTGAGTAATAATTATTAGTCACTGAGGGGTGAGCAGCGAGTCCACCGGAGTATATTTTGCGAACTTCGTTGTCAAACACAAAGCGTTTTAATTTGATTACGAATTTTTGGCTTGATGTGTACTTACAAGAGACTCATGCATTTTATTTGTTTCAGGGTTTTCTGGGAACTAATTTTACAAAGTAACCATCTAGAAGTTCATTGCGTGTTGGACCGTGCTACACGATGTCGCGCAACGATGATAAAGTCAACAGTGACGATAATTCAGTTGCTGTTAATGCAGTTTCAAACTCCGGCAACGACAGCACGGTGTGTGTATATGTATATTATTATTATACATGCATATTTTTGTATTCATTTAAATTGTGTTGTTTGATATTTACTTTATACATTTATTATAATATAGATGAATAAACCAAACACAAAAACAGCTAATACAGCGAAAAGTACTACTAACAATTCGGTAAGGTTTATACGATTTTTTTATACCAAAATTGTAATGCGCTTGACTGTTCTTATATTATTTTATCCAGGCGAATAACTCAAAAACGCACGAATCTTATGAAATACGAAAAAATATGGTAAGAGGCTATAGCTCATCAATAATTTTCAAAGTTATTTATAATAAATATATTATATATTGCTATGTAGGTATCAAAAGCAACAGAATTTTTGATAGATGAAACAGTACAAAAAATGCCAGTTGATAAAAAAGTCAACTTCTTACGTAAAAAAGGATTAACTGACTATGAGATACAAACATCAATTCAGAGAGCAGCAGTGATCTATAATGATAATCAAAATAAACAAAACGTAAGAATTTCTATAAGTCATAATTAATAACATGTATAATTTTATTAACTTAAAATCAATTATTTTTGTATCATATAGTTGCCACCTGTTCATTATAATTCATCAAATACTTCCGGTGTTATACAAACATCATTTGAATCACAAAGCTGGTATAGTCGTCTTTTTGGACCAATAGCTTTTGCTGCTGCTGTTGTATATGTTGGCTATAAGTTGTATAAAGTATGTGTACGTCATACAAATATTTTAAACCCTATTATCAAATATTTTGTTGTTCTAGAAATATATAGAAAGCTGGCTTTTTGGGGCTCAAAAATCTCCATTGGAAAAACGTTTGGAAGCCTTAGAGTTGTCAATGCAAAGATGCATAATAATGTTAGAAGAAAAAAACAATTCATACAAATTATCAAATGAATGTTTTGAACAGCAAAATGAATACAATAATAAAGTTCGTGCTGAACTTAAGTCTATTAAAAGTTTACTTCTTAATAGGTACTTATTGAAATATTGTTAATTTATTTTGATATGTATATGTATAATTAATTTAATTAATTTTATGGTTTAGATTTCAATTTCCTCCTGCTCCCACATCTTCCAGTATACCAGAATGGCAGCTATTAAAAAATACCAAACCAAAAGTAGAAGAAAAAAACAAAACCAATAGCATTGACTTACAAAATTCATTACAAACAAGTGAAAAGAATATACTAAATGAGACTCAAAACAGTCTTATAGTTAGTGCTCAATCAAATGGTCTTATTGATAGTGATAACAGTAAAGTTTGCATGACAATGAACTCTACGTCTAACGAAACATCATTACCGACAAGTCCAAACCAAAGTTTAGTCAAAAGTAGAGATGTGGATAATAAAAATGATAGTAAACACATTGAGAATAATGAAGGTATACATCAATAACGAGAAATATATGAATGTGAAAAATATATTTTTTACTAATTTTTAAACTTTGAGTATGAACATTATTATAAATCAGATAATTAAAAAATATTTTTGAGTTCAACTTTTTTTTTTTTTTTTATTGGGTTTCGTTATTGGTTTATCACCTGGTTATGTGCTTTTGTGTATTTAAGATCTAAATAAAAATGGGTTTTTTTAATATATTTTTGTGATTGAAATTCTGAATTTAGTTTGTTATTCTTTACATTTTTATAATATATTAAATTAATTGATTGATTTTATTTCCTATTCAATGATTGAATAATCAATATGGTAAAAAATAACACATATTAAAGATATTATTTTTAAATTCGCTAATTTTTTTAAAATATTTTTATTACCTATAAAAATATTAAAATTTAAAATATCTGAAAGTAGAAAACTGACAGAATGGGTACATGTAAAATAGTAAATTAATATACGTAAGAACACATTTTTAAATTCAAATAAAATATTAAAAGTATAGTATGTTTTGCTTTAAATGAGTAAATAGTAATTTACTTTTCTGAAATTATATTTATTTAATATTTTAATTTCATTGAAATATTTGTTGAAACTTCAAATTATTACTATTCATTGTTTAGTGTGTACTTTATTTTTCATTGTTTCATTATATATACAAAATATTGAATTCAAATTAGATCTCAACACAAAAACTTAAAATTGTTTATATTAAGAAAACATTTTGTAGTCCGATTGATTTTTTTTTAAAAATATAATTAAAAAATAACTTGTAAACATAGATATAATCATAAAAATGTAAGTATTAAAATGTTGTTATATAATCTTTAGTTAAATAACATCATAACTCAGAAATGGTTTCTACTATAAATTAAAAAATTGAAATAATGTGATTCAATCATTTGAAATTTTATTATTCTGTCTCTATAAATCAAGTATTGGTTTAAATTGATGAAATGGATTTGTATGGAGTTTTTTAATATCTTTAGTCTGATTTGGTTGTAAAAAATATTTTGTACCTAATTAGTAGTATAATATTTTAAAAACTCAAACTGATTGATTTAGATGGTATATAGTATGCAGATAATTTTATTTAACTTATTTAAATATTTTTTTAATATAATAGGTATCTGGTTAATTTTTGTTACAATTTTCTCAAAATAAAAATACTATATTTGTATAAATAATTTTGTTAATTGGTCGATTTATTATTTGACATACACATATTTTATAATAAAGTATAATTCACATTTTATATCCATTGGAGAAGTTTGGATTTTCAATGTTATCTATTCTTTTAATTTTTAATATTATTTTTCATACAATACTCAATTCATGATTTTGTAAGTCATGATATTTATATTGTAAAATTTGTTTTGATATATATAATAAAATAAAAAACAGTACAATTCTTCAAGTATTAATTTTTAAAGCCATATGAAGAAGTTATGATTTAATGTCAATACTATTATTATATACATGATTCAAACTACTTTTACTATGAAGTCAGTAATGTGTAAAATTAGAAAACTTGAACCCTATGATTCTCTCGGTCGCAGACTAATATGTTTCCATTGGACATAACAGCGATGCCTTCAAGTCCTTTGAACTCTCCATCTCCACATCCCCAGCAACCGAAAGCTCTCAGGAACGTTGAGTCAGGATGAAAAATTTGTATACGATTGTTACCAGAATCTGCTACCAGTATGTATCCTTGGTCGTCTACAGCTACACCTCTGAAAAGTTAATTGTATTATTGACATGAAATCAATAATAAACTATTAACAAACCGGTTTTCTTCAGTAAAACTATATCATGTATAGTATAATTTTCTGTTTGAGTAGGTACATTAGACATTTTTTTTGATTTTATAATATAATTAATATAGATTAAGTTATTTTTAGATAAGTTCAAGTGTGATTCTAATTATTTTGTTTAAAATTACTTTTAACAGTTTATTATTAGTTATTACCTTATGTTCATGGAAAACTGCAGAAATTTGTTAAGAGAGATATAAACGATCAATATAATTGCATACCAATCTATTGTACATTAGTTCTAATATTATCTTATTTAAAACAAACATTAATAATACCAACTCAGATTTATGATTTGTATAAGCACTTATAAAATGATCATGTCTAAAAAAGTTGTTTGTTTTGGTTGTCAAAGACAAAAAGAAAAGTTTTAGCGCGTTTCCCAGTGGGCAGTAATTGCTACAGTCAAATGTATCTACGCCCTAGTGAGTGTGAGATATACATTTTAATTATACAACACTTCTATAAATTATATAAATAAATATTAATCTACTTATAGATTATATACTTATAGATTAGTGTACATACGTAAAATAATTAATATGTATTACATACTTGGGGAATTTAAATTGACCATTTTCTGATCCCTCTGTACCAAAAGAACTGATTACTCTTCCGTTAACATCAAAAATCTGAATGCGATGGTTATTGCAGTCAGAAACGATTACTCTGTTTGTGTTCGACACCGCTATGTAGTGTGGATGTTCCAGTTGTCCGATTTTATTCCCGTTCGATCCAAATTTACCTACAAATGTTCCATCTGATTGGAACACCTGTCGAATAAAATTTAATTTTGCTATTATTGTGTGTAAAATAACTATGTTTGTTACAAAATATGATTACATATAATAACTATTTTAGTTTTACTTTAGTAAAAAAAAAATTATAATAATAATATTTATTACTGCTATTATTAATTATTAGGTATAAATGGTATAATACCTACGATAATACGTAGATATGTTTAATTTGTAACTTTGTAAGATTGAGTATTACCTATAGGAGCCTATTTAATAAATAGTGACGAGTAAGTACCTATAAAGTATCCAAGTTATTTTTAAAGACTCAATGAATTATGGTTTTATTAATTACAGAATAAAATAAAGGAGTCAAAATAATCGAGTATGTCACGTTACACTTATAAACTAAAGCGTTAAAAGTTATGTATACCAGTATACTTTGGTTTGAAATTTTGTATAGGTAAGTAGTCAAAGAGGTAATTTCATAGATTTTACGTAAAAATAAAATAAACTTTAATTAAATTTAATGCTATAACAACTAGAAAATAAACGATAAAAGGGATAAAATTAAATTGCAAATATTCAAATGTAATGTGTATAAACGTAGGTTTGTATCTATGCGGCTAGTCTTAAAGTAAAAGTATTAATTCCATAGAACGATTAGGATTTTTCAATACCTAAAGTTTTTGTCGTTTTTTGTTTACCTGGATTCTATGATTTTCTTTGTCACAAACGTATATGAACCCTAGAGCATCGGTAGTAATTCCCCAAGGATAATTGAACCGACCGTCACTAGAACCTTGACTTCCGAACGATCTTAAAAATCTCCCAGACGGGTCTAACACCTATAAACAAGAAATAATCAAGTTGTTTTTAAAAATGTAAACATCGATTTTGATCATCAAAATTATTACTTGTATTCTGTGGTTGTACCGATCTGCAATGATATATTGGCCAATACGGTTGACGGCTACTCCCGCTAGGCAGTCGAATTCGCCTTCACTATTTCCATAGGACCCAAAGTCTTTTAATATTTTTCCGTTGTTATCAAATACCTATATACGTAAAATGTATAAAATTTCTTTGTTTTTATTGTGCTTATTATAAATTATCGGTATATATACGTACTTGGATCCTGTGGTTCGAAGAATCGGCTACAACAATTAGATTGTCTGGACCAACAGCGACACCTCTAGGCCACGTAAAATATCCGGGCTCGCTCCCCCTACCACCGATCTTAAATAACAATTGACGTTTTTGTAGGTATTGAACTCTAGGGGTAGAACCTACGCCCTGCATACCTAAAAGACACACGAACATTTTAAATTTGATTTTATTAAAAAATAATTTTGGATGGTTTATTACATAAATAATATTGTTTTTTAAAATATCTATTCCGAAGCTACAGAGGAGTCTTTATGTCAGTTCCTTAAGGGGGGGATTTACTCTTACGTACCATTTTGGTAAACCAAAACTTAAACACATATATATGTTTGAAACACTTATATTAGCTTTAAAGATTGCAGATATATTGCATAGATGCAGTAAAATAATACCGGCAATTTAAAATTAAAAAAAATAATAATAATAGTAAAAAATTGTTTTATTTATTTATTTTTGAATAATAAAAATTAGTTATAGTAATAATTGATATGTTGTATCAATATTAAAAATTTGTACTAAAAAATTATGGACATTTTGTAAAACAAAAATAGAACATCATACGATTTAAGACTGACGCTATAGTCGATATTAATAACATAATATAGATCAATATGACTATGTTATTTACAGTTATTATTATTATTACTGCTATATTATTCACTGCTATATTATTACGCACCTGCTTCGATAATTGTATGGGAGGTGGGGGAGCTGTGCATGTTTTTTTGGTCGTCATCTGAACTGTCAACGTGAGTGGAATTGGACCGTAGTGGTAATCCAAGCGAAAGTCGTCGAGAAGACGAGCTTGACGCAGAACTGGTAGCCGCGTTATCTTTAGCTGCATTTTCTTTACCGCGATTTCCGTATTTGTTTTTCAGATACCTAGCCCATGAGCTTAAAGCCGCGCCGTCTTTTTCTCCTGTTCCTGCTAGCACAGTAAAAACGTTTTGTCGTAAAAAATAATAAGCATCCGTTTTCTCTACGTTAATTTTTATGTGAATGTGTTATCGATTTCTGTAGGGGTCATAATTCGTAAATTGTTATGTATAGCACTCTAACGATTTTCAAGTAACGTTCTACTGAAATATCCATAATATGGTATAGACTAATATTATAATGTGCTAGTTGAGGTGTGAGTTATGTTTGTTTTCTAAGCCGTTGTGTGTATGACATATGTATTAGGGTTGTTACACCACATAATATATATTATATTAATATATTATTAGGTATATATTGTATATCTATATGGTAGGACTACGTTGCGATCAACATGATTATCAGTTATCACGCACGGTGTTTTATTATGTGTATATTTTTGTCGTTCGGTCAGTAATACCTGAAGCATTTGTTACAGGCCTATCGGGTGAGGTTTCCCGAGATTTTAAAGCGTGACTGGATCGACTTCTGGACAAATCCGAACCATAATGGTTTTTAGAATACGGTGAGTATGTGGACGTGTTAGTGTCATCCGGAAGGTCTTCTTCTAGGTTAGCGCTGGTTCTACTCCGCGATAGCCCGCCCTTGTCTGACGTGTATTTGTTGTCACTGTTGTAACTCGATTTGCTAGGATTTTCTTCTTGGATACTTTTATTTTTTAGGAATCTGCTAGTGAACCGCGGGGCAGGTTCGGTTCGAGAATTGTTCAGGTACTTACTACCACTCGCTGAAGGCTCGGCTTCTCTGGTGCTCTGGTACGATGGTGATTTGTAGCCACTGGTACCGTATCTGCAGAATATAAAATTAAACCGATAAAATTTTACCGTAAACATTGTTAGCCACTTAATTTACTAACCGTGATCTAGTGTAAGATTCATCTTGGCTAGTTCGCCTCGAGCTGCTGTTACTGCCGCTGCCATTATCTCTAGCTTGAGCGCTTCTGGCCAACAATGGTCCAATGTCCGTTTTTTCCATACCTTTTGATACAGGAGTTTTTGGTTTAGCATCCTCGGAATCTTCGTCTGTATCAGTTTCAGATGATTCTGACGAAGTTTCCGTTTCTTCTTCTTCTTCTTCTTCTTCATCTTCGATTTCTTCTTTTTTTGAAGTACTTTCATTGTTACCTATAATTTGGTGTGTATAGAAATAAAATAAATATTTTTCATATATATCAGGTCTTCTTTTAAAAACGCTGGTCACAATTTATCTGATTGGTATATTTTTAAAAATTAAAACAAAAAATACTTTTTATAAATAATAATATGTATAATTGTTTAAAAAAACATAAAATATGTATTAATTTTGTTACTAATTAGCATGTAACTAATTTAATTCGACAATAAAAAAATATTCATATTTTATATATTTGTGAAATATATGATATAATAACTATTTAGGTACTCTGTAAATGAATTGTGACCTAATTTAATATAATTTACCTAAATTTATGTAATTATTAAACAGTATTTATTTTGTATAAACATTTATTATATATAAATTTGTATAATCGTTATAATATATGTTATATTGTGTTACTTTAAACCAAATATATTAGGTATGCTACTATACTTTTTAAACAGGTTAAATACGGGGCTTATCGTGCTAAAAAGTAATAGCATAACAATACTTAAATAAAATAAACAAATAAGATTATTTAAAAATATATATTTTTATTTGTATTAAAATTTGTAAAGTAACTTATAAAGGTATAAAAACTATAATAATATGTGTTATCTTTCTTAAAAAATTACACTATGGTTTTTATAAAAACAGAATATAGTTATATAATAATATCAGGTTTACAGCATTACTAAATTACTATAATAAAGAATTATTTTATTAATTATTAATAATTGTATTACTTTGTATTGTATTATTTTACTGTACGGTTTTATAAATACCCAATAATGTTAGTATGTTACATTAAATAGAAATAATAATTAATATGTATTTCATTTTATTTATGTTTATTTAGGTATACAAGGGAAATATATGTATTGTAATTGTCATTTTATTTACCGTACTATCTGTATTTATTAAAATTTCAAAATTAAATAAAATTTAAAAACATGTATTAATAACCTTTTTTCTTATATTTTCATACAAATTACGAGCTTTATGAAAAATACAAAATAAATGTAATTTAATACGTATAATTATTAAAAAATCTGTATCAATATCAGTAAAAAACAGCATTAAAAACTTAAAAAATAGCACTAAGAATTTAAAATACTTAAAATATACAAAAATATACAAAAATATGAAATATATTATTTTATATGTGGAATTTTCGACGCTTAAAAGCTTATTTTATAATTTTTATCTGTACTATAAAATAATCAACAAATACTATAGAATTAGTAAGCCGATTATATGTAGGTTGTATTACTTATAGTTTTTTTTTAAGCTTGATATTTAACGTTTAGAAAAATTATATAGCTATTGAATTGATTCTGTGTGCACTGATTTTTTTTTTAAATTTGAAAGCATAAAAATAAACTTTTGCATAGTCATAATATAAAATGAAATAAAAATGAGAACTTAGTGATTTGAAATAAAAATAGTTTCCTTTTCTGTGTATTTAATTTGAATTTGAATACCTATGTAATAAATATTTAGGGGGCATAGTGTTAGATTTATCTGTTCAAAATTAAAAAAAGAAACAGATTAAAACTAAAACTACTATTATTTTAAATTAAAGTATAAAATATTTATTTCCATTATGAATCTAACTTTTATAATTAGTAAATTTAATAATTAAAAAAACTGGTTATAGAATACTTTAAGCTATACACAATATTATTTCTACATTATAGACATAAATTATACACAATATAAAAATTATTTAAATAGGTAGTAAGTTCATAAGGTATATAATTTTGAATATTGTTGTAATGCAAAATTAGATATATATATATTCTAAGTTGCTTAAAGTTTTTTTATTATTAATTAGAACTCAGTAATAAAGCATTTTTTTAAATGATAAATTATTATTTTTTGGATTACATATGTTATGAATGTGATTTCCATAAGTAAATAATTACACATATTACCGTAATTGTAAAATATTTAAAAGCATTACCCGTAACATTGTAACTTCGAGAACTTGTTGGTGTTGCTGAATCTCTTTTTGAAGAAACCGAAGAAAATCTAGCTCGCGGTGTTGTACTTCCAGAACTTGAACTAACTGGTGATTGTTTCACGTCGTCAGATGGGTAAGTACCTCCGGCGTTTTTTCGTACCGGCGTTCCGGGAGTTTCCGAGGAGCATGTACTTTCAATACTGTCTGATCTATTTGATTTTAGTCGAGCATTTACTAAGACCAATAAAAATACTTTCTGTGTTAGACGATTTAGAGTAAATTTGAATTATTTTATAAGTTATATTAGGTACCTTTTGATGCTAAGTTATCCGATGTCGTGGAAGATCGTCTCGAGTCTGTCGTTGCAGCCGACGTGGATGGAGGAAATGTAGTTCTGGCAGGTGTAGGTTTCCTCGGTTCAACTACTTCAACCGAATCTTCTTCAGATTCACTTTCAGATGATTCTTGGGTATCCGCCTGTAAAGCATTTAATACATTTTTAAATAATTGTTAATTGTTATTTCATTTTTATTTCTTATCTTACTGGTAACGGTTCAGGTACAGGCGTCTTTCGAGCGGTGTCTGCTGGCGTATTTGATCTATTAGAATCCCTTGAGTCATCTCTTTTAATTGTACTAACTCTATCTCTTCGTTCTGTGTCGGACGATGTAGATGCAGTTTTATTTTGACGTTTTATCCTTGCTATTTCATCGTCTTCGCTTAGTTGTCTCTGTGGTGTTGGTTGTGGAGTAATTTTTTTTGGCTGTTGAACTGGTTGTGGTTGGGCCTTAGGGGCGGCATCAGATTTTTTATCTTTGTTCTCGCTTTCTAACAGTCTTTTCATAACTCTAGGTGAATCATACAATCTAGTGATACCACTTAAAGGACCTTTAGCCACGTCTTCGGTGTCTAAAACACGTTCTCGTTCACGGTGTACAGTATTTGTTTCGGAGAAACGCACTGAT
Organism: Rhopalosiphum maidis; assembly: GCF_003676215.2. Lineage (NCBI taxonomy): Eukaryota > Metazoa > Arthropoda > Insecta > Hemiptera > Aphididae > Rhopalosiphum > Rhopalosiphum maidis. The sequence continues at coordinate 48,751,544 of NC_040880.1, read as the reverse complement.
CTTGAATCCGTATCAGAGTCTGTGTTTTCATTTAAGCCATGTCTTCCAAGTCTTGATCTAATCCTAGATCTTGCTGAACTTCTATTTTCGTTGTCATGTGTCGTGTCTGCATCGTAATCATTTCTATCTCCACCACGTGAATACCGACTTTGATATCGTTCGCCGAATTTTCTACCGCCTAGCGGCGAGACTCTTCCGCCGATTTCACTACCTGGTTCATACGCATTTCTATCATCCTGTCGGTACTGTGAAGCAAGTCTATGATCACTTTTGGATCGCATTAGGCCTGGACTTGGAGCCTGAAGAGAATTTGAACTGGCAGTAAATGCTTGATGTGGAGCATGAATAGTAAGCTCACCATAGCTGGCGACGTGCATGACCAATTGATTTGGGTCATGGGCCATTAAAAATTTCGCTCTTCTGCTGTAATCACCAATTTCTGTTTCGAAATTTCTAATAAAATCTACAGTTTTCAAAAATATTTCTTTAGCATCCATAAGTTCACTGTCTTCCCATTCTACGTCATCCGATTGCATGTGTTTATCTGCCAGATCACAATTACTTTGTATATTTGATATTTCAATATCCAAATTCTCTTTAAGATTGCATAAATTTTTTAGTTCGGTTGTCAAGTATCGATCGATTTCTCCTCTAAGATGATCAGTACGATCTTTTAAAGCTTTGGCCAATCTGCGATAAATTTCATCTACTTCTTCGGTAACTGAAGTGCAATTTTGTTGTAAAGTCAACATATTCTTTTCTACACCAGCAAGCATATCTGATAACCTATGTAATGCCCGCCTAACCTGTAAAATAATCAATTTATGTTTGATATCCAACAATTTAAATTATAAAAATATAAAAATACAATTAAATGTTTACTTGATTGTTAATTCGGGCTATTTCTCTTCTTAAAATATCCATATGAGCACCTTTGCAGTCCGAACATACTTCTTTTTCGCAATGAACGCATGGTGTCACGTATGCTTTTTCTGAACACACGCCACAACGTTTCATTGTTTGTCCACTTGTTGGATCTGGTAACTCCCCAGTAATTTCTATATGGAGTTCCAAGAAGCGCTGTAAAGTTACATTTGTTGGATATCCTTGAACACCATTGTATGGTATTCGATGTTCCGCTCGACATTCCGGACATTTTACCTGTTATAAAATATTAAATTATTATCACTGTTAAATATATTTGATATTGAAACTACTGTATTATAAAAAAATATATAGTTTAATTATATAATAATGTGATTACTTGTCTCCGGACATAATCCACTAAACCGTCCATACATGGTTCCATACAAAATGAATGCTGGCATGGTAGCAATTTCGGATTTCTATACCTATCCAAACATATTGCGCATGTCAGCAGTTGCTCGAACTGTTCCATTTTGTCTTATCCTTTTAATTGAGTTTTATTTAACTTGTTTACTACAACAATACAAAATTAATCGTGAATTTAACATATTAAATTTAAATAATATAGTCAAAACTTTTTGTTTTAACTATGTATTAATCAATATATATATATATATGTATATATATTTTGTTTTTGGTATGACTTTTGCTACCTTAACGCACGTAACAACCATATTAAGACGCAGACTACCTACTATTGTATTTGTAGTTAAACAGTTTTCAATATATAATAATATATTCTATGAACGTTCGAAGTTTAGTTCTCCGATTATTTACACGTTATTGAATAAAATATAATTATAAAGTATACAATACCATAATAATTGTTATGTATGCAAAATGGTCACAAATTACCTCGAAAAATTCCAATTTCCAATTTGTAATATTATAATAAAAAGCTTCCCATACAGTTGGTCATCGTATTTTTAGCGTAGCACACGGTACAGTAGCAAATGAGTGACTGAGACTAAGAACATAAAATATTTTGTAGATACGGTTACGAAGTCTCTATAAATAGACATGTTTGCCGAGTGAATCCGATCCTAGCGTTCACCTTGTCGCATCCCGTCGTTACTCAGTATGAGTTCGTTTACGTGGGAGTTTATTTCAAGACGGAAAAAGCATAAAATGTTTTGCGCAACTTATATTTATTAAATTTGGATGAACTTGAAGTTTATTTGGTAATTGTATATCTATCACGAAGCACTTGGTCATGTTGACTAATGATGACGACGAGCTAGCTACTGTGTGAACGCTGCCGATTACAGTATTTTTGGCATCCATGTGTCATGAAACCGTGTGGGTTAGATATATATTATTATTTTTTATACTTGCATTTGAAAAATTCAAATCATACTGTCGTGTCATTTGCAACAATCAAGGTATTATTTATGAAAATTAAATAATTTTGTATTCACCGTATCAAATTTATTAGTTTATAATGCAATAATAATGATAAAGAGGAATTGATGGTGATATAAAAAACCATATTTCAAATGGACCAAAAAATAAAATAAAAAAGCAGTACAAAGATTTGAAATTAAAAAAAGAACCGTTTTTGCTCGAAGAATGCATTAGTAATATTTAATAATTTGTTTAGTTGATGAGTCTGTGGGAACTGTTGCAGCTGTTTGTGTTTGCTCCCAACCCTAGGGGTTTTATTATTGACAACGTCACACCCTGTGTTGTTCCTATCCTTTTTTGAGTATCATTCCACCCCTTTTCTAGACGTAATCTCTTAAATTACTATTTACTTCTAATACTGAAAAAGATATGCTACTAATTTACTTGTGACAAGTGTACATTTTGAAGAGTAATAAGAAAACGTAATAACCTATGATTCACTTTAAATAAACACACTACATTAGGTATTATATAGGTTCATATATTATACTAGTCTATAGTTTCATGTTATCTATGTAGTTACTCAAAATATACAATTAATTACTTTATTCCTGTTCAAAGAAAATTTACTAAATTAAATTAAATTGTTAAATTTTCTTTCATGGAATAAAAGTTAGAAAACCAATTTAAAATATCGATCTTAAATAGCACTCTTTAAATTCATCGAGTGTACTCCTTTTATTTTTAACATAGTATATGAAAACACCGATTTAAAAAAAAAACATTGCACTTTATGGGCGATTTAAGAAGTTTCAAAACAAAGTTAAACTTATATGTATATGTTCCGAATAAAATTGTTAAATAGATGGACAAAATTATACTAAAATATTTAAAATTCAGAGTAAGTATATACCGATTTTTATTTGTTCAGTAATCTCTTGAAAATAAATAATACTAATATCATGGAGTTTAGAGTTTTTTATTTTCTTTTTAGCACGAGACGATTATATTATTCAAAGTTTTGTTAACACATCACTAATGTAGAACTCACGAAAAATATATTTATTCATTTCATGAATTTTAATATCAGAGTGTTGTTGAACTGTATACGTATTAAAGCCAATAACATTTTTACGGTTACTTATTATGACGAAAAAAAAAAAAAAAAACAGTACCTATTCTTGAAAGTGATATTAAAATAAAAAGAAGGATCAATGCTTTACACCATATATATTATATATATATATATATATATATATATATATATATATATATATGTATATATATGCTGGTACAGTGCATAAAATATAAAATAAGATGTGTATAGTTCATTAGCTTTAATACAATGTACCTACGTGGAATATATGGGTGTATCGATACTTATTATACTATAGGTCGTCTATAGAACTACACATAATAACATGTTATACAGCATGTACATATAGACGTATAGAGCTTTGTAATACGAAATTAACATTAATACGAATACGTTTTTTTTTTACACGCACCTAATAATAATTATAATAATAAGTAACTATTTTCGGTACAATACGATTTGTTTTCGCTGACGAATAAACCCAGTTATTGAGTTATTGAATAAATACTAAATATATATTATGTACACGCAACACTACTACGTACATTTATTTTTATTTTGTAAAATAAAATGACATTTTAACGATACCGTTCGATAAGACGGTGAAAATGTGCTCTTGGGAAAACAAGTGAATCGCAAACACGTGTACGACCGTCGACCTTTTTAGCGAATCTAAACTTTTTCTCCGGTATCCACATTATTCTCTAATTCTAAGCATGTGTCGTACTTCGGTTTTCCGTAAAGTATACACCGAATATCTCCTGCACCTGTGTTCATTTCTCACATATAAGATACACTGTTTGGATTTGGTGCAAAATACGAAACGTTCCAGTCACGCGGAATTCAAATCGCGTCGAATTTAAATTCAGCGTATATATGCATATAACAGTAGATATAGCATTTTCAGAATTTTTCGTCTTTGCAGTCGCGACGTTTGCAAATCATTCACGGAAAAGTGTACTTATCTACATTTTTATCATACATTCATAATTCATAATATAAATATATAATATACGCAGCGTATCCACCATGACGCGCATCTTACATTATTACATGGTGTATACCTACTACAGGGGATGCCAGACGAGCGATAATAGAATTTTAATCACGTAACGAAAAATAGCTGTTATTCCTTAACTGTAAAAACTACATTAGAGTGCTAAAGATGTTATATAATGTAATTTTGAGTTGACGTAGGTATCTACGTCACGGCTTCATTCGGAAGAATACGAGTTATGTACAGCAAAAACATAAGTAACCTAACTATGTATTGGTTTTAAACTGTATTGAAAAACGGTATAAGTTTTAGAACTGAAGTATGTACAAAATAATTAGTACCTACCTATTAATATTTTTGTTCGTTTATGTAGTGCTGAAATATTAAATAGTAAATTTTATCGCGGATAAATAACTGTTACGATAACTCTAGTCGATTTAAAATTATGCAATGATATGGTGAATATATACAGTTTTTATATTTTATATATTATACAAACGTTTTTATATAGGTAGGTACCTCATGTGTTACTGCGTTCTCCGTGTTTATTATCTTAGCAGATTATACATTAAAAACGGTTTTATTTCTTGTTTCAATTGATCAGCGAATAAAACTTGAATGCATGACTGTAAAACGCGTATTAAAATTATATGTGTAAATAAAAAAAAAAAAAAAAAACCGGAAACTCATATATCACTCTTATAAACGGTTTTATTATCACATACAAAAGTCCCATTTCCCGTTTCAAGTGGATTCAAATTATTTTGTCATTTCTATAGTTCAAATGGAATTTAAATAATATTTTAACAGTCATATTCCCAATGGGTCAGTGCTGTAGGGGTTACATTCCGGATACGCCACAAGAGATGGATTTTAGTGCAATGGCGTATGAGTCCCGAGTGGTCAAAATAAAATGGGTCACGAGAGTACGTATTGGTACTGCCGTGACGGCCAAAGAAAATTGGCGTCACAACCGGTACATGGTATTCCCAGTGCAATCAATCTCGGGCCTACGATAAATTGGGAGACACGTTCTGACAGACACGTGCTACATTACCAGGCTCCAGGAGAAGATAAAAAATAAGAAGCATTTAATAATGAGAAGGGAAAATTATTCTTTTATGAAGAAAAACGAGCAGGCAACGACGTAATGACTTTAAATATAAAGTTAATTTCTTGAGGTAAAAGAAAACCTTCAATAATTATTAAAAAAAAATAAATCAACATTTCTCCATCAATTATTTTTGCAGTTGAGCGTTTTATTCTGCCATTAAAGTACTTATTCATTATTTGCCAGACGCATGGAAAAATTTGTAAGGCCCGTAAATATTCATAAACATCTACCTCTTAAACACTAATGCTTCTCTTTAACGAAATCTACTTATTTTCTCCTGTTAATTCCATTTTGACTAAATAAATGCATTGTAATAATAATTTGTATTTTGTGTATAGTATAAACATGCGTTATAGATGTTTTTTGATAATTTAATATAAAATATTGTTGGTTTTGTGAATGTGTTCAAGTATTTAGAATGAATTAAGAAAAGTATTTTAATAAATATATATATTTAATACTTATGTAATTAGGTTAACGTTTTGGCCGTTTTGCACATCAGAGTTAAGTGAAAACTAACTTATAAGTCGACTCTTTTTGTATTCGCTCATTTGAAAATACTTTTGCCACACTCGGTAGTCAGTACTCCTCTTAAATGCAAGCAGAAGATAGTAAGTACCTACTCTAAAAAGATTTATTGTTGATTAATGTACATAAATTTATTGTTTTGTCCGATACCGTTCAGGCTGTGCCTATAGGGGATGTGGCCACCGATCATTTCAATTTGATTATATTCAGTGTATAAATAAATATTGTATAATATTATGTTCGCGAAACGAACATACACAAATCGTATCAATTATCTTGTCAACCGGGGGCGGGCTCGCTTAAAATTGAAACTAATTATACGACCTAAACGATGATAGCGATACAAGACATAATTAATTTTCAGTTCAATGTTTTACTGAACAAATCAGTGATCATTTCAACAAATATAGTTATTAATCTTTTAAAATGTGATTGTTTACACTGAGGGGATCCAAACCCTTACAATTCAATGCAACATTGAATTTATTTACGCAATTGAACCGTAAGAATAGGACGAATTTACTTCAAATATAGGCAGTAGGCATGTATCCGTAACATTTGTAATTTACGTTTTAATATAATACTTGCACAACAATAATAATTTTGTGATTCGTTCATCGTTGACAAGACGTGTTTTGTAAGTTATAATACATTACATTATTATCATAATAGTGTATACTATACTTACAACGGTTGTATTTAAATCAGATTTGTAAAAAAAAAAAAATACATTTAATACATTTAGAAGCACATTTAAGTTTATTTCTACATACAAATTTCACTGACAAGTTTTATTAATTAAACGTAGTAATTATATACTGTTTGAAATAGTGTCTATGTAGATGGAATTAAGTTATTATAAAAATGTAACACAGTTTTAATTTTATATTTTAAAAATTAAACAAACTAAACTAAATTTTGATATTATTATGTCATTTATTTTTTATAAAATGATTTTATCATAGTTAATAATATTTAATATAATTGATCTTCATCTTACGTTACAATGATGTTATGGTTATTTTAGTTATTTATATATGTATATTATTATTTTTAATTATTATCCACAGATTCACTTTAATGTTTTTAAGATCAAAAAAGTAGGTTTAACACGTAGGTATTTGTCTACCGGGGAATTAAGTCACTAATTGTTGTTTTGGAATTTTAGTGTTTTAGAAAAAAAGTAAGACCTATGCATTATAGATTTTACAATAGATGCACCATGCATGGTTACTGCTTAGGCTATGGTGTTAGGTTCATTTACAGTTAAAATTATTAGGTCAGTAAGTTTATTTACTTTTATACAGTTATTTCGATTTAATTTAATTTATTTTATATGAAAGTTTTACACCGCGAGGCATTCGTAGAAGATACAAGTATAATTTGAGTAATATAGTTATGTTTACTGAATCAATTATTAAATTATATAATTAACTCAAATATTTAATGTTATTAAAAAGGTTGATCTTGTTATTTTATAAAATCGAAAACAATTTATAGTGCTTAACAAGAAGGTAAAGGTAGATCTTGTTTTACTAGACATCTTAAAACAATGCATAGTGTGTAAATGTGTAATATAACAATGTAAATTAAATTACACTACTAATAAAGATAAAAATAATTAGCACTACAATACATTTTATTTTTATTTATTCATTGATAAAAATAACCGAAATGTAATATTGTATACATATTTTGTTATTTTGTATGATTCGTTAGGTTGATTGATTAATTAATTAAATATTCGGTGCTCAATTGAATTATTGAAAAATGAGATAAAATAAGTATTAAGAATTTTACACGGATCGCGAATAACATTTTTGATCATATTTCAATCGATTAAACGTCTATTATAGTTAACCTATTAAACGTACACGGATTATGTAAGTAAGATGATCAAAATATTAAAATACTATACATATTAAATGTATTTCTAATAAGAAAAAAATTAAAAACGTCCAGGACTTCCAAATGAAATTATTTTTGTTCTTCGTGTATAGTTAACGGGATATTTTTGAATTAGTTTACAAAGGTTTGGAGAAATGCCTTTTCCCAGGTTACATGCAAAAATGCACAGAAAATCTGTTCACCACACCTCCTGTTCGGGCTCGAATTGTTCACCCACCCTTTTCGTATGCATAATATGCGCTGGTCTGTGTTTTATAATTAGATGCCTAGGGAAGTTTTAGATAGCAACCGAGGCTTGAGACCTGGATCGGAGCCAGTGTTTATTGTGCGAATTTGGCTTGGACACAAACCGCCTTTGTGTGTCCACCTCGCGACCCTTTAAATATTGTGCTGAAAATTGTTTCCATCACGCCGTCTCTTTCTTTATTTCTTTCTTTTTGGTTTTTACTATGGCACACTTCCTATAGATTATTATGCGCGTATAAGTTTCCGCTGATTGGCCTTTGTCTCATAATGCAATACACGCAGATACCCTGACCCATCGTTACGATATAAATACATTCCTATTATATAACAAATTATTACTACACGGAAGTGTGGCGTATCATAATAATATATTTTATTTCAAGTTTTGTTTTTGTTATTGGACAAACACAACGATTCATTGATGCGCGCACACCAACGAGAATTGTATAATTATGCTATTCCTGTACGATTTATTGCATTTTCATTATATATGTGTGTGTTTATTTTTTTTAAGTCAACAACAGTATTTATATAATGATACTCTTATTTGAGATATTAAACTATTTATAACATCTTGAAAAAATATCATAATTTATTTTTGTATAACAAGAATACTACATAGTTTGAATATTTTTAAATATTTTTAATGTGTGTTTATATTCAATTAGTTTACTATCAAACAGCATGTGAATTTGCAATTGATGCCTAACCTAATAGATATTGACGTATTGTATTATTGAAACCAGTAATATTAATGATGATCGAATGATTAAAGAATTATCATATTTGTCGTCTTTCTACAGTATAATTACTGCAGCGTTAACTGTTATAATTTATAACCTATATAATCTATAATGTTATAATATTATTATTCTAGTAAACAAAATAATTAAGAATAGTTAATTCATATTATTTTAAAATGTTCGGAATTTGTACCAAGTGCCGTTTACAAAAGACATTATATTTTTTAATAAAAACGCGTACAACATTTAGTCTTCACTTTAACCAATTCCAAATTACGTATATTACTGCCGGTAAGTCTTGAGAGTAATCGTCAATGTAAAACAGTTTGATCACATCCCGTCGTCGGCAATAATAATCTCGCTGGCCTCCATTGTGCTATTACAGGGTTTCGTCTCTTTTCTTCCTTTTTTTCGTTAGTCGATATCGGTCCCTTTCTGCTGGTTTTCAATATATATGTAGATGAACCACCACCGTTACACCGTGTTTTAATTATGATTGTTTTTATATTGGTTTAAAAATCTGTTTAATAGGAAGTCCAACCCCTCTTACCCTTTTAACTTTTTGTGTTCTTCGTCATCGCTACGGCTACATTGTAGTTATAGGATTACCTAACCGGCAAGACACTGTTTTCTTATTAAAAACTCAGTTCAATTAGGCCGAACTTAATGTAAAAGGACATCCTTTTCATCTCTTCGCCTTCGGTATGGGCGTCTTCCTTTTTTGCGTTGGATGCGTTTAATGACGTGTAAAATGTGTAATGGTATCCCGTGACCGTGAAAAAATAAGATGGTATAGAAGGTGATGGTGTTCGTCTAGGATTTCCGAGGACCGATAATGAAAAACATCACCCGGCAAAATGCATAAGACAGCCTCCTTGCAGCGTATAGTTACGTTTAGAAATCAAGAGGAGTGGAAGAAAACAAATCAATGCTTTCAACATTCAGAGTTTCGGTCGTGAAGGTATTACGCTAAAAATATATGTAACTACTTTAACTGCAAAATGTTGATTAATTTTTATTACATACCCTGAATTTTTACAATTTGGTTGTAGCATATGATTGATTTATACGTTAATATTTATATTATATTACTTTATAAAATTTGTCGAGAAACTGGAAAAAAAATATTACAACAAATGTTAAACATAAAATCATGAAAATATATTTTTATCAAATACGTAATAATAATGCGTGAACAATTTTTTTTCCTTTATTACGTTTTTCAATAATATGAATTGAAGAATAGTAAAAGTACTATATAAATTGAAATACCTTCACAAACAAGATTTTTTCATTTAAAGCATTAAGGAAATGTATATAAAGTTTAATAATTTGGTTTAAATTATTAAAAAGGATATTGCTATAGAGTAGAGTTGGTATATAAGAGTTTAATGTAGTTTATTTTTCAATTACATTGCAATATTTAAATGTAAAAGTGTAAAACATTATTTAAATTATATAGGTTTTTCACAACAAAACGGTTTTTGTTCAGTTGGATTAAATAAATTGTTTTTCAATTTTCTTTTTAAAAGATAAATATTAAATTGAACTGTGTACATACGTATTGACTTATTGAAATGTTATGAAATAATCAATATAGATTATAATTATAAAAATGCAAATTAAAAAATATTATTTTCTTCTGAAAAACAGTTTAAAAATGCGTCCTGTCACAATTTGAATTTTATTAAAAAAATTCTTAATTTTCAAATGTAAAGCATACGGGTAATATAATACGAATACCTATTATAAAATGTTTAAATCTTTATTCACATTTTTGCTTCAATAATTTATTATTTACAACGTTTATTTTTATTTATAGGAAAAATGTTTTGAATTTTTATAGACAAGATATTATTTAATATTATATTCTTATTTGAAATTATTATAAATACTTTCTAAATTGTTTATAAAATATATAGTTAGTAAGTATGTACTTCAAAGTAAACATTAGAAACAATTTTAAAGTTTTTTAATTGCGAAAAATGAAAATCCTTATACTACTCGGTTTTTCACTAGAATTTTAGAATAGTTTTATTTTATTTATTAATGAATAATTGAAGATAAAATATATTTAATTAAATTATTAACCGAACACTATAATTTCATACAAACGATCACAATTTTGATCGATGCGTTTGCAAAACACTGATGAGTTATGCGCGTTTAATAATGAAGTCTAATGGTCGTTCACGAAACAATGCAACGTGTATTGTGATTTTGGATACAAAAACACTTTATTATTTGCACTCAATTTTCTTAAGCTGGCCGTGATAACTGAACCATTTAAGTGCCAAAAAGATTTAGTCACGCCCTTTTTAACATGGAATTTTGGCAAATGCTAATGCATATAAAACCACTAACTCTTTAACTGACTATATTATAATACTCTGTAAATTAAATTAAAAACTGTTCATCAATTTAATGTGTGTACATGAATATAAATTACAGTACTCTTGGTATCCAATGTACCATACTTTAAATTTACATTAAAAGCCTTTTCAAGTGACTTTATTATAATTTATTCTTACACAAAAATAAACACACAGGTGCACACAATTCTTATTATTTTTTTTTTCTTTAGTAAAACACCTAATGGCGATTATTTCTAAAAAAATCTGTCATGAATTATAATAGAACAGTTATTATTTTATGTATCTATTTATTACATAAGACTATGACGTAATGTCTACCCATATATTATATACAGTTAAATCCGATATTAGATTACGCGAAGCTTGATTTAATTTAAACGGACTGATAAAATGATTATTGTCAATATTTGACGTTGAATAGAATGCAATTAGCGAGATATTAATTATATTTTCTGATGAATATTATGTAAATCGCGTTTCCCATTGTATATTTCGTTCTCGGTGTGTGTTACACGAAAGTTAAAAAAAAAAAAAAATAAAAAATAAATATACGATTTCATTCTGTTTGCCAAATAAATAAGTATAAATTAAAAATAGTATCACCATAAAATAATACCAGATAAATATACATGTATTTGAATTTTTTTTCCTTTGACATGCAACTGTGAACTTTAATAAATATTTTATGGTGTACTTATATAATATTATGTTTGTCTTGCGGGACGGGAGAGGCGTTATACGCAGTGTTTCTCGGAGGGAATAAAATACGATACTGTATTATTTTTTCCCGTGTACGTTTGTTCTTTGCATAATATATAACATATGCAATATTATACACATCATACATTATTTAGTGCGTACCTAAACGCGTCTGCGGCTGCTACGCGGTCGGTATAGTTTATTCTTGTGGCGGCGTGTCTAACGCGGTCGACCACGACTTCTACAATAACAACAATGACAATATAACACAACCATCTGCGTAGAGCATAGTTGAGTGTAGTCTTGGTGAAAAATCGGGACGGCCTAAAAAATATCGATGCACGACAAGCTATAATGTGACAACGTGTTACGCGCACGGTTAGTGGGCAGTGGGCAGGCACCGGTGAGGCACGCGACCGCGATCGGATGCGGCGACTTACCTAGGTGATTTTCGGGTCCATGGCTGCTGCTCAGACGGCGGCGGCGGCGGCGGTGGCGGCGGCCAGGTCGGTCGACGACGGGCCGAATGGAACGCGAACACTGAACGACATGGCGTCGGGGAACCGCGATTTTTGGCCAACCCGGACGGCGGCCCGGGCTATTTGTATCCCGACATCATTGGCAGATATCCACCTCGGTGCACGCGCACACCGCGAACGGAAAGACGGCGATACCGTAACGCGCACGTACGCACGGTGAACGCAGGTGACGCGCCCGACAGTGTACAATAATAACGATCATTATTATTCATGCGAACCGTCGCCCGTCGTCGACGGATCGCGCGCGTCACGGCGCGGCGCAGTGTACATCGCACTCGTACAACTGTATAATTATATGAACAAATATTTATGTACAGGGGCGGATCCCGACCAAGATACCTGCGGCGGGGGGGGGGGGGGGGTGTTGCGATTTTTAGAGGGCACGCATTCATTTTGATAAGGTATCTATTTAGGTGCGTACATATCATGTTACTTTCCACGGTCTCGTACAGAACGAAAAATATCATATCACTATAATTTTGTTACCCTTGAAGTACAATTACGTCAGAAACTAAAATCAGGGACTTCAAACTATTTTTTTTTTTTTTTTTGAGAGGACGGGGGGGGCGTTTGCCCCGATCGCCCCGATCGCCACCCCCCCTAGATCCGCCACTGTATATATATATATATATATATATTATACATGTAAACATATCATTATTTATATATAGGTAATAGAACAATAGCCGAAGTTCGCAGTGACATTGGTAAACACACACACGCGCGCGCGCGCGCGTCTCGCGGGAAGGGCCACGCGGTGTTTTTCGGTTTCCTCGAGTGCGTAATACGCCGCACGGGAAAACGGCAAGACGCGAAGGGTCCACCTCGTGTACGACCGTTAACGTAATATTATGATAAACGTAAATACGCTTAATTCGTACACGTTTGTTGTTGTTGTTTTTTTGAATTGCACGCCCATTGCGAAGAGGACAATGCTCGTTTAATAGCGCGCGCGAACACGTGTACCATATATTATTATAATACGCGTCTCGTGGTATATCGCACGCGCGACCTCCAAGACTATCGGCTAAATGATATTTTGAATTCGTCGACTATAATTATAGAAATACCGCGCCATTAAATAATACAAAGCGGGTAGAAAGGTTTTGTGTGTCTAATTTACTACTTTGGTGGTTTTTGATTTCGAGCGAAACGAGAACAGCTGCGGTGAGCGATTTTACAGCGATGGGCTATTTTTTTTTTTTTTTTTTTTTTAATGTGCAATCACGCAGAAAAAGTGCCCAACAAATATATCAGTAAACACGACTGGAAATCACGAAAATATGATATACTATCGTCTTTGAACGTGTCGCTTACAGAGATTTCACAGCAGCGTTTCTCGTGCAAGTGACTATAATGATTGACTGCATTTTTTAAGCGATTTCCACTGCCAAATTAAGGTTACTGTCGAGGTATGTAACTACCATTATAATAGTTATTTTTTTAACAGCTATGCCTTACCATTGCTTTTAGATTTAGTATCGCAACTTTAGCCCGCGTCGTCAGATAAGACGATATTACCTATCGTCCGGTTCACACCGTCTTATTTTGAGCTTTTAGCAAGCTCAAAAAGTGTCTTATTCTATTTCCATCATAGAGTGGAAATTGAAACCAAACTGTAGCCGAAAAAAGTTTAATATTACTTAATTAGTCGATATAGATTTTGAAAAAATGTAAAAACCATCACAATTAATAACATGTAATGATGTTTCTTATAAAAACATTTATCATTTTCAGGTGAATTGGCTAACTACAAACATCGTTTCTTGGTGGCGAGAACATTCGAGTTATTGTCTCGTTCAATTTTGAAACGATACTAATACAACATTATATCTCGTGCCAAGATGAGTAAAACGAGATAAACGCTCTAACATAATATCATAAATTGCTGACCGAACACGTTTTTTTTTTTTTTTTTTTTTTTTAAAGTGGGTAATTTTATTTTCAACGTGGTTATCATTATGCGTCTTATACTCATACAGTGATTTATAGATTATATAAATCACTAGCTGTAGGTTTGTCCCCTGACAGGAGTATGTTGATATCGAGTTGTGGTTTTTTTTTTTTTTTTAATTATTTCGTAACCCATTCCCACCCTATTACAGATTTGCTGTCGTGTTTCACCGGTGGTCTGCACACGCTGCAGTACCAGTGTACCACGGCATTTATGAATATAATATTATACACGTACAATGTATGCTGAATATATATATAACTAAAATACTATAAACGCGTAAATATACACGGGTACATTGGTCTGTGTATACCAATAAAGTTTTAATATTTTCATCTGCGCGTCAATTTAAAGTTTTGTTATTGTTGTGCGATTTATTATTTTATCACCGATTTTCATTATTATTATTATTATTATCGTCATCAATGTCGTTTTCGTCGCCTGTCGCCTCGATGTGGCAACGTCGTCGACATTGAGTCTGCCGTAAAATTACGCTGAAAACAAATATAAGGAGCTGGATATTTATTGGCATTTTTCCTTTCTTTACACACACACACACACACACACACACACACACGTTCGTTGAAGTTTCGCTTTAGATGATTTATTTACGTCTTGCATTATTACTATTTAGTTTTGGTTTTATTTAAACCCTGATATTTATAGTAAAATAATGTTTTCAAATGCTTTTGTCGACAATTATCTTAATCAATATTTTGTACGTTACATAATTTAAATAGTTTTTTCGTTTCATATTTCAGTTATTCAGTAAGGCCTCGGCTATATTGAATTATAAAATATCAAGTATTACATATATATTTCAATCTAAACTTGCATTTTTGTGTAATTTTTCAGCATTTAACCCTTTATTGTAATTTGTAGTAGTAGGTATTTCAAAAAACACTGCGTTTTCTTTAGTTAGTGTTTTTAATTTCTCATCAGCAAAAATGTCTGAGTATTTCTCTTAAAAAGTTTCAAAAAGTCATTCAATAGTATTTAATTTGTAAGACATACTTGTAGTTTTAATAAAGAATTTACTATTTAATGTTTAGTTATTTAATTATTATTAAATAACTTTCTATAGTATACTTTAAAAACATTTGAGGTTGGTAGGCAATACATATACGTTTAGACATATTATTTTATTTTATTTTAATATTGCTTTCAATGAATTATGTTTGATATATTAGATTTTAAAATAAAAATTGGGTACTAGTGAAAATTAATTTCCTGAAAATATTTATTATCAATACAATAAATATATAATACATTTTTTTGCAATACACATTAATATATTATACTTATATATATATATATATATAGTATTCAGTATTCATTTATATCTCCAAAGTTATATGAAAATTCTAATTAACCTACACATAGAAATAAATAAAGTTCAAAGAAAAGTGAAACGTCACAGAGTCGTTGATTGTGCCAAGAACGTAATATAACAAGATTAGTAATTTTTAAAATTAAATCACATAGTCACCAGTTTTAGTTTTATTATTAATTAGTAAAAATATGAATGTATTATTTAAAATAATACATTTTAAAAACACCTTGTATAATATTTATCTTATTTTATCTACGTTGCAATAACTATATACCTACTTAAAAAATTACTTATACCTATATACCTACACCCTTAAAAGATATATTTTAATTTTAATTATAATACAAATAATATGTTAACATCATCATTATTATGAAAGGATATTGTTCTTGAATGTTTATGTTTAATTTTACGCTTGAAAGATATCCCAGAGAAATTTAAAAAAAAAAAAGAAATTTAATCTGAGAATTTTCCGCTTATAAAAAAAAAAAAAAATTGCTACATAGATGTAAAATTTGAATTTTAGCTTACATTTATTATGTCTGTAATAAAAATACGTTTTCATTAAATCTGTATCTAAATACCTATGTTTTTGTATAAATTCATAATATTTTGTTGTTTTAAATTTTATAATTTTTTCTAGTATTACTTACATATGAAACTTGTTTGTTACGATAGGTATATATTAAACTAGTGATGATAATATTAAGAAGTTCCATTCATAAAAAGAATTAAAAAATGTATCAATCTGCTACAAATGTTATATTTACGAAATTATATAAATCATGTAGTAAATCACAACACGATACAATAAAAACTACAATTTTTGAATTTAATTATTCTTATTTAACGCAAAATTGAATAAAATACGTTTTAGTACATAAGGAATAAAATAAAATTTTAGATCAAATGTCAATAAATAATAACACAAATTGTGATAAAACATTTGTTATTTATATCGGTAAATTATATTTAAATAAATTGATAACAAATATTATATTCTAATAACGTAAGAAGTATTAAATTCTATAGTAGTTACCTTAATTTATATTTATGGTTGTTGTGATACTGAACAAAACACATGCTCTGTCTTAAAGCATGTTTTAAAAAAATATATAAAATATATATCAATACACCAGTAAAGTGATTTAAATCACTTGGGAAATGTTTTATTTTATTTTTAATACATTTATCGACTTTTGTTTCTACTTTGCTGAAGATGTCTTATCAAGTATCACGTACTGGCCGAAAGAATCCGATTACCTTTAAATTTAAAATGGTGTCGAACGAATAGACACTTTCCTGAAAGTAATCCCAAACACTATACTGTGATTTTTTTTTATATATATTTTTTAAGATTTGAAACTGAACATTACTACTATAGCTTTTATATAACAAACGTATAATTTAAATTTAAAACGATTTTTATCACCATGTGGTTAGTATATTATTCTAATTTAGTTTTATAGTTCTACGTACAAATGAATTCAATAGATAATAGTTTATTGGAGTGCATATACATTTATGATAAGACACAGAATTGACTATGGGTATACAGCTATTCATTTGATTTTATAATTATATTTTTTATTTCTTATTTGTTTTGTAACGTACTAACGCATAAGCTTTAACACGATATTTGAATTAAACTTATTAGTAGTGAAACTATCACTAGTTGTTACGCCATTACACGTTGTAGTAATCAAATAGATATTTTATTTATTTGATACACAGGTACTAAATTCTAATATACACGTAGGTACTGAAATATTTCGATTATTATCTGAGAACTCTACTATATTATGGTATCATAAAGAGATTAAAATTATTAATTGTACTTGTTTATTTGAATTTATATTTAAGATATCATTGATTAATTTTAAAACGACCAAAAATAATACAATGTATACATTTTGATGCTACACACCTAAACACACCACACCTGACATCGAGATAACATAAATTGCTAAATATTATCTTGAAATTTGAGTTTAATGAGTTAACAATTTATGTTGTGGTTTTAAACATTACATTGCAGATTATTCATTTTTTAATTTAATTTATATTTATGTATAGATAGATATCTTCTATGTTGTCATCGTTTTATTTTTTAAGTTTAAGAACATTCTTGTCTATCACCTATGTATTGTTTTTAGACTAATGAGAAATCTTTTAAAAAATCAATAAAATAACCAGAATATTTAACAGTAAAATTTTCGATGTGACAATTCGTTTAATACTTTATAAAATACCTACATTATATCTGCACATGACAAAATAATTTAATTCTAATACATTTAATTAAAAACGGCGTACTACACTTCAGAAGTTTGGTCCAGCGTCTCTCTTTTTTTTATTCGTTGTTTATACAGATATTTTTTACCCTAATAATGTGTTTGGTAGAATCTATAGAGTGATTGATTTTTTCCCGTTTAAATAATTTTAAATATACTGAATGCACCCGAAAGAGGGTAACTTGACAAGCTGACATTTATTTCATTGCTGTCCGCCTGTCCTAATAGAATCTGCAATTTCATATTGTGTGACTTTACATAGAAATATGATTTATTCAAAATTGAGTGTATAGAAATAGAATTTGATTAGGTACATAGAAACTTGATGTACGATAACTATTAAAACACAATATTATTTAATTTTTAATTTCAATTTATTTATAGTAAAAAAAACCAATAACATTATTCTTTTGTAACCAATTCGTTAAAGTTTATATTTATAAAGTGATAGAAATGTTCGAGACCAAAATATATATTGGGTATTTAGGCTCTATGAACATTAACAGTTATGTCTGATTACTAATATAGGTAGATACTCCAAAAAGTATTACTTTTCAGATGTCAGTGTGTTCTAATTTTTAAATAATAATATTCTACACAGAAAGTTGGAAGAAAATATACAAATTATTTACAAACTATGTACTCATATTATATTCATAATTTTTAATTCGATTATTAATCAGAGGTATAAACTTCTTTTCACTTTTAAATTGTTTATATAGATAAAAAAAATGAGTAATTGTTTATAGCACCTAGATTTAAAAAATATAAATTTTGCTTGATTAAAATTAATTAATAAATGATTGTAAGTTTGTGCAGTGTTTAAAGTTTAAGAATAGGATTGGTAATGATTTTATATTTAAATATTTAAGCGTTATAATTTATATACCATATAAATATATAATACTTATAAGATTGTGAATCAAATATTTTAGATAATATCATGTTTTAAATTTAAAAAATAAATAAATTGAAACCAAATTTATTTTTGTGTTTAAGTCTTATGTTTGAATAAGTGGATTTTTTATGCAAATAATAATGATAATGGGTTTAAACTTAGAAGGTTCTTGTATAAATACTTACATTCAATAATTTTAAAAATATACCATAAAACAAATAATGAACAAGTCTACCATTTTAATTCTTTAAATAAAATCATTATTTTTTAATTGAAATTATATCCTTATTATAATTTTTATTTTATAATATATAGAATATATTATCGTGGTTTGTCCCCTCCAAAAAAAAAAAAATTAATAATAATACTCATAATAAAATCATCTTCTTCAGACTTCTTTTTATACATTTAAAATACAAAAGTATTTAATTATATTATTAAGCATTTCTATACTATATATAATAATATAATATGTAAATATGTAATTTATATGTTGTAGATAATGACTTAATTAATTTTTCTTATTATAAATTATCAATTAAAAATTGTTCATCTAAAATAAATAATAAGAATAAAATACTTCTATTTTTTGCATTAAAAAAAAAAAAAAAAAAAAAATGACAAACAATTAAATGTCTCTATTAATTATATTATTTAGTGGGTATACTATAATTTCATGAAAATTATCAAAATATTTTATAATATTAAACTTAAAAAAAAAAGAATAATATGTATATATATATATTTTATACTTGATGTGTATTTTTTTTAAAAACCCTATAAATAAAAAATATGCAGTAAGTAATGATATTTTTATTACACTGAAAAGTGTGCTTAATTTTATATTTTGTAATACGCAAAGAATCTGTAGAAATGTTTTCGACGTTTTCAATTTGGTATAACAACTATATTTACTAAAGTATTGGGACACGAACCTAAAGAACCTTATTGGGTCTGTATGATATTTCATTTTAACGTCATAGGAGTCTTTCAATCTCTATCGGTAAAATTTATCAATTTTACTATCTATTATTTTAATATGCATTGTATACGTATTATTAAATTTGATAAATACATTATGGTAGTACCAAGTAGCCAAGTAGGTTTATATAAATAAATATTGTCTTTTTTTACATCAAGAAAATAATTCATTTAAAAACTAAGCAGTGGTAGTCATAATGAATTATATTTTAAGTATAAATACAAAAATAATAAATAAAAATAATTTTTATATTTTCTAGTCAAAATAAAAAATTAGCATGGTATAAAGGCCAAGATTATAATACGGCAATGAAAAATCCTATCATACAGCGTCTAATGTGGGCTTCTCGACTGCTCTTCCGGTACTCTACTATTAAACTGTAAATATAAATAAACTAGACAACAAACAGAAATTTACAAAATATACTCAACTATAGTTACGACAAATGGAAAAAAAACTGAAAAAATCAATTATCAAAATAGATGCGATAAAAAGCAATTCGTGAAGTATGTGGTGTACCCCGGTTCTAATAAAAAATGATGAATTTACAATGAACCGTCTACTACGAATAGAACATACATTCCTAACAAACAACTACCTTATGGTAATAAACGAACTAACCTATACGTGAACCATTTGGAGTAAATAACATGGTGAAACACACCACCGAATGCCGAAAATATACGAGGATACAGAAAAGAAACATTCCACAACAGGTCAGACAAGTCACCACCAGTACTGCTGTCTGGACTGGATTTCCATTCAAATATAAATAAAATTAATTTTCCCAAAATAAAAGTATACAATTCGATTTAATTCAACCGAAATCTGTGGTACGTTTAAGTTTAAATAAATCGGTGTATAATATAATATATAAAAACCAATCTTATAGGAATTACATTATGTTTATGTACCAGCTACTAATGACCCGAGGGACCTATGTTTTTCTGATCAATAATAATAAAAAAATCGATTATGAATAATGCGAAAAATCATGTGTGTAGTCGGATTGAACAGTTGAATACTTCTATGATTTTAATCACGTGTTACTTGACTTACACGTCATATTTTAAAGCGATAAATATTATGTACCACGATGTTATGCTGAGAAACAAAAATAACGCGGTTTTTTACGATTGACGAAAACCACTTCAGAAAATGGTATTCACTGATTTATTTCAATTTATTTGTATTAGTTTATTATTTTGATAAGATTATTTAACTCTAATCTTCGTGCATATACTCAATGGTAATGATCTTATAATTTTAGTGTATTATAATTTTTTCTATATTCTTATATTATATAGTAATAGAGATTATTATCCTAGCATTTCTATCAAAGTTTTTCTTTTTGTTCTAAATTCTTCTATTCGCATTAGTTAGTAATTTTATGTGGTTTAATTTGATGCGATGAATTCTTATATTTTCGCGTGCAGTATTATACATTGCTAAATCTAATTTATCTATTTTTTCATAGGTTTACGACATACCGATGTTTATTCGTACATGCATTTTATTTGATTTTCTATTTGTTTTTTCCACACATCATTTTTATTCTTATCTCAGATGTTCATCATACTATTTTATTATTTTATCTGTACGGTCGTTCTGACGTCAATGGCTATCAGCCATATCTTTATTACCAAATCATAAAGACAAATGATTATAGCTCGGCATGCCATGCAAAAACGTACTTGAATATCGCTACAAATATAATGTAACTGTGCTATGTTTAGTGTACCAGTAATCTGTGTAATAGTCTTATCATCTGATGAGCACGTAAAATATAAGGAAATATATCACTATTTCATGAATTCAGGGTAAGACCATAATATTATGACGTATACACTAGCGGTCTGCCAATTATCTATGAAATTAAAAACGTTTTCAACTTGTGAAAAAAAATAGGTATTTATTCTATAGTACAAAGTGTAATTGACTATGTTAGATTAAAGGTTTATAGATAGTTGGCATAAAATGATATATAACAGTCTGCAATGGTGGCGTGAACATTTTCGACAGTGAGATAAGACAATTTCAGTTGCATCGCCTACATATTTTATGGGTTGGGGGGATAGGGGTTTTGTACACAAACAACTTAACATGATTTCATGGTACATTAATCCTATTGCGAAATCTTATCCTACTTAAATAAAAATAATTTTTTAGGATTATTTGAATATTGCTATTATTAAAGTCTTGATAATTATTTACAGATAAATTTATATTTATATAGTGAATATTTGTATAGCTTTTTAATTTGAACATTTAACATTTTACAAATAGTGAATATATTTGATTGTTAATGTTAGAGTTATTCAGACAAAACCACCTTAGAGACTATTACATAAATATTTAGAACAAATGTAGTATAATACCCATTGTTGTTTATACATGTTTTTCTTTAAATTATGTGATTTAAGGTTCTGCAATCCAAAGTGTTTTAAAATATAGTAATTTATTAAATTGTATGTGGTGCGATGAATGATTAGTCAGAATAATGATTCCATCTTCAACTATAAAGATGGTTTCTTATTAAAGACTTAAATTTTTCGTTTTAAAATTAGTTTAATTAATCGTAAAACTAATGTAAAAGTAAATTATCTATAGCGATATAAAATTAATTTTTTCAAAATCCATGGTAGTCTCAATGTCCTCGTTGGCTTTTTTAATTATCTTAATATTGTTTTGCGCATATATGTGTATACAATTATTATTAATTAATTTGGTTTACGTTATTTTTTTAACTTGAAAATTATGTACAACTAGTATATTGCTAGTAATATGTTTTTCAACTGAAAGTTTACAAAAATACCAGCGTTAGTGCACTATTTTATTTATATTATTCTGATCTATAATTAACACGTTTATATTTCAGTGTATATAAGATATAACACTACTACGTCACTCCCGGTAGACATCAAAATTAAATATTTCTGATTCTGAAGATCTTGCCAATAATTAGTTTGTCTATACTCTTTATAAATGCTAAGTTCAAAAAAAAAAAAAATAATAATAATGTAGATGTATACCTATAAGGTTTTATGTAATTGAAAATATATAATATTTTTTACAATAATTAAATTATACGATGAGAATATTTTTAAATAGTTTACTATTAGGTACTGAAATGAATTTAAAATATTTACTTTGGATTTAACCTAAAATGATAATACTTCAAATTTGTCTATTGGGTATATACAGTTATATCTTATGAAATATGACATTACGCCATTAATAATAGAAAAACGAACTAATAATAGGTAGTAAATATAGTAGTTGATATAAATAAATTATAAAATAACTTTAGACATAAAAACTGATACATAGGGTCTGCTCAGGATCATTTCTCGTGTGCAATGCTTCGTCACCATTGAATTAAAATTTAACAAATCCTGAATACAGTATCTCTTCAATAGTAATGTTTATTTATTGCTTAATATACAGGAGAGTGACACTCTTGTGGGTTTTTTTTTATTGTGTATCTAGTTTGTATTTAGTTTGTTAAATAAAACTTTTTACCATATTTAAATGTTTTTATTTCTAAAATATGACATTTGGAAATAGGTTAAAAACAATCGAATCCAAAAATTTAATGTAATTTATAATTCAATTAAAATATTATAATGTTTCGAATATTATACATAAAATATAAGCTATGAAATTTAGTATAATAATCGTAATATATTAATTTTTTAAGGGCTCAACTCCTGTGAGCCCCTCATACAGGTGAAATCTCTAAATATGCTCTGCACTCGATATTGTTGTATACCTACTATTTTATATACTCGTTATCCTTTAATTTAACGTTATCATAACATGGACGTGGTCGACGACACTCGAATAATATTTACTCGTAACCCATCCCCGATTTTGCGGAACGATCCTCTTTGAATAATGCCTTTTCGTTATCGTAAAAACAAACGCACATCGTCTCGAATCATCGTTCACTGTCATTTGAGTTCTTTTGACCGTACGCGTGTTATATAGACATCGTCGTAATATCGTAAACCTACTGTTAGAGACTTATGTTGTACAGGATAACAACGACAATAATATTAATAACAACAGAAAACATAAAACCAGTGCACGTTAAAATGATATGTTATATTATGCGAGTGTTAAGCGCCGTCCACGGTCGCGTCTTACGCGGTTCGCCGGACCCACGGGCCACGACCCGCGATGACCTGATAATTGTCCATGCAGATATTATTCGTCTACCGCCGTGTTATGTCCATTATACTTGTATAGCAGTTATCACGATATAAAAATCGTTGGCTATGAGATGCACGCACGTACTCGCATATAATACGCGTATACAACTTTTGAATCAAGAAAACCGATTAGAATATTCGATATTATTCAAATTTTTGATATCGACTATGTTGTAAAAATGAATTCGCAGTAGCACAATAATATATTTTTTTCCGTTGTTTATATATGCATATATATATATATCTTAATTTTGTTTATTTTGGAAATTGATCATTCTCGGGGATAATTATTGTGTATAATATTTTATAGTTGTTTTATGACTCATCATCACTGTATTGTTAAAAAAAAAAAAATCTTAAAACAATACCACGATCAGTACAAAACAAAAAATCAATTATTCACCACGTCCAGTTCTACAGACCACAAGAATGTTGTGTTTTTGTTGTAAAACGTTTTCTTTTATTTTTTTAAATGAGTAATTGTTTGCGATAATGGTTTTTTAATTATAGATAAAAAAAAAAAAAATGAAAGACACTTGCCATTAGCTAATAAATTATTCATGGCCATATTATCGTAAATATCAATTGGTTAAAACCTTTTCAGTGTCTGAACAACTTTTCACGTGATGTGGGGGGGGGTGGGGTTGAATGACAGAGAGAGAATATATATTATCTGGACGGAAAAATATATCGGACTAAACCGTTTGCCAGCTTTTGGGTTTTGGAGAATTTACCGAACAATTTGGGTACCTTCCGTCGTCGGCGGTTTATTCTTAATTTAAGACTATGCGCCGCAGGTATGTGTGGACTACTGCGTATGGTTTAATGTTTTTTTTTTTCTCTCTCAACAGCTTTGTGTAAACACGGTATTGGTACAATGCAATTATCGTGCAGGTATCGAGCCGGTGTCGTGTATAAATCCAGTGAATATGATTATTTCGAATACAGCGAGTTTTACCGTACCTGTTTCAGTTGGCCGGTCGTACACAGAACGAACAATGTGGTTGAAAAAAATAAAAAATAAATAAACGACGCACGATAAATATTATGAATACACAGACAGCGTTACAAATTCACTATTTTATACGTATATACTATGTACGGTCATACACATCGATTTTTCTCTCCGCTCTCGGCGCGCGCGTTTATCATAATATCAAAATAATATAATATTATAGCCATGTAGATCGGTCGGCTGGTCCCGCGCGTATGTTTTTCGGCAATCATCGTAATATTATATACGTTATGACCGTGTGTGTACATACAATATATAAATAATAATAAAATGCGTACGTGCGTGTGCCTGAAGGCAATCTCTGTGTAATAATGTGATATATTGGTGACGGCAGCAACACGCGTCGTATCGGACTAGCAAAAGCGCTGCACACACAGTGCACAATAATAATATATAGGTATCTATGCACACATATATATATATATAATATTATACGAATAACGAGTACGTACACACCCACACACGCGCGCGCGCGCGCCTCAACAACAGTCACTCAGACCCGTTGCTGTTGTACTTTATACTACTGGAAAAGTGTACAGGAGCGATCGTCCTCTGATTTATCACCATCGCGCGCACCGGTCATAATAAAACAATTCGTTTTGACAACATGTACGCCTATTGACCTTTCCTCCCTTCTCACCCTATAATATAGCTCTCTTTTCGAAAAAAAAGTGTATATATATATATGTGTGTGTGTGTGTGTATTATATTAGTTCTGAAGCTGTGTGCGACGTGTATACCGTTTGCTGTCATTTTTGTTTTATTTATTTTGAAAAAAATTTAACCTTACCGGCTGCTCGGAACTATTTATCGTGTTGCAGAAAATCGCTTCTAATATTTTGAAAACGGTATTGGTTGTAACTAGGGCCCGGATTTATACTGTCTAAATATGCCTTAAATAACATGATGCTTATGTTCTTAAAAAAAAAAAAAAAAACTCTAAATATTCTGTTTATATTCACTACATTATCCGTTAAATATCTAATTATACTGTGATGAGTGATGTATACAGTTTTGTGATGGAATTATTGATAATTTAATTTAAGACTAGCTTTATATTTTGTTCGTTTTAAAACCTCAAACGCACCGTAATGTCAAAACAAAGTATTTCGATTTTGAAAATTTGATAAAAAAAATACGTTGTTCTTATCAGTATGGATGAATAACTACAAAATAACCAGAAAGCTAACTTATAAAGAACCACGAGAACTAGAAAATCGGTAAAATGTTTGATCTATCAGTGTAGCTGGAAAATAATATTGTTTTACCACTTAAAGTTTGTTGATATTATTAAACAATAAAATTATTTATGATATTTATTGTATTATCATCTTTATGTGGGCTATACTAATATACCGACAGGTATAACAAAATATCTGCGGTACTATCATTGCGTGGCTTATTTTTATCAAAATGATACAAACAAATTTGATAATTATTTAATTTATTTGCCATAAGTGATCTAAACAATTTTTACCAAGTACCTTTTTATTGAAATTTTAAGATATTGGCATTTTTTTTTTTTTTAAATGAACCAAGTATTCCAAAATATGCTGAATATTCTATAACCGATGAACTATTCTTAAATATATAAAAAAAAAAAAAACATTTTCTGTGAACTCAGTGTTCAATGAATCGTCCACAATTTGTATTCTCGTAAGACTGCATATACTCAGTAACAATGTATAAAAACATATAAATCTGGACCCTAGTTATAACTTATATCACAGGCCCGGATTAAGGTCTACGGTGCTTGTGAGCTTTGAAGAATTCGATACCCATCTATATTTTACTAGCACTCCGTGAAAGTATTTTTTCAATGTTCAATTTGTAATTATAAGTTTGTTGTATAAACTTTTTACATTTTTCAATCGGTTTACAAAAATCCATTATAATTCAACTTGAATAAGTTATAAAATAATATGATTAACTTATTGGACATATAATACGAACAAATTGTAAAACAATAGAAATAAAATACAATCATATTATGAAGTTTGTTTTATTTTAAATAAGTACGTATAATGGGCGTAAAACGTTTCCACTAAAAGTGTCCCTTTCCTTCTTTCATCAAAATGTGATATCGAAGAATAATTGTCTATCAAGATAATACGTTCATATCGAAAGCTGTAACACAAAAAGTGTATTCTTTATAGCAATAAGAATGTAATTATGTATCGGTACCAAAGTCATGCCTTCGTTGGATACCTACCCGTCTATACATACAATTTAATATAATATTTATATTATTTTAAATAAACATACTGCATTATATCTTTTAATATTATAGTAATTGTTTTAGCGGAAGCGTGGTCAATATCATAATTCAAAATTCAACATTCGGTGAAAAAGGAAAAGGTATGCTTTTGGCGGAAACGAGTATTGCTCATACATATATTATGTAATAAATTTGAAGTTGTACTTATGTCCCACCGTACTGTGGTTGGTTCGAATGATGTAAATAATTTAAATTAAACTACGCAGTATGATAGAATCAAAATATCTAACAGTACTATAAACTGGTGTACTCAATAAAAAAAATAAAAAAAAAAAACACTAAAAGATTAAATGCATTTTGTACCCAAAGAAAATTATTTAAAAAATACCACGGATTAGTGCTTATAAACCCGTGGTCCATCATGGTTTGTAGGGTTAATCTGAGTTTGGGTTATAACTTTATAAGAGTATTTTTCGAACATTTTGAACAAACCGTAACTTTCGATAGTATATTATACCATCGCTATATGGGACACGGACAATATAACGACGCTGCTACCAGCACATTGTTTTCGTATTATAGTCTATAGATACCACTTTTGAAAGCTCTTCGAGATTCCGAAAACTCGAGTTTAATAGAAAACATTGACACAGTTTCCAATATAAATGTTTTGGAACATTTTGGCTGATGATTGATTCTTAAAACATTAATATTTAATACCGTTTGTTATACAATGTACTCCGGGAGAAGTGATCGGCCGACGTCATACGAAAATATAGCTAAAACGATGAAGAAATACAAATAAAACTCTGCAATTATGGAAGATATGAAAATCAAACTTATAAGGTATTCTAGGTATTATTCAGTAAAAAAATACACAAACAAAAAAACCCATACTAAATATTGAATTATTTTGATTAATACGAAATTTATTTTTAAAAGTTCTAACTTTTGATAAAAAAATGTTTACTTTTTTCAATTTAATAATAATAATTTGCATAATTTCTGGTTTAATTGCGCATGTTGGATGATAGGATAATTAAATAGCTTTAAAAAAAAAAAATATGTTAAAATGTTGAAAAGTTTTAGAGTAACATAAAAAAATACGTGGTAGGAGTTTGGTTTTGTTTAAAAAAAGCTAAACTGCCCATAACTTAAAAAATAAAAAGTTAGACCCCCTCTCTAAAGGGCATTTTTTCATAATTTTAGGTATACTTTCGTATCACGATCACTTCTCCCCGGAACACATTGTATATAGCCTATATAGGTACTTAGTTTGTCGTAGACGTAATGCATTTATAGACACAATGTCCATAAGGGACGTAATTATAGTTTAGAATTGGGATGTATTTTTTTTGGATTATTTCAAGTTCTTTATTTTCACTCTGTAAAGTAATGTAGAATTAATATTGTATGACAATATGTCATGTTATATAATATTAAGTCTTTGAAAAATTTCTTTATGTTCCAATTTTTTTTTTTTTTTTTTGTAATCACAAAAGAATACCTTTTAAAAATAGAAAACTATTAGATATTAGATATTAGACTTATACTTATTAAGTTATTATCTACGGAATTATAATAAGAAAATAATTATTTTATTGTAATAATCCACGCTATAATAATAATTGTATGTAAAAAAAAAAAAAAGAAAAAGAAAACCATCCTCTCGATAATTATTTTTAGTAGATAGTTACAAAGATTTTAAAAATTTGGCTTAAATTGAAGAAAACCAAACATACTCTAATTAGTATAAATTATACCGAATTTCGTTAATATAACATAATGATATTACACCGTAATATGATGATGAGGATATTAGTTTGAAACGGAAATACATGGCGTCATCATATACGTTGTGTAAGCATGACTGCGTACAAGGTTGGATAATGTTTTCATATAATTGTACGAAATGAGTATAAACGCGATCTTAGCGTTGGATGATAATAGTCAATGGATTACGGACCACGAACACTGTTAATGTGTTCCGGAAAGAGAGTGTCCCGAGGGTCGTTCCGGTCGGAACTGTTCTATGGGCACATAGAAAATGTTTGTAAGCATAATTTATTAGAGTAATCTGTTTATATGTGTAATAGTTTTAAATTCTGATGTCTAGGACGTATCCACTACTGGATGACGCAGAACAGTAGTTATTGTTGATACTCTTATAATATTTCTAGTCTTAGATACCGAGTTTGAATTTTTTTCGTGAAAGACGCATACACGAAATATAATCAAACATATTTCTGAGATTTATCACTTGTTTGAGTATTCACTCACACAGCCCCTATTAATATTATATTGACATTATTTCTACTTTATTGTGTATATGCGGTGAATACATTAAAAGAACGATAATCATCGCAATATCCGTATTTATTATTATTGCATTTGCGGCGATATCATAATTATTACATTTTACACCTTATAAAATCACAGTTTTTATCAATACAAATGAATTGAGTACCTACTAAAGTCTTATTTAAAATAGTAGATTAAATAACATGGTACAGTGGAACCTCGATTATCCGTCTTTCTCGGTTAGTAAATAATAATATGTATAATCCGAAACTTTCCGGCAATATCTCCTAGATACGCGATAGGTACATATGCACACATATATATATATATATACATATTATAGGCTAGATAAAAACAGTTGATTGCGATATTGATCAAATTTTGTTTTTGAAAAGTCAGTTAGGTAGTTCTATATTACACATGTGTTTGTTCGCTTGACCGTTCGCGTTTTTAGTCTCTCTGTGTGCAAATATTTTAAGTATATCATAATAATTACTAAAAAATAATTATAAATAATATGTATGTATGTTTTACAAAAAAAGGTTGTCGCTCGTTTAACCGTCTTTTCGATTATCCGCCAAAGCTCTGGTCCCGAGACGGACGGTTAATCGAGGTTCTACTGTATTTACTATTTAGTAAATAAATTAATGATATTGATATCAAATGTACGATGGAAAACGTTGGAATGTTAAGTAATTAGTTCTAGCATTGAGTTTAGTTATCGACACTTATTGTTAATTTCTTTTTTTACAATTATAATTAAGTTTTTCAAGTGGAACGTGCTTTTTATATCAATGTAAACTATTTGTTTGATCCCCGATAAATTATGTAAATGTAGTCGGAATGCCAAGTAAAACTGCAAAATCGCAATCAATCCATTTACAACTTGTAATATTGTTTTGTGTTTGTTTGAAATCTAAAAATTGTAAAATTAAATAAAAATGAAATATTTTTAAAAATATTGACTGAAAATACAAAAATTATAGTTTCTTTTTAAAAACAATATTCCGAAAGAAAACAAAGAAGTATATAATTTATTTAACTAGTTATGTACATATTAAGTGCCAGATTAAAATAAACTAATTACTTAAAAATAGATTTAAAAAAACATAAACATTTTTAGTTAAATTATTAATAATATAACAACTTTTTTTTATTATCATTAGCTTTCGCCAAATATTAATAATAGCTTACAGCGTAAAGATAGTATAATAATAATAATTATGTATCGAATATATGAAATAAAATAAAAGAAGCGATATTGGGTGTAAATACTGTAAATGGAAATCGGAGACAAGTAAAATGTCGAATTTAATTAATAGGTAGCGCATTCTAATGACATAATATAATTTAATATATAAATAGAAATAACTATGGGGTATATTATTTGTGAAGTACCGCGGTAGTAAGGGAGAGGAAGGTTAATTAATTCAATGAAGTCTGCAAGGAATATCTAGATAACGATAAATCGCTAATTGAATCAATAGATAATAATATAGTAATATTGGAGTCACCAGCGGGTCTGGAGAGGGGGAAGAGAATAAAGAAATATGACTTCTGTTTTTATTAGATAATATAATGTGAAATAGTTTGAATGATTTGTTTTACAATTCCCAAGGAGAGATTTGGACGAATTCGAGTTGGATATTACTTATAATTGGATTTAAGATTACTCCGACATATGGCACACTTGATACAGGACAACTTTTATACTTTATACAGTTGTCTGGGAGTTGATATTTTTCTCTCTTGATGCAACGGAATGGATAAGGACAATAATTTGAGGTATATGTTTATTCATGGTCATTGTGCTACTGTAACGGACCATTCATGATTTTATGAGGTAACTATGCCTACTTTTATCACGGTACACTGTAGTGAAGATACATTGAGAATTTAAGAATGTTCTTATTGTTGTGATCAGACTTGAAGTCTACAAAAAAAAAAAAAAACAGAGGAAGGGGAATTCAATTTTTTTTTTTTGTTAATGATAACAACGAGTAAGGCACAATGCAGAATGTCAGAATTCACGTAAAACTTCAGATATGTTAAAGGTAAGGGTTATTTGGTTTAAGTTTCTGATAATTACCCTATATATATATATAGATGTTTCTCTGGTGGTACGAATGATTAGACACTGGTATTTGTCGCGGCCAGGTCCCAGGTGATCCGCGATTATATTATAATTTAAGCGTCCGCGAGGGTAGATAGACAGAAATGAAGATGAAGACTTACACGAGAAACCGTTAGAATTATTGGTAACGGGTGTACTAATGGGTTTTATGATGGGTTTTAGGATGCACTGTAGTCCTTAATATTTTTTACATCGATTGGTGGAGCTCAGGAGTCGACCGCTTGCTTGATCAGAATCAACTGATCTCGTTCATAGAATAAATTACACGGTATAATATAGTGAAGTGATTGGGCGAGTAGAATGTTATTGTTTTTTCTTCATTGTAAATTGGTGAGTTATGTGATGACGATAACATCTGCAACCGTATAATAATATGTGTTGGCAGTTTGGTGATTTAATGATACGGAGATACCGACATAGATCGAATCGCGCGGTTTCTGTTATTACTGTGTGGATACGTTTATACTCATGACGAAGTTATTAATTTAATTCATTTTGTTATACTAATTTAAGTCAGATATACAGAACTTTATTGAAATAATTGTTATCTTAAGTCTATATCTAATTAAAAAAATATAGTTATATTACTATAATGAATATGTATAGTTTATACAGTTATGCTTATTCTAAAGCACATGAACATAATTTAAGTTTTCTAAGTTAAATGTGAAAACAATAAAATATTATTATACCTGTGAATATTATTATTAATTGTTTAATAGTTTAAATAATATAATAATAACAATATATTCTACATTTAAATTTGCAAATAATACGTTATTATGTCCATAATTATTTGTAGTGTTTTTTTTTTTTTAATTGAAAAACAGCTATTTATTTCGTTGAATTAATAAAATAAATAATGAAATAAATACATTTTATAAAATGTGTATTCTTCGTCAGTTGTGTTAATTAATTAATACATTTTTAGGATTTAGGGGGAAACAAAAAAAAAAACAAATGTTCAGATAAGGTTTCTTTTAGAAATAATTTACAGGAGTCTAATAAATAATATGTATGCTTTAGTATGTTTAACCGTATAAGGAAGGTATTAGTATTCATTCAATAATTTTTTTATAGTTTTAAGATAAGCAATATTTTAAATTAGTTTATTGTATACTGTAAAATTATTTGGTGTATAACAATGTACCTACTTTTGTATACTTATTTTTAATTATTATATCATACATTATTACAAACGGTTATTAGTTAATATTAAAATATAATTAGTTAAGTACTGTTACCATAACTGTTATATGTAAATATTTATATTTAATACCTAAATACAAAATACAATTTGTAAATATCATCATTATGAATCATGTTTTTATATGTATATATTTATTGATCGAATTAAAAGTATTTCTTATGTTTCATTTAAACCATTACACAAATTACAACTTTTATTGTAATAATTTCCAAGGAGGATCACTAATAATTTATCAATCCGTTAAACTTAAATGTATTTTTCCATTTTAGGTTCATAACGAATATGAGCTATAAATTATATCTACAACAAAGAGAGGTATTATTATATTATTGAGATATATTATTATTTGAGACAATACAAATACATAGAAGATAGAAGATATCTATGAGTTTGGCATACAACATTTCTTTCACATAGATTGAACTTTAAAAAAGTACTTTTTCTTTACTTCTGTACTTAGATTGACAATAATAATATACATACATATTTTGTATTTCCAAAAACCCAAACTTTATAGTTCAATAAAAAATTAGTATTTGATTTATAAAACTAAATAATTACATAAAAGAAGCAATTAAAAAACTCTATAACTATTAAATATCCGAGAAACCTTAAGAGAAGTATGTAAACAGCCAGTGATTAAAACAAATATCGTTGCCAATCTCAATTTAAAATTTTTCACTAAGATAAAAGTGTGAGAGAATTCTTGTTAATTTTAATAAAAATTTACATGAAACTAATTACTTGATAGTCAATATAATATATTATACCAAGGTCTTCACAGAATCGTTTTTTATTTGTTTCTGATTATACCTAAATTACTGTTATTATTCTACTATACACAGGCGAGCATTTGATTGAATTTTAGGGAGGAGGGAATTTAAATCTATCAATATTGTTGTAAAATAAGCACCTATATTTTATATTTTGAAAAATATTTTATAATTTTTTTTCGAGGGGGGGGGGCTAAGCCTCACTTAAAGTATCCCCGATTACCGCCTATACTATTATGTCGATATGAGCTAAACACTGAGACGATTAAATGATGTATGACGGGCTTTTCAAACATCAGGGTATAATATGAACCTATAATAAAATATATTAAGATCACCATTAATTAATAATCGACCTTCGAAAACAGTTACTCTAAAATATTTTTTAGTATTCAAACTTTCTAGCTGTGTGTGTATGTAAATTTAGTTTTTTTTATAATATTATATATTTAATAATTAATAATTTAAAGGATCGAAAATATTAGCAAACAACGTACTATTTAAATTTAGTAATTAATTATTATTTAAAAATTATTCAACCGGGGTAAAGTAATTAAAGATAATTAATTTATTAAACTTAAATCATAGTCGTACAAACATATTAAATAGTCTTACTTAAAATTTAAATTTCAAAGAATCTATTTTCTTTAGTATGAATAAATATGTAAATTATCAAACAATTAATTGCGAAATTAAATTTATTGTAATTATAAAAAAAATATAAATTCAAATGAGGTGAGTCATGCCAGTACCTTAAGTTATAAAATCTTGTACTTAACTTACAATATTTTTTTAAAATCTTTGTAATGGAATTTAACCTTGTTTAACTTTTTTTTTGTAACTTACAAGAGAATTTAAAGTGAAATGACCTATTATGAAACTTAATAGTAAGAACGTTATCTGTATTTGTATGTTAGTTTTTAAGCATTTTTTAACTGAACTGTATTATTTAAGTACGTAATGCTCGGCAAAAAATATTGAATTATCATAAACATCTACATACATCTTCATTGACAGATAATTCCCTTAAAACTTTGTAACATAATGGGTAGATTCATTCTTATTTTTAAGCTAAAAAACGTGAATTACTGAGCTTAAGTTTGCTATATTATGCATTTGCAAGACGGAGACACAAATTCGGGTTTGGCGTTCTCTTAACTACATCACGGACTTATTCATTAGTCGAAATATTGACACATCGCTTACGGGCCATGACAAAATAATAATTTAATAAATCACAAATGCTTGTATTGAATATAAATCGATAATTATTATTTTGTAAAAACAAATTAAGTTAGTTTTAATAATAATATTATAGATTATAATTTTAATATTATAAATAATATGAATATACAATATTCAAAAAAGTTTCGTATAAACATTTAGAACTTGAAATACTGGCGTGACGTAAGTACCTACTATTAAAATATACATTTAATAAAGAAATGATTTGTTTTGAAAAGCATGCCAGGAGTATGCGGGACTGCAGAAGTACATAGATAGGAGACTGGAGTTCTTATTTTGTAATTAACTTATATAACAAACAATGAGTTAGTAAGTTATTGTATGCAACAAATTAATAGTATACATCATAAGCATAAAGTACACGTAAAATACCTATAATATTATTATAAATTTAAATTTTAAACACACAAAATTATGTTTCTTATAGTTTGTTAAGGTTTATAAAGAATATCGAAACAGAATGTCATAGATTTTATAAGCTATTAAAACAAATAAAAACATACATCTATCTTGTTATGTAAAATTCATACACTAACACTAATTTCATTAATTATCAATTGTGGTTTATGGTTATTGAACTTTGATATTTTTAAATTTTAGTAAATAGATTTAAATTGCTTTCATTTAAATTTAAAAAACTTTCTCGTTTTGTTGTTATTCAAAATGAATAATTATAGATACGCCACCAAATATTTTTATAAACATTTTCAAAAAATTGATTATAATAATAATAATAATTTAAAATATTTGACTCAAAGATTTTAGTTTGTTAAATGTATTTCAAAAGATATTAATTCAAAAAAATTGAAACATTCAAATGTTACAATCGTTTTATATGCTCGACATTACATTTGTATAAACCGCGAAAACGTATGAATTATTTTTAAGTTAAAAATGTATCAAAAGTTTAATTTTTTTTTTAATATTTTAAGTCAAATTATTTTTTATGAAATTGTATAATAATATCTAATAAAAGAATAACGATTTTAGTTACTGTATTGTAAATATTGTTTGCTATGACTTGGAAGTTTTACGTACCTATATTATTATATTTTAGTATTTTACGATACGTAATGAAATTTTAAAAATATTTAAATTAATTATAAGTTATTCCATATTTATAACGTACAACGTCTACTGTAATACTACATTTAAATAGTGAAATATTTTTTTTTCATTGGACACATTTATAAAATGATTAAGAACACTTGTGTGATATTAATATTATTTTGTGTTATTACATTCCTGATATTATTTAATATATATTTATCGAACGAATGATTATTCTAGATATTAGCGTTTTGTAATAAAATACAAGCTGGCTTATTAATATGAATAATAATATAAAACTTAACACTTCTACAAAAAGACAACCCTTTTAAATTCAGTGGTATATAATAAATATCGATATAAAAATTATATTCTGTTGACAAAATATTTCAAAGATTATTTCCGATTACCGGGATATCATATTTGTATAGCCCGAGTTAAGTTCTCTGGGCATTATCTAAAGACGAGAGGGTGTCTATTCTTATGTAAATGATAATACCCTTTGGTTTAATGTTGGTCATTATATTGTAATAAAAAAATAGCTCGTTCTCAACATTTGGATAGACATACATTATAATATAACTTTGGCGTTCAAAAGGTTTCGAAAGAAGCTATATAAATACTGAATATTAATACGTATATTATAATATTATTACGCTAAAAAGACGTGTAAGATACATTAGTGAAGTGCATGTGATATTTTTAATGGATAGGTACTCAACTCGGCAATTAGTTCTTAATAATTGAACGGTTATTCGTGTTTTTTTTTGTCAAAAGAACAAATAGTTTAAACACATTTCGCTGGTTTACGAGTATGAATTTCGACTTTTATATTTATAATAAAGCTGTTGTCAGTATAGGATTTTGTTTATATTATTTTATTTTATTAATCGTGTTTACCATTGAAAATAGATTTACATTGTTTTTATTGACCATGCAATTACCTACTTCTTTTTTCAGTACTTACCTAATATATTAATTTTACTCAGATGATAGGTCTATTGTATATCAACGTATTCGTATTAAGTATTTAGTATTTTATCATGTCTTCTAAAATAATAAAAACAATTAATAATCACGTTTGAAATTTCAAATTAATTTTTGATGAAGTCGGTAATTATTTTTATTAGCAATATGTTTGATATATTTTTTATGTCGATGTACATATTTTAGTCGTGAACTGACCATCACATAAATATATTGTGTAAATGGTATCTTCGTCGAGAAATTTCATTTTAATATTAAAATCAATATAGCATTGTTTACATGAATTTATATTTTAGTATAGTATATTGTAATTTATTATTACTGTAATAGTTAGCATATTCAAAGAATTTTATAAATAATTGTACATAGTTAATTTTACAACATTGTAATATCGATTACAGAGTAGAGAATGATACAACATTTTACACTGGCCAATATATAGACAAACATATAGTTTGTTGGAATATTATTTGAATAGATTTTGGAAACACTAGTTAGATTAGAGTTCATAAATTCTGCCTACGAATATCGAGACCCATTCAGTACAACATTCACTAACTTTTATAAAATATCCATAGAAATATTTATGCTTCATTTTATAAACTTACTGAAGTCTGATCCTATATTTTTGAATTATTTTATATTACTATTGTAAAAGTTTAAGTTTGATTTAAATTGACTTAATTTTTTAAAATTTGGTTGAAAATAAAAAAAAAATACTTGAATTAAAATTATAAAAAAATATCGTTTATATAGTCTTATAGATATATTGAAATTTAAGTCAAATATTCATAAAAAAAATATATGCTAAAAAACATAAATTCACAGATATTTAAAAATGCACACATTAGCACTATATGTTAAAAATTATCTTTTTTATAACATAAAATATTAATTTTATTAAAATAAGACTTGAATTATGATAAAATTAAGTAATATAACTCAATTATGTTCAAAAAATTAAATTTAATGTTAAATTACTATTTTTAAAATCTAAATTAATTATCAAATACATTTTTAAGTAAGGCATAATATGATGCATTATGTGTAATACATAATAATAAATAGGTATTCATTTTTGACTATAAAGAAGGTTTAAAACATATGAATTTTGGTTATTTAAAGGTTGACCAACTATGCTCTCCTTCATTTTTCTTTTTATTATACGAGTAAATATTAAGTATTTTATTTCAATA
Organism: Rhopalosiphum maidis; assembly: GCF_003676215.2. NCBI lineage: Eukaryota > Metazoa > Arthropoda > Insecta > Hemiptera > Aphididae > Rhopalosiphum > Rhopalosiphum maidis. The sequence continues at coordinate 48,713,224 of NC_040880.1, read as the reverse complement.
TGAATTGATATTTAAATTTACTTAAATACCATACTATTTTGAATAACTTAGATTTGTCATGGCATTTAAAGAGTTTTCCGTGACAATACTATTATCCTTAGAATGTACATTATAGGATATATTATACAAGGTGACATTAAACACAATAAAAAAAAAAAACATACATTTTTGTAAAACCAATACAAGTACGATAAGCTCCGTTCAGACTATTATGGTTCTCATCACAAAACAAAAAAAAAAAAAAAATGATTTTGTATAGGGCACTCTTTAGTTTAAGTGAAAATATTAAGTATTTAAGAATAACATGGTCTTTTAAATATAATTAAAAATTCGAAAAATTTGAATTTTAATAAATTCATTACTACGAGATAAAAGAGGGTTTTGCATGCTTACTGAATCATTCCTTATAATTATTATAGTTATTAATATACTGCTGATAGTTAAAAGAAATAAATTATTTATTAACTCATTGTGTATGGTATGTAAATGTTATTCTCTCAATGGATAGGTTATGTGTAAAATTTGTTGCTTGGTTTTAAATATGAATTCATATATGTATATATATTTTGTATTAAAAACTTTTTTAAAATTGTATTCGTCCATATTTTGAATTGCAGCATAATATATATAATTAATAAAGACTTTATTAGTATAATATTATAACTAAGTAAATTTTTACATATTTTTTTTTAGTCGTTGAGCTTTTTAAATATTAATATTAAAGGTTATGCTTTATTATTAGCTTAAAATATGACATTATACTAACATAATAACAAATTTATTTTTTAATTATAGATTTGACTTATTTCCATTTGGCAAGGTATTTTTACGTGGTAGAGTAAGTCCAATTTAGTATTTTGACCTGTTGGTCACTTTTCCGGGATTTTGTAATATTTGGCAGTTAACACATATATAGTTTGACGTTAACTACAATGACTGCTGATAAAAACCTTGAATATATTGAATATGATTTATACAAAATTAATGTTGTAGGTTTATTTATTTTCGTTTTAAATCAATTGTTAATATTTATTTTTATCATTTACAGTATAAATTAAATATGGAATAAACGTACAGAATAAAAAAAATATAAACTACATTTCATCAAGTATAGACATAAAATATTGTTGTTTATTATTATTTATATTAAAACTACAGTACAGTATTGTTTTAAAATTTAATTTTATATTTTAAACATAAAATATAAAATTGTAATAGTAAAAATAACGACTGTTGTGGCATAAGTTAAAAATACTAACATGATCAATAATATTACAGTTAATATATAACTTAAAAGTTCAACGAAAAACCTCTTTTGATTTATTTTTTAAAACATTTAGACAAATTATAATAATTTCACAATGTACTTATTTACAATAACATTAATTTTAATAGCCAAGAGATGTATTTTTAACATTTTTATTAATATAATATATTCTTAAATTCTTTTAAAATAAATTTTTTCATTTAAAGTTAAATTTTTATTGTTGTGTGATATTTTAAATTTGTTATTCAAGTAAACTAATTTTAAATTACAAAAAGCGGAACTATGCAAAAACAATTTATTTTTTACAATTAAAGTAAAAAAAAATTTGATACAAAATTAATTTAAAAAAAGAATGTTTTACGTTAAACAAAATAAATTTTAACTTTTTTTTATAAATAATAATTAGGTTTTAGTATTTTAATACTTAGTAGGTACAAAATTTCAAACATCTGTACTTTTGTGTTTATATGATTTATATTTTTCATAGAAAAAATATAATATGATGTATTCTTATTGATATTGAGATTATTTTTCGAGTTAATGCAAATAGTAAAATGTTTGTTATTTCAACATATATTAATATCAGATGAACCATCGGCGAGTGTTATGAATGACATAATATTGGCTTTTTTCCAGGTTAAAATGTTTTATGGTTAATTGCTACCAGATGCGTCTACAAATTTTATTTTTCGGATACAATTTTTCCTAAAGGATTGTATAGATCGAATCTAATGGGGTTATAATTCGTAATTTGATATTAGAGTTAAGCTATAAATAAACACAGCTACACAAGAGTGCATAATTTCAACTTTCCATTCAATAATAAGATAAATGTTGAACGAATTTTATGCATATGCCTCTTATAAAAATAAAATATTGAATGAAGGTAAAATGTCAAAACTCAACGGTTCTGTACTAATAATCGATGTAAAAACTGGAGTCATTTTCGCTGAGTATTCATTTTTTCCCGCTTAAAAAGAAAACCGCTACGTATACATCCTTACGCAGATACTGTCAAATAGCATTTTATACACGAACAATCAGTTTGACGAGGCTCTAATGAAATCCGTAAATCAACTCGTGTGTGTAGTGACGGCAAAAAAAAAACATTTGTAAAGCGGAAAAAACCAAAAGAGGAGTGCGCAGTAGTCCAATAGAATTTATCGAGTAAGAGTAGGTCGTACACGGAAGCGACGCGCCGATTTGATGCTTTATTGTTGAAAAAATAGAGATGGTAAAGCATCTAATAAAAATAGGGTCCTTTCCACCGCCAACACACCCGTGTCCTTATCAAAGGGTAGGTACTATTACATTCCGATGAAAATCACCGCGACTTCTTATATTGTTGCCATAAATCCATCAGCTTTCGACGTTAGGACACAAATTATATAAGTGCGCATGAAAAATGTGACTGTGATCAAAATGCCCTGGAGATATTATATTATATACATTTTCAAAAAACTTCAAATTGAATCAGAAAGATAAAACGGGTTACAAAGTAGGTATACGACCATTGATATTTAAAGTGCATTACAAGACAATGACGTGTAAAACTGAAGTTCTTTTAAATACTGCTACTCGAAGCTCTGGTTAAAGTTTTTTCTTAGTTAAAAATGATTGAATAAAAAAGTAAAAAAAAATAAATAAAGATATATAAATATCTGGTTTGGACACAAAGAATGGATGTGTCTAACCAGTAATCCACTTCAGTTTGCTGAATACTTCTTACTGTTGATAGTATATAGTATATATATTATGGAGTAATGTGATATTAAATGTGATATCAATAATCAATCATCGCATTTGAAAAACAATTATGTCAGTTAAAGATAAGTTAAGATCTCAATTTCTGAAATATATTCAATTTGTTTCAATAGTTGTCGATAATTTTCGTGTATGGTAGAAACTAATCAGTTAAAATGACGTCTTAAAAGTACCATTTAAATTCTATACTCAATTTCAAATTTATAAAGGTTTTCATTGGTAATTAAAAGTTTTAGAATATTTCTTCTACCAAAGTAGTGTTCATCAAGATGATGATAATAATAAAAAAAAATATTATTGTAATACTATAATTTAAAATTAATTATAATTCAAAACACTGCAAGAGATACTTAAATTTTTGAGATTATATTTTTAAATTAACCATTTAGCAATTAAATATTATAAATTTAGATATAAAAATATTTTTCCTTATTCAACATAAATATTAGCAATAAAATCCAACAAAGTAACATAGCAATATAACATCCACACATACTTTAAAATATAAATACGAAAATAATCAAAGATGGTTAATATTTAAGATTAACTTAATATTTTTTTTATAGTATGTATAATATACATAAATTATATATTGGTTTTTATGATTATTTAAACTTAACAGTGCCATTAAATAAAACTCTAATCATTTTGCCATCTATGGTAATGTCAAAAAAATTGATCTAAATAAGACCCAAACTTTCCAGAACATAGTCGTTGGCAGAATTACTAATGCACTTCCACACGTATCTAATGATACTTTCCAGTCTCCATACTGATATAAATCTGAAATCCGCGCACGAAACAGCAAAAAAATATCTTATAACACACTAGTCTCTTACTTTAATCCCTTTATCTAAAATCTATCTACACGAAAAATACCAGGAAAACTTCTAAGATGACTTGAGTGAAACTGATGTCATGATCTATAATACAGGCAATAAAAAATAAATGAAATAAATATAATATTAAATAAAATAATTTATATCATAGTTTAAGTGTCATCAACAAGCAACTTTTATTTTAAAAAAATTGTTCATTTTTAATTTCATCTGTTATCATATCTACAGATTATGTATATTTATCAAATTATAAGATTAAAAAAAACCGTACCGGCTGCTGTTACATTTTTTACAAAAAAATATACAAATCCGATATTAAAATTATTTCTTAATATTTCATAAGATTAAAATATATTTCTGTATATAAATATCGACAATGTTGAAAATGTTATTTTTCATAATATATTAAGATATAGTGCTCTACATAGCTATACAAATTATAAATATATTTTATAGTGTAAATCACAACTTTTGAATAATACCATTTATAATAGGCTTACTTTAATGAAACTAATAACTATACACAGAAAACAATATTAAATCTGAGTTTGATATAATAAAATATCATATTTAAAGAGTAAGCCTATAATATATCTAATATTATAAATTATTGCTTATAATTGTTTATGTTTTAATTATAATCTAAAATATGCACACACATAGGTAAATAATAGAAAAATTATAACATTTAATAAATTATAATCATTTTAAATCATATTTTATGACGGTATTTATAAGCTATAAAAATAAGATTAACAATAATTCCCATAGTAGGTATAAATAATTAATATTTGAATATAATATGTAGTAGAACTTAATTTAACTTTTTATAAATAAAATTAGGTACAATGATTGTTTTGAGTAAGGACGAAATAACAATATTTTTAGGTAATATACAATTAGTGTACGTATAATGTATATGAATTATAATTTAGAGGTAGGGACGAAAAATAAAAATATATGTTAATAAATATGTTGCTATTAGAGGTCCAGACATTTTCATTAGTTATAACAATTTATTGCTTTATATCATTATAGCCTATAGGTACCATGTAAATATGTAAACACTTAAAAAAAGTAATGTATTTGTATAAAATTAATAAAGCCGTCATTAAATAAAAAAAATGTAAATAAATATTCCAATTTGTTTGTTGATATAAAATGTATCGTTAAGTACATCGAGTATATAAGACATATATTTTAAATATATGAAATATAGGTATGTATATATTTATGGAATTTTATACAAATTATAGTATTTATTGTTTGAAATATTCATCTTGATTTTAGGTTATTACTTGTTAGTTATTAATATAAAATAAATGATTATGTATTATATTATTCACATTCACTAAATTGACTATAATAAATCAATGATTCGTAATAATTAAGGAAGGTTTATAGAGTTTGAATAAATAAATAAATTAATGAATACAAATATATTTATTACAGTATAAAAATATTTCCTAACAAAGCTTTACGAATTATTGTGGAACAAAGTTAGTTAGAACATTAACCTTAACTGATTAAACAATTGAGTATAAAAAAAATCGTTATAAATTATAATACATGAAAAAATATTGTGAATTGGAATAACTCACAAATTAATAATTATAGTCGAACACAATAAGTTATAATCATTGAATTTCTTAGAAGTTTAATGATATTATCAGAACAGATGCTACAGCTGTATGTTTTTTAGGTAACTGTTACATAATAAATTCATATTACATAGGCACTTAGTAGGTTAGTAAAAAAGTTTTATAAAAATAGCTAAAATTAGAGAATTTGAGTTACCAATAAATTTCATTTTTATTGGTCGAATTGAGTTTTTATTGTCAATGCTAGAAAAATTTAATTTAAACTACTATTATTGAAAAAAGTAATAGAATTTACTATGAAAAAAAAAAAAAAAAATAATAAAAGAAAGAGATAACGAAAAAAAAAACAGACATGCTATTCTTGTATAATGTTCAACAGAATAGTATTTTCTCAGCATTCGTTTTATTAACACACTCCAATTATTATCAATCCGTTAACAGAATACGAAGGATCAAATGACCGTTAATACTCAATAGAACCATTTCGATTTACGTTTAATTGATGTAGAAGACGAAATAACTAACCCGGAAATAATTGTTGTAGGTAGGTTCCTACTTGTACTTGGATTAATTAAAATTATTAATGATATCCGATTTTAAAGTGTACACCTACATTATTAAATGATGCGTTGAATTAATGTTATTTTATTAAATTTTAATAGTTATAAAATAATGATCTATTTCAGTATTACTAATGAATAAATAAATAAAAACATGATATTTAAATACATATATTTAGTAAAAAAGTTCTAAGCAATTTTAAACACCATGTAACTGTTTAACACATTATGTATTAAATGGTGAAAAGGAGATCACACTTAAATTACTTTTAAAAGGTTGTACATGGCAATGTTGAGAAAATTGGTATTAATTCATTTTAAAATTATTTTTAAATAATGATGTACTTAAGTATTAATTATTATAAATGCTTTACTTAAAATTATTTTTGATTTAAAGTTATATTTTATACTTTTTTATTTATACTTCAATAATAAATTATTTAAAATAATAAAAAAAAATGTATAACAATTTTTTTATGAAATTAAAAATAATGCTACACAATATAAAAACACTACAACAATGTAATATTACTATAATAAAAGAAGATAAAATATGAACATAACATATTATTTATTTTGAATACTGATGTACCTATTTATTTTATAATATTATGTTATATGTTTATTTTATGAGAAAAAATTTTTTGGGGAAGTAAAAGTTTTCTTAAGTTCTATGTTTTTCAGAATAGAAATAAAATACAGATGATACCTAAAACAGAAATATTGTTATAGTATTTTATTGGTGATTTAATAAATAAAAGTAAGATTATCGCCAAAATTTAAAAAAAAATATTATTTTAAAATTTTTATAGAAATTTAACAATAGGATAAGAAATAATTTTCAATATTTCTATGGTCTTGAACTCTGTTGTTTTTATTTTTTAAGAATTTAATTAAAATTATAATTTAAGTCATAATTTATTGTAATGTCTTAACAATATGTTTGTTAAATTAAATATATAAACATTTTTTTTACTAATATTTTAACCATAATATTAACCGCATACATTTTATAGCTGCAATAATATTTTGTTATATTTTCTTGTAGACTATCATTTACCAAATCCATTGACGAAGTTCAAATAAAATTTGAAATTCAGTATAACTTTTATTCTTTGTTGTTTGTGATCAATGAGCCACGTGCCCCCAGGTCTTACATATACATACATAAACATAATACTTGTTTACATTAATAGCCTATTGTTGTATACGAATGACGTATTGAATTTGAACTATTTTACTGACCAATTAGTGATTCCAAAACAATACATGTATATATATATATATATATACGTGGAAGGGTTTCACAGACGAGCGATTTCAATTGCAAATTATCAGCGGAATAAGACCATAGTTTAAATACAACGACAAAAGATATTATATAAATAAAATGATTGTACTGTAAAAGAGACCTTAAATGTAGTCTCTTTTGATATATATTTTTCGGATTTCACCGACTAAGAGAGGCACTAGAAGAGCTTAATAACAGACGAAACGGACGTGTGGTGCGGTGGTATTTTAAAGTAGGTCACTTCAATATATCCAGACTGTCATAATTAAAAAATTGCTTAGCAGATCGACCCCAAAACTAAGGTCATTTATACAGTTAAATATGAACATGATTATTCTTCACTTCATGTCGAGTTGCTGCTATTATTTCCCATCCTATTACGGTACCATTTAATAACAAAAAAACCGGAAAATAATAAGTGAAGTACCACAGTTAAAACATCTTACATCGACAAACAACGCTATAATATTTTATGTAGAGAATTATGTGTACTACATAATAAAATAAAACTTACACACGATGAGTTACAATATAATGAAATATTTTTGAGTAAACGAGGACCCAACCAAATTAAAATCAAATTCATTTAATTCTACTTAAGAGATTTTTCTATTATATGAATTTTTTATCCACGAGACTTCGTAATATTATAGAAGCTTCACTGTATATTTATTTATTGTATAATATTGGACGTGGGCGCCAAATTGAACGTTATACGCATATATTGTGTAGTATAATCCTATCGTGTTATTTAAACATAACGAAAACCATTCACGTAATTTCACGTTTAAACATTTATGAAAGGGAGGTTTCCTATAATTATTCATTTTTATACGCATTACAAAAAAATAATAATGATTCCAACCATAAGGTCTTAATCGTCGAGCTTTTTGATAATTAACCTGTGGGTTATAATGTTAATAAATTTAGATTTTCAGAACGTACTTGCCAATAGTATTATGTATTACGCATCGAAATATTTTTTATGATAAAATGTTATTATTTTGAAAAGAATTAATTTTTTTTTTGTTTAGGTACCTATAAGTCATTATAAAACCACACTTTTGAAGAAAAAAATATATTTTTACCATTTTGTACCGTTATGATTAAAATGGTGTTCATTTTTTGGATGATAATTTACATTTTTATTTAATGATTCAAAGGAGAACATTATTTTGAGAATTTGTATGATATATAATAATCGAACATAAAAAGATTTATGAGTATTTAAACTTGAAAGTAAAGTTGAACGAAATAGTGGCATCAGAGTATCTCAGAAATGTTGTCCTACTCTACTCAGCTTAACATAAAACTATAGGTTATTATAGACTGCAAGAGCCATAAATTCTATTACGCACTTTTAATAACTAGCGCCTAGTACATAATAATTATATTATTATTAGTATTAAACATATATTTCAGTTAATTTCAATTGTATTCATTTACAAAACAAATTTAAATTGTAAAGTTTAACTTGGAATATATTTCATTGACTTTTTTTGAATGAAAAAAATAGTTTTCCATTCAGTTTTAAAGTTTTGGTAATTTGGTTAAAATTGTAGAACCATGAAATATTGAAGATGTTTTTTAACAAGATGGAATGATAATTAATCCAAATCTAATATAGAAATTCAGTAACATATTATAAAATAAGTATAGGTAAAATAATATATAAATTATTATACTGCTATGGTACCATGAGGGATTTGGCACGGGTTTCTCTGCAAGGCTACTTAGTACTGTAGTTTATTTTCATTTTCATTTTTGTTTGTTTTATTGTGTTCTACAATCCTTAACATTTCTCAAAAACGCTAGTAAATTATAAATGATTGTACTATGAATTCAATTTAAAATAGCAAGGATCTATTTTGGCTGTTAAGATAAGTACTAATATAAACATAATAAATATTATTACAAATATAAATGCGTTTGCGTGCTAAATGTAAGTCCATGTTCTAGAAACTTTAAAATATAACTTTTGAGAAAAATAAATAATAATTATCTTAAATATAGGTACTACGTTATTGAATCTATGTATAAACATAATATATTAAACAAATACAACAAACATTAAACAATCAAAATCCAATGAGATACCTATTTAAAATAAGATTTTTACCTTTGTGAAATATTTTTAATATTATAGTTTAAAATATAAATATATTATTAATTAAGACTCTTATCATCTCTGTAACAATAATACAACTCATTACATAAATCGACTTAATATTCTAATAATAATAGTTAATAACGCATTTAGACTCCAAGTGTTACAAACAAGAAATTATGTAAAACCATAGTATATTTTGTCGTTGTAACAAAGAAAATAACAATGTTTTTCGTCGAGTGAAAATTTGAAATAGTTTAAAGCGTACATAGTTTATTATTTTAACTCGTAAGCTTTTTAGGTACTTATATTACCTATACTAATATACAATTAATTTTATATGATAGATTTTTCAGTAGAAGAATTTATACAATTTTAAAATACCTCACGTACCTACGATATTTAGGAACTGATAGAGTAAAGATTAACAAGGGTTCTACGTATTAACACAAAACACATTTTCTTACACAAAGGAATATTTTCGCATCCAATCAGAGTTGTTGCAAATTTAACCCCTTCCAATTTCGTTGTTGTTCAAGAATGGAATTACACTTAAAATTTTTCTAGAATCAAAGCTATAGCTATATTGTATTAAGTATAATAGGTATATCAGTGTGATTTTTTATAATTTAAAATCAATTCAAAAGTTTTTTTTTCTTATCAGAACGTCCAATTATAATCCTATGCTATATTCAATACAGTATTTCAATTGATTCAGTAATATGGGTAATGGGTATAATACATCATATGTGTGCATCTAAATTATTCTATATAATCTGATTTCGCCAGGACATGCAAAAACTAAAGAGTTTTGGAATATAATATATGAGTTTATACTGAATATACTCAAAGTATAAAAATATATTGTGTCAAATAAAAACGAAATGAGGGAAAAAACAGAATAATAAAAGTTGGAATTACAAGTACACATTGCACGTAATGTATACTTTCATTTTAAGTTGGTCACTTGGGTGGATGCGCTGTCATTTTAAATTTGAAAGTGACAATAAATCATCATGCTCAAAAAACGATTCAGAGCGATGCTAACTAGTAAATAAATCATACTTTAAAAGCAGACAAAAACAAAAATTGCGAGTTTCGACTAACGGGTTCCCAGAATATTTGCAGTAGTTATTATAAATCGACTTGTAAGCTCATACATGTTGGTCGTAATTTCAAAATTAATGTGTGCACAAATCCTATTTAAAATCTATTTTAACCTAAATATACTAGTACAAAAGTGTTTAAGTTAATTTAAATATTTAATTTTGTTTAAAAATTATCTAATTAGTAGTAACCAGTAGACATATTTCATTTAGACTTTATACTAAAAGTTCAATTTTATTTTTTATATATTTTTAGTTTGTATATTATGATATTAAAAAAAAATCTATAATAAGTATAAATTTATTTAATATTATATTTCAGTTGTAAGTTGTTGTAACTATGTGTAAAGTTGATTTTAATTGAAAAACAAAAACCAATATTATATTATTACTACGAATTAATAAATTTCTAAATACGTTAAAATTAAACGTATACTTAAGTATATTGTATTTTAATTATATTATATACTAATCATGAGAAATTTAAATTCGATTTTGGTGTACAATTAAAATAATAATTTATAATGACTATTTATGGATGTGGATTACAATATTCATATTCAAAGATCTTTCTTCTAAAATTTCTAATTTTATTTTTAAATAAGTACTCGATTTTATAGACTTAATATTTTCTATGTTTCATTATGCCATGTTAATTGATCGCATATTCATTCTAAATTTATTTTTAATTTACAGTATACACTACACTGCTAAACTATTAAATGTTTAAAATTGTCCAGCTTCGCGCGATATGGATAACACTTATGATTGGCCAGAGTGCATCAGCCGTTAACCTTAAAATTTAAAAGTTCAACACCTTCCAATATTCCTCAGCCTGCGATTGCTCTACAAACTGTCTGTCGTTCGTTGGTCGTTGAAAGTTTATACTTATACTTATATTACGATATGACGATCGATTGATTTTTTTTTTAATGTTTATTGCATAAAAGGTTTGTCTCGCTTATTGGTGCGTTCGAATGTAACCATACTTCGTTGTATACGTGTCATGATTGCCGTTCCCGTGGCATAACCGATTGTTTACCGGCGTCGAGGTGCGCATGATCATGGACCCCTAAGCTGCCGTGTGCGGAATTCCCAACCCTGAGAAAGTTAATGATATTTTTCAAGTTGATAAGAAAATATTTTAAAAGTTTTCAGTTACTTAATTTGTTTTTTAACTCAAGTAAGTTAAGAGTTATATAAAAACGTATTTTTTTAAATACATATATAATTATAGCATATAGATAGTTAAAAACAATAATAACTTATTCAGTTTATTACCTTATGGTTTATTTTTGTAAATATGACGAAAATTTGAAAATATTTTATAATTTATTCTTCCGAGAATTATAGGTACATAAAAATTATTAGTGTTTGTTGTTATAAACATGTATTATTAATTATTCTTATTCTTAAAACATACCATCTGGCGTATATCGACTCAACTTTTACTTTTTAACTCGTTCATGGTCAGGCTTGGTAATTTCCATTCGCGAGTCCACAAGTCAGCCCCTTTTGGCCAGTTAATATTGGCATGGTTGTAGCACTCCATTATTATGGTGTGTGCCAGTTTACCGGGGTTGACGAATTAACGGTTGAGTTCACCGTTTGAATTATCTTACGTTTGACGATCTGTTATCTTTTTAAGGTTATGTCAGCCGCCACCAACAGCTGTGAACTTAAGTCTGAGCACTAATCACTTTCTTTCTTGCAATCAAAACTTGTCTCATTCACGGGAAAAATATATATTATCATAGCATTGTATGTTTATATATTATTAATTGTTTTCTCCGTGACCCAGTTTTGGTCATATTTTGTATTTATTGTTAATATTATGCTTGGCTAGTATTATATCCTTTAGCGGTTATCCATATATACATTTGTTTTGCATTAATTATAATTGGTCAGTTGGTTCTACTACTGCTGTGAGTTGCGGCAGGCAGCTGCCAAATCTCGTAAGATCTGTCGACAGCGTAACAATTAATATAAATTGTAAATGAAACAGAATACGCAGATATTACGTAATTATTGAAAAAAAAAAATGCTTCATATTTTTAAAAGAGTAATATTAATATTATAATAAATTCACTAGTTTTTAATTTCAGTCTGAGACATCTCCCGTCAAGTACACAGAAATGTCAGTTACTTGAAATGAATGTCTTATTGGTATATTTACGATTCTTTTTTGTTTTTGTTTTTTGTTTACGTTTTATTTTTTTTTTTTAAGAAGAAAGAAGCGGGAAGAGTGTTTTAATTAAAAATAAATGGTTTTATTAAATAATAGTCTTTAAAATAAAACCCCTTTACTGAGTTATATTTTATACTGGGTAAAGGAAAAAAATACTTCATACCCATTGTAAATACCACTGTTGTACCTATCTATACGTTTTTGATCAATACTCCTTATTGAAAGAGTAACTTGTAGTCTATTTCTAATGAAACCTTAAACGTTATACGACTTAAAACTCGAAAAATTCGATCGTCGCTGATAAAATAGTTTATTTTGGAGTTTCTATAATCAAATTATGTCTACTTTATTTATTACTCGTAACACTTATTTATTATAACTATAAACTAACCATGTTTTTTTTCAACTTATGTATGTAATCAAATTACATTGTTCATTTCAGTTTCTAACAGTAATAAAAACCACATTAAAATTTTGTATTCAAAGTGTATGAAAATGGGATGCGAACTCTGCATTTTAAACTCCACTTATCACAACTATTCCAAAATGTCTGGAGAGTTCTGGTCAGATGAACAATCACGTCTTGTTATGAGGACACATTTGCTACATAACTACATAATAAATTATAACACGGGCCATGTTATGTTTCATGGCTAAATAATACTACTTTATTTATGGTTCACACATTTAATACGTTGTATTAATTATAGGTAATAGTATTTATACTGAGAATTTGATTTTTAAAAATCGGTTAGTATTATAAAAGATTTATTATTATTGATGAGCGTTGTCTTATCGCTCGGGTTGAAGTTATTTTTTACGCTGTTAATTATTATCGTTTAAAATAGTTATGCGATTATTATTACTTTAACAGTATGTGGTAAGATATTTCTTTTGAATGATTTTGTGTTATATAGACATTAATTTTTTTTAGACGACCAAACGATTAAGTATAATTTAATGATAAATATAATATAAAACAATAAATTGCATTTAATTGCTATCAAATGATACTTATTGTTGTTTATAATCATCGTTTATAACTAATTTTAACTTTAAAGTAGTTACATAATTTATCATTTAATGATATATATTCATTCTCAACTACAAAAAATATATAGTTTTTTTTTGATATATTTATGAAATCATACATAATATGACATCATTTACCGTGATTGTTTTATACTGTCATGTCTTCGATAAATTGTAAGGCAAATCGTGAACGTTTGATCAGCTGCCTCTGTGCTGACAATACGATTTCGTGACTGAAAATAAAATAAAAAAAGAATTTTTCCCGTGGAAAGAATCTACCAGTTTTCATCTCGATCTCATCAAATTGGCTTTATAAATTATCTTTATAGGAATATATTTGCTCAAAATGACTGTCTGTGTAATGGTTACTTATAGACATGCGTATTAAATTAATATTAACAATAACAAATTTGCAAAACGTGGTTTTTTTTTTTTTATACAGACATTGTATTTTTATATATGAGTATAAATATAAATATATATATATATATATATGATATAGCTAAGTTTTGTTTCACGTAGTATTTCGAAGTCAATAAATGTGACACTATTAGTATGGGAAAAGGCTCTGGGAATTTTATGCGAAACAAAAACTTTGCTACGTACGCGCATGCACACACACAGGTTCCTGTAGCAACCGACGTGGTGCTTTAGTGATGATTCATTATACGAAGGCAATATAAAGGCTCTCTGATATAATAATATAAGCACATTGAAATATCTTCATGTTCTCGGAGAATTTTCCAAAAACTTAAATCCATAATAAAATACTATTCACACACAAGCCTCGGTTGGCGGGCGGATTTTATCGGCTCGTTGCACACCTATTAGAGGGCATCGTTTCCACTCCTTCCTCACACGGAATAATATGTAGGTATATCCTATTATTACACGTCGCACATATTATTAGGTATAGGAACACCCAGAGCAAAAGAACGACAAACTAGCACTTATCGTTGTCCATCACTTAAGACCATTATTGTTAAAATATTTTTGAAAATGTACTTCAAATATAAATTTGTGAATAGTTTTGAAGTAGGTATAAACATAGGCAATATCATACAATTAATCCAAACGTTTTGAAAATGTCAATGTAAAATTTTGTCGAGAAATTCTAATAATAAACGTAAAAGTTTCAAGTCCTTACTAATTATATTTAATAAAATAACTAATATCGTTATTGTCCATTTTAATATTATGTATGTAATTTTTTCCGAATTTCAACTTAAGACACAAATATTATGCTAACATATTTTTAATATTTTTAAATAGCTACTGTAAAAAAATAAAAAAACTTATTAAGATGCTTATATTAATTTTTCAAGCTTTTTGACTTCATGAAAATTTTTTATCGACAATAATTAAAAATTGTTTATCCCTGTAAATAGCTTAAGAGAGTCAAAATATTTTAAATATTTTATTGTATATATACAAAATGCTGATATAAACATTTGGTTTTCTGGGACCGGAATTCAGTTTTAATATCATTGATTTTACAATATGATAATATTTAGGTTTATTGTTTATTATTATCGTCACAACCAACAAAAAAACTAAAATATTTAGGCAACATAACTTTTTGACAAAATCAATTTTTTTTTTTTTTGTAATTCAGAAATGAATAATCTTTAATATTTGAAATATTTATATTTACATTACCAAAAACTCATACGCATGTATATATAGTATTGAATAATTTAAAAATAAATGTTGGTGCTCTTTAAGCAATCAAAATAAAATAATAATTAAATGTTATTCAATTCTTTTAGTTGTTTTTACTTAATTTATGTTGATATAATTTTTGTTTCCTATCGTAGAAAAATCCAAAATATAATATAACAATTCAACATTCGTATACTGTTATTTTCAATGCATTATGTTCTAATTAAATATTATTTAATATATATATATATATTAATTTTGAAATATTTATATTATAAAATTATTCAACTATTCTACCGTATATCGGAATAGAGACTAAGACTATAAATATTATTGAATTATAAGTTGACAACAATAATATCTAATATAATAAAATATGCGATGTTTTTAGTAAAAATTACTTCAATCTACCGTATTAATAATAGTAATGTATATATTATTATAATATATCATAAAATAATATTCTTAAACACAGTATCTGATGGTATGTCAGCCATCGTTCAGAATCTTTTTTTTTTATACAATGATTTATTATTGAATTCAAATTTAACACATCCATCACAGTCATAGTTATTCAACCGCGAAATACACTCCAAGCAGTCCAAATCTACTATACAGCACAGTGAGTTCCATGGGTTTTTTTTTTTTTTTTTTTTTTAATAAAAAGAAAAATCATAAAAGTATTTTGATCCTTTTCTATTTATATTTTATTTAGATTTACGCCTATCGTAAATCTTCAAATGCATTTAACATTTTGAATTACAGAAATTCGTGTTTAAATACTCAACAAGTACTTAGGTATGCCTAGAATACACATATCTATAAGTCTTTAACATTACAGATTTACAGCGCAGACACGCTGAGGATTTCTTGCAGATTAATTTCGAGAAACACAATTTCTAATTAGTTTAGAGTGCAGCACTAGCATTCGTCCGTGTTTTACGCGAGAGGGCATATACATCAAAAGGACATCATTTAATCGTCGTGGCCCTACCTGACACCCGAGAAATAATACCTATGACCATGGAGACGGACTCGCGTACGTTTTTCTTTCAGCGCATCCGCCGTATATCGCGATGTAGTCCTCGACACACAAATATATACATGAACGCGGGTTGTGTTATATTATTACAGAGATGATGATATTATTGTACGGTGACGCGTATAACTACGCCAACGTTAATTTAATTAAAAAGAACACGGACTCGACGGTAACTATATAGGCACATAGTAGGGAGATATTATTTCTATTTGTTCTTATCGTCTTGGAATGAGGGTCCTGTATTCTGTCATCGTTATAATATATATTATTATAGAGGAACATGAAACGATATTATAAGCATCAAGTTCGTTTCAGTGAACAACTCGTATACGTGTCAATTTCATGTACAAATAGTATTCTATACAAATATTAATACATTATAATTCTGTGAATGGTTTCTTATACCAATAATATATTATTATTGTTATTATTATTATTATTATTATTATTAAGGATGGACAACATACTTAAAAAATAAGTATCACGATACTAGATAGGTACTCGGTACATTGAATTTCACTATATACTAGGGATATTCGATAAATTAAAAATAATTTAAAAATTAAACAATTTCGATGTTTTAAAATAATATATTTTTTAGTATAAATATATATGAATTAGTATAATTTAATTAAAAACTATTCAAATGACATTTACGAATCGAAAATAAAATAGTATTAAGATATATGGCTAAATATAACTATTATAATTGTGAATAATCAAATAATAAAATGTATTGTAAAAAATCAAAAAAAAAAAAAAAAAAAATCGGGGAATTTATATTAGATATTGTATGTTAGATACCAAGTGTACTTGCTATTGAGTGCACCACTGTAATGGATGTGATAAATTTGAATTGTATAGGAAATAATTATTTATGACGAAAAAAGATTCATAGTGGAGATAGTATAATATTATATTAAAACGAAGGATAACGATTTTAGTTATTTTGTTGTAATTTAAAAATATTTTTTTTTGTGATTTGAAATATTTACGTATATTATTTTATTTTATATAATATACAATGTTGCAAAGACATTTTGTAAAACATTTAGACACATTTTATGCTATTGTCTCTTTATATCACGAAACCATTCTACGATAAATAAATAATATTTATTGAAAAATTAAACATTAATAATCTAATAGATTTAATGTTTTTAGCAAAAATTAACTTAATTAATTTATATTGTATAATATTATAGAAATGCAGAAAGATATTGGAAAAAACTTTTATTTAAAAAATAGGTTTTAACCGCACAGTATTTATACTATTTAAAATCAAATAAATTAATTTAAAGAAAAATGTATGATAGTATTTTTATATTTTCTTAAACCTTTATTTTTGTCTATTTTAATTAATTTTGTATACAATATAATATTATCTAACTTTAAATTATTTTGAAAAAAAAACAAACAATGGAATAATAGTAAAAAAATTTTAAGTACTTATTTTTTGCATTAATAAAAGTAATTTTCATATCAATACTCCGCAGTTAACATCGATTATGAATAAACTAACACTTATTTCTTAATACAAATTTGAATAAAACAATATGTATTATAAATAATTGTCATGTTCGTTGATAAAATAACAAATATTCCAAATAATAATGACGAAATAAATACACACACACACACATATATATATATATATATATATAGTATATACCGTAAAAATACTTACTGGTTTAAATTCTAATTAGTGTATTTATTGAATATAGTATACATATTAACATATTATTTCAACTTGGTAGCATTTGTAATAATGCATTAAATCCTAATATATATATATGTATATATATATATCATCAACTTGTACTTATTTAAATATTAATAAATATATAAATATTTTTTTATAGCTGACTCATTGTTTTTAAAATAAAGTGTGGCTAACGCTTTTTGAGTACTTTTGAAAAGTTACTAATTACTCAAAAAGAAATTAAAATATTTGCAAACAAAATTAATAGCCTTTTCTTCATTAATTATTTTTGGATTTAATTAATTATACAATTTAGGTAAATAAAGGTAAGTAGAACAGTGATTATGACCAAAATTCATAAATAAAATCAAAAAAGGTTTTTATGTAAATAATTGTTTAAAAACATTTTAAACTTAATACTGTTTATTGTAGTATCAAACTCACATTAAATGCATTTTTCTAATATTAAAGTTTATCAAACCATATAAGAAAGAAACAGAAGACATTATGAAATTTTTTCCAATGAGAAATAGAGAAAAACATTCGTCAAGTGCTTTCTAGCGTTAAAAAAAGTTGAGAGACCTGACGTTAACATAGAATGTTGTTGATATAATAATGGAATTATTTTATACCAATTTAAAGAACAGAAAATGTCATTAAGCTTGTTCTATATTGAAAGGAATGAAACCTTTCTTGTTTCCTTTAACACAAATAATATTACTACTTTGTACGGCTGATCAGATAAAGAAACGCCACAATTATTTTTATAAAAAGCCATTATACTGAACATAATTTTTTGAGTTTATATCAAGAAGACTGCAAAGACTAATTTTGTTTTCTGTTCACTCAGTGTATATTTTAATTATTTTTTTTCGCATTAATTTCTTAACTCCTTCGTCCATAATTTTTTTTTTTATACATTAAATATAATATATTAATAATGAGTTATTGGATACAAGTTATTATTATACTAACAATATTATCCATACAATTCCAAAGTAAGTTTCTTATATAAGTATCAAAAAATATAATTTATATTGGTTTATAATAGCTACAAAATTGTCATCAAGTATATATATATATATATATATATATATATATTAATTATATCATATTATTAAAAATATGTAAATTAACAATTTGTTCACAATATATATAATGCGTACAATAAGTAAATTTGATGAGGTAAAGAATTAAGAGGTGTGAGTGGAGAAATCTTCCAGTGACTGCATCTCAAACATCATATTAAAAAGTATTTACAAAACATTAGTAATAATGTTAATTGATTATTTACATAATATTACGTATCGATTTTTTATTCCTTTATTTTTACATATTTAATAGATACCTATATATAGGAAAAATATGCAATTATTAATATAATTGTTATAATACATATAGGTATTTACATTTGAGTTAAAATCTTAGTTGAAATGAACAATATATTTTGAAATGTGAATTTTTTTATAACATTTTTATATGTTTTTATTATGAATTTATATTTTTGCATTTGTGAAAAAAAGTATTAAAATATACGAGATAAGGCAAATTGATACTTTCAAAAATAAATACTATATATTTCATTATTCATTTTTTGATTAAAATAATACTAAATATTTTGTATATACGACTATAAAAAATGTAAATAAAATTTACTACAATTGATTGTTTTAAATAATCTGATTTTTTGTAAAACTTTTTGAATTTGCGTTACTCACCAAAATAAAACAATACAATTCTGGTTACTATTAAGTTGGCTAGATTCTGAAATCGGAAAACCATTACGGTTTCACTATTGAAATGCAGAATATTCTATGAAATTGTGTAGGTAATTAATGTCTTATGATCAAGAAGCCTTTAAGTGAAATTAGCTTAAACCACATCAGATACATTTACAAAAGAAAATTAAATTCCTTGGTTTTTACACTATTTATAGTCGCTTTTAAAGATTTTAATAACATAATACATGATTCAATCGAGCATACACATTATTAGTTAACAATTTAAATAATAATAATGTTTATTTGCAAATAATTTTCTTTTTACATAGAACATATCTTATAGAAAATTATAAATTACAATTAATAATATTTTATAAAAAAAAGTACATACCATGTTCAAAGTACCTAATAGGTGTCAAATATTTTTTTTTAGTCAGTATCTAAAACTACAAAATAATTCAACAAAACTTGAGCTTAAATAATCGTTAAATTCATCACTACGTGATTTCATAATAAAAGTCTAAACATCTAAAACTAAAAATAAACGAATTAGAGATAGGTACTAATAAAAACTTTATTTAATTACCTTCACAGTACATTTGATAAAAAAGAATTATGCGGGTGCTACATGAACAAAAAATATTTAATACAACCGTGTAAATTTGACAAGAAATAAGAATTACTATTACTATAATCTTATGATTTCATATACCTAATCAAAACAATAAATGATTGAAAAAAGTTTGATGGGTTACTATAATAAATGTCTTTAAAATATGCTAAGTAGTAATTAGAAAATATTTAGATAATCATTAATTCTTTGAAAATTATTTTCTCATAATATTTGTTCATTTTTTTTAATTACTGCTTGAAATTTGTATTCCTATAATGTCTGAATACAATAATTGTACACATAATTTTAAAAAAAAGAACTCTTGTATAGCTTTATAAACTTATGAAATAAAGTATATTTTATAAAAACCACAAAAATATAAATGTTATTAGTCCCAAATCTTCAGTACATACTATATTTTATGGTTTCAAGAAAATTATTGAGTTTATTATTATATTTCAACTCAGCCAAAATAAATAATTCATGTATTCCTTTATTTATGTTAGATTTTAATATGAATAAAACTTAAAGGCTATAAAAACAAATAAATTTAGAATTTTAGAATTCTGAGGGAAGTAAAAATATAATAGTTTTACAATGTGTGTATGTGTGTGTGTGTTTTTTAAAGCATATTGTTATTTAAAAAAAATTTTAATACTGGCGATAATTATGATTTGTACTTAATGTCCAGTTATTTTTTAAGAAAATAAAAATATAAAATATAATATACAAACGTTACAAGTACAACTAATACATGTATCTAAGTTGTATTGTTGAAAATCTAAAAAAAAAATTTCATTTTAAATATTTAAATTTTTGATAACTGTATATTTTGTTTTCCTAATATTACCTGTATGGTTGTATGTAAATCAGAAAAAACTATATAGTTTTATATAATATTATCTTTAACAATAACTAAAATTGATTAATGTATTAGCTTTTTGTGTAAGCGAGGAATATATTAGTTTTGCAACCATAAATGTTTTTTTTATATTCTGTCATCAGGTTTTGGAATTAAAATTAGGAACATTTTCAAATTATTATGTATAACTATATTTTGAATTTTAATACCAAAGGCTTGAAAATATAAGGTTTCTCAGGAGTTGTTCTTAAAGCAATATAAAAATATCAAAAGCGAATAGCTCCAATGTTTTCTAAAAATTGTTTGAAGTAAAAATTTCGACAAAGTTGAACATTTAAATGAAAAAATAATGATTTTATTTCTTGAATGTTATAATTTTTTTTTTGTATGTGTGTGTGTTGTAGTTTGAAAATTAAAAACTGATAGTACCTTTAATAAAAAAAATATAACGGTGAAAATAAATATGATCAATATAAAGTTTTAGAAATTTATAGATTTTTAGTTTTTAGAAAAGACAATTTTGAAAAATGTTAATCTTTATTAAAAATAATGATATTTTATCTCAGATCATCCCGTATAACGCTGTCTCGTGTATTTGTATATACAGGCGATATCGATTTATATTACAATGAATCAAAATTATAGTTAAATTAATTACGTCGGTATTATTCATTAGATGTTTGGTGGGTATATTCTGTCACAGTCGATATGACCGAATATCAGTTTTGACTGCTACCCGTACGGCAAGCGTGATAGGTAGACCGGTGGTTGACAATGGTTCGGACGTTGACAACGACGCGGCCGTCGCGCGAACAACCGTTCTGGCTGTACCCTGTACAACGCACGTCAAACCATCGACACATGTCGCATTTCATTTTACATATTGTAAATTCCATTATTGTATTCAATTTAAGTTTATAAGTGATCCTCGCCACAGTTGTGTCCGATTTGGTACTTATGCGTTTTGTTGATATTTAATAACGTTCTAAAATGTATACCGTATTACATGGGCGTAGCTAGAATTTCGATCAGGGGGGGGGTAGTGACATGGTCAATTTTAAATCATTAAAATTCAATTTATAAGGTGTAAGAAATATAATTTAGTTTAAAATGCATGGGGAGGGCACTTGCCCCCCCCCCTGCCCCACCTTCGCTACGCCCAAGCCGTACTAACGTACTTAAAGTGTTCAATTTATTGAGTTTTTCCATACGTCCTTAAAAGGGTACTGTGTACATTTATTGATGGATTATTTGTAATTTTAATAAATTATGATCATTTATCTAAATATTATATAGATTAAAAAAAAATTGCACGAATCAATAATAACATTAAAAATTAAATACAACTAGCTATGACGAAAAAATAACAGCGATATGAATAAATTGCATATTGTGTATAACCCATTAATACCAATACATAATATTTTGCTTTCGAAAAATGTAATATGAAAATTTGATGTAAATAATATATGAAACGTGCAGTATAACTTGAAACACAATGCGTTATTACATTTATAACATCATGTAAGTAGCTTTTAAGTAACTACTCATATTATTATCTTAAACTGAATTACATAATCTAATAATTTACGAAAAAAACCTTTCAAGACGCTTCTCTTTATTCAATAAAAAAAAAAAAAAAAAAATAGACGCAGGCATGGAACAACGAATCTAATATATAAGTCAATGTTATATTTTCTATATTTTTTAGTGCATGACGTCAATAAAAATTTGTTTTTAAATGTTTATGTAATAACTCCTTACACCAAAATAAAATATAATATAATACGTGCTTACCAAATAAATAACGATTCGATTATCGATCCGACTAAACAGTTATAATAACGGCGTAATATTTTTATAATAATATAATATTTATCTATAATTTTAATATTTTGCGTAACTTTATATTATTTACTCACCAATTTCTGCCACATTAATCTGATAAGCTTGCGGTTCCTTTGTACGTAATACATATGCATATACCTAATAAATTATATATACATATAAAGCATGTACAAATGTGGTTTTCACAGGTGTTGTATTTGTGGATTAATATGGGTAGATATGTACTTAAATTTGATTGATTCACAATAGATATTTACATTTATACGGACGACGAATTGCTTCGAAAACGACAGTTTATAATATATAATGAACGACTCGTGTATTTAATAATGCGCAATACGCAACTAAAGCTTATGATAGCAGCTACATAAGTTATTTAAGACTGATTTCTGATTTCAGATTGCCTACTCGTTTATCGTATACTTAATAGAAAAAATATAAGACACTTTTTAGCTGATATTAATATACCTATTTTATGTTTTATAATTTTATTCAATTCAAATAAATACTAATAGTAGGCACATTATTCGTGTAAGTTATGATTGTAAAATCTGAGAAACTCGGTATAGTATAGGTTTCGTGAACACTTACATTATACTTGAATAAGTAACAACAAAAATATTATTTTGAATTTTATATTTAATTGATAAATTATTGTATAACTTGTATATAAAAAACGGTTCAGAGCGGAAACGGTTTACCAGACTACGTCTAAAAATAATTTATAATATATTTATATCACTATTTTTTAAATTTATTTTTATATTATTATAATAGGTACGATAGATTTAATTAATTTTTGCCCAAAATAACACAGAAATATTATATTGTTTATAATATTTTAATGCATATCATAATATGTTATTAATATACTGACTTATAAGTTATAAGCCAATGCCGAATTACTGTACAAAATAACGTTAATAATTATAAATATCTTAAAATAAGTTTTAATATTTTGAAAATTTCATTTTAAAATGTCAATAGAAAATAATAATATAGGCACGTAATGGAAAAAAGTTTTAAGTCTATTCCAACAAAAAAGTTTTTTTTTTAAATACCTATCCAACTTTGTCAAAATTTGAACTTCAAATGAATATAAAGAATAGAAGAATGTGTAGATACCTAAATATTTTTAAATACTTTAAAACAAACTTATGAGGAACTTTGTGTTATCTACATTTTTAATCTTTAGGCGTTCAAGTTAAATATGTGATGTATTTTTAGTTACAGTATAGTTTTTAAATGTTCGTAAAATCAAACTATATGTACAAACACTTAAAAATCATGACTTTTTTTTTTGAAATGTAATATAAAATACAACTGCAAAAATAAATCATATATTACTATAAAAAACTTATAAAGTGGAATATTTCAATTGTATATATTATATTTATATATTTATGGATCAAAAAGAGCTAATATTTTTAAAGTAAATTATATTATATTATTATGTATAGAAAATATTTATATAAATATTTTGTGCAGTTGAAACTTACCTCTCGCCATTAATAGTATTCTTATCGGCCAGTTCATTACATTGAAGTTATCGTATTTTATTAATTAATTAAAAGTTGTCTAATGCTGTTACCATTTAGTGGAATTTACCATTTTGTAGGGCTAAAATTCGGAAAATTGAATCTTAGTGTTAATTTTAAACCTCATACAGATTCGTTTAAAAAAACTAAAGAAAAGAAATAATAATCTGAGTTTTCAACCTCGAATACCACTAATACAGCTAATAAATAATTTTATCGAATCTATATTATTAATATTTTTGAAATTAAATAAGATAATAATTTCACATACTCTATGAATAATAATTTGAATAACACACCAAATAATAATAGTTTTATTGATAATGATAATATTTAAGTTTTTAAATAATACATTAAAACTTAGGAGCATTATTACAAATACCTATGATTCTCTTCTAGATGTGAATTTACCTGCATCAAATCATACAAAAACTTGATCGGTAACTTAAAATTCTTCAACTCCAACTTCGATGATCCTCTAGAAATAACAATGAAGCTTATTGATACAAATATTTAAATCAGTTTCCCGTTAGAGGATAAAGTGAGTTGAGTTCGTAAGTACTAATTTTTAGTATAAACAATTTCAAAACCATATAGTCAAAAGAAAGTAAAAATCACGTTGACAACAGATAAAGACAGTCAAATAAATCAATACATTCATTGTCCGTAATATTTTGTGTTATAATTATAATTATTGGTGTTAATAGGTATTATAGATGTTGTGTCTAATTCGAATTTATTGTTCTGATTAATAGAATTATTGAAATACAATTTTAAATCGAACTGTCTATCTGAAAATTGTTTATCAACACGAGTATATATCTTAAAATCAACCGTAATTCGTGATAAGTCAGTATTTTTTGTTATCCATCAAATAGTTGATGGATGATCGTCAAACATAAAATGTAAAACTTTACTTTTAAATGTATTAAGAAAAATAACAAAATATTGTTTCATCACTCACTTGTCACTATTTACTCAATATTAAAGTTTTGTATTAGATAGATTAATGTCAAAGGTATTTTTAATTTTTTAGTCTTCACATCTTGTGAAATTGATGTAAACTTAACTAAAACATTTGGTAGGATTAGACAAGTTACTCAATACATAATAATTCATACAGATTATAAATAAGTAGTATGTCTAAGACTCTAAGACTACAAATTCACATTTTAAATACAAATTGAAAGTTTCTTTAAAAAATGCATCTGAATTCTAAATATATAATGTATATCAAAATTCCTAATAAAAAAATAAATAATTATTATTTTGATTATTGTATGTATAGATTTAATAACATATTTCAATAATGGAACACATATGATACTATATATTATTATATTATGAAATATAAATATTTATCTACAGAATTTGATTTATAATAATATAATGACTTTCTAATACAACTAAATATAATATATGTCATTTAAAATTGTTTTCATATTTTATTCGCGGTAAAATAATAAGAATTAAACAAATAATAATAATAGTACAAATATGAAATTTAAATTGTAATCTTGACTAAGTTTTTTGAACTAATAAAATATGATATTATATAAATCTTATACATCTTATATCTTATATTCCAAAATAAGATGCGAATTTCGATGAATCCGATACCATTGATTTTTTGCTGTTATGTTTGTGTATCTTCATTATTATAATTTTTTAACTTCAAAACAAATTTAAGATTGTAGAATAAGGAATTCCATTTATCCGTTCATTACGACAAATTGTTTTTACTCAAAAGTATAATAGATTAATATTAAAATATCTTAAATCTTTTATTTACCAGTTACTCCTAAACAAATATTTACTAAGTACAGTAAACACCCAATTATTCGTCATTCTTTTATCCATCAATTTTTGTTATACACCACTTACTGTTATAATAATGAACCATAAATTATAAATAGAATACTGCATACCTGTATTATGGATAAACATGTACTTGTAAAAAATAAAAAAAAATATCTACGAGAAAAGCTAGCATATAATCAAATTTAAATAACTAATACTTTAAAATTATTTTAAATTATCATCACAATATACTTTAATAAATTCTATAATATTAAAAGGAATATATTATTAGGTATAATAATTATAAATATGAAAATACATTTTTCCTTTTATCCGCCACTCTCTTGGTCTAATTTAAGACGGCTAATCGAGGTTTTACTGTAATTTGCAAAAAAAATAGTTGTTAAATGTAAGTTGCAAATGTAACACAGTTGACAATATTCACCTTGTATTGATTAGTAGATATTTTATTAATTATAAACTTTTAATTTTTTTTTAATAGCAATGACTTTCTAAACTGCCATGTTTAGGTAAAAATCATGCTCCATTTGCATTGGAAAAAAAAAATGATTGTCAACATTGTTGTAACTGAAACGATGTACACGGAGACACGAAATATCATTCAAGTAGTATTTATTTATTATTATATTTTAAGAACTTGGCAGTAATAATAAAAATATTACATTTTTCTAAGTTAATAAAAATAAATAAATTGAGCACTAGGGGATAAATGAATCCAAAGTTTCTGTTGTTTATGCATATTAAATATAATCATGGTCCTATAATAATATGTTATACGACAGGGAAAAAATATTTTTCATGTTTATTTTTACTTTATAAATACATCTACTATAATTCATTTAAATTACATACCTAGCTATTGTTAATTGATATATATTATACACAGCGTGATAGCATTAAGAGTGTATTTTATTTAAGTTGGTGAAAATATGCAAAACCTATATTTAAATACATTATTTTTACATTTTGTTCTAATTGGTAAAAAAGTAAGAATTTCGTTAAAAAAATTAAAAAATAATTAAAATATAAAATTCTAATGACTGAATTTATAAAAAAAAAAAAACGCTGTAAACATTGACTTATAATTTCTTCTTAGTAAAATACCTTAAAAATGTAACTAAAAGTTCTATAAAAGTTATTTTTATAGTAAATTATAAAATATTGAATATATATAGGCAAACAATTTTTTTTTTTTTGTTGATTTATGAAGTTGAAATTTTAATAAACAATTTTTCTAGGTAGACCTTTTTTATTTTACGGTAGCTTATAAAAAATATAAACCATAAGGATTTGACTTTCTTATTATTACATAATATATTCATATATTATTATTTTCTATACTTACTTAAATACATTTTATAAATAATTAAATTTACGTTTAGTTATTTCTTATACAGACCATACTGGGCTATTCACAGTACTCTTCTAGTAATTTGTATTAACTTAATTTTTTAGCTTACTGAATCAAGAAAATACTTATTTTGATATAAATATATTATAAACTAATATTCTTAGAAATACATAGGTGCTGTTATAGCTGTATCTTTACTCAAAATCATTTTTCGTACACTGTAGTTGGAGTCATCATTGAAAATGTAATTCAAATTGAACACATATATTACAGAAACCTATTAAATGACAAGGTACAGTAAAAAACTACTATCAAGAAGTGAATCTCCAGATTATAAAAAAAAAAATTAACAAAAATTATTGTTATGTTTTGATTTTGAAGGAATTGCAAATTAATAAAGGAAATAACATTTCTTTCTTGCATTAATATATTACACTTTATGATGCAATGAATTATCGCATGTAATTAACTTTAAACCTCATTAGTAATCTTAAAATTACATTTAAATTTTCTAATGGATACATTGTTATGATAATTTATCAGGTGTAGTTATTGATGATATAAAACATCATCAACTCTCAACCACGATCTTTACTATTAATTTGTAAATTATTTTGAAAACCTTTATATTTTAGTTTTAAATTTGTATTTGATGTATACAGAGTTAATAACTTTAAAATGTATAATATAAACATCATTATTGATCATTTGAAAAAAGCTCATCACATTATTTACTTATTACTAACGCAACAATAAAAATCGGTATCCATACAAATACGACTCAATTATGTAAACACAGTTTTTTTCTTTATTGTTTTAACATATATTATGCATAATATATATTAATACTTTGTTAAATTTTAATTCTACTAATATAGTATTATATGAGTAGAATAAAAGTATAATAGTAATTCTTTTAAACTGTTTTTAATATTCTATACTGCCCACTAAATTTTTGCAAAAATAATATGAATTTATCGCGATTGTATAACGTGTTCAACGCAGAAAAAGCAAAAGTATCGTTGGTCGGTGCGATAGTGGTGAATACGAATTACGTAGGATTTTACGCATTCAAGGCCAATTGTAGCGATGTGGTAAAGTCCCATCATGTTATTATCAAGGACGCAGAGTCGTCGGGGGAAGGATGGTCTGAACAGGACCCGATAGTGATCCTGAGCGCCGTACAGGAATGCATCTCAAACACAACGTGCCCGGGTGGAATGGTGACGGGTGTGCGCGTAGTCGCTGTGGGTATAGCTAACCAACGAGGTTCCGTGGTGGCGTGGAACAGACGTACCGGCGAACCGCTTTGCAATGCGATACTGTGGTCGGATAACCGGACGGCCGCAATGGTGGACGAGTACTTGAAGACTAACGACAAGTACCGGTTTCAGAAAGTGTGCGGCCTGCCGTTCAGCCCTTACTTCAGCGCGTTCAAAATCAAGTGGTTACTGAGCAACAACGTAAAGGTGATGTCGGCCTATCGGATCGGCGACT
Source organism: Rhopalosiphum maidis (assembly GCF_003676215.2). Classification (NCBI taxonomy): domain Eukaryota; kingdom Metazoa; phylum Arthropoda; class Insecta; order Hemiptera; family Aphididae; genus Rhopalosiphum; species Rhopalosiphum maidis. The sequence continues at coordinate 48,683,812 of NC_040880.1, read as the reverse complement.
GTTACTTTGGTACGATAGATACTTGGCTGTTGTGGAACATGACTGGTGGCAAGGACGGTGATTTACTATATTTTATGAATTTTCGTTATCAATTTGCGCCTTTATATATTATATATAAGGCGAACGGTGAAGTAGACCTTGCGCTTAAGTAGTATTGAGGGGAGGGTAAAATTACTCAAATTAGATTTATATTTAATTAAATAGTTAATTAACTATATTATACATTTTACGAATAAGTACAATCGAATTAAACTGTCCAATAAGTTACATTTGAGTGAACAATGAATTAACTAATTCTGATATATTTATTAAAATACAATTTGAAACAATTCTTCTTTTTTCGTAGTATATTCGTGTGAAAAATATATTTTTTTAAAAATTATATCTAGTACTACCGTGTATACAAGTTTTAAATACCTACCTACTGAATTATATTTTAATGTCGTAAGTAAAAATTGTATAATATTATTTTTGAGGTCGTGACCCCCCTTTTATCGTGACTATAATATTATAACACTGCGTAGGTACATAATAAACATCCAATAATACAGTACAACAAACTTTATACGAATGCGCCTATTGCGTACATCGAAGACGAGCCCGTATTTGCAGATTCTCATTGTCGTGGAAAAGTCTACAAGAATACGAATATTATACCTTTTACTTAAGTTTTATAATGCGTTTTTCGTATTCGATTTGGCTGACATGAAAATACTATTTATTATTTTCATTTTCAGGTGGGGTGTTTGCCACTGATTCTTCAAACGCATCGCACACATTTTTAATGAACATTAATACATTGGATTGGGATAAACCATTATTAAAATTTTTCGGTATTTCTGCAAAATGTCTTCCGAAAATAAAAACCAGTTCCGAAGTGTATGGAAATATTTCTGGAGGATACCTCAATAATACGCCAATATCTTGTATTATTGGAAACTGCCAAGCCGCTTTAATCGGTCAAAAATGCTTTCGACGTGGTCTTACGAAAGGAATACTCGATAAAAATGGTTCGATTTTCACGATCACTGGCGAAGATAAAGTGTTCTCCAGAAATGGATTACTCACAACTATTGCGTATCGATTGGATTCGAGACCGATATTTGCATTAGAAGGTCCAATTGCATCAGTAGGGTATACCATAGAATGGGTAAAAGAATGTTTGAATGTCAAAGAAACAGAATGCTTGGCTTTTAAGAAAAAAGACAAATTAAAAAATGAAGTATACTTGGTACCTGCATTTAATGGTAACAATTGTTTTTTATTTAAAAAAAAACAAGGTTATACAATGATTTGTTACATTAATTCGTTTAATTCGAAATAATTAAAATTAAATGAAGTTAAAATATTTAGAATTATAAAAAAAGAAGTTTAAAAACACTTATTTATGTGTAACATTTTATATTTATTTTTTCACATTATTTTCAACGTTCTTTATTAATTCGAATTAAAACATCATAATTTATAATTACGTTCTTGGTGTGGAAATGTTAAAATTAAATTATTATTTAGGTTTGTATGCTCCGCATTGGAGGCATGAAGCTCGGAGTATTCTAGTTGGAGCTAATGAATATACTATTAATGAGGATATATTAAAAGCAGCTATTGAATCTGTGTGTTTTCAAACTCAAGATATTGTTGAAGCTTTAAATGACGACTTAAATATGTCTATAAACAAAATAAAAATTGATGGTGACTTGTCAGATGATGTATTGATCATGCAATACCTATCTGACATAACGAACACTGAAATTGAAATAGCCAAGTTCAAAAATATGGCTGCATTGGGTGCAGCTATGGCAGCTGGTTATGCACCTGAAATTAACGTCTGGAACGCTTTGTGTATGCCAGAAGACATTGGTTTAATTTATCATCCAAAAATAACGGTCGAAGAACGGAAAAATCGGATATTTGATTGGAAAAGAGCTCTGCGGAGAAGTTATGACTGGATTGATTATAATAACACATTGAATCATTTTTGGACGATAGTGTCTATTACAAGTGGAGTAATTTTCTTGGGAGGTTATTTGTTATTTAAAAAATAAATGACGTGTACATTATAAATGTTAGGGTTTTTAAAAAATATATTTTTATCTGCATAGAACATATTATGTGTACGAATTGTGTTTTAAACTCATTTTACTTCACATTGTAGTCAATTATAGTGCACTGTATTAAATTTATGAATTTGATACCAAAATCATAATTAATGGTATTTAAATATTTATCCTGAATACAACAGTGTTAAAATCACGCATAAACTGAGATTCCTTCAATATGTTTTTAGTTTATGGTTTTCGTGGTTTTGATTTAGGATTACAGAAACTGCTAAATTTGATTAAAAAAAAAAACATGACTTAAAATTTCAATTTGGATTATCTTTATGTATTTAAGGTGATTGTAATTATAATTTGATTAATTAAATGTGGTCTGTTACAAAAATAGCAGGTACATTTCTTCTCTATTTTCAGAGAAATACTAACAAAAAATTTCATTTTTCAACTGTGTATAAATATTATTTAGAAATAATATGATTTTGTTTTACGCAATGTAAAAATAAAATAGAACAAAATGAACTACAGTTGTTTATTTACTGTGATATTATTGTAGTCATTACACCGAGAGAAATAATCTCCACAACCGGTAAAGACAACAACGAAATAACTTTTGCCAGTGAAGTGTGCACTATGGACAGTATATTATGTATGTTTTAACCTTCTAGGTAACATATTTTACTTCCACTACAATAAACCGACATGCTACGCAATGCATCTTACAGATCCTAAAACCGACCACCTGATGACATATATTTACGTTTTTATCATTTTTGATACGATTTTATAATGTTTTTACACCTAAATATATTTTTGGTATTTAATGAAAAATATTCAAATCTACAAATATGAATACTTGATTCCGAAATGGCCAAGATTTTTTTACACATAAAATTATAGAACTAATATTTAAAAAATTATAATCTTGATTTGAAAATCATTTTTTTACTATAATTGTTTACTTATTTCTATGTAGAGTATATTATCAAGTAAATAATAGTAATATTGAAAATAATTAATAATAATATTTAAAATATACTGGAAATGTTGATAATTCAGAAAATTATAGTTTATAAAAACATTAGGAATGAGTTGTTCAGTTGACGTTTATTAATATTTCTACAGTTTATTATAATATTATAATGTTTAATATTTATACTACTCGTGATTACACATCATAGATTCGAACTTTGGTAAAAGTCCACGTGTTTAGATACTAATTTATATAATAATTTATTTTATCGTCAAACTATTCGAAGCTAAGTTAAGTGAAAATCATTGCTATTTATAAAAAAATTACTTACATAAATCGTCTTATATAATATATTATTAATATGAAACGATATAATAATCAAAAATAAGTGCTAGCATATAGGTTGATATACGTTGTAATTGTATACAAGACAAAATTCCATCATTATTATTTTTAAATAAAACATACCTACTCACGTGTATATTTTACAACCATTAGTACGTAATTTTCAGATGAAGAAAGTGTCAATAGATTGTAAAAACACTTGGCAGAACATAATAGCAATTTTTATTAGTTTAATGAAATGTAGAGAGGGGGAATGTGAAAATTTCAACTAATATAAATATTAAGCATTTATATTTTTGAATGCTTAAAAAATATATTTATTGATATGAAATGGTCTTATTATATTAGGTTTTAAATGTATAGGTAATATTATTGTATATTTGTCAAAACACATGTATAACCTAAGTTAAAAAAAATTAATATTCTTAGTGGATAGTTTTGACGTTAATAATAATAATTTTATATCATTATTATACCTAATATACCCATGTTACTTAAATATTGTCAGTTCAGTGTTCTAGACGTTTTAGTGCGTTTATATTGTTACTTAAATCCCATGCATATTGTGCATAGTTTATAGTATCTATTTTAGTTTAAATATTTTACTATACTTTAAAATATATTATTAATAAGTACACGATATAATTCAGACGCAATAATTGGACTAGAAAAATAAAATAATTAATTTGTATACGATTAAAAATGGCAAAATCTATTATTAGAAATAATTTTTTTCATAAAACTAGGTCAAGTAATAAGTATAAATAGTATAATACTAGTTATAATTACCTGTGATTAAGTATAATGCATTGAATATTTTTATCTAGTAGCACATTGTATCTAGTTATGACACTGCGAGTTAATAATATTTTAAGTACTTTTAAAAAATAATTAGGAAATAAAAACTGGATTATCAACAAAAATTTTCAACTTGATGGATTTTCTTATAATTAATTAGAAAATTAATAACCATAGATTATAGATACTTGAAAGTTTAACTAAATATTTATATTTAGACATAATTTTTTAGACATGATATAATTTTAAAAATAGTTTGGTCTTTTTACATTCATTTTATATATACAGTAGAAGCCGCCTATTAGAAACACGGATAGTTGATACAATCGCGTTATTGAAATGAAATGTCTCGGACGGACCGGCCGTATTGAAAATCAATCAAATTATTGAAACAACAAGTCGGTTATTTGCAACAATTAAGGCTGACGATATAGCAAAAAAAACATTCTTGATGCTATTCGTTTAGTAAGATAAGTATGGAATTAATAGTATGTACGAAGACAATTCGATATTGTTTTCTTCGTAGTGGGTACAAAACAGGTGACCAACTCAAACATTCTCCCTGAAAAACAAGTCGATCTCTTGAGAGAAGTGTATGGAGATTGGATTGATGTGAACTCACATTTTGATTTTGCAGAGGTTTTCACAAAAGAAGAAATGTGTAATGTGGCTTTGAGCAGCATTGCTCTTATGAAAGCACAGCCATCAAATTTTTCGATGCAAGAAAACAGTTATCGATCGATACATATTTTAATTAACATATAAAATTATATAAACTGTTGTAAAATATAAACGATATGATTTATTTAATATGTAAAAAATACTTTAATAATTTTTTTTTTTAATAATATATTTTTTTTTATAGTATGCGCGTATAAGTAAAGATTAATAAATAAAACTAATCGCTAATTAGAAAAATCGATTAATTAACACATTTATCCTTGGTTCAAAAATATTACTGAAAAGTGGCTTATATTATATGTAAAGTTGTTAACTTTTTTGTTTTAAATTCTGAGTAATGAAATTTTGAGCATTGAATGTATTGATTTTATAACGATTTGTACAAACATTTTCTGACGTCATCACCTATAGGCGTAGTACAAATAGTTTGATTTTCACATTCGATAGCTATTAGAAATAACTATTTTTAATAGCAAATTTTGAATTATATTTAGGCGTTTAAAATGTTCAAATCTATTTACACCTTTTAACAGTTTTAACCCTTTACTGCATGTAAAGTCATATTTGCATTGTATGGTTTAAGTTGATTATTTGATAACGGATAATAATAAAAATTACGTCGGTTAAAATATTAACAATAACACAATATGATATATTAAGTGTTTGTTATTATTATGTAGTATATTGTGCGTTATTTTCGTTAAAAAATAGTAATTTATCAACTTAACGTATTACTAGTAGAAAAATAAATCACTCATAATTATATAAATACTAAAATACGTCCTATCTGTCATCGCTTAGAATATATTTTGTATGGAATGATTTATTCAAATTTAACACATCCATTACAGTAACCTACTCAATGACGAGATACAACCAAACTTTCCAAATAGAAAAGCGATCTTTACAGTTTCTTTTCATATACACATATACATTTTGAATATTTAAGATTTTACAAAATAAAATAAACTTTAAATAAAAAGAAAATTGTATTAATATCATTATTATTTGTATTAACAAGTAACAAGTAGAAGTTAAGAAATACTCGCTTTTGGTGAAAGTATAGAAAGTTTAAAGTGTCATTTAGTAGTTGGATGTAATATATTTAAATTCAATGTTTAATTTATTAAAAAACGATTGGATATAAAGAAATCAAGTGGGTCAGTATATATGTCTAAAGAAAGTTTATATTATATTATAATTATTACATTCAAATTCGTTTTTCGTTATTTGGTAAAAAAACATTGAAAAACAAAAAAAAAAAAACATTGAATAGGTATGAGTGTATGACTTATATTACTTATAATTCAATTATAATATACCATTCATTTGTTTGTAAAGTTTTGTGATATAATATTGCACAAAATTAACTTAGATATTTTGGAAAATAACATATTAAAACGTATTAAAAATAATTTAAAAAAAAATATTATAATTTTTCGTTTAATATTTTATATTGTTAATTTTTTAATTTCAAATGCATATTGAAAATATAAAAAAAAAAAAGTCAAATGGGTACAACTCTGTTGTATATTAGGTATTGAGTGGGTCACTGTTATAGGTGTACCTATTTAATTTTAATTGAATGGTACATCATTGTATAAGAAAATGATTCTGAGCGGAGACAGTCTGTCAGTCTATATCACCAAGTCAATTTTGTGGTACGTTTTTTGATATAGCTATTAAAGTCTTTTAATTTACTTTTAATGGCATATTAGATGAATAAACAACTTTCCGAAGAAATTAAATTTATTATATAGTTAATATTTAATTATGATAATAATATATTTATACCATATTATAGCAACTTACATTTATAACTAAAAATTTTATAACATCTTTCTGTAAAAACCATAAAAAATTTAAAATAGATTTATAGTAAAATTAGATAATTTCTTAAAATAAATCAAAAATATCATAATAGTATAGTGAAATTCATAATAATATAATAAAACTAAGTTCCTAAGCAACATATGAAGAATTTTGTATTAAATTTTCAAAAATTAGATATAAAGAGAAAATTTCTACATTTTCAACTATTACAAAATAATTAACAATTTATTGTAACTTCGACGAATTTCGTTGAAATTCTAACGTCAAAGGCATATAAACAAATTGTATCTATGTATTTTTAATAGTAATGTATAATGAAAAATGTTTGTGAGATCTTGTATTAGGTTTTCAAGAATTTCGACCCAAATAATAATTTTTGATAAAAAATTATAAAAAAAATGTTGAAAATTTAGGTAAACTTATTTTTTTTAAATATATTTTTAGTTACTGAAATAAAACCATACAAAGTACTATCTTATATAAATTCTATTTTTTTTTACAGACAAAACACAAATTTGATCAACATAAATCAAAAAAAAAAAAAAAAAATTAAGCACAATACTTATTTGTTAAATAAATCTTTAAATAGCTGTAATTATTTTTAATACCAAAAAACTGAATAAAAATATTTTGTGAAAATTTAAGGTTACAAGTTTTTATTTCAGAACTAAACACACACAAAAGAAAAAATGGTTTGGTCAAAAATTGATGTTGCGTAAATATTCTCAATTTTCATTATTATTTTGGTTTCCGTAGAATTGTAAAAAAAAAACCTGAGAATTTCTTACTTTTTCTATCTCTTCTCAAAGTACTAACTATATCAAATTTGTTACCAGAGATCACCCTTAAAGCAATTGAGATGCTCTAAAACGTGATGACAGACTCACAGGAAAATAACATCAATACAAAACCAATACTTTCTTTGTTCTCCTTGGATATGAAATGGTCGATAGTAGTAGTTGTGTGTTTATAAAAGTTTTCATTCGTTTACAATTTTACATTAATACATTTTCTTGAATACCATTGGTTCCTAAATCATCAGTGTTTTTATTATTTTGCCAGCTGTACATTATTATTAATCAAATAAACAGATACCTACCTAATAATTAAGTTTGAAACTCTTAAAATATTATATTAAACTCACTTTCTTCCAGATGGGAAATAATATAATGATTGTACGAATTTTGTTTCTATGGAATACGAGTGCTCTGTATTTAAGAAATAAATAGCTAATAGCATTAATTGTAGAACTTTTCTATGTTGAATTATTTGATTTCGTATATATGTTTTATTAATAATAAAATTTGATTCATAGTTCATTACTTATATTATGTAATTTCAAATAAATAATCAACAAAGTTTGACTATATATTATAATGATTGGTAAGATTTTGAAAAGTTTCTAAAAAAGATTCTTATTTCTCTATAAAATAATATTCTTAAATCTTATACTAGTTATAATATATACTTAATAAAATATAAGAACACAAAACTATATGTACTTATAACATTTATTTTCCTGACAAATTAAAGCATCGAATACTAAAAATGTATACATAAAATATGTCCTTTTCCTTACCATACGTAAATGATTTGTCTAATATTATAAAATGTTATCCTTAAATTTTCACAAGATCTTCAATCCTTTTAAATACTATTATAATTATTCGTATTTTTTATTTTTCATCATTTTTATACTGTATTTAATAGTTATTGAGTAAGTATATATACATATACGAGTTTACTGTTGTGTAACTTACATAAAAATAAGACTTATCTTTGGCCACCAAAATATACGTAATAAAGCATTAGTTATCAGGCTGTGATTTTGATTATTTTGCATATCAATGAATTTTATTTTAAATTCAAAATAAGTGAGATATAAATTTGATTCAGGACATTACCCTTCTCAATACAAAGTTGTATTTTGCATATTATTGCACATTTTAGACATTGATGCATACATAACTTGTTTTGTGCACGTTTGGTTTGGCGTTTTATTAATATTTTATGTATATTATTGATTTGTACCGTTCAAGTAATGAAAATAATTTTGAGTTTAGTTTGGAATAATGTTAATATTTAGTGCATAATTTTCTGTCATTGAGTGCATTGCATAAAATATAAGTGCATAATAATTGTACGGTAATTTAGTGCATACAATTAACAGGTAAAATAATATTTTACATTAGGTAGCTGTAAAAATTAAATATACTAATAGATATATAAGTAAAGTATAATGGTAATTTAAAATTTAAATTTAAAAAAAATTTATGCATAGAAATTTAAATTTTAGAGCATCTACTTTGAAAGTTTAATTTAACAAATTATAATATTATGTTTTGAGTAATACAAATTATGATTAAAGAAGAAAAAGAACAAAAAAATACGTGTTCAGTGCTATTATTCTGTAGTATTTTTATTATTAAATAATAATCAATGCATTTACGTTCCTTTATATGCTCAAAAATCGTAAACGTATAATTACACTTATGTTTTCTATAATTGCAGTAATGGAGTATAAAATGAATGTAGGTAATATTTTTAATATCACCTGCTGGAGATTACCCTAATATACAATAAATGGTTTGAAAATCTATTGTATATATTATACATGACTCGTAATTTTGAATAATAATCTTTAGAATTAGATAATTTATAATAAAATTATTTTAATTGACTATTTGAATTTTCAAGTCACCAATATAAAATTGTATCTGTCTTTACTTAATGTAGTTATAAATAGATGTATTATTGTGTATATTATTGCGACGCATTTGATATAAATTATCGGATTATAGAATTCGATGTTTGTTAAGCTTATACAATTTACAATCTCAGTTCGTTGTAAATAATATTCGTTATGTGATATTTTTTATTCTTGTAATTTTTTAGTATTACTGAGATTATTAAAGCTCAACTTTATAATTATATAAATCACTATAAATTAATTATAAATTACACAAACAAACACGCAGTTACATAGGTAGGTATTATAATATAAATAATGTGGTTACATACAATTCATTAAACTTGATGTATGGAGGAACTAATTACAAACTATTGAGAATAACTTTTTAAAATAAATATTCTAATAAGTTTTTCTTCGTTCAGTGAATTGTTAGTATAGCACTTATTAATGTGTGCTAACTGTCAATTATATTATTGACCGTACATTATGATATTGAAATAGTTTAGGAATTGATTTCGTTAAATTATACCCGTGAAGTTTCAAGTGATTTCAAATGATCTAAATTCTAAATTTTGATTCGATATTAATGTATACAGAAAACATAGGCGTATAATATTAACTAGATGATAAAAATGTAATTTGAAAATAGAAGTTGGTATCGCCATGGAATTATTTTACAATTTAATAGAGTATTAAACTCCTCTGAATTGTAAATAATCTAAACAATTAAAAATGTGGTCTATAACTAAGTATATCATAAAATTGCAAAAATTAGAATTTAAATGATTTCATTATAAAAATAAAAAATGGGGAGAAGTATGTTTGGTGAATCACTATGTACAATGTTTGTTTGAAATTTAATAGGTGATTATTAAATATGTTATTTGAATAAAGTATTTTAAAATGTGTACCTATACAAAACTAACTGAATGTTATGATTACAAATTAATTCAAAATATCGAAACATAATAATATTTAATAATGATAATAGCAATTGGTAAACGATATGTTTAGACAATAAATAATAATTTATCTTTGCAATAATCGTGTTCTTAATTTAATTTGAAATTGTTTAATTCAAATGAATCTTTGTGGCAAAGGGTAAAAAATGGAGTAGTGCAATTTAATTAAAAACACACAATAAAAAATCGGATTTTAAAGCTATCTAGCATCAAAACATTTATTTGACAATTATTTTATTCAATGGATATAATTCGATTTACTTATCAATTAGTTAAAAATGAATTATACCAACGCCACCATCACCTAGGAGATGAGAGAATAAGAATTCAATTTGGAGGGCTTAAAATAATTATTTTTTCATTGTAAACCATTAATTGTAAACACCGTGAACGTATAAAATATTTTACGGGTTACAGAATAACCCTCAGATGCGATTATTATGAAGAAAAAAAAAACTGTATTTTTAATTTTTTTTGATTTGGTCGTAAACTTTTGGCCAGAAACTTGAAGCAAGATTTTCATTGTATGCCCCTTTTTAATATAAACTCTCAAAGAATAAATTTTCTTTACCACACCCGCGGGATATGCTCATTTAAATTTCGGATAACGGTTAATGAGCACCGAAAGTTTAATTAACGAAAACTGTTAAATTTACCTTTTGTTACGCGTATATCTTAGGCCGAATCATTTTCAGTACACAATATATATATATATATAATATCGCGCATTTGCGAAAGAAACGTTAAAAACACAACACACATACACACTATGAGCATTATAATACATTATATAATAATATATATTTGATTCGGTTTCTCCGAGATCAATAACAATATGATCGATTTCACTCTAAAAGAAACATTTTATTTATAAGTAAATAATACAAAAATTATTATACAATGTATATACCTATACGTAAAGTAAATCGGTTTTTATTACTAATTATTTTCAAATGCTTAACATAAAATGTAATAGTTATAAATTATTAATTCACCGGTTTATAATAATAAATAAAGTAACACGATTTTCCAATACCGAAAACTGAAGTTACTCGACAGTGTTATCACTGCTATGTATTATAATATTAATAAGGTTTATAGGATCTATACATAGGTATATAAATATTCGCTTCTGGTTATCAAACCATTATAATCCCCAAATATTCGCTGTTGGCTCTAACGCTATTTCAGTACATCCTGTTGGAAGATTTACTAGGTGCATCATCGTTTGTTTATAGGCTTAAATCTTAAAAAACCTTCCTCCGCGAACGCGATCTTAACTTGACCATTTATAATGAATGGCTGATTTTTTAGTTTGCGAGTATATCAAGGTTCGCGGCACATTTTAACTGCCCCCCCCGCCCCATTTATATGCTCGTTGTGATTGTAAATATTACATTGGCGGATAGAATATGTTTAAAATAAGTTAAAAAATACATTTATATTTATAATATGTGTGTAGAGTATGCATGCCAAGTGGAACAGAACACTTGTGTGGTGCATTATAATAGAACATCAAAGACGTCGTCAGTGTAAAGTCATATAGGAGAAGTAATCAAATTACACATAATTTCAAAAAAATCAATATGGCACTCGTGTCGTTCGTTTCCCCCCATATACGACTGATGCCCGTGTAAACAGTGCTCGGAATCCCAAAAACATTATTCCTATCCAATCCACGAACCACTCGGTTGACGTGTTTCGCTCGGTGTGCATTAAAGAGAGAAAATAGTGTAACGAACCTCAAAATAAAGAATAAAAACGCATACCTACCCGATATACTCGTAATAATAATAATAATAATAATAATACGACCGCACCGGCTAATACAATAATATACGCCACCCCATCACTGCCACTACAGACCTAACCACAACTATCTGCAGCTATCTATACACTATAGTCAGAATCGTGTCGTAATTTTTATGCTTTACAGACATAATTTCGATTCGATCGTCCGTTCAATACAACATACGCATTAAATTGATGTTTTGGTTACAAATATATGTATTTTTTATTTATTATTTTTAAATGCTTTAGCACATTATGCTGTGCTATTGCAATTTCAATAAATATTAATATGCATTAAACACCGCGACTTTATGACGTATCCTCGAGTTGTTTCATCACGATAAATTGTAATAAATAGATATATATTATTTGTATTGGGTTGAAGTAAGAATATTTGGTTTTATAATGATTGAAATTCCGATTATAATTTTCTTTTAATTAATTAATAAATAAGTGTAGTAATAAAATAAATATAGAATTAACTGTATTAGAAATATGTGTATAGTACAGTGTAGTCAATTTAGAAAATATAAACATAAATATGATGACCAAATATTGAATTTACATTTTTTAGCCTTTAGTCAACCAATACATACAGAAATTAATAATAATATATCATATTACAGGAAATTTCATTATTTTTGCACTCCAATAATATAGGATAGTGTTCGTTCTTCAAAATGAAAACCGTAACAATTTGGTAGTTGTGAATTTATTTTGAGATTTTAACCAGAAATCGTTCAAAAAGATTTACCATTCTCTATGTTTATGACTATTTTTGAGTAAATTTAATCACACAACAATACGTAGGTAATAAAAAGAAGAATGAATACTATTATTTCTTCTATAATAAATTTGATTCAATTTTTTTCTGTTACTTGAATATATTTTATTAACATACAACATTTATACTAGTCTTCATTATTAATTTTGATAAAATATAATATAAAAAATGCAAATGTTTTAAAGTTTATTTAATTATTCAGATTTATTGTTTTTAATTACGTAAATTGGTGAACCAAGTGTGTACTTTATCTAAATACTTTTTGAAACCCATAATGTATATAAATATTTACATTTAAATACAATTGATATTTAATTATTAAAGTTTAATTAATTCCTCTAGGTTGAAGTGAGTTTAATTAGTGGCGCTGAAAAATGTCTTGTCATTTAAAATAAATGTCGACTTTATTATATAAGACTACATCTAGAAGCTGCAACGTCTGAAGTATAGTCTATTGTCATATATTTTGACAATGTTTTATAAACTAATAGTTTTAGATTTGTTTTGTAAACATATTATATGGCTAAGTTGTTATAATATTGAGAGGTGGCAAATATTTTGAACATATAATTAATTTTTTATTTAGCATATAGTTATTATTGTTGCATAGATTATATTATTATTCAACAATCTCGAAGAAATTAGTTGTTAATTATCACCTAATAATTAATTAAATTAAATTTATACTTTAATTATAGTAGTGTTTGAAAATTAAGGTTTTCGATTACATTTTGTTATAGGCGGGCTATTAATTTCATTAGTACACTTTATTTATCTGTTGGACGAAGTATAACATTCTGTTTACTTGTCAGTTTCAATTTCTTTTCCTTTTCTCCACCCTTTAAATTAATTTAGTTTAAAGCGTCGGCGGTTAATCAAACACGTTCCTTTTCCTTAAAGTTTAGCTATAATAAAAATATAAACATAAAAAAAAGAACTAAGTCAACTAAAATTGTAGGTGCTTTTTGTAGTACGTGATGGTTTGAAAAGGTTTATTGAGAACTATTAAAATTATTATTAATGTGATGGAAACAAACTATAAAGCAATAAATTACGATTTTCTTTTCAATAGAATTTGGCTAAAATTTGTTAACTCGTATCCACTTTATTATAAAACCAAACACTTTCTATAAAACATTTATTTATGCTATTGGAAAATTTGAGATTTTGTAGGCATGGTTTTTTGAAAAAAATTAAAAATTAATGTTATATTATGAAATATTGAAAAAGTAATCTATTTTTTATATGTTTATAAAAATTATTGTACAAAGATAGAAAAATGTATATTAAACATTAAATACTTCATAAATATTATTGCTTATTTACCTACTTCTAAATTAAAACATTATATATTGTTTAAGTATAATTAATTGCTTAACAAAATTAAATAAATTAAATTGGTTATATACATTTTGATTATATAGCTATGCATAAGTAAGTAGTAATTCATTTTAGTGATACATATGATAAGACAATTTTAACATGCATAGTATACTCGTAAATTTACTTGAATTCACCATAGACATTAAACATACTTTTTAAGTGTAATATATTAGAACACTAGGAAATCGTATATTAATTATTATGTAAAATTTAAATGTATGCATACCTATCGTCTGAATCGTTTTGATAGTATACTATTCATATAAATACTTCGTTAGCGGCTAATAATTTTTGGATTGATTTTAGATCTCAAATTTAAAAATAAAACTGTTAAATTTTTGAATATTCCGTATAAATACAATTCGCGACACCCGAAAAAAAACTTTAGAGGACGTTAACCCGCATTTTTTTTTATGTTTGTAACATAGTAAATCAACCTACCGGATTCTTTTTACAGTTTATGTATAGTGAATATTGAAGAAAATTTATATATTATCGAATTTTCAGAAGAATATAAACAGTACTCAAGTGAAGGTGAAGAATTGTTTTTATATGTTTATTTTAAAACCAGTTATATGAATTTAAAATTATTCAAGTATTTATAACTCATTATAACATACCACTTCTCAAACGAGCGCAGTTTATATTCTTTTCTAAAAATTCGATAATATATCAATCCGCTCTAATATTAATCAAAAATTAATTGATAAATCTGCTACATAAATTAGTTATGCTATGTGTGTGTAAGATTATGTTTTCTTTATCAATTTTTACAATTATAAAAAGACCATTATTGGTTATTGGTTATTGGGTTACTTATGTTGGGCTTAAGTGCTGATATGAAGTGAGACAATCATTTTTCTCCTAAGTTTCAATTTACAGTTTTTATGGTTGCAAATTTAATAATAAAAAAATAAAATACATTAAGGTTGTTCAATAAAAAAGTAGTAAAACAGAAGACAACAAAAATATTCCAATTAAATTTGTCTGCTTTCTATAAAAAACACACTTTAATAAAATTATCTTTAATACTCATAGTATTGATTCAAATTCAAAAAGTTGACAATAATTCATTTACATTCAACTGAATTTTTGTAAAATACTATTAATAATGATAATAATAAAAAAAAAATTGAAACATCTTTCAACAAACAAGATTATAATAAATTAAGTTAATTAGAATTAGAATTATCGTTATAATAGTCATTTATTGATAAAATATCACTTAATTTTACTAAGTATAAACATTTTACTAACTAAGTACTCAGTAGATAAACTAATTTGTGTTAATATAATCCTGAATAATAATTCAACCATATTATATTATGATAAATAGGTTCTCTTAAATTTTTAATATGGTCGTATATAAATGTATTAAGAGTATTGGAGATTAATAGGTATTATGCGTTTAACAAAAACAAATTTACTAAAACTATTAATATACAAAATGTAATTTTTTTCATATTATTTTGTAAAAATAATTATCTTCAAATTTTTTTTATTGATAACTTAAAATATTTTATGATTATATTGTTAGATAAAATTATATCAATTTATTTATAAATTACTTGTTATTGAAAATAAAAGTGAGAAAGTGTACATAGCTCTGCTGTAGAGTTAGTAGGTGTCCAGTGTATCACCGGTTTGGATGTGTTAAATTCAAAAAAATATCATTTTATTATACGAAAAACTTTTCTGAGCGGAAACGGTCTGTCAGCCTTGAGTCTATATCATTTAATACATTTCATGATGTGATTTTTGATATTTTTATCTAAGTAAATTATTTTACTACCGATATTATAGTAGGTTGCTTCAGTTGTTTCCAAAAACATTGTATTTATTAAATAATTAGTATTTTAATAATCATCATCATAATAATATAATAAGTATCATTTATACTGTATTATATTACTTTTATTAAATTTTAAATTATCTACAAGCTGCAATTATATAACTCAAAAAAATATCCTCGTGTTTTCACGTCCCATTGAGTTTTACCTATGACAATAAATATTACAATGATCAAATAGTTTTTAATTACACTTAGTTACATTTTTTAAATTTATTATTTTTTTGTATAATTTATTATTGTGTACATTATTTTGGATTTGAAATAATTTTACATTTTTTTTTTTTCATAGATTTGTGAAAAGTAATCAATAATTATTAATCATATAATATATTTAAAGGCATATCATTTCATACTTAAACATTTAAAATTCTTATTTTAATGAATTTATAGTCAATGGCATCTGACTATATATACAATTTTAAAACCAAAACATCAATACACTAATGATTTAATTAAAGTATACATATTATATAATATACTTAAGTTCTTGACGGTTTTAGTTTAGCACAATGATAAGAATTATTTTGCATGACTTACAATTTTTCAAACTTAAGTTCTTCAACTCTAACTCATCATAATAAAACCGCAAGAAAAATTATCTTTATTAAGTTATTTAGTAATTAATTTTCGTTTTACACTTTTTTTTATCACTTTTAAAATCTCGCTAATTTGTGAAAAACCACGTGTTATGTCAATACCAATAATGACATAATTTAATTTAATAACATTCTTTTTTATATGTTTGTGTGTGTTAAGTCGAGTTCATTGCAAAAATCTATTAAAAATTTAATTTAAAAAAAACTTACATAGCTTATTATTATTATTAATATTACTTAGATTCGATTTATTACTGTTATTCAATGGAAAAATTTAAAATACATAATATCACGACACATGGTTGTAAATGTTTTTTTTTCTTTTAGTAATATTCGCGTTTCATTTATTTTGCATTTAAATATTTTATTTAAATTCTATAAATATTTTAAAAATGATTTTTACTTGATTTTTGTACATATACTTATATTGTCAGTATTAAAACAGGTATAATAAATAGATTCATTTTGTTTTTTTTTTTTTTTTTTTATTATTATTACATATTTCAAGTTTAGATATACTATCATTGTTAGAATCTAATAACAGACGAATTGGAAAATATATGGTTGTTAGTTGTTATTGCACGCAACAATAGAGAAAAAAAATCATGGTGGTTACTATATCCTGGAATAGAATATTTATTGTTGTTTCTTAGTAAACACGCAAACAAAAAGTACTTTTTTCATATCGTCATATGAAACATTTCATATTTTTATACTCGCCAAATACATCACAGATTTTTTCAACTATACGCAGTCATTTTTATTTACAAGTAGGTAACCTACCTACAGTTAATCACAATACAATGATTAAACGCAAAATCAATTTACATATTATTATAGTACGTTATAAGCCATTTAATAGAATCGAATCATTTATAATATACCAAATAATAGGTTAGTTGTGTAATTAAACAGTGTTTGAAACCTTATTAATGGATTCAATCATAAGTAAAAATAATCAATATGCCCTTTAAAATATTGTTTATATCCGAACTTTTATGAAACTTAATCTTAACACATAATATATAAATTTTTCAAACAAAAATAATATAACAAATGTGTACCAAATTTAAATATTTTCATGGTAACATAAGGGACCAACAAAAATGTTGCAAAAGTTGTTAGAAGTCGATGTTTGACATAAGCTTGTATAATATTATATAGGTACGTAAAGTTAACGTATAGTATACTGTAAGCGTATTATTTGCAATGATGTTCGTGTACTATTCTCTACCTTGGTTGAAGACATCAATGAATCTCGATTTTATATTGCTATTCCAGCGTAAAAAATATATGATTATTGCTAAAACATAATAATAATTTTTCTTGTTTATTGTTAAAAATAAAAAAACAACACAAATGGTTTTATTCGTTGTAAACTTTGAGCAAGCTTATGAGCTCAAAGAGGCGCGTTTTAGTGGATGTGTGTGTGTGTGCTTCATACAATATGTATAAGAATAACCACCCTTCCAAGAAAAATTCGCAGTCGCGAATCGATATTTTAGATTGCGGTTTTATACGTGTCAAAAAGCGTATGTACACAACGAGGGAAGGTGTTATGTTGTAGCTATAGGTCTCAAAATGCAAGGAGATTGAAAATGTAATTGAATAGAACACAACACAGCTCAGGTAATTATTTTTATTAGTTTTTGAAATCGTTTTTTTTTTTCAAACCCAAATGCTATGTAAAACATTTTTATTCAATACACAATTGATTAGCATTTACTTTATATCTTTGATAATCCACTTCTCAGTTATTTCTAACTCAAAACTTCTGTAAGGAAATTACGAGACGTTTGACGGCGTACAATAATTTTGTTAAAAAAACAACAACGCTAATCTAATTAATTATTCATGCATAATATACTGATGCATGCAGTTACTAGTTAGTTACACAGTTTAGTATAACATTACATTACATTTCTGCGCTATAGTAACCCCAGTTTATGAACTATTGGTTATCATACAGCAGATGTATGTGGTCTTGTTCGCACGTTTTTGTGTAATAGTGTGACTAACTTTTAAAGTTACTATCGTATAATTAGTTCTCGCTGTGCATATACATTGTAAAATAAACAATAGTTTGGAGATGATTTAATATCCGTTTTTTTTTTTTAAAGTACACAAAAAACCATACATTTCCCAAAACGCAACTGTACAGTAATTATTATTACCTGAACAATAATACTATTATATTATTATTAATCGAAATGTACGTAACACCGGCACGGTGCTCCAACCTCAATAGATACGATGATAATTAGAATATTATTATTATTATTGTTATAACAATATTATAATAATGCTGTACACAATGTATCTTCCAGGATAATGATGATATGATGGATTAAAATGTAATTGCAGTGTACAAATCTCGAGATACGGTACGAGCACAATACATGCGTTTTGTACACACGTATAGCCACATAGGTATACAATGTAATAATATACTTAATTTTATATTATGATATAAGCTGTTTCGTTTGGCGGTGATATTATATAATTTATAGTCATCATTTTCGGTATTATACTCAAATCCGAAAAATACGGCGCACACGAACAATGTAGGACATTCTGTGGATCGTGTGGCTGTATTAAGCGCACACGTGATTACGGCGGAGGTATACCTAACGTATAGTGTAGACAGTTTTTACATGTCTACAAATGTTCGGATCACGTGATTTAAAAGTTGCGTGCGTGTAATCTTCGGCTGCAATTGTGTCAGAACAAAATACAGACTGGCCTATAGTAATATTATTATACGGTTTACAACAGTATAATATACTGCAGTATACATAATATAATCGGATAAAATCCAAGCCCAACCACCCCAACGAGTATTCATTTCATCCCGAGTGCTATTGTCGCAGTAGCATAATTCAACGAAACGCGAGCTTGGAATAGTACATTAAATATAATTTATACATAAATAATATATACTTCATAACGTATTTTGCGTATCGTATTATCGTCGAATTTCGCTGTACGTGTGCATTGTGTACTGGAATTGATGGAGATAACTAAAAGTTTTAAAATATTGCTTTACGTGAATGTTAAATAATATTAATGTTTTGAAATAAATATTTTATTTTACTTCCAAAGGTTGGCCACACACTTCGTACAAACGACTTTAATGGAAACGAATTATTGATCGATCCAATCAGAATCTTCTAACAAAATTTTAAATTTAAGATGGTAATGGTACAGTGCGTAATGATTCATATTAGGGTTGTGGTTAAGTGCACACCGCTGAGATACAACGTAGTTTATTCTCATGTAGGATGTAGACCAAGGCCGTTATGTGGATACACGAATGTGATACGTACCTACTTTAGATTTTTATATCGTAAAGAGAGAGTTAAATTCATTCCACTAGTAGATAACTAGTAGTTGTTAATTTATTATTTTATTTCCGCAGGGTTCTCATTACTTAAGAGTATATGGATATAAGTACGTAATGAGACATACAATGATAATGGTAATTTTTTACATATAGATGTTTCCGCGAAAAAATACAGTTATTTTTCATTTTAATGAATATTTAATGAGACATTTTCCTTGTTACCATATTTAAATGATGCTCAATTTCTGTTAAAATTTGTATGAACTGTATACCTATTATTTATTATACATGAATGGGAAGCAGTATGTAAATATTTTAAATAATTAATATGATAAAGAAAGTTTATCATTGGTCTTGGAATGTTTAAATATTTATTAAACTAGGACTTTACCACCTGATCGCTTCGCACAAATGTAGATAAAATAAATATAAAGATAAGCTGATACAGAAGTTGAATGGGTCACTGTAACAAAACGTTGAATAATGTAAACTTTAAAATAATTATAATAATCGATTTCCAAGGTCACTTAAAACTTTCGGAGTACTTTTTCTACTCAAAAAATGTTTATAAAGAAACATTAAAAAGAAACAAATATTGTTAAAATAACATTTCTAAAAATTCAAGAAACACGTGAAACTAAAATAGTTTAATTTAAACTACTCTAAATTACAAATTTTCTTTCTTTTTTTCATATATTTTTACCAAGTTACAATAATAAACCTATTCTGTAATTATGTACATTTAAGGATCTAGATACAATCATTAACAAAAATTATAAAAAAATATCATTTGAAAAAATTAAAGAAATTTAACATTCTTTATTTTTAATGCAGTAGTAATTCTAGTCAGTTATAGAGCTAAGATTTTACAATGCCCTAAAAAGTTACAAAAAGTTGCAACTGGCATTCATATTATAATATACCAAGACCGATAGTTTTAGAAAAAAATGTAATATTTTGAAAATTTCTATAAAAATTCAAAATGTAGTAAAAACAACAAACAATGACTACAAAGTTAAAATTGGTCAACAAAACTGTTTTCTTTATTTTTAAAGTAAACAATCTGCAATTAAGTATTGCAATATGCCAATATGTATGCAGATATAATAAATTATGACTAGGAAACACTTAAAAAACCAGTCACTCAATGGTGATGCTTGCTAAGATTTGACTAGGATTGATTATGATTTAGAATAATTGAGATTTAAGGAAGACTTAAGTCTCTACACCGTTTTCTCTCCAGCTTGCGAGAAGGATTACCAGGAATAGTATCAGGACCGAGGAAAGATATTAGTGAATTTGAGTGATTTGTCAATTGAGAGGAGAATTGTTTAGATAGGATTTTAGCGGTTTCTTCTATTGTATTTATTTTTAGATCTTTACGAAGGGTGTGGTTAGAAACGTAGAATGGAGCATTTTTAATCATATAAAGAGTTATAGATTATGTTTACATTTTATTTATCGGTATGTCAAATATTCACAGTAAAAAGTTTACAAAAACATTCAGAATTAAATTTAAAAACAAGTATTGCATCAACATCCTTAGCCTAGTAATAATATTTTATTATCAACAGTTATATTTATACAATTAATGTAATCAGTATAATATTTTTACAAAATATGTATTAATAATTGAGTTTATTAAATATATTAATTAATGTATTATACACAGTATTTGGGTAAATAATTTAAGTTGAACAACAACGATTTTGTTATTAATTTTTAGTGTAGATGTTGCATAAGTTCTATAATTATGTTATAGACAGAAAAATATATTATATGAGTATATATATATACTTTTTATTATTTTTATTATCAAAATATATGTTGCATTATTAAGCAACGGACTATACTATTATAATATAATTTTAAACACAAATTTATTTAAATAGCTATTTAAAATCATATTTTGTAAGTAAACACTTATATTTATTTTTCAATTGATTATATTGATTGATGGGCATATAAAATAACAAATTTCTGATTTTAATATGTTTATATTATTTTGCATGGCATAATCTAATAAATTCATAACTTCATAATATTACAAATTTAAAATAATATTAAATATTATCGTTAATACGTACATACCATTAGTTAGTTATACATAATATTGTAAACTTATGATATTTAAATAAATGAATAAAGAAAATGAAAAAAAAAATATACAATATCAATTGTTATCAAACTAATGATTTGCTGCTATAGTTATTATAGGTACATATTGTATAAGAAATTATGATATTATTATGTACAATGTGTTTTCATCACGTATGCTACTATATTGCATACCTATTACGCCCTATTGAACTTTTATTAAAACGTAAACAAATATTATTACAATGCGTTTAAAGTGGGTCATCATATTTTTCGATATTTTTTAGTCAATATGATGGGTTGGGTTAGGTTTATTGTACATAAGACATTTATTATTATATTATACCGTGTGTTCAATTTTAAAGGTAACAGGAAATATTTCGAACACATGATGACTTTGAGTTTGATTCGGAGTTTTTTTACTATGTACAGGTGTATTTATTATTACATTGAATTTATAAAAAAGTATCATTGTAATTTAACGATAAATTATACATAATATAAATGCGCGGTTAAGATAGAGCGTTGAAAGATGTGATGATTATAAATTACTTAATTTAAAAATCTCCACTGTTCTATAAAATAAATGTCAATTTTTAAGATATCGAAAAAATTGTAAAGATCAAAGTTACTCAGAAACAATAAAAAAATCCAAATCCAGTATCAAAAATAGTGGTTCCTAGTACTGCACATGTGCAGATAAAAATAGTAAAAAATTAGAATTTATCATAAACAAATGTATTTAAATGATCCTGTACACAGCAAAAAAAACTCCAACAAACTCAAAGTTATGCGTTAGAAATATTTCCTGTTGTAAATACATAATATTATTTAATACTCATAATGTATAGCTAATTGATTATATTAATATATTATCAAATATAATAAATTTACAAAATACATAAAGCAGCGACATCCTTTTTATTTACGTATTATTTAATATGTATTGACGGTTAATCATTCTCATTCTGTTATAGTATTAGTGTTTTAATAATATAATTAATAAGAACTTATAAAAATAATGAACAAGAATATACACAAAATAATAATATTTATAAATCTTACATTTATTTTATATTATTATTACTAGTATTCGATTAAGGATTAGTATTTCTTTAAAATGTATGACAACTTTGTGTTTTATGAAATATCTTAAGAAATATATTTCGTACATATAATTTTAAATATCTTATGTATACTAATTTATTATTCATGGTTATATACTGTAAACTGTTCAGTAAATATATATTAGGATCAAGTCATTGTCGGTCTAAGGATGAGTATTTTGTTCTCAGTTTTATTACTCTAAAAAACTATATTATTTGCTTGATATATTGAACACTGTCCTTCGTCTGAAATCTCTGATTAAATTGTCAAAATTATTTAGTTTGTTTAACTCTTAAAGCCACGTGTTCCATATTAGACATTTTAATCCTTCAATAGAAATCAATTTTTTTAATTTTCGCAAAACTTATACGCTCATAAATATTACAACATAACGTTATTGTAAGACATCATTCATACAATTATAACTGAAAAGTCGATATTAATTACATAGTTATTTTGGTTTGAAATTCAACTAGTTCATTTATTCTAACTATGGCTCTTCAATTACATTGTTATGTTGACCTTGATAAATTTTTCAACGTACAGTAAAAAAAAAAAAAAATATTTCAATAAATGTATGCATATAATGTGTATATATATATATATATATATACAGAAAAAAATAATCTAATCGGTTTGTCTCAGCCATTACAGCAATGTAATCGATTTTTACGTTCTATGCGTACTTAAAAACATTCGCCATTTGTAATCGAGTTTGACCATTTTTGTCCCATACAATTGTTGTTTTAAACGTGACAGACACACAAATCGGTTATTTATTGATCAATGATAAAATATGTCATCGTCAGTTAATTGTTCACCAATAAAATATCTATCCCATCAGAATATGAGTATGTGTCCGTTTTATATCGTTGCCAATAAATTTGACATATTTTTGCTCCTAATGTACATTGCACATCATTTATATTAAAATAATGTATTATGTAAATATTATTGATGAAACAGTGTGGACTTTATTTAAAAGTTCACAATTTTTAGGGGTTTTACATAGTAAAATAACTTACAAAAAATATTAATTGACATATAAACAAAATCTTATAATACAATTTGAATTGTCTAAATACCTAATTATCTTATGATTAGCCAATTGAAGTATAATAATACAATAATAATATAATATAATAATAATACTATATAATAATATGATATAATATTATAATATAATACTAAAAAAAATATTATATTTTATTTTGTAATTATGTTAAGAAAATTTAAAAAATAATTGGTAATCATAATATATAGTTTATAAAAATAATTAATCTTTCAGATATTTTTTTTTAAGTATGGATTAAAATCATGATTTTGTATAGCTTACACAGTATATTATTTAATTATAATTCAAATTATAGATATTGCTATCCGTTTTTCTGATCAGAAATGAAGTAGTTAATTAGTTACAACTTATAAAAACTGTTTCTTATTCATAATTTTAACTATTTTTTAATGTTATACGTCATATTATAGCAGCATAAATATTATTTATTTTATTACTATTACAAAAATATTGTCATGGCCGTCCAGTACAAAATAAATGTTTACAAAAAAAAATTAATTTAAAATTACTTTTTTTTTTTTTCTAAAGTTCCCATGTTTTACATTATAATATTATTTTCGTAAAATCGTAAACGCGTGTACAAGAAGTCATTTTATAACTTTAAAATAAAATACCCACCTATAATTTTTTATTAAATTTAATTATATATGCTGCTTTATGGGCCATCGTTAATTTAAATAGAGCTTAAACATTTAATACAGCTATAACATATTGTTTTTGTTTCGGAAACCGTTTTCTCGGAATACGTGTTCAATTCAATGGACAGTATTATGACCGTGAAATCCCTTAATATATATTTCAATTATACTGAAACAGTATTTATTTGATGCATTAATGCATTATGTTACTTCAGAAGAACGATAAAAATCTCTACGTAAATGTTAAATTAATTTTAAACACCTGCACGCACTACCCTCGCACGCTGAAAATCCTATCGGACTTGGTTTACTGCGAAGATAAGACTTCAAACTAGATTTACCGCGTTCATATCGAGATGAGACTGTATTGTTCATAAAACGTATTATGTCACGCATCGTATCGTAGATAATGTTATAATATTGGTATGCATCGGTATAACAGTATTTTATCATCATACACGCGACACGTCGACCAACTATAGAGACGACAGCTGCGTATGTATGTGTACGTTTTTTATTGCCCGCGGTCCACAATAAATTATGTGATCCAGTAAAATATACTAAACTTGGAGGCAATAAAAGAGTATAATTATGTTTTCATCTGCGGGGAGGGTTAATCTTAAACAGCGATTTGCGCGTTTGTAGGTCAGCACAAATTGTCGGGTTTTTCAAAAGTAATTTACCGCGGCGTGCAGATGTTTTAATATATTTTCAAAGAGCTTCCGCTGTAACTAGTGTGTTGGCGCCCTTTTAGGTTGCCAAAAATCAGAACTCGTCGAGTATTCTCGTATTTACTCGGATAGATAGTAGAAGGTTGATTCGTAACGCACAGCGTGCAACCAAATATATGGATATATATATATATATATATGGTCTTGTATTCTTATGTGAACACTTGACGGGTATAATCGTCCATGTCTGTAGCTCTCATCCATTGCCGACATTACCATTTAAGAACGGCTACAAAGACTTAGTCTATTTTAAATGGGATTTGTGTTTAATACGTGATCGGGATAAACGATAACTGAAATTGAGCTTCAATGCATGAAAGAATCATGTATATGTATACATTTTAATGTATGAGTGGAGTGTGCGGTTCGAGAGCTAGTGTGAGATTAAACTTCTAGAGTCAATGTTTAATAAAATAGCGAAAAGCACTTGGTTGAATATATGAGTCAGTGAGTATTTCAACCACGTTTCATTATTGTTCTCGACTATTTTTCATTCGAGTTGTTGTTGGTCTGAGTATACTTAAGCTCGATGGGAAAAAATCACTAGGCATTTTTTTATCATCATCATAAAACATATTATATTCATCACAACTCTTTTTCACTAAAGATTATTAGCCAACTTTAGTTCAAAATTACTTAAATTGTTGACATTTTTATACATAACTAACTAGATTAACCAATAATAATGTTAAACATCTGATCACTTGTTGTATGACATTAGTAGAACAAATAATGTTTTACTACATTATTTTTCACGGCAAAGGACTCACTTCGATAGATATTTCAATCTCAGAATATTATAAATTGGTAAAAAAAGTCACATTTAAAATTAAACACAGATTGGTTTAGTAAATTGAATGAATATTGAATATGTATTTATTAATATTCAAAAACCCAATATTAGAACGATACTTATAATATAGAAGATTGATATTATCATTCTAATATTTGTATTGTTTTATTATTGTGAATATTTTAAATGCTGACAATGCTGCAGTAAATAATATACAGTATATTTAGCTAATTTACATCACTTGTTTAATAACCATTAATTATTAGTACTAATTAAATTAGAAATACATATTATATAATATATTTTTAAATGATTTTGCATTAACATTTTCAAAGTAAAATTAAATAATTTGTAATTTCAGGGTATTGTTTGTCTGAATTAAAAAAAAATAAGTGTTAAAACTTTAATTGACTTGTGAAATCTTAATTTTTTAATTAATCATACTTGTACATAACTATTGTAATACTATAAACTAATACGATTATAAAGAAAAAACATAAGCAAACTAAAACACGTATGTATTGTATTTAAAAACCGATTATACAAATTAATATTATTTAATTATCATAAAGACAAATTATTAATTAAATTAAAGTGCTATAATATATGAATACACACATAACATATTTACTTATTATAATTAAATAGTAAGTATAAAGAAAGGCGGTATTGAACCTTGTATACAATTTGATTAATTTAAAAAATAAACTATATGTAAGTTAAGTTGAAATTACTTTTCAAAACTGGTTAAAAAATAATCTCGAGTTGATTTGTCAGTTAAAAGTTTTTGAAATTGTTTTTCATAACTTTTTTTTTTATTAAAATCAGTAATCCAGCGTAATATACGTATCAGCTATTTTTTAAATAATTTTAATTGTTTTTTCAATGATAACCATTAAGTCACAAATTTCACGACGTATTCATATTATAAGAAATAAGGATACATTTTAGCTGTTATTTTTTTTTGTTCAAAGTAAAAGTGTTTAATCAATGAAATTAAATTTAAATATAATAACGATAAAAACAAGTACAAAAAAATAAAATGTACTATTTTTTTTTTTAAATTGTCGATTTATAATGATTTTAAATTATATAATAAAATATATATATATATATATATATATATTGATACTTTTAGAGATGATAAGTATTTTAAAACTATCATACAGTATATCATTATGATTTTAATGTTTACATAAAATAACAATTGCTTTGTATAACAATTAATCAACTAATTATTTCATTCAGATTTGTATAAGCTTTAGGCATAAAATGTGAATATAATATTTATAACTTTGTTTAAATTTATTATCTCAAATGGGTATTATAAACGGTACGCTCTTATAATTTTGAATAACATCATAAAAATGAAAGTTTTTCAAATCTTACATAGTTTATTATTCTTAGCCAATTGAATTGTTAAATAAACGTATTCATAATTTATAATAGTAAATAAAGTAGTATAAAAACATATTACTAGAAATTTGACCGCTATAATTTATTAAAAGTTAAGTGTTTAATTAAAATAAACTAAAAATATTAATTTCTTTTAAATTTTAATACCTACATAATATAACTTAAATTGTTATTGTAGAGACGTAAGTAGGTTTGATTTTACAATGATGTATTTTTTTTTGTCTGTTATTATCATTTGGGGCAATGAAAATGCTTTGATTTTCAACTTTGTGAGTGGTTTCTGTTATAAAATTGGATTTAGTTGGTACTTTAAGAGTCGAGAGTAATAAATACATAGTACTTTTCAGAATAACCGCGAAAAAAAACGAGAAATTGTATATAAAACCAGTAGATATTCGATAAAATCAGTTTTGTTTTATGTTGTTGTTACATTAAAAAAATAATAATGATTGATAATTGCAGTTTCAACCGAATTTTCATGCTGTCATTTACAAATTTACATATTATTTTCAAGTTAAAAATTTCTATTTACATTTAAGCTTTGAAAATATTGTTTATAATAACCCTAATTATTATTTCTGACTATAACTATAGAAATAAATTTATCAATAATTCACGAATATTTTATAAATTTCTGCAGTTAAAATATGTTCAGCATATACGATTATAATTATTTCAACTCAAACGAATAATGCTATTTTACAATCATTCAAATGTTCAAGTTATAATTTAATAACTTATTATATGCAATAGCTTTTAAAATATTTTTATTTTCTTTAAGCTATTTATAGAAATTAACGATGAATGATTATATTAATTATTTCGTTATAATTTTAAAACATAATTCACAAGAACTTAAAACTTTTACGTGTATAATTATACTTTTTCAATATGCAATGCAATTTTCAGAATATACACAGATTATACAGATTAACTTGAAAATGCTACCATGTACCTATTCACAATGTTTTATGTTAAGTCGGTATGTTGACTCAAAAGTTAATAACAATAATATAATATGATATGAATATACATTATTTTAATAATTCAAAACATATAATATTTATAAATGGAATGTTTTCGGAAAAATAACACACCCACTATAATAGTGACCACTCGATAATACTGTACAGCAGAGCGGTGCCCACTGATCCACCTCTTTAATGCATTGTTCAATATTTTAGTAGATTACTGATTTATGATTGTTTCATAACATAAATTATATTTTATATTTCATATACCTACAGCCAATAATTGTTACGTGTGTTGTTTTAATGAGATTGTCAATCTATTAAAATGAATTTCAACACATGAAATTCGATTTTACTGTAAAATATTAATTAAATCTTAATTTAATTTTTGATAGATACATTAAATAGGTATGCATGCAATGTAGAACCTTGTCATGCTCCTGTAACTGTACTTTCATTTTTTTTTTTTTCCATTGCATAATACTTCTAAGTTCGATATTGTTGAAACTTGAACCATGCCATTATGATTATTGTCATTTACTAATAACAAATTTTCTTGCTTATTAGTTTTTATTTCATGCACACGAAAAAATTCGTATAATATTTCAAAAATACTATTAGGTAGTTTTGAGAAAATAGATGTACGTACATAACGAATATTTCTTTTAATTAATGCTACATCGCCAGTTATTATTGTTTCTACATCATTATTCTTTAATTTAGCATGTATAAAAGTTTCGATGGTTTAGCTGTTCTGTTGACTTTTGACGATTTAAAAGTTTATTATTTGGTTTTATGCTCTTAAGGTTGATTTCTATTATATTACAATTTTTTCGCATTTAAAACTAGACTTGCATAATTTCAAACAATAGCTCCAACGTTGTACATTATTTTTTAAAAGTTCAAAATCAAAATCGAAACATAAAACTATCTATTGTAGTTGTTTTCTCATTTTTTTTTTTTTTTTACTTACTGAAAATCCATTTTGTAACAAAATAAATCAGATTATACTATAAAACGCATGTATACATACACTGGTACATTTAAAATAACTAGAAAGTGACAACTGAAAAATTTAATTGTATACGATTATAGTCGTATATATATATATACGTGATTTAGGCCAGATTACATTTATACATATATTAGGTATACTAATCTGATTAATCAAATGGTGGGGAAAGCCAAATTTTTATAAAAATCCTGGGGGTGCAATTCACCTAGCTTATTATCAATATTTATTTGCCCGGATGCAATTCACCAAATCCGAATTTTTATCGGTATTCCCAGGAGCTGGAGTTTAAAGTTCAAATTGATTTTATTAATGTAACGTTGAAGGTTTGGTTTTTACTTCTGTATGTTTATTTTTAATTAAAATAGTTTTAATTATGTGTTGTTGGATATTTGTACTGTATTTTAGTTCGGGTTTTAGGTTTTTCAACTAGTGTTATCAAATACGAATCACAGTACAAAACGTACCGCTAATTGTTTGATCTCAATATTTACCTAAAATAGTCTGTAAACAGGATGAATTAAAAAAAAACAGTAGTAAGTTATTTTTAACTGATTATAAATAATTTTTAAAAATTAATTGAATGTTTGATTGAATAAATAAAATAAAACGGTGCACCGGGAGTCCACTTTGAATGAATAATTTTTATTATGTATTGCAATAACGTACTTTTATTTATATAATAAAAATTTATAATATATTATATAGATATTGTGAGCACGAAAGGTGAACCCATACCGTGAGACTTAAATTAACGATCCATAAATCAATAAACTCAAAAACGTCATCGTAATAAGTAATGACGTTCTACACATAAAACATAAACAGGATGTAGAAATATGGGTAGTTTCGATAAAGAATATTTCAAATTGTGATTGTGGGATCAGTGATCTCGAGAAAATCCCTTATTTATACCTTAGACCGTATACTATGATTAGAGCAATGATACCATTGAAAGCAAATATGTATAAGCGATGAGTCTCTCGTTTAAATGTACTATCTGATCTTGTGTATGCATTCTCGTCGCAAATTTATTCTAATATAACTGCATTCTCCGTGGAAATCCAAAAGTGATAACTCAAATAAGTATGCGATGAATATAATCGTTGCATGCACAATTAACGCATCTCAACCAGAGACTCGTCACTAGTGTGTGCTCCGAGTTGTTTGCATAGGCGAGTTATGCTATGACTCCATCCATAGCGTACGATCTAAATTTAACAGCTTCCGGCAATTGATTGAACGGGTGCAAGAACCAGATTGACGCCACTGCCGATCACTGGATCAGATTAGGCTGTTGGTTTTTGTATAAATTCCGATGTCAGTTGACGAATGTACGTGTACCGTATAATATAATATTATGCACGTGAACGCTTATTGCTAAATCACTGGTAACTGATGTTGAATTGTCGTATTCGCGGTGATCACAATGTAATAGTAGCTCATCGTGTTCATATTAGTTGCTGTTGGTCTTCTGTTTCAGTATTTAGTTGCTCATGTATTCTAGTCGGATGACTTAGAACAAGTGACTTTTTGATATTATATTCTTTACAGAGTGACTATAGTAGTGTATATTATGTATATTATTTTTCTGCTGGCGTGTCATTGCATTTTTTTCTACGTATTCTTCTTTCTTTTTTTTTAATATTTCATGACTATTCCGTAATACGCAATTCCCTCAAAATTCCTGGACACCGATTCTAACTCAAATTATTCGCTTCGTAATGGTTCGTAGACCATTATATACGATATAATCTAACCTGATCTCCATTAAACTATTTTCAAACATGTTCCTCCCTAAAATGCTTGATATCATTAACTATGTGTTGTACTTGCACAAACAACTGCCTAAGGACGCGATAATTCCATTCATAGAATACCATCACGTCTAGAAAACCATAAGGATAGTATATTATATTAAACTTTAATTTGGTTGTGAAACTATCTTTTTCTATTTTTACTTTATTTATTTCACATTTCCAAACCTACCTGTTACATTAATTATTTTTAAATTTGATTTATAATAATTTGTATGCATGGCCAATATTATATCAACATTTTTGTTCGGCGTTAATTATAAAAAGTAAAAAAATATAATATTTTACACTAATCATTCTTCTTCCAAAGTGTTTGTTATATTATTTTCAAATTAATTATTATTATCTTAAAAAAATGTTATCATTCCTGAGCTGACTTAGAAAAGTGAAGGATTGACAGCTATGGTTAAAATAAAATACTAGAAGTTGTGTATTTTTTTCTAGTAAATAATATAACAGTTCTAATTTAAAGATTGGTGGTATAAACTAAGTGTCTGTTCAAAAATAAATATTTTATTTATTTACGAATGCATCAGTAGTTTGTGTTAGTTTATTCATAATAAATTAAACATCTTACATAATAATTGTTTTCGATCCATCGCTTATAATATATTTTAGTAAGTTAACAGATTGATTGAAAATTATAGTACACGAAGAAACTTGGCAGTGTTTATGAATTAGAGAAACATTAAACTATAATTTATAGATTGGGGAAAAAAAATGTTAGGTAAAAGTTAAAAAGAATTCCCAAGTCCACGAAAAGCATTCGCCTTTAAAAGCAGTAAGGTATATTAAGATTTGGTTTGTTATACAAATTAGGTACCTACTTTGTTCTTTTATAAAAAGTTTTTATTTTATTAATTGAACGTATAAAAATATTTAAGTGTTCAAAAATGTTAAATCATTTAAAAAAATAGTGTTACTCTATTTAAAGATATAATATATAATAATTTGAATTTATGCATTCATGTTTTGCTATTTAGAGAATAAAATCTATATTTAAGCCTTTCATAGAAATTAGTTTTTTGGTTCATAGATATTTTCATTAGTATTAAAGTTATATACCTAGATTACAAAAACAAACATTTCAATTACAATCGAACTGTATTCAATTAAAATTATTTTGTGTAGTCTAAAAATATAAAAATAAATAAAGTATTTATTGAACTATATGGTTCATAACACTTTCATTAAATTATAATTATTTAGTGAGAAGATAAGAATAAGTAGAAGGAACTTAAATTGTACAAAGATTGTGTATGAAAACTGACGACAATCACTTTTGTTAGGTACCTAATGATTACACTTCAAGTAAAAGTTCTTTGCATAATTTTAATTTAAAAGTAAAATTAAATTTGTTACACAATAATGTAAATTCTTCGAGGCTTAATTTAATAACCATTTACTACTATTATTGTTTTGACTTAACGATAATATATGTATATATCATATTAAAATTTACTCTTGTCATTCATCATTAGAATATTAAAAATATTATTCGAAACACTTTATATTTTATCACTTTACTATATTAAACTAAATTAGTAAACACTATATGTAGTAACTAATAATTGTGCTTTTAAATGCATTAATATCTGTAGAGATTTTGTTATTTCATGGTAACGAGCACTCTCTTGAACTACCTAACCGATTCATTTTAAATTCAACATAGGTATATTTGTCTGAATCATAGCTATAAAAGCAACTTGCTAGTTTTATAATAAAAATATAGTATAATTATTTTTATAAAATAACTTCATAATGGTATTAAATGAATATTGATTTCATAAATATGTATATGTATAGGTTATCAGATATGTTGAATGCTGAAAAAAAAGGAAATTATTACAATTCCCAATAAAAGAAGGACATTTAATTATGTCATTTTATAATACATATTATCATTCCTAACGATGTCAGGCAATGATACACATAACACAATAAAACTGTATATTTAAAAATCAGGCA
The DNA here is from genome assembly GCF_003676215.2 of Rhopalosiphum maidis. Taxonomy (NCBI): domain Eukaryota; kingdom Metazoa; phylum Arthropoda; class Insecta; order Hemiptera; family Aphididae; genus Rhopalosiphum; species Rhopalosiphum maidis. The sequence goes on along the minus strand of NC_040880.1, from coordinate 48,650,100 downwards.
AATTATTAAAATAAAATACAAACAAAATTAATTAATTTTTTTTTAAGCAAACATTTTAATTATAGTTATTTTGAAATGTTAAATACTTCAATTTCTTTTTAAAAATTTCTAGGTTACTAGAAGATGGTTCGTTTTCTTTGTTTTTCTTGCATTCTTTTGGTTTAAAAATACATTTAATATCTTTCTCAGATTGTAAAGAGAAAATGTTGATAGATACGGGATTTTTGATACGTGAAAACTGTCCATTAAACGACGGAAATTATGAAAATTCTTAGGCAATGATATTATTTCCTTCCTGTATAAGGAATTGCCATAATTTATTAGAAACTGCCTTTAATTTCCAAATTATCAACATTTTGGGTAATATATATATAAATAAATATAATATAGGTTGGGTGATTCTATATAGTACTGTTATAGTATGTTCGGTAATTCACCTTAAAAATGCATTTCAGAGCTATAAAAGAGAACAGGTCGTATGAGGATAATATTGAAGTCCAGATGAGAACTTATAAGTTACACAAGCCTATTTATTGAATAAATATATTGTATAGCAGTGGACCTTTTTTCGTTTTAAGTTTTAGAATATCAACATAAATAAAAAAAAATCATTACTACATTTTCTAGTGTCAAACTCAATAATTTAAATTATTATGCATAATAGTAACACTTCTTAATAAGTCTGCAGCAATGAGTGGCTTGATTTTTTTAAAAAGATAAATCCTATATTCTCAGCGGATAAACCTTATCTTTATTAAATATTTGAGTTTGAGATACTTAAACAATAAACATTCTCAAAATTCGATTTCTTACTATATTAGTTATAACTTTTTTCAATACTAAAACCCTAATCAATTTAAGTTTTATCAATTGAGAATAAAATATATAAAATTATCCTTTATGATTTGCATCTCACATTTACTAGTAAATAGCAATATAGATGACCGGTATACACATTTAATAATAATATGTTAAGATTGATTTGAATAATATGAACATTTTTCGTTGCAATTTTAAACAATATATTATCAGTGATAATTTATCACCATGATTTTCATATTAAAACAACATAATTTTCGTTTATCTTATTTTAATTTAATATTCATTATACTAATACTAAACAGTCTAAACATATACCATATTATATTATTTTTCAAACACTTTATGTTTTGCATTGATTTTATATTATATAATTATATAAATAAATAACTAGTTTATACATTTAAAATATCATTAATTTAAGCAGAAGAGTTCAATCAAAATATAATAACTTATGATGTATAATGTAATAATATATTATAATATTTAATTAAATATAAAATATTAGTATATAATTTTTGGGAGGCTATATAATATTTATATACTCTATAATCTATGTATTTCTATGTTAGTATATTTATATTAATTAATTTCAGTTATGAATAAGCTAATAATGATTTTAGATTTTGTATTTTTGAAATGAAAAATAAAAATTAGTTTCTTAAATTCTTTTTTTCCTATTTAAACAATTTCAATTATGTTTTATTGAAAACTCGATGTGCCAAATATCTCACATCTATCAGCAAGTTAGCATTTTACTACAACTAGGAGAATTTCTGTAAATATCGAAAAATGTTGTTCTCAAATTACTAACTTGATAAAATGTCATATCTAAAAAGATGCTACATGAAATTGCAGAGAAAACCTTTTACTCAAACCAAACTATATAAATAAAAAAAAGATCAGATATTATGTATTTTTAAAACCAATATTCTTAGCGCTTTAAACTACAAAGTATTAATCTCAAAAAAACATTGTAACGTTACATACACTATTATGCGACCTATAAATTATTATTGTAACTTTTTTTTCTTTTTCTTCCAGTTCTTGATAAATAATTATAGAAATGTTATTGTGATCTAACCTATATCATCATTATTCCAAGTAATGGTTTTTTGAAATGTGCGCATACCACTTTTCTATTCATTTATAAAACATGTTTAATGTTTGTATATTTATTATTTCCAAGTTTTCTTGAAAAAGATGATTCGACATCTTAGAAAAGTTAATTACCTATGTAAAGATAATTACTCGGATCTAGAGAGTTTTCTTCGAATTTTACTTATAATATATCTTTTGACAAGACTCGTTAAAACCATGAACATTTTGTAGTTAAAAATGTATACAATGATCAATTTATATAGAGAAGGATCAAAAATGTAGTATAAAGTTTTGCGTTGCTAGTGTATAATATGACTAAAAAATTTAAAAAATATATATAATCAAAGTTCTTTTATTCATAAATTAGATTAACATTTGGACAATATTGGATATTTAAATTAACAATAATTATTTAAGTTATAAATATATTTAACATGAAAATTTTTTTTTTTTTTTGGATATTTAACCTTTTAATCAACATTATTATATTTTATAAATACAATAATATTTTAAAATTCAATGAATTTAGAAAAAAAAATATAACCTCCAGTATTAGTAGTATTACTAATAGTAAAATAAATAAATTTAGTAGCAATATACATGTTTTCTAAAATATAGGGTTACAGACTCGCTTAGAATCATTTTTACTATTTTTAGTAGTATAAAATGATTTATTATTAAATTAAAATTTAACATATTATTATTATAAACTAAACTGACTTACTGCTCAATGATAATGAGGTACACGTCAAATCTATACTTAACACTAGACCGTTTACTTACTTTCTTTTTATTTTAAATTTAATTTTACGTTTTCTATTTCATAATTCACATAATATTATCTTATATTGGTATTATATAAGTGATAAAATATTGTGCATTGTGTTGCGAGCTTAAAATAACTTTTTATACGGTTCAAGTCTTATTATAATTTAATGTTTTGAATAATATATTTTTATTTTATTTTATTATTAAATAGTGTGTTGTGTTGTAATTTGTTATTTTTTTATGTTTGTTTGGTGATTTGGTTATATTAATAAGTAATCAGAACAAGGCATGTTCTAGTTGTTTTTAAAATTGCTTAGAAAGAATTATGTAATTTATTTAAATGGAACTTGTAAATAGTTCGTTTTAATACAATTGACTTGAAACTTAATGCAATATTGACAAATTTCAGCTCAGAGATAGAATTAAAACTTAATACATTTCATCGATAAACATAAAAATATATTATACGAAGTTTAAAGAAATATCTTATCAATCGAATCCTAGTCATCCATAAAGTAATTTTCTTAAAATTGGTTTCCAAAATTACGTTATTAATATGTTGGCTATCCGATATGGACTATGGACATAAAACGAAGAAGAATTTTCTAGAATACTATTACTTGTAATGGAAGAATATTCAAATAACATTATAACATTTATGATGTTTTGATATGTTTGTTACGCGTTTATTTATTAAAAATAAAATACATGTATTACTTTATATTATATTAAAATATAATGCCTTAAATTTAAATCAAACTATCTAAGCTATTACCAAAAGTCATACTAAATTATGAACAGCTATAATATTCTATATGAATTACATTTTTTTCACTTACTTAGTTATATATATATATATATATATATATATATATATATATATATAAATATATTATATTATATACTATAGCCATATAGTATACTACTTTACATACTACTATATACTTATTAGGTATTACGCAGCATTGCTGTAAGTACAGGTTTATAAGTTAAAATATTTGTATAGGAACCCTCAAAAAAAAAAAAAAAAAAAATACGTCATTCCAAATAAATTTAAAGTGACTACTGTTATCATTTAATTATTAATATTATATTAATAGAGAATTGTATAATATTATATCGTGAGCATGTTAATATCATATTATCTCTGCCCATGTAAATTCATAGTTTATTCAGACTTGTTTTTTTTTTTTTGATATTATAATTATTATTATAAATATTAAATAGTTATTTTGATAGTTTTGTGAATAATTACATAAACTTCACATCGTCAACTATCAAGTCACATGAAACGAACCATATAATTTGACCGTCATACATAAAGAGTTCGGTGACTAGGTACCGTAATCATGAACGCACGTGTATTTTGTTTCGCTCTATGAGCTTGTTTGACTTTGACCCACGGATAATATAAGCATACATTTACGCATTATATTATAAGTATCTATACGGTTAAAACCGTGAAACCTATCAAAGCTGTCAATCATCATATTATTTTAGTATAATCTAATTTAGCTGATGACACGGTTGATACTTCTGAATCCATTTTGAATTGAATTTATCTTCTTTATATATAATGTATATATACTTCTTAATATTTCGATGAGGATTGTTATTATTTCTAATAGTTATTATTATATCTTAATTTTTTTCAATTCAATAACGATAATAGATATGACGTATTTATTACTGTACAGTCACAAATTACTATTATAAACCAAATCGTAAATTATCTTCTGTTGTTGCCATTAACGAGTGAAGTTTAAATAAGTTCATTAATTTGACTTTATTTTTAATTTTTTTTTCAATTTTTTACTTAAATTCGAATAATAAATTGATATAATAGAATTACATTAAAACTATTTTCAATAAATTTTAACTCATACACTTTTTATTGTACTTATGTAACATTGAGCTTAAACAATGGGCTAGTGAAGCATTTGTAGTTTATATTAGGTTGAGATACATTATATAAAATATAAATTTATATTTAAACGATATTTTATGTAGGATTTAGATAAACACATAAAATTTAAATTATTTATACTTTATATATTTATATTAATAGATGTTATAATAGGCAATGGTTTTTATAGTACATTTATTACGTTAATAACTTTAATTGAATCAATTATATTTCATAATTATTATTGATCAATAACAAATATTTTGTATTATATTTTAAATATAACATAGAATATATGGTATTTTTTTTTAAAAATTAATACTTATTAATTTATTAATCTAATAATAATATCTGATAAGGTAAGTTGATAATACAAAATAAATTATTGTTTGCTTAATTTAATATTAGATAGGTAGTTTCTATTAGCCTATTTTAATACATTTCTCATATATAGTATTTATATTATAATAATAATTAATATAAGAAAAATACAATTATTTATTATATTTTAATAGTATAATAATATATTTTATCATTTAAAACATGTTAAAAAATGTTCAACATAATAAATAATATAATATTATTTTATACGTCTAAGCGTGAAGCCTCTAAGGATAATATACAACTATTCAATACTTTTAAACATGAGATTTTAACTTGATTGTTTACATATACTGTTAAACTATATTAAGTGATTCTTACATGTCAAATCTACATAAAAAAATAATTTCAAAACCCTTAAAATACGCTTTAGACTTTAAAAACCATACATCAAACTTCAAAGATTACAATATCCAAATTATATGAACACCTATATTATTAGTGTCAAAAATTCCAAATCAAATCAGTTACTTTTTACTTAGACCAATATAAATAAACTTACATGTTTTTATCTACTCAGCATACCACTGCACCAGTTTTGTCACTGCCATATTCAAACATAAAGTTGTACGCTTCCACTTTAGAATTGACAGTAGGTTTTTAATAGTTTATGGTGTAGTTATTATTTTTAACATACATACATTTTTAGATTCGTTATAATTTTTAAAATTTATTACATTTGTCGACAAACAATTCAATTTTAAAATAACCACTGAATAACAATATGTAGTATGTATTCTAAAAAATCATAATTTTATATAGTCTACATAAAATAATACAGATTTTTTTTTTTTTGAACATAAATGTTTAAATTTGTAAACAAATACAATAAATTATAAAGTTTTTTTTTTGTGTATAAAACGATAAAAAATTTTAGTAAGAGAAATTACACAGTCTTGACAATAAATATAAAGTATATTCTGTGAATATTGATTTTATTTAATAAACAGAATATTTTATTATTATTTTATATGAACTGCCAACGATAATAAAGTTTATTTGTCTTGTGACAAATAAGACAAGTAGGTTTGATGTATAGTTTATTTTTTAATAAAATCGTGTTTGTTAAGCCTCGTACTATTGAAAATTGAGAAAATTAATCAAAACCTATAAGGGCACCGATATATTATTGCGATTTTAAAAACGTATAATTCGCTTTTGTACTCAACGTAGTACACATGCAATATGTAATATTATATAAGTAGCCATGTAGATGGATATTATAAAAGAATATTTTCAAATTTGAGTAATAAATATATTTTTTAGCTTTATTTATAAATGTAGCTGGAGAAAAACAACATGGTACAAATATTTGAAATTTGATGTAACAATGAATATAGTTCAATACATTTTACAAAGCTCTGGATGCAGAGTTATTATGTAAGTGTTCAAAGTTTTTAACAAAAAGTATGCATTTGTACAACTTATTTTATAAGATAAAAAAGGTAAATCTATAGAGACCAACGATGTCAGTCGTTAAAGCATCATTATTGCGTTTACAGATTTTCTCTTGTGTATAATAAAACCAGAAAAACGTCATTGAATACACTGTAAACGGTTTTTTCAACCCATCTGATCCGAGTTTCATAAGGTTCAACCGTATTTTAAACCCTAACTAAACTACAATATAAAATGAAATAATCGTCCATTTTTCACTGAAAATGTCTTTAGTATTTTGTTGCACGTTGCTGAATCAACGATCGTATATCATAATATAAATATCATAGTATTATCAATATTGTATGATATTTGTTTACATATTGAAACATCAAATATTCTTAAAAAAATAAATCACAAATAATATATTCAATGTGTAATTTTAATAATATGTATAAATATATTTATTAAATCAATGATAAAACGTTATTAATAACGAATTCAATAATTTAAATGCGAGTAAACTGTATAAATAATTTGATAACGAATTAAGTTATTTTAGCGATGCTCGCAAATTATCATATATTTAGTTATTTACTATAGTATACAAATAATATTAAATTAATAATAGTGGGTTGCATAAAAAATTGATTAATTTAATGGTTCATTAAAATTTAATGGACCAATCATGGACTACTAAATCATGTTTAAGGGACCATTAATAGCTCACTATTGATTCATTAGATGTTTAACGATTGTCCATGTAATCAGGAACATATGTATTAAGAAATAATTCATTATAAATATGTTGTATGAGTATAATTTTCTTTCAATAACAATTTTATAATTTATCTTGTAACTAAGTTTCACTTCAATATACCACATCATTTATAGTGAAATACTTTTAAAATTAAATCAAACATAATTTATAAAAATGCATTTTGAATTATATTAAACAATCTTTATTATTTTTAGTATACAATTTATATTATTATACATTAAGTTGCTGTACATATAGTATATACATAATGTTATTTCTACTTTATAAACATAAAAAAAATAGTAAAAAACAAGTCTAAACGTTTCAGCCGTTCGTCATAAATGATTGACAGTTTAATTTTATAAAATCTAACATACCAATCATAAAAAATTTAAAAAATAATATTTTTTTGAATAAATATACCTTCCCACAACAACATCATTTAATTTCCTTTAATAATATACCTATTTTCTCTGCTCGGAATCATTTTTTCAGATGCAATGAGTTATAATTGAATTTAAATTATTACAGTAATATTAGGAGAATCCACGTGTCTTGTTTGTTATCTTCGTCTTGAATACCCTACCAAAATATAGCAGTTTTAATGTTGTATGTTTATGGTTCAATATTAGAGTGAAATGACTTACTATCAAATTTAAAGGTAAGCACTCATCTGTGTTCTATCCTCGATATTTAAATTTTTAAATGAGTTATATGAGTATGTAAAATATTAATATTTAAAAACGCTCATGATTCAATTAAAAATTAAAGCATCATAACAAACTGACGAGAGAGTATACATAGTGTTTGATAATAGGTCATTCCATTTTTATAATTAAACTGAACAAACAAAATGGAAACTGCTAAGCGTATAATTTGGTATGATATGCGTCAGTATGACGAAGATACGCACGGGAGTACGATATCTTCGTAAAGTGATCTACTCAATAATGAGATATATTTAAAATGTATGTACAGCAAAGGAAATTATCTGGTTTAATTTGTTATTTGATTTGAAGTGGGAATCAAACTACATTACAATATAATATGCATTAAAAAAAAAAACTACATATAAACCACGAAATACCTTAAAAAATATTATTTTTATTAATCGTGTAATAATTTTCTTTACTCTACATTCGCTTTTTAATAATTTGTCATTGTGATGTCTTACGATTGCACATATATTGGACAAATATATGAAATAAAAAACCTCGGAGTAATAGTAACATAAAAATACACATGCTGGCATTTTAATAATGAGAAATATTACACCTGGTTTTTTCATCCGATATGGTTGAATATTTTAATGTTGTACAGTTGTACATTATTTATGCATTTAGAATATCAACGAATGATAGTAAGCTTATACGTAGATATATATATATATATATTTAGGTTTTAGACCATAAATGACTTGTTAATCTTGTTTAATTAGTGTTTAAATATGATAAACTTTGTTTTACTACTTTCACCTAACTGTAATTTATTTTACATTATCTCCAAGATATATTTTTAATAAGCTATGCTAATTTGATTTACAAAATTTGAATTTTCAATATTACAAAAATATAAAAATTTATATTATATATTAACTATCAGAGAATGGGATTCTTTAAATTAGTACGAGACAAAATAATAATTATCGATGAAAATCTGATGTGATGGCATTCCGTTTTCATTACAAATTGTACACTGCAATATAAAAGTGATTATCACTAAAATCTGAAACGTTCAAGTAAAAATTATTGTTTTAATGTTTTAAATTGTTCATATTATTAAGTTTTATAAACTGTTATTTTACATTTGTTTATTTTTTATCAATTTTGTTATTTGTCAATTTGTTATACAAGTTTATTTTTAAAATTAATTTTCAGATATTCAGTTAGACTTTATTTCATTAATATTCTATCTACTTTTTTTTAATATTTAAATCATTTAAAATATCTATATTTATATTTATAAGTTTATGCATATTCCTTGTTTGTATTATTTTTTATTCAGAACGTGATTTATTCCTTTTTAAACGAACTCGTCTGGTCGTTGAAAATCGTTTTTTCAACGCCATGATTCATCATCGTTTTCAAATTTAAAATGACATACCTTAAATCTCCCATATGACCTAGCTATAACAATTTGTGGTTCTCTATGCGTGAAAAATACGCCTTTGAGGCTAGGCAATTTTATCTTAATATAATATTAAAAAATTCGATTACAAGAAATGCACTACTCGAGCATTATATACAATGTATTAATGCATGATATTAATTTATTTATATATTAAATGTAAATGTGTTATGTGTGTGTGTGGAAACGGTACAGTTTACCGAAAGAGAAATACGATGTTTATTTATTAAGTCTTCTATAGGATATGTTAATGATCTACATTTGTACTCTGGGTTCGATGTATTAGCAAAGTTGGTTTATTAGTTTAATGTCCATCATTTGCATTGTATTTTCGTAATAACAATGGCACAATATTAAAACGCACATTTATAGAACATATTATGCTGTAAACACATAACTTATCTGTATGCCAAAAATAAATAAAACGTTTTTAAATATAGGACATTTCAAAAATTGAAAATTCCTATACACTATCACTTTTAATATTCTAAAAATTAAAAATATTAATTAATCGACGAATTCAAATAATGTTTTTATCATAATCAAAAGATATAATATATATATATATATATTCATCAATCTTTATCAAACAAAAACTTCGTATTGAAATCAACTTATTTCTATACAAATCCAATCTAATGCAATTTTTTTTTTTATAAGGATTACAAAATATATAGAGTTTCGTTAAGGCATAAAATATTCAAAAGATCCGTGGATCCAATAGGTCTATGCCTTTTTTTGTTTATCATCATTCGTCCATTGACAATTAAGCCATTTCTGAGTCTCTATTATCCAACAACGCTTTTTATCCCAGCCTTGATATAAAATATTAATGCTATTTCTTAATCCGACTCCCAACTATACAAACAAATTCTTAAACCAGTACAGATTTTATCGGAATCCTCTCATTAAAATAATATGCTAAACAAGGAGTCAACCCTATCCGTTGTCGGTGCACTGCAGCTTCTAAATTTCTATAAAAAGTATCAATACTGGGCGATTTATCTTATTGATCACTCAAAAAATTCTATATTCGTTTTTTTTTTTTCAATTTTAATTTCTACAAATATCTGTTATTCATTTTTACACATATCATATTATATACTCTCAGGATATATATAAATAATTATAAATGTTTTTTTTTTTTTATTAAATTTATTTATTTTTATTATTATTATTATTATTATTAAATACTAGCTTAGAGAACATAGGCCATTAGATTTACTTAGAATCTGGCAAATATAAAATGGAGACTTATGACTTATTGGTCATAAACTCTTGTACTGTTTGTGCTAAATTCATTTTCCTATTTAAGTGCTTTTGTGGAATAATATAATATTTTCAGGTTGGCAGTAAGGTTTGATTATTTCGTAGATGTTCTTTGATCTGTTGTACTGTTGTCTGTTTTCTTTTTTTTTTCGTTGCATTTGCATTCTTTAATTACGTGGTACATCGTCAAGATTACTTCACATGAGCTACATTCTGTATATTTAATAAGGTGTTTATGTGTAAGATGGATGTGCCCGATTCTCAATCGGTTTATTATTATTTCTGTTTTTCTTGTTATTTTAAATTATATTTTAATTTATTTATTATTGTAGTTTTTTTTTTTTTTTGATTTGATCACTAGGTTTTCCAGATAATATAAAAATTAATTTCATTAGATTTTTTGTGGCTTATATTGTAATAAAATTTAGTTTGAGGGCAAGGATACTGTTATTTTTTTTATTACAGTTTTTCAATGTCCTTATGTCCCAATAATCTGTACATTTTTGTTTTAATAAATTCATTTTTACTATAAATTTAAAAATATTTTTCAAATGTAATAATAATATTAAAAGATTTACATCGTGGTTTATATTTTAAATGTTTCAACCATAATCGAGTTTTACATTTATATTTTACTCATCTGATAAATCTTATGGCTTTAACCATTGTAAGTTTATAATTAGGCTATTTAATTAATGTTATGAATTCGTATTACAAAGTAAAATGCCTTATCTTTATGAATTACTTATTGTAAATATGTTAATTTCTGTACAAGAAAGTCATTACCTACGACTTAAGGTTAAAATTGTTATTTATTTATGTTTGAATTCGAGTTAATGATTTGACTTACTTACTCTTTTTGAAAAAAAAAATGGAAAACACCAAATATATATATATTTATTCGTGTATTTAAAATATACATATTCATAAAATGAATGTACTATACAATCGTGTCTATTACATAATACAGTGTTATTTTAAGGGTCCCGTATATTATTTTGTATAGAGTACCCTATATATGTCCGTTATGTTTGTCTGTCAGTCGTGTAATTCATTGTCATGGTTACCTACACTATTGTTTCTTTTATCAAAATATCATAATTTAATGATACTTTTAGAATCCTAAATGTATAACGTTTTATCGAATAATAATTAAATAATTATTTCTGTACCTATCCTAATTTTTTTAATTGCTTTATTTTTTACAATATAACATAAATTATTTTAATTATAGAACCCGAGAAATATCTTCTGCTATATAGTTAGTAGGTTGTGAGTTGCACATACCATTGCGTATACTAATTACTAAGTAATACGTAAGAACTTACATATCATGATAATACAATTTTTTTTGACTTTTGAGTCAACAATTGAAATTAAGTGAATATTCTAGTTTTTTTGTTTTTTGTTTTTGTTTATTATCTCAATTATTAAGAAATTTACTAGAATTTTAATTTTTTTATATCACAGAGTAAATATTGAAGGGAATACATTTTTTTTTTTTTATCAGAAACTGCCCTTAATCGAAGTTTATGATCTAAAACGTAATTATTGATATCACGATACAGAATTAAAAACAAACATCGCTGTAAAACCTATGCAATTACTCCACTCAGAATCTAAAATACACCTTTCTATAAAATTAAAATATTATTCACTTTTGAATAGTAACGCAATTTTAAAATACAGATGTCAAAGATACTGTATATTGTAAAGTCTTAAAATTGCTTGGATTAATCACATATTCAATTTAGACCCCAAATAAATACGTTTGCTTAACATAGAATGTAGCTGGGTGGCAATCAAACGCTTCAGTTTACATATCTATCATTCATATTATGTCATCTACTGTTGAGTATATAATAATGTTTGATGTATATTTTAATTTAAATAAATTCACTAATATGAAATGGAATGTAAATAAATGTTAAAATATTATGTGTATATTATGTTATTTTATCAGATTATATAGATTGAAATAATATGAAACAATCAAGTTCACACAAAATCATTGCAGGTCTTTTTATTATTTTTTTTTTAATTTTAGTAATATGAATTTCGTCTATATAATATATATACATATATATTATTATCATATAACATTTTTTTCGAAATAGAGTTTATTGTTAATATCATATTATATTTGTTATTTTTAATTAACATTTATAAATAATTTTATAAATTACGTTGGTATGATGATTTTTTTCTTGCTGGCCCTGCGGGTACCGACGTGTGAGCGATTTGTGGTTATCTACTCTAAGGTCTGGTTATATATAAAAAAAAACTAATAGATCGCCTGGGTCGCTAGTCGCTCTACATCAGCCTAAAATGTGGGGAGAACAAAAATTAAGTGTTTGTCGATTAATTTTCAGTTGGATTCAAACAAAATTATACGAACAGTTATAGAGAATTGAAAAACACATAATAATAGATAATAGTGAATTTATGATTCGGTATGTTTCGATTAAAATGTACGATGCGAGTGTCATTATGCGGATTATATAGTGGGTAGACCACTACCCACACGATAGCCATATCATCTTGACTGTGGACTCTCTACAATAACGACAATGGTCAAATATAGCTTATACGTATATTAAATATAGAGCTTTGTCATAAATCACACAACAGAATAATACCTATGAAGGATAATAATTATAAAATCATGTAAGATGTTACAACTGACTTGTTTTAAAATAAAGCCGATAGACGTTCAATTATATAAAACCAGTGTGTGTAATAGACAATAGTCGATAAATATTACTTAAGATAAATATTTGAAAGATTTTTATTATACTTCTTAAAATTGAAGTCCCAACTTGTCCTAACCTATCCACTAGGTTAAAGGTTAAGCCATTTTAAATTAATATAGCTAAACATGTTTATGTTATAATTAATATATAATACAATTCTATAATATATCAGTGATTAAATTAATTTACCATATCAAACCATAAATATGTAGTTTGTTTATTGTTTAAACTTGGGGAGGTGACATCCAATAATAATAATAATAATTTCACGTTTAATCGTCATATTATGAACAGTATTGTCAAAGTTTAGTTAAATATTACAACTGGTGCATATATAATATAGAATTAATGGATTTTAGCACATCATCACTATTTTTTTTATTTTATTATAATATTGTATATTATAGAACTGAAGTCTTCAACACATATTATGCGACTGTTTATAAGCATATATTTTAGAGATATGAAAATTATGGTATAGGATCAATTTTCACGTATCTTTTCTATCCTTGACATAATTTTGTATAGTTTTGCACGTAGTACTTATTAACTTTTGGTACAAAAATAATATTTTTAGGGCATGACACAAAAATATTAATTACTTTGATAACAAACTTTATGCATGTAGGATACAAATGGATAAATTCAAAATTAACTCATACAACAAAATATTCATAACTAATTTAGGTTTGGTTTTTTTTTTTGTAATTACTATGATTTGAAAATCGATTTCTTGTTGTTTTTAAATACTTAAAAATATTTGTGAAGATCATATTGTGATGTTATAAAAAGATCTCTGTTTAAATATTATTTTTTAGTTGAAAAATGATTCTGTAGGTGTATGATTTTATATATTATACCAACTATTGTTATTAAATAAATAAATCAAGATTGTAAATGACGTATATCTTTTGCATTAAAATATAGTACCAAGTACATATTTACAATTCTTTCTCATATATTATGAAACATTTTGAGGTTTTCAGAAAAACTTTAAGATAACTTTGACAAACAAACCCAATTTATATAGCTGATATAATAATTTATATAAAATATTCACCTGAATTTATATTTTAAAAAATATTGTTTTACATTACTAGGTATCTTGATTTCGTAATTTTTTTTTTTTTTTAATATCGTCATATTTCATGTTTAATTATTTTTATTTAGAATTAATTATAAAATAGTTTAAATTAGAAATAATTATCAATGGGATGTAATGCATTTCAAAGAATTTTTGTTTTTAAACAAAAAGTTATGAACTTAAAATTAAATATTTTAGAATACATCAGTCAATTAAATATATTATATATAGTTTAACTATTTAATTAAATTTAATTCTAATATTCCGCAAAACGTGCATTCTTTTTCATTGTGTATAACTCGTAAACAGAAATTTTATAATTTTAGATGTTGTTGGAAGTTGATCTATGACAAAATAACAACCAAGATTTAATAGTTACATACAATTCTATGGTTATTAAAACTACTTGCTGGAAGGTCGATACATTTTATTTTTTTGTATATAAAATAAAATAAATTGTATGTATAAAATGTATTGCATTTTATTTAAAATTTAAAAAAATATAAAACACATTTAAAAAAAAAAAAATTGAAAATCGTATCAATCAGACTTTTCTAAGCTCTTTAGTAACCACTTTTTCTTCTAAAAACAAAAATAATTCATTTATGAATAAATAGTACACGAGGGATTCATAATGGTATGTCATCATTATTCGGTTAGTATAATAATATAGTAGCACGTGGGTAGAATAATATATAAATAAACTGAAATCTATTTAAAAGGTCGTATTTTAAGTAATAAAAAACATTTCGAAGAAGAATTTTGAAATCATTGTTTAGTTTAATAATTAAATGAAAACTCCATTTGTATAATATAAGTAAGATTTGATTTCTCAACATTTCTACTACTGTAAGTATTTTAAAATTTTTAGAATTTATGGCAAACATTAACAAATAATGTTTATATATGTCCAGTATTACTAAAATTAGAAGTATTAAAAACAAAGTATCACATGCAGCATAGTCACTTTTATATAATTTAATAAATTAACTTAATATATTTGGAAAAAAATGATCAACGTTGTTTTTTTTATATAATTAAAAAATAAGTTTTTATTTTGAACGATTTTTTATTGAAATCGATTTTAACTAATAAATAGACTACAATAGTATAATGGTTTCAATAAAATAGTTAAAACCGGTATTAATGATCCATTGTTATCCTAAATTTCAGCCTATTTTGTTAGAATGCATGCATACCTATGTTCAACTTTACAATACAGTTTCGCATCCTTCGACGTGGCTATATGTCGCCATTATTGTTCCTCTTTTTAATTAACGATCTTGGTCAACTACTTCGGGGTTAGAAACAGTTTATATTTGATATAATTTAAAACCGGCGATGGAAATATTAATAGAAACTAAATTTTCATAACTTAATGTCTTCATCAAAGTTATTTTCAGTAATTTTATTGGTTTATGAATATTTGAATATTTCCATGTGTAGTTTAAATCAATTATTCCGTACCTAATAAAATTACCAAATCATCATAACTTTATAGTTTTTACAACTTTATGTATCGGTGAAGGTAAACAAGGACGGTTAAATAGTATGAAAATTAAACTACGTAAAATGTCAATTATCCACGAAATGCCAAATGATGTATAATAATTTAAATGTTTGTTGCTTCAATTTCTTTTTTAAATATTTTTTGTTTTGTCGAAAATGTAGATTAGTGGAGTGTTATTTTCAAATGGAATGATTTATGATAATTTTTAAGTTTTAAGACACATATCCTTGTAGTGACTCGTCCAAATACTGCACCTCATATTTTTAAAATAGCTTTCTATTGTTATATTTATGACAGAGTAAAACATCAATATTACTGAAAAATCTATCTAAAAGTACCTATTTTATACGTAACGAAAACCGAGTAAACTAACTTTTATTAAATGCACATTATTTTAACGTTGGATGGATCACTGTATAGAGTGTATGACTATATAAGAATGTTAAGTATAATGGGTGAGATACGCAGAAAAGTGGTTGCAACTCATACAATATATTGAGTAGTTCTGTTGGGTAAGACTATAAAACTTTTTGAGAAGTTTAAAAAATGATTTACTATGTTTGAATACTAATTTTTTTTCCAACATCGTATATATATATATATATAAAAAAAAAACCATAGCATACTCGTATTACGATTTAACTCAATTCATTTTGAAATGAATTGAATGTTATATTATTTTTAAATACAGTTTCATTATTAGTATAATGTTACATATTTTATATTAATATTTTGAAACAAAATACAGAAATTAAATACAAAATTTGAAATATAGATTTCTTATGAATATGAATTATATTTTAAATATTATATTAAGTTGTTTGTATCATTATTAATATGCTATACATTTTAAATGAGAACATTTAATATTAAGTTACAATCAAATTATTATTTATACCTAATTGTAATAAATGTGTGTTTTTACAAAAATATTATTTATGCGAGTTAAATATTAGTAAAAACATTTTTCGATATTTTCCCTAGATGCAGATATTGAAAAAAAAATATAATAAGATTAATGTAATTCATAAATTTTGGTTTGTACGTAACATATTTGTTCTTTATTGTTATCAATATATACCTATAATACAGTGGTGGTATGAGAGTTTTGATGCATAAAATACGAAGTATATTAGTATAATGTTTAACTGATACTTAAGATTATAATAATTATAAAAAACTAAGTCTTTTATAATCGGTAATATCATTTTGACATCAGAAAATAATAAAATATAAAACAATATGAATTATAAATATTACATAATATATTAAGCACGTAGAACTACTTATATTTCGATGGCTTAGTGTTATTTTTAAAAAACATTTTGTTACGTATATTATATTTATGTAGTTGCTTGCATGATACGTATACGCTATAAGTTATCACACCAAAAATATATATAGCCGTGGTTCTAAATAAAATACTATATTATTGGTTACGTAAAAGTTATGATATTTTGGAAATATATTGGATTCTAAAATGTTCGTATATTCAATATTAGCGTTGCTACTGTAGAAAATTTCGTTGGGATCTTATACCTATACCTGCTTTTGGATGAATAAATTACCTACAGCAGCAGGTGAGGATGGCATTATCAAAAGCCATTTAGTTCAAATGGAGAAAAGAATATAAAAAAAATACGCGGATGATAGATAGTAGATACCTATTATTCTATTTTGTGAATTGGCGTAAATGTCGTTTACCGGTTGCGGTTAAATCGATGATTATTGTTGTTGTGCGGTTTTTTCTTATACACGCATAATATAGATTTTTAAACACATATATTCACCAAGTAGTGGTATTCGGGGTAGTGTGTAAGTGTAACCGACTGTTATTCTATGAAGTATATTTTACTTTCATTAAATTCAAATAGTTCAATATATTTTTTTTCTACTTCCTATGTTTTGTTACAATTTATTGATTCAGACACTTGTACCTATTGTGGCAGAGAGATGGATAATGTGTGCATTTTATTTACCATTCAAAATTGTAGTATGACTAACTCAATATATCTACAAAACGGTGCCATTTAAATATTACTCTATGAAATTATTGTTTTCTCTAGGTTTGAACAATTACACATCAAATGTGCATATTCTCAGTTTATTACGAGTAAACTAGCTAATAAATAATGATATTAAATTAAGTATCATTATCTTTTAATAAATATTTTAGTCAAGCTACAAGATAATGTGAATTATTTACAAACATTACATTATTTAATTATGAAAACTATCAATCAAATTCTTCAAATAGTGAGCTATTTAAGATGTTATCAACTATATTTATAAATAATTGGTAAATAAAAAAATTATTGTAGTAGTACATTACGGTTATATTACGCCAACAGTTAATTTCATAAATTTTTAGAAAATTGAAAAATAAAGATAATTAACAACATAATATATTAATATGTAGATATATTACTATTTAAACTACTCCATTTACATGTTAAATTAAAATTAAATTTATTTAAATCAGTTCCAAAATTAAGATTTATCATTAAACGAATTACGCAAACTCCGTAAAAGTACTATTCATAAAAAAAAAAAATGATCTCATACATGGTTTCATAGTTAATATTTACCGTAATTAATAAAGTACTAATTATAGTAACTTGATGTTACATTAGATTAAATAACATATTATATCATATTATATTTTAAGCATGAATGTATTGTTTTTTTTTTTCGTTGTAGAACGTTTTCATTAAGGGTGGTGTCTAATTACAAATTTAATCTATTTAGTACTTAAGAGTAAAATGCTTTGTCAACTTCGAGGATGGTACTGGTAGAAAATTGGATCTTGTTAGTATCTAGTTTGGATTAAGAACGGAAAATCCCAAGTAGTTTCACCAGAACTGAGAAAAAAATGTGGACTAAGCAAAATATTTAAGAAATATCGTTATTATGTAATATTCGTTATTTTGATTTAATTAAAAAAATATTATCTATAGAAAATACGTTTTTCATTATAACATGTATCTTTTTATTTTCAATATAATTTTCAAAATGCTGATTCTTAATATTTATGATATGTATACAGCGCACCTATCCACACAATTATATAGTACCTATGCCAGTATGATTTATAGTAAGTTAGTTTATATTTTTACAATAAAACTCTAGTACAATATTCATGATTATTGAACTAACGTCATTCTTTTAACGTAAAAATATTTTTTTTATCAAATATAAATACTACGTCTATTGGAAGTTAAAATTTTTTATGAATTTTTACAGTTAAATTAAAACTTTATACAAAAAAATTACAGTAAACATTACAATAATTTTCAACAGTGTATTAATGTATATAATAATATTTCAAGTTAAAACGCTATAATACATTTATGCATACCATTATTAAATGTTTTGATGATTTTAATATTCTTCTTTTGTTGTATGTGATTTATTTTCTACTAATTTATGTGTGTATTTAATTATTTATAAATAAATTACAGGCAAAATAATACAAATTTTTTATGAATATATACATTTATATTATAATGTATTTATGATTATTTAAATAAATAAATAATTCATCGAATGTTATGTTTACATAAATAACGTTAAATTTTATTTTGTATGCATTTACTTTAACAACTGATTTGTTCCTTTTTATTTGTATTTTAGCTTACATGTATACATAATTTTACCTAACAAACATTTTATACAAATTATACGCAGTATTCAATACTTTAATAATAATACAATTAATATACTATAGGGTAAAGTGTGATTTATATTTTGAAAAAAATCTTTTTTAGTCTTATATCAACACTTCATACAAATTTTAAGTTCCTTTTGTGTGTATAGTATGTGTACTGGTTCATATTATTGTTACGGTAAACTTTCAGTATCCCTAGTTTTTAAGTTGTGTATAAGCTAAAATGCTCCATTATTCTTTTTTAAATTATACAAAACAAAAACGTATATCACTATTGCATACATTACCATATTAAACAACCAAGATATCATCGTTATTGTTAGTCTCATTTTCGTTTACAAACATTAACAAATTATAATTACACAACCAACATTCAAAATGTCTGATTCGATGAAATAATGATTTCTAAAATGCACGCTCAAGTTATTTCAACTTAGGTTATTTAAATACACGATTTGCTTACAAATTAAATAAGAAATTCCTTGTTTAATAACTTATTTGTTTCAACTACACATATTTGTGTAAAAATGTGATCCAAAGAACATCAGCCATACTCACAGGCATTTAATGACGAACATTTCATGCTTTATGACCATCCATTTATATAACGGATGATTTTAAACAGATGTAACACTAAAGCTAAAATGTTACATAACTTGTTAGATATGTTTTACTGTACTTACAATAACAGAAACGAGAAAAATCAATATCAAAAAAATTAATATAAGTGTAAATTTCTCATTTTGTTACACATTGTAATGTAATGTATGTATTACACACGGTTATAATATTTATTATAAAAAATACATATATTTATATATTTGATATAAGTAATATTTATTACAATCTCTAGAGCATTAAGTTAAATATTGAATGAAATTACTTAGAATGTAGTTGAATAATAAGGTGTCAAAATTGATGATACAATAGTAGCAGCTAAGAAGACCACATTCTGATTTAATTGTTGGTACATTGATATAATTATAAATACAGATATCTTTGATTCGGTCGGCAGCTGCAGATATTATTGTATACTAGTGTTAATTTAGAATTTTAAATAAACTATTTAGAAACATTATGTGGTAACTGAAAATTCAACAATATGGGTTTGTTTCATCTTCTGAATAGTCGATCCGAATATCAGTTTTGAAATAATACACAACCGATTATCAACTATCGGTGATGTCCACCTATGCGATAAGAAAAAAGAGTAGCGAATATTGTGGCGGGCCGGAATCGAGAGGAGGCGCATGGTGTAAGGTGGTTGCTACGAAACATCGATAATTCCAGAGGCGCACACTGGTTAAACTCTGTGGGACGACGCCGCCAGTGGCATCGTATCCGCCGCTTGATGTGGACCACCGTTTTTCCGCTTTCCATTCGCGTGATCATAACTGCTCTCGTATGCACGCGTGTAAAATAACCGTCAATAATTAATCATTCAAATCACAAACAATAGTCGATTTTACTATTATATAGTGTACGTTTCCGATAAATAAACCACCGCCGTTTTCGTATACGTACTTGTGTGAGAACCATATCGGCCGTGAGATCAGTTTTGTACGGAAAGTTACAATAATGTTTGGCTTTTTTTAATAATATTGTTTTTTCTCACCGATCGATGAAAGAAACATGAACCAGTTGGTGGACACAAATAGTGAGTTAATATTATATTTGTGTTTATTTATTTATTTATTTTTTTTTTGCAGCAACAGCAGCATTTCTATTACTAAAAATTTTACATATTTTGTATTTTAAGTATTCGTTGATATAATTTAAAACCGACTTAATTTACAATTTTCTAAAAATTTATTGTTAGCTTTATTGTAGGCTATAGCTACTTTAAACCATTACGTTTTAATAAAAATATATGTTAGAATATGTTCCTATTGTAAAGTATCTAAAAATTATCAATTAATATTACCTATAAATTATACAAATCTATATATCTAGATTATAAGGTACTTAATTTAGGTATAATTGCATAATATGTAAAATCTATATGAAACCATTGGTCCAAATGTGTCAAAATATAACCGCATTATCTTCATATTAAATAAACACGATTGGATAAAAAAATGTAATAAATAAAATCTACTCCATTGTACATAATATATATATTATGTATTTTAAAGTATTTAAATGGCTCGTATAAATATGTTTAATTGAAATGTTTTAGCTGCTGAAATTATAATATAATATACATAAAAACATTGAATATCAAAAATGTATGATAAATTATAATTTAAACCTAAATTTATAAATTTATATTTTGAAATTACTTTTATAAAAAAAAAATATAAGTATATTATGCAATTGTAATAAATATTTTAAATAAAAGATACAAGTGGAATTTGGTAAAATTTAGGATAATTGTCGAATATAACAAGGGTGGAGGCTTTGTTTGTAATAGATCATTATTGATGACTGCTGTATCAGCATATTTATATAGGTAATTAATTCTATTCAACTGTCTTATTTTAGTAGTTGATGTTATAAAATATTTTAGAAAATATATACAATGAAGCATATATTTTATTTTTATTGAAAGTCATTATGTAATATAAAAAGATACAAACATTTTAATAATTTTTATGATAAATAAACTGTTCGTCGAAAAATCGATTGAAGTTTTTGTTTCAAGTATTGAAATATTTATAATAAAACATTTTAATTGCTAGAATAAAATAACACTTAGGATATTTTATTCAGTATATTAACATAGATAATGAACTGTGATGTGTTTTTAAAGTAATTTTAGTCATTGCATCATATTTTTTTTATAAATCAAGTAAATAAACATTTAACTACACGCCTGATACAAAATAATATTAAAAATTCTTTATTTCTTAATTTACCAATATTAATTTATTGTAACAATAACAGCTCTTTTATTTTTATTGATAAACAAATAATTTTTTATAAATTATATTAACTGAATTATCTGAAATGGTGCAATGATTTATATAAAGTATCTCTGTGATAATAATTTTCTTCTTAAACTGTGTTAAAAAAAAAAAAAAAAAAAAATAGTCATTTCATAAATGTAACAAAATAAACTCAACAATAATCATCTGTTATAAATGTTATAATGCACCGCAGAAATGAAATTGTACTCAAATACTTATATGAAGTATTCTATATCTGATATTGGTTTAATACACGAACGTTTGGTTTAGAAAAATATTAAGTAGACGCTAAAACTATAGAAGAATTTATAATAATATAATCTCTATTGTTAATATTTCGTTTTTTTATTTCGTTATAATTAACTACAATAGGTTCAGTAGGTAATTTTTATTTAGAACCTCGTATTATGAAAACACGGCAGCTTAAAATACACTAAACCTAAAACGAACACGAAAAAATCTTAAAATCCTTTCAGACACACATAAAAACCATTTGTTTCAACCCATTCCATTTAATAAATGGTTCCCTTGTTAGTGACCCGACGAATGTCCGTGTACGTGATGCTGGACAATCCCAACTCAGTATTTATTGTTAAATTCGTTCGTGATATAATTCGTTATACCAGTGAATTTTATTTCCCCTTGTTATCATCATTGAAAACGATCGAACTAAAATCCAATACTCGTATGTATACAATCTGTAAAATATATTTTAAAATGTGTGAATTCGTTCGTATTTTATTTATATTTAATTGATTTCAATACTACTAACAATTTTTCAGTAAAATGTATATACCTGATGTTTATAGATAAATAATAGGCCATGTGTGTTATGTATTATTTACTATTTATGGTAGGAATGCAATAATAATTTAAAAGGTATTTTTTATAGATTACACAAAACACTGTTATTAGCTATTTATATATTTTAAATTCTATAACTACAATAAATGTGTTTTAGTTTACAATGTATCATTGAGTTAATCTTTTTTATTGAAAATAAATTATAAACTTTTTTAATATTTAATAAAATAGTAAACATTATGATGGAGGTATTCTAAATCTGTCTTATTAACAGTAAAAAATAATAATAAAATAATAATTCAAAAAAAAAAACTAATACCTATGTAATAATTGATTATGGTAACTACTTTATCGTTGAACGAATTATTTATTATAAGTGTATACATATAGCATTATAATATTGGGTTAAGTATGAAAATCAGTTCGCAATAAATTATAAAAACGAATTATTTTTATATACTTTGTTCTATTACACAATTACTAATTAAAAATAATAATTTATAATAAATAAAATAACTTGAATGCTCATTAGCTCATTGATAGACTCAAGTGTTTTGATTTAACTATGGTTTAGGTCGATGACAGTGAGACGCCGACCTTTATCATAAACATCTTATTATAATATTTAGTTGGTTCTTAATAAGGTAATATTGCTTTCGTAATCCGCAATTTAATTAAAACTATTAAAACACTAAAATATTTTTATAATATTGTTTAGTAAAATGTCGATAAAGTGCTCTACGTTATAAATGATCCTAAGCTATGTCTTAAATAACATTATTCATAGTAAAAAATATAAATCAATTTCATTCAAATATTCTAACACGGCGCTCTGGGTAGTTAATATTAGTACTATGGTGTGTAGGTGACAAGTTTTAAGAAAAATATAAAAATTATTTTTATTTAAGATATTTACCAATATGAATTAATTAATGTTATATATATTTTCATTAAAAATAAAATAAACATTTTTGTGATTATTAAAAAATATTGAACAGCTTAAAAACGGTTTTTGGAATAGTAAATAACTTATATTTTATAATAAGTTTCTTATTTAGCCAATTTTCTTATAAAAAAAATTAATATACTTATACATTTTCAGTAATATAATCATTCATCATAACAAATTCAATATTATATTAAAAATCATCTGTTAGAAAAGAATATTTATTTGATATCTGATATTCTTAAAAGCGTTATTCAATGAAAAAAGAACGTCTGGCACTGGTTATAATAAAATATATCTTACATATTAATTCAATATGTTCAGTTTTATAGTTTGTTGATAGTTATGCATTTTTTATGTAATTTATTATTTTAATCAATATTCGATTTTTAGTTACAAAATAACCATTTTATTTTTATAAGAAGAGTTATAATATAATTTTTTATATTTAATACAAGTACAAGCTTAAAATTATTATGAAGTAAGTATAAATTTAAAAAAAACTATTATCAATTCAACATTTTAAATTAAAAGTTAAAAACTCTATTTTGAGATATATGAATAAGCTAATATTATAAACGATTTTTTTTTTGCATTTTCACCATTTTATAATAATAATACTAACGCCTCACATTTTTGACTGAGTATAATTAATAAACTATAACAGTATTATTGGACATACTATCGTATGTAATTTATTAATTTATGTGTTCCGTTTCTTCGTGATAATATGGCAATATATTGTACACATAAGTATGTTAGTAAACATTTTTAAAATTTATTTAAAATCATTTTAATGAGGACACAAATTTTAAATGTCGATTAATAATAATTGTAAAATTAACAAAATAATAAATTATACACATTGCATGTTCGTTTAAAATTACATAAATATTTCAATAAATATTATAAATTCCAAATTTCTATTTTAATATAAAAAGGATATTGGTAAAGTATGATGGATAAATATATTCAGTTCTACGCATATATTCCAGTCGTCTTGTTTATGAGCTTTATGAGTCATTTCGAAGCAGCTGAAATTATGGTATTTTATTTAGCTATTAACCTATGAGCATTAGCGTTATACGATCGGCTACTGTAATAATTATGATAATAGTCTTTCCATTTTTAAAAATACATTCCACAGAAATATACTCTAAGTTAATTATTTATGAATGGGTATAATATTCATTAAATAAGTCTTATTTCTATATAGTAGCGTTGTAAAAAATCCATTATTTCGCTATTATTTAGATCAACGCAGATTTATTTAAATCTTCATTTTTGTATATTAGAATAGATTACAAAGTATCTTTTAAAAATAAGACTCATTTTATCGAATAGTTTTAACGTTTTTCAGAAAATTAGAGTTTAACAGTGTTATATATCAATATATTTTATTAGTAAAACATATTAAAATGAATAATCCCTATCATTAAGCTTACTAATATCTCGTTGTTAATAGTATACTACTTACTAAAAGTTATGACTCGAAGTCTATCGCCACAAAATGCTATTGCCTGGCATTATTTGATCCATTCGTGGTAAACTCATTTTTGTATCGATTAACGAATATTTATTTATTGAGTTTATTCAGTTCGGTAGTTCTAAGAACGATGTCATCTGCATAAGCTAGTGATTGAACCTTTTGATCACGTAACCAAAACCTTGTGGAACTTTGTTTTCGAAGCCATTTATCACTTTGCGCAATACAAGGTTAAATAATATTGGCTGTAAGCCATATCCTTGTCTCAATCTCAATCTTAAACTCATCTGTAACACTACCAACAACATTCATCTTAAGAATAGTATTCTGCTGTCGCTGTACCAATATCACCAGAAATATAATATAATATTATTTTACAAAGTTTTCATTATGTATTTCATTTAAAAAGTTTGTAAGTTTTGTCAACTAAAACAAATAAACTAAATATGTAATATTTGGATCGCGAAAGGCGTTTTATATCATCAGATTATATTTTATAACATCTATAAATTTAATGAGAATCATATTGTATACGTTTCATCTTAAGTATATCCTCGATATCATTAAAAATAAACATTTTCAAAATTAAATTTTAGTTATATGAGTTAATGCGAATTGTTGATTTTTTGAAATAAAATAAGCATTATATTTGAATTTAATGATAATTATATAAGCTAAAAATGAATAAAAAAATATGCACTATCTCCTTATTTAAAAATTAACTGCAACTAGATAGATTGTCTTCTTTGACCACAGTTGTTAATCAATTATTATATAATATAAATCAAAATTGTATTGTGTGAATTTTAGTGAAGTGATTTTAAAATATATTTTAAAGTATATATTTAGTATATTTATTTTATGAACGATATTTTCACGTTTAGAGTAGAGTAATAAATGCGACCTTTGATAGAGGGCTATTATAGGGAATTTAATGCGTTTTTTGACAAAAATACTTAGAATAGATCCCGAGTGAAAACCACACGTTTGGTTATGCTATAGCTATTTATGTATATATACGTGGATACAAAGTTAATTGATGTCGATCGGTTTAGGATTACTATGGTTTTTCAATATACATGCATAATATACGTCACAGAAATACGTAGCATTCACTATAAACTTATTAACTAGTAGTGGTTAGACTTACATACAACTTTCCAAACACTCAAAAATCTAATAATTTGGAAGATTTGTAACAAATATTTTATTCCGAAGGTTATAACGGACCGGTATTTTAGTAACCTATACCTATACGTCTTTTAATTAGTTGGAATATATTTCATTTATTATCAATGTTTAGCTATTATTTAATTAGTTTGTATATTCATTAACATACTGAGATATGTAAAATAAAATATAAATAATTATTATCTTATTCTTGATAAATTAGGTAGATAATATTACTTAAAAGTTCTGTTAGAGCAATATTACGAAAAATCATATAGTTTAAGATTTGGTGCATAAAATATAAGGTATTTAGGTAATATAGGTTTTTCTTTATAAAATATTATAATACATTTCGTGTATTTAGAGTAAAAAGAAAATTCAATGTTTTATTCTGTTTGGTGTTGTTAAATGTGTAACATACAACATCAAATACTATATTATATTATTATACTGCAAGATATATCATAATATATTTTAATTATTTGATTATTTTAGATTGAGTTACAACACAGTGTATTGAAATGCATTAGATTTTTTTTTTTTTTTTGCTATAAGATATTCGATACATTCGGTTTAAAAGATATATAGCATGTTTTTGGCTTTTTCCAAGAAAAAAAAATCTCCATTTAAAAACGTTTTACTTATGCTCAGCGCGTTCCATTCCAGCAAAATATAACAACAACTTCTGAAACCTAAACAATGAACACGATATTTATTAGTATATCGATGAAAAACATATTCAAATCAGTAGCGGTATCAGATCAATACTGTTCAATTTGGACGGACAAAGTTAAGAATGGCCTTATTTTTATGTACATTACCTGGGTCCTGTGAACCTCATTGACGACCCTAGGCAGTATTATTTCATAGCTCGACCCAAGATATTGCTTTACCTACATCAATATTTTAGCTCACTGTATTTCCGCCCTTTTTACATGGGACTATGTATGCAGTACTGCAATGACATGTCAGTATCATGCGGATTTCGAATAAACAATTTACAGTATTAACAAGAAACTACCTGTAAAGTTTTTTTTCGTATCTACGTGGTTTTTTTCACAATTGTCTGGTAGGATGCCCGAAGTCATACATATATAAAACTGAGTTTATGTTGTACGACAACTTTTTAACGGCTCAGTATTATTTAAGTACATATTTTAAACAAATTTATCATAGTCAATATTATAGAAAACAAAATTCACACTAATAAATTATACTAAGCTTAAATAATTGTTTAACTGCTAGAAAGAAAGCTATTGGATTTAGAACAATATGCTTTTTATTTTTATGAAACAACTACTGGTATAGGATAGTATTTTAAACCTTGAAACTGATTGAAATCTTATTCCTCTTAGTTAATACTGTATAAATACTGTTAATTTCAATTATTTTATTTTAATATTTTAGTATTGTAGAAATTAGTATCAATCGATTATTTTATCATGATCTAATGACTAGATTTTGATTTAATAATATGAAAAATAAGTAATATACAATTATTTTTTATATGATATTTATTATATTATTTATTTTCTTTTTAAAAATACTTTGATATTCTCGTCAAGCTTAAATTTTATAATTATTTAACATTTTAAGACTATACATTTTGTATTTATTTTAGTATTGTAAAATGTATACAGTATGTTATTGTACAAGTATAATATAGTATGATGTATATCTGTATAATATATCAATATATTATACTATAGGACTTCAATAATTACATAAATAACACGATGAACAGTGTGTTTTTATTATTTTAAACATTCATTTTTGAACGTACAATGTTATTGCCTTCTTATATTTAACTTTATCTTAATATATAAATTATTATTGATTTATACGTATTGAATAATATAAAAACTTGTATAAATATTAGTTTTATAATTGAAGTACCGATTTTTCTATTATTTATTATATATATTGTTTAATAAATTGGTTAGTAAAATAAATACATTTTCGTTATAATAATATAAATCCAATAATTATTTCAATACTTTAAGTTGAATGAGACACATATGTATGACTATAAAAGTTATATTTATCTTCTTATTGATCCCGATTAATGAAAAAATAAATTTATATTTGATGACTAACCGACGATTTGCTAAAAAAAATAATAAATATTATGATTAAGTTATTTTTAACAATTATATTTAAAAATGCTTATAAATAAACATTTTTTGGTATTCGTATATAACACCGTTTAAATGTGTAAGATATTATCTGATGTCTATTATTTAAAGAAATATATTTTAAATACGATAATAATAATAATAATAATATATATATATACATAAAGTATTACTTAGTATGTAATTTGCACATTAGAACTCGATCATTTAAGTATAATCTATTTTATTGAAAATTGTTTAATGTTAAATATTTCAGTTTGTAATAAATTATTAAACCAAATATATAATTATTGGTTTCCTGTGCGATTAATTGCGTAAATATTCACGATTAATATGGAAATTTCTTAAAATTGTTGGGCTATATTAATATTTATTTTAACCTTTTCTATATTACTCAAAAATAATAATGGAATGAAAAAAATGTATTTAATAACCAATTTATCGAGGGGTATAGAGGATTTATAAAATTATTTATGTATTATACTTTTTAAATTTATTATATAATACGTATTTTTGCAAATAAATTATAATATGTTATGTAAAAATAAAAATAAATATTTAAACTTTAATTTGTATTTAATTTCAAATTTTTATTTATCGGGTAGTTATTTAAGTAAAGTAAATGCTTGATAATAGGCGATAATGGTCACCTGTTTTTTTTACTATAAACTACATCAAGATAATATAGACTGTGAATGTACTCGATAATAATAACTCTCATACATCTCTAGTTTTATGATCTTGACATTTCTAAATTTCCATAATATAAATACACATACAGTTGAATTTTGATAACTTTAATCTCGAGGGGAATAAAAATAAATTCAACTGATATATTTTTGAAGTTATAATATATACCTCAGATATAACTTATATACACTCCAAGGAGTAATAATTAAATTTGAGTTATTAATGATTTTGAGTTATCGAGGTTGGTATTATGAATCAACATGTAATTGTTTGTTTGTTACTATCGTCCTGATTATCTACATACGTCTGTATAGTTGATACTCATATAATTGTGTATAATTTGAAAAAAAAGTTCGTGGAATAGTCAACAGCCCACGCTGAATACCTCGTTAGGTAACGCCTATAACTGGTGATACTATAATTAAAATAAATTATGTGTATAATCTGAAAAAAAAAGTAAAATTATAAACGAAATGACGACTTTGTATATTAAAAATATATAGAAGTAATCTGTGTTGTAATAAATCAATTCTTTATGTAAATATTTTAATAAAATATTAATAATACGCTATGTATAAAGTTAGTTAGTTTTTAGTTATTAATAATATATTTAAATAAAACCAGAAATATAACTTTATAGTTTATATTCCCCACTTGATCTTACTTATAAATAAAATTCGAAGGCCTATTATGACGTGTTGATGTATATATTTCCCAATTAAATTAAGCATTTTATACACATTGTTTAGGAATTTGATAAAATTCTTAATTTTCTATTTTGCCCATACAATTAAAACACATAAATACATAATATAGTATAACAATAATTAAATAACTAAAAAAATTAATTTGTTAAAGATTTTTAATATTTAACCAAACCTTATAAATTAACCTTTTCCACTTACACTAACAAATATTAATTTCGGAACGTGTAAAAACTATAACGAATAATTATTTTAATAAGTATGTAGTGAAAGTTTATTTTATCTTGTCATCATTATAAAAATTACATATTTAATTTTGTAAAATGGCCATTTAATAGGAGTCATTAAACTATATTTGAAAGAACACGTTAATAATGTACCTACTTCGTTCAATGGTTAATCAAGATTCAAAGAAATTAAAGAACCCAAGTTAATAAAATCAATACTATGATGTAATATTTGTACGTGAATTCTTCAAATAACTTTTATAATAAATCCAATAAATTACTTTTCGATCATAATTCACTTTATGTAGTTTATTATTTTGATGACGAAGAAAAACCAAATTATAACCTGATTTATACGAAATTGAATAGAATTTATTAATATATCTAATTAATATAAAATAGACAGAAATACTCCATTTATCCAGGTAAAATATTAGCTTTAGTCTGTAAAAATTTATAGTTAAGTATTTATTATTTTTCAATTATAGTTTATTGGTATTTTAAAAATAAAATTATAAACATTGAAAAGCAATATGAAAATATTATAAACAAATTAAAATATATTGAACATTTTTAGAATTTTCTAAACATTTTTTATTTCATATTCATTTTATATTGCACGATGAGTTGTGTCTATTAATAGATAAAAATATGTGATTGATAATAATTGTTAATATTTTTATCACCAAACAAGATGTCAAAAGTTTAGTTAATTATTAAAAATATAATGATTTAAAATAACTAAATGAACTCACCTGGAAATTATACACGATTTACACTTTCTATTTGTCATTGCCAAACCGACAAATGCAAAGGTACAAAGACGACAAAAGATTTCTCCGATCGGACTCGAATATGTCGTATAATAATTGTTTTATTTATATTTTAGGCAGAGAAATAATTACAAATATACATTTTGGTGTAATGTGTCTAATGGGTGTAGATTTTTGAAGCAAAATATGTTTTGTGGACAAAAGTTGCAGATGGAAGCAGTAGTGGTTGCCGTGTGCTCTGGTTGTCGATAAATAACTATTATCCTTTGAGTACGACTCTTCTCGAGCACTGACTATGGCCCGCCGCCGACGGATATTAGCCGCAATTTCCTGAAAGCACTCTAATGGATATTGCCGTGCGGTTTCCTCCTGAGCCTTTTCTCCGTAACAATTAGGATTCGGCATTTCAATCTCTTCATGACCACATAGTCCGGCAATTTGTTTGGTTTCTATTTACCTTTATACTACCTTTCCGTCGCCGAAACGTTTCTAACTGTTCGCGACTCACGTGAAAGTGTCGATGTGTAGATGGTATATCAGTGGTAGCTACTGACCATATACGACGGTCTATCTATCTTTACCACCACCACCGCGATGATGCGATTTACTTTTGGTTTGTCTGGGTAAAATGTTTAAAGTCAACAAACTGATTAAAGCTTTTGAACGGTAAAAACTATCCACAGCTCTTTCTCCGTTAAAAATTATATTTAAATATGTGTCTGTAATCAATTTATTATTATCGTATGGTTATTTTTTTTATTACGGTTTTTTTCTGCGTTTTGTGCAAGTACGTAAGACGTACACCACGCCATAACAACTGTGATGAACTTGAAGTCCAACTATGAAGAATACGAACTTAAATGACTATATGTATTAAGTTTGAATGGAAAACAAACTGAAAATGAAAACATTATTTTAAGTATATCTTTTCCGTGTTCTTTTTATACCTCTACAAAAATCACTTTCTTGTTAAGCGGATTCATTTTTAAACATTAAATCGTTCACGTTAATCGGAATTTAAAAGGAAAACATTTATCATTGTTTTAAATACACGAAGAAATGGAAATGTATTTTGTATCAAAAGTTCTCTGTTTGAATAGCATTAATGCTTAAACTGTCAGCATCATTATTCTTATTATTTATACGATTAAAAACAATAAATAATCAATACAGTATAAACATTGTATATTTTCTAACGAGTGTTGATCAATTTCCCTCAGACTAATGCACCAGTTTCCCTTACATATATTATTATATACATGATAACAATCCGTAAAATAGGAAAGGCAAGTATGTAAATAATAATATATAAAAATAATAAAAATTGTGTGAATAATAATAATAGCTCACCTGATACAAAGAAGAATTTTACCAGAATGTAGACACGTCTAAGAATAATGTATAATGTATTTATTCATTTATTACACCTGTTCATATTAATTTTATATTTTTTATCCTTTATGCTATATTTTACTTTTTTGACAAATATTAAATTGTATGTCACTTATAATTATTGTATTTACATTATTATTATATAGATATTAGCCTCCTCTATTTTATGAATCGGTATTATAATTATCTATATAATAATATGTAAGGGTAACTAGTGCATTTTTCCCTAGCTAGAAGGGAGAAATTAGTATTATTTTTGAGGACGACTGGTATACACCCTTCATAGGGTGTTCTATAATATTGCATTGTTGTATAATTTAATAATAATCGCAACACCTAGAAGTAGTTTAGTTTATAAATTAAAAAAAAAAAAAAACAATACATTAAATAATAATTACCAAATAAGAGTTTTTTCAGGATTACTTTAAATAAAAATATAGTTCTTATTATTTTAAACTAAATAATTTAAATGTAACAAACATCAATGTAATTTAAATAACCATTATCTGATTTTTAAATCTCATACTTCACCGGTGAAGCTTATACATACCACACACTTTTCGTTTTCAATATAGCTGAAAGAGTTAACATAATTGGCCAAAATTATAACAGTGGGACTTATTTAAAATGCCATATTCAATTATATTAAATATGTTAGAAAAATTAAACTAGCAAAAAGTCAATAGAATCACTATTGATGAATATGAAATTTCAAGTTTTGGCATTTTTTAAAAATTATTCATTGTTACCTATTATAATATTTCAATAGATACTATTGTAGGTATATTATGGTAAGTTATACAATTTATATGACTTACCTAATAATCTTTTAATATAACAAACATTTAACCATTTCAATTTTTAACAATGTATTTGGTTATACCTAATACAATCTCTAGTATAGTAATAAAAAGCTATGAAAAATGGAAAAATGAAATATTTGGATACAGGTTATTAAAATGGAAGAAAAGTAATGAAAAAACTCTCCTAACCACCAACCTTTATATAAATAATTTTTCATATCCTTTTCTCATTCTGAGTTTAAAGTTTCATACTGTTTGTAAGTTTTTTGGGTTTCACTTGCATGTTTTTATAATATACCAACCATAAAAGTCACATCAATAGTCAAAACTGTATACTAAATAATATGAATGTAATACATCATAAAAGCATAGTTGATAATTTGTTCTTAACTTTAAGTATTAAATAAAGTTGTACCGCCATATAAGTATAGTTTGTACATAATTAGTAAATCTAACTATACGTATGCAGATAAATGATTATTACATTATACTTACTTATGTTTTTATTTTATTTAGCCGAGTAAAAAATCTATTCAATATAATAAACCTCAGCCATTATTTATTTAAACATTTGTTTAACTGTATAACTAATTATATGAATAAATAAATATATATAATATATATATATATATATATATATATATATATATATATTATTTAAAATTCATATTAACATTATATTTTTTTTATAAATATTTCTAAAGAAAGTTTAATTTGTGCTATAATTCTTTCTTAAAAATAA